>NW_027526422.1:171498346-172725013 GCF_048455015.1 Haemaphysalis longicornis
AAAGCTCCGTATTTGTGGATATGAGTACCGACACAGTGCACCGCTCTACCATCAAATTTATGGCCTGACCGAGCACACAAAGCATAGTTTGAAGAATATGCTAACCATGTATGTAGATTACGGTAACAAAAACTGGGACACGGTGCTGCCATTCATTGCGTACACCTATAACATGGCCGAACACAAAACTACGGGATATTCACCATTCGTTGCGCTGCATGCACGTGCACCCCGCTGCTTTCCCGACACCACGCTGTCTTTTTCGGATCATGATGATCCCTGTATTCTTGCAACACTGCGTTTCGCAGAAGAGGTTTCTTGACTCGCCCGCTTGCGTTCGATCGCCTCACGAACGCCTCACGATCTCGGGCCCGGGCACATTACGACAAACGCCACCGACCAGTTGTATACGCTTCCGGTGATTTTTAGGCTGAATAAAATTTTTAGGCTGGAAACTTGTGAGAATGAGAATTCATGCGTGTTCCGGTTGGGCCCGGTTGTGCAGGGTTTAACGACACAGGGAAATGTTTTTTTTTGTGTCACCTGATAGAGAGAATACAGAAACAAGAGCTGGAAAACTTTCTTGGTGACTCCTAACTTTTGATATTAATACTTTATCATAATCGTGGCGAGTCATGCGTACCCTAATGCTCCCAAACAATCTCGGGGTATTTTTGTTTTTTGTTTTTTGTGAAGAAGCCAAAACCACTGAAGAATAATCTGATTTCTATTAAGCACATGCCTTTCCTGCTACAGCAAACACTTAGCTAATTGTCAACTGTTTGCTGGAGTGTTTTAGAGCTTTTGACAGGACACCAGAGCTTTGGAAGAGACGGTATCTAAATACCAAATATATGCAATCACGAACTTCGTTTAGGATGACTCCTGGGTACTAGTATCTATGTGGTTCAGCAATGACCTTGGTTCAAGAGTATACAAAAGGGTACACGTGTGCATCTTCCGTGCAACTAGCAGAGGAGCTTTTTTATTGCTTAGCATAATTCTCCACTGATCAGAGTAATTGTTGGTAAAAAGAACTGTGTTTTGTACTACCCTATTATCTTCTATAGGCGTATTTCTTAAGAACCCTCGAAATGACACAAAATTGATTGATACATCACTTGCAGCTTCTTCTAAAACATTCGCTTAAATCATTAATAGCAGAGGCTTTAAACCACTGTTTTGTGACACCTCTGAGGCTACGGTAAGCGCATCGAAACTCAGGTACTGACTTCTACGAACACTTTTTTTTATTTTTGGGATACGAACATACCAACGAATAATGCTGAGAGATAAACCTAGATGTTCGTACTGACACAATATTTTTACGAGGCACTTCTTCCACAGCCTGCCATAGTTCTTGGAACAGCATTACAAATTGGCCTGACTGATCCAGAATTTCGGAAACCATGCTGAAGCAATAAAGAGGGGGGGGGGGTTGCCCTTGCACTTGCCGAACCCGTTCTCTCAGTGTGATAACAAATCTTGCTCGAATACAGAACATTCAAAGCACCTAGGAAAAGTATGCTCCCACATCTTACAACACCTGCTACTAGTAAAAAGCGTGCGGTAATTGCTGTAATTTATTATGTTCCCTTTTTGTACACCGACCCAACCCGTGCCTCGCACCAGCCCACTGGGATATCACCCGAATGCAGTGGTGACAAATTACGGTACACTTCAGAAACCCTTGAAATTAGTTCCGAATAGACGCTTTGAAGGCCGCAAAATCCAGCCGAGTTGTTAGATTCAATTTTAGCAACACAGCGATTACTCGCTCACCCGTTATCAGAGGTACTTTAAAAAGGCTGAAACAAGCAGCCCAAAGTTTATACACATTCTTACTGGAGGGGACCATACAAAATCGCGCACTCAACAGTCCACGTATTCCTTCTTGATCAATAGCGATACTTTTAATTAAATTTATTTTGTGTACTTTTTGTTAGCAAGCTTAGTTGCCTCCAGGAGGTTTCGGACCGTTTTGCAAAACTTTTGCTAGAGTGTTCCTGCAATAATTATTCCTTGATCGTTTGACTCTAGTTAGAAGGTTCGATTACTGGGAAGCGGTGCTTTTATTCTTGTTTCTGAGGCATTTGATTTTATTCTTATCTGCAGTTTTTCTTTGCTAACCCGCACGATTTAACGAGCATTTTAACGTACTTGAAGGCGCAAAACGTAATACAGAATTTCGAAGTATCACAAAACGGCTGTCACAAAAGCGTATGGTCACTTTCGGTAAGCTCCAGATGCGTATCTAAATAGCCTATCATATCAAAGTCATCTACTTTGAAATAATTTATAATCACAGCTTCTGACAACACTTTCGGATTGAAACTGCTCTTTGTCCACAAAACAAAACTAAGTTATGGGTGGTATTACCTGGGTGCAGCTAAATAACTTACTTCCACACCAAACATTTCTGGAAGTAGCAAGAATACTATTATTTGATTTTTCAGACTATTCGTTTACGATTCGTTGTAGGTTCAGGGCAAAAATTTTTTCCACTAATGAAAAAAAAAAGAATAACCTGTAATCCTTCTGCTCGCAGTTATTAGCACACATGAGGCACACAGCAGTATCAATGCAATTTTAAGATTTCCATTTCAGCAGCTAATCGTTTATTCTACGCTGCAAAAATCTTCAGCGCCTAGAGGGTGGTAATTTGCACACAGAACGGCATGCATTGATAACGAAATGTTTAACATTAAACCTTAAACATTAGACTTACACTTGAGAATACGATCTACGACTGCTACATCAATTGCATTTTTTACTACAACTGTTACTACACCCCGTCGGCATCCCCTAAATTTTCTATGGAATTGGTAACGCACAATAAGGATTTCGTCACGGCAAATCAAACTACGTAAGAAAGTGTTTGTTAGAATAGCAAGCTAGAGACTTACAAGCTTACTTCACCTTGGGGATTTCCCCTAAATCTAGTCGATTAACACCTGCCCACACTTCGAGTTGATCAATTCGCTCTCGTGCTACGAACGACTAGCCTCCTGATTAGCTTAGGTGGTAGAGCGACTGCTCCGGTTAAGCGATGGTCCCGGGTTTGAAGCCTGGACCAGCACGAATTTTTCATCAACTGCGAAGTTTCTGAGAAAGCTGTATAGCTTTCCTTTGTAACCGTACGGCTGCATTCAGGTGGATGTCAAACTTTTCTTCGCCAGTCTGACAAGCACACGATTTTTTCTACTTTTTCTATTATCAACAATGGCTCTGGCGTTAAATCTCAGAAGACGTTTACGGCTCTTCAATCGCTAGCTTTGCAATTGTGTGCATGCAAGCTTCAAGCATGAATAATTTTCATGAGTCAAAACGAATAGTTTTGACAGTCTCCATCACTTTTTGACGCCACTATTCGAACAGCTCCCGCCAGTGCGGAAATCGCACTGAAGGTCCCTGAGATAATCTTCGTCGTTTCTCTCCTTGATCATTCATGTTGCGTTACGATTGTTTGAAGCATCGTTCCAAACTATAACTTGCCGTAATATTTATTCCATTGAGCACGAGCGCCATGTTTCTACCCGTGACATTACCATATTTTGTGCTTTGCCACAGGTAGCTTTCTGTTAAGCAATTTTTGGGCCCCGTAGTCAATCTATGCAAACGCGTGCAGGCTTTCCTGTTCAGATTTTTCAAAGATTGACCGATTTGTACTTATTAAAAATGTTTTTCACCCTATATAAAAAACATATACAAAACTATGCAAAGCAATATACCATAGTACGCCGATTACACGTTAGACGGTCAATACCTCAAAAATTGAGTAGCTTTACGGATATTTATGACACGCACAAGAAACAATTATGCGAATTTTGGTGTTAGAATGACGCCGAAATATAAGTACGACATTATTGAGAGCAAATGAAAACTTAAACCTTAAGGAACACCGGCAAGACCACCCGCCGCGAAAGATGGGAATCACTTTGCATTCATTGAAATTTGAAATGAAGTGTGAGCGGCCACTACTAAAACAAGCTTGTTCTTGGGGGAACAAAACACCATAAGCGCCTTTAAGATTACTGTATAGCACACAATCATCGACAAAAGTGGCATTACATGGTTGGGGACTCGGGGACTATACCTTAAAACAATGCATACCATTAAAAATCCTATGCATTACAACTAGAGGTGGTTCCAGTGCTTGATGAAACGCGGCAAATTTTTGTGGTAGTACCGTATTTCGTGCTTTCGTGTCTTTACACTCTTGAGAACTCACGCGTCCCCCCTAGTTGACAGCAATGACGGAGCAACCTGCCTCGTTATAAAAACAGTTTTATGGCGACGTTTCCAAATTACCAGATTCGATTTGACCTATTTTCTGGAATTAGCTGGATTTCTTTAATCATTACGCTGCACCCTAATTTATGGCTAAGCGAGTAGTATTTTACATTGTACTGCATTTTACGCTTTACACTTATCAAAGCATGTTATTTGTTTTTAAAGGTGTGGAGGGGTAAATATGCTTCCTTTATTTCTTTTATTTATAGACTTTACGCCTGGTAAGAGGCCTGCCAACTAAATCCAGAAAGCCCCGGCTCAGTTCCACTTCCCCCAAGCCAGCCCGCACCAGCAAACTTGTTAGCAGGCGGAAGTCGCAACAAAATGAATGTCTCAAAAATAAAAGCAACGCTGTTGAGTGAGCGCCGTATTTCAGATTCCTTGTTGACACTTGGCAGAAAAAGTGCCTGTGCCGACCAATATGCATTTACAAAAACAGACAGACAGACAGACAGACAGACAGACAGAGAGACAGACAGACAGACAGACAGAAAGAAAGAAAGAAACAAACAAACAAAGACTCATTCAACTGTGATGAGGTTAGCTCCACTACCAGAATTTCTTGCTAGTGCATGTCCGCGTAACACGCGAATACAAATTTATGCGCTGCTTGGTTTCCTGATATGCGTGCTCAGAGCAGTGTATCTTCTACGTTCTTGCATAAAGCAGTGAGCTAAATATTAGAATCCACGCACTCCTCATAAGACTACTAGTAAGAGTTCAGATTGCCAAAATACGCGACATGCCAGCTATAACAAAACTACGAGCCATTCCATTCAGTGACGTTCTGGAACCAGCGAAGCCGTTTAAAAGACGCATCAAGCTCAAAAGTTACACGCATATATTTATGTCATCATTTGTAATAGTATTGGATATTGCTTTGAGATTACGTAATGAAGGTTACAAAAACTCGTGTTTTATAGTAGCAGGCAAACATGGAACTGCAGGATTCCCTCCCATAGAAGCCCTTGCATTGACAACCACGGCCTCCGCGATCGGCTTCCGGCGGCGCGCCGTTGCTCCGGCCGTCCCATTCGGCCGGAGAGAGTGTGATTTCGAAGGGGTGGTTTCGGCGTTTTCCGCCGCACCGGGGCGCGCGGAGCCGATGGTTGAAAGCAACAGCCGTCCGTGCTGCGGCGGTCCGCGAAATGGCTTTTGGAAGCTTTTGTGCTCCGTATGACAAAAACAAAAGGCCATAGCTGCTTTTCGGAATGGAAAGTAATATTACAGCCCCTCGTGATGCATTTATGTCAGCCACGATGGTGACTAGACAGGTTTATTTCACATGCGCTATCCCGCACTACGCTCCACGGAACCGATACATCTTTCTGGTAATACCGCCTTTCAGAAATGTCCCCCATTTAAATAATGGTGAACTCGTAAACAGGTATTGTTATTTCTTATGCAGGCGTAGGGTATTAATTCAGTTCTTTACAGCCAAGGCTATTAGGTTGAGACAATGGGTGGCTGCTCTCGTTTCTGGCATTCGAATCAATATTTATTGGACGTAATACCGGCTGAGACCGAAAAACGTTGGAAGCGAATTATGTTGAGTGATTCCTGAGCTACATTGTAATCTCCGTGGCACATCTGCGTTATGCTATTACGTTTTAGATTTCAGTTTCAACAAACAAAAAAAGTTAACTTAGATATGTACTCCGTTTTTATATCGCTCCTAAACGTATTTTGGTGCCTTCTGGGAAGCGCAATAATCACTGTGATTGGTATGAAACCTAAAATACAAGAACTTCTTGTCACTGATTTCAGGTCCAATCTGAGAAGTAACTTAGCTTTTATGTTTCGTTTGAATTTTAGGCATTTCTCTGCACCCTAAACAGTTACCTTCTACAAGAGTCCAGCAGAGTCCATAAGCCGCATGGCTTATTTACACAATCACTGCAGAAGCATTACGTAAAAATCTAGAGTTGGGGGTCGGCACGAGCGAGATGTGGTTCCGAAAATTGGAGGCCGCGCTAAGAACATAAAATGGAAGAAAACACGGCGTATTTGGATAACGAAATTCAATTTGGAGCCGATGGATAGCCAGCTGTCAAACCCGCTTCGCCTGCAAAATAGCCAGTGAATCCGCTGTGGCGTTATAGACAGGTACTCAGCTCCACAATTCTCAGCTGGAGCTGTGAAACGTGGGCGACCACGGCCGGGGGGCCTCGCAAGAAGATGCAAGGGAACAAAAAATGACGCAAGGCGTACAAAGACGCAAGTTCTCGCTTCAACTATAACCACTTCTAATCGACGTCGCCTCAACCGTTACGACACGTAGATTATCGTGTGTACGAGATTTCGGCGCACTTTAATGATCCCCAAGTGGTCAAAATTAATCTGTAGCCCTCCACTACGGCGCGCCTCATCGCTTGCGTTGCGTCGGCGCGTTAAACCCTACAATCAATCAATCAACGACACATCGTTCAAACGCGAGACATATCCCTCTGATGACTAAGTCATTGTTGAAATGGAAGCTAGGTAGCACAATCACGACGGCCCTTCATTGAGGATTGCATAGCTTAAAATGAAATGCACTCGTATTCCGGCAAGCAAGCAAAGTGTCTCTGTGAACGTTTTCAGAGGTGAAGTGTTACAGGCTAACTTTCTATCAGTAGCTGCGAGCGTTGACATGGTGCGCAGAAAAAAAGTCGCGCTGACACCATATATCTTGTTTTCTGATGGAGGCGAAAAGCAAAAACGCCCGTGTGTTCGAGATTTCGATGCACGTTAAAGATCCCCAGGTGGTCAAAATTAATCCGGAGCCCTCTACTACGGCACGCCTCATCGCCTTCGTTGCGTCGGCGCGTTAACCCTTTCAATCAATCAATCAATCAATCAATCAAGCATATATCTTGCGGCAAAGCCGAATTTCTGGCGTTTGCTCTGTATATGTCGATGTAATCTCGGTCTTAAAAAAAATTACAAAGAAATTGGTCGCCAGGCCGTTTCCCTCATTGCGCTGTGTTTCATTTATTTTCATTATTAGTTTACAGTGACGTTATATACCTTACTGAATTCCCTTCTGCTCTACATGGCTCCGCGGGGAGTGTATGGATACACAAACGGCTGTAACTTTTGTTTTATCAAACCTCTTGCGAAACAAATATGACAAATAGCTGCGGAAACGACTCGAACATTACGCCAGGTTTTATCTGCTTTTCACCATTACGCACTTGAAATCTTCAGTTGGAATTCCCGTATGCTGTCAATACATCTACGTGAGGGAAACGGACAGCTACGCGGTTGTCTGCTGGAAGAGACTCTAGTCCCTCCAACTTTCATTAACCAATTAACTAAGGAATATATGCTCACTCACAAATTACAAACAATGTGGTTGTTTCACGCACTTCTTCGATTGCACCCAGCTGGTCCACTGCTCAGCCTTCACCAAGGGGAACGGCAGTAGACTTTTTTTTAATATACCCGGTAATTTATTCTCAAATGTAGGATCTCAAAGAGTGTGCCAATCACAAGCAGAAAACATTTCAGTGCGGCGAAAAATTTCAAATATGTGCTAAAAATTTCAAGTCGCGTAGCAAAGGCCTGGATGCTAGAGTTTTTTGCGCGATTGGGCCTGCTCGGTGACCGTTCCAACAACATGGCACGGCAACCACAAATTTGTTCATCGCCACAAATACCGTATATAAACTGAAAAAGTAACCTCCGAGAAAATACTGCGTACCAGTGCAAATGCTCTCTCCTCACTTGAAACATGGTCAACCTTTCGTTGATCGCTTGCACACCTTTGCTTAAGTTAAATAGGTTTCTCTAAGTATCACGAAACTTGCGCTAAATGGACATACATACAGACGAAGGAAGACGGACGATGCGAAACTCACAACTATTTCTGAGTTGCGCATCGTCCGTCTTCCATCGTCTGTCTGTATGTCCTTTTAGCGAAAGTTTCGTGGTACATAATGCACCAACTAGCCCAACAGCACATTATACTGAGGCTTCTCTAAGCTGCTGAGACAAGCCAACTTCATAAAATCATTGCCAAGTCTATTATTTCACCAAAACTAACGCCCGCAGGGGAGTTAAGAGGGTATACGACAGCGAAGACACCCAGTCGCGCAATCTCCATCAAGCCATTCGGCGGAGTCGATGCGAGTGGCCGAACCATCGGCTAACACCGCCACCGCGCGGCACGTTGCAAAACGAGTCGCGTTATTTTTTTTTTTTTTTGCTGGGCGACGCATTGAATGGGACGGCCGGAGCAACGGCTCGCCGCCCGAAGCCGATCGCGCAGGCCATGTGACAACACACGGAAATGTCGCAACCTTTGAAACTTCCTTTGCAGCACCCAATTCCGAGGAGTAAATGAATCTCGCAGTAGTAATATCCGGTTCTCACTGTCTAATTGCGGCATACAAGGTTACATAATAGTTTTCATAAAACAGAGGTTACAACCGTTTTTCGTAAGTATACTCCTGCAGATATCCGGGTATTGAGAAAAGATAGCAATTCCTGACTAGTTACGGCATCGTGAACTATTTATAATAGGAGTTCAAAATCGAGAGGGTTATTTTCTCAGTTAGAATGATTGAATCGTCTTAGCGCATAACTGTCCCAGTAGTAACGGCCGCTTTTCGCTGATCATGCACAATGAAGTTGGCTTTTCTACAAGACATTTCTCGTCTTCTCAGAGTAAAAATGCACGATATTCTAGCCACAACCGGCTTTGCTGTAAAAGATAAACTAGCTCGAGTTCCCCTTGTACAACGGTAAACAGATTGGCCCGACATCTGCTTGCATCGCTGCAAATATCCAACGGCGATAGTCCTCTGCCTGTCTAGCCAAGTATCTGCTTCTTTTTTCTCATCCATCCACCTCTCACGCTCGTCCTTGCGTGTCTCGGTAAACCCACTGGAGGTTGGCGGGGCCTAATTTTGCCGCGTTCCCACCACTGGCGCGACATCTGATGGGACTGTTGGGAACTACCGCTAAAGCCACGATCGCGAGGCTTGGGAACCAGGCTTGTTGTTCGTGGTTACAACATTGTTATCAACGTGTTTCACCAGCCGAGCTGTGTAAGCTTTTAGTTCCGCAGTGGACCGTTACCAGGAAGCTATCGTCATCCGCAAAGGTGAGAAAGTGGAAATGCTAGGCCAAGAAGCCTGAAGGAAATTTCAAGGACGAGTTGAGCCCACGAGGAAGTGTTGTGAGTGCGCGCCTAAAGGACATAAATGAGGTAGGTGGTTCCCGTGTATCGAACAGGGAACCTTCACGCCGTAAAACCACAACCTAACGACCGGGCCATTCCAAAGGCCAGAGGGGTACGGGGTTAGCAGCGGCAAGGGACAATAACATGTGCAGCCAGTTGGAAAGAAAAAAAGGTTGCGTGTGTACACAGTGCGGAACAGCTACGAGGTCAAAACGCCAGATTTTGAAAAGTAAAACAAGCAAATTGGTTCATTGTGACGCATAAAAAATAAATAAACTTAACACAAATTTAGGCGCCCATAGACTCGAACCGCATTCGACCTCACTTCCCAGGCCGCATTATTACCACACAGGAAGAAAAATGCAGTCATGGGTTGGGGAGGTTGGAAATAAATAATAAAATAACAAAAAAAGCCATGATCTAACCCTAGATAAAGCAAAACAGAAAACAAATAATGACCTAAATAAAGCGAAACATAAAACAAACAACCACCGCCGCATAAAACAAAAAAAGACAAATCATCCATAAAATCGCTTGCCGTCGTCTGAATCTAACCATAGGCCTTCGCGCTTTGAAACCAGCTTCTATGCAATTGCCTTCGTGCCGCAATATCTCGCCTGCGGTTCTCCTCGCCAGTTCGCGTGCGTTCGCGCGTGAAGTTGGTGCCGACTTTGTGAATAAGAGCTTGCGTTCGGGCTAGTTAGTATGCCATAATGTTCCTCTTAAGCGCACAAAAAACACACAGACACAGAAGAAAAGAACAAGCGCTTGTGCTTGTGTTCTGTGATCGTGTGCTTTTTGTGCGCTAACTATTAACGCTGTAGAGTGTGTTAAGCCAGTGGCCGCGGGTTCTAGCGTGTGCTAACGCGGTCCGCCTTCGGAGAGACGTGAAGTTCTGTTGACGAAGCCATCCTGTTTTGCAGGGATGGAAAACGTTCAGCGGCAAGTTCAGAAATTCTTGTGAGGTGCAACAGCCAGGTCTTCAATTCAGGGAGAGGCGCCGCCAGGTTTCCTATTGGGCAGAAAATTTTAAAGTTGTGCGCACACGGCGCCAACGCGAAACTGAATAGAGGAGAAACAAAGCATACGACACAGGCTTTTTCACATGGGCGACGAGGCGCCTTATATTTTTGTAGACCGAAATGCAGGAATTTATCCAATTCTATGGAGCGCTTTTGAGTATATGTTGATTTGAAAAATTACTCCAACTGTACACATCGCCGAAGAAGATTTTGCTGGCTATTGTAAAGCGTTTTGTCCGAACCAAAGCGCCACTTACCTGACATTCCACCGTCGTTCTACGGGAGAAGCCGCGCTCAGCAGATTTTACCATGGATATGAGAGTGCGAACAGCTGATTCATAACACATTAACTAAAATAACAAACAGAAGAGCCAAGTCTCCAACGTCGTTTAGTTCTCAGCGTTCGAATTAAATTCCAGTTTGATAAGAAACTGCATTCGCGTCCGTCTACTGGTTCACCGACTTGTGAAACATGAGGTCTCCAGAACTCAACATGGCCGCACCCAATATCCGCTAAAGGTTGCGGAGTTAAATTACCATCACAGGCTTTTTCAGACAATTTAGCGCGAATGCGCAAGAAAGTGACTATATACGCATGAAAAGACGCTTTGTTAAGTTCACTGATCGCGCGCGGTTGTAGGGGCCACCGAACCGGCTCTCGCCTTTAGCTCTGCCCGCGCTTTCTGCGCCGAAATTCTCAAATACCACGCCGCGTGCTTTTCGATACTAAGAGACGGCATCCTTTCGCTTCCCGTATGCACCTCCACCTTGACCAACGACTGAGCCACTTCACAATGTCGGCAAGCCATCAGCCCCGTTTACAGTGAACCGACGAGGGCGCGTTGAGTTGAAAAAAAAAAACAGGTTTTTTGGACTCAACCCTCCCATGTATAAGCGGACGGACTGCGTCGGAGAGCCGTCCCGGCGAGTCCAGCCGATCCGGAGGCAGGGGGTGGGTTGGCTAGTTCGTCGGGCTAAGTCGGCGAGCTGCGGGTAGCAGAATACCGTATTTGCGCGGTTCTTACGCGCCCCCAATAATAACGCGCGGCTACATTCGCGCAGTAAAATTCAAACAACAAAAAGTAATGTGCCACTGACGGTACTGCGCGGATGGAAAAGACATGACACCACGTAATTGGAAGAGGGAGATTTTATTTGGCGTATGCAGCCGTGGAAGCCAAACATGTTTGTGCTTCATGAGATTGCTTATCCATCTCCTGCTTGAAATGAAGTTATAGTGGAAAACACTGAAGCTGTTTGCGTTGTCAAGTGCCTTGATATTCATAATTATAGGCGTTACGGGCTAATTCAGCAGCACAAAAAATATCTGCGCCGAAATTCACTCACGTGGTGCTGGCGGATTGTTTTTAATGGATTGAGTTGGATTTTGCGGGGACTTCATGTCCGTTTCACATGAAAATGCTGCTGGCGGTTTTAAAGCTATTTTGGTTTTGAGCCCGATTGTAACACGCTCACAAATACTAAGGCTATCTTTTAGCAAAAGACAGTGCGCCTTAGGATCGTGAAAATACGGTAGCTCCTTTTCCGGGACCCCCCCCCCCCCCCCGCTCCCCTCACCTCTATCCTTTGAATGGGGTTCATATAAACGCGGGAGGGGTCGAGGTAGCTGAACCCGCCAGTCGAGTCGACCCTTTCTCAGCTTGTCCATGTATCTGGGGCTATAATAGTGGCATGCGCGCTGTCCGAGAGGGAACCCCACGCCGGAGCTGTTTTCACTGCTGTGCACCCATCCGCCGTTCACGGAGACCACCCGGTCGGGCTGACCGCATGCCAACGCAACAAAGGTACTCGAACTAAGCACCCCCCCCCCCCCCTTTTTCCACACAAAAAGAAGGAACACAAAGCCTGCACTCGGCGGCCTCAACTTCGCGTCCCTACGGCTGCATGAAAGGAACACAACATGGCAGCTACAAGCGGAGGCAACGCCGATACATCAGCCACTGGCAGATTTCATTAATTAAATGAGGAGGCCGAACTTAACACCTCCGCACCAAGAATGTTGTCCGTACACCAGCTGTACGTACAAGATTATCTCTCAGTGCTCGTTATGCCTTACTGCAGAGTAAGAACTAAACAAAACACACTCAAGCAGTTACGCGACTCGTACGCACAACATCCCAGGTAATAGGCATGGTAATAACATTTCCCGTCGCTTAAGACTTCACCCCAGTACTACGGCACACACCAATGCTACCAACACTAACAGCCGGCCAACTGCCCCAACAACGGATACCACACGGCACACTTAGTGCCTTGGCCTAGCCGTGCCTTGCGCAACATCAAACAATAAACTACAGCGCTCAACCACCTGCACAGGGCCCATGAGAACAAACTCGTGCCGCCCTCTGCCATTAAAGGCAACCAACCCTACGAAGGGTGTAAATATTCAAACTTGACAACTGATTGAATAACACTATCCACTCTTAAACGTTAACCGCATGCAGGAACATTCTTTCACTCTATGGAAAGAAAAAGACACACAAAAACCCCAATCGCACAATATGAGGCTACCCCTGTACCAATAACAAAACGTTTAAGAAAGCTCAGCGTCCCTTCACGCACTCACGGACACCTGTTCTTTCAGAATGCCCAACAAAGACTGTTCATCCCCGTTGCGGTTCACTTCGTGTCCACTTTCGATGTACTAAAAGTTCCTTTTTCAGTACTTCAGACACCAGTTCACACACAAGCGCCACATTGGAGCCCCACTTGTACATTCCATGGCCCACCATGACCACATGCCAACAAACGCAAATAATGGGAGACACTCGCATTTGTACACAGATGTCAACTGACTACCGTGCTGTACCGGCAGCTCTCCTTATCAAGGAGACAGCACTAAACCGCCAAGCTGCGCTACTCGCATAACACACGCCTTACGACATCTGAACGCAACCAACACGTGCACAAAAAAAATATCTACAAGGGGTACAACGACAGTACAGGTAAAACTAACAATAGCCCTCATTTGAGCGATCCGTACACGCACAAAGCAAAACGCGGTCACCTCTAAGTGGGCGCCAAACAACACTGACCATTCCTGTTTAGCACTGTATATTATTCAGCGCAAACACCCCTTCCGCGGCGGCACGCACCGACAGTCGCGCGGAACCTGATTACGTTTATATGTATCACCAGCTGATTCTAAACAAACCCTGGAGTAGCTCAGGGTGTCCTGTTTTCCCGGGAGAAAAGCAACACCCTACCCTGCGGTGTTTCCCTATATGGGTCATTATAGTTGTTCCTTCGTTTCAGCCGGTCTGTTGGCACATGGAAGGCAGGCGAATGAAATCGCTCTAAACGCAACCTACCATGCTTGACAGTCGAGGCTGACGTCAACGACGGACAGTTTTCGACTTCTGACCCTTCTACGATATCGGGTTAAATCAAAAGCGCCGTTGAAACTACAGGCACATAAAAGGCGTAGCAGACCAAACAATTTTTATTGCGAATTTTTTCGGCCCCATTGTGCGAAAATGCGAGTGAGTGAATGCGCGCCTGTGGGTATAGACATTAGTGGTACCAAGAAAGAGGGCAGATGGGCAGCTTCTTGGTTATCCAGAGAAGTTGCGGGCCCGTAAAAGAGGCTTCCCCTTCGCTAGTCAACTACCCGTCTTCCTGCCTGACTGCAAGCCACAAGATTTCGGCGAGGATGCGTGATTTGGAGACGAGAGATGGACCTTCACGAGCCACCCAAGCTGGGGGGGGGGGGCGGGGGGGCGGCGGAGGACAATGCCACACCGTTGTAGCACCCGACGGTACCAAAAAACGATGGTTGGCGCGGTCGTCTGCTTAGTGGAGGGAGGACGCAATGGGAAGCCTGCAGGGAGGCTGCTCACTCATAGCCAGAAGAATCTGGTCAGGATGCCAGAAAAGGGGAATATTGAGGTGTGGGGGGAGGGGGGGGGCGTCATCGGCACCGGGGCGCTGCCCAATGGCTGGCAGGCTACATGGCTGCCTGCCAGAAGACTGCGGCGGCGTTGCATTATTTGGAGACGAGGTGTGGTCCATAACAGGTCGGCGAGAGGAGTGAATCACAAGGCGGCACCGCAGGGGCTGCGTAGAGCCATGTTTTCGAGCGAAGCTCTCAAGTGCCCACTCCTGTGGTTTCACGTAGCCCCGGAGGGTCGTGATCGTTGTAACCGAGAGAACGAAGAGGCCACCCAAGGTAGAGCGAAAAGTGAACAGGAAAGGGGAGGAATAAAGTACGGCCAAAGTGCAAGCGGGAGGGCCGTATGCCGAGGCCGCTGGAGACATGCTCCTCGGCGGCAACTCGCTACGAGATCACACCAGAGTATTGCTCGCGTCGTCCTGCGTTTCCGGGACCGAGCACTTTATGAATTATCGTAATGGTAAGTCAGTGCTCTTTAACAGCACGGCTGTATAGGCCGGGCTTTGTCCATCTATCGCACCAAAAAAACCTCGAAGCCTCAAGAAGGAAATGTGGTTAGGGAGGTCCCCGGACCTTCACGGCGTGAAACCGGCAACCTAACCACGGGGCCAGCCCAAAGAGCCGATAGGAGCAGCGTGAGCAGCGGTGGGGAACAATAACACGTGCATCGAATTGGAAAGAAAAAATATACGCTTCTTGCGGTCGGAACCGAACCTGGGTCCCTCGTGTTATGGAACCGGCGTCTACCCGATTGAGCTAGCATCGCATTCCGAACAGCATTTCCCTTGGGTTCGTAGCGCGGGCAGTGGATTTGCACTTTTCCGAGGGTTGTAGCACGTGCTAGTGCGGTCCACTTTGGGAGAGATGGGAAAGCCTGCGGAGGAAACGATCCGGGCCAGCCAGTCATGGGGAACTCTGAGGGGCATGTTCAGAAATGAAGGTGAGGTGCCACAGCCGGCTCTCCGATGAAGGAAGAGGGCCGCCAGATCTGCTGTTTCTCCAGCCTTACACCACTACTGCGAGTTGCGCCATTTTTTTTGCTTCCTCAAGAAAACAACTGCGGAGTATGCAACGGCGGGTTGGTGAGCCGAGAATAAAGTTAACTTGAATTTTATAAACGAACTAACGTAAATCACTAAAAGTAAACCTGCGGCCATAAAGCGTAATGTTCTCACATTCACAAACAAGCAGCCCCAAGTCTTCCTGCGGACCTTTCATTTCGCTTCTGTTGCAATTGTTGGCATACCATGGAAAACATTTAGCAGTGGATAGTAAAGTTAAAGGCACTCTGCAACGCTGCCGATAGACGCTTTTACACTTTCCTTCACGTCGGGAATCCCTGGGAAAGCTCTAGCTATCGCGAGCATGGCGCAGCACTGCGTGATTTCCTCTTCGCAGCAAATACGCATTCCGCTTATGCGTCGCTTTTGTGGCTTGTTTTAGGGGCGAAGCTCTTTAAGGCGTGGGTCTGTCCATCCTCGACGTATGTATGTAGCCACCTCTAGTTTAGTTCTTGGATTGTTTACTAGATGGCATGGCTACCTCTAGTTTAGTTCTTGGATTGTTTACTAGATGGCGGTACTTGTATATAATGAAAAGATGCGCTTGGATTGTTTACTAGATGGCGTGGCTACCTCTAGTTTAGTTCTTGGATTGTTTACTAGATGGCGGGGAGCGTGGTATTAAAATCCGTTCGCTGTTGGCGCGCGCTCGGAGTCGCCCGATGGATAAGGCTGCAGATGTGCGAGCCCGCGAGGCAGAAGCGCTCCGTGAAGCTGCGCGACGCCGCCGCCAAGATCCTGCCGTACGAGAGCGGGAGGCCGAAGCGTGTCGTCTGGCTGCGCGACGACGCCGCCAAGATCCCAGCGTTGGAGAACGAGAGGCCCAAGCGTCACGGCAACGGCGCGAGGACCCTGCCGTACGCGAAGCGGCACGGCTGCGGCGCGAAGAGGATCTCCAAAACGTCAGAGAACGAGAAGCGGCGAGAAAGTGCGAGTATCAGCAGGCAGACCCCGATGCAGTGAGAGCTCGTGAGGCGTCTGCAAAACGCATCAGGCGAACTCAGCCCCAAGGTGCCGACGCGCGGTTTAAGCGAGACTTTCTAGACGTTACGTTCGGACACAGATGTAGTGGGCGAACTTTCACTGAAGAGTCACGGTTTTACCGATGATTTCCCCTCAGGATTTTTTTTTTGTCTGGTGGCGTTAAAAAATTAGCAGTGCCTTAGCTCGGCTATGACATGATATACGTAGCGTGAGTTAAGGTTCAGCTGGTTATTCTTAGCTTTCCTGGTTGTCTAGGATTAGCTTGATTATCATGCGAACTGCTGCTCCTATGACGCACTCACGGTATACGCATTATGTGACACATTTATATACATCAAGCGGCTCTGGCGCAGCGTCACCATTCGCCGCAGAGCTAAACTGGTTCCACAGGCGCACGCCGGTGTTGCTGCGAGGAGGAGGAGTAAACGTGTATCTGAAGCTGTCAGCCCTGGGGAAGAGTCCTCATTCCAGGACCCCTTTGAGTCCATCCGGCTTCTTGGGCTCGCTGCACCAGCCAAAACTGGTCGTCAGGGTCCGAGCTGGACAGTGCTCTCTCCCAGTGCTCAGGGGAGGGGAAGGGCAGAGGGGATAGGTTAGGGTTTTCATCGCAGCCCCACATGATATGGTAGAGTGTGCCCGGAGCCTCGCAGAAGCGGCATTGCGAGGAGTACAGGGTGGGGCCCAGAATGGGGGCTCTAGTGAGGTGGGGAAATGTGTTTGTCTGGATGCCTCGGAGGTGGCGCTCTTGTTCTTTGGTGAGGCTTTTGTGCGCAGGAGGATATAGCATTCGTTCCAGACGGTAATGCTGAGTGACTTCGTGGAACGACAAGAGAGGGGAGACCTGCCACTGCTCGCCGAACTCCTGGCTTGCCCGGTGGGTCAACTCTCGGGCGCGCTGATGGGCAGCTTCGTTGCCAGACACGGCGGAGTGGGCTGGAGTCCAAATAATCCGTATGAGATGTCGAGGAGGATGCTCGAGTAGAATTTTTCGGGCAGGTCGGGATATGCAACCGCTGGAGAAGGTTCTACAGGCTTGTTGGCTGTCTGTGATTATTATTTCTGCCGAAGTTTGTGCAATCGCTAGGGAGATGGCCGCTTCCTCCGCCTACAGAGAGTGGATGGTGGGAATTGATACGCATGTAACGAGGTTTTCGGTAGTAGAAAACACAGCGGTCATAGCTCTTCACCCGGGATATGAAGCGGCGTCTGTATAGACTGTGGCTGAGTTGCGGCCGTATTGATTAAGAATAGCTTTCGCTCTGGCTTCCCTACGAGCCTCGTGATGTGTCGGATGCATGTTGCGTGGTAGTGGGGTCACATCAATGAACTTGCGAACCTCATCGGGAAGCTGAGTTGCATCCGCCTGCGGGTGTTGCAGAGGAGAGCGCAGGTGTAGTTGATATAGAATGGCTCTGCCGGTAGGGGTAGAGCTCAGGCGTAACAGTTGGCTCAAATTCTGGGCTTCTAATAATTCATATAAGGTATTGTGGACTCCCAACCGCAAAAGTTTCTGCGTTGAGGTGGTAACGGGCAGTCCTAATGCTAGTTTGTACGCCTTGCGTATCAGGGCTTCCACCTTGTCCTTTTCTGTCTTGGAGAGTATGGCGTAGGGCAGGGAGTAAGTGACCCTAGACACGACGAAGGCTTGAACCAGCCTGAGTGCATCCTCCTCTCGCATACCCCTCGTCTTGGTACTAATCCTGCGAATCATGTGCGATACTTGCTCTGTGGTGTTCTTAAGTCTATTGAGCAGTTGGGTGTTCGAGCGATCCACTTGGAAAAGCATGCCTAAAATTCTGACCTGTGGAGTCGGAACAATGACATGGCCGTCCATGTGCAGGGAGATGGTTGGCGACCCAGGAGAGAGTTTCTTCTTTCCTGAGACGATCAACAGCTCCGATTTCTGCGGCGAGCATTCTAGGCCACACTGCCGTGCATATTGAATGACTATGTCAGCCGCCTGCTGTAGATTGTTCTCCATGTCCCCTACTGATCCATTAATGGTCCATATGGTAATATCGTCCGCATATAATCTATGGTGTATGCCTGGTACGGCAGCCAGGAGCGGAGGGAGACCAATCAGGGCTATGTTAAAGGAGCCATGAAGAGAAAATACAACTTCGTTTAATTTGAAAGAACTAGGATTCAGTATCTCACTCAGCTCCATTAGAGCCACAAAAGATGCTTTTTAACGAAAAAAAAGCAAGAAGTATTTAAAAACTTTCAAATTTTGCGCCACTGTGACGTGTTATGAGCAAGAATGACGTCACACGGGCCAACAGTAAAACATAATTTTCATTGCGTTAACTGCACGTTAGCATTCAAGTGATGCGGTGAAATGGAACTAGAGGCCCCTTTACAGACGTCCAGTCTTGTGTCGTCGCGACAGGTCAGTTAGGCGGCCGCCAATTGCACAAACAAGGTTCCGTGACGTCATAGAAAAGTTGCGGGAAATTGCCTAGGGGGTCGCGACTGCTTCACACGTTTTCTTTCATATCTCCGTTATTTGTTCGAAGATGGCGATGATATTGGTATCATTGTTATCGGGACTAAGCGGTCTTTCTAATAAACCCAACTTGTATTTTGTCTTCATGGCTCCTTTAAATAGTAAGGGGGACAGAACGGCACCTTGGGGTGTGCCCTTGTTGCCGAGGGAAACGGGATCTGATTTCAGGTCACCCACCTTGAGAATAGCTTTTCGGCCTTCGAGGAAGTCTCGAACGTAGGTGTAGGTACGTTGCCCGCAGTTTAGGCCGTTTAGCTGTTTCAGTATGGCTGTGTGGATGACATTATCGAATGCCCCTTTTAAATCTAGGGCTAGTATGGCTTTTGGGTGGTCCCGGGAGGCTTTAAGCATGACCTCTTCCTTGAGTTGAAGAAGTATATCCTGGTTACAGAGGTGACTGCGAAATCCACACATGGTATGAGGGAACATGTGCTGTTCGAGATAGTTCTGTAGCCTTTTGTGGATGATGTGTTCCAATAGCTTCCCCAAACACGAGGTTAGAGAGATAGGGCGTAGATTATCTGTGCTCGGTGGTCTTCCAGGCTTTGGAATAAGGCGCACTTCTGCCATCTTCCATTCTTCCGGGAGTCCACCTGATCTCCACACCGTGTTGAGATGGCCCGTGAGCTCAATAATAGACTCGTTATCTAACTTAGCCAGCAGCTTATTTGTTATGCCGTCCCCTCCTGGAGCCGTGTTGCGCCTGATGATCTCAAGGGCTGCTTTGACTTCGTGGATGTAAATGTCCTCATCCAGTTTAACATTGGGCTGCCCTGTATATGGAGGTAGTGGTGTTTTGGGATAGACCGGGAGGTATTTTATTTATCTTGGAGAGACTTCATGAGGTGATCGGAATCCCCTAGGTGGGTGTGAATCACTTTTCGCATGATGTGATTGGATTCTGTTTTGCATTTGGAAGGGTCGATTAGATATCGGAGCAGTCTCCAGGTTTTTGATGTAGTTAGTGTTCCCTGTAGACTGTCACAGAGGGACAACCAACTTTATTTGCCATAAGTGAGCCGCATAGCGGGCTGCTTCCTCCGTCAGCAGAGCTATCCTTTTTTTCAGGCGACGATTAAGGCGCTGGCGTTTCCACCGTTTGATTAGGCTCCTTCTTGCTTCCCATAAGTGGAGAAGGTGTGGATCTACACGGGGGGCCGTCGTGGTAAGCTGAATATTGTCTGTAACGCGATTCATGTGTTCACGAATTTGGGCGGTCCACTCCTTTAGCGTGAGGGGCTGGGTGGCTGCACCTTCAAGTCTGGCTTGCTCCCTTTGTTTGTGAAATTTCGGCCAGTCCGTTAACTTGGCTGCACCTAGCGGGGCAGCGTATATATTTCCATGTATTGTGGTGGCAAGGACGAAGTGGTCGCTTCCCAGGGTTTCCCCAGCGTGAGACCACATAGCCTTGACGTTCCCTGTGGTAATCGTGATATCCGGGGACGTGTCTTTGGAGACACTATTGCCCAAACGCGTGGAAGCATGCGGGTCCAATAGCAGAATCACGTTTTCTTCTTGGAGGAGGGAGTGCAAGGTGGTTCCTCTTTTGTTTGTGTAGCTGTAGCCCCATAAGGAATGTGCAGCGTTAAAATCTCCCATGATAACCAGTGGGTTAGAGGATGCAATGCGCTTTGCTTGTTTGATTACATGAGAAAGGTTACTTTCTTGGCCTCTGGGGCGACAATAAATGTTTAACACGTATAAGCTCTCTGCCACTTTAACCTTACTCGGTACGATTTCAGTGAGTATTCCTATCTTCTCGGATTGCTGGAGTGGATGCTGTATAGCTGTGAGTCGTTTGCTTATTAGCGTGGAGAGAGAGCTCGTGGGTCCATCTCCATAGGTGACGAAGCCCGAAAGTTTCGCAGGGTAGTTTGTTTCCTGAAGTGTAATGATATCGGGTGAATCCTCAGTGGTCGCAATGTACTGAGCTAGTGAGCTTGACTTGTTCTTGTAGCCCCTACAGTTCCATTGCCATATGGTAAGCTTTGATTCCTGCTGAGAATTGCGCCTATTCTTGGGAGGTGCCATCTTGCGAGGTGGCATCGTCTGTCAGGGCTGATGGCCTGCTGTAAGGCTTGAGCTCTCGGCGAGAGTGACGAGCAGTAACTGCCTGCCCCTGTCCTTCTAATTTATCTAACCGTTGCGTGATTTGTTTTAACATGAGCATTATTTCCTTTACGGTTTCGGCGATTTGGGATTTCTCTTGCGCCATCGGGAATTCTGTCGTACCGGGGGGTTGGGAAGTTGAACTGGAAGGGGGTATTTGTGCGGGCTCTGGTGTGGTGGGGTCAGGTTCTCGGCGTTTTTCTGGTGTAGGGTTTATCCCTTGCCTGATTTCTGCCTTGAGTGCAAGGAGCTCATTATGGAGTTGTCGATTTTCCTCCCGTTGTTGTTTAATCTCGGCAAGAAGCTGAGCGTTTAGTCGTTTTAGCTCCGCCAGCTCGTCGCGGTTGGGGGGATTGGGGGAGGGGTAGGAGGGGTCTGAGCACGTGGAGAGAGCATCTGAGCCCAGCTCACCTGCACTCCCGTGGCGTCTTCAGCAGATCTTCGCTTGGCGGAAGGTGTTCTCCCTCGGGACCTGGACCTGGATCGGGTCTTGCTTCTCTCCCTGGAGGGCCCTCTGGATTTGGAGCGGGATCTTGACTCCCGGCTTGTACGGCGACCCTTGGTGACCTCGCGTTGCTTTTTCCTCCGACTGACTGGTGGAAGAAAGCGTTTCGGGCACTCCTTGCTAGCCGTGACGTGTTCCCCGGCGCAGAGTGCACACTTGGGCTGGCAGTGGTGCGGAACGTCCTTTTGTCTCAGCAGGCCACAGCGCTTGCAGTGGGCGTCCGTGAAAGCGTTCGGCTTGGGGCAAACATCGGCTCTGTGACCTGTTGAGTGACACAAGTGGCAGAAGGCATGGGTCCGCTTGTATAGGTAGCACCTGGTCTCAACTCCTCCGATGTACACAAAAAAAGGGACTTTCTTTCCAGCAAATGTGATCAGCATTGTGCCCGTCGCGCCAAGTCTTCTGCGCGTCAGAGGCTCACAACCAGGGGCAGAGAGAACCGCCATTATTTGCTCTGGTGTGGCGTCAAGAGAGATGTTGTGCATAACTCCCTTACAGGAATTGTCGGGTGAGATTCCGTAGGTGTTTACTGGAAAAATTGTGTCTTCAATCTTCAGCTGTTGAATTTTGCTTAGTGCTTTCGCCGCCGCGATGTACGGGGTGCTAACGACCAGTATGTTTTGAGCCTCATTAGTTCTGATCTTGAGATCCGCTTCTCGCCACGTGAGCTTTGCTTCGTGCAGAATGCAGCTGGCAAGAGTGTAAGGGCTGACTTTACTCAGTGCTAGGCCATTGCGTGGGCGAATCACCATCTTGTAGTCGTTCTCCGGAAGTGGAGGTGGCCTTGGCTTTCTTGAAACTAGGCTGGGGTTCCTGGTCGGTTTCATCGCCGGCTTGAGTGGGGTTGTACCTGCATCTGGAGTGGTGGAATTCTGCTTCTTGCGTTGAGCACGTCGGGTGACTTCTATCCATGGTGCAGTATTGTTTTCGTCGTCTTCTTTAGTGCAGAAAAATGCTTCCGAGGGCTGCTGGTCCATGTCATCTACGTCGCAAGACAATGGTATTTGGCTTGGAACGACGAATGACGAAGCCTCTGGGGCTACCGTATGCGGCGACGTCACATCCATAGGCGACGCTGAGCCCCGCCGGCGGTGTTAGGCGTAGCGGTGCACTACCGCCTCGAAGCTTCAGATGACGGTTAAATGGCGAAAATTTGACTTACGGCCTAAAGTAGGATATTGGCGCGATCCAGATGACTTCTAGCGCCCGATGGTAACACTTTTAAGTGATACTAAGGGAACATTTCACAAATATTTCAGTTTTCTGTAGAGCTCATGAGAACGGGACAGTTGTCCTCTTCTTGTTCCTGCGATGCACGAGCCATCGGTTCCACACCCGGCCACCCATCGCATGATCATCATGTGAACTTGGCCGCCACGTACCACGCTTGCGCAGCACGGCTTTCCAGGAGGCACGCGAGACTGCTCAACCTCGGTCAGTGTGGCTCACGCTACAAAACCAGAACAAAAACTGCGCCGCCAGTAAAGGGTGCGCCACCGCACATGAGGGGCTTTAACAGTGAAGCCGCCTTCCGCGCTTGCTCGAATGGGAGAATACGGGCATATGATTATCGCACCCCTTATTGTGCCATTTTAAAGGTAACGCAATTTCTTGTGCCACTAAATCGCTAAAATATTGGCGCAGCTTACACTAATGGTGCAAGGCAGGAAAAAAAGCGGAGCCGGTGGTAGACCTAGCTTGTTCCCCCCTCCCCCCCCCCCCCCCCAATGGAATCCGTTGTCAGTGCGGCGGGCCGACCGGAATGGCCTTGTGAAATATGGCTGCACTTGGCCTCCCCCTTGAACACTTACCCTAGCCTAGCAAGAACATTGCAGAACAAAACAAGAACAAGTATAAAACTTACCAAAACCTAGGAAAACCTAGAAAAACCGGAAGAAGCAGGGTAGACCCCAGCTCCACTGTTTCTCCAGCCTTAGAACACTTGTGCCAGCTGCACCAATTTTCTTAAACTTGATATCAAATGCGTTCAATGCTGCAGCTGAAGGAAAGCTGGCCAATACCCACTCCACCGCTCTAATGACGTAATTTCAGCGGTCGAAGAAACCAGGACCAGAAATTAGAGAAAAATTCTGTGTTCACTTCCAAGATATCTGATGGGCATACAGCAGTAATTTTTTGATGAGGCACTTCGCGACCCCTACTTTAAGTACTCGATGTGTTGGTTGACTACGTTCTGCAAGCATGTGAGGTTTCGAAAAACGTGGAAAAAGTGCTGCAGGGCCCCTTTGTTGCCCAAATGAAAACATATACACAAACAAACCAACATTATGAATTTGTTTTTCCACCGACGTTACAGAGAAATGAAAACGCAGCACAAAAAAATCAAACATATAAAACAAACCTGCTTTTTTTCCTCCGAACCCTTTCCAATCCGTTTGAACTGGTTCAAACCGGTTCGAACTGGAACGGAATGATGCTCCGGAACCTAACCCGGATCAGAACCCGAAAGGCTTGAACCCGAACCCGAACAGAATCCGCGAAAATTCCGGTTCGACACCTTGGTGTGGAAGTACCGAAGAAACTGCGAATCATAACCACGGAAACAAAACAATTTGGCGGGCCTAAGACGCAGGTGAAAATTCACCTAATTTGAAGCTCTTATCATGTAATACATGGTTTCGAATGATCCTGCGCAGGCATATTTTTGTTTTGCTTTGCTTGGTTTACTGCTGTTTTTTTTTTTTTTTCAGAACGGTGAGCGGTGACGAGTGCGTCGACAAAGAGGCGTAATATCAAACGTTGAGTTTCAATCTCCCTGGTGAAAACGCCTGCGGCACCAATCTCAGAGAACGTGATACAAGTACGAACTGGGGTTTCCCTAGGGATCCGGGCCCACCCCGCAAGTCGCTGCACCAGCCCGCCCGTTCGGTGTGGTCTTGGGTAGTGAGCGTTCTCTCTTACAACTTCGCGACACATCTCCAATCCTCCCCTCCCTCCCTCCCCGGGACCCCCACCGCCAAAGCAAGTCGCTTACTCGGCCTCTTCAGCGCGTAAAAGCACAGGCCAGCTAACGTAGTCACGTCTACGATAACACCCACAGTCCCATGGTTCCAAGAAGCAGCAGCAGAAGAAGCAGCAGCCCCTCCAAACCTAGATCAAGAGGGT
Source organism: Haemaphysalis longicornis (assembly GCF_048455015.1). NCBI lineage: Eukaryota > Metazoa > Arthropoda > Arachnida > Ixodida > Ixodidae > Haemaphysalis > Haemaphysalis longicornis. Next base: position 171,523,033 of record NW_027526422.1, read on the forward strand.
AAGAAGGCTTCGCCTTGAAAAATGTTCGGACCTGGCCCACAGTGGATATGGTGGACCACCCGAGCTAAGATAGGGTTGCCGAAGTGTTTATCTTAAGGTTCACCACACCGGTAAATTCAAATCATTTACCTCTCCGTCTAAACGACACCTGCGGAGGAACAAGACGCTTTTCAAAATAAAGTCCAACTTGTTGCTGCCAATTCATCGAACGCTGTTTGGTCCAAGGACGTTTCATCAAAGACATTTTAGGGAATAGGTCGTGCAGATTGGAAGGGGGCCTTTTGTAAGCATGGACAGAAATAAATGAGATCATGGTTGTTCTGCAGGCTTCTATCACCACGCTCACTGCTTATTATGTTGACTTGCTGTATTCGAGCGTGTATTAGGCTGTCTTTTTTTATTTATCTCAGAAGGGTCACAGGCACGTGACCGAGTTTTGACTGCGAATACTTTATGGAAGTGGCACCAATATTTCCTCCTTCTGCCTAACTTTTTCGCCCACAACGCACACCCCCCCCCCCACACACACACACATACACGCACGCACACACGCATACGCGTGCGCGCAGAGAGAGAGAGAGAGAGAGAGAGAGAGAGAGAGAGAGAATGCGTAGGAGTGAGTGAGTGCCTAATTGATATAGAAAGTGGAAAAGAAGTGGACTGGGGTATTTTGAACTCATTTGGGAGTGCGCCAGCATACAACCCAGTCGGGGGAAGGAAGAGGGGGAATGAAAGGGGATAGGTGAGAACAAATGGGCACAGAGAAAGAGGGAGAGAAAGAAGGATATAAGGAGAGCGTAAGGCTCACCGGCAAGCATTGGGCTACAGCCGTTGGAGGAGGTTCGTCTCTTCGAGGAAGGTCATGACAAGTCGGAAGGCTTCCCGCCGGGTGGAGTTGGGGCCCGTCGGGAAAAGCAGGTCCTTTAGGGTGTGGCTGGGCAGCCCCAGACGCTGGAGTGCGGCCCTAAGCTTTACTCTCGGGGCATCGTTCTAGCGCCAAGAGCAGAAAAGGTGCTCCAGGGTCTCGGGCTCCAGGGCAGTCAGTGCATATGGGCGACGACCGGCGCCCTTGACGGAGTAAGCGGGCTGCCACGTTGCAGCAATCAAGCCGCATGCTGAGGAGTATGGAGCGGGCGGCCCTTCTGATGCGGCCTGGCATGACCTGTGGAGCTTGGCCACTGATGACTCTGTGGTCCGGATGCATCGTTTCCACCTCCCGCGCGAGGGTGGGTTGTGCGGCGTCGAAGAGCCTCAGGTCGCCAGAGGCAGGTACCCCATCCTGGCGAGCAGCACCTCTGGCCAGGGCGCCAGCCACCTCATTACAGGTGACTCTGACATGAGATGGCAACCAATGGAGCGGCAGGTCCCAACCGCGGGACTCCATCAGGTGAAGCTTCGCCGCCAGCGCCCGCTCCACGTAGCGGCTGGAGCTCGGTGGCTGGTCCGCCCCTCGCATTCGCAAGAAAGTGGGCCGGAAGTCGGTGAAGATTACGGCCCCCTAAATCCGGTTTCCCTTCTACAGGAGCAGGCCTCCAACAAGGTGCAGCACGACACTTCAACTGACTAGAGTTACTTCGCGCATTGCTGAAGACTTGCTGGGTCATCGGGTTCGACAGGCTGAAGCACGATCTTTTTCGAGAAAAATAACGTATTCGGACAGCCACGCCAGCTGCCTGTGGACTGGTGATCACCGCGCAACCTGCGTTTTCCGTTACCTTCTGTCTATGCAGCCTTTAAGAAAAAAAGGCCCTCGACGGGGAAATAAATAGAAACATGACGCACAAAGGTTTCAAAAGTTCTGAAAACCGCACATGCCGGCTTTTGGCAGCTCCTCAGCCGCCCACCGCCTGAGTGTTCCAAGACATTTCATCGAAATACCGTTTTATTGAAAAAAACATACGTTTTATCGAAGCCGGTCCGAATGCAGTTTTATCAAACCACCTACGTCGGTTTTATCGAAAGTGTGTTTTTGCTCCTTAACACACTTTGTTCTTAACACCATGAAGTTCTGCATCATGTTTCGGCATATGATGTCCTCCGTGACGTCCGTCTCCTGCAAGTTGGCGGTGGTTATTAGTGCTTGGGCGACCCTAAGATGGCCCAGCTTCCTGATGTCCAGGCCTCCGCGGGAGAGATTCTAATCTGCTCCTTTAACAACGGGGCAGCCTCGAAGCGGCATTGATACGTTTCTTCATGTTCCCCGGAGCAGGGCCTTTGTTCCCCCCTCGCAGTGCGAACGAGGCTCGGTCGCCTTCCTCGGGCACGTCCTTGCTGGCCGACTTGTGCTTGTTGATCGATGTTGTTCATCCGGCGCCGTTACTAAATTCCTCGGGAGAGATATCTTCCCCTTCCACGGTGATTTGCATGGCCGTAGGCATCGTGGTGGGGCCGATCGGGGCCGCGCGAAGCTCACTCGCCGAGCTTTTGCCGGGGAGCCAGGTCTAGAACGGTAGGCTTAACGCGGCCGCGGCGTGGTAACATAGATAGACCCCTTGAAAACGGGAAAAACTCCGCCCACCGCAACAAACTTGGTATCGACGTGGTCCTGCTGACTTTATGCGTCGAATGACACCAAAATGCTGAGGGTGTGAATAGAATTTCCGCCCGAAACCATTTCCAGAAGCGCTAGCCGATGTCTCGATGTCCACACTCGTCGGCGCGCTCCCCTAGCGGCCCCTCGACGGCTTCTAGCGCTCCCCTCGACGGCTTCTAAAAAAAAAAAAACGTGACGTATGCCGAGCGGAGCCAATAGCTGCACGCATCTCGAAACTTGCTGTGTTTCTGTAAGTGTCCTCACGCCTGGTCGGTCACGTCACTGCTTCCACAGTGCTTTGGAGGCGCGATTACAGGATAAGAGCTCTCTGCCTGATTGCCAGCCTTTTTTAGTGAACGATAACTCGGTTAATAGGTAAACGCTTTTAGACCATTTTCCCGACAGGGCGTTCCCTGGATAGTACTCCAGCTTTTGCGCTCGTAAAATCGCGACCCATAACCATTTTTAGGGCCCCTAAACATTATGCTCTGATGCGTTATGTTTTGCAAACAATGTCTAAGAAATCAATCAAATAAGCTATGATGGTGCAATAGGACATACGCCACCCTCATAACGCGAGGGACACGGTTTCGGTAAGGCACTGTGGATAAGGCAGCTGAACTAGCCGACGAGTTCATCGCACGTCGAGGTGCGCAGGGGCCGAAAGATGGCAAAACGAGTTCAGGCCGAGGCCTGATAAGTTAGGGCCGAAAGGCAGAGCTCCCTACAAAAAGAGCGGAGCAAAAGTGACCGATTCCGCGAATAATGAAACGGGCTCGGAAAACGAAAAGAGCGCAAACGCAGAGGCACAGCGCCGAAAAAAGGCTTTCGAAGCGCGCAAGCAGTCCGCGTGCTACAATTGTGGCGAGACAGGGCATTTCGCAGCTAGTTGCAAAAAGGGCAAGCTTGTCTTTCACATAGTAGACCAGGATGAGGAGAGCCGACAACTTTTAGAGCCCTACGTACGCGAGCTTGCAGTTAACGGCAAATCGTGCCGAGTTCTTCGCGATACCGCAGCAACAATGGACGTGGTCCACCCGTCCTACGTCGAACCGCACCAATTCACGGGCGATGGCGCGTGGATAAAGCAGGCCGTAGAAGCGCAAAGCGTGTGTCTCCCGATCGCCAGGATAACCATCGATGGTCCCTTCGGAAAGCTCGAAACCGAGGCCGCTGTCTCTCCCAGCCTTCCGGCGCAGTATCCGTATCTTTTCTCGAACAGGTCCGATCAGCTGCTGCCCGAAAGGGGACTCATTTTCGGGGAAGGAATAGTGTTCGCGCTGACGCGCTCGAAGGCTCGCGAACTCGGAGCGAAGGCGACGGTTGAAAGCAGGAACGAATAGCGAAGAGAGGAGGTGGGGAAGCTTGCTGCGACTTGCGCCGACATTGCTTCCGAACGCGGCCAGTCGGCCTCCTTGCAGGTTCAGATCGCGGGTGTCGAGCAGCAGCAGCAGCCCGCCGAAACAGATGATTCTCTGGCAGAGCTTTTTGTAGCACCTATGTAGGAAAGTTTAGAGCGGTTGCTGCACGTCGGTAGTACGGCACTGAGCGCGGAGCAAAGAAAAGATCAGACGCTGGAAACGTTACTGGATAATGTAACTGAAGGGGTTGCGAAACAGAACGTAAGGTTCCAGGCGAGGGAGGAGATACTTCATCGCAAGTATCGATACCGGAGAGGTGTTGAGTATGACCAATTAGTGGTCCCGCAGGTCTATCGTCAGGATTTGTTGAGTCTCGCACACGGCAACTCGTGGTCAGGCCACCTAGGCATACGGAAAACAAAAGACCGCCTATTGCAGGAGTACTACTGGCCAGGATGCTTTCGCGACGTCGAAAACTTTGTGCGCACTTGCGATGTGTGCCAGAGAGTGGGCAAGCCAGGAGACAAAACCAAAGCGCCCATGAAACTTGTGCCGGTTATCACGGAGCCTTTTCGCCGTCTCGTGATCGGCACAGTTGGCCCACTGCCCGTGACGACCTCTGGCTACCGTCACATCTTGACAGTGCTCTGTCCTGCTACTAAGTTCCCCGAGGCCGTGCCCTTGAAGGAGTTGAGCTCAGTGGAAATTGTGAACGCCATATACTGTCAGTGTTCGCCAGGGTTGGCTTCCCGGCGGAAATACAGTCAGACCAGGGTTTTTACGAGAGCACTAACGACGACGTTTCTCGGGAAGTGCGGAGTAAAACTCATTCATAGTTCCGTGTACCATCCTCAGTCGAACTCTGTCGAGAAGCTTCACTCAGTAATGAAGCGCGTTCTCAGAGTCATGTGCTACGAACGAAAGACTGACTGGGAGCTGTGTTTGCCGGCCGCTATGTTTGCTTTGAGAACGGCTCCTCACGAGACGACCGGGTTCACGCCAGCGGAACTTGTTTACGGGCGCTCGTTACGTTCCCCCCTCCGCATCCTCCGGGAATCGTGGGAAGGTAGGGGCGAAGACCCGATGGTTGTAGAATACGTACTCTCGCTGATGGACCGCTTGCATAGGGCACAGCAGCTAGCGGGCACCGCAATGAGCACAGCCCAGAAAAAGTCGAAACCCTACTACGACAAGGGAGCCAGGGCACGTCAGTTTGAGGTGGGAGACCAGGTAATGATTTTGCGGCCGTCTCAACGCCACAAACTAGAAGTTCAGTGGGAAGGCCCGGCAGAGATCCTTCAAAAATTGTCTGAAACTAACTACGTTGTGAGCGTACCTGGAAAGCGCAAGCTCCAACAAGTATACCACAGCAACCTTCTAAAGCCCTACAGGCAGCGGGAAGCGGTGGTGCAGATGCTTGTTAACATACCCGATGAGATTCCCCCCGATATTCCTGAATTGGGTCCGCTTACCCATGACGGCCCGAGTAGACTCGTGAACGACCTAGTAACGAAGGCGGAGCTGGAGCCTGACCAAAACCGTGAGTTGGAGGCACTGTTGGAAGAGTTCTCGGACCGGTTTTCGGATAAGCCCGGCAGAACTTCCCTCTTAACGCATGACATCGAGCTTGCGTCTACCCAGCCCGTGCGTTCAAAGACGTATCGAGTGTCGCCGCGACAGCGCGAAATTCTGGAAACTGAAATCCAGAAAATGTTGGCTCTGGATGTGATAGAGGCTTGCGAAAGCGACTATACTTCACCCCTGATACTGGTTGAAGTTCCTGGCAAGGATCCGCGACCATGTGTAGACTATAGGAAGTTAAACCTTATCACCAGAGACCAAACCTACCCGATACCGAACATAGAGGAACGTATCGAGAAAGTAAGCAGCGCTTGCTTCATTTCCACTTTTGACTTAGTGCGGGGATACTGGCAGGTTCCGCTGACGAAGGAAGCTAGCCGTTACGCGGCGTTTATTTCACCCATGGGGACCTTCAGACCAAAGGTTTTGAGTTTTGGGCTGAAAAACGCGCCATACTGTTTTTCAAGTCTCATGGACAAAGTGTTACGGGGGTTCGACGACTTTGCGTTGCCCTATTTAGACGACATGGCTATCTATTCCGCCTCGTGGCCGGAGCATCTGGAACACCTGCGCTCCGTGCTTTCACGTTTGTGTGAAGCTGGCTTAATGATCAAGGCACCTAAATGTCAAATGGCCCGCGCGGAAGTCACTTACCTTCGTCACGTTATAGGTAGGGGTCATCGCCGATCTTCTGAAGTTAAGGTGGCGGCAATCCGAGACTTCCCGCAGCCCCGAACCAAGACAGACATTAGGTCGTTCTTGGGAATCGCAGGTTACTATCAGAGGTACATTCCGAGGTACTCTGAGCTGGCTAGCCCTCTAACCGACGCGCTTCGTAAAAACGAACCGCTAACAGTCGCATGGGACGAAACAAAAGAGCAGGCGTTCGCCGACCTGAAAAATGCTCTAACTAGCCACCCTGTACTGAACTCGCCAGACTACACAAAGCCCTTCGTGGTCCAGTGTGATGCTAGTGACCGTGGGATGGGCGTAGTTTTGTGTCAGAAAGCTGACGACAATGAGGCGCACCCAGTATTGTACGTAAGTCGTAAGCTGACGATTCGTGAAGAAGCGCACAGCGCCTCCGAAAAGGAGTGTGCGTGTCTCGTCTGGGCGGTGCAAAAACTGGCCTGCTACCTCGCCGGCTCGAAGTTTATAGTAGAGACCGACCACTGCCCTCTCACGTGGCTGCACACGATGTCCTCAAAGAACGGTCGCCTCCTACGCTGGAGTCTGGCTCTGCAGCAGTATACGTTTGAAGTGCGGTACAAAAAGGGGAAACTGAATGGTAATGCTGATGGCTTAAGTCGGAGCCCTTAAGGCAGTGGTTCTCAGCCATGACTGCCCCGGGGACCCCTTTTGGGCTTGCTAAAGTGCTGGGGGACCCCACAATGGAGCATATGTTGTTTGGTGTCATAACGTCAAACAATTTCTACTTGTAGCTTACGTAGCCTACACACTTATTCGATGCCCGCCTTTTATGGTTGACGCTAATGACGATGCGCACCATATTAAACAATCTGGTCTTGAATCTAAAATACTTCTAAACACCTATATATTGCCTCTTCTGTGTATGCTTTTTTCCTTCTCGTAGCTGGCTTGTCGTGCAAAAAGCAGTTGTTAAAATATGTGCTACGCGGAGAAGCTAAACGTACATGTAATGCGACAAAGCTACCTTTTTACATTGCAAGAAAGTGCTGGCAAAATCGAGAAAAAGCTTTGAGTAAAAGCTTTGAGGTAGGCTTCGCGGACCCCTCAAATGCTCTCGCGGACCCCCAGGGGTCCGCAGACCCCCATTTGAGAATCACAGCCTTAAGGCAAGAAATGGCCTGTAGACGCCTGACTTTCTCAATTTCATTATTTTTCCTGACGCAGGTTTCGCCCTTTACGATTACATTTTTTTGTGTGTGGGACATTTCCAATCACGCGAAGTGTCACCTTTCAAGTTTGTCACTTGTCTAAAGTACTGCTGGGCCAATATATAACTAGAGTAGTTAGTTATTAGCGTATTTTATCGCAACTAAAAGCCTGGTACAGCTTCAGTGTGGATTTGTCTTCGCACTTGCCGGAGATGCGGTTGTGTCTTCCTGTGTTGTTCTGTTGCTTGCCTGACCAAGCCAGAGACGTTCTTGGGGAGCCACTACTCGTCCAGTGACCCGCCCGGTGAAGCTCCAGCACGGTGTCGTACAGTCAAGGCCTGGAGTCGAGCGTCTGCCGAACACTTCACTTCGACAGCATCCCTCCGGACAACGGTTGAAGACCCTTGCCCATCGGGATCTCGGAGCCCCGGCGGAGAAGCTGTTACGAATCGGCCAGCGCCGCAGTACTTCCCCGCATCACTCCTCGGCTGTGCAGCGAAGCCACTCGTGCGCCTTCGAAAACAGGCGCAACCGTGTCAGTAACAAGTTGCGACAAGCCGCGTCAGACGCTTCGCTCTCGGCGCATTTCAAAACGTCGGCGGCTGGCGGCGAGGCTCGTCTCCACGCTCTTCAAGGACACAGAGGCCCCCTCGATTGCAACACAGTCCTCCTCTCTCCCCTCTCTCGGACTCAACGTGCCCGAGGCTATGAGCGGCTTACGAACTCTGGAAAGAGTGTTGTGTGTGTCTGTGACGTTCGCGGCGTGTTGCCGCTTGTTGCGTTTGACCGTTATCGCTTTTGGGTATAAATAGAGCTGCCAAAGCGTTGTAACTTATTCCTGTTAGAGCAGCGAATTGATGTTGTCGCTCTGCTCGAGTCCTATATTGTAACCTCGCCCGTCGGGGCATTGTTCTTTGGATTCGGCTCACCTCTCGCAATGAAGTACGTAAGCATACGTTAGCCTACGGCTTCTGGACTTCTTCACGGCTGCAACAGCGGCTGGCCGCCCGCATCATACACGCTACCACTCGTATGTCGGAGGCTACGGAGCTCGGATCGGGTGCCCCCGCCCGGTCGCAACAAAGGTTATTCTTCTCGACGAAGCGTGCTAGGTCCGAGGCAGCTGATGGGAACAATCTCTCGCTTGAATTCGCCGATCCCCTGTGGCGCAGCAAGTTTGTAGCAATGCGCGGAGTTATTCTGGTCATTTGACAAGCCCGTACAACTCTGTGGAGGAAAACGGGGGGTATAGTTGTAGCACGAACGCCGAGTAACTGAAGCCGCTTCCGTAAAGTATCTGCAGTCCAAGCTTCTTCGCGCACTTGTAAACGCTATGGGATGAATTAAAAAACACACAGCTTAAATACACGCTCGAATACAACTCATCAATGCAAAAAACAGGTAGCCTGACTATAGAAGCCTCCGGAAAAGCCAAAATCTCATTTACTTCTGTTTATGAACGCCAAACGTAAACCTCAATCTGCCCTACCCACTTTGATGAAATGACCTCTGTAAAAATTTATTAGACTAATTGATGAGAAGGTGTTTGTTGAAATAAGTTCTGTGATGTGCCGTTCAATGCGACGGCATTCAATAAATTTTCCACAGCCCCAAAGCAGCAACTGTCGGCTTCCTGCTTTAACCAGGCAGTAATTCAATAGTTGCTCCCTTGTGAAAAGTCTTAACGCTCCAATTTGAGCTATTGTGAAATCAACTCTTACCCAAAGATTGAAAATCTTTCCCTAGGAATCGTCTGTTGTCCCTGCACACGTCACCGTGATGTAACGCCAAACGTCGTATGTTGAGGCAAGAGCTAGGTTATCTATCTCAAAGGAGTACTGACAGCGGTGAGCGCGACCACGGGCGGCGCTGCGAAGCGCTCCTCCGTGACGTACGCTTAGGGATTCTCGCATTTGTCGTGTGCTTCACTGGCGTTCGTTCTCCCTGCTGCTTCTTTGCGAGCGGTTGACTTTTGGTGCTTGTCTGCATTAGATTCTGCGTATGCGCAACTTTTTATCGTAACAAAAGAACTTAAATCGTATACACTAGCTGAAGGCGTGATCTAAAGTATAGTTATTGATACCGCTCCGAAAGATACATTGCCGCCATCGCCCCATTCCTGCAAAGCCGGTCCTGTGAGGAGCACAGAGAGTCGGACCTAGGCGTCGGCTTGTGTATCGAGCAATCTTTCGAACAAAGCAAATAGCCAGGGTCTAATAACCGACAACAGCGAAAATGTAAGACCAAAACAAATTCAAGGCCTTCGGAACTGTCGGCTTTGGGAGAAGGCGTTACCGTTCCCGGTAATCGTATGCAAGGTAAAGTAGTTTTTGAAACCTTGCCAAACCCTCGGAAGTATTGCCCATCACATTACTTTATGATATCATGGCATGAATGTACACCGGCATGCACTATGGGGCGCAAAAAATAAAGGTTGTGTTCCAAATAACACACACTGTGTATAGCGTCATGCTGGTTTTATACCGGGCTTTTAACCAGTACAAGAGTCCTTCAATGCTTTACTGGTCACAAAACTTCGGCGCTCCTTTCATATTGGGACCGCGGGCGCCACTTCAGGCGCCACCGCCGCACGAAGGGCATCCAGCCGCCACGCGTGCGGCATATTGGCCAGCTCTAGGCGTGCAAACGCTCGCTGCTTTTGTTGTCTGCGCGGTGATTAAGTGTGATTTTTTTCGTAGTAGTTAGCGGTGAATAGTCCAGTAATTGTGTATATCAGCCTGCCTTCAATGGGGTTTTAGTTTTCCAAGTAAATTACCGTAGACTTCGGCCGCGAAGGGCAACGGCTTCAGCGTCCTCTGGCACAAGCGCTGCGCCGTCGTGTTTACGGATTTTTAAATATCTGTGGGTTCTTTTCTTAAAGCAAAAGTTGTAAATACCACACATATGGTAGCTCCGTAGTCACGGACTGCTGCGGGCCTATCGATAATACAATAAAAAAATAAAACTGAAAGAAACCAAGTACGCGTCGTTCAGACTACGCTTAATGAATCCATTTATTGCAAGATCTGGAATGGCCAGAACGCTAAAAGAGAAAGCCCAATAGTATTGTCGTTTCGATGAGTGGGTACATACTTGAGAAAATCTAAAAACGCGGCAGAAACGCGAAGGATCAGAACACGAAGAGATATATGCTGCACCATGTGTCTTTCCGCTTCCATGCTTTGCAAACTTTGCAAAGAAAAGTAAGCGAAAAAAGAACAATAAAACTGATTTTATCACACGCAACAAAAAATTCAATATTACGAACAGAAACAAAAGAGCGTGGTCCAGCGTACAAAAATTTATTTTTTTGGCTGCGATGTGCAGCATACGGAGGAAACAGAATATTGCCACGTAGCGAAGAACGACGCAAAGCTTTTTTGAACGAAGTTTATTAAAGCGACCTCCTACTCTACAAAGACTAGTACGAAACACAAGCGTCGAAGAAGCAATCCGCAGTGTGACGTGCACAGATAAACGTCAATAAAGTAAGTTGCGCGGCGTTTGCTATGGAAACGCCGCGCAACTCCATGGAAATAGGATCGAGAACATTGTCGAAGAGACAAAAAATCAAGTTAGCGACAAGGTGACACCCTTTCCATATCAAACAATATTGCCCGACAGGACGTACGACAAAAAGAGCAAACGGGCGCTCCGGTTAACACGCCAGATAAGAAACCCGGAAGCGGCCACGCGCGGTTACAAAGCAAACGAAACGAACTCTAAGGGATGATTCGCGGAAATATGAAAAGTAAAAGCACAAGGACGTTCCAAATCTTTTTTTTACATGCGAGCCTGAGCGCAAGGTAACACAAGTTTGCAAACAGGTATTGAAGCACCGCTACTACCTGACTGATCTGACTAAAATCCGGCTTTGAGTTAGCCTTGTACAATTCTAGGTCCAGGGTGTTCTCAAAAGGATACATTGTTTTTTTAATTCTCACACACAGTGCATTCCCACACACTCTCAGATGCTCAGAATCGAAGCTGAAATCTCCAGCTTCTTGCCTCGGAATGGCGCGCCTCCATTTCTCACGCAGCTTCCCGTTGCTCGGTAAACAGAACAAGGAAACATTTTCTGTTTTGTCGTAGTACAAGGAACGACATCCCGGGACGCAACACGTGTTCGGCATCGTTGCACTACTTCAGTCGCATCACAACAGCGCGAGATGCAGGTTACATTTTTTTCTCGCACAAAACAAACACAACTCGCCGCGCCTCCGCCGTTCGAGCCAGCGCAACGCCGCCCGGGGACTGACCTCAGTGAGATGGTGGCGCCACCGCGCGGCGGCCAAACGCAGCATATGAAGCTCGCCCATTGAGTTAAGGAGCAGTTTCGTGACCAGTAAAGCATCGAAGGACTCTGCCAGTACGGAGGCTTTTAGAACCAATGAGGCACGTCAATTGTAAAAATACAGTAACACTATGCTTCTTCACACCTAGAGAGATATTTCAGTACATTTCCTACTGCGATATCTTCCCAATAGTAAGATATGAATTATTGCAAAACTGCACTCAAGAGGAGGAGGTCGAGAAGGAGGAGTGGTAGTAGGAGGTAAAGCAGGAGAAAACTTTAACAGTAAAATCGACCTGGTTTGTGGGCGGGCTCCTCAGTAGTCCAAGACAAGAGAGCAAGAATAATATTCTTCAAATCATCGAATGTCATCTGGAGTAGGTAAGGATTTGTTCATTACGCCTGAAGGGGTTCGGAAACAACAAAGAGCGTGCTTGGACATTCATCGGTTTCGATTTTTGTTATACTGAAACCGGCACGTATATGATCTATTGCGTTCGTTAGCAAGTATATCAAGCCTTCAGCACCGTAATCCTGTCATAACTGTTCGGGTAGAGATTCAGCTCGTTACGATAACGATGGCTACTATACAAATTCGGGGAACAAAAACCACCTTCGGCTACTCGACAACGTTCCCTCCGCCGTTTCGGGGTGGCGTAGCAGAAACTTTCTCATTGTATTTTCATGTGAATACACAACGCACGCTGCGGATACGCCCATTCTTGTACACTGCCATAACGGAATTCAAATTCGAGCCTTAGAGCTCGAATTAAATATCCACACGAACTTTGTCAGCCTACCGAACATCCACAAGCCTCATAATAAGACGTTTGTGACGGTGCAGAAAAAATGTTGCGTTGGGCACAGAAAGAAACAATTATCTAATATAATTGAACGACGACGACAGAAATAGAAGAAATCCGTTTTATTTCCTGCTGTGCGATGCACGTTCGCGACCCGATGCTTTGGAGCAAATTCAGGGCAGAAATTTGGGCTAGTTGGTGATGGGACTTCGACATAATAAAAAAGCGCACTAAAACGAGGACACAAGAAAAAGGCGGTGACACGGCACTAGCGCTCGTCCCGTGTCACCGCCTTTTTCTTGTGTCCTCGTTTTAGTGCGCTTTTTTACCATTTGGAGCAAAGCATGAGACTATTGAGTCTTCATAAGAGCATCTCAAAAATTCTTTAGGGAAGACTAAGCTTCTGAATACTATCGAGGAGCTCTGAGCGCTGAATCTCGAAAATATGCTAGGAAGGACGAGTTACATGCAATCTTCTGACCTATGCTCTGAAGAAAGTTGTTCTCCCTCTCCTGCATAGTGTGTTGCAAAGTGGGGGGGGGGTATGCAGCTTGAAGTTATTCAGATGTGTGAGAAGTTGAAAACAATAACTGAATTACTACAAATGTGCTTCTTTAATGCACTTCAGCATCAAAGCGGGCGATTTCTAGCACAGGCACTGCTGCCCCTCACAAGCGGAATGTAGCAGACGACAGCGGCGCGAGTCCCTAAGCTCACGTCTGAGCCAGGGGTGCAACTCAAACATCTCACCGCCAACTGACACTAAATTTCTCGTTTTCGGTTTTTATTCTGCAAACATTACCTAGTGGTCCAGCAATTACACAAATCGAACCAAAAACGGTCAACCACCAGCGTAGAATTATTATAACGCATTTATTCTAATTCGGTTTTAAATTCGGTCGTCGCGCGCCAAACGGCCGTTTAAATGCAGGACGGCGAATCTGACGCCACGGTTTCCGTGACATCAGGGACGTTTTCCGCACCGCCTGCTACGATTGCACATGATCCGCACTCGCCCGCTTGGTGAACATGTCGTCTGAATCGTGAGACTCCGATGAGTAGCTGCCACCCGACAGACAGACAGACAGACAGACAGACAGACAGACAGACAGACAGACAGACAGACAGACAGACAGACAGACAGAACAACTTTATTTGCCCAGCCGATTAGCCCGCGACGTCTTCACCGTCGTCCGTTTTTTGATATTATTGCGGCTCGAACCGGCGCAGACCGTGATAGCAACAGCTTGTCGCCACTCTTCTAACCAATCTGATCGCGAAAAAGATGTTCCACATGCGAGAAAGTACATGTTAGTGTGGTGAAAAACTGTGCTAGGGGTTCTTATCAGCGCTGAATTTAAAATCGGCGTTTAGATATTTGCCGCGATGGTAAGCCTACGCTGACCGGCAGCGGAGGCTCGGCACTGAGATGATGATGATGATTATTATTAGTGGCTTTCCCTTTGAATCGGGGCGTCGGTTGTCCGCAACCGACTTGCCTGTTTAATTACGCTTACTCGCCCTACTCTCAGCTAAACTATAGATTTGCTTCTTCCCTCCCATCTCTCCCTCTTCCCTGTTTTAATCTCATCGCCCCAATCCTCCTTTTTTCTCCCCTCGCTGTTCCAAATTCTCCTCCGTATGATTATTCCGCCTGCGTGCCCATCCCTTCCCTACTTTTCCTCCGCCACCACTCCAGTAGCCTCTTCGTATCCTCTATGGCCTTGAAGTTGAGGCTCCCCCTCGCCCCAAATCCCAAAGCCTCCACCAGCGTCGTTTCCCCCTCACCCCGCGGTGGTCGTATCTCTGTGCAGCTCCTGACAAAATGGTCTATAGTTTCCCGATCACTGTCGCAGAATGCACACGTTTTATCCTGCTTCCTGTATCTACCCATGTATGCCGGGTTCTCAGGCACCCTGCCCGTGCCTCGAAGAGCAACGCACTGCCTCTCGTACTGCCATGGAATCCCTCTTCTTAATATCCCGTTTCTCTGCCCTATACGCCTTCAGGTTTTTTTCGCTTCCATTCTTTGTGCCCCCTTCGTCGTCTTTGCTGCCTTTACCTGATTCTTAAAGGAGCCATGAAGAGAAAACACAAGTTTCGTTCATTCAAAAGATTGTCTCGTTAGAATCATACTGACACCACTTTTAACGTAAACTTCGCTCAAATAAGCTACATAATTAGGAAAAACGGGAATGGTCATGCGACCCACCAGCTCATTTCCCGCAACAGAACCTGTGATGTCACATCAGCAAAGCTCTGCGATTGGCGGAGGCTGGCAGAAGCAGACGCAAATTAGGTAGAGCTTACAAACTAGACGAACGAGCGATTTGCGCTTAAATTTAGGGCACATTCTTTACAAAGCAATAAGAATGATGGGACAAACAGTGGAAGTTACGAAAGCACATGTAAACATAGAAGTACTGATGCGTTCTGCTGTTCGTACTGCGCACAGCATGCTTTGGTTTAGCTGCATAGCACTACGGGGCTTGGGGTTGTCTCAGACGACACTGGCCGATTGACGCAAGCAACGGTGTCTTACGTGACCCCATTTTTCGAGCGAGCACTGTTTCAGGGAACGAATATTTTCTCCCAGAACAAAAACAAGCCAGGTTTAAATGCGGGCAAAAACAAACCAAACGCTTGCCACGGTATGGTGGCGCCATCTAGGTTACGGAACGTAAAGAAACGCGGGAACAAACCAACACCGCTGTACAGGGTGGAGACAACCTTTGAACGGTCCCGTGCCGCCGCAATTGGGCCAACGGGCTCACCGCGTTATTCTTTTCGTTTCACACGAGACCTAGCAACGCGAAACAGACAATATGATTCAAACTTCTTCAGTAAACCGCGTTGCGGCGATAATTTTAGCGCGGTTTTGACACAATGACTTGCTTCGGCGGCGAGCGAGCAACCGAAAATGGCGGCGCCAGCGTATACGTGTCTCTACCCTGTACGGCGTATGCGTGAATGAAGGTACTCTAGGCTGCAAGAGCGATCGGTTCCTGTGATGTCACTTGGGACCACGAAAACGCACGATTGAGCGGGAAAATCAAAATTTTAACCTAAATTGTTTAATTTCTCGGTGAATAAAGCACCGTTTGTATCCGGACAAGCGCTGGGGGCACTGTAAAACACGAAATCTTTCGAATAAAACCAACTTGCATTTTCT
This sequence comes from Haemaphysalis longicornis, assembly GCF_048455015.1. Classification (NCBI taxonomy): domain Eukaryota; kingdom Metazoa; phylum Arthropoda; class Arachnida; order Ixodida; family Ixodidae; genus Haemaphysalis; species Haemaphysalis longicornis. The sequence goes on from NW_027526422.1 coordinate 171,538,636, forward strand.
CTTCATGGCTCCTTTAAGTGTTGTGTAAACCCCACTTTCCCCTACCGACTTTCCGTGCCTCTTGGTCACTGTCTGGTCCTCCATCTCCACCGCGTGTCCACGCTCCTGATATACAGGACCTTAAACACCCTCGCGGCCCATTTTTCATCCTCCATCTAACGAAGTCGCTCCCCAAACTTTATCTTGCTCTGCGCCTCCCTCGTGTCGAAAGACGACCATCCCATATCCCCTTGTACCGCTTCATTTGTGGTTTTCCTGTGGGCCCATAGGGCCAAATTGGCAAACGACCTCTGATTTACCTCCAGTCCCGCTTGGGTCTCTGGCTTCTTGCACGGAACCGAATTTTCGTAAGTTAATTCTGGTACCATGACCCCTTTCCAGACTCCCCTTTCCACCTCGTATTTGCTGTATCCCCAGAGGGCTGTATGCTTCATTATAGCCGCGTTCCGTCTTCCTTTCATCTCAAGGTGAGCCTCATGCGCCTGCGTGTAATCGTCGCTGTCGTTCAGCCATACTCCTAAATATTTACTCTTTCACCAATGGTATTTCTACTTGCTGCACTGATACTGTTTTGTGCTCCGCGCCGTCGTTAAAGACCATGATCCCCGATTTTTCTCTGCTAACGGATAGCACCAGGTGCGTCGCTTCTTCACCGCATATATCCATCAAGCCCTGCATACTTATACGGTTGTCCGCCATCAACAATATGTCGTCTGCATACATTAGTCCCGGAACCCGTTGTTCAACTACCTGCCCGTTTATCAGGTTGGATAAGTCGAACCCCAGCGTACTGACTTCTAGCTTCCTTTCTAACGCCGCCATGTAGATCATGAACAGCAGCGGAGAGAGGGGACAGCCTTGTTTGAAACCCTTGTAGGTGTATACAGGCCTATTGTATGTTACCCCCTCACACGCTATTGCACTTGGTTCTCCCGGTATAGCTCCCTGAGTAAGGTCATGAATTCTGCCCAAACTCTATTGTCCTCCAGGATACTCCTAAGCCGCTCCCTGTCTTCCCTAATTACCCGATTCTAACGCGCACCTTTTTTCCGGAAAAATAGGCCGAAAAATCGCATGCGCGTTAGAATCGGATACGAAACCGAAACTGCCGAAACAGCGAAAATTTCATCCCACCCATCGCCATCTGAAGATGGCGCCAAAGCCTTTAGCAACATGGAGGAAGACTTCCTCCATTTCTAGCAACAATTTCTTGAACGGAGGAAGCATAAGCGCCTATGGTTTTCTGTCGGCGTTCACACAAATCGTCAAATCGTTCCACTTGCGCACTTGATAACAGCAATGGCAGCAGCGGCTCTCACGCGTTCAAAACGAGCGGTCGGCTGAAGCGTGCGGCTCTGGAGAAGCTCGCGGGATGGGCGTGCGAGGCGTGGGCCACGATCTCATCGACCATGGTTGAACATTCGTTCAGAAGTGTGGCATCGCGAATGCTCTTGGCGGCACCGAGGACGAGATGTTGTGGTCAGTGGAAAGCGACGAGGAGGGACATGAGTGAGATTACTTCGGGAAATAAATCGCCCATTTCTCCCGCATTCGTTTGTCTGGGTTATAAAGTTCCGTGCGCGTTACAATCAGAGGTGCAAGTTCTTGGGGTTTTTTTTGCCAGGAAAATTGGGTGCGCGTTACAATCGGGGGCGCGTTACAATCGGGTAAGTACGGTACTTATCTTACGCCGCTTTAATGTCCAGAAAGGCCAACCACAAAGGTCGTTTTTGCATCTTCGCCACCTGTATGCATTGGCGTACCACAAATAAGTTGTAGTCTAGTCTTCCGTCCTTCGGAAACCCAATTGTGAAGTTCCCCTAATATCCTATTTTCTTCCACGTACTGCTCTAGTTCGAACTTCACGGCCTGCATCGCTAAACTGTACAGCACTGATGTGACGGTTACTGCCCTATACGAGCTCGGGTTTTTCCTGACCCCTTTGCCCTTGCACACTAATTTGATCCTGCTCATTTGCCACGCGGCCGGTATCGCCTTTTCTTCTATCCTTGTTCTGATGGCTTGTAGTAGATTTCCCTTGCTCTTTGGTCGTAACTGGTTGATCACTTCCATCGGTATTCAATCAGTGCCTACTGCGGTATTTTTGGGGACCTTTTCCTCTGCTCTTTTTCATTTCGGTTTGTCCACATTTATCTCCGCACATTCCAGCCTACCCGTCGCGACATCTCTGTGTCGCTGCGGGGCATCTTCATCCACCTTACCGAACTTCTCCGTGATGATTTTGTGTTGGTATGCCAATGCTTCCTCTCCCTTGAGCATCTGCCCCTGCTCGTTTTCTATAGTACCGCCTTCTGTGGGACTCGTACGTTTCCCTAATGCCTGCACATGGTTCCAAAACCTTTTCGGCGCGTCTCTACCCCTTCCTCGTATTTGCGCTACCCATCGCTCGCTGTCCCCCTTTATTTTCACCTGCACTAATTGCTGCACTTCCTGTTTCATTTGCTTATGCTGCTCCCATTTTAGGTCCACCTCCTCCTGATGTCTCCCCATCCTCTTGGCTGCCTGTGCTCTCTAGACGCCTGTTTACGCCTCTCTACCGCCTCATTGATTTCTTTGTTCCACCAGCTTTTGGGTGCTTTGTTTTCTCTCTATCGATTGGCCCTCTCTGGCTTGACTATTTTTTCCTGCATAGTTTTGATGAGCCTGTCATATTCCCACTCTTCTCCAGGATTTTTTTCTATGTCAGCCTCAATACTTTTAGCTATAACCGCAATTTGTTTGCTGTTACTTTGTGCGTTGCCCCGGTCCACTCGTTTTTTCGCCCCCGAGTTTCCCAAAACTCAGGTTTATGCGCTTGTGGTCACTGCCGAGACTGTGGCCCCCTTCCTCATCCATGGTCATTTCATCCAACCATTGAAAAAGTCCCTTTGAAATAAGGCAGTAGTCAATACTCGACTGTCTCCTACCACACTCCCACGTTATTTGACCCTCGCATTTTTGTTCCCTATTTACTATGATCAGCTTTTGGTACTCACACATAACTAGCATTAGATTTCCGTTGATGTCTGTGTACCCGTCTAGATCTTCAATGTGGGCATTCATGTCCCCTACCAATAGTACCTCCCCGGAACGTTTCAAATCGTCGATATCCTTTTTCAGACACGCCACGAGTTTTTCGTGTTGTTCTTTGCTATACTTACCCGTCCACAGGTATGACACCACTAAAGCCATCTCCCTACCCTCCACTATCCCTTTCATCCACACATGTTCTTTACAATCTTCTTTCACTCTCTTCCAATTAGCCCCCTGCCGTACAAGGATACCTACTCATCCCCCTTTTCTCAATCCAGGTATCCTGTTACAACCTTCCCATAAATACTCTCCGATTACCGGAGGTTCTTCCAAGTCCTGTAGGTGCATCTCGGTCACAGCGTATACCTGGATATCTTCCTCTTCTAGCTGCTTAGTAATCTCCATCCAAGTCTCTCTTTTCCTGCCACCCTGCATGTTTATGTATGCAATCTTCAGTTCCCCCCTCACTTCTTTACACGCCCTCGTCGTCCCTTTCGTTTGCCTGCACCAATCTGCACCGACCCCGCTATCTCCCTTTGCTCCTTGCATTTGTCTACGCCATCTGCCAAAGGCTTGTGTACCCTCTAAAAAAGCCACAGTTCGCGCCGCGTGTCGTCTTCCGGTGGCTGCTCCCACCTGCCCACTGAAATGCACTCCGTCACGCTGGAACGCCCTTTTCCGGCCCACCCATCGGACATCCCTGTTGATGTCTACGACAGCGAAACGCAGCTCCTTGGCCAGCTCCCGTATGTCTCGGTTTATCGCTACAGCTTCCCGTTCAACATGAACCCCCTCTCCCAATGATCTCTGGTACTGTGCTCACGACGACCTGCACATGTGGGCACAGCGCCCGAAGTTCCGTCACACCTTTTTCTAGTTGCTTGCGAACTCCCACGTCCCTTCCCTGCAGAACGTCATTGGTTCCTCTTGCGATAATCACTAGGTATATTTCACTAATCACTAGGCATATTTTCGCACATTTTATCCTTTGCCTTTTATAACACTACCCTGACCGTCTGCACCGGGAACACGCCAACCTGCACTCTCTCGTCCTCTGTCACCCGGCCTCTAATCTCCATTTCTGAGTACCGCATGTTGTAGTCCCCCGCCACGATCATCATGAGCCTTTCTTCCTTTTCCTGGCTGCCCCCCGGCGCGGCCACCTGCTCCCGCACCGGCTGAGTCAGCGCCAGTCCGGAACGTTTTCCGGCGTGGCGTCTTTGTCCTCCTCCTTTCCCTTCTCGGAGTCAAGCACTCCCGACAAACCTGCCTCGTGACCTGCTTCATTGTTTTTCGGGATGTCACACTTCGTCGCCAGTATGACCTCCATTTGCGCCAACCTCGCTTCGAGTGCCTTCCTCTGTTCTGGCTCATCTTTCAACTCCTGCTGTAGCTCGCCTACCTTTTCTTCCTCGAGCCGGTCGAGGCGCGACGCTAGCACACACACTCTGCACCTGAAGTCCTGCCCTTCCGCGTCCTCGACCGACTCGAACCTCGTCTCCTCGAGCGGGTATTCGTGCTCGCACCCCGTGCACACCATACCCGGCTTCTTCGGAGGCATGGTACTGCCCGTCCAAGGCGTGCCCAACTCTGACTTACTTCACTGCCGCGTTCTCGTGCGCTCCCCTCCAATCTAAAAGTAAGCCGAAACGTGCGGTTCTTTCCTACACCATCAATACTTCTTTCACGAATTATCAATTATCACGCTTTCATACCGCCACGTGCAACAACCGCGCGACACAACTGATTCGGTCACTTCCCTGCGCTAACAACTACCGCTCCTTTCAACTGACCCTATTGGCTAAAATTACATCTCTCTATAAAACATGGTCACTCTAAAAAAGGTATATTAAATTTCAAACACTTACCCGTTTTCGTCGTCGATGCCTCCGCCGCGTTCTGTACGTCCGCACACCTCGACAGCTTGCCACGGTTCCTGCACTGCCCAGCACTGCCGGCACTGCGGTGCGGCGAGCGGCCGAAACATGGCGCCACCTGCGCGGTAGCATCAAAACAGGCCAGGGCAGATGTCTTGGTCACCGATCGCTCAAACGGCAATTATAGACACAATAATGCTCCACGTGCGAAGAAGGGGACGATAGTGTGGGGAAAAGTTGTGTATGAGATGGTCATTCGCAGTTGTACAGATAGCGGCGATCAAATATTCGCCACGATACCAAGCCTAAATTTAAGTTCCTAACACCACAGCTGACCCGAGCAACGTCGAGCCCGTTGGCTTGGGCGACAATTATCGCAGCCGCCGCGCACGAACTCAGTCCACGTTTCGCGCTGCATGTCGTCGCGTGGAAAATAATTGTATCTTGGCGCCGTCGTCGATTTGCTCGGACAGGTCTCGACTTAGCAGTACTTCGCAGTCCGCGAGATTGCCATAGCACAACTGGGGCGAGCTCAGCGATGCGCACGGCCGCTCAGATGAAACACCGCGCAGTTTTCGGCACCAGTGCAAGAGAACACCATGCGCTGGCCACTAACTGAAGAGCTAAGACGTCGAACACGCAAAGTGCGCTAAGGTAACAAGCATTGCTCACAGAGGTACACCCACGTCTCCTGCCCAAACGAATAGCACCGACCACATCAGCGCAGGCTATCGTTTCCGGTTCCGAAAACGACTATATGACGTCACCCTGAACCGTTCAGACACGACTGGCAAAGTGTCGTCACGCCGAAAGCGATTTCGCTAGTTCTGCTGATTTGTGGAAGCTCGCGGCCGGGACAATCATAATCGATTTTCTATGTGCTTCCAGCTAAGCATCGCAGCAAAAATTTCTGTGAGGCATCTGTACAAACTACTGAAGCCAATTATATAATTTTAGGCATCAAAATTTGGTGTCGGTACTCCTTTAAATCTGAGCCTTACAGTTTACCAAGCAACGTGATACTCCCATTACGTGTAGCTGGGGGAAGGGACGGGTTGACGACGTCAAAATGGGACGTTCGGGTAAACGTCTGGGAGTCCCCCAGCCGCATTTATTCCGCATGTTCTTGGTTTATTGCGCAGTTTTTTCTCACCGACGTGATTACATGGCCTAGAGCCGCGCCCTAGTCAGGGGCTGATGAATGATTTTGACCACTTGTGGTTTCTTTAACGTACCCTGAAATCAAGCTACATGGCTCCTTTCGCTTGTTGCCTCCTTCTGACAAGCAGCTACGACGGGCGAGATAGAACCCGAGGCATTGGGCTTAGCAGCACAACAGCATAGCCACTGAGCCGCTTCGGCGGGATCCGGCCTGTCCTGCGAACCATCGTTAGCGTAAGCAACTGTAAGTCTCATTCGCAAAAGGAGCTTGCTACTTTAGGTTCTGACAACAAGCCTGGAACACTCCTGGTATGATCTCACTTACAATTTCGCACGCCAAATGGCAGTGAAAGGCCACTCCTCCGTCCAATTGAATTATGCGGAAATAGGCGTTGAATTACTATAGACCATAAATTCATATTCAGTTTGCTTCTCAAAATTTTTATTGTATTTTTAACTTCCATCGTTACAAGGCGGCTTCTGGATTTCGTAGACTTGTTATCTTGGATGACGGACTGTGAAGATATGAAGATATTCTCCAAATATGAAGATGAAATATGAACAAATATGAAGAAGAAATATGAACAAATATGAAGATATTCTCCCACTGTTGCTATGTGATGTTCTCTTTTTTTAAGAACAAGCAATAACTCAACACACGGCAATACTTGACATTTACTACTTTCTCCGACCACCTTGAACCCTTCCTTTCTCCGCTTGACACTTTGCAGGACTCTTTCTTCAAGGTCACTCAAAAATACACTCTAAGAAATCGGGGGAGCAGTTGAAGAGTCCAACCGTCATTGTACTCTTGCAAGCGTTGGTGGACTCCCCTCGAAAGCTGCGGGGAGTTGGATGCAATGCTCGCTCCACGTGAGGAGGAGAGCAAAACTGACCGCGTACTCTTCTCGTGCGCGGCGGAGTGCAGCCCCAGTTCTGCTCCCGCACCAGTGAAGAGTAAACCTGCGCATCGTCTCCCATCTCCAGTACGAAGAGTAGAATTGCAATTTCATTCTTGTCCAGTGCGGGAGTAAGCATGGAGATGCACTCCTGCCATCTGCGCACACCAACTCATCGGCGATGTTTTATTTGCATACGAATAGATTATATAAAGCGGTTGTGTAAAAAGCGCCCGATTACTTCTGCCGCGCATTCTAAACGTGCAAGAATATGAATTCGTGTAACGATTGCTCGCAGCGTTCAGTGGCGGCAGGCGGCAAACCGAAGGAACTAATCTACGGACCGCTGCAGACGGTCGCTTTGAAAGAGTTTGATAGACGTACTCTTGTCCCGCGCCTAGTCGAGCTAAAAAAAACGGATTGTAAATCTGAGATCGATTGATAAAAATGGTGTTGCAAGAAGTGAAGTCCGCGCTCTTCTGATAGCTGAAGCTGCAAGCGCAACACGAACCCGACCCAACAACCGTGGCTAGTGTCGCCGAGATAGGCATGTACATACGATAGCTTTTATTAGGTTAAATAAAGGAAATCCGTATACATAACTGGTATTAACAGCGATACGGGGCCTATCTGCAAGATCAGAGTGTGAGGAACAGGCGATATCGCTGCAAGGGCATCTCAAATACACCCTCTACGGTGAAAACTATCTCGTCGGCTGACGAGCGACGATAAAAGCATACACACCGATCGGTTGCTGGAACTCAAGCGCCTTTATTAAAAATGATGACCCCCCCCCCCCCCGCGGCAGCGCAGGCGTGGATCACGATACGTAACGCGTCATGCATCCGGGGGATCAGGTAACACGAACCGCCCGAGCAAGCGTGAGAAAGGCACCTTCAGCGAGCCACGGAGTGCGCGTGTTCTGCAAAAACCTACACTGGCGGTGAACCCGCCAAGGCCGGACGGGCGACTTACCGGCCGCGCCGGACCGTGATGTCAATGTGCTACGAACTAAGTGGGCTTTCAAGCAGACGCTTCGTGCAACATGGGAAGTTGGACCTGCCCTTATCGTCATACTTGCTTCGACACAGTATACGACGCGTGTTGGCTAACTGCTGGCCGCTTGTGCGTCAACGCGACATCATGCACACGCGAGCAAGTCGTATATTCGTTCATTCGTGCGTGTGTGCGTGCGTGGTACTAGTTTTTCTGTCGGACGAACATCTCAGCGGCGACAGCGCTGAGGCCGATTTCGGAACTATGCGCACTGTGTAGCGATGCGCGCGGTATGGCCGGACTGTATCCGCGGCCGTCGCATTCTTCGCGCCTTGACCTTGTGATCTTTCGCAGCTATTACGACCTTGGATTTATCTACCGGCCGAAGAAACGCTGGCGGGAAGTAGAGGTAAGCCATTAGTTGACCTCGTATTCTTGTCTTGTGTATTTAACGAAGCAAAGTTACTCTCGGTACTTCGGTCCGCGGAAGCGGTTAGGCCTAACGTTTTCGTGACTGGTTTTGACCGTTGCTTAGTTTTGAAGGGCGGCTTTTGTACCCGTGTGCAAACAGCGTCGATTCTTGCACCGTTTCTATCCCTTTGATTCGTGAAGTGTTGGTATCCTTGCGGAATGTTTTCGCAGGTAGGAAGCATGGTCGCGCGAGTAGTCGCAGCGCTATGCTGTACAGTCGCGTGCGATATGAAGGTAATCGCGCGAGCTTCGACGGATAAAGACGAAAACGCCCCCGCGCGGCGTTTTTAGTGCGCCTGGGACCTAGATTATGCATTCTCCTCTATTTCGGTGGCTGTTCCTTCAAGCAGCCACCACTCCCTCGGCTAGTAAAACACCCTTTCCGATTTGTGGTGAGTTTGTGTGGTTCTAATAACCTCTGTACTTTCTTCTTGGTTGTCGTGAACAGCGATAGCCCCCATTTTTATAAATGCCCAGTATTTACGAGGATGTGTTTGTGCGCACCTTTCCATGAACTGCTGTCACTTGTAACGCCTCTGTGGTAGCTTGCGCAGCATCAGATAAAACATTTTACCATCTTGTTTTGTTTTATTTATTCACCAATCAAAACTTTGGGCTTGTTGATGCGTAAAGGTATAAATACTGCACTACAAATACCAGAACAATTGAAGCTGAAAAAATGCCACGACGAATATCCCTGGAAGAGCGACGAGAAATAATTACGCTTAGCCATGTTTTGTCTCAGCGAGAAATTGCCACGAAGATTAACCGCCCACAAAAGACAGTTAACCGAATCTTACAGGCGTTCTACCAGGACAATCGTTTGGAGGATGCGCCGCATCAAAGGAGACCGAGGAAGACAACTCAAGTAGAGGATGCCCTAATCATTGCTGCCGCCGTCGAGGATCCTTTTACAACAGCGACAAAAATCAAAGAGGAGTTTGGGCTGTGCATCAGCGTTTCTGCCATCAGACGTCGCCTTAACGCGTCCGGGCTAAAAAGCTATGTGGCAGCAAGAAAGCCGTCCTTGACATCAGCGCATCGGCAGAAGCGGCTAGAGTTTGCAAGCGACCACAAAAACTGGACCACGGATGAGTGGCACCAGGTCATCTTCAGCGATGAATCTACGTTCACATCCTGCTGGGACCAGCGACTTCGTGTTTGGAGAGTCCCCTGTTCACGGCAAGGACATTGCATCGGTGCGTAGATTATTACTTAATAACTGCGTTTCTTCGTTTCTGTTGCAGCTTCGAGGCGGGCAACATTCGCAACGTGGCAGCCAGCGGTCGAGTCTCCGTGAACGTCTGGGGCGCCATAACCTACGATGGCCTGGGTCCCCTCCATCGGATTCCAGGACGCCTAACGGCAGACGTTTACAATGACATCATTAATACCATATTGCTCCCTTTCGCTGTAAACGGCCCATTCCCGGACGGCTGTTTTTATTTTCAACACGATGGTTGCCCTGTCCACACATCGTCATCAGTGCAGGATAACCTAAATAACAGTGGTGTTGCGCAGCTTAAGTGGCCCCCCAAAAGCCCCGACATGAACATAATAGAGAATGTTTGGGGAATAATGAAGGCTAACTTGGCTCAATGCCACGTTGACAACGTTAATGCAGACGCACTTTGGGTGGCAGTGGAAGCAGAATGGGATCGGCTTCGACAGGACCCCGAGTTGGTGCCTGCATTATACGCTTCTCTGCCGCGCAGAGTTGGGCAGCTGAAGCGAAACATGGGTGGTCCGACCAAGTTTTAAGAGCTACACCGTAATGTTCTATATTGTTATCCTTTAATTCAAGTCCAATTCCTTGCCGTATCAGTATTATGCAGGAGATACAAATGTTTTTTTTTGTTTTGTTCGTTTTTTCCGCTTGTATTTCCCGGACATGCTTGCCAATAAATGGAATGACAAGTAAACAGTTGTGCCTTTTTATCTCCCCTTCGTGTTGGCCCGCCGTGCGGTAGGCCACATGCGTGCACGAGTCTGATTGTCTGTTGTAAGATACGACAATGTAGATGTCGTGGCTGCGTGCGCCATAAAAAAAGAGGAAGGGAGGACTTGTTTTGCTGCGGGAGTGGTAGCTGCTTGAATGAACAGCGACCGAGGGAGAGAAGAATGATTAACTAGGAACCAGGCGCAGTAAAACAAGCCGCACGGGGGCGTTATCGTCGTGATCGGTCGACGCTCGCGCGATTACCTTCAAATCGCACGCGACTGTACTCTTAGCTCGGCGGCTAGGGTTAGAGTGGCGGCCGTGCAGTAGCTGTGGCTACCTGCACGGCTCCAAAGAATTGCGTACAATAGGCTGAGTGATAGGAGCGCGTCTAGCGCGTGGTAGTCACTAAATTACAATAATTTTAGTGACCGCCGCGCGTACAGCAGCAGACTGAAATGCTGTTCAGACAAGTTTTTTTACGTTTTGCTTGAGGGCAGGATGGACGGAAATGGGACTTTTCGGGCGTACTCACCGCACTGTCAAGGGGTAATTACATGCGTCTAAGGCGATGAGCGACGCGAGAAACCTCACTCAGTGTGTACGGCCAACAGGTATTGTGTGCGACACAGACAAGCGAAATTTTTTTACACAGGCCGCTGACGGCGGCGGCAGCGGCGACGGGCCGTCGCCGTTGCGGGTTTATTCCCGGACAGAAGCAGCCCACAAGCGAGCGGCAGCAACGACTTTTACTTTACTTTTACTTACTTTTTTTTACTTTTACTTTTTTACTTTTTTTACTTTTTTTCGTTTGTCTCTGTCGCCCACACTGTTTGTTGTACCCATTACATTACTTTTTTCGCGTCGGTTGTCGCCGTCGCTCGAGCGTTCGAGCGTTCTGATCGTTCAATAAGGAGCCTATTGGTTCTCATCAAATGTTGCGATCTGCAGCGTGCATGCAACGAAGCGTACTCGAGAATGAAGAAAACAGTAGCTATGTGACCCATTAGCAACTTTTCCACGCTGGTCTTGTGAACGTATAATTGGCCCTACGTTGCAGTCGGCTGAGGACAAAATCCAATGCAAATAATTCAGGGATTATAACCTTACAAAAAGAGTTATGTTTCCTTAAATTTTGTGCAATGTTTTTATACCGGGAACGATAGCGGGGTAAACAGTTGAAGCTACGGACACGTAAGCACTAATGGGTTTGGGGCGCAGTGCGTAGGCAGACAGCTGTAAAGCGCGCTGTCTTACATGACATTGGCCAAGTGGTACAATGAGCGTGGTGGCATCCAAGGTCACTACATCCGCATCTAGACTGGTTACTGCGCCAAGCAGTATGGCATTCCAATACGGGTTCAGTGCGTGCTCTCGGCGCAAAAACTAATCTATCACCCAATAAACTTAATTTAATGTTGTCAAACTCGTTAATATTTTTTTCATTGTAGAACTTATCTTTGCTGTCCCCCTCTTTCTGTCTTTAAGAAACCACGGGAAGACGCTACTTGCCCGAAGATTCTTTTTTTTTTTTTGAGAGAAAGAGAGAGAACCCCGAGGCGTCAGCAGGAGTGGCCGTCGCATTCAAGACACTTCTCCTCACACCCTTGGACATCGTGGATGGGTTCCCATTGCTGCTGTCTGTGTTTTGGCCGTTCATTGTGTAATACGCTTCAAAGGCGAAGCGCACCTTCTTGCTTCTGTAGACGTTACTTTGGCTCAAGCACGGTGCCCTGGTCGGTACTGTTCTGAAGGCCGCCACCAACATTATGAAGCAGTCAGCTCGAACGTGTTTGTTTTTAATACCAAGTTATGCCTTTTTAAATCTTACTAGCGCATCCTCATTTGAGAACCACCCGCCTAAAAAACCCAGTGGGAATGTTTCCTGCGGTTTCCTATTGTACCACCAAAATATATCTGTTGCAAAGTTGCCGTGTCAATGGCTTTGTATCTTTGTGTTGAGTGCACCTTGTAATGCGTTAATAGTAATCCACGCTGAATAGTTTTAGTCCCAGATTTTTCTTTCGCAAAATTTATTTGTAAATATTTTTTATGTGTGCTAAATAAGAGCTGGCTTTTCCAGTTCATGTGAAGCACTCACTGATGTACTAAGGCCATTTTGTTTTATGTTAATGCTGTTAACTATTCTCCCACTGCTGTATTTCTACTGACGCTTTTCGTGCTAATGCCAGTACCTTTTTATTTGTAGATGTTAATGTCATTTTTATCGTCATAATTTCATGTTTGTATTTGAGTGTTTTCAATTGCTTTGCTGCATTTTTATTTGTGGATTTTTCTTGGATGTATCCTAAATAGGCGCTACGTCTCCTGTGTGCATGTGGAGTAGGAACCGTTTTTATGCCGTGATATTTCAATTCCCAATAAATTGCATTTTGTGTTAAATTGCAGAATGAACCGATTGTTGTGGTATTTTGAAAAATAAAGTCTGAGCTTGTTTTTTTCTTCTTTTCCATGTTTCAAAATAGCTTGTCCTGTTTTGTTTGTTTGTAAATGCCTATAGTACCATCGTGGGGAAGCGGGGGGGGGGGTCTAGTAGCAGGCGGAGCGAAAGCACGCTGCCTCGCGGGGAATAGCAGAACGCTCTTGAGGCGTAACGAGATGCTTTCCAAGAGAGAGTAGTAGTACTCGTCTGCAGTATGCGGGAACGCCGCCAATAGAGCTTATTTACGCCTAAAGGGAGTGACGGAACGCTGCCTTGGAGATGGCATAGCAATTCCCACACATGGTTCCAGTACTCCGCTTCGAAAGCAGCAAGTAAATCCCACGGGGAGTGTTTCGCCTCTCGTTCGGTCGCCACGCGCTACTCCTCGGAAGAGTCGCCCAATGCTTCCAAAGGGAGTGAAATATGGGACAAAAGTTTTTACTCCTAGACAGAGTGCCCAGCACTCCTCGAGTTCTTAGAGTGTAGGTCATGCCCCTGCCACCTGGTACAATCAAGACGCACCTTCTCCTCGCCTCCCCTTTCAAGGGAACCCTTATCTTATCAGCAAAACACGTGCTAGTCAGCTGGCACGGAGCGAGGGGGAAAGAAGGGAATGAACGGAAAGCAGGATAGAAGGAAAGGAGATGGTAAAAGGCACTAAAGCCTACCTCACTTCGCACTTTGGCGCTGCATGAGTCGGACACCCATTCGTTGCTCTGCGTTCCTTCGCCAACTACCGTGCACCAAGAATGTGTAGCCGTGCCGTACCCGCCATGAACGTCAGCATCGACGCTGTCCTGTCTGCGGCCCTGGAAAAGATTGGTGACCTCGACGGCCGCCGACGGGACCCCGGGATCGGTCGACGACTCCTTCTGAGCAACCTGGTCCGCAAATGGTGGTGGCTACGAGCGAACGACGCTGCCGATGAGGTGTCCAGAGAAGACGCCACAGCAAACGATACTAGCGAGCGCTGCAGCAACGAAAATGACGACGCGGGACAGGCCAAACTAGAAAAGTCAGCACCACTTTCCTCGGACAAGGATTCCCGCAAAAAGCTTTGTGTACGTGGCCAAAAAGGTAAGTGACCACAACGCTTGCACCGGCAGAGAAACTCACACTTGCCGTCCAATGCAGAATTTCTTGATATCTGTCTGCGCTAGAAGTAAACTGGCAAAACAAGAATTCCCACCAGGGCAAGTTAAAACTGTTACCCAGTGTTTCGGCTGCACTGACTGTCGGGCCAAGATAGTAATTTTTGTTTTGCTCTTTCTTGGCTTGTTTTGTTTGACCCCCCTCCTTCGAATGAATTTGGAGTAACTTAAAATAGATTCCGATTGTTTCGATACGAAACGCGTTTTTTTGTGCGCTAAGCCTCAGTTCCAGCGGTTATTCATGTTATACTGAAATGAGAGAATGTCTAGTAGCCAAGCCAGTGAGAGATATAGACAACAATGCCTGCAATCCTGTGGACACACGTTTAAGTGCGAATGCACTTCTTAAGCGAGCCTGAATCGTCCGCCGCCGTAGTCCGTATAGCAACAGCTGCGGGTGCGCGCGCTCCTCGTCTTCCCTAGCAACGGGGGAGAGGGGCGCGCGTTGCCTGACCGCGTCCCCATGGCTCATTCTTGTTGTTGTTCCTGCTGACATGGCACATACCCACGTGGGGGATTGGCCAGGAATCCGGCGTGAGAAGGGCTAATGCACCCGCTTAAAGGAGTACTGACACGAAATTTCAAAGCTGAGATCCGCTCTAGCAATCAAGTACAACGACAACACAAATAGGTGTCTGTGAATAAATGCATCTTTCTTTCTTTGTAGTTGTGTGTGTGTGTGTGAGCTCTCTTTCGCGAACATTACCGAACCGCGCAAATTCAACTCGTGCATTCGCACTTTCACATTCTTCCCCTCGGGGAAATGCGGGGAATTTTTTTTTAGTTTTGAGCCTTGCTAGCCGCATATTTTCCCTCTCGATACGTACATTATGAGCACAAGTTTTTCCCAACTATGTTTTCTTAACAGCACTGTTATGTTCCCAGGTCGACGTGTTCCGGACCAAAGCAGAACACCAGCTCTTTCGGCCAATCCCGAGGAAATTGCCACTGCGGAACAATCGTGGAAATGCGTTCATGGAGACCACCCCCTGAAGATGACAATCAAGAAAATGTGACGACAGGAGCCCAAACTCAACGACAGCAAGAGGATGGTCATTATTTGCAACAGTACCATGGGAACGTTTTTGACTGCCCACGACGACGTGTCGGTGGAAGTGCCCGTGCAAGTTCTTGGAATAGTGACTGCGTAGACCATAGGACTCTTTCACCTTCGGGAGTGAGAAATACTGTGGAACCCAATAAATCCGCAAACAGAAATTCTGCATTTTTAATTCGTTTTATCTTCATTTTTTCCATTTAAACAGCAGCGTAACTATAAAGGGACATGTATGAAGCGCAACAAACGCCGCTGCTATTTTGCGAAAATGTTGATATTTTAAATCATAAAAAGAAGCCTCGGCGCTGCCGTGAACTGCAGTTCAGGACAAACCGTCGCCTTCAATCTTCTCGAATACTTGCTAACTCACATTTTAGACAAAATGTTTCTGTGAGCCTTCAGGTTCGGCTACGTTTTGATGGTGCTAAGAATTCACGTGACGAACTATCCTATAAGGCTGCGACATATAGGTCTAAGTGAATGCGATGGAGCCACTATCATAAAACTGTCTATTACAGCCCAGTTTCGCACACTGTCTCACGTTCTCTCGGATGCTCACCACCCGATCGGTGTCAGGAGAACTAAATATCCTTAAACAGCGCATTCATGCTTGTATTGAGAAATTTTACGCAATTTCTTTAGTACTTGAAATAAGGAGAAGCTACGAAACATGCAGCAATACGCTTGTCTAGTGTTATAAATCCTCGGTGTGAGTACTTGTGCAACGGAATTATTTTTTGTAACTTACATTAGCAGCGTATTTGTGGTTTCGTGACCATTTTCTTCCCCATTGGGCTGTGGGGATCACCGACCAAAGAAGGTAAACATGACCAATGCATACAAGCCGCGTCAGTGGCTCTGCAAGAAAGAAGATGCGGCTGAGCCCACCCGAGTGAGAATATCTGCGGAAATATTATTAAGCATTGCACCCATCGCGGCGGTGCAATGGCTTAGGCGTTGGACGAGTAAGTTCAAGATTGTGGATTTGATTCCTGGCCTCGGCGGGGGCTTTTCAGATAGAAGCGAAAAGTGTACGTGACGATGTGTGAGATTTCGATACATAATTGTCCCCAAGTGGTCAAAATTTATCCGAAGCTTTTCACCACGATGTGCCATAGAGCCCATTTGTAGCGTCGACGTATAAAGCCCAAATGTTTTCAACTTAATCTTGCGCGGGTTCTGTTGCACGGTCGGTGGCGTAAGCCTCAAGACCCATTACCTTCCTTCTGGCATACACCTTTCGTTTCTTGTATGCCGCTTTGGCTCACAACTGTCACACCACATCACGCTGCAACGCATTGCATGTTCGGTACTGTCCAGCAAAACCTTTTCCATGGGATTCTCTCTCCTCCTTCCTCGCCCGCCGCTGTCGCTCCTCCGCGCACCTGACGCGCCCCCTATGCATGGCGCTTTACGCCACAGCTCAGGTGCTCTCCGGTGAAGGCGCGTCAGCCAGTGCACCCTCGGCTGCAGAATGGGTAGGCCCCACTTGGCTCACCCCGCCAAGCTATCGGATAAAGCTAAGCGAAAGAGAGGGTTTTGTTTTTGCTTATCAGTGATTTCTCGTTTTGTTTTTGGTAGAAAGGATTCGGTTTCGTTTTCAGCGTGGCCAAACTTCCTGAGGGCACACCTGTTTAATATGATGTCCGTACTCGCTGACTAGAGGTAACCGCCAAAAATGAGCTCAGCTTGTACTAGTTGTGCAATTCAGAAGAAACAGCAGCGCTTGAGGTCGACCTAGCTACTCTCCGCACTGAGAACGGATCATACGACAGAGGGAGCATAAAGAGAATGTCCGTGCACGTTCTTCGAATGGTGTGCCGCCACCCAAGATATACCTCCGACATTAACGGTCGCCAAGACGTCGTCGCCGCCGACCCAGTCAAGCCTGCTTACGTCGCCTTTCTCCGACCCTCCCGAGGGCTTCCCCGTGTCAATGACCCCTAGCCGAATTTCCTAAACTCAAGTGACCAACAACATCACGTGGGCAACACGGGCCACCGGCTCAACGAAGAGGAGCCCTATAACGAGTCGGGCGCCACGAGTCCCCCGTGCGAAATACGACGAAGGCGGGAGCTTGCCACGTGGCACAAGCCCACGCTGACGCCTAGACGACGCCGGGCCCACCTCAGGAGGCGCATGCTCACGCGCGCTCGGCATCTTTTTGCTTACGCCTCTGTGCGAAGATCGTGCCGCCACGCCCCACCCCCTTGCCAAACAAGATTTTTTCTTCGTTTTTTTTTGCGAATGAAATGAATCAACCTCAAAGTTAAACACCTGTGCTGGTAATATACCTCATCTGGCGTAATACGTATAACGAAGTATTTCCACCACACCAGTGTTGCTGGACGTTGTAGCGTCGCCCTAACTATATTCTTAGGGAAACCATTCGTACTGATACGGAAACGTAAGCGCTAGTGGCGCGATTCCTAGGGAGCGGCAGATTTTGGTCCATGAATCAAATTCACGTTACGGTCGTCCCCTTTCTTTCCATTCCCCTAGGCCTCTCCAACAAACCATTCCCCTCCCTACACCCTCGTCGCCACGCTACCCAGTCTCTCTCCTGTCTCCGTTCACTATTCTCAGTACCCCTTTTTTTTTTCCACACTTTTTCCGGTGCTTCACACAGAGGCGACTGGATGTGAGGGGCGCACATACAACACTGGTACAGCGAAACAAGGAGGTTTATCTGAACCGGCGTTTACTAGAGCTCTGGGGGTTTTCTAATAAATTGTTGTTTTGAGATGTCTCCACAACTAATTACCGAATGCGGCAAAGCAGACAGTCTTTCAGTGCTTCTGTACTATATTGCTCGCATATAACCGCAGGATATTTCACACTTGTTCGTCAGGGTACTACAGCTGGGAATATTATAAATTAGTGTAAGCATATCACAGCTGTAATAATTTGAATTTCATGAAATTAGTTCGCATAACACTGACAGATACATTTTCCCACAGAAATCGACTCCCCGCACTCGATACCTCCCAGTTGACAACAGCACCCACACTTTGCACTGAAGCCTTTTCCAAATTGCACGGGAACGCTCTCCCACCCACAGTTTGCCGTCTCTCCAAGCCCCTTCCTGAGACTCGTGAAAAAGCCAGCTGGCCAACTTACTAGCGAGGGATGAGATTGAGGTGATCTTTTTGGCGCAGCTGGGCTCCGGCGCCAATGACAACCTGCAATCAGGACGTCACCTGTGCGGGCTAACGGCTCTAAAGGCTTCCCTTTTGCTCGAGAATAAACGTTGATTGCTTATCCTCATTTATCTCTGGGTGCAAAAAAAGAAGCGCGTGAAATAAGAAAATTACGTCTTAGCCGAACCCCCGACAATGAGTGGCCGCTAGTCTTTCCGCCAAATGCAATCGAAAAACTAATCACGAAATTCATTTTTTCAAATGTTCGTATAGAGACCATAAGTAATGCACTCGTCATCACAAAATAATAACGGCTCTCCGGCCTAGGCGGGAGAAGACGCAACGCTAAATCTTGATCATGGCGTACATCCGTTGAAATTAACTGGCCTGGGGACTTTTTTAATTATATTGCGCTTGGCGTGGTATAGAACGGTGACAGTGGTGAGAACTTCGCGAAATAAGATACGTAAGGAGCAACATTGGAAGTTTGAAACTGCATCGCGAGGAAGCCACCAGCTCCAAGCGCAAAAAACGGTATAGAAGCGGGAATTGGGACTTAGAATGACGCCTCGTTCCCTCCTCCGCGAGTCACTCCCCTGGGCGACCGTAGGAGCGCCGTGACGTGGGTCCAGCATTATCGCGTATAACTTCGCCATGTGCTCCGCTTTCCCCCTGCCAGTCACTTTCTGGGCCCCGTGGGCGTGGTAGACGCCAAATCTACGTAATGTTATCTGGTGAAATATTAAACCCAGCGGCGCACCAGGTCAGAAAGCAGCCACCGCCCCAACCAGCAACCGCAGCAGTAGTACGGGCACTAAAAGTCTTAAGGCTTTGAGTGCCCGTACTACTGCTGTGGGCATTTCTTTATGCCGGTAATGGTAACACTTTTTACCGGAATAAGCAATGCTTCTCAACGACAAGCAATAAAATTATACTGCCATGAGGTATTTATTCTGGCAACAATTACTGGAGGTTATTGTAAACATATTTCTGTGAAATAAACACGTTTGTACCGTAAATAATGAAGTTGCGTAGCGTCGTCTCTCACCGTTTTTGTCTTGGGTACCGCCTTAGAAGGTACCGCTAACCTTGTATCTCGTTTCTGGACGGCGTCGTTTCGTCAGAAGCCGCCAAAGGCCAGCGCCGCCGCACACTTGGATTGGGTGCCCACGCTGGCTTGACAGGAGAATTTAGCTGCCACGTGTTCCTGGATACGCCAAACTGCACGCATGGAACAACTGCATGATGACGAACCAACGTTTATTATAGAGCAAAGGGGTAAGAGAAGGGGGTGTGGTCAGCCTCTTACGTCCAGGAAGCTGCGAGAGGACGCCGCCGTCACCGCCCGGTCGACCAGCATAGCTTGATCTTCATGGTCGGAGCTGGTATGCAACCTCTCCCACTGCTCACGGGAAGGGGTGGGGGTCAGTCGGGGAGGTAGGGTTGGAGAGAGCGGGCATTCAATGAGAAGATGGAAAGTGTCTAGCGGGGTATTACATGGTTGACATGTTTTCGGGTGGAGCGTTGCAGCAACGTGGTGAAGTGTACAATTGTAGTGTGTATCTGTTTGTAGGCGTCGCCAGGTGTATGCTTGGGCGTGCGTGAGGGAGGGTTTCGGTGAAGGATATATGTAGCGGAGGGGCCTGTAGTGTGTGAGAATGGCTTCAGGGGTGGTCAGAGGTTCGCTGGTGATGTCTACCGTGGCTGACGATTCATATGCTGTGGATACCCGGTTGTGAATCTCGCCAGCTGCAGCATGGTCTACCTCATTCCCGAGCAGGCCAGTGTGAGCAGGGGTCCATATTGCTGCGATGAATAGTTGAGGGGGAAGCTTTTCCAGAAGAAGAATAGCTGTGACAGGAGCTTGTCCACGACGGTAGTGTAGGCATGCCTGAAGAGAGTCCGTAACAATCGTGGTGGGGGTGCTGACTGCGGTGCGTGGTAGCGGCGTGAGCTATGGCGATGGATTCAGCGGTAGTGGAGGAGATTCCACGATGCGTGGCAGCAGTCATCGTGGTACCCGTACAGTGCATGGCAAATTTGCACGAAATAACAGGCTGGCACTTCCAGCTGGACTTCCAGCTTTGCGCACTGAGCGCGTGCTATTGGCACTTACTGATTATGGGCGTAAACCATACACACGACATGCTTCATAAAGGTCGCCTCTACTTTCAAGATTCACCGATCCTAAACAAAGGCCCTAGTGGCTATCTTCGCTTTGGAAACCTTACCGCAAGAGAACGATAGAAAGCAATGCACAATTACACCGCGGTGACCGCCGCCGGAATTCCATTCACTAGCGGTTTTCCACGGGCGCCGCTGTTCGCTGAAGCGACGGTGGTGTCATACAACGGCCGCCCGGTCCCTACACTGTAAACGCAAACTAGCCGGAAATGGAGTTTTAATCAAGTAATGTGCCCTGAAAAGTACTTATAGCAAAAAATGTACTCCCTAGGCATGGTCTAAAAATGTGGACGAACCTCCATGGTAGTACCGTTGCCCATCCGCGTGGCAAAAGGGAGGATTTAGAACCACTTAACACCATTTGTGAGATGGCGTTCGGTTCCTCGTATAGTACCACGTCCAAAATAAACTCCCCATCTGGGATAATCATCTCAAGCGGGCGGTCGCCATGTTAGTCTTCTGTTGTTTCTGTGTATCAGCACTTCAACCGTGGCCTAATGCTAATTAGAACGAGTAAGCAGGACGCGACGGTTGCATGCAGCTACAAACCCCATACCGTACGTATACCCGTATAGATGTTTCAGCCAGCGCGATCACAGGCAGACAGCGCACCGTGTTGTTTCAATCTGTTTATTTTGGCGATAGGTGTTGTCGAACTCTGCTGATAACAAAGAGACAGTTCTCGCCGTTGCAAACAATTGCAATGATCATCTGCTTCGCTTGCTTGCGCATATATAGACGATTGAAATTCTCGTGCCAGCGCGCCAACGCACCCGACTGCAGCGACTCAACTTGCCCTGGCGGCACGACTTGCTGCCTGGATGTAAACAACCTCCGTGCTATCAACGCAGCGCGGCCGGTGGCTCGGTGCGGCCGGAGCTTCAAGCCTCGCCTTGGGCCATCGTTTTTTCTTATTTGAGAAGGACTAGTAGTGCCATTTGGTGGAAAGATTTTTATGTGCCCCTGTCACACGAGGAACGGCCGCTAACAGCATTTGGATACGGCGACAGCTGTGGACCGCTCGCTGGTAAGTGGTCTGTTATGAGTCGATGCGTTGATCAAACGTTTGGATAGGGTTAACTGCGAAGTACCGTGCCGCACACAGCATGTACACGCACGGGCGAAGAAAAAAAGCGCTCACTCGTTTTATTGTACTTGTTTGTGGCTTTTGGGGTATGCATTCGCATTCTTTTGTAGGCCGGTTTGTAACAGGGCATTCGAGATGAAATCGTTTGTCGCGCGCGGAGTCGTTTCAAAGCAACGTGACGGTTACTCAGGTAACCGAATCGCCTCCGACAGCGGTGCATCGTCGGGCCACGTCGGTGAATATTGTGGGACTCTGTCTCTCATATGCATCGAACTGCTCGTGCTCTTTTTAGTTAACTGCTCTACTTTGTAATATCTATTTGTTAACGCTCCTGACGGCTTGCCTGTCCAAATATAAGTCTTTGTTTTGTTTTCGTTCAAGGCTGTGACTCATTCTTAGCGCTCTGGTCGGCGAAAGCCGCAGATCAGACGCACCCCCTTCGAAAACTGTGCCCTGTAGATTCGGTGGGGTTGTTTGCGCGCTTGAGTCGACTCTTCACATCTAACAGCGTACCCATTAAGGAAACGGTGACATGCGTAAAAGATGCTATGAGCCTATCGAACGATTAAATGCATATAGTGTGGACCACGACGGCGACGTGGTTGGAAACCGAAATGTTTTTATTCCCTTTCGGATGATAATGAGGGGCCTGTATACAATCGGGGCCCGTCAGTCGCTAGCTAAGGCCACGTAATTAAAAACACAAATTCATGCTCTTATGGAAGAGAACCAAGTTTGCCGTAGCATGACACAAGTCTTCCGGGCATAAAAAAGGATATCATTTTTTAGAAGAGCAATGCACACACTCTTCTTTTGTTGGTAATAACTTTGTCATAATCAATAGTAAGACCATACACAAAAATTACTCGATTCATCTGACACTCGATTTTGACACGGAGCTTGCAGCTCCAAAAAGTGCACTGTGGTTTTGCGTGACGGAAAATTCTACAATCACGGTAAATTAACTGAGGCAGGTGTGTGTGGCATGCAGCGTTGGTAAGTTTGCGAGAATAGCGTTTCCATTTCAGCTGTTTTTTTTTTGTTTCCATGCAATCACAGTAATTTGGTGCCATGAACGAGGTTTACGTTAGCTAACAAGGCTGTAGTAACGGTTGTGGCTACAAATGACCTTATGCACCAATCATGCTTGTCAGCTCGGTGGCACAGAATATTAAGTTGTCTGAATACGGATGACTGAGTCGCCTAGTTTATCACTACTGTAAAAAAAGAAAGTGTTTTCTGACCCAGTGAAGGACTTTCCTGTATGACTATAGCTGTGTTATGACAGATGACCATACTTGATGAGACAAGCTGTAACAAATTAGCTTTGGATGTAACACCAGGAGGGAAATAGGCGGAGGTATCTGCAAGTATTACTGAAACAGTGGGTGCCTGTCCGGAATGAATTCATTATTTGCTGACACGATTTTCTTCTGCAGATCCTGATACATGATCGAGTTGAATGACTTCATAGATCTTGAGGCAGGATAGGCTGTGCTGTACAAGGCAAGGCTGCATTCGGAAACCAAGTTGGCCCCTCCAGCAGAAGTGAGTATTGCCACGGCTTGCAACAGCCGTCCAGCTCCGAAAAGCTGCACTTTTTCTATGAAAGTGAGCCACCATGGTAGGGGAGAGGCAGTGTAAGGGTTTGCATCTTTACCTGTGGGCCCATTCACTTGAATAGATGCAAGCTGGCATCTTAAAGCAAGAGACAGGTGTTAACAAAATCATGCAATACCAAAGTGTTTTTCAGTCAAAAACAAAAACTAATCTATCAACCTACAGAGACTTGCATTTTATCTTCACTGTCATTTAAAGTTGTGCTCGAGTATATTGTGCGGAAGTAATATCTTTTTTATTGCTGCCAATGCCACGACGGTTAATGTACTGGCACTTGGTTTTATGAAGCCTTTGCATTCATAATTTAGGTACTGGAATTCGCAGGGAACCTGGCCTTACAATTTTATTACTGTACCGAATTATTAAGTTCATTTACCCATAGTGTCTGTTTTGAATTTTACGTGTGGGGCATTTTTTTTTTGCTTTTTCAGGCAGATGTTCCTCTGACTCCCTGCCTGCATTCCGTGAACGGGGAAGTTAGCCGCATCGATGGCCAGCGTGTCTTGACTGCATCATCTTTACTGGGAAGACTGTGTAGTCTGCATCGTTCTGGGTTTTCAACATTCAATATCCCAAGAAGGCACACAGAGCTCTAACGTTTGTGGAACATGCCTTTTTGGACCTTGCCAGCACCAAACCACGTGTCAAGGATTTAGAACTAATTAACTTTTATCGCATCAATATCGCTCACTAATATTTGCTTTCAATCTGTAATCATTGGATAGTAGTCAAAAAGAATTCCGTATTATATTTCTGACTTTTTCTTTTTTCTTTTTTTACTGAAAAGGGGATATTTGATGGGCCGTTCAGTATGCTGATAATACAGCTATCTTTCAGTGAAGCAATAATATTAACAAACTAATTTAACTTGAAACAATTATCTAAATAATATTCGCAACTGGTGTGAAATGAATCAACTAAAAATTATCCGAAAACCACGAATTCCATGGCTTTTTGTTCTCACTCTAAAGAAGCTGTCGCGATACCACCCATTCTGTTCTATATCATTGCAATTAACCCGTCAGACTCGGTCATTTTTCTTGGCGCATTTGTGTCTTTTTCAAAACGCACTAGTATTTTCCGCAGCATATTTTTTCGTTCTTTATATTACTCATTTATCCATAGCCATCTCACTGCAGTCTGTCTCCTACATCATTTATCTCTTGTGCCTTTACCACCTACAAAATGCTTGTTACCTTTCAATATCAAATCGTTGCACAGCTCTCGCTCATTTCACCACAAATTGAAAAATTGTTTTGTTGTTGTAAACCACTGCAACCATTTTTTATTCACTTTGTGTACTTAGTACTAATGCGTACTGATAAGTTCTAAAAAATACTGACGCGTTCTCGATCCTCTAGTATTATATTATGATTTCACTTACCATGCGGTTGTGTTTGTGCCTATCTGTTTTTCAAGTATTTCCTGTTCTTGTATTATTATTGTTTCTACAATTTGTTTAACTAGCCCACAGCTCTCGCTCATTTCACTGCCTACTGAATTTTTTTGTTGTTGTTGTAAACAACTGCAACCATTTTTTTCACTGTGTACTGAGCGCTCATGCGTACTGATAAGTTCTGATAAGTACTGACGTGTTCTCGATCCGCTAGTATTCTATAATGATTCCACTTACCATGCGGTTGTGTTTGTGCCTATCTTTGTTTTTCGCGTATTTCCAGTTCTTGTAGTAATATTGTTTCTACGGTTTGTTCAACTAGCATCGTATTGCTGTCTTCAATTCCTAACTGGCGTGTTATTTAGCAATGTACCATTTGTGATTTCCAATATGAGGTCGCCATAAGTATTTATTTCGGAACCTCCTTGTGTACACCATGTACCATGTAAACGTGTCTGCAAAAGTTCGTTTGAAATAAACCTGAAATCGAGAAAAACCGTGTGAAATCAGTACTCCCGCAGGGAACTAGAAATTCTCCCTTGTGGCCTTGAAAGCCTCCTTTCGGAAGCCCTACAAAACTCCCCAAGCTTTCGTCAAACTTCATTCAAAAGAAGTAAATGCTTCCCTTGAACCTCCTAAAAACGCCCCTAAATTCACATAAGTACTTCCAAAGGGAGGCGTAATAGGCTCCTATTCAACCGCCTAAAAATTCCATAAACATCACTTAAAAACTTCCTTCAGGAAGTAAAGAATACTCCATTTTGACCTCCTTAAATTCTCCCGAACATTTTTTAACACTCCCTAAATACCTCCTTTCTATAACCTAAAAACGACCTGTTTTGAGGAGGTAAACAAAACCTCCCTGTTCCATGTAGTAAAAAAAACTCCTACACGGAGGACCACTAGAGGACAGGCGAAAAAGAACCTCTAGGGAGTATATGGGAGGAAAAAAGGTTTAGAGTGTATGAAGAATTCGTCAAAGCAGCGACATCTCGCCCTCTCACCCGCCGGGCACCCTCGTCGTTAGACTTCCCGTACGAGCCACAACCACTTGTACGCTTTGTAGAATGGACTGTCCAGAGTTCAAGGCACAGTAGGCGGCAAATGAGGATGACATGGAAATGATTGCAGCAAAGGGCCGGTACTGGTGCGCAACAAAAGGAGTGATGGGAAGCCAATGACGCTAATAAAACAACTAAAGCGGCCTAAAAAGACGGTCAGAACGCAAATAACGGTTCCCAAGGTGTGCAAAGGAGGTGTGAGAAATACTGTGTAGAGGGCTTCTATGGCCAGACCAAAGCGTGCGCATAAGGTCGAGCTTCAGGATTGTGAGAAGGGGAATTCTATTGTAACACTTTAGTGTGACCTCCTTGATGTTTTGCGATTAATTTATAGACGAAGGAGCCTTTCGCTCCGAAACTCGGCGCTTATGGCGGCACAGAACACCAGAATAGAAGGTCACCATGACCTCCTGACAACAAATAAAACTCTAATTACATAAATTTTTCAAACTGGCCTCTACAAAAGGAGTGACAGAGCCTTGCTATCTTAGCATTACACCCTAGAACCTCTTTTTTGGTGATCTACCATTCCGCAGGTACGCCCTAGACCGCAAGAAATTTTACGTCGGCGATGTACGGAGACTCGCTCGGTTCATATGGACTTCAAAAGCTACAGCCAACTCTGCTGCTGACCGATATGTGCCTGAATTTACAACTTCGTGTGTGTGTCACGCATCAGTTGCAAATTCCTTGGTCAACCGCCTTCTCGAATAAACCAATCGTGCCGCCATATGCTCTCCAGCGGATTTCTCGAAGCTCTTCTCCTCTCCCACATGTGGCGGTCGCAGGAGAGAATAGTCACGCTAGCAAGGAATGTTATGACGGCTGACAAAGCTTTGAGGCCACAACTTCGTTGCACCTTGCGGACGTAATACAGAGCAACAATATGTCGCGTGATGGTATCGCAGGTACGCGGCCAGGGAACCCGTGAATATGGCGTTTCGTCATCCACCTTAGGACGCCCTATCCAGAGAAGTTATGGACGGAGTAGCCACTTATTGCGAAGCCAGTACCGGGACTTGCGCTAGAACGGGCAAGTGACCCGCGCGCGTCCGGCTTCAACACGATTCTTCCCCCGTGGCGGTAAGACACAAGGGGTCAGCGGCCGTACGCCATTCGTGATATGAACCGATGAATAGTCTATGATTTATTTTGTTTTACACCCGAGCTGTATAAAGTGACACTCCCGATAAGCGATTTCGCTCTTTTCCAGCGTTTGGAAGAACTGCGAAAGCTAGTTATCGCCAGCACTGCGTGATTTGCTCCTCGCAGCAGAGACGCCTTCCGTCTCTGCTTTGCTTTTGTGGCATTTTTTAAGTGGCTGTCGAATTCCTTCATTGCTACGAATGAAGGAAAGCCGGCCCATATCCCCTACACCACTATAATGACGTAATTCCAGTGGTCAAAGTATGGCTAGTACGGAAAAGAGAGAAAGAAAAGGTTTCAAAGTTACATGATTGGTATATAGCAGTAATTTTTTACTGAGGTACTTTGCGACCCCTTTACCTAGGTGCTGGATGTGTTGGCTTAGTACTTTCTGCAAGCACTTAGGATTTCCAAAAAGAAGCTCAAAAATGTGGTGCAGGGTTTATGCAAGCTTGAGCTTGGTCCAGCGGCGCTAGCAAACAAAATAACAAGAAAAAAGGGCCCACGTGGTGCCTCTTGGAGAGGAGGAAAAGCGTAAAAGCAGCGCGCGTCAGATAACAGCGTCGGGGCACACAAAAGGGTAGAGATCTAGCCAGAAGGCTACCCCACCAATCCACTAGTTACAAGCGGCGGAGATGTGTTTTTTTGCAAACAAAGTTCCAGTTCCCCTCCCCGCCACATGCACTGCCTGAGGGTGCTTCCTTTGGTGCTGCATCAGCCATGGCAAATACGATTTTTTCGCTATCGTGCATGGAGGATGCATCCGTGGGGTTTGTTAGTAAATCATGTTTAGCGCCAAGCACAAAGGTTTTGACAGGACAGAGGCGCACTAACAACTACGCTTTATTTCGCAGAGAAAAAACACAACTGAAGAAACGTAAAAGCATGACGGCAGCGGCGCGCTCTAATCGTCCAGATAGTCCATCTTGCTAGCCAACAGATCAATGGAAGACTTGCTGACGTATCTCTACCCGGTCTTGTTAATAACGTAGGCCTCGAAGATTTTCCTTCCGGCTATTTGCTGTGTTTTTTCAATACTCTTGCCTGGTACAATTTTGGCATACAGGCTTCGGTGGTGCGTTGGTTCTTGCAAAGTAGCGCCAAGTCGCTTCCTGTACCTTGCTTCACTGTCGCGCCATGCTCCAGCAACCATTTATTGAGGCACCGCAGCGTTCGTCCAATGTAGACACGGTCACACTCCAAGGGAATTTCATAAATCAGGTTCTTGGCCCTGCTTTGCTTGCCGCGAGTTGCTCGCTCTTCCAAACTGTGTTGCACTGCGCTTGCTATGCGTACACATGCGTAGCTCAAGTAAAATAGGACGTTATCATCAACTAGTTTTAAATGCGGAGCACCATAGGACCTCACAATGTCCGTCCGCGTCCGTGCGCATAGCATTTACAATCACAAAAAACCACACAGGCACCGGCAGGATTCGAGACTGTGTCTGGTAGACCAGCCAGAGTTAGTGTCACTCGTCTTACCAACTGGGCTACGACCGTGAGTTAGTACCCACGAGTCAAAGGGCTTGTTTCTTCGCCTGTACCTGTGCGGAGTACATTAGGACCTCCCAATGTCCGTCCGCGTCAATACGTGCGCGCACCACAACCAAGCGAAAATCTGTACTGAAACTACCTAAATTGGTACAGGAACACTCCAAAACACTCTAAAACATGCAGAAACATAACGTAGCAACGAGAAAACGCGCAAAAACACATGTGTGGTCAGGTTGTGATCAAGTTGTAATACAGAGTGCCTGCGTCGAACAAGGCTAGATGGCGCTACGCGTAAACACGAGATGGCGCCGGGGTGCACCGCGGTTTCTAAAAATCACACACCCTCTTCCCGCCATGTACGGAAACAAACGTAAGAAGCGTCACGCTGCTGCTCAACGTCTACGAAGACAACGAACTTCTCCGAATACGAAAGCACGGCAAGCGGAGGCAAAGCGACTAAAATCGAATGATGGTCGGGGCGCAAATCGGCAAATCGGATGTCCCTCGGGGCGCAACTTGGATGTCATTTCGAGTCCCCGTACTCCGCACCTTCGCCATCATCCACGGAGGGGAGATGGTGCCATTTTTTTTTTGCTTTTCACTATTATTAGTTTGGAAAATTAAACAATTTGACTTTCAGTGTCTGCATGACTGACAGCGCTAATTATAACAATAGCAATAAAGATAAAATGCATAGAAATGGAAGAGCCGTATGAAAATTATCTGTTTCTGCCTCATGTACATACTGCAGGCACCATATCGAACAGGCAGCGCAAAAAAGGACGGGACAAAAAAAGAATGAACGACGACACAGTGCTGTGTCGTCGTTATTTTTTTTTTTGTTCTGTCCTTTTTGCGCTGCCTGTTCGATATGGTCACTACGAACCAACTAGCCCAACTTGCCATCCTTCTGCATATTTCAGGCAGTTTCGTCAATAAACCGCAGTTGAAGTGGTCGCCACCTGTATTGCGTTTTTTCTACTGTCCTAGTCTTTTGCGATGTGCAGTCCTCTCGTCTCTGTTGATGCTATGGCAATTTTAGACCGGATCTGAAAACTTGTAGACCCTATCTTGTATAGGCCCACAAGTGTTACACAAAGGAAAAATAACTTTAGAGAATCATAATTACAATATAATACTGCAACTTGTCTGTTTAGTTGGCGCGTGTCGAATTTTAAAAACTCTAGTTGGTCCGATGCATGTTGTAGCGAAGTGGGTGACTGCCAAGTTCATTTTACCTCTCCTCTGACGTGAGCCTACATTAGGAAAAAAGCCTGAAATTACTCCCAAAAGGAAAGTACCGCAAGGTGTAGGGATGTGTTCGTGTTCACTTGACAAAAAATACATTCGCCGGAAATGCATAACGGCGTTGCGGCCAGTCGCAACCAACCTAGCCCAAACTTGGCCGAGCCTTACAAAAATGCACAATAATGCACATCCTTGCCTAGATCAATTCATCCTGAGCTTTGTAGTAAGGGGAGGTGTTGATGATTAGGAGGCGGTTTTGCAGTGGAAGGGGCTAGTTTTGTAGGCGGTTCGCCCTCCTTCCTCTCTCCCATTTGGTTCCTCCAGTGCGTCGCGTGCATTATGTAAAACGTCCTTGCTGCATTTCGTATTGTGGGCTAGGCGACATCATCCTTCTGTGTGGTGTCGATTTTTCTATATTTGCAATACTGACCGGCGTGATCAATATTCTTCTGTTCTATCAACAATGAGAGAGAGAGAGATCTCTCTCTCTCTCTCTCTCTCTTCTGTTCTATCAACAATGAGAGAAGCGCTCGAGTATGTGTGTAAAAGCGACCGCGCGTGCTTTGCGCCTGTGCACGTGTGTGTGCGGCGGTTGGTGCAATTCAGGCAACGGCTATTTTTAATTTCACACCGTGTATTTGAGGCCACTGCAACCATTTCATGAAATATTTTTTCCTGGAATATTGTTTTTTTCGACGGTATTTAATTAGGCACTCAAACCAAGTGTGACGAAACATCACGCTATCTCATTTATGTGCACCTACTCTCCTGTCTTGCTTCATCTTATGATCATGCGCGCACCGAATGCATTGTACATTCCTTCATAGCGAACTAATATATCAGGCGGAACAACGCACTACATCATTGCATAAAGCACTAAACAAAAAGCACGTGCACCTCCCGGTCATCCCCCGAATGTTCTTCCGTGCATTCTTATCAAAAAAGTCTGAGATCATAATAGTTACCTTATAACTTGACATATTCGCAAGATAATTATGAGCTCCCAATTTTTACTTCATGCTACAGCGGCCGTGCAAGCCAAGGATTTTCGTTTCTGGAAATGCCAAGCGGGTAGGCATCCCGACCAGGTCTCTCTGTGTCGAATTTGGCGTGTGGCAATTTTGCAATGAATTCGTCCGCACAAATGCATAAAGCAGTTGGGCTGTACGTTGACAAATGAAACCATTGCATTTTATCTATAAGTTCATTGTGTCCGTTGAAGTTGTTGCATCATTTTTTCTGGCTTTGTTATCTGGCTAGCAAGGCGACATGTCCCAAGGCAAGCTTCAAATAAACACGCAACAAAATACGCGCTGATACCGAGGCTGGGTCTGAAGCCGGGTGAAACAATGTCATCCTTATTTCATTCCTCAGACCCTCACAACCCACGCTGCCTGAAAACGTACTCTTTTTTTGCCAAAGGGTGATGAGGAGGGGAGGGTGTTCCATGCAGATAACTGACCACTTGTTCATTCATCGAAAACACCCTTGTTAGCTGTACAGCGGCGTGTTAGCTTATCTATGGACACCAGAACACAACTCTCTAAATACTGTCAAAGAAAGTTGATACACATGGCGCAGTGTTCACCAGAAAGTACATCCTTTTCTTGAGTCTTTTAACAGCGGAGGTATTGCACAAGCTGTAAGTTTGTTGTTCAGAAAAAAATGTCATGAATATGCTGCGCGCATTTGAGCGCGTGCCACGCAGCGCCGTCGAGCATTCCAGGTGCGCGCAGTGGCTGTAGCAACAAAAAAGTGGCAAAAACCACAAGGAGCGAGCAAATGGCGAGCGCTCCTGAGCGCGTGCCTCGTGGCACCGCCGGGTATGGCTCACGTTGTAACAATAGCAAAAAAAAAAAAAAAACTCCAGCGCTGTTGTCAAGCGCTACACCGCACGTAATATTGCTTGGTATTAGGAACACGACGATATCGATGCATATGACGACGACTACTGCTAGCACAATCCAAAACAACGACTTAACATGTAAATGAACAATTTCAAATGCGCGGTTATATGTCTTTTAATGCTCACGTACAAAGACTTCCTGCTCGTTCGCTATGCTTCAAGCCTTGCACGATTTAGTGCAAGCTTCCCAGTTGAGCTTGTGGAAGTCTACAATGCTGACGATTACTTTGTATTCACTACTCGCAGCGAAGAAGACGACGACCTCTTTCTGTATATGGCGGCAATTTCTAGCCCCGCAACTGTGCAAATAATCAATGATCATCATCGTCATCATCGTCATCACCAGCCTATCTACGCCCACTGCAGGGCAAAGGCCTCTCCCATTATTCTCCAATTACCTCGGTCCTGTGCCAACTGTGACCAATTTATCCCCGCAAACTTCTTGATCTCATCTGCCCATCTAACTTTCTGTCGCCCCCTGCAACGCTTGCGTTCTCTAGGGATCCACTCTGTTACCCTTAATGACCAGCGGTTATCTTGCATTCGCATTACATGCCCTACCCACGTCCATTTCTTCTTCTTAATTTCTACTAATATGCCTTTAACACCAGTTTGCTCTCTGACCCACTCCGCTCTCTTCTTGTCCCTTAATGTTACACCTATCATTTTCCGCTCCATTGCCCGCTGAGGCGTTCTCAATTTAAGTTGAACCCTCTTAGTGAGCCTCCAAGTTTCTGCCCCGTAGGTGAGTACCGGTAAGATGCAGCTGTCATACACTTTCTTCTTCAGCGACAATGGTAGGCTGCTATTCATTATCTGAGAATGTCTGCCATATGCACCCCACCCCATTCTGATCCTTCTAATTATCTCTGCCTCATGGTTGGGATCTGGGGTCACAACTTGGCCTAAGTAGATATATTCGCTTACCACTTCCACTGCCTCGCCACCTATCTCAAACTGCTGTGCTGTCCCGAGGTACTGAATGATACTGAAGCTCTTTCTTGATACTGATACTGATGATACTGATGATACTGTACTGATGATACTGAATGATACTGAATCAATGATACTGAAGCACAACTATGTGTCCGGCAAAATTCTCACCTACACTAGCTTCGCTCTTCATGTATTGCGCCTATGTGCAAGATTCCCTGATTTTTTTAACAACAGAGCTCTTTAGCTAGCTGTTGTTTCCGTGGCACCAGCAAAAAAAAATTTTCCAAGAAAAATCACTCACGCGTTACCTTCTGGTAAGAAGGGAAAGCTGTAAAGCAGCGCACGCCAGATGACAGCGGAGGCACCCGCAGCCTCTCCGGCCTAGCCTCCCAGCACTGCTCAACTCTGCTCGGGGAACGCGCGGCATAAAAGAATGTGCGTCGGCGACACACAGCGCCTCGTAACTCCTCAAGCGGGATTCACATGACGGAGAAACCCTCTCACGGAGGCGGACGGATATGTGCCGTCAACAGCACGTGACCGGATTATCCGGCGTTGCGGCGCATCCACATGTGCGGAGCTACGCGGAGTGACTAGCAGATGACAGCGCCGAGGAACAGGTTCCATTCCCCGCCGAGGGCCACCGCCGTCGAGCGAAAACATGCGGAGGCATTTTCTTTCGCGGAGTCACCGCGGGCTATCCCCACCAAGGGGCGGAGCCTAAAACCGGTCACGTGAGCGGGTCCCGCGGGCCAAAAAAGAGAGGGTTTCTCTGTCGTGTGAATTCCGCTTCACCGACCGTATCGTTGAGACTCCCGCAAAACATTTGCTAAACTTGGTCTTAGCCCTCAACACTTACGCTAGCCTTCCAAGAACATCGCCGAACCGAACAAGACCCAGCAAAGCTCATCAAAGCCTACAAACATTTAGCAGGACTGGAAGAAGCTGGGTTTATCCCCAGCTCTGCTATTTCTCCAGTCTTGACCAACAAGTGCAGGATGCGCCAGTGATGTTTTCTTTTTTAAATTCTGAAAGATAATCCCGCACCCTCTTCCAGGCGGTGCTAACGAAGGCCTGCTTAAGGGAGAGTTTGTGCAGTGTTTTTTTTTTTGAAATTTAGCCTGCGCTGCATAATTAAACGAGGGACAGGACAGTGGGGAGCAAGGTAACGTTTGCACACTAATTCATGGCTTGTCTTCCAGTGTCCCGTCCCTCGGTAGTGTCCCTCGGCTTTACAGCGCGCACTAAATCTGACGTCGAAGTGGTGCCGTGCGCTCACTTGCAAGCGGCACTGCAAGAGCCGCGCAGGCTATGGGTCACGCATACAGCGATTTAAATTCAGTGAGCCTGGCAGAAAAGAGGCAAGCAGCCGCAATGACCGCCCGGGGAGGAGACTGGAATATAACTAATGTGTGCAGTCTTGACCAAATTTTCGTTCATATTTTAAAGACTTCGCACAAGGCGTCCACTGCTGGTCGTTCAACTTCCTGGGGCCAGTTCCGGATGAAATCATTACGTGTTAAAGGGACCCTAAATAGGCTTCCCAACGTCGCCATTTTGAACGCGGGATCGCTAGAGTACCCTTAACGACAACGTATACCAAATATTACACCTCTAGGTAAAGCGGGGGCCGCGCAGGCGCTCAAAAAAAGATCAATTCTTTCTTTCCTTTCTTTCTTCCGCTTCGTCGCCGCCATACAGCCGCGCTCTGACATAAAAGTTTTGTTTATGACGCAGCGTCGATGACGTACGAAGCACTCAGCAAAAGTTTACTTCCCCTTTCTCCTCACAGCCCGGTTTGAATTTCGCGCGCTCGTTTTCCGCACTGCCTTGATAGTAGTTCGCGTCGCATCTGACAGATGGCGCCACCAGTCCACAGCGCGCGCGCAACTCGTGGGATCTTGTTCTCGGTGGTTGCACTCAGTCTCTGCAAGAGGTAGCGTCAACATCCCCCTCGCGAAGGGCACGATCAAATGCAGAGCATTTCCGGGGGCGCACGACGTTAAGTAGTTTGCGTTACGTTAATGTTGTGTTGCACTTGTGGCAACTGCTGACGAGAGAGCGCTCATCACCAGTAATTTGAATGAGTCAAGGATATAAGGCGCGTCGTAGCCTCCCATTCTGTGTCGGCTTTGTGGCGCAGTCGGTAGAGCGCCGTGTACATTGCGTTCCGCCCGCAGGGTTGAGGGATCGAAACCTGACGCCGGATGGTATTTTTTTACATAGTAGGGAGGGGTGCGGTGCGGACTACGGACGCCAACGCGGGTGACATCGTGAGTTACTGAAATGCTCTGCATTTAAAGCGGCACTGCTATTGGTGGGCTTCTTTAAATGCCGTAGCCAGTCAGCCTTACCGGCTTTGGGGGAAACGCAGGTGCGGTCCTGGCGAGCAGCGCTCCGGCACCGGCGGCATGGCGTATCTTAGTAGAGACTAATGTCGATCGTCGCTATCCGTCACACGAACTTAGCTGAGCTTGCACATATAGCACATCGTTTGCAAGGCATGAATAACGCTGAAAAACATTGAAAGTCTCTGCAGGCGGAAACGCCGCTACACTGTCTGCCGCTACATCTGCCTGCACGGTCAGCAAGAGCCCACACTGCGGTGTCTGGACGATACGCGTACACCGCAGCAGCTAAAACCTGTCACCACCCGGCAGGGAGGGACTATTGCTGAAACGCAGTTTATATATGCGTCAGAGGGGGTGATAGTGCAGAGAAAGATTGCGCTGGTGATTGTCTTCAGCATGGCTTCGTAAGGCGGGGACTGTGTGTATAACTGCGGTGATGCTATTCCTTTTGCGAGCGTCGGTGCCTTGGATAGACTTGAATAGACCGGTTTGCCGCGACAGTGCCGCATGCGCAAACGCTATCCTGTCGCTAGTCGTAAGTGTAAATCTTCTATTACTGTCGTGAGCGAGCATGTGGTGTTTGGGAACTCCCTAACTGACCTTCAAACGCTCGTTCCGCCTATTTTAAAATTGACCTGCCGACGCGACTATGGCCGACGTGGGGAGCACGGCACGGTCGCCGGGCAGTTCGAGTGGCCTGACAGGCCCCACTCGTGCTGCTTTAAAAAAAAAGGCGTGACGTACAGGCGAGCGGAGCCAATGACTGCACAGATCTCGAACCTTGTTCTGTTTTTCTAGGTGGCCTTGTGCCTGGTCGGTAATGTCAGCGCTTGCACAGTGCTTTGGAGGCGCGATGAGAGAGTAAGAGCTCCAGGCCTAATTGCTAGCCCTTTGTAATGAACGGTAACTCGGGCGATACGCAACGCTTTTAATCCATTTTTGCGACTGGTTGTTTGTTGGATAGTACTCCAGCTTTTTGCACACGTAAAATCGCAACCTGTAGAACTTGTTGGTTGTAAGAGACAATGTAGGGATCGTCAAGTATGTGTTCGTCATTGCGAGGTGTGTTGCCTTCCCGGGGATATAGAAAGGGGTCAATAAAAACTGTTATGTTGGAGCCACCCCATGTGACGACAGTTGATGTATAAAGAACCAGCGGAAAACAGTTGAACCAACCGAAACTTCTCGTGCAGTACAACTGACAATTGGTGTGGTTGGTAGATGCTCATCGTGGAGTTCAAAGCGCTCATTTCGCATTGACGACGAAAGTAAGAGAGACGACAGGGCGCTATCACCGTATCCTCTTTTTTTTTCTTTCTGCGTCTGCTGTGAAAGCTCTGGACTCGTAGATATATGACGTTTGTCTCAGCAACTTAACCACATCTGGCCATACACATATATGGATACAAAACCAGCGCCTGCATCGTTAGCACGTGATAAAATATCCTGGTAAAAGCGTCCCAGTGCTCATTGTCGTGCACCTATGAATCTAGCAGCAGATTTGTCGCATGAGCGCATTGGGAACCATTACACAGTAGTCTCACTTGGGCTAGTTTTACCCACAGAAAACGCTTCGTGGGTTTTAATCTTCCTTTTTGTCTGTAAAATGGCAAAGTAAAATAATAATTATTTTCCCTGTACAGCGATTGCCCGAATTTCCGGAATGCCTGAATTAGGCGTATTCAGGAATCGGTGGCCTAAGCGTCGCTCATGTCAGACAATTTAGCGGTAACAACTCACACAAAAATATTGTATGTTCAGCTACAAAAAATCTTTTCTATGGTAGTCTTTAGCTATTTGGCCCAATATTCTTTAGACGTTTCTATAGGTGTCTTTAGCAATTCGTATCGGCATTCCTATGGGTGCCTTTAGCTTCTTCTATAACCGGTTCTACGGCTGCCTTTAGCTATTCGTATCGCCATTCCTATGGGCGTCTTTAGCTTCTTTTAGGGCCTGTTAAACGGTTGTTTTCAGCTTCTTCTATAGCCGGTTCTATGGCTGCCTTTAGCTATTCGTATCGACATTCCTATGGGTGTCTTTAGCGTGTTCTATAGCCGGTTCTGAAATTGTCGTTAGATATACGTAAGCCTATTATACAGCCGGTTCTAGGATTGTATCTGGATATTCGTATCGACATTCCTATGGGTGCCTTTAGCTTCTCCTATAGCCAGTTCTATGGCGGTCTTTAGCTCTTATTTCGATATCGCTATGACCATAGAAGCTAAAGACACCCATAGGAATGTCCATAGGAATGGCTAAAGACAGCAATAGAAATGTCTAAAGATAACTGGGCCAAATAGCTAAAGGCAACCATAAGAAGGGTGTTCAATGGCCTATCATACAATATTTTTGCATGGGCTGCAGCCAGAAGAGAATCACCACTACTTGAAACACAGCGACAGCAGCCGCTGAGAAATTAGTAACACGCTGCCATGCCGGCATATAGCCCTGCGGATATGTAGAACTTCTCTGGTGACACTTAGGTTGTGTGGCTATCTGCATTGCAAACACATCGCAAGTTTTTATTCACAAAAGGCAAACAAGGAAAGAAAAACAAAGGGGTTTATTCATCCCATTCATTACATAAAGGGCTACTATCTACGCTACTTCGCCGCCTGTAAACAGTTCACATGCGCCGATCGAAACACGTACACAGCACACACATTCCAACACTCTGGCTCACGCTTACGTTATTCGCTCGACAGCCACACTACGCGGCACATTTTCGGCGAACGCCAACCGAGACACACATAGGGCTAGTGCGCTGCTACTTGAGCGGCACAGGCAGCTCCTCCTGGCAGCCGCGGCAGCATATTTTGCTGACACGGGGCCGGCGCGGTCAGCCGCCCCCAGCGGCGGAGGTATCACAGAACGGCGCCTTTATGGGCGAAAAATAAGCAAGTCTGCCTACTTTTATGTTTGTCGATGGCTCAACAGTTACAAAAACAAGTCTGGAACATCGCTTAAGAATAAATTGTGTTGGTTTTATGCGACTGTTATTAAGCAGAGCGCAGGCTGCGCGCCGAGAAGCCATCTGATCACCTCAGGGCTTGGTTCCAGCATTTCTTTGTCAACAGCGTCTGTTGGAGCATATGTTGGCTTTACAGTTTTGTGGCTGCCCTCGACGCAGGAACGTCAGCAAAACCGAATTTCACATCACGAATTTGTGCGGGCACCTTTTTCGGGTGACATGTACACTAATTTCGATGTTCGACAGTTTCAATAGCGCTCGTCGTGCTAACACTTCAATAGGCGTTTTATTTGCTCCTGTGTGTCCTGCGTTGGACGCACAGATGGCTTATCCCACGCACACGGCAACTGCGTGGACAATTTCTACTCGGCTGTCGTGGCTACTGATGTAACATCACCCTCGAAGTGTGTTAGCCCCAGCCGTGGCAGGCAGCCTGCCAGCAGCTTCCTCGAAAAAGAAAGCGCTTTGTGTTTGCCGACCACCACAGAAACGAAGCAAGGGATTATGTACGTGAAATATCAACAAAAATCGAGTAATTAAAGAATTGTACATGTGTATGGATTCCTATGCCGCTTCTGTTCAACTTGAGGCTTTTAATTGCGGCCAGATTGGTGCTTGTCTGATTTTTTTGTAATTTTGTTTGCTTTTCTGGTTTATGTTATTTTGGAATCAATAAACAGGTGAATGCGGCGAATTGGCTTTCTTTTTGTTCCATTAGCTCATTTGTAGCTCTATTGTTATTTTTAGTTTTTCCTTGTACAAATAACATACATTTACGTTATTATACGACAAATGTTTTATAATTATCCGTTTTGTGCGAATGCAAGGCGTTTGCGAATTCGTGCGGAATAATAGTATTTTGCGTTATTCGGGGGTTATTTCCGGGTTCTTTATAATATTGTGTTTATTAATTGTGTGATTGTTGTGAATAGAAAGATTTCTCGATATAGCAAGTTCATTTTTACTCTTTTTTCCTGTATGTATTTTTAACTTCACTCGACAAATGGTCTACAGTTACACTATTACGACGCGCTAACTTCGATCTCTGATTGTGCGTTATTGTGCAAATGTCAGGCTTTACAAGGATTGGGCGCTGGGGTATTACCAAAAAATGCTGACGGAATAAAATTCACATTCCATATTTTTTGCTTACTCCTAGCCGCATTTACATATTAAACTATTCATTTGAATCACACCCTGTCCCAGGGATATATAGAGGGCCCTGTTTCGGCCTGAATTTCGGTGTTGATGCCGAAGACATGGTTGCTGGCGTCTGGTTTCTTTTTTTTTCCGCAGGTGAAGTAGCCTTTATTTTTTAGTATTTCTTTAGTTGATGTTGAATTAATTGTAACACTGTCACCATAAACACCGAAATTTACGACAGCGAAAAGCGGCACATTTGCTTGGCGTCACACCATCTACACGAATGCATTGCGGTCGAATCGTAAATTCCCGGCACCAGGCAACACGTGCCGTGACCGCGCACATGAGCAAGACGAGATGTGGCCAACTGAGTACATCCTGGTATAAGCAGGTCCATCGCGCCAGCAAATAGTGCGGCGATACGTGCCCATCTATCGACCTTTTTCTATCTGGTTCGCTGGTAATTATCTTGTTTGGTAAATACAACGTCGCTTAACGTCTTTTTTTAATCCGAAAAAACTGTATCTGTTCTCATTGAAACTTGTCTGTCACTATCATTGCTGCGGGCCCCAATACTAACACAGCGCGGAACACCTGACCCTCTTTTCAAGGAAAACTTTGCAGGGCCGGGCTACAGCGTCGACGCGCTCTGCACACACACCGCCCCTCCCCGGCCGTGTCATTCTGTACCCATCGCCAAAACCAGTGTGCCAAACAAACAACCTAAACTAAAACAGGAAGCAGGGGTGTCCCCTCGACGACCAGCTAGCCTGTGGGGGTCCCCTCTACCTTTTCATCGCTTCGCAGAATTTTCTTTGGGTGCCTCCTTATGTCCCGCGTGGGTCGCTCTCCCCCTTTCTGAATGACTAATCTCAAAGTGGGCTCCCAGGTAGAAGGAATGGGGTTGTTCGCAGATGGCACCATATTTCTGACTTTGTGCGCATGTACCGTGGGCCGCGAAAGTTCTTTCAAGTTTGCTTCGACGCTGAGGGGTCGTTTTCAGAGAAGCCCACTTTTTTACTTGACCGCGGCAGGAAAGGGCCGCAGAGGAAGAATGCTCCGAACTTATACATCTTTCAGTCAACATTCATTTGCAAGCTTTACAGACGCGGAGTATCCAAAGTTGCAACCTGAATTTGAGCGTTAATCTTTAGCTGCCTTTAATTGTACTTTTCCTGTATTGCTAGTATAATAAGTACCTAATGATATTCAACAAAAACTTTCATATACCCGCCGATGAACCAGATCATCGTTATTCAATCTGTGTTGTAGTAGGTAAATCATGAGTATATGAATTACGTGTCATAAGTCATATTGAAACCAGAGAAATAGGATTTAATGGTCGCTCGAATTACACCTTTATAGGCTAACACTTATTTATCAGCGGCTGGAGACTTGGAGCCTTATGTCACTCT
Organism: Haemaphysalis longicornis; assembly: GCF_048455015.1. NCBI lineage: Eukaryota > Metazoa > Arthropoda > Arachnida > Ixodida > Ixodidae > Haemaphysalis > Haemaphysalis longicornis. The sequence continues at coordinate 171,578,763 of NW_027526422.1, forward strand.
GTAGTTAGCTAAAGAAGTCTTTATAAATGCAGGCTTGTAAGTTCTGCGCCAAACGCTTTAGTAATGCCGCAAAATGTTGCCTAATTATCTCACCTCTAAAGGTTTACAGTTATATATTGTACTGTACCAGGCCGCAGAAGCTTTTATGGCTGCCTCTTTAGCTTTACAGCAAATTTTCTCCAATGGCTGGCAGAAGACAGCCGTATGGTTGCAAGTTTGTAGACTTAGAGCTAAACAACGGCCCATAGCCAGCCAAATGAGCTTTTATGGCTTCTTCTCTATAGCTTTAGGACGAATTCTTTTCAATAGTTGGCAAAGGACAGCTGAATGGTTTTGAGTCTATAGAGTTAGAGCTAAACAACGGCCTATATCCAGCCAAATGAGCTTTTGTGGCTTTCTCTCTTTAGCTTTAGGACGAATTCCTTTCAATAGCTTGCAAAAGACAGCTGAATGGTTTTGAGTCTATACAGTTAGAGCTAAACAACGGCCTATATCCAGCAAAATGAGCTTTTGTGGCTTTCTCTCTTTAGCTTTAGGACGAATTCCTTTCAATAGCTTGCAAAAGACAGCTGAATGGTATTACGTCTGTAGACTTAAAGCTAAACAAGAGTCTATAGCCAGCCAAAAGAGCTTTGTCGCGGCTTGTCTATAGAACTGAAGCAACACAAATTTCTTTAGCTGGCTACAGTAACCTGATAGCTGTGAATCTGTAGACTAAACACACTAGGATGTTGTATAATCGTCGAAAGAGAATTGTGTGGTTTACATTCTTTATTGCAGGATGCATAAAAACTTCAATAGCTGGCTATAGCCTAATTTATGCCCCTTTATAGGTGACCATAGGGACCCATAGGCGGCCACAGCTCACCATACATTTTTCCATAGACGCTCATAAGGCATTTTTGTATGGAACCAGCACGCACCCGCTCGCTGGGTTCCAAACGCGTTCTCGTGTCTACGCGCCCAAGCGCGTGACGAGGGTGATTGCTGACACGCACACGGAGGCGACGGAGGCGCGCGAGCGTGCGCTGCCCCACGCTTGACCGGACCACCTTGTCGACATGGCCCAACCGTACAGCGCCCAACACTGTTACGCTGTCATCGCAACACACATAAACGTCGGCTTTTCATCTTACAGCAGGGCAAAATTTTCTTTTATACCAGCTTCCAACTAAAACACAGCTTCACCGCCGCTTCGCTAGGCAGACACGATGGCGGGGAGCCACGTTTGCCTCTGGCTGGCAAAGTTTGATCATGTTCGTTATTATTCGCGGATAGGGTATTTTGCTGGTGTTACACGGAGGAAGCGCATACACCCAAAAAACTTTTGGGGCTTACGAAGCAATTATGCCGATTAATCACAACGACCCCGCACGGGGCAACTTGAGTAATCTTGGTGACGGTACTGGCGATACCGCGGACCCCGAGCCCCCCAACATAAGCTGGATCCAACCGTGGCGATGTGTTTATAGGTGGAGGGTTAGAAACCACGAACGGTGGCCGTCGGAGCCCAGGTCAAGTTCCGGCGGATGGGCTCCCTGTCTGTTCACCAGGCAGGGAGCTCCGGGACCTCTTTGACTACCAGGGTAAGGTCAAAGAAGAAAGTACCCCCGTCTCCCTGCTTTTTCCTATGCCATATGAATAAATCAACCCCCCCCCCCCCAGACGTGATCGGCCCCCTAAAAGGGGCCGCACCGAAGTATCCTTTCCTTCTTTGCCTTCTATCTCGCTCCCAAAGCCAGATAACTAGCCTCGTTTTTTGATCATTGAATCTGTAGACAAATCGAAGCCGGTTTCCTCTCAATCTGTATTTCTTGTTTCTAAATACCTTGAAGGTATCATCGGCAAAACATATGATGCCAAAAAGCTAAGAACTGGTGAAGTGCTAGTTGAAGTTAAAACTCAGCAGCAATGCACAATCCTCCTGAAACAAACGCGCATGGCAGATCTGGAGATCAGGGTCACACCCCACCGCAGCCTCAACAGCTGTCAAGGTGTGATCTCTGAGGCAGATCTCATGTCCGAGACCGAGGCCGACCTTTTGGAAGGCTTAAGGGATCAGGGCGTCACGGCTGTAAAGCGCATATCAATACGCCGCGATGACAAACAGGTAGCAACTAGACACATTATCTTGACCTTCGATCGATGCACCCTTCCAGAATTCATAAATGCCGGTTACATACATTGTTCTGTCCCCCCATACATCCCGAACCCACGGCGCTGCTTCAAGTGCCAACGGTTCGGGCATGGCACAAACTCCTGCCGCGGCCGCCTTACCTGTGCCAAATGCGGCCAACATGACCACCCATCCGAAAACTGTAACACCCAGAGTTTCACCTGTGCCAACTGCCAGGGGCCCCACGCAGCGTGGTCCCGCACTTGCGAGAAATTCCAACAAGAAAAGAAAATAATCAATGTCAAAGTAACAGAGAACATCACCTTCCCAGAGGCGCGAAAGAGGTTCGCCTCTTTCCCCCTGGGGAGGTACGCCGACGCAGCTCGCCGGGGGGCGGAGCGGTGCCTGGTTTCGGCGGGGACCCAGTACCGCGAGTCGGACTTGGTCCCGAGCCCCCCCCCCCTGGGTTGCCTCTGGCAGCCCGACCCGCCTCCGCACCACTCGCTGAGCCAGCAGCGGTTGTGGTGGCAACCTCTTCCGTCGGGACCGGTGCCGCTCCCGTCCCTGCCTCCCCGTCCTCCAGTGCGTTGGAGGGTGCCATGGACACCACGGGCCCCGCACCGGCTCCCACCGCCACCGCACCGCCCGTGCCACTTCTGGTGCCCCCGAAACTTGCGGCGGTGGCGGTTCAAACGAAGGGCCCCCGGAGGGGGTCCAAGTCCGGGGGGCCCGGTTCGACGGGCACACCCAGGACATCGGACGATGAGATGGACGTCGGGCCGTTCTTGCCTGCGGTGCACCGCAAGGAACGCGTCCCGACGCCAAAGCCTCCCGACAAGCCAAGAAAGGCGAGAGTCACAGCCCCGAAAGACGACACATAAACAAACACACACACTCCAGTAGCTCTAACACTAAATAATGGGAAGAAAAAACATAATTCAATGGAACTGTAGAGGCCTTCTTAAAAATCTTGACGATGTATACGAAATACCGCATGCTAATCAGCCAAGTGTAATGTGTGTTCAGGAAACACATTTGAATTCCAAGCACACAAATTTCTTGAATAGTTACATGGTCTTCAGAAAGGACAGGGATGGCTGCACACACTCTTCTGGCGGTGTGGCCATAATTGCCCGGAAATTCTTACCCTGCCACCCTGTCACTCTGAACACTATCCTTGAGGCTGTAGCAATACGCTTGATAATATTCAATAGGTTGTTAACGGTATGCTCCATATACATTCCTCCTGATGTTTCACTTTTAAGCTCTGACTTCGAGGCGCTGGTTGACCAGCTGCCCGAACCATACATCCTGACAGACGACCTTAATGCTCACAACACTCTTTGGGGCTCTTCTCGCACGGATGCCCGAGGTCGCCTTATAGAGAAATTCCTTACATCTTCAGGAGCATGCCTTTTCAACAATAAACAGCCTACATACCATAACAGGACACAACACATACTCATGTCTTGACTTGGCGATTGGCTCCGCAGTTCTCTTTCCTCTCCTCGAGTGGGGTGTGGGCACTGACCCATACGGTAGTGACCACTTCCCCATCTCACTCACATACATAGGTAAAGGCCCATGCAGTCCATCTTCCCATAATAGGTTCAATGAAGCACGAGCTAACTGGAATACATTTACAGAGACATCCAAATTACACCACACATCCATAGGACACCTACACGTCGGAGAAGCTACCCAACTCCTCACGGCGCACATCCTCGACGCCGCCGAAAAGTCCATTCCCCACGCCTCTGGTGCCCCGCGCAACCAGCGGAGGCCGTGGTGGAATGAGGACTGTAGGCAGGCGCGAGAGGCCCAGAACAAGGCGTGGGGTATCCTTCGTCGGTACCCCACGTCGGGAAACCTCCTCTTGTTCAAACGGGCCAAGGCGTTAGGAAAACGTGTGCGCCGTGAGGCAAAACGAGAGAGCTGGCGTACATTCATAACATCAATAAACTCCTACACAGACACACGGAAAGTATGGACACGTATACGCAAGCTAAAAGGACAACAGACACACAGCCTGCCCCTGGTTAGCACAACAGGGGACACTCTGGAAGACCAGGCTGACACACTCGCACAACACTTCCAGCACGTGTCCAGTTCAACACACTACACGGAACACTTTCCTGAAACATAAAGCCTGTTGTGAAAAGAAGTCCCTACGCGACAACAACAAATCACAGACTTCTTACAACTCCCTGTTTTCACTACATGAGCTGAGGGCTGCTCTGAGCACGTGTAAACCCTCAGCTCCAGGCCCAGACAACATCACATACACAATGTTACAACACTTACACGCAGACACACTCGAAGCACTTCTTCATCTATATAATAAAATATGGCTTTCGGGGCCCATTCCAAAGTCTTGGAGGGAGGCCGTAGTAGTGGCTTTTTTGAAGGAGGGAAAGGACCCGTCGTCCCCCTCAAGTTACCGCCCTATAGCCCTGACGAGCTGCCTGTGCAAGCTTTTCGAGAAGATGATCAATCGCAGGCTCGTGTACTTCCTTGAGTACAACGGTCTTCTCGAGAGCTGCCAGGCAGGCTTCAGGGCGGGGCGCTCCACCAATGATCAGCTTGTTGCGTTGGAATCCTACATAAAAGATGCCTTCATTCACAAACAGTTCTCTATAAAAGTCTTCTTTTATATGGAAAAGGCCTACGACACGGCATGGCAATACGGCATCTTGAGTGACTTGAAGTCATTCGGTGTTTCGGGCAACATGCTCAGCACACTTTCTAGCTACATGTCTGAACGAACTTTCCGTGTAAGAATTGGTAGTGCACTTTCTAATGTACATGTTCAGGAAAATGGCGTGCCTCAGGGAGGTGTTTTGAGCTGCACACTCTTCATAGTTAAGATGAACTCACTCCGTAAGGTATTGCCACCAATTATTTCTTGTTCACTTTATGTAGATGATGTCCAAATATCTTTTAAATCATGTAATATGTCAATATGTGAACGTCAAGTCCAGCTCGGCGTGAACAAACTTGCTGGCTGGGCAGACACAAACGGCTTTAAGCTGAACCCCGTAAAAAGTACTTGTCTTGGGTTCACCCGTGTTCGTGGGATCCATGTGGACCCTGACATTACACTAAACGGCGTGTCGATTCCTGTAGAAAAGGAGCACAAGTTTTTAGGCCTAATATTCGACAACAAACTAACATTTCTTCCTCATCTGAAAATGCTTAAACAAAAATGCCTAAAAACTATGAATATCCTTAAAGTCGTCTCTCACCAATCGTACGGTGCAGACAAGCAGCTACTCCTGCGTCTTTATACTGCACTGGTAGGATCTCGCTTGGACTACGGCAGCGTCGTATATGGGTCTGCAACGAAAACGGCACTTAAAATGCTTGAACCAGTTCTGCATTTGCGGCTTCGCCTTGCTTGTGGCGCCTTTCGCACCATCCCTGTCGAAAGCCTCTATGCAGAGTGCCACAAATGGTCCCTGTATCACCAGAGGATATACACTGACCTATTGTATGCCTCTAAAATCATGTCTCTGACAAATCATCCTCTTAACTCGACCATTCATGATGCATCCTCACAGCAGCTCTTTTTAAACCGTCCATCTATTCCCATGCCATTCCCTCTCAGAGTGAGAGCAGAAGCTTCTGAGCTAGCAGTGTCATTCTCATATATCCGCAAGACACCGATCATTGATTTTATTGCACCATAGCAGGCCAGGGATGTTTCCTGTGACCTGTCTTTTGTGCAGTTCGACAAAAACCGGGCACCAAGGGCAGCTATTATGCAGCATTTCCTCTTCCTGCAGGATAAGTACCAGTGTGCAGAGTTTTACTCCGACGCATCAAAGACAGCTGATGCTGTGTCTTGTGCTGCGCATGGACCGAACTTTAACATGGCAAAAAGAATGAACTCCCACAACAGCATTTTTACAGCTGAAGCTCACGGCATTTTACTTATTTTAGACCACATTGTCCAGCATCAAATTCCAAAGTCCATAGTTTTTACAGATTCTCTTAGTGTTGTACGTGCACTTTTGTCCAGAAAACGCTCCAAAAATTATGTAATCAATCTTGTTTTTAAGGCCCTTATGGCGGCATACGCATCAAGTCTTGAAATAACAATATGTTGGGTTCCTGGCCATTGTGGAATAGCCGGGAATGAAACCGCAGATGAAATGGCCACTGCTGCTACACTCTTGAATTCAGTGGGCATAGCAACACTGCCGTACACAGATATGAAGCCAGACATCAGACACCAACTTCACAACACATGGCAAACACACTGGAGTGAACAGACAGATAACAAGTTACACGTAATAAAACCACACTTGGGACCATACGCTACTGACTCACATAACAGTCACATTGAAGTTACCTTAGCTAGGTTGCGGATAGGCCACACACATGTAACACACTCACACTTGCTCACTAGCTCTCCAAGACCTGTGTGTAGAAGGTGTGGGGAGGGCCTATCCGTAGTCCACATCCTAATAACATGCAGGGCACTCGACACAACAAGACACAGACACTTCAAGGAACTATACAGACAACACTTTCCGCTACACCCTTCCTTGTTTTTGGGTGACAATGCCATGGTCTGTGTGCAACGCGTTTTTAAATATTTGTCAGACGTCAAGTTTTTAAACCTCATTTCCTATCATGCGTAATCAAAACTGGCCCTATACACCAGCCATCACCGTTGCCGTTGATTGATTTTACGGCTGTTATTTTGGCTTTAGTAGCCACTATTTTCTTTTACATACTTTTGTTTGGCGCTCTTTGCCCCAGGTGGCCTTGCGCCAAAAAACTCCAACCATCATCATCATTAATCACAACGAGGAGATGGGCAGCGGCAGAGACGTTGCTGGCTACGGACACCGGCGGCCCATCCCGGGAAATGGGAGCGCGTCGAGCGGCGGCTCTGATTGGTCCCGGCCGGCAGGCGCGCAGAAAAGCGCGCCAAATATCTGGCCATGCCAGATCTTCGAGAACACGGCGCGCGTCACCTCGCGCCCTGTCTTCGGTAGCGAAATGGCGCACGGGAGCGTGAGCGCGTAGAATCGAGCGCGCAAGCGCATGCGTGTGGTTGCAGCTTTAGGTTACAACCTGCTGCACGGTGTTTAAGGCCATTTTTAATGTGAATGCGGTGTCGCAGTTTTGAACACGTATGCGTTCTTTGCCAAGCAACCAACAAGAACCCCACATTGCACGGTATGTTCTCAACAATGCGCATATTCAGGAAATCCTATGGTCTGTCATAGTTTTAGAAAAGCACTTGAAAAAGAAACAAAGATAATAAAGCAAAAAAGTCACCTTATTCTGACATGTGTAGTGAATTAAACAAAATTTCGCGCTATGTACCAAGGTGGCCCAGGCGCAAACCATCACCCGTCACGTAAGAAGAAAAATAAAAAAAACTCGTAATAAATCGACGCAGTCACCGAGCTAGGTCCGCCAGACCTCTGCCACAATAAACTCCAGAACCAAAAAAAAATACAGTATGTAAAAAACGAAGTATTGTTGAAGCCCTGCTATTCCCTCTTAACTATCTGCCTCATGCGATAGCTAAAAAAAACGAAACGACGCTGTCAGGGTCCACTAGAGTCTTTAATTCTGCCGAGGAAACGGTAAGTTGGTGAAATAGACCAGCGGTGCAAGAATCGTTGCACATTAGTATGTCATTCACGAATTTTCCAAACCTTTTCAACATATGCATTGTGAAATCGTTGCTGCAAATACAATTCTTTAAACAATCGACGTTTTGAATCAGCAATTACGAAAGCCCTTTCAACTAACAATATATTAACGAAAATAACACAAAGATGCAGAACAAGGATTTATTTGAAATTTTCCCCGCTTGCACGAAGAAACCTTGCTCATTTAAGATTTGAGGACCAATAAGAGTCAAGAATACTAGCAGTGCAATTACACATTCTACGTGGAAAAGCGCAATGCAAATTCGGGCTGCGATCGAATAAGGCCATAGTACACATTATATCCCTACACTTCACTGAAATATCAAATAACAGGCTGCCCTAAAACAATTTGCCTTGATATGTTTTTGTAATTTTACAGTTAATAAATTAGGTTTTGGGTTACACCGCCTTGTTCTCTGCAAAAGCTGACATTTGTAGGAGACTTATGTTGAATTCCAATCCGGGGGGTCACCGTGCTCCACCGCGGAGCTCGCCGACTCCCTGAAGAGCAGGTACTCGGAAGCTGCCTTTGGAACGCAGCCGCTCCCTCCGGAGCAGAGTGCAGAACCGTGACGGGAGCAGGAAATCCCCAGCATCCTTTGCGTCGCACCTTCCCGGAAATCGTCTGGTTCCCGCGAGCGCGTTCACCTCGCGCTGCGCGGCTAGAGGAGGCGGAGAAGGCGAGCACTGGCCGGAAGCGCACACGGCGGCGACGTTGGCGACGTCACGCGGCAGACGTAAGCGCCCGAGGGAGTTCCTGCCGACTCCGCCGATTTCGGCGGAGCAACTTTTCTTGCTCCACGGAGCGATCTCGGCTGCAACGGTGCTCCCACTCTGCCATTGGAACGCGTCTGCTTTAGACAGAGCAGAAAAGTTGCTCCGAAACTGCTCGGGATCTGCCATTGGAATTCAACATTAGAAGTATACTTTGCTAAAACTTCGAGGCTTGTAATATTTTAGTTCACTTTCTAGACTCGCGTTGGTCACATAAAATCAAGATATTCAGCAACTGCTGCTTCATGCAGTTCCCTTGAATAAACAATAACGGTAGATGCCCATGCCATTACAAGGCCGCCTTACGCCAACCTCCTGGAACCAGTCCTTTTTGTCTCCCCGTTCAAAAATATAGAGGAGAATCTCTTCAAGGTGAATCCCAAACTTTATCCGCATTCCCTCCTATTAGGCCTTCATTCTGTGCGGCCACTATTCCAGGACACCCATCATCAACAAAACACGAGCTAGACAGATGACATGGTGCGTAGGGGAAAGAGGGGCATCCACGCGAGCGAAATAGCAGAGGTGAAGCTTGAAGGTGCTAATGCGTACCTCAGTTCACTCTTTGGCGTTGTACCAGTCCGAGAGAGTCCACTAATTTCTCGGCCTTTCTTCGCAAAACTTGCACCAAGGGTGTGTCGCCGCGCCGTACCCGCCATGAACGTCAGCATCGACGCTGATGTCATGGCTGGTACAGGACGGCACGGCGGGTTAAGACGCACCTTCTGCTCGGCCCCCCCTTCAAGGGAACCCTTATCAGCAAAACACGTGCTAGACAGCTGGCGTGCTGCGAGAGGGAACGAACAGCATGCCAGAGAATTAGGAGGGAAGGAAAGAGGATGGTTGAAGGCACATAAGCCTACCTCACTTCGCACTTCAACGCTGAATGAGTTGGACACCCATTCGTTGCTCTGCGTTTCTTCGCCAACTACCGTGCACCAAGAATGTGTAGCCGTGCCGTGCCCGCGATGAACGTCAGCATCGACGCTGTCCTGTCGGCGGCCCTGGAAAAGATTGGCGACCTCGACGCCCGCCGACGGGACCCCGGAATCGACCGACGACTCCTTCTCAGCAACCTGGTGCGCAAGTGGTGGTGGCTACGTCCAAGTGACCCCAACGAGGAGGTGTCTGGAGTAGGCGCTACACCGACGGGGCCGCCCGCGTGCGGCAACAAAGAAAATGACAACGCCGAACAGACCAACCGTGAAGAGCCAGCACCACTCTCGGAGGACAAGGGTTTAAGCAAAAGGCGTCGTGGACGTCGCCAGAAAGGTAATCTACAAAAACGTTTTTACCGACAGAGAAACTGACAGAGGGGCTGATGAATTTAGAGCTTGTTTAAGTATTTTTTTTGGGGGGGGGGAAGGGCCGTGTGGGCTTATAAGAATGCTGGGATAACTAAAATTGCCACATGACAAATTGAAAATTATCATCTTAACCTCACGCTGGGAGAGCTCGAACTCTCTCTCCCTGTTTATGACGCACTGAGCAAGGCGAGAACATATCTGTTCCTTTGTACTCGCTAATTGTATCTTCCCGTCAATTTAGCTAATTCGAAAAGAGGTGGAATTATTTGAAAGGTTCTGATTCGTAACGCCGGTCTTTTAATCGTTAGGTGATTGTTTGGTTGTGATATTGTTACGGGCCCCGTAACAATATTGCAATGTGATAGGTACTATTCAATAGCCAAAAGCAATGACGAAAATTCCGACAATGCCTGCCCTGCTGTAACCACGTTTTTTTTATATTGAGCTACGCTAGCTCTGTACATTAGTGAACATAACTTTTTCCTGTTCCCTGTTTTATTAAAAGAACTGTTCGTTTCTCAGGTGTACGTGCTCTCGACGAAACCAGCCCACATGCTTCACCTGCTAATTCTGCAGAAGATTCCACTGCGGAAGAATCGTGGGCTTGCGTTCGTGGAGACCATCCTCTCCGGCTGACTATCAAGAAAATGTGAAGATAGGCGTCCAAATTCTCCTGAAAAATAGGAAGGATGCGATACGGTTCAGCAGTGTTCGATACACTTTATTGATCAACCGCGATCAGGTTCCAGTGAAAGTGTCTACGCGAAAACTCGAAATAGTCACGGCGAAGTTCATAGTGGGTATACAACTTCGACTGAATGAAACGCTGTTGGGCCTAATAAAAGAAATGAACGGAAAGAACAGGAGTTGTTTTCATTCGTTCTTTTTCGGGTTCGTAATTGCACTCGCATAAACCGAAGACCACAGGTATCAATACAACAAAGAGCATGATTACTTTGTGCAAATGTGGACTTTTTAAAATAATCAGGAAAAGAATCCTCGGCTCTGCTGGGGGGTTTTAAGTGCTTTGAGAGGAAAGGTAGACTGCCTTTTATCTGAAACTTCGGGGCACATGGTTAACAATACTTCTACAAGGTCCGATGTTTAATCGAAACTACAGTCAAACCCGTTGATAGCGAACTGCAATATGCACCGTGATGAGTTCGATATATCCAATAGTTCGATATAGCCGAACCCGCCTATAACGAACTTATTGTTACGAGTTCGCAATCCGCGGGACCGGCCCCCCCCCTCACCAAATCCGCCATCCGCGTATGCAGAAACGAACATAGTCCAGTAGCCATTACTATACCAAAACTATCCATTTATTGCAACTAATAAAGCTACTTTCCGCCTTAACTGCCAACGTTGCAAAAAAAGCGGTTATTTTTGTTTTCACTTTTGTTTTGGCGGTTTCAACTAGCACAGCATTCTCTAAACGAAACACTGTTTGCACCGGTTCGAGTCCGCGTTCTGAAAAATCTAAGAAGCATTGGGGGAGCACATCGACAGCCGAAAGCGCTTCATTATAAGCGTCTGACGGATTTCACTCGCGACATCATTGGGAACGCTGGCGAGCTCTTCCCACAGTTCACCGATGCTGCTGTCGTGGTCCTGACTCGTTGACTGGGTGGGTTCCGTCGTGAGTACCGCGCGTTGGAAACAGTTACGGAAAGTATTGCGCGTCACGTCGCTCCGTGCCAGGTGCAATGTCTCAGTTGCGGATCTTGCTCCGTGGTCGCGGCCAATCCACATCTCAATCGCCGCTCCGAGATCATGCATTTCGGCGGCCATTCTAGGCACCCAGATTTCGATATATCAGATGTCAACTTCGTTAGAAGGAATATGTTTCCCATGTATTTCCGTAACTGAAATATTTTTGTTCGTATCCGGGTTTGTTATAGCCGGGTTTGACTGTATTTGTTACTTCCCTTTGCCGGCTACGTTAGGATGGTAACAGAGCTTCACGTGCTAGATTATCGGCTCAGACGGTACATGCTCTCGCGTTCACTTCAGGCTTGACCACCCATTCGGGGTACGGCGAGCACCACATAAGTACCCAGTGGTATAATACTTGTGCATGGATATAGCAAGACCATTTTTGTTGCAGGAGATTAGCGGTTTTCATCTATGAGGATATAAAACAACTAGCTTAAGAATAACGACGATGTTTATTATTGCAGCTACTTGATCCACGGAATAAATTTTTTCATACTGATATCAATGTGGCTGTTCAAGCCCTTTTTGTTACAATTGGCGGTTAGTCTAGTTTTCCCACATTGAGCTGTCGATCTGTTAGTCCAAAAGAGGGAATCAAGCCAGTCCCTAACTGCATACAACTAGCGTTGCTGTCTCTTCATAAAATGAATCAGGCAGAGCCCACCTAGGCGAGATTACCTCCGGGAATGTGATTAGCATTCAATTTCTAGTGGTGGGCATGTTGTGCATGATGTTACCACCAGCAGTAGCCACCTTTTTTCTTCTTCCAGTGGTCTATTAGGGGTAACGTGAGCTGCTATCATACGAACGTTATTGGACGCGGTAGTCTCTGGAGAACTATTAATCAGGGGCGTCATAATCAGGGAGTGCCATTAGTGCGGTTACTCTAGTGGGACAGAGTTATCTCAAGAAAGTTAATTCACTTCACGCCCTTCTCCGCTACTTTCTACATTATTTCCCTCCTCTAGCACTACTCTACCACCCCCCTATCCATAGTCTTTTCTACCCGGACCCTGTCCATCACGATTTCCTTTTCTGCTCCTTTGCCCAAGCATCGCACACGGATGGCTCTGAGCGACAGGCTACACAGGGATATACGTACCACAAAATGGATGGAGCAGACCAACACTGATAATCTGCATAATAATTTACGCGAGCTGGAGTTCTTTTATAAGCAGTTGTTTTGGACTATAATGATAATTAGCAAAACGTTGCGAAGCAGACAGTAACTTCCAAAGTTTCCGAACATTTACAGTGGCATTCCATCGCAAGGTAATTCGCACTTGTCCGTCAGCGTACTATAGGTGCGACTTTCATCATTCATGGTGTAAATATATTAAAGTTCAAACTACCGTATTTACTCTTTTCTAAGCACCCCCTTTTTTCATGATAGCGATGCCCAGAGTGAGGCGGGCGCTTAGATTCGAAAAAATATAAAATGGCTACCCCTAGGAACACACATACTTTTCACAGCGATATCTTGACGAGAAAGGCGCAAGGGGTGATTTTTCAAGCGCACATAAAAATGCAGGAACGGACAGAATCAACTGCTTACGTCTAATTCTTGGTCGCTCTCACTACCACTCAAGTATGTCGCAGAGCTTGAGCCGCTGCTCTCAGTACTCCCGAACAGCTCGTCTTCTGTGCCATACCAGTAATTTATAATCTAACATTTCTTAAAAAACGTGACCACAACGCCACCTTTCACCCGCATCTATGCGACTGAAATCCAACTTTAAGGTTGACGGGAACACCTGTAGCTTTGCGGTCGTGTTGGAACGCAGCAACACGAAGCAGCCAAGCTAGCCTCAGTGGGATAGAGTGCACGTCTCCAGTCCTGCCTGGCCGTGAAGGAAAGCCATAGACTGCGCCACTGCCAGCTCAGGCTAATATCAGAGAGAACAAGCGCGGTTGGTACACCGGGAAACGCGCGCTTCCTCACAGAAAGGACGGTGCTTAGATTTGCACACAATCTTTTTTTTCCCAAATTTTTTTTTCTGGAAGTACGGTGGGGGGGGGGGGGATACTTAGAATCGAGGGGAGGAGAGGATTAGAGTCGCGAAACTACGGTAATTTTGATGTGGAGAAAATGCCTTTTTTTGCCTTACTGAATTCACACAAATACGTTTCCCCACAGAACACCACCACCCGAAGCCCATACCACCCAGTTTACCCCAATATGCATATTCTGTACAGCGCCCTGCAGCTTTTACCACCTGCAATGGGGACGCTCTCGTACCTCACCTTTGTTTGCTGTCCCAATACCTTTTCAATAGCAGTGAAAGGGCATCTCCCAAAATTGTGTGTGTAATGCACGTTCTCGCTGCACGTGTCGGTGACTGCTCACACAAGCTGACAGAACTATCCTAGTTAATTTTGCTCTCACAATAATAAACGTTCATTTTCTCATTCTCTTGTAGAATTGGGTACTCAAGAAGAAGCGTGTAAAAGAAATTGAGTTTGTTTTAGCAAAAAAAAAAATCAAACCCGGGAAAAAATCTAGACTAACGGCTTAATTCTAAACAATACTCAGTGATATTTGGGGTGGTTCCACCATGATCTATTCAGCGCTACTTTGCAAGCTATGAAATACTTTCTGTCTTCCGGTATAAACGACGCCACGTAACACGCCTTTACGACTTTATAAATATCGGTATGCCAAACAACGAACTCCCGCTGCTCACTTCGCCAAACGCAATCGAAAACGGAATAAATTAAGCTATTCCTTAAAACAAAGCGACGGGCAAGCAAATAAAAAGAGCAAAAGAAACCTACCTAAATTCATAAATTCTTAGAATTACCTACTGGCGCCGAAACACAATTGCGCCGCTTCCCCTTTTCAGTGCCCTACCATTTCCTTCGGTGCATTGAAAAGACCCGACCTGACAGCGCCATTTCTGAAGTAACGTTGAAAACGGCGAGATGGGTACAAGTTTATCTTCCCAGCGCAAAAATAACTGCAGAACAACACAGGACAAGCGCTGAATCACAAATAATAAAATTTATTGAAGAGACGGAAATATAAAGCCAGCGGAAGTAATAAAAGCGGCAAAAAAAAATGAAGCTCACACTCATACGTGAGACTTGAAGGTAGCGACGCTGTAAACAACCTTCACGACTATCACAAGCATTTAAAGGGACACTGAAGTGAATTTGTCAAGCTCCCGTTTTTGCTTGCACTGCGTAGACTGCCTCAAATTAGCATACTTTTCATTGTTTATCCGGTTGACAAATCGGTAATTATTTTACAAAGCGCGAAAGAAGAAAAACTACCATGCGCGGTTTGCGGCGGCCGCACAAACTAAAGCTGTGACGTTAGGAGGAGCGGGCACCGTGATTGGACGATGCCCAAGGTGAGCAACCAAACAAGTTTCGGTTTCGGTTTTGGTTCTGTAAAACACAACCGGTGGCGTTGTTGGATGGGCATTCTCAATAACTCAGTAATCACCGTACCGCGCTTCTGCCATGTTGTCAGCTGTAAAAATGCATAAAGATAAGCCTCCCAGGACGGCTTGGAATCGTAGCATTCACTAGCCGAGACTTACGCAGTGCATGAACGCCCTCCGCGTACTCGTAGACGCCCAAATATCATGCGCTTTTCCCCCATATTTGGAGCTTGCCTCCCTCATGCCTGTATCGTAAAAAGCGTGTTCGCACCAGGCCAAGGGTCTGTTCATTCTGGCCTGTGCCCACTGCCTGCAAGAGTAGGTGCTTATGGCAACAGCACGCCAACGAGAACTCGCTAGCGCGCCAGTGCCAGCCTGCGCGCGTTTTGTGAACTAGTTCGTGGAGCCATGAACGTTGCGGCCCAGAAAAAGGTGAACTCAATATAGAAAACATCGGCGGAAAACGAAAAAGTTAACTTACAAAAAAAAAACACGTACCCGCCTGGATTCTAACTCGACTTGCAAAACAATTGCGACGTCATACCAAGCGCTCCAGCCAACTCAGCCACGGGGCGGGCTCGGCTGGCCCTGGTAATATAAGGTATATATTGTATAACCACTTTACACTTTTATTTACTTTCGGGATTTCAAGCAGCTTAGGTGACTATTTGTTGTTTTGCGCTCGTGCAGTAAGCATCCCCCAAGTTTCCACAATATATCACGTCTAGCAATTGCATTTCTTAGACGGAAAAGCGTTCGCAGATGCGTAGTCGTGCTGCTGACCGCTGTGCTTGTTCGCCCAGCGCAAAAAAGTGCTTCCCGCACCCTAGTTTTACGCTGTACGGTAAAAATATCAGTTGATTTTATTTCCTTAGTACCTATATTGACTTCGCTGACTCTTCTCACGCCTTCAAGAGGCCTTATATTTTCCTACTGGCGTACCATGTCAGCGAAGCGTCGCATGTGCGCTTGTGCAGCGCTTGTATGAAGCGACCTTGACTTGGAGCTAGATACAGTGTACAAACTAACCAAGTAAAGAAAGGCACATTCTTCCATTCACAAACGTGTCCTGGCTTCGTTTCAACGGAGCGAACTAATTGCGACGACCCGTCGGCGGCCAGCTGACGAAACGCTGGGCCGACTGACTCTGTCTGAAAGCCGGGGAGCCGTGCAGTAGCGCAGCCAATTGCGAGCTCGGCTCCTCTCGACGTCACACGAAAACGCCACAGAAAATGGGCGAGCGTAAAGAGAGGAGGACAGCATTTTCGAATAATTTTTCTACTAAATAAAATCGCGTAAACGCGCCCAGAGTGGTCGAAACATGGCCTGGGGACTCCGGACTACAATTTGCGCTAGTAATCCCGAAATGTTTACATATCACTTCAGTGTCCCTTTAAGTCCACGATGCGAGCCAATTTGCTTCTTCGCTACCGCAACAACCTTTCCTACATCGCTATAGCTATAGGTGTGAGATTCCTTTAATTTTTTGGAATTGATAAGCATTGGACATCACTTTTGAGGGCGTACGCTATAACGTGTCTTTCTCGTTCCGAGCAAGTGTTGCCACAATTACTGCGAACGCTGGAGTATTTCACGTTCCGAGCAAGTGTTCAACTCAATTCAATCCATTTTATTCACAAGATAATACCGGTTGGTTGCCTGGGATATGAACTGCAGGGACAGCTTATTGCCAGATTACGGCCACGATTACGGCAATCTTGGCCACTGTTGTTAAGTGGGTATGCTTGGCTCGAAAAACGTGCGCCGGCAACGCTGGGCGGTCACCGCCAGGGCTGCACAAACGAGCGCTCAGCATTTGTGGAATGTACGTTTTCGTTAACCTTAAAGCCAAGTGTTTCCGGAAGCTGAATGTCTTCCTCATTGAGGACTGGACGGATTCCTTTGCACTTCGTTACAATATATCACATGGTTTCTGGCTCCCTGCCACAACCTGCGCACAGTTCTACCTGTACCGGCTCGCGGCTAAGCGTTTTTTTTTCCGCAAGCAACCCGCCCGGGCTTCACAAACCAATCCACTCCCTTTGTTATTATCGAAGAATTTTTCCCTTGTGATCTGTTTCTTCCAGATCCCGTAAATATCTAAGGCCTTCTTGCGCCCATCCACTTTTTCCAGGTCGTTGTCTCTGATTCTTTCACTTTACTTTTACTGCCTAACTACCCCTTCACTGCCAGATTTCACATACCTTGTCCGGAGCCTTCTGGTTCTTTTCCTCAACAGTGTGTGTCCACGCTTTTCATGTAAAAATCCCATAATGCTCTGGCGGCCCTTCTCTGGTCATCAGTGTGTCTAAGTCGTTCTTCAGGAGATATTTTGCTCTGCGCTTCTCTCACCTCTAAGGAGGCCCATCATATGTCTCGCTACACTGCCTGATTAGTTGTTTTACTGTGTGCTCTTAATGCGAATCGACCGAAAGCCCTCTGATTTACTTCTAGCCCTGATTGAATCTCGGATTTGACACACACTACTGCGTTTGAAATGGTGAATGCCGGTACCCTTACACCCTTCCCGATTCCGCTCATTACTTCATGTTTGTTATATCCCATAGTACTCTCGGCTTACGGACAGAGGCGGTTCTTTCTCCTTTCATTCTTACATGCTCCTCCTAAGTTTTCAGATAGGCCGTCATTATTCATATACACAGATATTTGTACTTCGTTAACCACAGTATCGTTGCTTTTTGAACGAATACCGATTCGTTACGGGCGTCGTCATTAAAAACCAGAACTTTCGATTTTGCTGTAATAAACTCTAACCCCATTCCAGTGGCTTCTTCCCCGCATATAACCGTGAGCTGTTTCAGACACTGTTCGCTAATTGCTAGTACCTAATAGTGTACTATGTCATCTGCATATATGAGTCCCGGGCTATTTTTGTTCCACTTCCTGTCCTTTGCAACCGTAACACAGATTGAAACCTATTTTATTGTCTTCAAGCTTTCTTTCTAGTCTTGCCGTGTACGGCATAAAAAGCGATGGCTACAGAGGACAACCCCGCTTTAAAATTCTTTTTCTGGCTACCGGTTCTGTGCACTTTAAGTCCTCCAGAGTAGCTTGCATCTTGCTCTCATTTTAAATTCCCCGCAGTAGCTGTATAAATTCATGGCCTAATCCCTCCCGCACAAGTAGGCTCCACAGATGTTCTCTATCTACATTGTCGTATAAGCTCCCTGTATATTCAGAAATCCTATCCACAGCGGTCGCTTTTGAGCCATTAGCACATCTACTCATTGGGTTAGGAAAAATAAATTGTCTTCTAAACACCTGTCCCATCTGAATTCATTTTTTAGTTCTACTATATGCAAACTTGTAGTTGCAAACCCTTCTATCCAAACTTGTAGTTCCGCTTTTATGACTTGCATTGCTAGCCTGCATGCCACTTAAGTAACTGTAATAGGCCTGTACAAGATGGCATCAGCCCTGTCCCCTTTACCTTTATAAATCGGCTTTAGCTTGATATTACGCCAATCGCCCGGTACTTGCTTATTTAGTATTACTTTTTCGATTGCTCGAATCAGTTGGGCATTGCTTTTTAGGCCCAGTATGTTGACCAGCTGTATAATAATTTATTTCGACCCTGTAGCCGTATTTGAACTTGTTGCCCTTCTTCAGAAGCTACGTTGTATCAATAGGCGAATGTGAAATACCGCCTCTTCCCAATTTAGTACCTGACCACCGTTTTTGAGATGACGTTGTACTTCCGTCTTTTCCCCTAGTTCTTTTACATGATTTAAAAACTTTCTCGGCGTGCCCGTATATTTGAGACCCATTGCTCACTTTATCGTTTAAGTTTTCGCTGTACAAGTTTTTGTACTTACAGCTCTAGCCGGTAGCAATTCGACTTGAAAGTTATTTTATCTGCTTGCCTGGCCTGCAGCTACCTCCCGTTGGGCACGGCCGGGCCGAACGACTACCCAAAGTAAAAGGGTAGATCGCACCCCGTGCTAGACGCTTCTTTCAAAACCTATGAAGCCAGGGAGGCCTTACAATGTCTCAATGCCAGGTCTGAGCCGGGTTCCGATAACATCACAAATAAGGTGCTCAGGAACTTAGAAGATGACTTCACAGAATGGCTGTGATCCGGAGGCAGCGAAGGGGAAGTGGAATCGAGTCTCCAGGAGGCGGTAGACTGAACCAAAACTTTCCTCAAGGGCACAGGCCTAAGGTGCTCGACGAAAGGTCTGAGCTACGTCTATACAGACCGGACAGAAAAGGTACCAGGCCCAAGGGGTGGACGCCCCTCGACGAGGTTGACATCAAGCTTCACACCAAGAGTAGTGCCAACATTCCTAGTGTAGACACTCTAATGGTATTCGGAATGTTCATTTAATCTAGCGGAGTTAACGTTACCACACTCCGAAAAATCACAACCAAGACGGAGTCCATGATCGGCCTGATCACTAGAATCTATAATAAGAGGGGGTCTGAAGAAGGATAACCTTCTCGGACTCTTTCACGCACTCCTCATGAGCCACATCATCTACGTGGCTGCAATGCGCAACCAGTACGAATCTGAAAATAACAATTTGGAAGCGCTAATCCGTAAGAGCATCAAGAAAGTATTAGGAGTTCCGGTAAATGCAAGCACAGAACGACTTCTCCAGCTGGGTGTACATAACACACGACGAAATCATTGAAGCCCAGGAAACGGCTCAAATAACACGCCTCTCCAGCACACCTGTGGGGAGGGAGATACTCGTGGTTTTGGGACTCGGCCCCACCGTGGTGGAGGAACGTAAGTGTACTATGTCGGAACACCTAAAGGACAACATCCTGGTTGCTCGTTCTCCTAAAAACGTACACCCGCAACACAATGCGGGTAGACGCAGAGCACGGGCTGTTGCACTGATCCGGCAGATCATGCACTCCCCTTACACGGTCAGCTTCGTGGATGCGGCCAAGTACGGGCGCACATCTAGCTTCGTCGCAACAGTAGTTCATCACGAAGGCCAGGTCACTTGCGCAACCACCATCAGAGGCACCACCCCGGCTATGGTGATGCAGGCAGCGATCGCTTTGGCACTCCTGGATGAAAAGATAACTAAAATCTTCACCGATTCGAGGGCGGCGGTCAGGGCATACCCCTCTGGGTCCATGGCCGAAGACGCTTATAGAATCCTCCACGGTAGAGTACTCCATCCACATACTATCACGTAGTTCCCGCACATCTTGACTTCCTGTTCGATTCCTACTCCAACCTCAACGACATCGCACACGTCCAAGCGCGCGCACAAACCCATCGCGCGGATGCGAATGCGAATCGAGGTCTTGTTGAAACTAGGTTTGTCAAGTTCCGACACATTCTTTACACCTTTAATGAGGTAACTAAGCACTACTACCTTGACACGAGGGTGTACTCTCCTCCCAACGGTAAACTAAACACACCACAGGCTACCACACTGCGCATGCTTCAGACAGGATCGTATCCAAACTTGGCTTTATTCCACTCCATCAATCCAGATGGCTATAGTCCAGATTGCCCGAGATGTGGACAGAAAAGTAATTTACAAAATATGCTCTGGGGATGCCCCACGTTAGAGAGATGCCTGAACAGCTGCACCGAAGAACAGGGGAGCTCTGCGCTACGAAGCTCCGAGTTATCATGTCAGTTATGGGCTGTCCACAGAGCCCACGATGCGGCGGTGGAGCTTGGACTACCCGTCCCAACGTGCGAGCGGCCCGCGGCTTCATCACCCCCCTGAGAAGGGGGGGCATTGGTGTCTCTCAGGACCACCAATAGAGTTCCTTGTCTGTCTGTCTGTTGCATTCCCACTCGGTTGGCCAACCTTTGCTCCCTGTTTGCCTGCTGTCTGTTTTATAGCTTCGTTGATTTCCTTGTTCCACCAGCTTCCAGGCTTTCTTTTTCCTTTCCACAATTCTCGTTTTTTTAGCGTTCCTTATCTTCCCTTGAATGAAGCCAATCAGTTCGCTGTATTCCCATTCTTTTGTAGGCTATCTCTCAATTTCCGTCTCCGGGCTTTTGGCAATCTTGCCCGTTTGCTGATCGTTTAATTTCACGTCGCCAGCCACCGTTTTCAAGCTTTGACCTTTCGTTTTCCCAAAACTCAAAGTTATCCTTTTATGGCCATTTCCCAAGCTGTGCGCTTCTATTTCATCTATTTCCATTAGAGCCAACCTTTCATACACTGCTTCCGATGGGAGGCTGTAGTCTATAGTGGACTGTTTTTCCTCACGTTCCCAAGTTATTTGTCCCTCACATTTATTCTCTCTGTTTACTACAATGACATTATGTTCTTCACACATATCTACAGTCGAACACGGATATATCGAACACGGATATATCGAATTTTCGGCTATATCGAACTCCTAAATTATCCCCTTGAAAATCCTTTGTAAAAGTATAGAAATTCGCACGTTTATATTGAACGGTATTTTTACCCGCCATCGGATATATCGAACGCCGCGCGAGCTGGAAGGTGTGCTTCGGCACTCGCTGCGCCCCGCGACCTTCGCCACCTACGCGGCACAGCGCCTCCGCCGACACCCGAAACGCTTGAAAAACGTGAAGGCTCGGGGGCTCGGACTGCGCTGTTGGGCGCCGGCGGCCTCCTCCTTTCGCCTTTTCTTTCTTTTTTGTTGTTGATGTTTTCTGAGTTTTGATCAGCGTGGGATGTCGAGCTGGTCGGGGCGTCGCGCTTGCCTTCTTGTGGACAACTGATCGGCCCACCACACCACTTGCGAGCTCAAAAACATCGCGCTGAAGTTTCTGCCGGCCAACACGACAGCGAAGCTGCAACCGCTCGACCAGGACATCATCAAGTCTTTCAAGGTGGGCTACAGGAGGCGACTCCTTGATATGCTGCTCGTCAACCTCCGCATGGGCACCGAGCTGTAGGTTGACCTGCTTGGTACCATTCAAATGCTGACGGGCGCCTGGCGAGACGTGAAGACGAACACAGTGGCCAACTGCTTCCGGAAGGCAGGCTTCGGGACGGCGGAACTTGCGGAAACCGGTGAAGACGGCGACGAAGAGCGCAAAGACGACGCGTTTCGCGAGTTGTCGACACTCTTCCTGGCTGCCGTTTCACCCGAAGTGTCTGCGGACGATTTCGTGGAAGTGGACTGCAATGTTCAGGCTGTTGCGAGCCTCGCTGACGAGGACATTGTAGCTGCGGTCGCAGGGACCCAGGATGCCCAGGCCGACAGCTCAAGTGGCGACGAAGATCGTCCGAACGAGGCGGCGGCTACACGCGCGTACTCCGCCGCCGAAGTGGCGGCAGCGTTCGGCTTGATTCGCCGTTGTTGTGGCGACATGGATTGAACCGGGCTGTCACACCTGGACAGCCTCGATAAGATCCAGGCCAGCGTCTTCAACTTCATTTCGAAGACGAAGAAGCAGGCCAAGATAAGCGATTTTTTTTTTCAGGGAAATAAAACATTCCGTTGCATCGTGTGTGCGGAATTAGTTGTCATTCTTGAATGCGCCGATTGTAGGTGATCGTCCGCCACAGGTAAGGTCTCGGGGCCTTTATTTTTTTATATCAATTTTTTCATATATCGAACTAATTCGCGATCCCCTTCGAGTTCGATATATCCGTGTTCGACTGTAGTACGAGTTCGCCATTGCGGACTGTGTATCTATCCAGGTCCTCAATGTGGGCATCCAAGTCTCCCACTAGAATCACCTCTCCCGATTGTCTTAACTGATCGAAGTCCCGCTTAATGCAGCCTAACAGTTTTTCATTCTTTTCTTTAACCTCACCATGATTCCCTCACCAGAGATAGGCGACTCCCAACAGCGTTTCTCTTCCCGCTCACTCTTAAAAAAAAGGTCGGCGCACTTACTAACAGAACACTAACCAGTTACTTGTCCAAGTATTGACTAGGTACTTCGTTGCTTCTACTAACTGGTCATGCATGACCTAGTAAAAATATACGCGCAACAGTGTGTATTTGCTGAGTGCGCAGCGCGACATAGACACATTCATCACGCACATATCTCACGTGGACAGTCAACAACTGAATTGAGCAAAAAAGCCAACGGGATGCATGAGGAGAGCGAGTATTACTTATTTACCTTGGAACTACATCTGCTCTTATTGCTTTTATAGCCAGCAGCGGAAAGTCCCCTGAGAGAGTCGGTGGGCGTGTCGTCAAAATGAAATGTTTCAGCGATAATTTTATAATTATGCATTTTAATGTGAAAACATACAAGACAGCATGTGGATTTGCAAAAACCTTTTAAGTGTGATTTGCTGTGGAAAAAGTGCTGTAGTTATTATGTTCAATAATTCATAGAATTTGTTATTTCAGTGAATATTAGTATCAAACCAGCAGCAGTTACTAAGTGCACGATCTCGGTTTCATACTTAGTGGTAGGACCTACCTACCGTTCTAGGGGGGTAGTAAACTCCGTAAGGAGTTAGTAAATACAGCCGTTATAGTAAATACAGCCGTTACTACCCTTTTACGAGCTTTTTTGTTAAGAGTGCTATCGTGCCCTTAACCCAGATATGTTCTTCGCAGTTGTCGTTTTCTCTGTGCCAATTGGCTCCCTGTTGAATAAGCATGCCGACCCCTCCCACTTTCCTTGTACCTACGGTTCTGTTCAAGAGCGTCCGCAGAACTTTTTGCAAGGGGGGGCATCCTTTAGCGGGGGGGGGGGGGGCGTGTGTACGGTTGGATAGCACCAAAAAGGCGCTATTTGTGGTTACAAAAATTACAAACAGCGAATTAGAACCAGACTTGGAGAATATACATTGGATTTTATTACCGAACAAAGAAATAGAGTTAATAAAGAAAATGCGAAAAGTTACTGTCACTTTGTAAAGAGAGTGGCCAGCCTCGCTGCGTGAGGGTTCTTGACTTACGCCAACTGATCGCCAGCACACAGCAAAATACGTTCACATACATACAACTGCACTCCGTCAATGTTCTTTGAATAGCAGCTGCAGACCCCTCGAGTTTTTCTGGGCAAATTGCGGGATGGCATGTGTGATGAAGTCTGTTGAAATGGCTCACACAATAAAGATACTAGTGGCCTCCCTCACTTTCAATGCAATAAAGGCGTACAAGCGTTTTGTGGGGCTGATTTACAGGTTTTGTTTCGGGGCTTGGGTTGTGCCGACATTTCGCAATTTCGAAGGAAAGGGTGTACAAGGTGATGGGTCGGGACGGGACATGGAGGAAAGAAAAGGTTCTCCTCCGTGGCCCGGGAGGATGTTACACTCTCCCTGTAGCGGTGAAGATTTTAAGCTAGATATAGCTGCAAATTTGTCCGAAAACTGATGTTTTTGCGCTAAGACTGCATAAATCTAGAGCTAAGAGAAAAAAAAAGTCAAGCCTTTCACAATTGTTCGCTATCTTAAATAGCCAGCACAGGCAGTCTGTTTCACTGCCGTCACATGACCGGCAATGTCAGTCAGTGGGGCTCTTAGATTTACAGTCTCGGACTCACCGTGGAGAGTCCGCGGGTAGTCCGAGGATTCCCCGAAGCCATAGGTATGCATGGGAAAATCTAATGCCGGACTGCTTCTCAGGGAGTCGGTGGCGAGTCCGAGACTGTAAATCGAAGAGTCCCACCGTCTAAAGTGCAATGCTGACCGCAGTCCTGAAGGGCGTTCCATGCCGATACGCAGGACCTGAGTGTACTAATCATTTGAGTAGCATGGATTGCTGGGCAAGTTGGTACACGTGCATAATTAAAAAAAACTTTGGGCTAAAGAGCGGAACAAAGGAGATAACGTCGGCGTCGTTCTCTCTTCTCTTCCGCCCTTCAGGGCAAAGTTTTTTTTAATTATGGGCCAACCAAGCTGTGCGGCTTTTTTGTGGGCAAGGGGGGGCAGTTGCCCCCCCTTGCCCCCCCTTCCGGACGCCCATGGTTCTGTTACAGCCTTGCCATATATATAATCCCGAAAAAAAGTTTCTGTAAATACATATACATCAGTTTTTTTTTTCTTTTTCTAGTTTACTGTGAACCTCTACCCATTTTTCCTGTGATGTGCCCCCGTGCATGTTTCTGCGGTTAATCTTTGACACTCTTCACTGCGTCTTTCGATTAATTCTTTTCCGATGTTTCGGAGAAGCATTCGCCACAGGGGGGACGTCGCTTACCTGTTCGCTCGCCTGCATTGTTATGTCTACCCCTTTCTACGCTCTTGTGCCCCCTGTACGTGCTAACTTCGGCACTTTTCCTGGCGCTATAGGGCTGGTGCGCTGCTACGTGAGCGGTGCAGGCAGCGCCTCCTGGCAACCACGGCGGCATACCGTATTTACTCGCATAATGATCGCACTTGCGTAATAATCGCACCCCTCCACTAAGTCGTTCAAGTTTGTTTGTTTTATTTTGCGCCCAATGAACGCACTCTGAACTAGCCTCAGAAATAGATAGTTTTAGTAGTCCGTCTGTTCCGTCGTCTACGTAGTTACCGTGTTGCCGGTACCCTACTCCGCCTGCGCGCGCGTAAAGACGAGGAGGAAGGGCGATGAGGCGACCCGCACCGTGACGAATGCACGGTGGTGCATACCTCTGTTTCTTTCCATTTCGAAGAGGACAATGATATGTTATTACGGCAGACTTGCCGATATTAGCGATATCGCCAACCGTGCGTTCAATATTGATGAGAAAGAAACTCTCACTAAATGCAGGTAATGCACTTCCAATACAAAGAAAAAACGCGTTCAGGTTGCTGAGTCGACCGATGTCCCGCACTCTAACCATGGCAGCCACTTATTTGTCGAACTGTTGTCAACTCGCAACAAGCTTGTACCTGCAGGTTATAGGTCGGCAAAACAGAAAGAACTCACTCAAACTCAATCAATTTTTTTCATTAATGCTGTACTCCTTTAAACTCAGACTTACAAAGCTCGTCTGTTCTTAAAATCACTCATACGCACTCATCACATACTCATTTGAAATTCAGAAACGTACCTCGCAAAAGTGTGATGGCAGCGTAGGCTTGAAGTATGCCCGTTCAAACCTATGCAACCAAACTTCGCCCCTTTCTCCGTCGCGTTTCCCGGATGGAATAACGAAGTCTTTTGCTATCCCTGACCTTATTCGCGCTGTCTAAGGCACAACACATCGGCACCGCGAAGCAGCTTAAAGCGACACCGGTGGGACATTTGTTCGGAACGAGCAGCCAATTCGTACTTTGCTATTCGCTGGCGGCTACGATAAAGCCGGCACTGAGGCTGCGCAGCCAAACATGCACCGCACCGGCGGCGTTGCGCAATGTCCCAGCCGGTGAGCCGACGCGGCCGCGGAAGCAGAAAAAAACAAAAAAAAACGGCAGCTACCACGTGCCTTTTCTGATGGCCAATGGCGGGCGGCGCTTGGCCAGCTCTGCTACGACTACGGGAGGCAGACCAGCCGTCCAGTTCCTGTGGGCATGTGGAAACATCGTTGGCTGCCAAGCTCCATGCGGTTGCCTCTGGCGGCTGCAACGTCCGCCTGCAGTGGCTGCCGTCCCACATGGGGATCCCGGGGAACGACGCCGCCGACGCCCTGGCCAAGGGTGCCCACCAGCCAGTCACCCCTGTCTCCCGGGACGTCACACCATTCGACGCTGCACGCCAGCAGCTCGCCAAAGTGGCCCTCGCCATGCACCCAGACCGACGTGTGGTGAGTGGCCAGACCCCTCGGGTCCTCCCGGGGCGCCTGAGCAGGGACGTCCGCAGCCTGCTGCTCCGGCTGCGGCTGAATTGTGTCAACGTGGCAGCCCGACTGCACCGCCAAGGCCGCCGCTCCTCCCCCACCTGTGCCCACTGTCCCGAGCCTGAGACGCTGGAGCACCTGCTTTGTTCCTGCCCGGAGTTTGCGGCACACCGGGGAGTGCTGCAGACTTCGCTCCAACGTCTTGGGCTGCCCCACCAGCGCCTGGAGAACCTGCTACACCCAGCAGGCCCCGACTCCACCCGCCGTGACGTCTTCCGCCTCCTGCTGGCCTACTTGGAGGCTACAGGACTTGCTCAGCGCCTGTAGACAGTAGTCTGCTGGACGCGCCATTGCTGCTGCTTCACGGATATTCACGTCGAGGCTCCTCGCTCTTGTGCTCGCCTACCTATCCTTTTATCTCTCCCTTTCTCCTACCTATCCTTTTATCACTCCCTTTCTCCTCTAATCTTTATATACCCCTCCTCCCCCTCCCGTCCGCACTGGGTTGTATGCAGGTGAGCCCCCAGCTGGGCTCAATAATATCCCCAGTGCATCTTCTTTTCCTTTTCACTCGAACCACTTAGTAGTAGTAGTAGCTCGACAAAAAGGAAATAAAAAAAAACCACGGAGGAGGAAAGGAATGCGTGTGAGGGCGAAAGGAGGCAAGATCATAAAATGGCGCTACCTTAGTAAATTTAGGGGCCTTAGTCCCTACAGTGAGCGCTCCAGGGGTATAGGCCTTATGCAAAAGTGCTGCCCTCTGTCGCAGCCGAATCGAACCCTCGCTTCGACGCCATGTTTAAGGATAGCGCCGGTCAGGAATACGTGTGCTACAAGGTGCTGCGCGTGCGTGTTATCGCTTCTTGGTGACTCGCTGCACGTCTCGTGCTGTGTTGTCGCACGTAATGACTGATGAATGGTGTGTGGACTTGTCTGCGTTTCCCCGGTACCCGTCCGGCTTCGCGGAGACATATTACGCTTCCAAAACGCAATTGCAACGGCACCAGGAGCGCAGTTACAAGTTCGCCACCGAATCGTACGTTTGCCTGCCGACGATGAAGACGAAACGGTGCGCCGGGTAAGTACTCTTGGTTTGTTGTTATTTGTATGTGCTTTTGAGTTTGCGCAGAAGTTCTTTAATGGTGCCTAGAATGAATTACATTCTAAAGCCTACCGAGCCATCAATGGTGCCGCATGCAAATCGAAGTTTTGAAAAATCAGTCGCTCGGGCAGCCGCAACACGCGTGTTCCGTTTCACTTCTTGTGCGTTTCTTATTTTATGCAATAAATATTTGTCTCACGGCTCTTGTTCAAGTAGCGCTGGCGTATCGTGTTTTGCAACAGACAGTGCGGTAAATCGTCCTTATGAAAGCGAAAAAACATTAACGAATGCTCGCTCTTCCGCGATTCAACTTTGGGCTTGTTTTTGTAACAGCAATCCTGGGTCGCTCGCAAAAAAAAATCCCGTTTTTAAGAAATCAAACAGCACTGCAATGCTGCAGCCCGGTGCAGAGTAAATTTTCGATTGATGGAAGTGTTTTGAATGAAAAATAAATACTAAGGAATTCTTGCCACGATAATTAATGTGCAGATTACAAACGATCGAACACAGTTGGTGATTAATTTTTATAGGAATAACGCAATGGACTGCGGGTTGCGCTTTCTGTCGCGTGAAAGCACACCTGAACGCATCATGCGGAAGCGCATTGTTCGTGCGAGGGTCATTAAAAAGGCTGTCATATTTTCGTCACCTTTGCTTGTGGCTCTCGTTTCATTTATTTTGTCTGTGTGAAGACTATGTTAATTTATTTTACCCACGCTTGTTAACGTGTATACAGTCGAACACGGATAAATCGAACACGGCTATATCGAATTATTGTCTATATCGAACTCATAAATTATCCCCTTGAAAATTCTGTGTAAAAGTATAGGAATTCGTACGTTTATATCGAACCGTATTTTTCCCAACATTGCGTATATCGAACGCCGCGCGAGCTGGAAGGTGCTCTTCGGCGGTCGCTGTACCCCCGATTGAGGTTGAGGAGGATGTGGAAGAATGCGCGGGCATGGCGAAGAACGGCTTGCGGAACTAATCCTCCCTACCGGAACGAATTTGCGCTTGCACAGTCGGGCCACGCTACCGGCCGCCGTAGCGTTAGCGGACGGAGCCCGGTATGCTAAATCTCTCTAGGCACACAAGCCCGAATGCTCGGAAAATGTGACAATGCCAGGTAGGGATGCCCTAGCGTCACTAAATAAGCTACGCTTATTAGTGACGCTAGGATGCCCCGACTGCGCACGTACTTTTTTTTTTTTTTTTTTTTGCGGCTGCGTACGTTCCCCGGCTTGCCGAAAAAGTTTTTTTTCTCTCTCTCTCTGGGTCTGTCTTCCCCCGATATCGTCGAGGGAAAGGGAAGAGGGAACGAAGGCGCTGGCGGCCTCCTCCTTTTGCATTTTGCTGTTGTTTGGCGAGTTGTCCCGCACCTTTCGGAGATCACTGTTTCTCTCGGAGATGACCATCGCGAGCGCTTTGTCGGAGTCCGTTCAGAGAGCCTTGGAATTGTTACCTTCAAAGTTCTTGTGGTACGTGCGCACTGTTCTTTTGCGTGCGTGTTGTGCATGGTGTGCGAAGGCGCAGCGTACTGCTGGAATTTTCTAGTTGTGCAGCCTCGAGAAGATCGAGACCAGCGTCTTTAATTTCATTTCCAGTACGAAGAAGCAGGCCAAGATCTGCGATTTTTTTTCACGGAAATAAAGCGTCCTGTTGCGTCGTGAGTGCGGAATTAGTTGTCATTCTTGAATGCGACGATCGGTAAGTGATCGTCCGCCATAGGTGATGTCTCAGAGCCCATTGTTTTTATATCGAATTTTTCATATATCGAACTATTTCGCGATCCCCTTGGAGTTCGATATATCCGTGTTCGACTGTACTACTTATGGAGTGTTTAAGGACTCTCTTGTTATGAAGAGCAGGTACTGTAGTCTCTAACATGGTCAAAGACCATGGTGCTCTAGTTGCACACTACGTAAATCATCTTGGATTATTTTTATAATCGTCATAAACGCTTCAACTACCAGCCGTCCTGTTTATTCCCAAGGGTCTGCATTAAAGGCCACATCACACCGTATTCAAATTTAGGTCTAAATGACGGCGTTCTCCCCTTCTCTTATGTGTAAGCACTAGTCTAGTTCTTGAACAGGTAATGTTTCTGTGCCTGTATTGGATTCCACGGGTCTGTTGTTTGGTTGCAGTGTCGCTGGTCCTGCTGTTGCTGTGCGTTGTGCCTGCTACCGGAGCTTCTTCACCATCAGGAATGCAGTGGAATGACACCTGCAAAAATGAGATGATGTGATGATTGCCATGGAGGGAAAAAACAACCTCTTTAGCTTGTTTTCCGTACTGAAAGTGTGTGCTAGCTTGTAATCGCAAGTACGATACGATAGGTTCACCTAAGGAAGGTAGCAAAGAAATACTTGATAAAATGAGAGGGTACAACGGTGGTACACCCCAGAGAACAATGTCTACGAAACAGCTACCCCCTCCTCCCCTTCGTTCTACCTCCTCAATTATGCACTGAAAATGCTCAATAATCATTTATTGCGCTAATCGCAGAACTAAGGCATACAATAAATGTACCTAAACTGCGTCTTTTTCCATGTATCTTTTTTCGTTAGAAGGGCATCTTTTTTTGCGCAGCGTTTTTTTTTTGCGTGTGGTTTTGGCCAGATAATCGTCATTCATGGCAAGAAAAATCGCGGATCAGGCGATGGTTCGTGTTCGGCACGGAGTTCGTTCACGCGACCACTCGAACTCATTTTTCCCTGCATTTGGTGTGAACGCAGAATGCTTACATCGCGTGCAAACTTCTCTTCTTTGTGAGAATGTAAAAAACGGAATCTTTCAAACAGTACATAAAGTACGTCCGGACATGAACTGTAGCAGCGACGTTCGCCTTGAACTCGCAAAGCATGTAAACACATCGGTTGCACCCTCTATGTTCAAGCCAGTTGACACTCCTGCCTTCCGAGGGATCAAATAATTTCAAACACCGGACGAGCAAGCACGAACGCTAATTTATCAGTATTACACGCTCGAGCGCTGGCCGTTCCATTCAGCATTCGCTGTAATTCTTTTTATAGCTTCGATCGCATTCGCGCCGATCACCGAAGTAGTAGTCCGCAATCGCCGCTGCGTTAGCGCGAGGTCGCGTTCGCGCCGATCACCGAAGTAGTATAGTTCGCAATCGCCGCTGCGTTAGCGCGAGGTAATTCTGGCATATTGAGACAAGCAGGCAGTTCTTTGGTAACCCCTTTCATATCACACGGACATAATTTGTTGTTGTCATTGTTACATGAACGAATTTTACACGGATACGATTCGCTGCGCGCGTGACACGCAATAAACATTAATACTTTCACTTCTAGCATTCTTACCTTTGCCCCTTGAGCATCATTGTTCCCACTTTGTGTGCAACATGGCACACAACAGTATGTAGGCATCCTGGACGACAGGAAACGATAGATCACCGGGAACTCGCTGCAGTTCGATGCTCCGCTTTCCAGTTGAGCCCTTGAACATGGCGGTCGCGCTCGCGGTGGCCGCGAGAGGGCAGCATATTTTGCATAAAGCCTATACCTTTGGCCTCGATCGCAATCGCTTACCCCTGCCGCATTTTCACAGTACCTGTTATTTAGTCCAGGTTTCGGGATGCTCTTGGCCCACCTAAAAAAGCCACCGCCCGCGCAGTTAGTCGCCTCCCAACCTGCTCCGCTAGACGCTCAGTGAAACGTACTCCGTATCTTGCAAACGCCTGGCCCCGGCCTGCATGGGGCCCTTCCCGATTGAGATCAACCACCCCAAAACACATTGCTTTAACGAGCGTTCAAATTTCGCGGTTGCTTCTGCCACTGTCCTTACTACGCGGCCTCCTTTACCTTCAACCTCCGACACCGTGCAGACCTCGATCTGGCCGTCGCCCGAAATCGCCTTGAATTTACTGACCTCCTTCGCCACCTGCTTCGCTATGCCTCGTCCTCTTCTCTGAAACACGTCGTTTGCCTCCCATTGTCACCGCTAAGACCTTGTCTGTCATTTTCTCCCACACGTGAGGTTTCGCCTTTGTCATCCCTACGTTAACCATCTTCCCGGGGAGCGTGCAAGTTTAAAGGGCCGTAAACAGGGTTCCAAAGGTTGCGATTTTACGTGCGCAATTGTTGGAGTGCGATTCAAAA
The DNA here is from genome assembly GCF_048455015.1 of Haemaphysalis longicornis. Taxonomy (NCBI): domain Eukaryota; kingdom Metazoa; phylum Arthropoda; class Arachnida; order Ixodida; family Ixodidae; genus Haemaphysalis; species Haemaphysalis longicornis. Next base: position 171,610,607 of record NW_027526422.1, read on the forward strand.
AACGTCCTGCCGCAAAAATGGTTTAAAAGCGTTCAGTATTAGCCGAGTTACCGTTCATTAAAAAGGGCCCGCAACAAGGCCTGGCGCATTTGTCTTTCACCGTGCCTCCAAAGCACTGTGGAAGCGGAAACTTAACCGACAAGGCGCAACACCACCTAGAGAAACAGGGCTGATTCGAGAAGCGCGCAGCCATTGGCTACGCTCAGCGGTACGTCACGCTTCTTTTTCTAGCGGACGACGGCCAAGATCCGCCTACTACATCCGCTACCGCTCGTCGCGGTCGGTCGGTGACCGGCCCGCATTGAACGGCTCCTCGCGCCGGCCATGCTCGCGTCGGCGGAAACGAGCGGAAACGAGTGTTTGAAGGCCTGATAGGGGGCTTCCAAGCCCAACATGCTAGCTAACGACAATAATTAAACATTGCCACCGACGACTAGAACGGCTCGCTAGAATTTCGGCATGCGGCGCTGCCGCGGTGAACTGGTCCCACCGAGGTCTGGGAAAAGGCTTAGCATCGCCGCAGTTATCCAGACACTGGGAGGAAAGAAGACGAAGACGCGGAGAGCGAACACCCTTTGCATGGGCTCTGCAGATTTTCACCTTTTTCTGCTGAAATTCAACTCGGGGACTGATTTCAACACCAGGACCTGTTGCAACTCGTCATCGTGCACCGGAGGACAACATTTTTGCTTCTGTGAGTGCTTTTTTCGCCGAATGTTGGACTCTTTCCGCTACTAGGTGTGCTAAGCCTACTTCGAGCGCTGTATGAGCAGCTCGAGCGCGCCCAATGTCGGACTCGACCGTCGCAGCTGGGGACCGCTCTGCGGACTCAGCGAACCTGAACGCAAGTGAACCTGAAGATATGATGGCCGAGGAATCAAGTCAGAGAGATCATGAGGAGCACACATCAGACTCCATCACGGATTCAACGTGGATCGACGTCGTCAACAGGGCCCAGCGACGACGACAGCGGAAAGCAGCGCACGAGGTAGCCGTAACGACATCCACTGCAGCGCCATCGCACCAGCCTCTACACAGATCCGCACCCAAGCCAAGTCCGTTTCCCAGGGACGATTATAAGCTAGTTTTACGTCCCCAGGGTGGCCTGAAAATTGCCAATGTAGACTGGGCTGAAATTTCTCTCGCCTTGCTCAACTCCGTCAATTTCACTTGGCGGCAGGCCAACCTAAAAGTTCGTTTTGGCGCTAAACAGAACACTGCAACAATTAGCACTCCGTTCGAGAACGCAGCGAAGGCTTTGCACCAAGTGAAGCAAATTAAGTTGGGCAACGTAAGCCACCCCGTACAAGTCTATGGCCTCGCTCCTGATGACTCGGTCAAAGGGCTCATCCGAGGAGTGCCGCTACGTTTCTCGGAGGCGGAACTCTTGCAAAATATAGATCAATCCAAGCATGAAATCTACGCATGCAGACGATTGGGTCAATCTAACCTGGTTGTTATCACATTCGCTGGCGACAAAGTCCCTTATTACATAACCCTTTTCGGGGCAGAATACCCGTGCTCACTGTACAAAAATACGGTTCCGGTCTGCGACGTCTGCCATGAAGTCGGACATAGGGCGACCGCATGTCCCCAGCCAAATGTGAATGCGTGCACCAGTGCGGCTTACGGGATCCCCAGGCTGGCCATGCCTGTAAACCCCACTGCATCCTCTGTGGAGGCTCCCACCTGACAGCTTCCAAGGGCTGCCCGAAACGCTTCAGGGTACCGTTTGTGCTGAAGCAACGCGAGTCTGCGAAGCGCCGTTTGGAACAGCGGACCACGAGGGCCGACCTGGATCCACAGCACAGAAGTCGAGACCGCTTCAGTACCCACTTCAGGAGAAGGGAAAGCCGTTCGGGTTCCAGGTCTACTTCCAGGAACAGGAGATCCATGCCAGGCACGTGCGATAGGCAGGCCTTCCAACATGCACGGGGCCGCAAAAGGTCTACAGCTCCGCAGCGAAGGCCGTCTCGGGACCGGTCACCGGCGGGCACGGATTCCACAGCTTCGGGCAGCAGCAGCAGCAGCACCCGGCGGGTGTCGAGGTCGACATTTAAGTCCCGGAACCCCACGCCAGCGATGAGCAACCCCAAACAGGTGGGCTGAGCAGATCGATCTCCCATCGCATACCAGATCGTGTTTCCCCCGCTAGGGCAGGAAAGTAAACAACGCTGTCAAGAATGCGTGCAACTTTAGTCCCTGATAGCGAAACAGACGGAGCAAATAGAGAAACAAAACCAGTTGATCAGTTCTCTGTTAGCCAGGGTGGAGGCTGTAGAGCATAGACGCCAAGATGAAAACGACATGAGACGCAAGGTGGCCAAAAGGGACATCTTGCCCGAATCGCCAAAGCAAGACGATGAGACTACAACTACGCCTACCGAGGAGGAACTCACGTCGGCGAGGCTTATGCAGGAAATCAAAGATATAGTATCGCAGCTCGCAAGCCAGGTGTCGCAGCTGATGGCGCAAATGACACAATTGAGCTCGAGGGTAGCCAAGATGGACACCTTGGAGGCGAACGTGAATCAACTTTTACTTGCTCACAAAACCAGGAAAGGGGTTCCTTATGTGAAGACAAGTGCGGAAGGGAACCTCACCGCGATGAATCACAGCCTGAGCCAAGATGGAGCGCCGAACTAAGAAAAAAGAGGACGTCACGGTAGTTCTTCAGTGGAACTGCCGTGGCATCAGAGAAAAGTTGGGGGAGTTGCAGCAGTACGTAGAATCTCTCGAGTACAAGCCAGATTTAATAGCTCTGCAAGAGACAAATAAAAGACCCAGACTTCCCGGATTTGTAACGTATACAGATCCTACGGAGGGAAGCACGGCCGTCCTAGTGCGTAACACCATCGCAGCTACCCAACACTTTACTGACCAGACGGGCTGTGAGCACACCCTGATTGAGCTAAATAGCAGAAGTATCGGAAGCGCAGACAATGTGTTTGTGCTCAATGCGTATTGCCGACCAACCAAGAAAGGTCTAGATATCGCCAGGTACAAATCAAGACGCCGCGACGAAGGCAGGCTCTCGACCATTGCTTATCTTGGGGGACTTTAACGCTCCTCACACGATGTGGGGATACAAATTTTGTTCTAAGAGGGGAAGAACATTGGCGAACCTGATTGAACACTTTGACCTCGCCCTCCTCAACGAACCATTCACTCCTACCCGTACAGGCACAAGCACCTCAAGGGACACCACACCAGATTTATCATTCCTAGCTGGGACCCTCGATGCTACATGGCACAATTCGGGAGTGAACCTGGGCTCGGACCACGACGTACTATGTTTCACTATCAAAGGACCGGCGTTTAAGGCGAGGATGGGGACAGCACGGATCACGAACTGGGACAAGCTAAGAAAAGAGCAGGATGACCGTTCAGAGGAGGAGGTGGAGGACCGGCCGTACGAGAACTGGGAAAAAGAGCAGCTGGCGCTGGTGGACAAGCACACGCAGAAGATTGCCACGACGCACCAGAATCCATGCATCGACGCACGACTGGCACACCTGTGGGAAGCCAGACGCAGCCTCACGAAGCGTTGGAAGCGGCAGCGACATAATAGGAAATTGCGGAAGAAGATTAATGAAATTAGCAGGAAAGCAGCTGAGTATGCCGCCGAGCTGTGTAAAGAGAGTTGGCTCAGCCTCTGTGACGATCTGCGCGGGACACTCTCTACCCGTAAGACTTGGCAATTGCTCCGCCATCTCATAGACCCACTGACCAGCAAAAGCGCTACCAACCGAAGCCTGGCGCGCACATTAAGCAACTACGCAGGAGGTGCGAAGAAACTAATGGAAGACCTCAAAGACAGGTACCTGAATACGGAGAAGAGTGTGGAGCAACCTGGGCCGTACAGAGACACCTGTAATGAAGTCTTAGACAGGCCTTTCATCGACTCTGAATTACGAACGGCCATTTCTGAAAGTAATAGACGCAGTTCCCCAGGGCCGGACACTATTACTTACAGACTCCTCAACAACCTGAGCGACAAATCCAGACAAGAGCTCCTTGGACACATGAACAGTGCCTGGGAAAGCGGCGTTTTGCCAGGCAGCTGGAAGGAGGCGGAAGTCCGGTTCATCCCCAAGGCTGGGAAGTCACCTCACATAGATAACTTACGGCCGATCTCCCTTACGTCCTGCGTGGGCAAGGTTATGGAAAGAATGGTGTTGAATAGGCTGCAAAAACATCTGGACAGCACTGATCAGATGCCGGACTCTATGTTCGGATTTCGGAGGCACCTAAGCACGCAAGACGTACTGCTGCAACTGAAGGAAGAGGTCATGAAACAAGCCACCAAGCAATCGCCTAGAGCAATCTTGGCGTTGGACCTCAAAGGAGCGTTTGACAACGTCTCCCACGCTAGCATCCTAGCCAACCTTCAGGACACAGGCTGCGGAGAGCGGGCATACAACTATGTGCGGGATTTCCTGACAGGCCGCAGCGCTCGAATCAAGGTGGGGGAAGAGGTATCTGCACCCATAGTGTTGGGAAGTAAGGGGACCCCACAGGGATCCGTCCTGTCGCCTCTTCTCTTTAATATGGCACTATTAGGCCTGCCCAAGGCGCTCGGGGTAGTCGATGATTTGGGGCACGCGCTCTACGCCGACGACATTTCGCTCTGGACGACGAAGGCGGGCTCCTTAGGGTGAATTCAAGATACGCTGCAAGCAGGCCCAGATGTGGTTAGTAAATACGCGAAGGAGTGTGGACTGCGATGTTCGCCTCAAAAATCTGAACTGGTGGTTGTCCGCCCTCGGGCGCCCAAGACACAGAAGGAAGACGTGAAGGTGGTCATAGAGGGCGAAGACATCGTTCCAGGGCCCAGTGTTAAGATTCTGGGGCTCACCATCCAGGCAGACAACAAGGCCACTACGTCTGTGCGCAAGCTTATGCACTCCTCAGGACAGATCCTGCACATGCTTCGGCGGGTGGCAACAAGGTGGAGAGGACTGAAGGAGAACGACACCCTGAGGCTGGTACAAGCCTTTGTGGTGTCAAGAATAACGTACGCCACACCTTACCTCCTGATGAACAAAGGAGAAAAGAGCCAGGTGGACACAGTAACACGCAAGGCGGTCAAACAAGCCATCGGAGTTCCCATAAGTGCGTCGACGGACAAGCTCCTCAAGATGGCTCTACACAATACAGTGGACGAGTTGGTTGAGGGCCATCTATCCAGCCAAAAACAGAGGCTGAGTCACACTAAGGCGGGCCGCCGTATCCTGGGTAGAATCGGCTGGAGCGTGGCAGAGCTGACCGATCGAGAACAGCTTGCGGACAAATGGCTAGACGCAATCAAGACCAAGCCTCTCCCAAAGAACATGAATCCGGCTCACCATGGCGGCAGGCGTGACGCTAGGGCTCGTGCCCTCAACAGGCTACTGGAGAGCGAAGACGGTGTCGTCTTCACGGACGTCTCGAAAAACAAGGGGACGACTAGAGCAGGGGCGGTGGTGACAACTAGGGGCGAGCTGCTTACAAGCGCATCGTTTCAAGTCAGAGATGTGGAAGAAACGGAAGAGTTGGCAATTGCCCTAGCTCTGACCCTTCCAGGAATTTCCAAGGTTATCACCGACTCACAGCAGGCGTACAGGAACTTCCAGTCAGGCTGGGTGTCCCGGCGGGTACTTCGCATCCTGAGAGACAAAACACCTCCAGAGAGCCATGTTGAATTAGTATGGGTTCCAGCCCACTCCTTGGTGGAGGGCAATGAGTTTGCCCACCGACAGGCCCGCGCGTTAACGTACCGGGCAACGGCTGAGGAGGAGACCAGAGGTGAACCTATGGTGACTTACAGAGAGATAGTGCGGCACTATCGAGAGAATAGGCAGAAACTTCCTGCCCCGCACCCAGAACTCACGCGGGAGCAGCAAGTACTGTATCGACAGATTCAGTCAGGATCTTTCCCTCACCCTCGCTTACTGAACACCATGTTCCCAAATCAGTACGACAAGACCTGCCCGTTATGCAAGCAGCTCGGTACTCTTCGCCACATGATAGGAGAGTGCGACGTCAGCCCAAAACACCCACCCCTCATCAGCAACTCCTCCACTAAGAACGCCACCCTTACCCCTAGCGAGCGATGGGAGATCTTGCTGTCCAGCCCCGCCTTGGAGGATCAGCTACGGCTGGTTACCAGGGGCCAGGTGGCGAAGATAGCATGTGGAATCCTGTGAAGAGGGATCCACTCTCATCCAGCGCGTTTTGCGCTGATATGCTGTGCAATTAAAGTTGTTCCTCCTCCTCCTCCTCCAGACACTGCTTTGCGAAGCCGCGACGACGCCGGTCCCCCGCGCAATATTATCTTTCACTGCACTATCACCCCCTTTCACGTACTTGCAAACTGATTTTTAGCAATAGTCCAGCTCTGGCGGGCGGTGACAAGTTTTAGCTGCTGCGGTGTATGGCGTATCGTGCATACACCGCACAGTGGGCTGCTTGTCGACCGCGCAGGCAGATGCTTGCCGCGGTCGTGCGTGTAGCGGGTGTTTGTGCCCGCAAAGATGCTCCGTGTTTCTCAGCGTTATTCATGCCTTGTAAACGACGCGCTATATCTACAAACTCAGCTAAACCTCGTTTAACGGATGGCGAGGATCTACATTCGTCCGTGCCACCGGTGCAGGACGAATACGCCGTGCCGCCGCTGCATACGCCATGCCGCCGGTGCAGGAGCACCGCGCGACCGCGTTTCCCCCAGAGCCGGGTACGCTGATTGGCTACAGCATTTAACGGTGCCCACCAATAGCGCAGCCGTACTGTTGAGACCTTCGTGCGTCACACTGGTGCGTCACAAGCGGTCTGTCGCACGTCAGAGCGCGGCACTGTGGCGGGAAGGAAGCGGTAGCTGAGCAAGGAACAAGAAAACACCATTGTTGCGTGTTTGTGCGGCCTCTGCTTTACGCAGAGGTGTAATATTTGGTATGCATTGTCGTGAAGGGATACTCTAGGGATTGCGCGATTAAAATGGCGACCTTCAGAAGCCTATTTAGAGCCCAGTAAAGATGGTTGTGGTTCGTTTCCCCGAAGTCTGGTGTCGATCAGGAACCCAATCGCCCGGGCTCCGGTTTATTTGGCAGGAGGCTGGCAGGGCGATGGTGTTGAAGTTCTTGAATATGGCGGTCGAATTGACGAACTCAATGCGTTGAAGTTGAATAAATTAAACGAGGAGTTTATATACAGCTATTTACAGTAGGAAAACTGGGCACACGAGTAGAAAAAGGAAAAACTTCAAATTTCAGCTAGACGCTAGCTCCGAGTGCGCACAATTCTCTCGAGCTTCTCAACCCCGTCTAACTCTCCTATTCTCGGAAGGTACACAAACCGCTCGAGAAACGACGGCCGAGTCTCTGTCTCGCCGCAAGATCCGTCTAGTTGCCCGGTATGGCGCTGTACCCTAAATCTCCGACGCGATCTTAACCTCTAGCCTAGGGGGCTCCCAAATCCCAACCTAGCGTTAACGGTCGAGACTCCTTGTCCCGCCGGGAACTGCCCAGCTCGGCGCTCACACGAGAACGATTTCCAACGGCCAAGTTCGGCCTTATAACACCTCGAGATCACCCTCTCTCGGGAATGCCCCTGTAGCGTTCGTACACGTGTAAGGGAGTGCCCAAATTCACGTAGACAGTTGTCACTCAGCGCGCTACGGAATATTCAATGAGGCGCCGCCATCTCTGGGTCAACGGCACGCTCGCGGACGAGCAGGTGCGCGCGACCCCGCGGGGTGAGAGCGAAAGGCGGCGACAGTGCCCTGTGCTGACCTGGGCGCGTTAACAATGGTGTCTCGCGCTGTGCGCGCTTCGACGCCGGTAATTCCACCTCCTCCGCGCTTCTCGGAACTCGGCGGCGCCGTCTGCGTTTTCAATGGGGGATTATCCCCGTGGTATTCGGTCGGCCAGACAGTCCGTCTCCCGTGCGCTCCATGACAAATTGGCGTTGACTGCTCTGCAGTGTTAGCAGTGCTACGTCGTCAGACAGAGTGGCGGGTTCTCACGCGCCGCCCGGGCGCCTGGCCGCTGATCTCATAAGTGGGCCTTACAGGCCCCTTTAACTCTCTGGTCTTCCCCTTGCCTCTTTTTTATCACCTGCTCTGCCCTGAGCATATTCGAATCGCCCTCAGTGGTGACTTGACCCGCCCTTGGCTCCTTTAGCTGAGCAGGTGTTTTCGCCATCGGGGCTTCCGCGCTGATCGTCTCTGCGTAGTTCTTGACCGGCGGCGACCCCTTCCCTTCTTCCACGACAGCGTTAGGGCCCTCTCCTTGACCAGTGATGTTATGTCCGCCAGCGGCCTTACGGCGGCCCTGGCCTCCCATGTTTCTGCCTCGTGGCCAGGCACACTTCGGAGCTACCTGACTACCATCCACGAAGTTAGCACTGCCGCTTTCTCCCGCACGGGCTATGCTATAAAAGAAAGTACAAACACTGTGTCATGCTTGCCTACATCATCATTCCTTGTTGGTGCGCTGCCAAAGGGTGGTTAACTCCTTACTTCTATTTGCTCTAACGCATTACTTCACTGAGAGAAATAGGAAAAACCAAAGACTTATCGCCTCCGTCGTCTGTACCGTCGTCGCTGCGCTCGGAACACACGTCCGTGCGTCATCTACCACAACTTTCAAGCTGTATTGCTGTAGTTTTCATAGAGGCGCCATCTGTTGAGGTAGATGAGAGGTAAAATGCCAGTTTCATGGAATTCTTTTTTTTCGTGTGAATTGGATGCTTTTTGTTTTCTTTCCTACTCCCATTGGTGCTTTTCATAAGTGAAAAAGGAATATTTTAGCAGAAGAAACGCCTTTGACTCTCCAAGAATAGTCTAAGGACGTCCATGCAAGCGGGAAGCTCCTTCCCTGGGTCTGCTTACGTGACGCTGCACCTCCGCGGTGGCGGGTGCCGTGTATTTCCTCCGTGAATATCAACCCGACGAACATACGGCGTCCTGCCGCGGAGCATGTTTCATGCGCGAACATCGTCGTGAAAGTTCTGTCCGTGTATTCTGGCCTTAATATTTGTGCTTTTTTGTACCAGAGCGGTGAACAGCGCGGTAAAACAAGACGAAAAGAGGGCACACAGACACAGCACTGGAAGAAGCTATGTGGGTGCGCCAGTGTGACCTCATGTCGTCTTGTTTTTCTGCGCTGTTCATTGCTCTGATATGTACTGAATTGACCGCCTACAACTTACAGGTACATTCACTGTACACGTACACGTTCCTGCCGCAGCGTCTGTTCTGCAAAACAGTTTAGGCAAGCATGATTGATTGATTGTAGGGTTTAACGCGCCGACGCAACGCAGGCGATGAGGCGCGCCGTAGTGGAGTGCTCCGGATTAATTTTGATGATTCATTGATTGATTGTAGGGTTTAACGCGCCGACGCAACGCAGGCGATGAGGCGCGCCGTAGTGGAGGGCTCCGGATTAATTTTGACCACCTGGGGATCTTTAACGTGCGCCGAAATCTCGTACACACGGGCGTTTTTGCTTTTCGCCTCCATCAGAAAAGCTGCCGCCGCGGCCGGGAATCGAACCCGCGACCTCGTGCTCAGCAGCGCAACGCCTTAGCCACTGAGCCACCGCGGCGGGTCGGATTAATTTTGACCACCTGGGGATCTTTAATTTGCGCCGAAATCTCGTACACACGGGCGTTTTTGCTTTTCGCCTCCATCAGAAAAGCGACCGCCGCGGCCGGGAAACTTAGGCAAGCTTGACCCATCTCATGTCGTTATGAATTCGCAATGTCGATCTTAGCAATTGTAGTGCGGGAAAGTCTATGCAATGTTCAGGTAAAACTGTTCGAACCCTTTTGACATTTCGTGAGTAACGAGCCCCAGCTGCTGCTGTGAATAGCAGATTTCTATTCACAACGCTGTAATGCCGCACTAAGGAACAACCAATACAGAATGGCTCCCCATTACCAAGAATAATACATAAAAGTGAGAATAAATTTCATAAACGTGACCTCCAGATATATGACTTTGTGAGGGTAGTGGGGTATGTGTACACGTAGATGCATACAGTGCAATAACGGAAAAATAAAAAGACAACAAACAATCTAGACTGGGCACGTGGGCAAAGAAGTGAAATAAGTGAAATAGACAGCGAAATATATAAAGGGAGAGTGAAAGAGGGCTCTTTCAAACCGTCTTAATCTTTCTGGGCCGTGAATTTTAGCCATGAACCTAGGTTTACTTGAAGATATGATATAATAAAAAGATCACACACCTATACATATTTCAGAGATCACGTTTCTAGAACATGGTCACAAGAAAATAATATGAAACTTAAAAGCCCTACCATATTTGAGAAATACACTGAGATAGACAATATCAAATGTACAAGTGTGCCTTGCATTTCGTTACAAAACAACTATTTAAGATCAGCCAAAATCTCACACTGCAATCAGGAAGTATGCGGCTTCTAATTGTGATGCAGATTAACGCTGTTCTGAAGTAGGTCTGAGTTTATAGTTTTTATTTTATTTTTGCAGTGGCCAGCCACATTCCGGTTGCGTGATTATTACAATGCACGTAGGTGTATTGTTTTTTATATAAAATCGTAGACATAGGCTCATGCCTTTTGTCTTTTCACTTTTTCCCATCTCTCGCCACGTTGTGTACAATATCCGTGCAAACATATTCTGTACTGCAAAAATAACTTGGCCGTAGCTTAGTCAGCAAGACAACGGGCTTCGGCTCCGCTTCTGAATTCCGGCACAGGTTCGATCCCTGATGGTGCCAGTAGTTTGTTGGTGTAGCCTGGGTTAAACCACTAGCCAGTAGTTGCCTTCAGATATTTTTTCTTGTATACCAGTTTTTTTTTGTGTGAACCCTGGGAGTTTTCTGCTGACGCGGACACGAAAATTTCCTTGGCTGGTTAAAGGTAAAGTGCTTCGCACTAAAAATTAAGTAGTTTAAGCTAATCTTAAACACCAGCCAAAAAATATTAGCAGTGGCTTAGCTCGACTATGACAGGGTATAGGTAGCGTGAACTAAGGTTCAGCGGGTTATTCTTAGCTTTCCTGGTTGTCTAGGATTAGCTTGATTATCATGCTTACTGCTGCTTCAATGACACACACACGGTGTACGCATTATGTGACTCGTATATTTATCAAGAGGCTCAGGCGCAGCGTCACCAATCGCCCCACAGCTAAGCTTGTTCCACAGGAACACGCCGGTGTTGCTGCCACGCACGAGCCATCGGTTGCACACCCGGCAACCCCTCGCATGATCATCAAGTGGACCGGACCGCCACGCGCGGAACGGAGGTCGGCGAAAACGCTGGGGGCGAGGGGTGTGCGAGACAGGCCGGACAGCGAGCAACGTTCTGTGAGCCGTGTGACGTCACTGCTCTTCACGGATGCGCAGCACGGCTCTCGAGGAGCCACGCGAAACTGCGCAACCTCGGCCAGTGTTGCTCACGCTACGAAAACAAGCCCCATAACATCCCGCGTTCTCTATTTTTCTTGATTGCCTCCAACCTCAGCTACAGCTTTCCCACATAAACCAGGTGCCAAGCGGTGAAGGCTGATGCCAGGACGCTGCGGGGGGAACAAAAAGTGCTGCCTGCGAAAAGCAAATGGCATGTTTGTGCAATACAGAACGCGTTCACCATACGATGGCATCAGAACTGCCCACTACACAATTTTTACATTCATTTCGCCTCGTAGAGGCTACACTCGCGAGTGAAACCTTACTTCTCTTTTGTTCGGTGTCAACTGTCTGTGCATGCATTGCGTATAAACAGCCTGTTTATACGATGCGTACATGTTTACTGTAACGCCCAGCTCCTTATCTCAAGGGACGCAATGTGACGACATTCTTGACTCGCGTCTTCAATTTGGCATAGCTCGTATTCGAGCTGCCTGCTTCAGTCAATGGTTCGGCAGCATCACAACATTCGCGACAATGTACACCAGCCAAACAATTCCAAATCATGCACGTTCCCGGGAGAGTTCTTACCGTGGAAGCAGTAGCGTTCTTCTAGCGTTGGCAGCGGTCAAACGAACCCCGAAACTATTCGCCGTTGACCAAGCTCGCAGCCATGGAGTCCGCAAGCTCTCCAGAAGGCGCGGGCGGCGCGGAAAATTTTACGTTGGCTGTCTGTAAATGCGTGTCTGGCTCCGCGCTCAGCCGTTGGCTGTCTGTGAATGCGTGTCTGGCTCCGCGCTCAGCCGCGCGGCGCCCGCTTAGTGCTCCTGTCACGTTGCGCCGAGAAAAAAATATGGGCGAGAAATTTGGGGAAAATGGTCCCGAAATAAAATAAAATGCTGGTTGCGTTGTTACGCACTTTGTCAATGTCTTCTAATAATTGGATGGCGCAGAAATAAGGTGCCTTCGCCCTAAAGCCTTCGCCATAAAAGCACGTAAGCAAGCTTAGGTGCCTCGAGAAAATATTGTGTCGGAAAGTTGGCGGAGGGTTTCGACAGCGTAGTAAAGAGCAGGAAATATTTTGATTGCGGCGAGTTTCCATCACCAGCTTTCTTTTTGCAGCAGTGGGTCACAGCCACATGATTGCATTGTCTCTCACCCACGTCACTAAGTGCTTCTTACGACAAAAATTCCAAACAAACAGCCCGAACAGTATGCGCAATACAACAAATAAATGAAGTTTTTAGCGAAGTGCACATCAATAAAATCAAAGCGCAATAAAGTAAACTAGTTGAATTTCTCGCGCCCAGTAGCCACCAGCGCAACAGTCGACTGAAAGAACGCTCTGAAAAATGACGCCACGCCCTAGCCACATCCTCTTCGAGCGTGCTGCCCTGAACCTGTTACGTCACCTCAATAAATAGAGAATGAGATGAATAACATGTTTAAGTCATTTTAACTCCACGTCAAACTATTGCCATGATGATACAGGGGAGTGCGAGAGCTCGGTTCATGTCGAGCTTCTCTCAAACTCGGACGTTCTCAAACAAGGGCACGCCGGGGACACATATTTCCGAGTTATTCCCCAACACCCGTGAGCGAACGCAGAGTGTCCCGTCAACTAGACGATATGCGTGCACTCATTCATTAACGCCAGAGCACTACTGCCCTACATCTTTCAATGACGTTCACCGCTTCGCAGGTGACCTTCAGCCGGAGGCGCGCGATTTGTGCCTGTCTTCTTCATCGCTGTGCTCGCTTAGAGCCTGGCCGAGGATGTACCGGGGTCCTAGCCGAAAGTTAAGCGGCTTTTTCGCCGCTGCTTCTTTCTTCAGTCTCGCCATCAATGGTACGCTGGCTGGGCAGCCTTGACTTCCCTTCAGCGCAAGCGACAGGTACAATCTAATCATCCAGTGGGTATAGCTAGGCGACAGGCTATTGAATTCCAAGCAAAGGCAAACTTTCATGAAACGCTGTGTGAATAGCTTGTGTTTTCCCTAGTGATAACTATCTGTACAAGTATTAAACCTGAGCCATCTTTAAATACTAGTGCGGTTTAAGCCTTCAGTTAAGCAGTCGAGCATAACCAGAAAACTCAGCCCAGCCGAGGGCACGTGTGTGTGCGCCACGTGAAGAGCGCATGCATTGCTTAGGCTTACGCGGGGACTTGCGCCACATGAGGAACTCGCAAAAAATTCCTACCACACGAAGTGTGTGCCTCGTGAGGAACACTCAGCGTCGGCAAGTTCGACCTTCCAGAACGTGCTGTTGCCCTCGCCAGTTCACGTGCGTTCGCGCTGGAAGAGGGCTGCATGGACGCCGAGTTCGCGCTGGAGACGCCGAGTTCGCGAAACCGGTTGCCGCGGGTTCAAGCTCGCGCTAGCGTGGTCCTTTCTTGGAGATATGTGAAAGCTGCCTGTGGACGAAACGATCATGGCCTGCCACTCATGGAGAACTTTCAGAGGCAAATTCGGAAAATCGGGTGAGGTGCAACAGCAGCATCTCTGACGAAGTGAGAGGAGCAGTCAGCTCTGCTGATTCTCCAGCCTTGCCCCACTAATACAATCTGCGTTAATTTTTTTTTCTTTGTCTCAAATTGTCTCTTTCCTGAAAATAATTTTAGACGACCTCAGAAGCCGTCGTTGTACCTCACAATCTGACCCCGCTGGAAATGAGTAAAGGTGGGAAACAAAAATTACCCCTTTTTTACTCGTAGCAAGGTATCCCCATGCCGAAATGTGGTTATTCCTCGTGACGACTTAGCGGTTTTGAGCTCACCTATGTAGCTGCATCGAACAATGCACTGAGCTCTAGGCTGTGATTTGACGTAGGTCGCTCACCATCGTTTGAACGCATGTACTAGCGCTAAAACAATCCATTCTCGTGTACACTGAAAGCATCGAAAATCTTTGTCCACGTCAGCAAATAGACATGACTAAAGCGGAATGGTTGTCGCCATAAAAAGAACCATCATAGCACACAACGTTCCAATTCCTAGAGAGAAATCGATAGAACGATAGTTTTTGTGTGTGATTTGTTCGTCGTCCTCCACTTCCAGAAAAATCTAGGGACCGCAACCTCTCGCCAAACGCCAGTGTTGGTACAAATGTCGAGATGTTCGGATTGAAACCACAATGTTTTTGTTGCGATATACGCCTTGCAGGATTTGCTAACCAGTATCCCCACGTAAATTCGCTTTTTAGGCTATAAAATAAAAGCTTGGGTGGCCGATTGATCTTTATTGCCTGGCACTCATATATTTACCCTAATAGGTAAGGTCAATACACTTTCCTGTCTCAATTCATCATTATTATCATCATTATCACCAGCCAGTCTAAGCCCAGTGCAGGGCAAAGGCTTCGCCCATTAATCTCCAATTATCCTGGTCCTGTGCTAACTGCGACCAATGTATCCCCGCAAACTTCTTGACCTGATCTGCCCGTCTAACTTTCTGCCGCCCCCTGCCACGCTTACTTTCTCTAGGGATCCACTGTGTTACCCTTAATGGCCAGCAGTTACCTTGCGTTTGCATTACGTACCCTTCCCACGTCCATTTCTTCTTCTTAATTTCTACTAATATGTCCTTAAGACGCGTTTGTTCCCTGACCCACTCCGTTTGGTTCTTGTCCCTTAATGTTACACCTATCATCTTCCAATCCATTGCTCACTGAGTCGTCCTCAATTTAAGTTGAAACCTCTTAGTGAGCCTCCTGACCAAATTAAAAAGTGACAACTCCACAAAAAAAAATCCAGAGTGGCGAACTTTTTTTATTTTCCTTCGTATCCTTTGAATGCAGGCCGGCACGTCGAAAGAGCTTGGCTATTTTTCCAGGTGGTCGGCTTCTTGAGAAATTACTGATTTGGGGTTTCACCATCACCGACGATCGCTTCACGTTGAATTGAGCGAAATGACAACATACCTCGGTACAGACGGAGCAGAACCGAACCTCCCTACGAACCTGCCTCCTCGGATTCTTGGTTATTAGCCGCGGATCAACGCTTCCGTCGCAATTGTCCAGTTCGCACTTCATCACTCCTAAGCCCCGCCACGGACACAACAGCAGCTCGAAAAAAACGAACGAATAAAGCGTCAAGCATCACAGTCAGCCCTTGTAGCCATAACCGCCATATCCGTAGCCACCGTATCCATAGCCGCCGCCATATCCGTAGCCTCCGCCGTATCCGTAGCCTCCATACCCGCCTCCGAGGCCAGAGTGAGCAACAATGGCTCCGCCGCCGTGCACTTTGTTGACCTGATGGACGGTCTTCACCAGGAAGGCGGGGCCGGCGACCACTTTGCTGAAGCCTGGTCCGCCGCTTAGAAGGGCAACGCTGCTGCCCACGCCGACGCCACCAAGGCCGTAGCCGCCACCGTAGCCGCCACCGTAGCCGCCACCGTACCCTCCTCCGTACCCGAGGCCGTAACCACCATATCCAAGGCCGTAGCCGCCTCCGTAGCCGCCTCCATATCCTCCTCCGTATCCGAGTCCGTAGCCTCCCAGCAATCCACCAGCAGTGGCAGTTGCCAAAGCACCGAGGAGGACGGCGGCAATGCTCTGTACGAACCAAAATCAAAGAGCTAAAATTTCCGAGAAACACTTTCGGAAGCAGTACAATTGCGTTCAAGCCA
Organism: Haemaphysalis longicornis; assembly: GCF_048455015.1. NCBI lineage: Eukaryota > Metazoa > Arthropoda > Arachnida > Ixodida > Ixodidae > Haemaphysalis > Haemaphysalis longicornis. The sequence continues at coordinate 171,626,608 of NW_027526422.1, forward strand.
CTGTATGCACTAGAAGCCAACTTTAAAAATACCTCGGTACTGAAAGAAGGATGTGCTTCTTTACGCGCCTCACTTCTTTGCCGTTAGATTGTTGCCGTTTACAAGTAAAACGAAATAAAGGCCAACAACGAACACATATCAAGGATAGAGAAATTGGAAAAGGGCAGGAAAAACGCTGTAACTGCGATCGACACCGCATTTAAAATTACCCTCCTGATTTGTCGTTGGTATTACGCTGCCAGTTTAGCTGGAGTGATATTCATAAGGTTACAGTTTTCAACTGAGCCTTATCTTCAGATCATACAATACGTGCATGAAGAAGTCATATCTGATGACCGTCCATCGGGTGCTATTCGAATTCCAACAGTTGCGTGCAAGATTCGTATTGAGTAACAGCCAATCACCCTCCCTCCTATGCAATTTCCCCGAAATGTGCAACGATGAAGAATAGCAAGCAAGCCTGGTGGATCAAAACCTCATTCGGTTTGTAAATTCACTGGGACGTTACAACGCGCTCACGAAGAATGGGCGAGGAGGGGTAGGGGTGCTACCACGAGTGATAAAACATCTACACAGTGCGGTGTCAGTTGTTAAAAGATCAAAATTCGCGAAGCGAGCCCTCGAATCTCAGTTAGAGACGCCCCTTCCCGAAGACACGCGTTGTAAGACCGCCTGAAACTTGTTTATTGAAAGAACTGCTTTCTTAGTATTCAGTAACTGCCGCGTGTACTCGATATCGTTGTATTTTGCCGTAATTTCATTGCAGCAAGTCTGGAGCGTTTTTTTAGTAAAGCAAGCGCAATTAAAAGGAAAGACTTTAAACTACTGTTTCTAAGTAAAACAACAGCAGCCTGGCATAGCAAACTGTGTGATATTTCTTTTCTGTGATTTTATGGGGCCGTAAAAAGCGCTATATTTTATCGATAATATTGCCCACTTCCGCTGAAATTCTATGCGCTGAATCAGAGAGTAAAATACCGAAAAAGAGAAGCTCCTACCCAGAGTTCAACTCATAGAGTGGTGTATGTTCTGACGAAAGGCTTCTGGTCTTTTATTCCCCCCAGATAGCTTTTATGACCCCAATGAAACATGCACTATCTGTGCGTACTGGCGTTGTAACACGCATGTTTGGCGCATTTTGACGCTTCTTGCACGTACGCGTCCCAACGCAGCCGATAACATATCCGAATAAGCATCTAACATGGAAAAAACTTAAAATCTCGTGTTGAGCTCTCGTGACACCGCTTAGTAGCCAGCCAACTCTCGCCTCCAAACTTCTAGGAAGCTCATTTTTCTTTTGAGTGTTAAAACCTCAAAGAGGCACATGCAGTGCCGCAGCTCTGGCCGCACTTACCAGGGCGTTCATGGCTATACGGACGGTTGCAGCGGAGATACTGTTCCGGCTTCTCTGAGCTGTGGAAGCGATGAGTGGCCTCTGTGGTGGTGCGGACGCTTTTATAACCCGGCGCCCGGTGCACGACGCGCGTGCCTCGTATTCATGCGGGCCGATCGCTATCACGCATTCCGCGACCACAGTATTGCGCCGCCGATGCGGGCGGGAGCTGGTGAAAGCACTGAAGAAACAAAAAACAGCCCCATTTGAGGAGTGGGCCCGGGGCATCTCTTCGAAGTACCTCAGGGTGGTTTACGTGCCCCTACAGCTTCCTGTCGACAAGTCGAAAGCGGAAACAAAGGGGTCAGCGCTTCGTCTCTATGCTTGGAAATTCTACGTGCGGTAGCGATTGAGTCTGTATCTTCTCGCGGTCTTGGTCCCGGCGTCTTTTTTGGCTGCAGCAGGAAGGGGGCGGCGAAATTTTTTCTCCGGTTATTTTGCGCCTAGCATCACAGGGCAGAACGTTCGCAGGAACAGGTAGCTCGTCCCACAGCTATCTGTAAGGAAATATCCGCGAGCGCCTAGAGCATTACTACTAGCCTACAAACATAACTACAAAAGGAACAAAATGTCGAACATAAATCGCCGCCTCAGGGCGGCAAAGACAGTGATACATCTTATATCCGCGACGACTAAGCGAAATCCGACGCTGGAGAACGATGAAAAAAAAAATACCTGGAGATGCAGCGCACGGAAATGGTTTCATTTTTCCAGCCCCTTTATTGCGGTAGTTCAGCGTATCACAATACTGTTTATGAAGCTTTGTTTTTCTTTCCGGATCCTAAGCCATATAAAGTGGGACGTTTCAACGATCACTAAACTGATGCCTACTTAGAGTCCCGTTTTAACGTTCGCTGGGCGATACCGCGTGCAGCTTAGCGAGTCGGAAAACTTCCGCATTTTGCCTTTCTTTTGTTACTGGGGCCAATATGTCGGAACGCTCAAAGCTCCCTCGCGTCTCACTGGAAGCGAATGATCCCTACCTTCAGTTAATCGCTGTTATAAAACCTAACCGGAACTGCGTGAAGGTGGCCAGCGAGCGAAACCATACATTTACCGATAGGTGCAATAAAATTAAAATTAGATCCTTCATCTGTTTCATACTTGGATTTAGGGCGCCAAATAAAAGACAGGACACGGGTAAAAGCTAGAACACGCACCGGTCTCTGCGCTGTGTTGATCAGCGTATTTTGCTAAACATAGTCTAATTACACATAGCGCTTCTTCGAGTTATTAGGCGCAACCTCATGGCAAAGACCCGAAAGCAAAATCCATATAAATAAAAAGGAGTGCTTATTTCTGACTGATTGTCTGGCTGATTCATCACAGCACAGCAGCACCTGCTGGACGTAGATACATTGAATGTTGGGAGAAAGTTTCTATCAGAGTGTAATGTGGAAGTACGCTTGAATTTCTTGACATTCCGCCTCTATAATTGAGGAAAGCGTGGTGGGAACCTTGTTTCAGTATATTCGTTATTTTTTGGCCTACCCGTTGATATATCCAAGATCGTTTTGCTGCCATAGTCGCACCACACATGCCTTCTGTTTTGTTTACTTTTGTGCTTTCTCGCGCGTAAGATTTTCAAAAAAAGTAGTTTTGAGGTTTTGCCGTAACTACATTTAAGGGGCCAACTTGAATTTCGGAAAGTATTGTGGGTTTTTAGACGTGCCTTGTATATTTTCCACCGATAGATTTATCAATTAGTTCCTGGTGACAAACGTTGCACGCACTAAGGCGGAAAACAGAAATTGAATGTTTTGCAATATCACGCCGTTATTTGTGAAATTGCAGTCCTAACTGGGTGAAACTGCTTAACAGGTAATATCAACGCATGTACAAACTTATGGCTCTAAAGGCTTTAAATTGTAAGCGCAGAGAACTTTAGGGGCTCGCCTGTCGTAGCTCGCTCGCTGGACCCAAGTAGAGCCCAACGCCGTACCGTCGTAGCGGCTGTCGTTGCGGCGTCCCACAGAAGCTTTGAAAGCCAAGCGGTTTTTACAGGGTGTTGCGACGATACTTGGAACACTTTAAATTTTTTTCCTGAGCAGACCGCCGCTCTGTTCGCGCCCAAACTTGCCACAAAGGTCACACTTTGTGGTCTATTTTGTTTGATACCGGGAGCAATGATGGTACTTACCTGTGTATTCTGAAAATAAATAAAAATGATTTTCGCCTATGGGAAAATGGCGGCTGAGTTGGACGTGCGAGCCAGCGCAAGTTTATGTTGGAACGACGGAACCACCTGCAGAGTGAAACGCACGTTTGGGATTCACGTACGGAGCCAAATGGTGCAGCAGACGATCAGAAAATTCACCTAGAAATGAGCTAGCAGACGATCAGAAAACCGTGTTTTCGAGCTGGCATGTCCAAATTGCCGCCATTTTCCCATAGGCGAAAATCGTTTTTATTTATTTTCAGAATAAACAGGTAAGTACCGTCGTTGTTCCCGGTGTCAAACAAAATAGACCACAAAATGCGACCTTCATGCAAAGTTTGAGCGCGGACAGAGCGGTGGTTCGCTCAGAAAATTTTTTTAAAGTGTTCAATTACCGTCGCAACACACTGTATAATCATAAGCGTTCGAAACTCGTAAGCCGCAGGCCCTTGTCATACATCTCCCCGTAGTTTAGAGCAAAGAAAACTGCAGGTACATTTGAGGCAAAATATACGTAATAAACCGGCAGTGCCCGCGTTTGTTTAGTCAGGAACGCTCATTGGGTTGGTTTTTACGGTAGTAAGCGAAAAAAAGTGGCCGCGTATCTGCTCCTTTCGTTGCAAATGCCGTCAAAAGACAATAGTCTTTATCGGCTTTTGCGAAGTAAATGCCTCCCTCCGCTTTCCCGCTCACCTCTCATGTTGTTCCTCTTGCGTCGCGCTCCTCCCAAGGTAAAGACGCCAAAGGTTTGCTTAAATCATTTTAAATTTCCCTCGTTCCACTGCTCCAAACCGGGTGTCTCGATGCGAACGCTGCCGTACGGCGAAGACGTGCGTTAATCGAGGCGCCCTACTTCAACGTTTATAGAACCGCGTTTCCCTACGCCACGTGCGTTGCAAGCAGAACGTGGAACCTATATAGTGGAATCATGCGTAACTATTACGGGTTGATTTTTTTAAAATGGCGCTAGAAGCTATAGTGGCGCGGGCGACAGCAGGCGACGGCGGTGTGAATTCTTTTTCTGCAGTTGATGAAGTATTTAATCTCGCAAAAGCTAAGCATGTTTGATTTTTTTATAAAGGAACACTGCAAATATCACTTCTGTATTGATTTGTTGTCTCATATTTGCGTAATGTCTTGTTCTTCTTCAACAATGGTGACGAATATGAACATTACACCGGACATAGACGGTATGTTTAGTTGAGACTATATAAGACTATTGCGCAGGCATTGTTTTGCTTTGGCCGGGTGGCTGAATCGAGTCACAGACAGACAGACGGACAGACGGACAGACAGACATACAGACATACCAACATTTCTGGGTTTAAGTAGCCCAACAAAGACTATCGTCTTTAAAAAAAGTGGAAGTGCAAAGCCGGCACGTGCGGGTGGAAAAGCAAGCCGAAAAAGAACAGAACTCCTACTGTCGCAGTTTCAGGCAGGGTACGCGCGAGCACTGCGACGGCGGGAAATTTAAAATGCGTTGGACAAACATCCGTTGAATTTTTCCGGGGAGGAATGAGACAGGGCGGCGAAGAGCAATGATGGGTGGTAAGAGTGAGCGGATAATGGCGACACAGCCCATTATCGCGAATAACTGCTATGCACTTCCGACAGCTTTCACATTGAGTGGAACAGCTGTAATTTTTTAGAGTATCTTCTAATAATATTGCTTGGCGAATAAACAATAACATGCCCAGGCAGAATAAAGAGCAAAAATAGTGTTTTTCAGCAATTATCGGTTTTGTCCAAGGGCCGTTGAGGTATTCCAGTGTTTTGTGTTTTTATAGGCTGCCCATAATAACGTATAAAAGCTTACTGCGTGGTTCACGCATGACAGCCACTTAACGGGGCGGATCAGTATTACGGGAAATGACCTGGTTTTACACATTACTCAATAACTATTAAGCCCGGTGCTATATCCAGTTGGTGTTTTTATATCAATGCTACCAATACAAATGTCCATAAACCAATTTGCAGCCTTTGCGACAACAAACCCGTTAACGTGTATTGCGGGAGTTTTAAATTACACCGCCTAAGAATTGGAATTAAATGCAATTTTTTCGAATTCCCTTGCCTCGCGTTCCGGTTCTTGGAACAGCAAACATCATTTTCTGGAACATAATGCCTGCCGCTGAAGCCCAGGTTATTTACGATAAAACCGTGACTGATAGCTACACATGAAGGCTATTGAGATAAACCTTTCCATGCTTGTGTGGTCGTTTGGCCTCAACAACGTCGTGCAATGTAATTCGGCGTAGTTCTAGTAAAGCACCTGTTCGACACGCCCGCCATAGAAGTACATGTATTGACAGCATACGGGAAATTCTAATTGCATACAACTCTCTAGGAAACGAATTATGAGACGAAAAGAATAACCATACCCGTGTTATAACCATCGGTGTATTGGCCCACCCTGGCATCGCTAGATACCTAAGCTAGAGTAACCTACAGGACAAACAGAAAGGGTCCACTGGGTAGTAACAGCGCCGACGTGAAAAGGGTCTCAAACTCGCCTCCTTAAAAGCACCTGATTTATCAGGCCATTCGTTCGGTTAACTATCGCTTACACCCTAGGAACTTGAGTAACGTCAAAGCGAGAAATGAAACAACGCGTACAATACCTCACATAGTCATTTCACAGCTACACAGGTGGAAATGAAAACCCTCGAAGTCTTACCGCGATTAAAGCATTGTCAACGTTTTACGGAATTGACCCCATGAACCTGTAGTTGCAGCTAGGATTGCACCTTCGAGGTAATTATGTGTGCGTGTTGTTTTGATTCGCTCGCATTCTTATGCAATTTCGAAGCACTTATTTATTTTTTGGTATTTTCCATATTATGTCTTGTCCTTTTAAGTACTGTGGCGTTAACGATGAACCACACTGGCTGCATTTAAGCGTTTTGTGACGTCGTCGCCGTCTTTTTGGTTCCTAATCGTAGTTCACCAGTCCCAGAACTAATACCCACCCTCCTTTTTTGGTTTTCCTGCAGACGCTATCTTCTGAGAACAGCACTCCCAGCCCTGCGCTCAAGATGATTTTCCAAGCCCTTTACAAACGATCCGAAATTACGATTGCACAGACCCCAGCACCTGCCTCCCTCCCTCGAAATGAAGCAGCACATACTATGGAACGCAACTTCACATCTAGCTCTTTCCTGCAGGACGCGTCGGCTTGTCTCTTACGACCGCCACTCCGTTTCGTCTACCTACTTCACAGAGAGCATATCCTACTATGGCCACACTCGTCAAACGTACCCCACCATACCTCCGCCCCACACAACCTTCTCGGTCGATGATTACCGAATGATGCGCTGCCTATGCAAACCAGCACATACTATTATGCAACGGTTCTCTCTCACATCTGCCGCTGATACTTCACGTATCACTGTCCCCATTGCCCAGTTCCTGCCACTACTGCCCACCTCGCCTCCTGTGCGCTTAAAACCTGGTAACACTCTCCCTTGCCCTGCCCCTAAGCAGTAGGTGTGCGTGTTGGCCACCTTGGTCCTGCAAAAGCCGCACATCCTGACCAATCCGGTGGCCTGAGTAGAAGCGACGCGCGAAGTTCTAAACAAAGAAGTTTGCCCAGGTATTGCTTTTTTATTCCTTTTATTTCTGGCTCAATAATTGGTTTACCCAAGGTACACCGTTATTTTCTTAAAAGAAGACTGACACTCAAGAAACACCGAACATTGCCTGTTCGACACAGGCGGGAGTTTTAACAAGAGATCGGACGGGCGCGTTTGGTCGACATTTTTATTTCAGAAATTCGAAATTTCTCTTTTTTAAAACATTTCGATTTCTCAAAATACTTCCTTAAATCGGGAAGAGCGCTGAATCTATTTCGTAAGTTCGAGGTCCTTAAACCATTGAGTCCTGAAATCACCTGCGGGGAAATTTAAATTTGTTTGTTACATCGGGAAATTCGTAATACCAGGGTTCTGGTTGTACAGCTGACTGTATTCTAATTGTATTTAGTGCTCCATAGCTACATAACTGCAAACATAATGCGCCATGTCTTTCAGGCCTGTGATATAAACAAATTGTAGCTTCAATTTGTAAACGTCTGAAAAAAAATCGAAGGTGGCTTTTTATGCTGCTTTTCAAATCAGTGGCGTAACAGCCAGTTAGCTCGTTTTTTGTAAAACAAAACATTTTTTTACTGAAACCCAAATTCTCATAAAGAATATAAAAGTATAGATAAATAATGCTAAAAATTGAACTCCTTAACTAGTTTACATGCCGAAAAACAGGGCCCGAAATTATGGAAATTTTTGAAAATGTGTCACGTTTGTAATGAAGGAAAAACATGTTACTTGAAAACAAAAAAAAATCAGTAAGCGAGCCGATTTGAAAATGTCGACAGTATCCGGAGAAAGGACCCTGCGGCAATGCTGCAGTATTTTGTCTTTGATAGCGGCAAACGTTTTGCATTTCGTACGACTTCTGCAACCAACCTACGACCCGAAAACCACATTTGTAATTCTTTTTTTTTTAGGTTTCCAAATTTTTTTTTTTCAGGAAAGTTAGCTCCAGATATCTATTTCCCTTTGTACAAAGGGCGTATGCAGAATTTTGGTAAAATTAAAGACGTCAGCCAGACACGTCTGTCTCATCTGTCGTGGAAACACCCACGCGCACTTTCTGTACACTATATTCGTCCTTGCAACTACTGGCGTATTTTTAACGCTTTCCGTGGTCCTCACCAACCAGTCAACACCACGTGTACGCTCAGTACCCCTAGTTTTACCAGCGGAGCTGTGTTACAAGCATACGTTCGGCGTTGCAGGACAAAATGCCACGAAAATACCGAGTGCGCGTGAGCGCGTGCCTCGCTGTCAGTGACGCGTGTTCCCTGCAGCCAGAGTGGCTTTACCAAAAAAAACTGGAAACAACCGCGAAGAGCGAGAAAACGCCGAGCGCTGGTGAGCGCGTGCCTCGCTGTCAGTGACGCGTGTTCCCTGCAGCCAGAGTGGCTTTACCAAAAAAAAACTGGAAACAACCGCGAAGAGCGAGAAAACACCGAGCGCTGGTGAGCGCGTGCCTCGCTGTCAGTGACGCGTGTTCCCTGCAGCCAGAGTGGCTTTACCAAAAAAAAACTGGAAACAACCGCGAAGAGCGAGAAAACGCCGAGCGCTGGTGAGCGCGTGCCGGCTAAAGTTGCGACGCTTGGGAGCGCGTACTGGCTAAAGTGACGGCTCGCGCAATGGCTTTAGCAATAAAAAAATTCAGCGCTGTAGTCAATCGCCGCCACGCATGTAATGCTTGGCGTTTGAAACGCGACGATGTCGATGCATATGACGATGAATACTACTAGCATAGTGTAAAAACAATTTCAAATTTGTACAGACGCGTGATAATATGTCCTTCAGTGCCCACATATAGAGCAATCCTGCAGCTTCGCTCTAGACCAAGCCTGCGCGACTTAGTGCATGCTTCGTCATTTGATCCGGTGGAAGTCTACAATGCTGAGTATGACTTCGCATCCACCACTCACTGCGAAGAACACGATGACAAACTATTTGGTGCATATGACGAGGATCGCTAGCACCGCGACTATGACAATAAACAGTGATACTGAAAGTTAGGTTATGCGTCCGGCAATGCTCACCTACAACAGCTTCGCCATTCAAGTCTTTCGCGTAAGTGCAAGCGTCCCTGATTTTTTTCTTCGAGAAAGAACCATACAGTCTTCCAGGCAAACGTCCCTTGCTAGGTCAATTACGCAATCCCCTCAATGAAACATCTTGGGTAATTCATCAACTTTCATTAAAGGTTTCCTCTCTGTCTTGAATTCTCCGGCCGTTACATTGCAAAATAGTAATCATTCAATAATTGCAAACTATACAGGGGTACAACTTAAGAACGGCAGTGGAAGTTGCCGCTGTGCCTCAGCACCGCAGCCGGTTGTGACTCCTCGGGGCGCAATTAGTGCATTACTGGGCATATATTGAACATGGCACAAGCCGGTCTCGTGATTTATTGGACTTTATACGCTTATGAAGTATACATATATATGTATATATATATCAATAAATCACACTTTATTTTAGTTTTTTTTTTACAGAGGTCACAAACACTGAGTGTGGCAAGAAGAAAGCGGTCCTAACGACCGCTGACAAGCCTTGCAACCCGGCAACTCACAAGTCAATGACACTGTAAAATAATCAGTAATACTAACATAATAGCAATTTATGCTCATAAATGAAACGAGACACTTCTACATACATTTGAAAATCATACGGCGCAATAAAAATTTCGTATGAAGGTATTCATTAACAAAAGTACATGTACAAAGCATACACCTACAAAATACATACATAAGTATACACCCACATTACCCTAAATTAAAAATTCTTTTAAGAGGGCAGCAAAATATATAGCATGAAGATTTTTGGTACAATAGACTATTAACGAGTTTCGACTAAATGTATTTCAACATTGCAAAACGGAAGTTCGTTCTACATTGCGGAAGTGCAAAAGTAGTCGTTGTTCTGCTCGCATGCGGTCTTTTGTTGGGGATCAGCATAGTAATTTTATAGAGAAATTGATAGTTGTTTTGTATTGGTTTCTTTGAAAAAATCGCGAACTTGTAGTGCAACATTTTGTTTAAGGGGATAAGTTTAGGTTGTGTGTGTAAAGGAGCAGTCGGAACATGAAATGCAACGTTAGAAATTGCCCGGAAAGTATTCTGCAAAATTCGAACTTTTGAACATTAGTTTCTGTGGTGTATCCCCTGACGAGAAAAGGATAGCTTCAATACGAATCAAAGAACGCATAGTAAGCAAAGTTTGTATCTATACAGGGTGTCGATCCGGAACCGCACCAAACCGAAAACCGGAACTGAACCGGTATTTTTGCCGGAACCGAACATGAGCCTGAACCGTTATTTTTGAGTACGCTGAACCCGAATGGGAACTGAACAGAAAAAAGAAATTACGTTTACCGGTTCATGCCGAAACGGTTCGACCCTCTGTTGTTGATATTGCACAGTAAATTCAATTCAGACTTTTTTTCTTTCACCTACCATCAACTTCATACCCGCTCGCCCACTTTCTCATCCAGACAATTGAACACTATCACGCTCTATGTATCAACAGGAGAAATGAATGAGCACCAATGTAGCAATGGTCTGTTGCTGCTGGAAGCGCGAGCGTAGTGCAAGCTGACCAAACGAAATGTCATTCTCGGCAGCTTGCAGGGGATATAAAACGACTGGGCCCTTCCCTAGCTGCGACTTTATTGCAGCAACCAGGCTGCAGCAGGGCTCCACTGCCCAACAGCGAAACCCCACACCCGACATGTGCAAGCTTTTTGCATTTCATAATTTGTTTGAAAGGTCCGACACCTGCAAATTGTTAATACTTGACAAGTGTGACCGCAGGAGCTGCTCAGTGGCTAACCCGTTTGCTGCTGACCACAAGTGGCCGCGATCTCCCTTCCCCACGACCGTTTTTCTGAAGTAGATGGAAATCGAGAATGTCCTTGTATCGAGATTTTGATCCACGTTTAATATCACCAGATGGTTAAAATAGGTCTGCCGGCCTGCAACATAAGCTGCGCCGCGGAGCAGAGATATATGACGGCATCAAATGCGCCATATTTTTAAAAAGTGTGTTTACACAGAAAACAACAAAAAAGAAAAGGCGAATCATGTTGTTTTAAAATATTACGCAAAAAGTAAGTAAAACCGAATAAGTAAAAGAAAAAGCACCAAAACGTGGATATTGCTCTATACTTTTCGTTGCCCTGCCTTTTACAACAAAACGTGTCATCAATGCGAAGGAAGTGAGTTCCGTGGTCAGTTTCTGAGGACAGTACAGTGGACAAACTCCGTTTTTTGCGGATACAAATAACAACAGATGTCAGGGAAAACTGTTACAGTCCTAGACCTTGTTTTGGAAGCAGAAACAGTAATAAAGCAGATAACACGTACAGAAAGGCAGGCCGGTACCTCACACTGTCCCATTCGCCCAGCGATTGTCTTTTTGCCTGTCCTGCTGTTTTGTGTCTTTCAGATCAGCTTTTTTTCAAAGGTGCACTTTTACCGACTGCCCAACTTGCTACATTACTTCTACTGCCGCTTGTTCCGGAGGGGAGTACTGCTGTGGACGAATTAAAGAGCGTCTATCCAAAAAAGTCCCATCTCATGCTCCGCGTGTCAAATTTCGCTTTCACTTTGTAACAGCATAATCTGTATTAAGATTCCGCAATGTAGCACACGGAACGATGGCCGGGGGTTAGGCGGTACGATGACATTCTGTTTGTAATGCACACATCCGGTATAGCAATCGCAAAATGAATTGCAGTGGTCAAAGCAATATTTCAGTGACTGGGCGTTATATAAAGCTCACTTTTAACTAAGGTGCGGCTAACACATTCGATAAGGTGACAGCTAACAAATTATTCAGGGTGACCAAATATTCTAATTCATTGGTAGTATTTATGTGCCTGTTGTAGGATTTTTCTGTTTTGTAACAAAAGTAAAAAATGTGCGCCATTGGTATTAAGCGCGGGTATTTGAACGCGCCAGTACGCAGGACTAAATTTAGGGCTTCAAGGTTAGCGTCATGCGCGATTCCATAGCGACGATTGCGATTTCAACAAAAGAGGAAACGGCAGAAAATATATCCCACCATCATATCTTTTCGAGGTGCCTTTATGAATAGTCGCTAGGACAACATAAAGTTTGGGGGAGAAAGTAGGTTGTAAATCGTCGCCACTTCCTCTGTTTTCCAAATATCTCGTAGTTGTTTAAAGTTTGCTTTGCAATTGCGCCACTGCCCTTGGGGAAGAGCAGCATTCTGAATGTTTTAAGTGCGAATGCACTTCTTAAGCGAGCCTGAATCATCCGTCGCCGTAGTCCGCATAGCAACAGCTGCGGGTGCGCGCGCTCCTCGTCTTCCCTAGCAACGGAGGCATATGGGCGCGCGCTGCCTGGGCAGGAGTGGGGGATTGGCCAGGAATCGGGCGTGAGAAGGGCTAATGCACCCGCTTAAAGGAGTACTGACACGAAATTTAAAAGCTGAGATCCGCTCTAGCAATCAAGTACAACGACAACACAAATAGGTGTTTGTGAATAAATGCATCTTCCTTTCTTTGTAGTTGTGTGTGTGTGTGTGATCTCTCTTTCGCGAACATTACCGAACCGCGCAAATTCAACTCGTGCATTCGCACTTTCACATTCTTCCCCTCGGGGAAATTCGGGGAATTTTTTTTGTATTTTGATTTGACTGTCGTTTAACCACTAAATGTTTTTTCTTCTAATTTCAGCGATAATTCAACTCATCGAACCGGTTCGCGAACCGGTACGGTGCGTGATTTTGTCGAACTGGAACTGAACCGGAACAAAATGATTTCGCGTGAACCAGAATCGTAACCGAACCGGTATTGAGATCAGGGGAAGGCCGGTTTGCGAGATTGGGGGCTATGGCCACCCCTGTCCGCGACGTGTGGGGTTGTGGTGACATGAAAGGAGTTGTAGTCAGCGAGGAGACGACTTCAACAATGAAGGTAGCTTTAGGCCAGTGTGCTGCAGCGTCTACGTTACATGTGTTTAACGAAGGTGGGGAAATGGAGACGAGGGCGCACTCGAGCAGCTCGTCGGGCAGTATAATAAGTAGGGTTTATATTGCGGAGGAGTGGACGAGTCGTTATATAGTCTCCGTAAGAGGAGTATGTATTGTGCTTCCTTCAGTAGGAGCTATCCAGTTGTGTGTTTTGCCAGACGATGTATCTGGCCCGTACGGTGCCCTCCAATCAATTCGACCTGGGTGCCAGTGCCTGTGGCCCATAGCACATCTTTATTATATTCTAGCAGCTCAATATTAAGTGCGAATGCACTTCTTAAGCGAGGCTGAAGCGTCCGCCGCCGTCCGCATTCCGCCGCCGTCCGCATAGCAACAGCTGCGGGTGCGCGCGCTCCTCGTCTTCCTTGGCAACGGGGGGAGATGGGCGCGCGCTGCCCATCTCCCCCCGTTGCCAAAGAAGACGAGGAGATTCCTGGCCAATCCCCCACGTGGGTATGTGCCAGGAATCTCCTCGTCTTCTTTGGCAACGGGGGGAGATGGGCGCGCGCTGCCTGGCCGCTGACATGGCACATACCCACGTGGGGGATTGGCCAGGAATCGGGCGTGAGAAGGGCTAATGCACCCGCTTAAAGGAGTACTGACACAAAATTTCAAAGCTGAGATCCGTTCTAGCAATCAAGTACAACGACAACACAAATAGGTGTCTGTGCATGGCACATACCCACGTGGGGGTTTGGCCAGGAATCGGGCGTGAGAAGGGCTAATGCACCCGCTTAAAGGAGTACTGACACGAAATTTCAAAGCTGAGATCCACTCTAGCAATCAAGTACAACGACAACACAAATAGGTGTCTGTGAATGAATGCATCTTTCTTTCTTTGTACTTGTGTGTGTGTGTGTGATCTCTCTTTCGCGAACATTACCGAACCGCGCAAATTCAACTCGTGCATTCGCACTTTCAGATTCATCCCTTCGGGGAAACGCGGGTAATTTTTTACTGAATTGTTCAGAAAGAACATCCCTGAGAGAGTGAGAAGCGCTAAAAGATTGTTCTACACATTTTTTATCGCAGACTCTTTGGCATATCGAACAACTTTTTTTTGATATAGGTCACCAATACCAACGTGTAAAAACTCTTTCACAAGATTTGTCCATACAGCCATGTAATAGGAATAATCAGGATTTTAGATGAATTACTTCTTTTTACGGATTTCTAAACAATTGTTCAGGACCTTTGATATATCCAATACGGCAGCACCAACGGCGTCGCCTGCGCAGGCGTGCGGCTTTAGTGCAGAACCCGCTTGGCGTTCGATACGTCGACGCGTGACATGGCGTCGATCCTTACAGCTCGTGGGATCTTGCGCTGTACACAGAGCAGCGTTTAATGACGATCTTTGTCTTCGGCTAACTAAACGGGAAATCTTGTCTGTCTGTCTGTCTGTCTGTCTGTCTGTCTGTCTGTCTGTCTGTCTGTCTGTCTGTCTGTCTGTCTGTCTGTCTGTCTGTGTGTTTGTATGACTGTCTGTCTGTCTCTCTGTGTGTGTGTTTGTCTGTATGACTGTCTGTCTGTCTGTCTGTCTGTGTGTCTGTCTGTCTGTCGCATAATTCAAGCAATTCGCCACCTTCCACCAACTTCCAGCGAATCTGCTTTCTTTGTTACAAATAAACTGCTGCCTTGGCGCATGCCCACTTTACGCACCATAAATAAAACACCATGTGCATATGAGCCATAATGTAAGTGCTTAACCAAGAGTACGAGCGTTTATTATTTAGAAACGCAGGCTAGAATGATTCTACAAGAGCAAATGAGAAAACAATGTGGTAATGACACCGTGGAAGATGGGCCAGAAAAACAACAAAACACGTTGCCTCGGCCTCTAACAAGGGAGGCAAAAATTATCCGCGTGTAATTCACTTCGCCGCAAATGTAGTAGAAAGGCGATAGTCCTCTGCGGCCTCTGACACGTAAATGTAGTTCTTCTCACCTCCGCCTACCGTGCGTTCTTATCCTCCCTTCTCGCTCATCCCGCCATAAACAGGGTGGAGTATTGCTCAAGTCAATTCAATTTCCCTGCGTTCAGTGCTCGCGCGGTTTCTATTGGAAGATCTTGTTGCATTAGAATTATAATTCCGACACTGGGTCCAAGATCGAGGACGAGCTTTTCAGTAATTTGGATCAAAATGCTGAGGGCCTATATTTTATATCCGGTCGCAAATATTAAACTACATCTTATTTTAAATTAAAATACCTAGCCTGTACCAGATGCGTAGTGATATTGTGCGTGAGATATGCGAACTTTTTTCTCGTTGCTAAACAATACTAAAAATTATTAGGTGTGCTCCTAGATTTAGTGGTTTTTAGGCGCGTTGCAACAACGACCTTCTCCTATCAAAAATTTTATTTTTTGACACGTTTGCTGCATCAAGCGACCGACAGACAGACAGACAGACAGACAGACAGACAGACAGACAGACAGACAGACAGACAGACACACCAATATTTTTGGGTTTAAGTGGTCCAAGAAAGACCATCGTATTTAAAAAAGAAATCAAAAGACGCACGATCAGCGAGAAGGCACGCCGGTTGATTTCGATTCAGTAGGCCTCCATAGCATTCATCATAGGCGGACCTAAGCTTAGGACATTTCGCGTAGTTTTATGCAGGACACCCACTCCCTTTTAATTCATTGAATTGTGTTTTGTGTGCCTATGGCCTTCAGCAGTTTAACCAAAAAAATGTGTGTAAGTTAATTTACCATTCGCGGTATCGACGTGTCTGAAACTTCGCCAATATTTTTTCACCTGAGCAACGATATTATATTTAGTGTTTTTGGGAACCCCGGTGAAGCAGCCTCATTTCGGACATTCGAAATGCTCGTTACACATTTTGAATCCCCCTCTCCTCACCCCCCCCCCCGCCCCCTCCCCTCCGCTGGTGAGCAAAGGAAGGCTTAATAGGAAAAAGCCCTAGCCTCTTCCAGGGCCGTAAGATAATTCATTGGCATTAGAACTACGACAAGACAATTTTATTTCCGGCCAATATGAGGATTCCAGTTGGAATCCGCGCCACGCTATCCGTTTTTATTTATCAGCACTATAAGTTTTCTGCAGAGCCATACATGTAGCGGGCATGCAACATGACATGTATCGGATAAAATACAAGGTCAAAAAAATACAACATTTCCAGGGGCGATATGCAGGACAGCGGAACACTTTTTTCATAACAACCACCATCACGAGCTGCCGCCTACTGGGTAATGAAGCGGATCATGTCGCAGCCCGAGCTCTGCACTCCCGGGAATTCTCCACCGAAGGCCAATTGATTCCACAACCCTGCATGGACGCCCACGAACTCCAAATTCCTCTCGATAATACACACAAGTTAACGCCCTTCTATCTCACTACACCATTACCCGCCGCGTATACTCCGCTCCACACCCCGTTCTAACCAACCAGCAAGTCATAATATATCCTCACCTTCAGACCGGAACGTCTTCAACAACGCCATCCTCCACCAGATCACACCTACTGTATTCCCCCGTCAAATTCAACACGATGACGGACCCGCTCACCACATTCCACCTCGTCTACTCCTGTCCCCACTCCCCTTCCCCACCCCTGAGCAGTGGGAGACGCTTACCAGCTCGGACCTGGCCGCCAGAGGATTTTGGTTTCTCAGGCCATCCAGTCGGCCGGGTCCTGAGGCATCATGAACTAGGGATGCTTCACCAACCACCCTCTACCGTTTTCTTTTGCCTCCAATAATCGCTTATCAAAATGACATAGTATTTTTAAGAAGGCGTGGTAGAACACCTAGCAAGAATACTCGAGCAAATAAATTCAAAAATCAGGTCCGTAGGGGTAAAGGTAAATATGAACAAGTCCTGAAATTCGAAACAGCGCAAAAAGACGGGAAAGGAAACGTCAAAGAAACGGCAAGGAAACGTCTTTTTGCGCTGTTTCGAATTTCAGTATGCACCACCAACTAGCCCAAACCACCGTTCTAATGAATAAGTCTAAAGTACTGATAAATAAACACGCCGAAACCAGCCTGCTCAGCATGTGAAACGAAGTGCTAGAAAACGAAGAAGATTATAACTACCCCGCTTAGGCCATCTGCGCTGATCCTAACCACGAGGCAGAAATCCGGCCCGGAAATGGTATTGGCTGGGGTGCACTCAGCAAACGCTCCCATATAATGAAAAGCAAGGTATCTCTATCACTAAAAAGGAGAACACACAAGCAATGCGTCCTTTTAGCGATGGAATATGGAGCAAAAACTTGGCGCCTTAATAAGTAACTTGAAAGCAAACTTTGGCGGGCTCAGCGAACCATGGGAAAAAAATGCTAGCAGGAACGTTGAGGGACAGGAAACGAGCTTCTTCGATCAGGGAACATATTAGAGTACGGTAAATTTCCGGGAAAGCGCCCCCCTGCAGGCCAGTTGAGATCACCGGCAAAGTGCGGACGGGGTGCTATCCGGGAACGACACCAAAATTCAAGATGGCCGTGACAACGATCCGCCGACAGAAAAAAAACGCGCAATGCACATGTACCTAGAATGTTGCCAGAAGATGTCAGTCAACACTCAAAACCCTCAAAAGACTCCTCTGAGTCTGCACCCTCCCCCCCCCCTCCCCCCCAAACAAAAGTTGGCAGCATTCCGCTTGAAGTCCGCCCTGGTCACTCGCTGCGCGGTGCTCCAACACCTGCCAGTCCACCAAACAGGCCGCCTTCCTCCGAACCATTCAGTGCGTTGAATATCTACAGCCCCTGAAGGACCATACCACAGTATTTTTGGGTACAGCGGCCCACGCCACGGCAACAAAATCCACCACATGCAACCACCAAAAGAAAAACGGGAAATCGCGCGTTGAGATCGGGCTATGGGGCTGCTAAACACGATTGGATTGCATTGGATTGGATTATATACCGGCCGTAGCATGCCAGTGTTGCCTGGATGCGGTGTATTTCGAGGTGCGGACACTGCGGAGCGAGTAGGGGGGGGGGGGTATTTTCTTTGAATGGCGCGAAATTTTGAAATTATCGGTGGTTTTAGGGAATGGGGGCTTACACGGGTGGGGGCGCTTGTTCAGAATTTCACGGTAGAAGATATCATAGTTAAAAAATTGAAATAAATGTACTTGGGCTGGAAACGTATCTAGGCGAAATGACAACCGGTGGAATTCCGGGGTGACAGAGTGGACATCAAGAGAGAGGTCTAGAAGAAGGGAAGGTCTATAACTCGCTGGGAAGAAGAAATACGGTACTTTACAAGCAAAGAATGGACTCGAGCGGCGCTAGATAGGAGCGGTTGTAGGTCGATGGGAGAGGCATTCGTGCAGCACTGGACCTAGTAAGATGTCATGACGCTAATGACGACTACATATTCACGATATTTCCTTCAATGGTACACTTCGAGTACACAAGAAAAGAATTCTATCAGAAGCCACATGCTACACGCAAGCAAAATAGATGTAGAAATCTGTAGATATGTAGAAACAGAAATCTAAATGTAGAAATAGTTGTATATGGAGAAATACAGCACTGCAAGACACTTTGTACGGTTATACGAATGAACAAAACTGATCTAGATTTCTATAATTTACATCTTCGCTTGGTAGAAAGTTCTCATCGTTCACAGCGTGAGCAAAATAGGAATATTAAACCGCATTGCAATGCGCAATAAATGACCATATGCATTTACCATGATTTCTCGTACTGGAGCAGTCCGTAAGGGCTACGTAATCCCAGAAATTTTGGTGTCTGTCTGTCTGTCTGTCTGTGACTGGATTCAGCCACCCGGCCGAAGTGAAACGAAATCTGCGCAATAGTCTTATATACTCACAGCCAAAGCTAAACGTCTATGTCCAGTTTTAATGTTCATACTTTTCAACATTGTTGAAGAAGAAAAACACATTACGCAAATATAAGCAAAAAAATCAATACATCAGTAATATTTGCAGTGTTTATTTAAAAATTCATGGATGTTTGGTTTTTGCGAAATGAAATACTACATGCACTGCAGAAAAAAAATTCCCTCCATCTCCTGCTGTCGCCTGCGCCACTGTAGCTTCTGGTGGCATTTTCAGAAATTAAAAGGCAATAGCAACAAAATGCTCCACTGTATAGTCTCCACGTTCTGCTTGGAATGCACGTGGAGCAGGGCAACGGGGTTCTATAAACGTTGAAGTAGGATTCTTCGATTTACGCGCGTCTCCGCCGTACGGCAGTGCTGGCATTGATTCACCCGGCCTGGAGCAGGGGAACCCGGTAAATTAAAATTGACTTGAGCAAACCTTTAGCGTGTTTACCTTGGGAGGAGCGCGACGGAAGCGAAACAGCATGAGAGATGAGCGGGAAAGGGAAGGGAGGCATTTTCTTGGTGAATGTCGACAAACACTATCGTCTTTCGACGACATTTGCAACGAAAGGACCAGATACGCGGCCACTTTTTTTCTCACCGGTGCCGATTTCTACCCACTCTACGATAATTTCCGAAATTTACAAATCCGTGGAATTTCAAATTATTTGGAAGCACCTAGACGTAATGGTTCTCAAAAGGTGGCTGCTTATGCGGCACTTGGTTGTCTAAATTCAAATATGTAATGGCTCGCGTAAGCTTTTCATAGTGCTTTGGACGAGGTTTGGGGCTACGCAGTCATGGACATATGGACATTATTTACAAATAGTGGTCGGCCCACCGCGAGTGACTGTTTGGTACGTCCTTGCCTTTGTCTGTATTGCTGTTTTTTTACGTTTTCCGGCGTTCTGCGTGTTTTTTTTTTGTTTTTGCAATGCAGTGTCCCTCTTTCAGAAGCCCGTAAATAGCAATCTGTTAAGTTAACCTGCGACGTTTTCGTGGTGATGTCCGGCGACGTTTAAGAAAACAACCACAGGTCTTGCCCCTGAATGTTTATAATTTTAATATATTTTTACAGCGTGACTCATTATCTCAGCTGTCAATTTTTTATCGGTCCCTAAAAAAACTGCGCAAAACTTCTAAATTTCTTCAGAAGATATGACGACTTGAATTCTGGGCACTTGAACCTTCAGATGGGCTTTTTGTTGCAAAGCCTTAGCACTCAGACCTCTTACGCAGTGACACGAGTCTCGATTTGTTGTAAAAACGTGTTTTTATTTCCTTCGAGGTAGGAACGGTTGTTGCGGGAGCAACATGCAGACTTGGTTGCGCACTCCTCGTGCTAAGTGCAATTTTTCAGCTGCACTACTTCCGCCAAGCGGCAATACTATGAATTTGGGAGACCACGGAAGGCCCTCTACAGGCTAGCCTTTTAACAAGCACTCTACCAGCACAGCGAGGACACTTGGGTAGTAACCCTTTCTACTGCTGCACTGATCGCTGCTCATGAGGTATTCCGCAGCAGAACGTTGAGGGTTCAACCCTTGAGGCCATAGCCGTAGCCGCCGCCGTGTCCGTAGCCACCGCCGTATCCATAGCCGCCCCCGTATCCACCGTATCCGCCCCCGAGGCCTGAGTGCGCCACAATGGCTCCACCACCGTGGACCTTGTTCACATGGTGCACGGTCTTCACCAGAAAGGCCGGTCCAGCAACGACCTTGGAGAAGCCAGGCCCTCCACTCAGAAGGGCCACGCTGCTGCCAACGCCTACGCCGCCGACGCCACCGCCGTAACCAAGGCCGTATCCGCCATAGCCTCCACCGTAGCCTCCACCGTATCCACCATAGCCGACGCCGTAGCCGACCCCTAGTCCACCAGCCGTGGCCGTAGCCAGGACAGCGCAGATGACAACAGTGATGCTCTGCAAAAAGGAAGCGGACGTGTTAGGAAAGGGTGGTACTTCTCTTTCGCCGAAAGGCCTTACGGCCAACCGACTTCCTTGACCCGTAACGAAACAGTTCTGCGACCAAGCGACACAGTATCGTATCCAAACACACTCCTACCAGCTCGCCAATTACAGCACAAGCGTTTTGTAGGACTGGGACGATTTTTAGGTTTTCCCCGTTAGGTATTTTTAGAGAGATTTGTTTTCGTCAAGACAAAAATGACCGATATTAAAATAAGGTTGTCAAGGTACTCTGAACATAACACGGGCCAGTGTCGCAGAGAAATGGAAGCACTGTCTAACTTTCCTGACTATCCTGAATAGAAATAAGAATTTCACAAGTGTCCCGAATTTCTTATATTAATTAGTTTGTTACAAAGACGCGCACATAGACTTAGGATATTTTTTATTCTTCAAAATCGAGGAAACTTGCGTGTACCATCATTCACAATAGAAATGCGAACGCGCAAATATGAACAGGAACCTAAAATTAGCGCAATTTCTTTCTTATCAAGTCAAATGGTCGCATCACTCCATAACAGCAGCAAAGTTTGTAAACGCGACTTCCCAAATATACCACAACCGCGTCATTAAGTGGTGTCCACAAACCAAATTCCTCGGTTTTGCCTGTTCTACTTCATATTTGCATGCTCGCTCTTTAGTTGTCCATGACTCTACGTTGTTAAGGTCTTGGACCCCGATACCTAAACTTTTGTGGGGCTTAGAACTTGATAAGTTATTGTGTTCTATTTAATGTATTTAAACAGAACGCGGAGGCAGTTTCGCATGCAACGACGGCAGCGACTATTGCTAGTTTAGTAATACGATTCGAATCCAGGGAAAACACGCGGGAACGTTCAATTACGCCGTAGATCCGAAAAGACGGAAACAAATCAGGAGAATATTCCCAGAATTGCAAACAATTTTTATGAGCACTAATCATATGTATTCGGTACGTGCGATGTAAAAGTACGCCGGAATAACGCTTACTCACCATTGAGTTCATGGTAACTAGGTGCGGCTGCTCCGATGCGTTTCAAATGGAGGACGTTGAGTTGTTGGCTTCACGAACGATATTCCCGAGCTTATATACTTTCCGTGGTCTGGAAAGAAGAACACGTCAGAGTTGAATCCGTAGGATCATCAAGTTGTCCGGCGGCGCAGAAACGCCGAGATAGGTATGCAGATTGCCGCAGAGTGCTCGTACCTTTTTGTGGTTTTCACTTGGCGCCATCGAACTGACAACTGAAATAAAAGCACGAACGCAACAAAAAGTGGGCAGGCAATCCAAATTGAGTCACCGAAAAGGGGTGCTGCTATCGGACCGCATTTGCGCGCCTTTCCAGCCTGTCCTGCGCTTCTTACGGTGAGCTCCCGAGATAAGCTCCTGGAGAATGCGGTCTACGTTAGGCAGAAACAAAGGCGGAAACCACGACGGAGGCCGACGAAATGCACGTCGCGTGTATCAGCGGCTCTACTTGTAGAGAGGCGAGTTCTTTCCTTAGCAGGGCAAATCGGTTTCTGGCTACGGTCGTACCCTTAAATTTGTTGGCGGGTCAAAAGAAACTGGTGCGCTATACCTCCTCGGTGACGATAGAGTGCAACTGATTAAGAAGGGGTGAAAGTATTGAAGCGTTTTAAGTGCCATTTCCCGGAAGTGAAGGATTGAGTGACCTGAAATGCTATCTTAGGTTACAAAAGCCGGCAAGATATTGGCGACAACGTCTGCCACGAGGACCATTGAGTGCACAGCAACCTTTTTTAGGCGTTTCTTCGCAGCACGTTCTCGTACGTATCCATCGTCTAAGCTTCTCTCGACAACTTCTCTCAGAAGCACACTGTGAACTTAGTTCCTAAAATACGCCAGTGTGCCAGCTTCGTCTCAACGGACCTCAATAAACAGGTACAAAAATAAAACGAGAGAAGTAGCTACCAATGACGACTAGCCAAAAACGGTCAAACCAAAATGTCGTGATCTGCATTGTTGCGGCACGCGAAAGAAGCACGATGATGTCATTGGGTTCAGATCGGGGGCTGATGGCATTTTTAGATCAAAGCTTGAACAGGAACGCGTGTTTGGACTAGTTTGGCATCTTCTAATCAAGGATTGCTTTTTCGAGTGCGCTCTGCCAAGCAAACACGCAAAACTATGCTAGAATTTATTGCTATCGCATGGTTTCCACATAACGCAACACAGCATGCCGATTGCCGGGATAGGGCCGTTTTAAAATTATGTCCATAGGCTGCGAATATGAGGACTGTAACAAAACTCAACGCTAACTTTTATGTTGCTATCCAGTTTTCGCTTGCGTTTTTTGTATAAGACAACAAGATGTGATGTACAAGCTGTTTCGATGTCATATCAATGGACATGGAAGCGTCCTATTCAGTGTCATTTCTATCGTGTTTGCGTCAAAAGAGAACAAATACGCACGTGGTAAAATAAATATCACGAGACTGGACGTGTCACTCCTTTTTAACGCTTTTCTCAACGTTACTCCTTCTATATTTACAGACAAATAACACCTTACTTAGGAATTTTTTTTGCAACTCTCACGACAATTCCACCGTGTAATTCTCCGAAGGGGTTCCCGCTTGCATGTATTGCTGAAAGGGAAATGTCTGCAAAAGTTCGCTTTTATAAAAACTTTTGCGCTCAACAAGGTTACAACAATACCATAAGCGCAAAAATTCTCCCGAACGCTCAAACTTTTGCCCAGCCTTAAATATTCAATCCCGCGTTGACGCGAGATCATTCTTCCCACAAAAGTGCAAAAATAGTTTTCGACTGAGCGCATAGGCCGCTCGAAACATTGGTTTATTGCATTACTATTTGTTGAGAGATTACATAACAATACCCACAAGAGTGTCAGGAGATTTATGAATTAAGCCCAAGTGGGAGTGATAGTACTCTTAAAAAGTTTCGTCAGCCACCGTGAAAATATTTCAGTCCGCTAATATTGACTAACTCTTCCTTACATGTGCGGTAGACCACAAAAATTTCTACCAAATAATTCTGGAATTTTAAAAAACATTCGAAAGTAAAGTACAGAACACGTAAAGTACCAAACATGTTTTTGTTGTCTCCATATTTCTTGGAACACTAACTTTGCGTAATCTGTTTTAGCCTAACAAATTGTGACACAGGTCCTTGAAATCAAAGTTCCAAGTTTCTTTAAAATCTTCACACCAATGATAGCGACTATAATTTGAACGTTGTTTTCGAATACCTCGATAATGGTTAGGCCCGGAAATTTGGCGAACTTCTTTGGCCCAGATAACCTAGTTATGCAATTCGGTGTGAAATAATTGTAAGTGTTGCTTATCTTTTTTCAATGACCAGGTAACAGTTGAAAACGTGTTTGTATGTTTCCCTCAGTTTTTAATTTAGGCCCGGGCATTTGTCAAATTTGCTAGCGCCTAAACAGTATGACTATCTGGATAAAACTTTCAGTAGTGCGAATCCCCCGCTGTCCTCCCTAAATGTAGATGCCAGGCATTTGCGCAATAATGGTTGAGCAATGTCTTCAACGTTCTATAATAACTTTCCCTTCTGAAATGGCAGGGGCAGCTGAGCTAAAGTTGTAGTGCTGTATAAACTGTGAAAGCCAGAAAAGCAACCACCTGGGGTGAATGAAAGTCCATGTGCACACAATGGGCGTGTGGCTGCATAAATATACAATGACCACCAGGTATATAAGCCTAGTGTTAAGGATGTGCCTCGGTGCCGTTTACAGACAGTTCGGAGTAGTGACGTTTCCGCTAAATATTGTATTATTGTGCGTTCTTGACTTCCCAGTAAATGTGAATCGATTGAATGACAATTACCCGTAAATGAAGGAAATACTGTTCCCTCTAATTTATGGAAATACTGTTCCCTCTAATCGCAGTTGTTTGCCTGGACCAATTCCGTGAAATTTCACTTTACTTTGAACTCCACCGTTTATGCAGAAAATAACACAAAATACACTAGGAATTTATTAGTGTAGCAAAAAGTGAAGCGCAAAGTGCGAACCTTAAGTGGTTACACAGAGAAAAAAATTCGCGGGATGAACTATGCTTTCAAATTTCATTCAATTAGTTATGCATAAGAATAAGAGAGTCAAAGGCAAACTCCCGTACCAAGTGTAGCCGGAGAGTTACCGCGCCTATGCAACCATCCGAAATTGTCTGCGAAGAATGGAGCAAATATAGTGCATATTTCTGGTGTAGCGTAAATTCAGAAAGATTATCACAAGGAGTCTTCTGCATGACGAAAGCACTAATACCTCACCCATTTGCTTCAGGTATGGTAAGGTCGCGCTTTAGCCCGTATTCCAGGAACAATGATTGAAAACGATCAATGGTTGATGCAGCCTGGCAAAGTCATTTATTCAGATATCTCTTGAAAACAGAGAACACTCTGGAAATGTCAATACTCAGCATAAATTACGTTGTGTGTCACACGCTGCAAGCCGTACAAAGATTGAAAGCATATCTACAGCTGTATTTGTACACTCTTTACCACAAGTAGATCTTGAAGGCAAATTTTTATCATTATTACATAATTGATGCGTAATGATTGAAACCCATTAAAGCATAGGGTGTGTTCCAATATTTCGAATATCCTCATCCTTTGTAGCCGAGTCCATAAGCACCGCCATATCCAAGGCCACCACCGTATCCGGGGCCCCCATAGCCAACTCCATATCCTCCACCTAGGCCAGAGTGGGCTACAACAGCACCACCGGTAGCAACTTTGTTCACTTGGTGCACAGTCCTGATCACGAAGGCAGGTCCGGCCACCACTCTGGCGAAGCCAGGCCCTCCGCGCAAAAGGGCAACGCTGCTGCCAACGCCGACACCGTTACCACCGTAGCCCGGACCGTAACCGGCACCATAGCCACCACCGTAGCCGAGACCGTATCCAGGACCGTAGCCGAGGCCATATCCAAGACCGTAGCCAGGCCCATAGCCGGCACCATATCCAACACCGTATCCTGGCCCGTAGCCGAGGCCATAGCCATCAAGAACACCAGCCATAGCAGCGGACAGTGCCATGCCGAAAATGACAACAACGCCCTGCGAAGTCAGTAATATAACGTCAGATACTACAAACCTAGGGGTAGTGAAGAAGACAGCGGAATAGAGGAACAAAAACTCCAGCCCGTGAGATATGGCTTTCCCATTTTTATTATGATGTTGCCGTAGTCAGGGGTAGCCCAATTTATCATAAAGTTCTTCGACTCTCTTCTTCCTGCACTTCTATTGCGCACTTCTCTCACCGCTGTAAATTATAACGGAGCATAAATGCTGGAGCCTGGTGGGAAACACCGGAAATAAATTTCTAGGGACTTTGAACGAGTGAGTTGGTGAACGTAGTTGAGTGAAATGAAAGCGGTGTGCGTTGATGGTAACATGCGTCTTTATATTTGAAAAGACCAAATAAATATACGAAATTCACACGCAGGTACACATCAGGTCCACGCGATAGTAATACACATAAAACGATCGTCGAGCCACAGTAGAAATAGAGCCTGAATTTCTTTTAATTTTCACATGCCCCACTGTGACTCGCCACGTACCAAACACAAAAGGTGAAACTGATAGAAAAATTGGCAGCCCTACTCCTAAACGCAAATGTTGTTGTAGCCCAACCACCGATTGAATGAAATAAACGATGAGGCAAAAAAGGTTGGGTGGGTCCCGCCAGGTTAAAATGTACTAAACAGCGCCATAAAAATAAATGTAGCACCATTGTGCAGGACCACTGCGTCGTCTTGCACTTCAGAGACACCAAAGAGCACAAGTTGCAAGGAGGAATGAGGATGCGTGCCAGCTGACGGGTAAGTAACGAAACAATGACGTGTGGTCGGCGGCCGTCATCTTCTCCGCATTGCATGCATTAAAATATCCGACCAAGATATCACGTAGTCCCTGCTGTTCTAATCTGTCCCCGAGCACCTAGACCCCCCTGATCCCCCTTACGCGGATGCCACTCCAGTGTGCGCAATTCTTTGTATCCCAGGCGGAAACGGACATGTGCTAGTAGAAGATACCACAAAAAATATTTGATTCGCCATTGGTCCTAGTTCGTGCCATTCTCACAATTTAATGACAAACACAGCGTCGCATTCGTCCCTCGTGACGTTGTTTTTTTGTTTTTCACTCAAATGTTCCATCCTGATTAAATAAGTTTTTAAATTAAGGTGCAATGAAAAAGACAAAGCTGCGTGGAGCCCGCTACAATAAAATATGCCTGCTGAAAACGTTCATTAGATCCCCATGACTTACAATCCGAACTGATAGCAAAAGAAGTGGCGATCTACCAGCAGAATTCTTGCTGGGATCTGCCAAGTGCCTAATTTTATCATCAACAGGTTAAATTAGTTAAAAGCGCTGATAAGCACCGCTAACACGACGGTCCACACCCGCCGCGCTTTCTCAGTGGCTAAGGCGCTCTGCTGGTGAACTCAAGGACGCAGGTTCAATCCCGACCGTGGTGGCTGATTTTCTGATACAGGGGAGAAGCGAAAAAGCCTGTGTTTCCAGATTTTCGCACGCGTTACAGATATATCGAGGGTGATCGACTTTAATCCGGAGCTGTCGACTACGGCGAATGACCGATGCTGGGTGTAGCTTCGGCGTGTTAAACCCGCGATGAATCACGATGGCCCACGAGAACTATTCACTCGAGCCTCAAAAACACCGCCAGCAGACCTCAGCTAACCGAGCAGACCTAATAAAGTACACCTTCTTGGCCTCACTGATGTAGATGTTCTAATCAAAACGCCCTGCAGGCAAGCAAACCAAACATGAAAAAATAAAACGCGTCACGTGGTCAGAATGGAACCTGTGTCACTGGCATTACGAAGGTGACGTCTATCGGATCACGCCCTCAGAGCAATCGGGTCGCTCAGAATTTCTTTCAGTTCGTTGCGTGGTCATTTCGGTAAGTTTCGCAGTTGGGATTATCACGACAACGATGGGTGGAGGGGGGTAGGGGTATGGGAGGGAGCACTCAGCTGTCTTTTAAGGGATTCATTTGCTTTCGTCTGAGTTGGGTCTTTAAGTCGCTGGCAGTTTGCACTGTGATCGTTGCCGATTTGTTTTTGACTGCAGCGGCTTTGAGGTTGGGCCTTCATCATTTGACTTTCACACGAATGAAAGCTTTGCGTTTCAACCATCTTCGTAGTTAAACGAAGGGTTTTCTGACTTCACGGCACTCCGTGCCTTTAAAACGAAATAAAAATAATGTTCCACTCCCATTGAAAAACTTCCATGTCGCCACCTTCGATTTTTCTCGCAAGTATGTACATAGGAGGCGCGGCTGTTCCGAAATAATTCTTTTATTCACTCATTTCTACGTTTATATTGGATGCATCTACACTTTTAGCTTAGGCATGTCCCTCTTCTGGCAAGCTGTACTTGATCGAAAATGTGGCTCCCTGTGACACTTTTTTCTCGTTTCGCGGATTCAGTGACTGCAGATTACGTGGATACATTCGCAGAGTGGGTGTAGAGCCCGCTATGCGCGTGCACAGAAAGTCCTAAAGTCAATAATTCTGGAATGCCTAATGAAAAGCGCATAATTGCGTTCTTCCGACAGAGATACACAAAAGCAGGTTAAATTGAACTGTGGAAGTGAAAATAAACATCGATATCGGTGTACTCTGCGAGACTTAATCTAAATGGTTTGGTTACATAATATCACAATGTAAAAAAAAAGATATAACTTGCCCGCGTTAGCAAAACGCTGTACCCGAACAACATTAAATACTTTTGGCCTCTTACCATTGATGTACTTGTTTCCTCAAATGAATTTAGCGCAGTTGAAGTGAAGGAGGGCGGAAAAAATTAAGATACATCAGGTATACTTTGAAAACGCGTGTTAATATCGTCCCTCTACTTCACACACCTGAAGCTCACTTCGATGCGCACGCCTTTCTCCAGTTTAGAGGTACGCAACACAAAGCTCCTTGCACGTTTCTCGTAGAGTGCGCCAACCGTGCTTCGCACTAGAATCGTCTAATGGTCACATTTGCTCGCTTGATGAACGACATTGACTGACTGTCGCTCTTGTCTTCCACCAGTGTCGACACCTCGTGGCCGCCCTCCATTTCTATTGCTTCCTCTTTTGCCACGCTGCTGTGGCTCCGCACTTCATTTTACAATGCGTTCAAGAGGTGGCGGGAGTCACGGGACCCTGCGAGACGGCGTGCAGCGGCCGCGTCCCAAGAGGCAGGTAATGAGCCGACCTTCGACTACACGCTTCCCAAGCGACGTTGCCAGCGGTGCGAGGCAGTGCACGCGCAGCTGTCCTTCGGTGGACGTATCCAAGCGATTTCTTTTTAAAATGAAAATTTGGTGATGCCCGTTGCACACTGTTCCATTCGGGGTCAGGCGCCGTCATTCAGAAGGGACCGCAATGATTTCGTTATAGTGTATTTTCTGCAACTGTTCTCCCTCACTCGAATGTTTGGGACATTACTGGAGCACGCGTTTATTGAATATTGAAGCCTTCGACTACTCTTGGGAAATTTTGATTTACATTTGTAGGAACTGAGGCAAAATACCATGCTGTGTTTTTACTGCGCCGCGTTTTAGGCAAACGTCTTGAAAATCCGAAAACGAAGTGCTCAATATCTACCTGAAGTCAAAACACTCAATAAAATTCCCATAAATCAGCTCGACTGAGCGATGACGATACTTGTCACAAGAATACACTAACCCGGCTTACCCCCCCGCCCCCCCCCCCCCCTTCCTGGGAATATATTGGTATACCAGAAGGATGAGGTGCATTGTATGCTACAACTGTGTGAAGCGACGATTTCTCTACCATGTTGACTTTGAATTGTCTACGTGACAGCCGTCTGGGCCAGGTGGCTGACGCAAGCCCATTATTTCTTAAATATTCATGAACTGAGTCTCGTCAGCGTGCCTTTGTCCACAAGATGCGGATGAGACTAAGAATTGTTTTTGCGTCCTGCTCTTTATGTTAAGAGAAAATCGTGGTTCTTTTCGTTGAAGACGCGTTGCCCCTGTTTACTACTTCCGCCGTTATTTCTCTCACTTCTAACGTCAGCATTATTTTTATATGCGGAGGACTAGCGAAACACGGTCCTTTAAAGTGCGCAAAGTGCGACATACATGTCCAATGATATTATTTCTTAACACGCCGAGCAGCGTTATGGAGCTTTTTCTGCTGCCCAGTTGTGCAAAAATGCCACACAGTTGACATACGTGTTAACATCAAGTTGCCTTTTTCAATGTGTGACCTATTTATTCAACCATTCAGTCGATATGGTGCTATTAGTGCAATGTACGTTGGGTGTCCTTTTTGTATTGACGTTGGAAGAGTTATTCCTATCAACACGATAAGCATCCGTGCGCTCACCAGAACGTTCATGATGTCTTGTGGCCGGTGGTGGCTCTGCCCCTGCACTTCCAAGACGCTGCCTAAACACTGGCTTGGTGAGAAACAGCGCTGCCTTATATACCCGTCGATGGTGTGGGAAGTATGACGTAGTCACGTAAAATAGTCAGCGACACCATCTGACATACGACAGGGAAGAAGAGTCTGAAAGACGTTCCGAGTCACGCCTTCATGGCACCTGTTGCGACTCTATCTTTAGTGAGCGGAACCGATGCGAGCGAAAATAAAAGTAAACTTATCTCGTAGGCACGACCCGGAACGCTACTACGAGTCAAACTTAGTGAAGTGAGGTTGTCGGTAGTGAAGACTAGCCTTACGAATCTTCCGAGCACGTTTCTAGTGCCTTACCGCAAGCGATCATGATAAGGCTGCTCGGCCAACGCTCAACGCCAAGCAAGAACCAAAGCCAGTCAGGACGTGACGAGTGCAGCTTTCGTCTTATCGTGCACGCGACGGTTGGAACGTGCCGATCTTCCCGTAGGTGCTTAGTAGAGTTTCGGCACCAGCACAGTACTGGCGAAGCCAGAAGTATAAGAAGGGCCTGCATCCAGACATTATTCTATGTCATTTTTTTTTCTCTTTTAATAAAGCCGATGCATTATATCCATCGTTCGCTGCAATATTTACAAAAAAATAAAAAAAAAAACATTCCGCACAGAACTCACACCAACCATTTTTCATCAAACTAGCACTGTTCTTATCTAAGTTTTTTTCCTTTTTAATATATCTATGAATAGTGTAAATAGCAGGGGCGAGAAAATACTGAAAGGTAGGAGAGGGTGGATGCTGTACTGGGATGATTTTCCGTGGCGACACCGCAACATACCCCCTGGCTATGCCCCTGCACCACAAGGGAAAAATACGATTCTAATGTCGGAGCAATATTGCGTGAGCAATACCTGTTCTCGTCGGCAGTCTATTCCTGTCGGTACTCGTCGCTCTGTAACAGACAAGCAGCAGGAAGCGCAGGACGACAAAGTGGAGATGTCGCTTTGAAAGTACTGGCTTTGCTTGTGGGGTGCGTGATTTGGAAGAAAGACGTCAGCCAAAGAACGTCCGGGCACGTGCTTCTGCCTACGCACCGGCTCGGTTGCGGGGAGTTTCACAGAGTCCTGTGGCAT
Source organism: Haemaphysalis longicornis (assembly GCF_048455015.1). Classification (NCBI taxonomy): domain Eukaryota; kingdom Metazoa; phylum Arthropoda; class Arachnida; order Ixodida; family Ixodidae; genus Haemaphysalis; species Haemaphysalis longicornis. The sequence goes on from NW_027526422.1 coordinate 171,658,041, forward strand.
CGGTGAACGCTTGCATGCTCTGTAGAATTCAGTCTGCAGACTGTGATGAACGGCAAAACAAGAAAGAATAGGAAAGACGGCGACAAAATGCCGACACTGGTCGGCCGCAAAAATAGCGGCCAGCCGCCCATACCGCTGCTGTAGAGGGCGCACAGAAACTGACAATGCGTTAAGCACAGTTTGCGTGGTGTGCGAAGGACGTTTAACAAACACCGCGTTGCGTACCCGCGAAGCCATTGCAAGGTGCGTGTGTCGGGTTGTGTTTCAAGTTCCAAAAGCAGAGAGATGAGATGCTCGCGCATTCTTAATGATGTGTATCAAATTTTTTGCAGTAAACGTGATACTGGTTTCCTGGCTGTACAAAAACATTGATAGTGCTCCTAGCTCCTGCACGGTATTAGAAAGTAGGATCATACACACTTCTTTTTATGACGCGTGAATCTAGATGATCACACTTCTGAACTGGCTGAAAGACTTAAGCTATGAGGTCTTGACCGCTTAGGCGCAGTTTTCTGGCTTGTCTTGTAAGGTTAATAATAACGCTTAACAGGCGATTGCTACCGCGTCACGCAAGACGCGCACCTAGATCAGATGGCATGCGCAAAAATTCTGTTTTGTAAACAACATTCCTTTGTTTAACCTCATCCTTCAAGAAAACTTTACGAGAGTAATGCATGGAATTAAGGCGGGCATACATTTACAATCTCCATGCCGGAAGTATTAGAGAAATAGTTGTGCAAGACTCTACGGACTTCAAAGTAGCCACGTTGAAACCCATGAGGCGCATCCCAAAAACCGGCGGTAGCTCCGCCATTGGACTACTTCAGCGGGTTGTAGAGGAATGAATTTTTATTTTACTTGTGGCGCGCTGTTCCCTCTGCACACTGAGATTGTTGCGAATTCAACCTTCATTGTTATAGGTAAGGAGGATGTTGAAGAAGATGATGATGTCATCGAGCCGTGGGTGCATGAGAATTTGATAAATAGAAGCCATCGCCGTATTACCAGGACGTCGTGGTCATGGGTTTTCCCCTTATTTCATAAAAACAGCTTTTTCACAAAAGAGGGCAAAAATTGATGAAATTGCACGCAGAACAATAGAGAAATGGTTCTATAAAGGCGAAAAGTATTACGTTGCGACTGAGCGGTGATGCTTTTGTAGTAGCCAAATTATCTCGGTATGAAGTGAGTGGCCACTTCCTGCCTTTATTTAAACAACCTCGAAGAAACGTCGCCCCGCATTCCTCCTTGAAGAATGTTCTTTGAAGGACGTTTCAAGTGATCGCTGGATCCCAGTGGCACATAATGCTCACAGCCGTCAAGGTTTTGAAGGAAACATACCTACGGTACTAGTAGTGATTTGCCAGGAATAGTTTCCAAAGGTGCTGATCGCTTGGAGCAATATTCAGCACTGACTGCAAGAATAGGTACGCCTGTTTCCTATCAAACTAACTAACCAACTCACTCACTCACTCACTCACTCACTCACTCACTCACTCACTCACTCACTCACTCACTCACTCACTCACTCACTCACTCACTCACTCACTCACTCACTCACTCACTCACTCACTCACTCACTCACTCACTTACTCACTCACTCGCGCACTCACTCACTCGCGCGCTATATCAGAGAACAGTGACGGCTGACCATTAATATTACTATCATTATTTTGGCATCGTCACGAGCACTTCGCCCTGGTTCTTCCACCACAATTTTTGTATTGTCTCACCTTCCTTTCCCGAAGGTACGTACATCCTTTTAGTGGGTGCTGCTCGTTCCAAATATGATTGCTTGGTGACGGCCTTGTTACTTGCTTCCTCAAGTCGTGTGGTTGTAAACTCAGACCAAATACAAGTTTCTCGACATCTTGTTTCCTGATTTCCTCGCTTGATAGGTGGTACTCACTGGAAGTCCATATTGCTGCTTTATGCACTCAAGTGCCTTTTTTGTGAAAGTCAAAGTGGAAGTAAAAAAGGGAGAGAAAGCAAACGAATAAAAGCAAGCACCTGCAAAAACACTGGGGGCGTTGTTTCAATTTTTTCTGTAATATTTTTCTGCGCGGTTAGTTTCTGCCATGTTAGATTGCAAACAGCATAACTGCGAAGCCTGCGTCAAGCAGACAATAGTTTTTAGTTTTGTGCAACTTGAAAAGATGACAGCCTAGAACTACCCATGACCCCTTTTAGAATGAACTAAGCGATATAAAGAAATTCACCATATCGCTGAGGCATGACATCAAGCGGATCAGTTTGAAAAGGTAACCGTCTTTTCACAGCCGGCGCTAACGGCACACGAAAAGAGCTTACTTGTACAGGTACCTAAAAAACGTGTATACAGTAACTTAAAACGACACTTTTCAAGAATTAGTAGCAGGAGTATAAATGTTTATTGGGCAAAAATGGGTAAGAGAGCCGGGGATGATTTTTCACGTTGGTCTTGATGTGATCATGCTGTGTGGTTGGCATCCCTAGTCCGGGATGCCATGGCCTGCAACTGCATGAACCCAGGCCACCACCAGGCCACGCTGGTTCTCCAGGTCAGCCCCAGTCAGCACGCCTCCCACTGCTCCTGTGATGGTGCCAGGGTCTTCGGGAGTTCCTTAGCGACCTTTCACTTCCACACCATGTGGCATGGGGTGTTGGGCGTTCCGCTACAAAACTTGCATTTATAGCTGAATAAACTGGTTGTAGCTAAATTTAATTAGGTGTCTTATAAAAGAATGGCCTATGATATACTATTCAAAGGAGCATAATCAAATTGAGCTATAAGCAACGGAATTTTACTGGGTAACACCCAGTTACAAACCCAGTTACGTTAAGGCATTTAAAGCTGTTCTGACTTTTTTGCGCAGCAGCGGCCTCTCAGCGATATTGTAGTTGAGGCCCGTCCGGCTAAACTTTAACACATGCACATTATGAGTATAGGCATATTTTGTACATAGCCATTTATTCCTTTCTCCACCATCTCCATCTCTCTCGTCCTCTATCCACGCTCTTTCCTCCCTTATCCCTTCCCACACACAGAATAGCTGGCCAGATACACTACCATCACGCCGTCCTTTCTGTGTTTTTTTTCATTCCAATAAAATTCCTCAATCTCTCTCTCAACGCTCAATGATGTAACTCAAAGGTTTGCATTTTACTAAACTTGGTTATTTGCCCTTGTATGTTTTCTTCTGCAGACTTTTATGGGAGGTGTTAAGGTACCTTTAAGTCACATTTGATAATAATGCTTCAATCTGTCGTTCATTTTCTCGCCACTCGTAATGTAAGTTTATTGCACCTCTTCAGTTTCCTGCGTAACCAGGATTCTGAGTCCTAGGACATCAGTGGCTCAATCGTCGCCCCGAGAGACCCGTTCTGAAATACAACGGCTACACCGGAAACAGTGTGATGCAATCTGTAGCGGTGTGCGTGCGGCTACGTACAGTATTTGCAGATGTTTTGGGCGAGATTCGGGTAACTTGGCACCACCGAAAATTTCGAAAATAGCAATACCAGTAAAAACAAGAAACAACCCGGCAAGATTTGTGTACAGTTTTTTATATTTCTGTCACAATAAATTTATTTCGAATGCATAAACTGCACCCTATGGGGGAAATTATCCCAAGCGGAGTAAAGCAGACAAAAAGCATGAATGTTGCGGGACGGTAAGCTAATAACACACTTTATCTGTATTACAAACTGATTAACTTGGAAAACTGGACTCGTTAGTGCATTATCGAAAAAATAAACACGCCAACATGGACAAGGACACAGACAGGACGACAAGGAATGCGTCGAACTTTTTCAACGGGTGCGGAAATGAGTAACTGGCTGGACGCTCATCTATATGTTGGTGTTCATTCGCAGTAAAATTAGTTGGAAGTTCAGCGAAGCCATTGTCGTCTCTCTGTCCTTGCCCATTTTTTGTGCGGTATTTTTGTTCGATTGCAAACGGTGAAAGCAATCTCAGAATAAAGTGGATTCTGGGCATATAAATTATATTGCGTGGCCACAAGCAATCGAAATGTATATTTTGTCTGCTTCACTGCGTACTGTCTAAGATTTCTTTCTGATTTTACACAAATGAGGGCGTTATTCTCACTACGAAAAATGTACCCGCCGCTGTCACTCAATAGCTCTGGCGTAGTGCTGCTCAGCCCAAGGACGCTGGTTCGATCTCGGCCGCGGTGGCTTCTTTGGTGATGAGGGGCGACAAGCGAAAAAGAGCGTGTGTCAACATTTTGGCTCACGTTAAAGAACCCCAGGTGACCCAGATTAATCCGGAGCCCCCCCCTGCGCCGCCCTTCATAACCCAGGTGTAGCTTCGGCACGTTAAACCCCCAAAGTTGTAAATTTAACTTGGAAAAGAAGTAATGACATTTTTCAATTTAATTTTTAATGAAGTAGCGAGTTCCGAAAGCACCAAATTTGGTTGGTAATAGTAAAGTGGCGGTATGTTTCTTTTGGGTTGAATGACCAATAACAATTTATTATGCCTTCTTGCCAACAGATTTCAAAGAAATACTGCGTTCACAATTCTGTGCTTAAATTGGTTGCTACGTAAACGCATCTACGAACGATCTAAATGTACATTGACACGTGGTTTAGGAGATAAAGGTGCCCTATTGTACTCTTTAATGATCGATGAGTGTATCCTCTTATCTAAAACTGCTCCTTTTCCGCGATCTTCAAGGACCCATTTTGAGGCAGTGGAAGCCCGGTTTCATGCATGCGCCGCGTGTCCATCGATGGGATGCGAAGTTTTTGGTCGACCACCCGCTATATAAGCAAAAACATTAGTTTTCTGGCAGAATTTCATTGATGCCGCTAAGAAACCTTTCGCTTAAAAACCTATCTGCCTGTCCACTTGCTCGCTGCAAATGTCGTCCGCAGACGATAGCCCTACGCCGCCCCTGGCCAGAAACTACCTCTCCCCCTTCCACCCCGCATGGTATTGCACTCCCCCTCGCTCCTCCAAAGATCAAGACAATGAGGCTCGCTACAAATAAATTCCATTTACCAGCGGTCCCGCTGCTCGCGCGCATTCTGTTGGCACTACGCGTGTTTTATCATTGGGTTTTTTTCCTCTGCTTGGACTGCACGAGGCAGCATGCTTTGTATTATTCGTTTTTATCTCGCTCTACTCGAAACTATTCGTTACGTGCTGTCACCTTCCCATTACCTACAGAAAATACATTCAAAGTTGACTCCTAATTAAAAGAACGCTATACTCTGTATTGATACTCACATTTTGCCTCAAGCTAGATATTATACGCCATTTGTCTGTATTGCGATATTTTAGAGCCAGATTTTTTAATCAGTAGCCAAATACGTGGATATGTTTTATGGCGGCTCCGGTCTTTTCGGTACAGGACGTTTCGGTACAGGGCGTTTCGGTACGGTCTTTTCGGTGCACGGACCTTTCGGGACACGGGCGTTTCGGGACACGGACGTTTCGGGACACGGACCTTTCGGGACACGGGTGTTTCGGTACAAAGACGAATTCCGGCGAGCGCTTCAGGCTGCGCGCGTTGTCGGCGGGGTGGTTGCAAGCACGCAATTCGTACCTATTTATCACAGATGTTCTTGTTTTCAATTGTGCGTTATTTTAGGCAAGGAAATGGTTATAGGGGCTTGCCAGAAAAAAAGTCGGTTAATGTATTAAATACTAGCTGGGATATTTATGGAATTTAGACAACGTAATTGTTCATTATTTTGTTTTAGCGGCTTATTATCACCAGTATCAGAAACAGTAGCATTGTGTTTTTCACTCGTTTTTGACGACTTATTATCACCTGTTTTTTTTTTCGCAAAATCAGTGAGATCAACTATTTTGTTATCACTTTGTGCAGTCTCTACGACAACGGCTGCGTAAATGAGGGCGGCGGCACGGGGAAAGGTACCTGCGACGCGTGGGTGCGAGAGGGGTGGACTGCAGGGCCAGGATACTTCGTTCACGGGTGCCCGAAAGCCAGACATTTTGGGGGGGCTTGCGTTACTGCCAGTTTACGTTCGCCGTGGCGACCGCTAAGAAGACCAGTACTGGAAGAAGGTTCATAACTAAGTTTTGCCTATTTTTGGCAAAAAGCAAAAGTTTCTAAGCTGCAAGGTGCAAAATTATCGATGTCTAAAATCTTGATTAGTGCCCCTTCGCTTATCGGAACTGCAGATATCGAAGCATTTCAGGTGGCGAGCACAGTAATGTGGCTGAGCTAACGCAGTAAACCGTTCGTCGGGTAAAGTTAATTGAAATATGGGCAAATGTTTCAGTGCGATGCACCAGTACAGGTCTATGTTGAGTGACGGTCAGCAGTAGCGGCCCACTCACAGTTTAGATAATTTACATAACCTAAATAATGCCGTCACTGTAAATAAACTAACCGCGCAGGCTCAAGTGAGAGTCGCTTCCGAAGCTTCAATAAATCTTTATATCCGTCCGAGTATTGCGCGTCAGCCAGGTTAATCAAAGCCTCAGCTGCGTTGCACAGCTAGCGTTGCTCCGCGGGGCCTACTAAAAACACACAGGCCTTTAATTGAAAAGTCCGCCACTGGTTTGCGTGGCACTCGGAATTAAAAAAATGACGAGCGAACGAAGCACGGGAGGACATACACGTGCGACAAACATGGTGTGTTTGTACACAGAATTTAACTTGCTTCAATCGATATATTTAGCAGTTCGAGTATTTGGGTGTGAGTAGATGAGTATATAGATCGTCAGGGAAAGTGGCAGCGATTAATACCTGAGCTTGAACCGATACGTCCTGCACCAAAAAGACCGGCGCATCCCCTGGGGACGAAGCGAGAAAAAAACGAACCCGGGCCCGAGCCGGTTGTACGCAGAGCGGACTGACAGATCCGCTGCCTTTACGGCCTTTGCAGTACCCGCGAATGTATGAAGCGAGAAAATGAACACAGCACTACACGTTAATCAGCACCACGTTTATAAAATGCTGCCTATAATCGTATCGTTCAACCTCTGCATTAACTTTGGCTGGGCGGCTGAATCGAGGGACGGGCAGACAGGCAGACAAACTGACATACAGAGAGACCGAAATTTCCGCGTTTCGGCCCAATACAGACTATCGTCGTTAAAAAAATACTGATGGCGGTGATCTGATGGCGGTGATATTCAGGTGCCATTTATCTCTGATAGGAATGAAACCCCACCAAATTATGGCAAGTATAATTTCCGGCAGAACGTTGAAAATCACAAGCGAACAGTCCTGACAAAAATATATTGATGTAGGTTGCCGAAAGCATTGCAGATAGCGTTCAATATTACACCAGAGCCTTTTCAACTTCCAAATTACAAACACAGTAAACCCAGCATAGTAACTGCTAGCGACGATAAAGCCGGGACGGAAGCCTGCGACAAGGTTAACAGATAATGACTCGGCATGCGCATTGCGTTATCAGGAGAAAGCAACCCCCACAAATACGGAATGCCAAAATATTTCAAGATCTTCATCGTCATTACGTTAGAAAGAAACAGCTTCCTTAGCCTCTGCGGTGGCGCTTAATTACGCAGCTGTTAGTGTAGTTTCTGGAAACTGGAACAAATAGTTACTGCCGAAATTTTTTTATTAAATAATGAGAGAAAATACATGATGATACTGTCCTTCAAGAAACGAAGTAATCAACGAGCTATACTTTTTTTGGCTACTGTTACGCAAATAGATAGGATTTTTTGGCAAGGCCGCATAAATTTTTACTGGCCTTAAATAACGCAGAAATACGAGCAACAACAGTTGTAATAAACACGTTCGACTTGCGTGCTTGCAACTCTTATGTTAACAACGCGCGCGAATTTTGCTGCCTCAAACGCTCGCTCGAATTCGTTTGCGTACCGAAATGACCTGTACCGAACCACCCTGTACCGAAGTGTCCTGTACCGAAGTGTCCTGTACCGAAACGCCCGTGTCCCGAAACACCCGTGTCCCGAAACGCCCGTGTCCCGAAACGCCCGTGTACCGAAAAGACCGTACCGAAACGCCCTGTACCGAACCGCCCTGTACCGAAAAGACCTAGACCCGTTTTATGGTCTCTACCTGGCATGAGACTTTCTTTTGAGAAGACCAAATACTATCGCAATAAAAGAAAATTGATTCGTCGTACGCCCTAGAGGAAATATATTTTTCCCTCTTTAAACAACGAAGCTGTTGAGCAAATCGTTTGGGCATTGGGCGCGCTGTTCAAAATACCAAGAAAAGGCCAAGCGATCGTTCATGCGTTCCTCGAGCGCATGGTCGCCAAGCCAAACATACCCACATAGGGAGATTGGCCAATCTCGGCCACAAAAAAAACTCCACCGTCCGCCGTATCGTGGCAACCATAGCTCGGAAAGAGAAAGACACCTTATAGCGTGCGCCCTCTGTTCATTTGTCCCAGGGTCGTCGTGCGCATGCGCTCTGTACAGAAGAAGAGCCGCGACTTGAACGTCGAAGCTGCTGTAGGTGGCGAGTGACTCCATATGACCCGGCCGCGGATAGTTCGCACTGTCGAATGAAGAGGTCACGTTTCAAGACGCTGGGCGTGCAGACGATACGTCGCGCTTGCAGAGTGGCGTACGAAAACGTCGACCAAAATGACGAGCTCACTCTGGCCTCGGTAAACATAAGGTAATTAAAATGCAATGCCGCCGACGTCCATTAGGATACCACAACGATACTCCTACTAAAATTTGTGTCGTCAATGATCCCCTACAACAGCTTCGCCATTCAAGTCTTACGTGTGAGTGCAAGCATCCTAAATTGTCTTATGGAAAAAGTGAAACATGTACAAAAGCCCGTGCATGGTTTCGGCACCAAAAATGTTGAGCCAAGGCGTGGCGGGAGTCTAAAAATGAAGCTCTCCCAAACAGAAGCAGAGGGTTTATTTTCGTGGCACCCAGTGGTGTCTTCGTCGTTCGATTCCTCTGTTAGCAAAACGGGCGCGGTGGATGAGTGTACGACCGAGTTTCCTCAAGCATGGCACAAAACATTGCACCTGATCAAATGGATCTGCTTTCGCAATGGGAGCCACTGGCAGTGCACTATGCCTTACAATTTTACGGTCATTTCTGTCCTCGCGCCCAACGCTTGGAGGATCTGTCTGTTCCGGCCCCCTAGCTCGTCACTTAACTCAGCTAGAGGTATTACACAGGGCAGGAATGCGCCTGATCTCAGGCCTTTCCAAACATGCTCGAATCGACGAACTCAACTGCTATGACCGGCTGCACAAACTCTGCGCCACGGCAGAGAATGCACGCAACGGTTACGAACAACGCCTGAAACATACAAGGCAAGGCAGGGCACTGATTCATTACAAAGACCAACCCGTCTCAAACCATCCGCCATATCCGGGAGGTGCTTCGCCATTGGACGAAATTCTAGTGGTTGACCCATTTCCATTCTCCGCTATATGGGCCCACGACACCCGCCACGCCGCGCGCCTCCTCCCGGCAACAATACCAACGCAATGAAAAAGCATAGCCATTCATCACCTGTTTACTGAAGAAAGCAGAGGTTATGAAAAAATTTCCTACCCCACGCTCGTCTCCGCTATCAGGGAATCCGCCTTTCTTGCAGACGCGCCAACAGACGACCCCACAGAGCAAGAAACGTGGTCGTGCGGGCCGACGACCACGTTTAAGCCAAGACAACCGCTAGGCGCCATGACGATTGCAAAGACTGGCAACTAGCGCTTCCAGCCCGCAAGGCTAAACAAACAGTTTCATCTTCAGCACACCTTGTAACAATGACCTGTTGTAGGGTAGCATCGAAGACCATTATTGTAAATCTGCGTTCGATTCCTGGTTACCAAGATAGTACGGGCGACGAGAGAGTTGACGAGGCGGTGCGCACACTACTCTTCAACTATATAGTCCTATTTCTGTTACAGCCCCCTAACTCCCCCACACAGGAGCCAACAATGCCCGCACCGACATGCCACCCGAATAAAACCTTAAAAGTTGGTAAGAGCCTGCGTACGAGGAAATCGCAAGCCACCGTACGTGTACATTCGCTCACACTGCCTCAAGGGCTGCCTAGGGCTGGCCAGGGCAGCTGCACAGGCTACTAGCATGCTTAGTTCTTACCAAGACGAGCTCTTACCAAAGCTCTTACCAAGGGTGGCGAAATTACCAACCACGACGAAGAAGCACGATTACACCGTCCTTCCCTCTCTTTGTCCTCCCACCTGCCAATCCAAGACCTACGACCCGTCGGCCCAGGACCACCCACGGAACGACTCAAACGTCCCCAGTGCGGCATCGCTGCACGCCCAACCGCGACACATCTGTTATGGGACTGTCGGCCCCATTCTGTGCTCCGGGAACTCCACCTCGGGACGCTTCAGGTATCGTCCTACGATACGCGGATCCGGCCCGCGTCTCGCGCACGCGCGAGCCGGACAGGGTCGGCTGCAGTCGCTCTGGGCTTTCGCCTAGGAGACGGTAATTCTCGTTCCGTCCTGTTCGCGCTCCCCTCCCGAGCCAACGTGACTTCCTTTTTCTATAAAATGTTTTCCAACAGCAATTTTAGTCTTGGTTTTTTTTTTTGGAGCAGGTATTTAAACTGTATATTTTTAATTTTGACAATTCATTTTGGTATAATGTCTTTTTTTCCTATGTTTGAATTGTATAGTCCTTCAGACTTCCATTCTAACAACTATCTTATTTTCACTATTAAGACATTTAAATCTGTTGCTTCCTCCAATTTTGCATCTTTTTGCAGCGGTACGGCGTTACACTGTTCGCCTATTTAGGCTGTTTTTCTTGTATTGGTGTTTCCCACGTTGTTTTCAGGCTTCTTTATTCCGTCTTAATTCTTTGGGGCAGATGTTTAAGGTGTGAATTTTTTTATTTTGAGTGTTCATTTTTGTAAAATTGTTATCTCTCATTTGAAATGTTTATTGGTTTTCGAAATTCCGTTCAACGAATGATCTTCATTGACGCTATTCTAACGCTTGAATGTGTTACTTCCGCTGATGATGCATTTTCTGTAAATTCAGGGCGTTACGCGGCGCTCAGTCTAGGGGTACAGTCAAAGCTCCAGATAGCAAAACGCGATCTTACGAATTTCACGATCTAACGAACAAATTCGAATTCCCCGCACGTGCCTATACGGCTCAATGTTTTTATGAACTCGAACTAACCAAATAAATTCAGCGCCATTCCTAATTTAACGATGTATTTCGAGAAACAGAGATATTTTAAAAAAGGAGCAATTTAGAAAGCATTTCTTCAGATCGCCACGAAGATCATTGCGCCAAGTCAGAAAAAAATCCAGGCTCATAGTTTTCTTTTATGAAGCTCTACGGGATAAACTCATCAGTCCCGGTTTTCAGTCAGGGATACTACTAAAACTGCTGAAGCTCTTGTGCCCGCTCTAGGCCAGGTGATGGATGCTATTGACTTTGTCAGGCGCTTTGCTGGGGCGACGAGGGAACCGAGGACACGTTGAACGCGATTGTGTGCTACCAAAGGTATGTCCACCTAATGCTAACGAATCCCACGCAGGCGAAAACCACAGGCTTTTCTAACCACGATATTAATTTGTTTCCCCCAGAACCCCAAGCGTTTTATTGGTATTATTTGTACAGCGCAGTTTTATCGCATTGCTAAATTATCGGCCAGCGAGCTCCGTCGCGGCCGCAATTACTACGTCATGGTAGCCGCTGGGATGCGCCTCCCTTTAAACATCGAACTCATGGAATCAACTGCTTCTAAAATGACATTCCCTATTTATTTATTTATTTATTTATTTATTTATTTATTTATTTATTTATTTATTTATTTATTTATTTTATGGGGAGGTTTATTGGCAGGACGGCAGCAAGGCGTTGAAACGCAGATAGGCTCAGCTGAGTCCGAAGGGGTTCTGCCGTGAGCGCTCAGCTCTCGTGCCAACAGACTGGTGATGATGATATTGAGTCTTGCCATGATGATGATGCAGGTCGCATGAGGTAATACGCTCTGCTGGCTGTTCTTCCAACTTCACCGCTGTGTAGCTGCGCTGGTAGCGTTACGTCGATGGTGGCTAGTCTTCCTCGTCACAATTTATTTATTTATTTATTTATTTATTTATTTATTTATTTATTTATTTATTTAAAGTACCCCTAAAGGCCCTCACGCAGGAGGGTATTACATAGGGGGTGGTCAATGCAGCAAAACCAAACATACGAACAAGGATATACACTAGGAGAAATAGAACATAGAAACAACAGCGCATGCACGAACACAAATATGATAAATGTAATATTAGCTCGAAATAACGCGTAAAAATCAAGTGATAAAATGCAACAACAAACAAATCTCTGTAGAAAAAGAAGAATCTGTCAGAAGTTTTACAACCAAAAAGCGGTAGTTTTGTTTTCATTTCGAAACTTCCATGAGTATTATTTGATTAAATTTAACAGCATCAATGACGGTGTCGATGTGTGATGGCAATGCGTTCCAGTTGTCGAAGTTCTTGATTGAACGAAATAGTTCGTGGTTCTCCGTGACTCCGTTACATAGGGTTTTAATTGTATTTAAAAAAGAATGCTACGCATCACTAACTTTATTCAGCGAACGGTGAAGTGGTTGGAGCCGTTTCCACAATGGGTGGAGTACCCCATTCCAGGTACAGCTGTGATGTGGCAACTGAGCGGGCTGTACAAAAGCGGGACGGACAAACGCCTGCTGGCCGCGTCAGTCATTTGCGTTGAATAATGTAGACACCAGGCTAGCAATTTAATAGTTTGGAATGGTCGTGCCCCTACGTACGTCATGTTCATGATTTCTTTAACTTTGGCCGTGTGACGGAATCGAGTCACAGAAGACAGACAGACAGACAGACAGACAGACAGACAGACAGACAGACAGACAGACAGACAGACAGACAGACAGACAGACAGATGACAGACAGATTCTCTGGGTGAATTCGACAGCACAGATTACCATCAATAGGAGGAAATGAAAGAGAAATTGCAGCTGGAAAGCGCTCTCTCACAAACACACAGTCGTAAAACCAACGCGGAGGCCCTCACGTACTGGTATACGACTTGTTTTAACAAAGTAAGATTGCCATATTGAGTTCGTTCATCTCTGGTGGTGCTGCTTACTTCGAAGGTTTGTCCTATAAGGAGAGCGCGCATGAAGCTGTAAGTCTGGAGCGGGTTATTTTGCATCCGGTCTACGCAAGTCGAAAAATAAGTTCTCACGTTGTTCGGTATAGCCGACAAATTTGGTTTAACGGAGTTCGCGGTGAAGGAGGCTTTCAGTCCTCGCTTTTGCTTCACAGCTCTACCAACGCAATCATTGACCTGACACCATCATGGTGTTTCCTGTTCGATGGGAACAGTGTGCGGCATTCGTTTACCTGATTTTTTTCTCGTTTTTGCCTAATACCTGGTATTTACTTGAGTTCCGTAACTTAGAGGGGCTTGCAGCCGTTACGCCGCAACCACTCGATTATTATACCCTCACTACGGTACCGGGTACTTAGCTCCACCACCCATTCATGCTTTTCTAATCCCGTCATAAGTTACGACATGATTCTTTTTCTTATGTCTCTTGCGAACATGTTAGCCAGAGCTGCACGTTCTCGCGGTTGTGATGCATTTATTAGAATCGACGACTCGGTGTTAAGAATCGTCACTACTGCCTTGCTTAATCTGTGGCCTCATACGTGTTGTCTTGTTGAAGACACTTTATATCCCATTCAATAAGATATCCGTCCAGTGTGTCGTAAGCCCCTTACATGCGATACAGTTCATTGAGAGTTTCTATTTCCAACGTTTAGGGAAAACGTACCTTATAGCGTCAAGACTTGGGTGTATTCTGGCTCTCGTGAACAGGCACATTTGTCGTCATCCAACAGCTTGAATTAGTCGGGAGCGCATAAAGAGTTATTCTTCCTATAAACGATACAGATTGTAATCTTCCTCCTGCTGATGGGCCCATCCCTCCCCTTCAAGGTTATGGGGAGATGATGTTGCCGTTCTTAAGGAGAGACAGTGAGGTATCATTACATTTAACCATCTACAGAGGCCGCCACTGTATGGAGCTGTTTTATGGTACCTCTTCGATTGTAGACGAAATCGGGTCATCCCACCCCTCACTAAAGGCCCACTTGCAATGGAGAGTAGGGTTTGCGCACCGCAACGCGGGCGGAGGGAGACAAAGCACCACCCAAACAAACGGGCGTATGCTCGAATTGAATAAAAGGTACCCTTGTGCAGTTTCTGGCGACGCGAAAGGAAATATCACCCCGCGGAGTTCTGCACTGGCGACAGGTATGGAAGCCTGTGTAGTCCATTGCTTTCTTGGGTTTATTGGGCCGAAGCTATCATTTCCACAACATGACGGGTGTAGGCGTGGGCCCTAAAGTATGTAGCTCAAAAACACAAGGTCTTCAAAATATTAAAGGGTGTGTTTTGCACTAAAATGGAATAAACGTGTTTTCACTCACCCACTCATTTTGTCCAGAACTTGATAAGGAATACATGATAAGGAACTTGATAAGGAACACATGCTAGACAGGATAAAGTGCCGCTCAAACAATCATTTACTTTCAAAATGTTTTTTGTTAGGTTCGTAAGAAAATGTTTCACCTTTGGGGCACGACTAACACAAATACTACGCTCTACGTTCCCTCTGGACAACGATACGTACGAGTGGTATAAAATAGAAGGGCATATAGGCGTGTGAGAGGAGTATACAAATGTTTAAGAGGCGTAGAGGTTTTCGCTTGAGTAGCGACATCAGGGGCGTTCTAATCAACATGCACACCATCTACCGGCGTTATCTACCGTTAATGCGCAGCCATTGAGAAAGGAGGCCGGTGCGCTCGAGGTGTGTTTTCTTACGTGTAGGACCGGCAATTTTGGAAGCGTTTTTACAGAGAAGCTTTTAGGGCGCAAACCTTTGTAGCTCGTCTGTGGGCTGAGCCGTGTCGACGTCGTAGTTACAGAGAGAACGATGGCAAGACCAACGTGTGAACGAAAAAGCGCAGGAAGAAAGAAAGCAAAAGAGGAGAGTGTCGCGTAATTGGGAGTGGAGGGCGGTTCGCCGTGGCGGCGCGAGCCAGCGCTCTCCGAAAATGTGCGGTGGGGGAGGGTAGGGGGCAGTATGTTGTGCCCGCACAAGGCGTTCGACGTAGAGACGCTTGGCGAAAACGTGAGGGGAGCGTGCGCGCGAATATGATGTGCGGGCGCTTAAGACGCAGTTCCCGGTCTCTTCCTGACATGCACTTCGCGCCGCCGACTCATCTCGCTGCCGTCGAGAGAACCCACGAGTGAGTGCTGTGTCAGCGCACTGCTGCTGCTGCGCCCAAATATCGAATTAGGAAGTATCGTAATCACCAGGCAATTTTTATTTACTGCGCCTGTATCTCCGCTCTTCGTGTGTCCTTGACCTCGTAGCGCTGTTCAGTATGCAACCTTACCAACTGGATCGGATTTTCTTACTACTGCGGTGGAGCTGTTTATAGCTTGTGTTAAGATCGAGGGGTTGCATCGAGTGGTTACGAAGACTGGCCGGAGAGGTTTCCTTTTCTTTGTTTTTTTTTTTACTATGAGCGCAGGAGGTTGGAGCAGCCTTTCGTGTGCCGTTTCTTTTTTGTTTGTTTGTTTGTTGTTCTCTCGTGGTCGGGGGCCGCGGACCCCGCTCAACGCGTCGTCGGCAGCGGAAAGGAACCGTTTGCCGCTAATTCTCAGAAGCAGGAGAAGGGCGAGGCCGTGTGGCGCATTGCTCGCAACGGGCGCGTCGGGTGTCAACTTCGGGAGCGGACCGGAAGCGGCCGGTTGTAAATCGCTGGGCAGACTCCACGCAAAGACGCGAAATGTCAAAGTGGCCGCGGCCACTTTCTTTAAACAAATCACGACACTGTGCCGGTCTGTTTTGAAATGGGGAATTCGGGGAATGACCGGAAGCAGCTGCAGGTGGCCGCTGGGAAGCGGGGATGAAGCGATGGCGGCGATCCGCGTAAGCAAACTGCGCCAGCACGACACAGATGTGCATTGGAACGACGGTTCGGGATTCATTGCTTTCGGTCCCTGTGAGGGTACTCCTAAATCAGTGTAAGAACCCGTCAGGCTTGGGTAGTTTGTTGGTTTGTAGTGTCGCGGCTTCCGGTGCGAATCCTTCCTGAGTATTAACGTGTAGTTTGCGTGGGAATGGGAAAGGAGTTTTGGACAAGGGGTGGGCCAATTGCCTAATTATGAGCTCCGCCTGTGGGTTGCTGTGCGGCCTATAAACGGCCAGAACTGTTAATTATGTGCCCTCCTCTCTTTCTTTGGTTCCGCCTTCCTTGGAGGCGTGGTTTTTTAAATAAAACCGAGTTGTTTGTAGTAGGAGAGGAGAGAGCCGCGCGTGATGCGGGCTCGTCCCGAGCTCGTCTTTAGCTCGGAACTGCGATGTCAGTTGTAACTTCTTTGTAAATAGTGTAATAAAGTGTAAATATCGTGGAGCAGACCGTCGTCAGCTATGTGCCTTCGATCAACGAACCATCTTCAACATCTTCAACATCGACCGATCTCAACCATCCTCGTAATTTCAACTGCTTGTTTCTAAAACAATTGCGTTCGCGGACGCAGTCTCCTCGACAAAGACTTTTCTATCATGTGACTAAGCAAATTGTCTCGTGAATGCTCGGTGGCTATCAATCTCATGTTGGTATCTGAAAAAAAATCATACTTAAATTTGCCGCTAGGACAACGCTAATTTTCGGCAACTTCATTTACTTTTCATAACTATTTATTTCGCAGTGAAGTTGTAAACGTTGCAGAATTCTTGGCTGCTGTCAATATAATTAACGTTTTGAACATGCTCCCAAACAAACTTTTGCGCTCACCGAATGTTCTGACTAATATTGAAAGTGTTTTCTGATTGCTAACATTTGATTTTGTTGCTGTTGACCATATATTGTTCCTGGTTTGCACTATGTTCGGTTGGTATGTTCTCCTATGCTCTGAATACCGAGACAAACCTGTAGTTCCATTCTCTAGCTTGTATTTGTATGATTACTTGTTTTTTTTGTCATAACTAATTTTCCCCCAACAAAAAAGCCTAGGGGTACGGCAGGTATTTGGAATAAATAAATAAAAAATACATGAGGGTTTGTGTTTTTTTGAAAAACCGGTTGTTACTCTTCTGTTATCAAAACTGCTCGGGAACAAATTAAATCCCAATCAGCCGCTAAGACGACTGTAACATTACGCAGGGTTTTACTTACTCTAATAATAACGTGTTCCACAGTGAAGCTCTATTTATTATACGATTCCCATCTGGTATCAAGAGATGGTATCAAGACATGGAAGACAAACGGACAGACTCATGTATACCCGCTAGAAAAAGAGGCAAGTCATAAAAAGTTTCCTTCATGTAATTACCTACAAAATGTGTTCAATCGCAAGTTACAATAAAACGTGTCGTTTTTTTTCGTATACTATTTAGACTGCGCCCAGCTGCGCTGGAAACCCTTCTTCACACAATGGAAGAGAAATTAATTTTTCCAGGAAGAAATTTGTTTTTTTAAGCAAGCAGTCCATCTTTGTTCTAGCGGGTAGGCTAGCATTATTTACTTTGGGATGCAGCTGTAAACATTATCTAACTCACGCCAACAGAAAAGTTCGGGCAGTATCTTCGTGTGTTGGCGGAAACACGTGAAATACAACGTTACAGGGACAAAAACGTAACATCTTCCGCCTTCCTTTAAATATGTTGCAACTTAAAAACAAACGGTTCTGGATAAAGCAAGGGTACATCAGGTGTTTTTTTTAGTGGCGGTGGTAGGATGCATTTAGGCGGCAAATCATTTTATTGGATTGCCTTTACTGACACCTCCCGCGGGAAGAAATCACACAATAACATTGCAATTTTTTATTACTTTATTGCAGCTTTAGAATAAAAGTCCAAAGTGCAATAATGAACGCACAAGAGCTCTTTCTGGCTTAGTTTTGGTGGGTGCAGGTGTTGGCTCCTTGTTTGTCGCTAGAGAGCTTAAATGCACGACTAGAGCTCACTAAACACCCATCGATTCGGACTACGGCTACCGATGAGGATTCTATACAGTGATGAAAAATACGTGATGATGCAAACAAAGCAATCAGCTTAACACAAAAGCAACGGGTGTGCATGATTAGCCCTTGTAACCAAGGCCGTATCCACCGCCATATCCATAGCCGCCGTATCCATAGCCGCCGCCGTATCCTCCTCCCAGTCCCGAATGCGCCAGGATGGCTCCTCCGCTGCCAACCTGGTTTACTTGGTGCGCAGTCCTGACCAGGAAGGCCGGTCCCGCCACAAGTTTGTAGAAGCCCGGTCCTCCACGCAGAAGGGCAACGCTGCTTCCTATACCGACACCACCAAAGCCGTAGCCACCGCCGTAACCTCCACCGTAGCCTCCACCGTAGCCAAGCCCGTAGCCAAGTCCATAACCAGGTCCATAAAAGGGCCCGTATCCGCCAAACACTCCTCCACCAATGGCCGTGGCCAGGGCAATGCAGAAGACGGTAGTAATGCTCTGTATGGGATGGAAATGCAGCAACACGCAAAAATTAACTACGTAGTAACACCAACCAAATTATGCGATATGAAATGCATAAACGTAAAATAGGCGTTTTTTATTGTCCAGAATTTACACGTACGGCCCAAGCATATAACAACAATGGCTGCACCGAGTGGGTGCCCGAGTCGTAAAATTTTTCCACTGTATCTCTACCTTTTACGCGTGGGATGTTTTGGTGTAACCAAACATGGGCTTTTTTGTTTTTGGGGTCGCATCACCGTCAGGTGTTAGCACGCACACAGCTTTTCGTGCATGCACGCAATTTCGTGTGCGTTCGTCGCAATGTACCGTCTTTGTTCTATCTTCCGTGAAATGCTCAGTCGGAAACGAATTTTCAAATTACAGTAGAACCCCGCTTACGCGTTCACGGTTCATACTGTTTCCCGGTTACTACGCTCTTAATTGGGAACACAAGAAATGTCCCTTAGCGTTACTGTGTTTCTACGTTCCTGGATAGCACAATTTCCCGGTAAGTACGTTGAAAATGTTGCACAACTACGGCCTGATGGTAAGTTTTACGGTGAACAAAAACCTTGCTGACGTGAGTGCGGACCCGGTCTCAGCGCGCGCGGCGAAATACGCAGGCGCTGAGCGGTGGTCGTGCTACCATGGTCACGTGGCCGCTTTCCCACCGTGCTGGGCTTGCCGGAGTCACTGTGTAACGCGGCTGCGTTTAGATAGGGTGGCCTGTATAACGACGTCCCCACGTGCGAAGCGCTAACCATGGAAGAACTCGTGGAGGAATCACGCCATGAAGCATCGCCGTCTCTGGATGAAGCCTTCGAGAAAGATGACCGCGACGACGAGGAGGAAGAGGTGGCGCCACCGGCGGCCACATATGCTTAGGTCGTAGTCGGCTTCGAAGCGGTGCGGCCTTACTTACGCGCGAAGTCCAATCCCGGTGCGGACAAAAAGTTTGCAATGTTTAGAAAAGGAGCTCTTGCTCTCAAAGGGCCGCAGCATGCGCCAGCAGACGTTGGCAGACACGTGCAAGTGAAACAGGCCATTAATTGCTTATGTTCGTCAATCGATTAATTTTTTTGGGTGCGGCGTGGATCATACGTTTTCCCTGATAGTACGTTTCTTCCTGGCGCTTTTTTTTAACATATCAACAATGTTCTACTGTCTACGCGTCAGCATAGACAGCTGAAAGTTTCTTATTTTGAATGTGCATGGGTTTTGCCTTCAATGTGCACTGTTGTATGTATTATGGCCAGTTGACACATTCTGGAAATACGTTGCCCTGCCTGAAATTCTTTTGAAGTTTTCAACTTGGTAACAACGACACTGGAAAAATACTTCGCCCACCCAGAAGATTAACAGAGGATCCCACAGAAAGTAAATACTTTCTGTCAGTGTTGTCATGTATCAGCTACAATAGCTACATAGCTTTTGTAGCTGATACATGAGAACACTTCTTTCAACATTTTTTAACCTCCCAACTAACTATCTATCTAATTACCCAAAAGACCATACAATTACGAAGCCTACGCAGTAGGTTTAATTATACAACGAAAGCATACACTCAGCTGTAGATATTTCAAGCCTGCAATGTCTACGTTAAGAGGTCTCAGGCACAGGCTCGTAATAAAATAGGACATTCTAATTCAAAATCATCGCTATCGTGTAACGGTGACGTATGAGTCTTAAAGTAGAGGTAACACCCATAAGGAATAAATTAAGATGGCGTTTTTTGATAAACAGGGCCTTTGTGAAAACTCTACATACTGATTTAGAAGTTGTATTGATTGATTGAGTGAGTAATTGTGGGGTCTTAACGCGACGACGCTTCAAAGGCCAAGAGGTGTGCCGTAGTGGAGTGCTGCGAATTAATTTTGACCTCCTAGGGATCCTTAACGTGCGGCGAAATTTCGAACACACACGGGCGTTTTCGCTTTTCGCCTCCATCAGAGAAGCGGCTGCCGTGTCAAGAAATCGAAACCCGCGGCCTTGGCCTAAACAGCACAACGCCATAGCCACTGAGCCACCGCGGCGGGTTGTCTGAAAGCAATTAACCCACCACAGTTTGATGCGGCATGCAAAATACAGGTGATTGTTTTTTGCGTTGGGTACTATAACTTCTACACCTGACGGAGGCGAAAAGCGAGAACGCCCGTGAGTTCGACATCTCGGCCCACGTTAAAGATCCCCAGAAGGTTCAAATTAATCCGGAGCACTCCACTAGGCCGTGCCTCATCGCTTGGGAAGCGTCGGTGCGTTAAACCTCATAACCCAATAAAACATCATAATCATAATCAATTTCTTTAAGACAACCATTGCAATTAGTAGCCAGGGTACTCTTAAACTGACTTATACTGAATCCGTATACAGCGCTAAGAAAACGGGAAGGTGAGCTACCAGTTTATCACTTCATGATACCACTACGAAACGACAGAGAGAGCTGCCGTGTAGACGAAAAGGCACTGAAGCAGCGAGTTGCCGGTCAATGGCCCCACCAGTAGGCGTATGTCCTTCGAAAGGGTGACGTCTTCAAGAGCATGCAAAGCTACTACTCCGGCCAACCCAAGCTCACATTCCCTCAAACCTAACTCTACTGCCCTCAAAGAGCAAAACGAATAATTTGAGAAATATAGCACGCATGCAACTATTGCAATGGAAGACTGACATAACGACGTCTTTGGCCTTCACCCAGTGCAGACCTTCTAACAAGTCGCCCCTGCTAAATTTTTATCGGATTCGTTACAGCGGCGATTACAACCAAATACATCAATAATTGTTACGTAGCTGAAAAGTAAGGCTTCTTCATTCGGTATGTTCTGTACCTTTCTCTTGGGCACGATATTCGTACGTTCAGTGCTTCTCGCAAGCATAATGTCACGCGTTTGAGAAATGCACGAATTGAGTGCTTACTTTCAAACACAAAGGATTAGGAATCAGTTGTGTCAGACCTATTTGAATAAATATTTGTTATTCTGGCGTGGCTACACATGAACTACGTCGCAGACTGTCGTTGACTATGAACAACAGCCTACAGCCTCCATGAAGAAACGGCGACTTACCAGACCGTGCATTCTTCTTGAAGCGGTGGCAGCTAGCTGTTCCAAGAGCCCTCTTGAAAGTGCGCTACAATCCTGACCTGGTGTGGGAACTGAGGGGACTTTTATACCGTCTGAAGCGTCGGGAAGGTTAACTCTATCAGGCAGAAGAACTGAGCAATACGATTCGACAGTCGACACGGAAAGAAGCTAGAAGTAAGGTTCTGCTAACGTACAGCACTTGCTCTTATCTCCGTAACCTTCACGGAACGAACACAAGGAAGAATATAAATAACAATCTGTGACGTTTTCCGCGTACCCACTGGATGCTGGAAGTCCAACTTAGTAACACCTGCCCGCGATTTCCGCGAGCACGTACATTTCGGCTTACGGCGGGTGTGCTCGATGAGATACGAAAAAAACTGCGCTCCCGGGGGTTCCCTGTACCTGGGTGCCGGTGTAACTTTTTCGGTAGGTGTCGTTCACCGAGTTCTCCAGTCGCCCGTTTCAAGGATGTGAAAATTATTTTAAATCCCGCTGGTAGAGTTTGTTTTGTTATGGCATGTTCGTATTTGGCAGACAAACGTCCTCTTTTTTGACATCAAGTGTTGCCAGAGCAAAAAATCTTTCAAAATTAGAATAATCAAATTTATAAGCTTTAGGTCAAAGCTGTTCACTATAAGTTTTTAAACTGTTGTTGAAGATCGAGCAAATATTTGGAGCAAAAAATTTGAGCACTTGGGAAATAGCCAGGAATCGTATCTTCCGAGGAGCAAAAAAAAATAATCTTTTTTTACGTCCGCCGCGAGATTCACTATTCAATAACGAGCCCTGTTTCATTGGTTACCGGTGCCTAAAGGAGTATTTGTGCACGTGCATGCCCCCCCTCCCCATATATCCGCCCCCACCTCCATAAAAAAGCGCTATTTCGTACTTTTCTCTGGCAATGTCACTTTCACAAATTACATGTGGCGCAGCACAACCGCACAAAACTTATATTTAACATCTAAACTCACTAAACTGATTCACAGTGCTTAAACTCCCTATAATGATTGTTCCGCTTGCCTATGTGTATGTGTGGTGTGTGTACGTTCGTGTGTTCATTGTTTTGAATATTTTTGTGAGTGCGTGTGAGTGACCATTTTGTGTCCCCTTTATCCCCTCTCTCCTAACAGATGAGGCGGCCAGCATGGCTTTCCTCGCCACTCATTTTAAAAGTTTTACTCATTTGATAGCTTTTCTTTCATTTTAGAGCTTTCCTCGCCACACATTTAGAGTTCAACGAAGTGTGCCCCATTCGACCTCAAGAACCATACATAACTTCGATTCCAATTTACTCGTTTCCTTTTGTTGTCGACCACAGTTTCAACGACACGCTTAATTTAGCCGCTGTGTCACTCGATGTGTGCTGTAACAGCAGGCTTGCGCATCGCCATCGTAAGCGTGCTTCGTGTTTTCGAAGACTTAGCTCCCTGAACATCAGCTCGTTGTTCGACTGCGGTTGTAAGGATTCGAACGTGACTCAAGGAAACAGGTAGAACTGTTGTTATAACCGACGAGACGGTAGAGCGGTGCGGTGGATAGCCGTGTCTACTTCAGGTAACTTCGCTGTCTTCACGCGAGCACCTTTAGTTAAGCGCGCCAAAAGTTCCCTTGTTTGGGAAACCACACAAGCGCACAACTGTGAACCCCACGTAAGACAATGACAGGCCGAGGAAAAAGGCTGTGTGCAATACTTTCAATACCCGCTAGCTGCCCACACTCTCCGCTGAATCTCAGCTGTAGCATCACGTGTGTAATAATCGTTTGGCAACTTTTTACGCTCGGCCAGACTTTTTTATACGTGAAACCAAAATGGCACAAAACAGCTCTTTCCGCTTTTTCTGGCTGCCTAAAATGATTTTCATTCGTTGGAGTTTCCTTGAAATGCCTAACCAGATCAACCCCTCCCTTTGCTCACAGTAACGCCCGCAACGCCGTGCCAATGTGGGGGGAGGAGCAAAGTATCCCCATCGTTTTACTCGAAACAAGAGAATTAAATAGACGGGGAGAAGCGCCTGTGATACCTGCCTATTGTGTTTCGGATAATTATGCGGCTGCTAGTCTTAAAACGTGACATACTCTCGCAACCATTGGCCAAGGGGCTTGACGTTACTAACGTAAACAAGACCTTACCATTTTTTTCAATGGGCGAGGATAGACGAAATCACAAGAAAGGCATGTTGAGAAAGTCATTTATTATGTCGCTGAAACATCAACGTAGCAGGAATATCGGCTGGTAGGTTCAGTACAAGATCGGGTTCAGGCTGTTGCCTCAACTGTCGCAATAACTTTGAAGAATGACGTCATTTCACGCCTCAGCCGACGTAACTGCGTGACAAACCGTTTTTTAACGTTCATAGATCACAATATGACTGTTGCGTCGGTAGTTTTAACATAGCCTAAGAGTGAACGGCGCTAGCAATATAACTCGGGCTAAACCATAGGCAGCCGACCCAAATGATAGGATAGTTGGATGGAAGAGCAGACGTATAATAACCTAGATAGGCATGTCACACTGAAAACAACATGCCTGAGGACACAAGAACATGACGAAGCTTTTTGGGTCATCATCACTAGAACAATGGCCGGAAAAAGTCACGTCAGATTTGCGTAAGTTACGGTGAGAACTTTCAAACAGAATCTGGTGAGTGAGACTTCTGATTTTCATGGGTGACAAAATCGAAAGTTGCATTATTGACAGATGAGCGAAAAATGTGAAAGAACACAAATACCAGGAAAACCGTTAGGTACACTTCACAAGTAAAGAAAAACGAAAACTGACCCTAACAGGAGCAAACAAGGATACAAGGAAAAGAACAAGGCTACATAGACGCTAGAGAATCTACATTGTCATGACACTGCTCATCATCTTTCATCAACCCATCGTTTAAAGATGGGGATTTCTACCATCACTATCATCATCCACTTAAGCACTCTTCAGAAGCAAAAAAAAAACCTGAAACTTTGAGCCCGACAAAAATGAATCAAGGAGACAAAGAAAAGAACCAGGGTTCAGAAACGCTAGAGAATATACATTGCCATGATTCTTCTCGTCGTCATTCATCAGTCTAGTGACTAAAGGTGGGGTTTTCTACCACCACAACCACCATAATCATCATCATTCTGTTATCTGACCGCGGATACATCACCGTTGGAAGCTTGCACTCACCGTACACACGGCTAACGAAGTGGCCAGCTCAGGAACCACGCGATGCAGTCGAACGAAAAATCTCCCGCCCCGCCCATTAAGGCCGGGTCTACCGAAGAGCAGCGTGCCATAGCCAAGATGCGAGCACTTGTTCCCGACGCCATACCTAGGGTGGCCAGGCAGGTTCTGACGGTTACGTACAGCGGCGGCGTGGACGTCGTCATGGGGGGCGTCCTGACCCCGGCGCAGGCCGCTTCGGAGCCCGTCAGTATCTGGTTCCAAGCTGCTCAGTCCTGCTGCTACACCCTGATGATGGTCGACGTGGACGCGCCCAGTGCCAAGGACCCGTGGCTTCGCCACTGGCGACACTGGCTCGTGGTGAACATTCCCAGCAGTTGCGACGTCCGCGCAGGAGACACGATCACCGAGTACAGCGGGCCATGTCCTCCCAGAGGAACGGGGCTGCACCGCTACGCGTTTCTTGTCTACGCCCAGGGAACGAATAGGATCTCCGAGAGGGACGTCTACGTCTCGATGGCCCGTGGCCAATTCAATGTGGACAAGTTTGTGTACGACCACAACTTCCGAGACCCCCTGGCTGCAAACTTCTTCCTCTGCGGACGACCTTAGCAGTAAAGGAATCAAAGGCAGGAATTTAGGACACGTTCAGACTCCCCGTCGGTGTCTGAATTTACTCGTTTTCGCTTATAATTGATCCTCTTGTATATATATTAGCAGTTTATATCAACCAACACTGGAAAACTGTGGGTTCTTACGGAAGAAATTTGAAATCAAATATAGTCAGCATCTTTAGAGTTACGCCGCAGTGTCTGTTTTCCCTTCTGATTCTCTATTCATGAGGCACATCAGAGACAGCAGTTGTACCCCTGCATAGCGAAAGGGCTAAAATGATTCTCGGCTTCGAAATGTACCAAAATATGCAACGCATTTTTTGGCAGTGCTCATTTCTGATGCCGTTACATGGCACCCAAATAAATTTTGGTGTGCTCTTTAACACTGCGAAAATTCTCAAAGTGTCATCCTTCACAATTCTTTCTAATTCCGCCTAGCCATTGCTGTCGCAACGTATTTGAAGTACTCAACTTATGATGCGAATCCGACAAAATCTAAGTTCTGATCATTAGGAATAAAGTGGCTTTTCAAACGACTACACCCTCTTGAACCACTGGCCTTCGTGCCTTTTTAAAAAGTTGTTCTGTCCATTAAAATGAGTGCACTTGCGCCCGGAAGCCTGGGAGTATACTGATCCTATCATGGTTTATTTAATACTGTTTCATCTACACTCAGCCAGTGCCGCAAACAAAAATAAGCTCAGATGAAACGATCGAAGACCGAACGAATAATTTTAGCGTTTAATAAATTTGGTCTTGGCAACAAGAAACAAATAAATTAGCGGGCGACCCTATGGTCCACGCACAACTTGTTTGCGGCAGAGTTGGGGTATTTTCAATACGGTAGATCAAGGCCAACTTTTGGGTGAATTGGTATTCTATTTCGCGGCGGGTCAGGCTCACTATCTAAGATGTAGCAAGACGAAAGAAAGACACGAAAAAGCGCTTGTCCGTGTAAATTTTTCATCGTCTACGTTCTAAAGACATTTTGCAATACGCTCGCATTAGTGCGGACTACTGCAAATTTGCGAAGCTGCTAAATGGCTCTAGTTAAAGAGCATTCGCCCTGTCAATAGCGCAGCACTTTTAGCGCTGTCTCCTGACGGCCCACGACGCAGGTGCTGGCCATTCGATTCCTGTTGTTGATAACGACAGGCTAGCTGCGGAGCTTTTATAACAAACGGTTTGAACGTACCAGTTGACGGATACAGGCCGCGTGACACGCTCCATATTGCGCTATATATGTTCCTAGTTAGCCTTTCAGGCATGGCATCCTTTATAGTGCTTCTGCCTCACGATAAAAACATCGCAAGGAAATGTGCGAGGTTTCAGGCCATATGACAACCCAGAAGCTTGTTTTCGTAACAAATTAGACTGTTTAGATATTGCCACGCAGTTTCTTTTTCATTTAACGACTTGTGGGTTACATCTACAACCAGCCTACCAACAGCATATACTTGAACTACCAGTGCCCGCAATAGCAGAATCTTTTTGACTCTTGATAATATATCTGGAACTTCTAAGCTAAAAACTCGTACATCTATGGTCCCACAGCTTTTATGCTGAATTACAGCGTCAGTAATTGTTTTAGCGGTAAATCAAATGATGACCATTGACCCCTTCTGACCGTTTATTCACCCGGAACACGTCTTCCGGTGAAACAACATTGCTATTTAATGGCACACTGACAAAGTTTCTCGCAGTTGCTTCACCTTAGATAAGGAGCCTCGTAAAGTCTACCTGCTTTACTACCTGGTACCTGGCTGGTATATCAGCGTGGGAAGTTTAAAATTTCGTGCTCTCTGACACGGCCGCAGTAAGAATAAAACTGGCCACGCATCTTCTCACTTCGCTGCTAATATCGCTTAAAGACCACAGCCTTCCGCCAAGCGAGCCACACCAATGCTTCCTTTCTATCCGCCACCC
Source organism: Haemaphysalis longicornis (assembly GCF_048455015.1). Lineage (NCBI taxonomy): Eukaryota > Metazoa > Arthropoda > Arachnida > Ixodida > Ixodidae > Haemaphysalis > Haemaphysalis longicornis. Next base: position 171,685,303 of record NW_027526422.1, read on the forward strand.
ACATCGCACGCTATCCGCCTGCGGTGTGGCTCCCCAACCATAAACACAGTCGAGGTTCCTGAATTTAATGACCCCGCGTTTCATTGCTCGCACGCTATTATAACGTTATATTAGATTGGACTTGGTATGCCGCCAACAAATCTAGGATTGGGCACAAGCCCTTCGCTCACTTTGGGTAAAAAAATCGTTGTGAACGTGTTTTTAAAGCGAAGCTTTCGTCTTCTCCCTGATGGCGTCTGTAACGCGAATACTCCCAGCGGGAAAGCCAACTTTCTCTGATGATGATCATGATTGTGGGTGAAATGTAGCAAAATAAAACACTTTCCTGCGAAGCTTGGCGACAGCTCCGCCACGCCCCCTTCGCTAAAGGTTGATGTGCAGCAGAGGGAGGAAATGACCCATGCGTGCGACGGCGCCACGCAGGTAGGTCTAACGTCACGTCGTAAGGCGAACACCGACAGCCGTTACCCCAAGCCGACGTAAGATGAGAATGGCGTTGCCCTGCGTTAGGCCTAGCGTCAGGCCTAACGTCACATCTTCGGGTTCAACACCTGAAACCGGCACCCACTCAAAAAAGCGCTCACTGAACCGTTTTCTTCACGCAACTCAGGAAAGTTCCCCCTCCCAACCTCCATTGACGCCGGAGGAAGGCGGTCGCAGTCACCTTGGCCCACCTAGTGATGGGGTCACCACCACAAGGATCGACGCACCCGCCTAAAAGCACAAACTCCAGTAGGCTAACTCAGCAGCCTACCACCACTTCCCAGCTGAGGCTAAATCTTTATTAACAAATATTTATAACGAATATAACAAATGTAACAAAGACACCTGAAACACTTCGCAAGTGGTATACCCCTCAGCTGCCCCCTCGATGTCTTTACTGCCATACCACCACTCCATCAGACCTCACACACCTAGTTTGGTGGTGCCCAGCTATCTCCCGCCACCGTACATTTAAATTTCCCCAACCACACCACGATCCACAACAAATTGATGCACAAATATTATCTTCAATTGCTGTTTATTCAATTAAAAGCGATCTAGCATCGGTTGTTTTAGTACACCCTCCCCCTAACGAACGGGCAAACCAGTGCGACCTCCTTACTCTATTGCGATCACCACGAACTGGCCAATTACCTGCAGATTCGAAGAACTGTCCCAGGTTTTCGCTCTACTGTGAACGGCAAGCACTTGCTCGTTTTCCCTTACCCTCCCTCGCAATTCCTTTCGTCCACCGTGACCAGTGGTCATCCTTTTCTAATAAAGGTTCTCTCTCTCTCTCTATCTCTCTCTCCCTTTCTCTCTCAACGCCAACCAGCAGGTACCGAATCGCACCATACACCCCAAACCCAAACGTTAGCCTTACGGAGTGCACACCCGAGAGTGGCTGCGGGTATCCCAGAAAGCATTGCGTACCTCCAGAGTAGCACATACCCGCAGTGTGGGATTAACCAGTTGAAGAGTCCATTACGAGGAAGTTCGCGCTCAACCATCATAATTGTTATACGGAGAGTGCACCATATTTTTTTTATTTTCTGTGGCAAAAATAAAAAAAAATGCATTTAAAATTAAGCGATAATTGCGGGCTCCAGTAATGTGTTGATTTTTTGCCTGATATCCCTAATGTTTTGTTTTTCCCCAAAAGCGTTTACAGCGATGAAATATGGTACCAGCTTTAGTGGTTTGGAAAGGTAAACCTAGGTAAACCTCTCACTTCAGAATGCTTCTAAGTTTGGCCGAGCGGATGAATTAAGAGACAGACTGACCGGCCCGAATATTGAGGTATAGGTGGCCCAAAACAGATTATAGTTTTTAAAAGGCTAAAGTGTGAATTCTTCTTTCCATGCAGTCTTTAAAAGGGTTAACGTTGAATTCTTCTTTCAATGTGTAGAAATGATAAAAAGCTTACTACACGGCGTACCCTATAGGAGCCATGGATAAACGAAAACTCAAGAGGGGCCCATATTAAGCCAAACACACCACAGAAAATGTGACAGAAGATAAGTCCTTATAACGAGGTTCATTATTTATTTATTTTTTTATTTATCTTATACCCACAGCGCCAGGGGCATACAGTGGGGGGGAAGAACACAACAAAATAACACAGGGTTGCAGTTCGCCGCACACCGGCCCTACAGTATTGCAAGCGCACAAAACATCTGTACAATGCAGATATACACCACAAATAAGCCCCTATAAAATCGTTAGGTTTATACAACGCAAATAGAAAAACACTAAAAACAACCAAACGCGTTACACCAACTTCGAAAAGAAGGAATCATTTGGTATAACCGATACAATGTCATGGGGCAAGTTGTTCCAGTCGCGAATAGTCTGGGGGAAAAAAGACGACTGAAACGATTGAGTTTTGCAAAAGTATTTCCTTACCTTAAATGGATGATCGGTACGTTTTGATATATAATGGGGAGGCAAGAGATAGTTTTCACGTATTATGCCTGTTTGACAATGATAAATTAAATGAAAAAGTTTTAATCGAAGTTTTTTGCGGCGGGTTTCCAACAAATCCCAGTTTAGCTGGTCGTTCGCTACGGTCGCACTAAATCCAACACCCGATCTGCCGGAAACAAAGCACGCAGCTATATTTTGTAAGCTTTCCAGTTTCTGTTTATCGCGGACTGTCGGCGGATCCCATACTGTGCATGCATATTCCATGATGGACCTTACGTTTGCCTTGTAGAGCAGGTCTTTAGATTCTAAGGGAAAGTCTTTTGCATTCCTACGAAGGAAACCCAATAATGCCCTACCCGCCCTAGCTGCCACATAGTCGACCTGGCGCTGCCAGGCAAGGTTGCACGTAAACTAAACACCTAAGTATTTGTACTCCGTTACTTGACATAACGGTTCGTTGTTCATAAAATAAGAGGTTTCATTTAGGCTTCTTTTCCTTGTAAACCTCATATGAACTGTTTTACGTAAATTCAAAGTCATGTTCCATTTTAAATACCACTGACTGATTTTGTCAAGATCACATTGAAGGGCATGTAAATCTTCATCTCCTTTGATTTCTCTGTACAGCACGCAGTCGTCTGCAAAAAGCCTTATTCTAGAATTAGTTTCGCAGGTCATATTGTTACGGGGAAAATACGCGTAAGGTGAAGCTATTTATAAGTCAAAATAAGCTGGGAAGCACTGGGTTAGGCAGCAGCGTGAGTCCGGGGCCAAGCGTTGTCGTTCTCGTCGTCTTCTATCAGCGGCGCAGCGCCCACCGCATGTTTGGCGCGAACAGGGATTGCCCCGTCACATGACCCCCGGCGGAAGAGGCACCGTCTCGGTGCTGTCTAAGGAGAATCGGTCAGCGGGGCTGATATGTTTTGAGGCGGGCGACATGGACAACACTGGTAGGCGGGACAGTAGAGGAGGAGGCCCAAGTAGAGACGGTAGGGGCAACCTCATATGTCACATCTGTGACGCGACGCACCACTTTGTATGGGCCAGAATAGGGTTGGAGCAGTTTTTCGGACAGGCCAACACGACGTGCAGGGGACCAGAGCAGGACGAGGGATCCTGGAGGAAAGTGGACCGCGCGGTGACGTTCGTCGTACCGCGTCTTTTGTGAGACTTGCGAAGCAAGAAGCTGGTCGCGAGCCAGTTGACGAGCCTGATGGGCGCGAGTGATAGCATCGCGAGCGTATTCAGAGGAGCAGGCAGGAAGGAGCGAGTCCAAAGGCAAAGCCGGTTCACGGCCAAACAGTAGATAAAATGGGGAGAAACCGGACGTGTCATGGCGGGAGGTGTTGTACGCGAAAGTTACGAATGGTAATGCAAGGCCCCAGTCTCGGTGGTCAGAAGACACGTACATAGACAGCATGTTGGTCAGCGTCCGGTTCAAGTGTTCGGTGAGGCCATTAGTTTGCGGGTGATAGGCCGTGGCAAGCTTGTGTTTCGTCGAGCAAGAGCGGAGGATGTTGTCGATAACTTTGGACAGAAAGTTTTTCCCGCGGTCAGTTAGAAGCTGGCGGGGAGCGCCGTGGTGCAGGAGGACGTCGTAGAGAAGAAAGTCAGCGACGTCAGTCGCGCAGCTTGTTGTAAGGGCGCGGGTGATGGCGTACCGCGTCGTGTAATCTGTCGCAACGGCGACCCACCGGTTTCCCGCTGAGACCCTCCCGGAAGAACGGCTCATGGGGAATGTCGATGGGTTGAAGTTCTCCAGAAGGAAGTGTGGAAGGCTTTTTCCGACGCTGGCAGCTGTCACACGAGGCAACGTAGCGGCGTACAGATGGGTAAAGGCCAGGCCAGAAGAACCTACGCCGCACTCGATCATAAGTTCTGGTTATCCCCAAGTGGCCTGCGGTGGGTACGTCGTGTAGCTGGTACATAACGGTCGAACGCAGGTGGCTCGGCACAACGAGGAGGAGGTCCGGACCGTCAGCACGGAAGTTATGGCGGTATAAGACGCCATTTCGTAGGGTGAAGTTGCGCGTGGAAGAATCAGGTGATGAAGAGGTAAGTCGAATGAGGGAACGGAGCGACGGGTCACGGCGCTGCTCGTCACCGATGTGGAGAAAGTCAGATATTGCGAACACGCAAGCGACATAAGTAGGTGGGGTGGCCTCAGGGGGCTCAACAGGGTGACGTGAGAGGCTGTCAGCGTCTTTATGCAAGCGACCCGACTTATAGGTGACGGAAAACGTATACTCCTGCAGACGTAAAGCCCAGCGACCAAGCCTTCCGGTGGGGTCTTTCAAGTTGGTAAGCCAGCACAGCGCATGGTGATCTGTGATGACTTTAAAATGTCTGCCGTACAAGTAGGGACGAAATTTTGCGAGGGCCCAGACAAGAGCAAGGCACTCGCGCTCTGTAATGGAATAATTGCGCTCGGACTTTGACAGCAAACGGCTGGCGTACGCAATCACGCGGTTTTGGCCGGCTTGCTATTGGGCCAATACGGCGCCGATCCCGTGGCCGCTTGCGTCGGTACGCACTTCGGTGGGCGCGGAAGCGTCGAAGTGACCCAAAATGGGCGGTGACGTTAGGAGGGAAATCAAAGTGCTGAATGCTTGGGCTTGATCGGGTCCCCATGTAAAAGTGGCACCATTCTTCAAAAGGTCCGTGAGAGGACGAGCGATGTGGGCAAAATTTTCTATAAAACGGCGAAAATAGGAGCAAAGTCCGACAAAGCTGCGGACATCGTGAGTCGAGCGCGGCACGGGAAAATCGGTGACGGCTCGAACTTTGTCGGGGTCGGGCTGAACGCCAGAGGCGTCGACCAGGTGCCCAAGAATTGTTATCTGGCGGTGGCCAAAGCGACACTTCTTGGAATTCAGTTGGAGACCAGCGCGTCGAAATATTTCAAGGATATCTGACAGGCGCTCCAGGTGTGTCTCAAATGTGGGTGAGAAGATGATGACGTCGTCTAGATAACATAAGCATGTGGTCCACTTAAAACAGCGCAAAAGGGAGTCCATCATTCTCTCGAATGTGGCCGGAGCATTGCACAGACCAAATGGCATAACCCGGAATTGGTAAAGGCCATCAGGGGTCACGAATGCAGTCTTTTCGCGGTCTTGCTCATCAACGGCTATCTGCCAGTAACCAGACCTCAGGTCAATCGACGAAAAGTATCTGGCGCCATGCAGGCAGTCGAGGGCGTCGTCTATGCGCGGAAGCGGATAGACATCTTTTCTCGTGATCTTGTTTAAATGCCGATAATCCACGCAAAAACGCCACGTGCCGTCTTTCTTCTTGACTAAAACTACAGGGGATGCCCACGGACTAGAAGACGGTTCAATGATGTCCTTGCTGAGCATTTTTTCGACCTCTTGTTGGATCACGAGGCGTTCAGAATGAGAAACGCGATATGGCCGTCTTCGCACCGGTGCTGCATCTCCAGTGCGATGCGGTGCGTCACAGCGTGTGTCGTACTCAGTGGACGGCTGCCTAAATCGAAGATGTCTTTATAGGACGTCAAGAGAGAACGAAGAGCGTCGGCGTCCATTTGCGAAAGATCGGGTGCGATCATCGCGGCGACTTCATTCGCTGGGAGTGATGACTGCACAGTGGGACCCAAACAAGGCGTCACGGGCTCAAACGGGGTAGTAGCGGCATGTGCTTCCAAAGGGCACAGTGATGAAAGTGCCATTCCTTTCCGTAAAACTTGAGGGAAGGAACCGAAGTTGAGGAACGGGAGACAGGTCTTGTTGTCAACAATAGTGACTATAGTATGCGGCATAGCAACATTGCGTGACAAAAGCACATCCAGAAGAGGTGAAACGACGTAGTCGCCGTTTGCAACAGGGGAGGACGGGGATAAGGAGATGTAGCTGACAGCGTTTGGGGCAAACGAACGTGTTCGGTGTTGCAACAGCGCAGCTGGAGTGCGTCGGGAGAAGGAGGGAGAGGAAATTGGAGGCGGAGGAGTCCAGTAGAACTGTCGATGAGAGCGGAATGCTCAGAGAGAAAATCAAGACCCAGAATGAGGTCATGAGGACATTGTTCGAGTACGGTAAACAGAACGGCTGTTTCTTGGTCAGCGATGCGTATACGAGCTGTGCACATTCCGACGACCGGAGGCGTGCTGCCGTCGGTGACGCGAACTACACGGGACGTTGGCGGCGTAAGGACTTTATGGAGACGGCGGCGAAGGCTCGAACTCATGACGGAAATCTGGGCACCGGTGTCGATAAGAGCTCGTACTACAACTCCATCGACAAGGACTTCAAGCAAATTGTGTATAGTCGGCAAAGTCAGTAGAGGACAAGTCAGCGTGAGTCCGGGGCCAAGCGTTGTCGTTCTCGTCTTCTTCTATCAGCGGCGCAGCGCCCACCGCATGTTTGGCGCGAACAGGGATTGCCCCGTCACAATATCATTTATGAAAATTAAGAATAAGAGCGGAGCCAAAGCTGAACCCTGTGGCACGCCTGATGTAACGTCCGCCAAGTTTCACTGTACTCCATTTAGTACGACAAATTGCCTCCTTGAGTCAAGATACGCTCTTACCCAGTTTACTATCTGCGGATTAATATTATATGTAGTCATTTTGTCAATAAGCAAACTATAGGACACAGTGTCGAAAGCTTTCTTAAAGTCCAAGAACACGCAGTCTACAGTTGATTTATTATCTAAAGCTTGAGTTATAACGTGAGCGAATTCGGTAAGTTGAGTTACACAGGAGAAACCTTTGCGAAAACCATGTTGTGCAGGGTTAAGCAGGGAGTTATCGCTTAGGTGCTGTACAATGTTCTTATATAAGATATGTTCAAGAATTTTAGAGGCAACGCACGTCAAAGATACCGGTCGATAATTCTCTACATTGTTTCGAGGACCCGATTTATGAATTGGGACTATACAGTTAAGCTTCCAGTCGTGTGGGATTGAGGACTCAGCTAGCGATTTTTCAAAGATAATTTTCAAGTATGGTGCAAGTGATCGCGCGCAAAGTTTCAGATAGCTATTGGATAAGCCATCAGAGCCACCCGATTTGGAAATATTTAATCCTTCTAATTATTTTTCAATACCACGCGTGCTGATCTCGATGTCACCCATTTCACTTAGACCACTATAATGAACATGCCTATTTTTACCGCCGGTTGATAACGGGCTACTGAAAACAGAGCTGAAGTACTGATTAAGACACTGTGCCTTTCCTACATCGTCATGTACGGCAATACCATTTACAGATAAGGACGGAATGGACACAATGTCTTTCCCATTTCCTTTTACGTGTTTCCAAAAATTCTTTGGGTTTTGTATGAATCGCGATTGCATCGTCCTGAAAAAGGACTCTTTGGCAGAGCGAATGGCCACTTTGGCCTACTGCGTTATTTTTGCCAATTTTATGCGATTTTCCTTTGTAGGTGCCCTTTTAAACGTACCATACGCCTTTTGCCTTTTATTTGATAGGTTTCGTAATGTTTTTGAGAACCAAGGCTTACTTCTATTTCGTCTCGGCGTTAGCACCCATGAGGGCACAAACTGCTGACGCAGTTCAAACAGTTTCTCCTTAAGCAATAGCCACATCTTATTTACTGTTTTACATTCTGCTTCGGTTTCAAATACTACGAAGTACGCATCTAGTGCTTCACTGATGGCGGCTAGATTCGCTTTTTCGTAATTGTAAATCTGTCTGCTAGCACCAGTTGTAGTTTTCACATATTGGACGCCCAATTCGCACAAAACAGCACTGTGATCGCTCAAACCCGGGATAACTAGAGTAGTCTCGACAAGCTCCGGTTGGTTAGTCAAGATGAGATCCAAAGTACGGCCTCCACGCGTGGGCGCAAGCACCATTTGACGAAAAGCGAAGATTTCTACTATATTTTTCATTTCCCGATTCCGACTACCGGTCGAACCACTGAGGTTAGCCCAGTCAAAGTGCGGCAAATTAAAGTCTCCGCCTATTATCGTAGTGTCCGTCATCGCAAAGTCGATCATGTTCGCAAGACGCGCCAACACTTGTACGACGAGTCTGGAGGACGATAAAAACTGCATGCTGTTAGTACCTTTTGATTTATTAGTTTAATCTGGCACCAAACAGCCTCACAGGCGCCCACGTCAATATTAAGTCTCCAGGACGAAACGCTATTGTGTACTAAAATGAACACTCCTCCTCCGTGGCTGTTTCTATCTTTCCGATAGCATGTAAACCCGTCCGGAAATACTTCAGCATCCGTAATGTTATCATTTAACCACTAATCTGTTCCAAGAATAACAGTTGGTTTTACCATTTGCACAAACGCGTGGAAGTCTTCTACTTTATTTTTAATGCTCCTGCAATTGATAACCAGGAAGATAAAATAAAGCGATTGGTTCCACACTGTCACTTTTGCTGTACGACTTGGTTCACATCCTCGTCGTATACGTACTTGATGTCGTTAAGCTACAGAACGTCACCTTTTAAAAAATATTTGTCGCCGTCCTTTTTCCGTGATTGTAAAAATTCTCACAGAAATTTGTTTTTTCGTCTCACGCTTTCTGAGTAGTCTTCAGAGAGACTAATCTTCGTCCCCTTTAGGTTCTTTGCGTTTATTAAAACATGCTGCTTCTCTTTAAATTGTGCAAATTTCAGTGGCTAAGGCGTTGCGCTGCTGAGCACGAGGTCGCGGGTTCAATTCCCGGCCGCGGTGGCCGCTTTTCTGATGGAGGCGAAAAGAAAAACACCCGTGTGTACGAGATTTCGGCGCACGATAAAGATCCCCAGGTGGTCAAAATTTATCCGGAGCCCTCCACTACGGCGTGCCTCATCGCCTTCGTTGCGTCGGCGCGTTAAACCCCACAATCAATCGATCAAAATTGTGCAAATTTCGCCATCAAGGGACGGTTCTTCCCATCTTGGAACTTTCCTAATCTGTAAGCTTGTTCAAGTATTACAGAATCAATGCCAAAATGGGACTTGCAGATATCAGAAACAAATTTCTCAGACTCGACGCTTGACTCTTGAGCATGCGCATCTTTCACACCATAAAAGATCAGGTTGCAGCGTCTGCTTCTGTTTTCCAGTTCATCAACCGTTGCGCGCAGCGTCCGGAGCATGCGTGTTTGAGTTTCATTATCTTTTTTACACTCAGAAACGGCCTCCTTTACTTGCTCAAGACCTGCAATTTTTGGTTCAAGCGACGAGATGCATTACTAAAATTGGCAATGGCTTGTGTGTGCTGGTCCTGTGTTTGCTTTACGACAGCCAGCTTTTCCATCATCGCACTCTGTCCCTGCAAAAGCTGCTGAAACATTTCTTCTACTTCAGGGCCTGGGTTCAATTCAGCATCTCCGGACAAGAGCAAGAGCATTAGATTAAATGAAATCCGGCGAAGTAACATAAGTTACTTGATTTTTTGCAGCTACGGCGGTTAAATTGGGTTAAATTCTCGGAACATTTTTAGAGCAGTTTGACACAGTGGCAGAGAAGTTGATTACAGCTGATTTTTAGGATATTTTACGGCATCCGCCCGTGTTTCAGCATTTTCGTCTGCCGCCGTACGTGCGTGATTAGCTGCTCTTGAAACGGAAGTAGCGGCGGAGAAGGCGAAGCGCAGATGATAATAGAAAACCATGATGGACTTCTTGAACATCCTAACATGGTGGGAGCGGCTCCGAAAAAAGTGATATCAGCGCCTTTTCTGCTGTGTATTTTCCTGCGTGTTCTGAGCATAGGGATCTCCAATTTACCCAAAACATTAGGCGACATCGCTCCTGATGATGATTGATGACCATGACTAAGTGTCGTGACGCAGGGGCACATTTATGCTTGAAGCAGACACTCATGTTGCATCATAAGACGAAATCTCAAGGTGCTATTTATTATTACTCGTCTCTTATGACATCATGGTAAGAAATTTGCGTTTAAGGCACGAGGGACCTCCGCAACCACCAGGGCGGTGAAGAGCAGGGCGCCAGATAGACGCGGGCGAAGTGCGGACGACAGTGCAGAACGGGGCTCGGCCGAGCGCGCCTCGACGAGAAAGTAGTTGATGCCGATAGGCTCGCCCAGGTCGTTGGCTGCCGCGAAGCTTCGCACGTCGAACTGCGACCGCCGGGAATCCACCAGGTTCGGGTTGTTCAGACGCCGCGATCCCTGTGAGGTATTTTAAAATCATGTACCAACAAGTTCGGTTCAGCCCGTTAGCCATGAAATTTGATTTGAACACGTGTATCATATTTGCGCGATTGCAACGCGTAACCTTTTTTTGCGATCAGTAACCTTTACATTTGTCTGCGCGCTAGAGTGTGGCTGAAAGTCGAAATCGGCTTCAAAGCGGACAGCAGAATTTCCATGTTAATGAATACCTCAAAAATATAATTCAATTTTATCGACACAAGCTTATTTTTTTAATTTATAAGGAACCTTTCTTTCCTATTAAAATCGGGGCGCGTTGGAACCATGCAAATAGGGTATGTGGTGGTGCAACGTGCATAGTGAGCTCTAAGCTCATTCTCCGGGTACGCTTGACGTAGCAAGCAAAAGTCGAAGGTCCGCTTCATTCGGTTCAATTAGCAAAAATCATCCGAGAGTGAGTTACGCGCACACAATCCAGATTGCCATAAATGCGAGGGCAGATGATAACGCTCGATAGGTGTACAATTTAGTGAGCACGGCAGATTAGAAGGGACGAAGACAGTACGGTTTTGCCGATGTTTCTTCAATCGTACGATACATATTGGTGTTAAAGCGAGAAGCAAGCGAGCCATATTGGACAAGTTTAACGGGTTAAGTACCTTTTCATGGAGCCCATGTGACCGGATATGTTTTCTTTAGGATTTTCCCTTTTATGCGTAGCACTGTTCAGTCGGAAAAAGAGCTTAGGGCCACAGTCACGGCCTTTTAGTGAAAGCGACCGCGTCAGCCCTGTGCGCGCATACCTGCGAGTAGAGGAGGAACACCATGCGGTGCTTTCCCGTTTCGTGCGCGGGTCGTGGTCCGATGTACTCGGTGACCGCCGTGCCGTCCGGGATGTTCATGTTCGACGGCACGTTAACGACCAGCCAATGGCGGTAGCTTCGCAGGGTCGGGTCCGAGCGGCTGGGAGCGTCCACGTCGACCAGCAGCACAGTGTGGTAGTTGTCGGGCACGGCGTTGAAGCTGAGGTCTTCGGGCTGCCTGGAGGTGTTGGTGACGCTGAGCTGGTTGCCCAGCAGGACACTGACGCCCTTCTTGTAGTAGACGTAGAGAACTTCGACGGGCAGGAAGTGGGTGAGGTCTTCGATGACGCCGTCGTACACGAGGTTGGCTAGCCGGGCCTTGATGTCGGACTCCTGACATTCCGCCAGATCCGTGCACAAGGTCAATGACAGGGAAACCGTTAGGGCGACCACTCCGGCTGCTGCGTTGCGCCACAGCAACATCGCGAGATCTTCTTCGTCTTCTTACCTCTTCTAAGCCCTCAAAACGGCCTCGAGCATCCAAGGCGGATTAACCAGGTATTCGTGAGAGGGTTCCATTTGCGTGTGCTTCACCTTTCATATCGGAAAAAAATAGAATCATGCTGTTGAATACTTCATTTTGTGACTGGTGCACTAGGCCGAAAAACGCAGAGGAATTGTGGTGGACCCTGCTCTCGTCGGCGAACTTTCGTGTATCACTGCAACAGCTGTACTTCTACTTCTAGATGCTGGTTTTTGGTCATGTTTCCACATCCCCTAGGATGCTTTCTTCTTGGGAAGACAGCATACACGTGCATGATTAGCGGTGGCGTCGGTATTTTCCAGGATACATTTCATTCGTTACATTATGTTTTAGTCAATAGAGGCGCCTATTTGTACGTGCACTTATGCATCGTTGCCCGTTAAATACCCAAGGTTAGTCTTACGTTTTCCGTAGTCATCTGATATCTCGCCCGTCATAGCACAAGTGGTGATTGCGAGCGTCAAGCTCAAATAATTTTATTTTTAAACATGTTCGTCCTTTTTGGTTTTCGTAAGCGGTAACATTATTTTTGTCTGCCTGTTTGCTGTTAATTCTACCAGGTGGCGCCCCGCCAAAATGGTTGTCAGATATTTCTTCACTACACCACTACGATTTCATATATTATTCATGTGTACGTTATTGTGCGCGTAATAAAACTCGGCCATGATAAGGTGTATATTTACACAATAGAGGCAGCCAGCTCTATTTTAAAATGACACTGGAGTAATTTGTAAACATTGCGGGATTACTAGCGCAAATTGTAGTCCGGAGTCCATAGGCCATGTTTCGACCACTCTAAGCGCGTTTACGCGAATTTATTTAGTAGAAAAAGAAATTGTAAAATGCTGTCCTCCTCTCTGCACCCTCGCCCATTTTTTGTGGCGTTTTCGTGTGACGTCACGAGGAGACGAGCTGGCAATTGGTTGCGCTACTGCACGGTTCGCCGACCTTTCAATCGAGTCAGTCGGCACAGCGTTTAGACCGCCGGCCGCCGACGGGTCGTCGCAATTGGCTCGCTCAATTGAAACTAAGCCACCACACGTTTGTGAATGAAAGAATGTGCCGTTCTTTAGTTTGTTAGTTTGTACACTGTATCTAGCTCCAAGTCGAGTCAAAGTCGCCTCACACAAGCGCTGTACAAGGGCACATGCGACGCTTCGCTGACTTTACGCTAGTAGAAAAATCTAAGGCCACTTGAAGGCGGGAGAAGAGTCAACGAAGTCAATATTGGTACTAAGAAAATAAAATCAACTGAAACTTTTACTGTACAGCGCAAAACTATGAGCAGGAAGCACGTTTTTGCGCTGGGTGAACAAGCACAGCGATGAGCAGCACGACCGCACATCTGCGAACGCTTTTCCTTCGAAAAAATGCAATTGCTAGACGTGAGATATTGTGGAAGTTTGGGGGACGCTTACTGCACGGGCGCTATAGGGCAAATAGTCACCTAAAGTACTTCAAATGATAAGGCTGAATAAAAGTGTAAACTGGTTATACATTATATACCTTACATATCCACCCGCGGCAATGCTGGCCCGTGGCCGAGTGGTCTAATGCTCTAGGTTATCGTTTTGCAAGTCGCAACTTCGAATACCCGAGGGTGCATCGTTTTTTTTTTCTTTGCCAGTTGATTTTTTCGTTTTCGCCCGATGTTTTCTAAACTGAGTTCACCATTTTTGTGCCTTAACGTTCACTGTTCCACGAACGAGTTTGCAGAACGCGCGCAGACTGCCACTGACGCTCTAGCGAGTTCTCGTTAGAGTTCTCGGCTTGCGGGCAGTGGGCACAGGCCTGAATCAGCACACTCTTGGCCTGGTGCGAACACGCTTTTTACGATACAGGCATGAGTGAGGCAAGCTCGCAAAATGAGGGAAAAGCGCATGGCATTTGAGCGTCAGCGGTGACGCGGAGGGCGTCATCCACTGCGTAGGCCTCGGCTAGTGATTTGTACGATTCCAAGCCGTCCTGGGAGGCTTATCTCAGGCATTTTACACCCGACAATATGGCAGAAGGGCGGTACGGCGATTACTGAGATATCGTGAAGGCCCATCCAACGATGCCGTCGGATGTCAAACATGTTGTTTTACAGAACCGAAACTGAAACTTGTTTCAATGCTAACGTCGGACATCGTCCAATCACGGTGCCATCTCCTCGCGACGTAACAGCTTTAGCTGGTGCTGCCGCCACAGACCGCGCATGGTAGGTTTTATTCTTTCCAACTTTATAAAATAATTAACGACTTATCAACCGGAAAAACGACGAAAAGTGTGTTAATTTGAGCAAGTCTACGCAGTGCAAGGAAAACCGGGAGCTTGACAAATTCACTTCAGTGTCCCTTTAATTATAAATAAATGCTGAATACATTTTCGCAATAGGAAGAAAACACACGCCAAAAACAATGTAATAGAGGCGTGACGAAAATGCGCTGACCCAAAGACTTTCACGTTGGCCGCCCGAATGTAACAAATTTATTGATTGAGCAAATATCGAGTGCATTCGTCATGAGCGGAGACGAAAAGCATGAGAATGGAAGAGGTACAGAGAAAGTTACATGGCAGGGGCGGCAGGGGACCATCCTCTTTCAATGACATATGCAGCGGAGGAAGCAGATACCCGGCCATTTTTTGTAATTCATAACAATAATCCCGGGCAAGTCATAAATCACTCCGCAGGAGGAGAAAAAAGTCGTCTTTAGGTTTGTTTCAAGATCTACGACGGTATAGCTTATGTTTGGTGCTCATATATGCGGCTAAAACAAAATCTAAAGAATGAGAATATAGTTATCCGGGAAACGATTGTTAAACATGTAGGTTAACTACTCAATCGTTCTGTTCTTACATACCATATTCACTAACATTTGCATACGAGGATGTGCTCGTTACTAAAACGGACACTACACCGTTATGCTTAAACTTGGTAGTTTTCCCTTTGCGCTCACGGTGACCTGCAAGTTAGTCATTGGCTATTTCTTTGGCATTGACGTTCTTTTTTGGGGAAGACTGCCTCTCGAGTTACGTATGCTTTTTTGTCCAAAGGTACTTTTTCCTGCAGCTGCTAATTCGGCGCCATCCCGCGGAAAAGGATTTTTTTCGAAGCGACGTTTTCTACATCTACCAGCCAACGGTTCATCGTGGCGTGCGCCACAGGAAACTTCCAACGTGACTAAGGAGGGTTACGGCGCTTTTTTTTGAGGTGACCACGGAGTAAGATACCATAACAAAACTTTATTAGAGAGCGTGGACAGGGCCGGCTAGGGAATAAAGAAGGTTGGGGGGGGGGGTGTTAAAGGTTACATGCGGCGGTAGACGCCTGAGCGCGCGAACTCCCACAGAGAATAGAATGTCTGCCGTGTAGTGGCGGGTTGCAGTGGCGTTGTCCATTCCACAAGCCACTGGCACGGCCCCTCGAATAAGTACACGCACGGTCCGCTTGATCTATGGGCCGTGCCGCTGGACACCGGACGGGGGACACGCGAAGTACAATAAAGAGGACGCCGACTTAGCTCTCTCCGGCGGGCCCTTAATTTCGGTCAATTATGGAGCACAGCGTAGACGGCGCGGCGAACGGGCGCTATTAGCCAGCGTTCTCTCCGCGCCGGAACTGCTCTACAATGAACTAGAATAGCTGCTCACTCCGGCAGGCGCGAAGGCCAGACCCATGCCGTCGGCCTTGTCGTCTGCTTTCGCGACGGTTCTTGTGGACCTGTTTTGGCGCAGCTTCGCTTTCATGATGCGCTTCCTCCGCACGGCTTGATTAACTTGTTCGACAGCACCTCCAGGGTAACCTGGACCCAACGAAAGTAAGTAATCGCACGGCAAAGATACGTTAACGATTGGTTTGCAAGGCGGGAAAGCAAAGTGTAGAGACCACATACAGACATCTGGCCGCTACAGAAACGTTACCTTTTGCGCACTACTTGGCCCAGATGGCACTGCGTCTTCTAAGTTGGTGAATAACGATTCGGTTGTGTTGTAACAGGTATCACAAAAGGCGAAACGAACAACTGGTTTTGATAAGTATATATTATTAAAGTTCCCTCAGCTTTCTCGTGATTCGCAAACTTACTAAAATAGCGACTTTAAATCGTTATAAATGAGAATCATTAAGCTCACACGCCGAATTGTTTCGGTGTCTGCGCTTGTGTAGCGTGGTGGTGTAGCCCCGAGCTAGCTCATCAGGAGAGCTAGGTTCCGCTGTATTACCCTTCGGAAGACGCCCCTCTAAGTTTTATTTCTGCCGTCCCACGGCCGGGCTACAGCGGCGGCGTCCGCCGCTCTAGCCCAGCCGTGGCCGACGCTGGTGCGTTCGGGATGCCGCCCCCACGAATTCCAGGTAATGGCTGGCAGAATCTCAGCTTTCACTCTCTGTAAAGCCACGGGTGTGAATTCATGTGACGTCGCATGGGCAATTGTTGTGGGTTTCTACTGCTTTGCTTTCCGACCCCCTTCACAGCGTGGATTGGAGCCATTTTTTTATATTACAGTGGCATAGCTATGCAGTAAAAACAGGTTCTGTTTATAAAAGCTTCTTTAACCCGACCATGATGAGCTCCCGACCCCCTCCGCAGAAGTCCTCCACAATTGCGTCATTTTGGACGTCTCATAGGCTATCCTAATTTATTGTTCACCACCGGTACGCCGTATGAAGAGTGCTGTGAGATATGACAAAATACAAACCCAAATCCGTGTTTGTTCCTTCAAAAGTAATTTTATTGTCCAGTTTCGAACATGACGAAACGGCAACGCCAGGTTTTACCCTTTTAGCATGTTTGTTGGCAACGTTATAGTACAATAAAATTTTTGGGATTCTGTGAGGCTCACTTAGTCTTAGCTCAGCGAACACAACTAGAAGAGAAGCATTTATACAAACTAGTCACAGTGGAAAGGTGGATTGCAACTAGGGCTAACATCACAATGAGTGCATTGAGGCAGAACGCTTATCCATACAGAAATGAACGCAGCTGTGGTGGGATGCGGTGGAATGAAAAGCCCGTCGATTAACCCTTGTAGCCGTAGCCAAGTCCATAGCCGAGACCACCTCCGTATCCAAGGCCACCTCCGTATCCAAGGCCTCCTCCGTATCCGCCTCCATAGCCTCCTCCGTAGCCGCCTCCATAGCCTCCTCCGTAGCCGCCTCCATAACCTCCTCCGAGACCAGAGTGCGCGACTATGGCTCCCCCACCATGGAGCTTATTCACCTGGTGCAGAGTCCTAATAAAGAAGGCAGGTCCGGCAACGACCTTGGCGAAGCCAGGTCCTCCCGACAGGAGAGCGACGCTGCTACCAACGCCAACACCGCCTACTCCACCGTAGCCTCCTCCGAATCCTCCGCCGTATCCCCCTCCGAATCCTCCACCGTATCCTCCGCCGTATCCACCGCCGTATCCTCCGCCGTATCCACCGCCGTATCCGCCGCCATATCCACCAAGCAATCCGCCAGCCATAGCAACGGTCAAGGTACTAGAAACAACGATGGCGATCGTCTGAAAAAAAGAAAAGCGGCATCATAAGCCGAACAGAAAATATCATCAATGAACGGGCCCCAAAAAATGCGGAAGGCGTATTCGGGAAGACAAGGCTGACGAGGAAGGCAACTGAGGACAATGTTCATACTAGACTCCTACGTAAGCAAAGGGGTCTTAAAACCAAAAATATCAAATTTGTAGGCAGCATTCAGCACTCATGCATGCTTCGTATTCCTAAATGATTCGACATAAAGAACCTGAACACCTACTCAATATGAAGATTTCAATAATGAACAAATAGGTTCTTGCCGGGAGAGACACGACAGTGCCCCTGTGTACCAGCTCGTTTGTATAATCAAATGTATTTAAAGTTATTTTGTACATTTTGCTTTAACCTCTTTAAAAAGGGTACCGTATCCTTAATAACACCTTTGCTTTGGGCTCTTTAAAAAAGGGCTACCCTATCCTTAATCACGGCTGTAATCACACGTGCACTCCCTGTGTATATCTCCAATTCATCATTACAGGGAAACGTTTTTTTTGCTGAGAGTTACAGCTAGCCCTAGATATATATGCTGCTTCTGCAACTTGCCAGTTTACGGCACAATCCTGCCGGTGTCAATTTTTCTGTCGTTTAATTATTGGCTGTTACGATGTTTGATGTGGGGGTCCCTTGTACCAAGGTTAATTGTCCGAACTATCGGGTTAATAGCGGAGAACCTTGTTATTTCTATATGCGCTCTAAATATTTACCCCTAAGCTACGTTTTATTTAGGACGCAATTATCAAGACATGAAAGGAAATATGTCTCCAGTAACATGAGTTACGGCAGGTGAAAAGAAAATTAGCTAATTTGTGTTGTCAAAAATTTATTCTAAAGCTGAGCAAAATCGGTGGATGACGTATTTAGTTTAAAAACTGTTTAGGTCGCGGTAAGCAGAGAGTGTAGTTTTTAAACACCACGGAATTTTTTAACAAAGCAAACAACCGAAACAACAAATTTCTTTCTTTTTGGCTGACAGACATATGAAAACACAGCTACCGTGAACGAATTGCGGCGACCGTACGCGACCGCTACAACTTACCAGGGCGTTCATGGTAACTAGCTGCGGCGGATCTCCTTTCCTCACTACTGCAGAGTACGTTTCAGGCCTGTTGCCCCACCGACCACCCCAGGAAGCTTATATAGCAGCCGCAGCGACAGGAAATACGAATACCGACACGTGGGTGCGGTAAAGGCTCTCACTGGGCTACGGCCTCACTGGGAAATCAGAGAGAACAAAATCTACAAAGCGGCTGGAAGAGAGTGTCGAAGAATGGTGCTGCTGTACCCCCAACCAGTTTAAACCCTGTGTGTACACGTCAAAAGCAGTAAAATCGGTTCCCGTGTAGGCGTGGCGAACGTGTGTGAGCGAGCTTTATCTATGCACGTCCGCGTAGTGTTCCGAGCACGTTCCCCTCTGCTTAGGGGAAAGTAGCGGCGTACAAACCGATGTGAAACGCTTCCCACGCTAGGTAGCGGCAAAGGAAGGAAGGAGCGGCAGAGTTCCGTACTGATATAGAAGAGCCCCCGAAGACAACTGCGACGTGACGCAGGGGCGGCGTTGATGTTTTTACTCTGTCTGTCACGAAACGTGACTCTGAAGTGGCCCTTCAGCGACCGGATTCCCAAGTTTGGCTTCAAGGAAGACCGTTTAGTGTGTAATATTCCTCTAAAGTGGAAGCTCTGCCAACACGATAGCGCTAAAAGGTTTAGGCTGAATTTTGATTGATTTTAGTGCTTCACCCGCCGACGCAAATGCAGGCCGTGAGGCGCGCCATAGTGGACGGCTCCGAATTAATTTTGACTTTAACGTGCTCCGAAATCTCGTAGACACGGGCGTTTTGCTTTTCGCCTCTATCAGAAAAGCGGCCGCCACGGCTCGGAATCGAACCCGCGACCTCGTGCTCAGCAGCGCAACGCCTTAACCACTGAGCCACCGCGGTGGGTTTCAGGCTGAATTTTGAGTTCCCAGGAAGTGCCGTTCCGTAGCCGCCATAATGCAGGCATATATGACGGCGATTATAACGCGCAAGTTTTCTGTGCCAAATACCCCAACTCGAATAGTATAGTGATTGTATATGCTCATGAATTCTTAATTGTGGAAGTTAACACACTTCTGTTACAACAATGTAGCTGTAGACCATTGCAAGCGAAAACCCCAAGAAACTATCAAACAAACATGTAACCAAATGACATAAAATCTTGTCCAATTTACCTCTCATCCCTCCAAAGAAGTTTTAAAGGCGAAACATATAAAAAATAGCAGTACCCTGAAAATGAAGTGAGGGAAGTGCGAAGGTGTGCCTAATCAGCGTGCTCGCACGATGGGAACAAATATGAAAACAACTTCTTGAGAAGTGAAGGTACACTACCGAAATTACAGTACCCCTCACGCGATGTGAATAAAAAAATTCCAGGAAATAAAACAAAATTATTAACGAACGCCGAACACCACAGAGATCCATTTGTTCAGTGCCCCACGCATTCACGAGCAGCACAAAAGAAGAAAAACACGCTATTCTCGTTAAGGTGCTTCTTCAGTGCCGCGAACGAAACGTAGGGTTAATGAAACGCAGCAGCGGCGTCACAAGGGTTACGCTAGGGTGAGCTTTCTCAGAATTTCTGTCGCTTTTCTCAGTCCACGTCTTAAATTGGTAATATCAAGGAAGTAACTTCCAAAACCCGCGCTATTTTGTGTTCTCCAGGAGTGAATGGTAACATTGGTAGCCTTACTGATCCAACCCACAATGCGCCAGCAGGAGCTTTAGCTGAAACGAGGGCAGCCGAAGTAAATCCCAATGCCCCCTTGAGAACGCATGCAAAAGCTGCGGAGGTGAAGGATACTCCCGGATTTGGAAACTGTGGCTCGCACGTAGAGCAGCTGATTATTTTTGGTTACCTTATTACATTATACATTATATCTTATAGCTGGTTACCATATTATTTTTAGCTGCTTATTTTATGACAACCTAACATGGAATGGCATGCAATAACAAGTGCACGTGACAACTTGTCTGTTGGTTTGGTAGCCCAATAAGCTAAGCGCATATGGCCAGCTGACTACTGATGTAGCCATCATATTGTCACGAAGCCAAGGACGACGCAGTTGTCTTGCAGGAGAAACAAGTTTATTGGAGCGAACTTGTGCTCCCCTAACAACTCAAAAGAATACAGAGGCGGCGAAGCAGCGGTCAACAAAGTGACTTGCGTCAGCGAGCGTCGCAGAATCGAATGCCCCGGCGTCCGCACTGCAGGCTTTTTATCTTTCGGTGCGCGTGGTTCTCGAAACGTCGATTCACATCGAGAACATAGTAGATCCAAGAAGATTATTCTGGGCTGTTCACGTTAGATCGGAATGCTCTCCCTATCACGACAGATAACAGATGCGGCACAGAAAGAAAGAATGGAACACGCGCTTCCCTTGGCGCAGAGATAACACAGACCGGCGCAGCCGGGCGGTAAAAGCAAAACACAAATAAACAAACCCAATGTATGGTTCGCGGCATTACCCCCCCTCTAAGAGTGCATCGACCCGATGCTAACATAAGCGACAGTCCGAAAATAAAAATAAAATTCGTTATCGTTCGTAGAAAGGTTTTAAGCGAACCACGTGGACGACTTCGGGCCGCGTGCGTCGTCGTGATGTTCCGGAATCACCATCGGGGATCACCTCGTAGGTAAGTTGGCCGACACGTCGTAGAATCTGGTAGGGTCCGAAATACCGTCGCAGGAGCTTCTCACTGAGTCCGCGTCGTCGGATGGGAGTCCAAACCCACACACGATCCCCTGGTTGGTACTCGGCGTCTCGGCGTCGGAGGTTGTAGCGGCCCGCATCCACCAGCTGCTGGTCCGTTATACGAACTCGAGCGAGCTGGCGGGCCTCCTCCGCACGTTGAAGATATCCGTGGACGTCGGCGTTGAGGTCGTCGTCTTCTACGTGCGGAAGCATGGCGTCGAGCATCGTAGTCGGCCTTCTACCGTAGACAAGCTCGAACGGCGTCAGCTGCGTCGTCTCCTGGATAGCCGTGTTGTACGCAAACGTGACATACGGGAGCACTTCGTCCCAAGTCTTATGTTCAACGTCAACGTACATTGACAGCATATCTGCGATTGTCTTGTTCAGACGTTCTGTTAGTCCGTTCGTTTGGGGGTGGTACGCCGTCGTTCTTCGGTGATCCGTGTTGCTGTAGCGTAATACTCCTTGCATCAGCTCCGCAGTAAATGCCGTTCCGCGGTCTGTGATTAGGACTTCCGGGGCTCCATGTCGCAGCACAACTTGGCTTATAAATAACTTTGCCACTTCTTGTGCAGTCCCCCTCGGAAGAGCGGCGATCTCTGCGTAGCGCGTCATGTAGTCGGTCGCTACGACAATCCACTTGTTCTGTGATCGTGACGTAGGGAACGGGCCTAAAAGGTCCATTCCAATCTGTTGAAATGGTCTCGATGGGACGGCGATCGGTTGTAGAAGTCCGGCGGGTCTTGACGGCGGCCTTTTTCGTCGCTGGCAGTCACGGCAGCTCCGGACGTAGTGGGTGGCGTCAGCGGTAAGGCCGGGCCAGTAGTACCTCGCCTTGATTTTTCCAATAGTGCGGACTGTGCCGAGATGTCCGGAAGACGGGTCGTCGTGGCACGCTTCCAAAATTTCGTCACGAAGGTCCGCGGGGATGACGAGAAGGTAATTCGCTCTTGTTCCGGGGCTGAAATTCTTCACGAGGACGGAGTTTCTCAGGCTGAATGCTGGTAAGGTGCGTTTGAAGGTCCTAGGAACGGCAACGTTGCATCCCTCGAGGTACTCGATTATGGCGCGTAAGTCGGGGTCGGCACGCTGCTGGGCGGCTAGGTCGCTCTCCGTCACGATCCCGAAGAACGCGCTGTCTTCATCAGAGTCTTGTGGTGGTGGGTCGACGGGGGCGCGGGACAGGCAGTCGGCGTCGGAGTGTTTCCTGCCGGATTTATAAACGACTGTAACGTCGAACTCCTGCAGGCGCAAGCTCCACCGCCCAAGACGGCCTGTGGGGTCCTTCAAATTAGCGAGCCAACACAGTGCATTGTGGTCTCTCACAACCTTGAACGGTCTTCCATACACGTATGGGCGAAATTTTGAAATCGCCCATATAATAGCCAGGCACTCTTTCTCAGAGGCAGAATAGTTTTTCTCCTCCTTCGACAGACCACGGCTGGCATAGGCGATTACCCTTTCGCAGCCGCTTTGCTTTTGGACAAGGACGGCACCCAAGCCTATATCACTGGCGTCCGTGTGCATTTCTGTTTCAGCATTTTCGTCGAAATGAGCGAGCACGGGCGGGCTTTGCAGGCGTTTTTGCAGCTCGCAGAATGCTTTTTCTTGGTCGTTTTCCCAGCTGAAATGGGTGCTGTCTTTTGTCAAGCGCGTGAGTGGCTCTGCAATGCGTGCGAAGTTTGCGACGAAGCGCCGGTAGTATGCGCACAGCCCGAGAAATCTTCGCACGCCCTTCTTGTCTTTCGGCCTAGGGAAGTTCGCGATAGCTGAAGTTTTTGCCGGGTCAGGTAGGACTCCCGCGGCGTTGACGACGTGGCCCAAGAACTTGAGTTCCTCGTATGCGAAACGGCACTTTTCAGGCTTCAGCGTCAACCCCGACGTACGAATGGCCTCGAGTACAGACTCCAACCTTGCAAGGTGTTCGTCGAAAGTCCGGGCGAATACCACTACGTCGTCGAGGTATACGAGGCAGGTGTGCCACTTAAGGCCAGCTAGCACAGTGTCCATGACTCTTTGAAACGTCGCTGGTGCTGTGCACAGCCCAAACGGCATCACCTTGAACTCGTATAGGCCGTCTGGGGTTATAAATGCAGTCTTCTCTCGGTCTCTCTCGTCCACTTCAATTTGCCAGTAACCGGTCTTCAGGTCCATCGATGAGAAGTACTTCGCGTGGCAGAGGTGGTCGAGGGCGTCGTCGATTCGGGGGAGGGGGTACACGTCCTTTTTCGTGATTTTGTTCAGTCGCCGGTAGTCAACACAAAACCTTAATGTGCCGTCTTTTTTCTTTACGAGTACGACGGGTGCAGCCCAGGGGCTTTTCGATGGCTGTATAATGTCGTCGCTGAGCATGTCGTCGACTTGAGTCCGGATGGCTTCCCGTTCGTGTGAAGAGACGCGGTACGGTGACTGTCGGGTAGGTCGGGCTCCATCTTCGGTTAATATTCGGTGCTTCGCTAGAGGGGTCTGACGTAGTTTTGCGCTCGACGAAAAACATTCGCTATAGCGACGCAGCAAAGCCAATAATTTGTTCCGTTGTTCTTGCGGTAGCGCCGGATTCACGTCGAAGGGCTGCGGGAGCTTGAAGGTTTCTACGGGGGTGCGTTCAAAGTCGGCGACCGCGATCACGTCACTTGCTTCTTGCGTTTCTTCGAGGAATGCAATTGCCGCGCCCTTGTTTAAATGCTGGTACTCCTCGGTGAAATTAGTAACCAAAATCTGGGATTGGTGTTCCTTGAAGCGCGCAATGCCTCTTGCGACAGACACACCGCGGTCAAGAAGCAACCTTTGGTCACTCTCCACGATAGCGTCAACGTCAGGAGCAGCACCTTCACAGTAGACGGTGATCATCAAACTTGCGCGGGGTGGCAGGGTGACATGATCATCGGCTATCCTTACAGCTGCACGGATTTCGGGGTTCGATTCCGGCGTCATGGAGTGGTCGGAGGAAAACGTTATCGACTTCGTCTGCAGATCGATTATTGCGCCGTTGTCCGTCAAAAAGTCCATTCCGAGAATTACGTCGCGGGAGCAGTTGGGCAAAACGACGAACACCGCAGGGTACGTCGTGCCGTCTATGGTGACGCGCGATGTGCACGTTCCACTTGGCGTCACGAGGTGGCCTCCTGCTGTGCGTATGTGCGGACCGTCCCATCTGGTCATAACCTTCTTCAGCTTAGACGCAAATGGTCCGCTCAACACGGAGTAGTCGGCTCCCGTGTCTACGAGGGCGACTACATCAAAGCCGTCGATGGACACCTTGACGTCGGATGCCGCCTTCCTCGAGTTCCGGGTGCGTCGGGGCGTCGCATCTCGGCCTGTGCGTGTTGACGGTCGGGCACTGTGCGTCGTCGTTGTCATCGTCTTCTCAGCGGACGTCTCGGTCCGGTCGGGTGCGCGTCGCGGCGTATAGCTGTCGTCGTGTACGGAAGTCTCGTCAGGTCTGGGTCGGATCGTCGGGATGAGGGCATGTTGTGAGTCACTGTTTTCCGCGAGTCGTTGCGTCGTTGGAGGGTTTTCATTTTTCCGCGATCGTGCAACTTTACCTCCAGAAGTTGCTGCTTTTAGTTTCCCCCGCGTGGGCTGGGGGACCTTCCACGTGAGAACTCAGCATTGCTACGGCGGTTCGGCGACTGGTATGGGTAGGGTGACGGCGAACGGTTGAAACGGGCTGGTCGACGGCTGGTGTTGGACAGGTACTCTTCGATCTCCGATGGGCGCTGGCCAGTTCGGGGGCGGGGTGCGTCGACGGAGAACCCTCGCAAACCGAGCCTCCTGTAGGGGCAGCGACGGTAGACGTGGTCGGCCTCTCCGCAGTGGTAGCACAGCGGACGATTGTCGGACGTTCGCCACACGTCGGTCTTCCTTGGGGCAGGGGGTTGCGCCGCAGGTGGTCGGGCCGGCGAGAGGGGACGACGGTACGGAGCCTCGTGACGATAGGGTGCAGGTGGGCGAGGGCGATGTACAGCAGCCGCGTAGGTCATGGCTTGCGGCTCGCGAGGTGCTACTGGCGTCGTTGAAGTTCCCAGCGCTTGCTGCACTTCTTCTCTAATGACGTCGGTAAGAGAAGCGACTTGTGGTTGCGGCGGCGTCGGGAGCAGTTTCCGCAGCTCCTCCCTCACTATTTCGCGGATAGTGTCGCGTAGTGAGTCGGAGTTGATAGCGCTGGCACCAAGCGTCTCCGAAACCAGCGCATTGATTGGGCGGTCGTACTGCCTCGTTCTGATTTCGAGCGTCTTCTCCATCGCGGCGGCCTCAGACGCGAATTCGGACACGGTCTTGGGGGGGTTGCGAACAAGGCACGCGAAGAGCTCTTGCTTCACCCCTCGCATCAGAAACCGTAGTTTCTTTTCTTCCGTCATTCCTGGGTCCGCACGGCGGAAAAGTCGCTTCATTTCCTCGACGAAGATTACGACTCCTTCGTTCGGGTGTTGCGTTCGAGTTTCCAGTAAAATCGCAGCTCGTTCTTTTCTCACCACGGTCGTGAAGGTCTTAAGGAACTCGCTTTTGAATTGCGTCCAGTCGGTCAAGGCGCTCTCGTGGTTTTCAAACCAAGTTCGGGCTGCATCCTTCAAGTAAAAGAAAACATGCCGGAAGGTTTCTTCATCGTCCCACCTGTTGAAGATCCGCACGCGCTCCAGCTTCTCCAACCATTCCTCTGGATCTTCAGCGGGGGCTCCCCGGAACGATGGCGGTTCCCGGGGCTGCTGCAGCATGATTGGCGACGTTGTTTCTTGTACCATGGTGTTGGTTGCAGCGTTCCTTCTCTTGGGCCCTTCTGGCATCAAACCGAACTCGGGTGGTAAACCTTGCAGGCGGAGGCTGGCTCTTGTTGGACTGGCTTGGCGGCTTCCCGAGGTTGCAGTGGGCATGAAGGGTGCGTACCCCGCACCTCCACCAGATGTCACGAAGCCAAGGACGACGCAGTTGTCTTGCAGGAGAAACAAGTTTATTGGAGCGAACTTGTGCTCCCCTAACAACTCAAAAGAATACAGAGGCGGCGAAGCAGCGGTCAACAAAGTGACTTGCGTCAGCGAGCGTCGCAGAATCGAATGCCCCGGCGTCCGCACTGCAGGCTTTTTATCTTTCGGTGCGCGTGGTTCTCGAAACGTCGATTCACATCGAGAACATAGTAGATCCAAGAAGATTATTCTGGGCTGTTCACGTTAGATCGGAATGCTCTCCCTATCACGACAGATAACAGATGCGGCACAGAAAGAAAGAATGGAACACGCGCTTCCCTTGGCGCAGAGATAACACAGACCGGCGCAGCCGGGCGGTAAAAGCAAAACACAAATAAACAAACCCAATGTATGGTTCGCGGCAATATTCAAATATATTTGTACGCAGCACACCGTCACGAGCGTTATTTGTCAGCACGCCGTCACTAGCGTTAA
Organism: Haemaphysalis longicornis; assembly: GCF_048455015.1. Taxonomy (NCBI): domain Eukaryota; kingdom Metazoa; phylum Arthropoda; class Arachnida; order Ixodida; family Ixodidae; genus Haemaphysalis; species Haemaphysalis longicornis. Next base: position 171,711,800 of record NW_027526422.1, read on the forward strand.
GTGAAAAAGAAATGCCTTTTAAATCACAGCGTGTAGTTTAGCACGCGCAGTTGTCCTTCCCTCTTTTCGGTTTAGTCTGCGCCTGGAATGCACGCACGCGCTATTGGACCTTCTTGATTGCTCTTGAGGCTGAAATAGATTTGTTGTCATTCTTCCAACAGTGTTGTACTTAATCATTTTAGCCATTTTCACCATCATTTACACTTGTTAGCATGATTATACATTGGTTGAGCTTTTTTTTTGTTGTTGTCGTTGTTTCTGTTTAGATAAGTGTTGTATAAATTCGTGTGGTTTCCTTTAAATAAACAGTTGGAAGTTGGCGCCCGTATAGGACTTACCTTGTTTTCTTTGTCCACGTCTAGTTTTCACCACGTTTTCTTCTTTCTTCAAGTATGTACCAATTAGTTAAGCAACAAGTGTTCTAGAAAGGCACCCACAGTGGTGCTGCTTTAGTGGACTCCAAGTCACTGTGCCATCGCTGGAAACAATTTGGCGGATGCAGAAGCACAGCAGGCCCACCACAACGGAACTATTTTGCCTATACCCGCCAGAAGACGAGATATCAACGCAGTACTACCTCGCACGTAAACTGGCTGGTTCCTTGCATTCGCCTACTCCAGAATTGACCCGAATGACTCCACAGGCTCAACACTAAACAAAAGTTCTGGCTCGGTCGCGCTCCCCACTTCGCGGAAGTCAAGGGATCTTGCAACACAAGCCGCAGCTTGAAGTTGCATTAACCCGAAAGTATCGGTATACAATCGGACACGAAGACAGCCAGGGCTCCCTTCTGAGTAATTGTCCAGAGACCATTGGTCATTTGATTTTTTTTTTTGCCCAAAACAGAGTAGTGAGCGAAAGGACCTTGCGGCAGCATTACTACGCTCGAACACTCGCCCTTTGTACGAAAAAATGATTTTGGGCACGTGGGCTAGCGCTAATTAAGCGAAATTGAGCTGACAAACCGCTGCTTATATACCTTTGCAAATCTTCTCTGCATTCTCGGCTCCACAGACAGCGGAATGTTAGAGTGAAGCTTGCTATGTCTCACTGATTCATCCGTGAGCGCCGGAAACGCCCAGCAGGAGAGCCAACTCGTGGATGATGATGATTATGATTATGATGATGATGAAAACGTGATTTTCGTCCACTCCGCTTTCAATTAGGACATCAAGAAAGAAATCAAGGCCCCTTTATAAAAAAGGATGTTTGAACGCGAAGCTTTCTCTGATGCAAACCGAATGTAATCCAAAGTTCAAAGCCAACTACCACGCAACAAACCCAAGAATTGATGAGTGACCCGAATAAAAGCATTTAATAGACGCAAAACATCGTATCAGGTTTCTCAGCATTTCTGGCGTTTGATGCCTTGTTGTTGCCGTTGACTTGGATTTAATTGCACTTGTCATGGTAGAAAGCTTTGCGTTCAACTATCTTTTTTTAAAGAGACAGCGAATGCAGCAGACAAGTTTTGTTGAGAGGACCATTGAACTGCCCCGTACCCCTTTCAGCGTTTATTAAGCGGCAAAGGTGGCTTTATTGCGGAGAAGTTACCAATAGAAAAACGTTTTCTTCCTCTTTTCACTCGCACAATTTCATGCAGTTTCGCGTGACGCAAGCAGTGACCAGAAACGAGTGAGACAGCGGTGTGTTCTACATGGAAAGCGGAAGCATACTAAGTAAAGTAAAGCGGCCGCAGGAGCCACTGGCAGCGTCGAGAGCGCGTCCAGTGGCTACGCCGAACTTACAATTAACATCTCAACGGCCGGCGGCGCCGCGACTTGTCAAATTTCGAATGTCGGAACGGCTTGAAATATACCTCTACATTCATTACTATTGAGGAATTAGAAAGCTAATGTGTAAAAGAAATACGTGTTTCTTCGAGAGCTTGTGTGCGCTCTTCTCGTTGCGTTGTTAGTCACGTGACCCTTGACGCATCTGAGCCGCTGTTTAGGTTAGTTAATTTGTAATGAAAAATTTTACGTGTTTCTTTGAGAGCTTGAGTGCGCTGTTCTCGTTCTGTTGTTCGTCACGCGATTCATGGCACAACCGTCAGTCGCTGTTTACTTGGTCTCTGCTGGGCGACTGATAGTTTTATTGTTTACTATTTGCGAGAAGATTCTAAACGTAGTCCCGCCCAGGCTGGCATATTCGTCTTATGGGGACGGCAACCTATCCATTTACCCCAACATCGGTTTTGCCTTCAGTCTCCCTTTAGGAGAGGGCCTTGACTTTTTCCTCATGTTTTTCTTTTAATTCATGGAGGATAATCACGCGATGCGAAGATTGTGATAGTGTGTTTCTGTACCCCGCTTCATGTCAGAAGTGCCTCAAGTCTACATACTGAACTTGTTGATTCCGCTCAAACTTCTGACACTCTCTGTATTCATCTTACATGGACAAAGAAAGGAGCGAGAGAATGATTCTAGCATAAATGCATTCTCTCTCTCTCTTTTTTTTTTTTTTTTTGGCCCCGTACCTTGCCCCAGCGGGAAGTAGGAGTCCTATGATCAGTCTCCCAGAGCGACCTCGTCTCCTTTCTATAGACGTTTACTATCGCTCTCTCTCTGTTCCGAATTAAAGCTCCATATGCCGCCGAAAGACGCCTACTACCCTTAATTTCCCTTTTTTCGAACGGACCACGGACTAAAGTGTTAGCATTTTTTACACATTCTTTAATGCTGAACCAATCTCGGGAGAGTATGGTACGGCAGCAACAGTGCAACTCTCGGCATTTACAAAATAATTCATAATAGCGAAAAGTGGTTTAATCGCTATGGTATTGTCAATTGAGAAAATTGGCTGGGGAAACGTACAGAAAAAATACAAAAATAAATATAAAATTAACTTACTAAATTTATAATGTCTTCTATTTTCTTTGCCCACACAAACAGGACAAAATATGCTAGCTTCGAAAGAAATCAAAACACGCTAGAAATTCGTAAAAAAGCGCGAATCGTGATGACCTGTGGCGGAACAACGATGCCTAATAAATCATTGTTGTTGTGCAGATGTGTAGGTGCGCCAAAAGAAAGTGGAACACGGTCTCATAAATTTTCAGGCATTTATTCTTCCGCAAACTGCCTGGCTGCATTGTGTGCGTTTAAAGGAGTCATCCCTAATAGAAAAACTTCGTGTAAACCGGTTATGGCTGTCATAAAGCCAGTAAGGAAAATATTTCCGGATAGTCACAAATCTTTGTTCCAATTACTTATGACGACGCCGTTTATTATATCATGGGGAGAAAACACTAAAAATGAAAATAAACGGCGCAGCAATGCTTCCGTATTGTTATACAATCACACAATTCTCCGCATTTTATAGCTTGTTATTGTTTGTATGCACCGACGGCGATTAAAAACACTCATGCACACGTACGTCTAACAACCACAAAGGTTGAAAAGCTTTCTCGTAGCGTATTCTTTCGTTGGCCAACCCCACACTGGAAGTATGTGCTACTCTGGAGCTACGCACCACTTTTCTGGAATATTCACAGCAACTCTCGGATGTCTACTCCGTAGGGCTAACTTTTGGGTTTGGGGTGTACGACGCGAATCGGTGCCTGCTCCTCGGCGTTCCCTTCGACGTTGTCGAAATGTAATCTTGTCTCATCATCGCTCTCCACCAGACAATGTTTGTGGTGTTTTATTTATGAAGTGTACACTTCCGTACGGTGCTTGTTGGTTCGTTTTTCCAAGATTATATGTTCACTGTGCGTCGTGTTAATCTCTACAAGGACTTAATTTCTATGCTTTTTCCAGCAGCACTGTTATAGAACTGCTTATTCTACCTTGGCTGGACAAGATGTCGCCTTACGTGTCCGTAAAATGGCGCTTTCTCCCTCAACAAAAACGTTCTTCTTCAAACTGCTCAGCGAAACTTTGCCTGTTAATACTTGGATGCAAACCGGAACATTTTTGTGTCGGCTGTGAAGTGTCACCTGTGCTATGTACCGGAAACTGTTGAGCACTGCTGCATAAATTGTAAGGATGACATGCTATTTTGGGATGTCGTTCAAAGAACTCTCAAGAAGGACTTTGAATTGACTCTACAAGGTATACGGTGTCTCCTATCAACCGCAGACGGTGATGTGCCATGTGATTGTTTTTTTCTAATTGCTCTGCATAGTTTATAGAAAACCTTAATGCTGGATGGGCACGCTGAGCCTATGGTTTCTTTCAGAGCACACTTCTGCCAAATGATCATTATTTCAAATACGTGTATGACCAAAATGATCCTTGCCCTGATTGGTATCCCTTCTTTACTGGTTGTTCAATGTTGCCCTGGTTTTAACCTAAGCGTACATTATTTTTCATTGTGTTAAGCTTTGTTTTTCAGTTTGTATTCAACTCATTGGTATGTGTACATAATCAACTCATTTGTATGTCTACATAGTTGCAAATAAATGTGTTTTAAATATCGTTCTCTACATTGAGATGTAGTGCAATATATACCATGTTGGAAACATCAGAAAAGTGGCTAAATGGAGCAGTCGGATGATGATGATGATTGTTGGGTTTAACGCGCCGACGAAACGCAGGCGATGAGGCGCGCCGTAGTGGAGGGCTCCGAATTAATTTTGACCACCTGGGGATCTTTAACGTGCGCCGCAATCTCGTACACACGGGCGTTTTGGCTTTTCGCCTCTATCAGAAAAGCGGCCGCCGCGGCCGGGAATCGAACCTCCGACTTCGCACTCAGCAGCGTGGAGCAGTCGGATCACGCCGGATTCATGACGTCAGGGACCCAGGTTGCATTCCGGCCACGGGAAGCGTTTTTTTCTTTCACTTCATCTCCGATCCCTCACCATCATCGTCAGAGAAAGTAGGAGTTCTTGCGGAGCTGCTGGCGTAAAACGGCATCTGTGAGGGCACCAGAGTTTCAGAGGGCACAAGCCATTCCGCTCTTAGAGGGTGGAGGACCAAGGATGCTTTCTGGGGCACGACACAGGGGTGTCACACTATTCAGGTAAAAGGTATCAGCAAATTTTATTTCGCTTGAGCGTTTACTTTGGTAATTACGTAGGAGCACACAAAAGTAACAGGCGTTTTACAAGCGCAAAACAAAACTTGAAGCCGTCCCACTCAATGTGAAAGTTGTGGGTAGTGCAGAGCAGTGATTCGCCATAATGGGCTGCAGCGCCGTTATCCGCTCACTGCTGTCACCCAATGCATTTGAAATGTCCCGCTATCGCAGTGCTCGAGCGCACCCCCTGCCTGAAACTGCGCCAGCGGGAGTTGTGTTCTTTTAGATCTTGCTTTAATTTAGTGTGCTGGAGCTGTTTTGCGTCCTTTCGAAGACGTAATTTTTTTTCTTGCGCAGTTGGAGAGTTTCTGCGTCATTTCGAACACGCCATTTTTTATTTGCTCAGCTGGAACCTTTCTGCAGCATTTCGAACGCGCCATTTCTTTCTTGTGCGGCCGCTTCTTTCGCTTACCATCGTAAAAACCAACCCAACGAGCGTTCCTAACTAAATGAACGCGTTGGCTGCCGGTTATACTCACAGATTTTGCCTGAAATGTGTCTACCGTTTTCTTTGCGTTAAATAACGGGGAGATATATGACAAGCGCCAGCGGTTCACGAGGTACGAACGGTTATGAGTATTTGAACCGCATGGTTTTCGAAGCCTCAACGTGAATTGGTGACGCCGGTACAGAAAGCTCTGCTTGGTTCCGTTATCTCACTGCGCCGCCTGATTTCGGCTCTAGCATGGTCCCTTAGCGAGCTGAGGCCACAAGGGGAGTCCACAAAGTGCTCTGCACTAAAAATGCACAGAATCCCAGCCTTTTTATTTCGCACATTCACCCCTTTTCATCCCCTAAGTAGAGTATCATCATTTAAATAAATGTTTTTTTCGTTTTGTTCGGGGCTTCCGCCGCGCTTAAGCGTAAGCACCGAGCTCCTTTAAGGCGGGCGAGCATCCTGGTGTATTCGATGACTTCAAGATCACTATCGAAATTGTGAGACGTTTGGAACATGAGGTTAGACACCAGTGGGACGGTCGTTTGTCAGCGCTTCGCGCTGTAAAACGGCTCGCGTTTCAAAAACAAAAAAAAAAAACTCCAGCTTCAGGAGTTCTCTCCCAGAGACGTAAAAAATACGCGGAACCCTGGTCATATAAGCTTCGCATGAAATATTGTATGGGTACCCCGCATTCTCTGTTATAGATGTTTTACCAGTGCATGCAAGTGTGCGGAGGGGAATGGAGTCTGGTTTTCGTATTGGGAATATTGAATCATGAATTACAGTGTTACGGTGTGCGTAAGAAGAGCAAAGAAACGCTTACGTTGGTGTTGCGTTACCGCTACGTCGTCGCCACCGCGAGGGAGGTCAGCCATACTGGATTACGTATTGCTAATCACAAAAATTCAATCGATGCAGTAGGAAGCATACTGATTATGCTGAAAATTCTTTATGAAGTAGTTACCTTTCAATTAAAGATAAAATACCGGCATAACAAAAACTACAAACAAATTACACCATGGCTGTGAATGTGTCACTTGATCGTGCAACCAGGTGTGATTTCAATTGCACCTAAAATATTCCTCTTCTTCTGTGGAGCCTTACAATGACCTATGAATGGGTACATGGTGCCCGAAAATGATGTTGGCTTGTTTGTTATCATCCAAATGAGAATACTAACAGAGAATAGGCTGTATAGCATTAGCACGTTCTGTAGTGCCCCGAATGTGGATGTATCTTGCCACAGTACGTCTGCTGAAATAGTTGTTGCGAATCTTGGAAAGAGATTTGGCGTAATAAGGCCTGCCACCATGTGGCACGCTTTGTCACATTTCGAGCAGCACTCAGCGTAATAGCGCAAGTAGTTTTAGTGGAATCTTGAGTCGTGGATCCACCTTCAGATGACTCCGCTGCTATTTCACGCTACCGCTCTTCACCCAAATTGTTTGTTGTCCCTCACGTTCCGTACAACTTCACATACGCCAGAAATGTGCCTTTCCTTCTGTTAAGGTGACACAATAAGAGGTGGTCGACATGCAACGCCTCGAGGAATGCCGGATAATTTTTTTAATATTGGCAAAAGTGCGGAGATGGGTGAATTCTTAATTAAAAACAGAACTGAGAAGTGTTAAAAAAACACTCCTTTCTAGGTACATTCGCTGGCTTCTCGGGGAGGCCTCAAAGCATGAACCGCTTTTGTCTAGTGGGCCACCCGCGTACGAAAATTTAGTAATTTTGATGAACGGAAGCATTTAACAGTCCCGGTAATCGTGGAATGCTTGAACAAAATTCTGTCTTTTAATAAATGTAACCATTTGGTTTCCTAAAAAGTGCTTTTCTAGGTTGTGGTATTCTAATGCACGCACGGGTCGAAATTTTAAGGAAATTTTAAAAAGACTAATTTGAATCTGGAGGATATAAGTCTACGTATTGCGGTAGTAAAACACATATTCGGTTCTTGATGACCGTTTCCGGAAGAAATCAATAGTATCAATGATTTCTCTTTGCCTTCAACAGCCCTACTTAATCACACAAAATGCGACATCAGAAACCGCATAATTCGTAGGCTGAAAGGAAACGCGACACAGGGAGCTCGCTTAAGTCAATGTCATTTGTAGCAGCAGCACCGGCGTTTTTTTTTTCATCTCTACGGGCAATTCCCCCGAAGCGCTCTCTGCTTCGCGCGTTTCCCTGGCTGCCATATCAGAGAATCTTGATGGCGTACTTTGGCCACCGCTGGACGCATTTGTATGCGCTACGCGCGCTGCTTCTCATCTCCGCGCAATCCACTGGCTCGTTAAACCCCATTTACGGTGAACAAAGGTCATTCTAAAGCTGCAAAATTCCTCTGAGACGGAGTGCTTGCTGAAGGTATGTAGGCATGCAGTCCTCAGGACGCCGCCCGCCAATACAGTACGGTGTATTCTTACTGTGGGAAAACTAGTCAGCGCGACGAGATGGTGCCTCAAATTGTCCCGACGGCACGTGTTCAGTCAGCACTTTTACTGAAGGCGTGATTTTCTGCATTCTATGACTCCGAACAAATGTGAAACTTTGTGCAACACCCACCGTTTCAACTTGGCTGGCTCAGCTCATACAAATAGAAATTATAAATAACAAGGTTAGGTGCATGTGCAGTACAAAGCAATACAAACATGCCCGCATGCATGCATGCATCCATGCACGTGCTCCAGCGTTGACAGTTATGTCCCATATTTAAAATCGTAACGCACCTGCTACCCGCCGTGGTGGTTCACTGGCTAAGGCGTTGTGCTGCTGACTACGAGATCACGGGTTCGACTCCCTGCCGCGGCGGCGCTTTTCAGATGGAGGCGAAAAGCAAAAACGTCCGTGTGTATGACATTTCGGCGCCCGTTAAGATGCCAAGGTGGTCGAAATTAATCCGGAGCCCTCCACTACGGCGCGCCTCATCGCCTGCGTTGCGTCGGCGCGTTAAACCCTACAATCAGATCACGGCACGCCTTATCGCCTGCGTTGCGTCGGCACGTTAAACCCTACAATCAGTTATCAGTAGCGCACCTGCGGGCACTATCACAATTCAGGCAGTAGTAACCAGGTTCCCTGCGCTACACCATTTTGTATAGCAGTTTTTCTGAGAAGAGGGTTTTCGCAAGAGTTATATGCCTGTTTGAGATTACCGTGGTAGAAAAAAACTGGTGCGTCGACTTTAGTTTGGAGGTAATGGCGCGGTTGTCACAAAGCAGGTGCGGTGAAAGAAGAGCGCGCTTTAACGTTACTTAGGGACGTAAGAACACGCAGAATTTCGCCCAGCTTCCCAGAAACACGTAAATAATGTTCTGTTAGTCGGTGACGTTACGGGTTGTCGTCGTGAAGGAGTGTGAGGCACCCAATGACAAGAAAGACGTAGAGGAGGAAGAAAAGTCTCTTTACGCGTATACGCAGGTATTTAGAGCACATGATGAAGCACGAACACAAGACAGAATAACAACTGGGATAAAAATAAATGCACCGCGCGCCCGAGGAGGATATCCCCGCAAGATCCCTGGTAGGTGCCCAAAAGTTCAAAAGGTGCAGAACCGCCACATGGTTGGCGAGAAACGCGTGGGGCTGTGGCGCCCAGTAACCGCCACGGAAGCGAGCAAGTCTTGATGCTATCGCTCTTGGTAGCAAAGTTATGTTTGCTATCACAGTTTTGATTAGAGCGAGACCATACTTCAACTTTCCAGCTCTTCTAACTTTCTATTACGCTTTTGTCCACAGCCACCTAAATTACTGCATTTCTTCCTGAGGTGGTACGTATCATACCCACATCGCACCGCTAATAACGCTGCAGAAACAAGCGCTACGCATCATTATATTTTCCCATCGATAAACAGAATCGTCCCCGTTGTTCTATCAGTTCCGTGTTTTGCCCGTACATCCAATTTATAGCTACAACATGGGTATTTTCTTCTTTAACATTTTTTACGATCACCATTCTTTAGATATTTTCGCGAAAGGCATCCCTTCTAATGTAATTTCAAGGCGCTTTGCCTCATGCCAGAATCTGCTACCTCCGTGTATACGCACTAACTGCGGCGAACATACGATAAAATTCTCTGACATTTAACTCGATAAAATTCTCTACGATAAAATTAGATAAATTTACGATAAAATTCTCTGACTCTGAATTCACTAGCGCTAGATATGAAATCTTCTGATTCTTTGCACGTCTTTAAATCTAAACTAAACATTTTCTTGTTAGGCATTTCTGCTCGATTGAATTGTAACAGCGGTATTGTGTGCTTTTGTTGATGTGGCATCCATATGCTAATTTGTGAATAGATTGCCGTTGTATTCGTTGTTGTTTTTAGCGTTCCTTCTACATAGTGTAGTATTTTTTCTTTGGTTTTGGTATTCATCCATCGTTCTCTGTTTTATGCCAAGTGTTTATTGGCAGACATTGCATTGTAGTGTTGCTTAATATTTATTCATTCTTTTTAATTCACAATCATCATGGGAGTTCTTACCTTGGGACCTCCCAGGGCCTCTGTACCCATCCTCATTTCATGTTCACGCTTTGTCTTGAATCTCGGCCCTCTGATCTGGATCGAAATGATATCGTAGTCTGAGCCCAGACTCGTCCCTGTGTTTTGCCACGTGGTGTCGAGGATCCCTTGCACCATAGTGAGGTCGGGGGTAGTGTCTCTCGACGTACTTGTTCCCATACGCGTTGGGGTGTTTGATTCGTTGAGGAGGGCGATGCCTTGTTGCTCTATAATGCTGACTAATGTTTTGCCTCTTCTGGAGTTAAACTTGTATCCCCACATCGAGTGTGGGGCGTTGAAGTCCCCAAGAATGACAATCGGCTTGCCTTGGGTGGTGTCGAGGCTATCCTGGATGATTTCTTCTAGTTTTAGTTCTTTCTTCGCTGGCCTGCAGTATGCGTTGAGGATAAATATGTTCTCTTTGTTGCCTATATTCTTGCTGTGTATTTCCAACAGTACGTGTTCTCCTCCCCTCTGTGGAGTGAGGTGTTGTGTGGCTGCAATGTTATTTCTGACTAGTGTTGCCGTTCCTTTACCACTGGGATCCGTGTATAACACGTAGCCCGGGAGTTTGGGTTTTGTGTTCGTTTCCTGTAGTGCTATGATGTCTGGCTTGTTTTCTGCGTTATCTATGTATGCTTGCAGTTCCCAAATCTTGTCTTTTATGCCTCTGCAGTTCCGTTGATAGATTATCGTGTTCACCTTGTATTTTCCACTATTCTTCTTCCCCATCGTTAGGCGTTTGGAAGTTGGTCGTGTTCGTATTTCTCTTGTACAGTCTTTCGCGCGTTGGGCAAACAGGCACAGCGCGGCTTACAGACTGGGACAAACTCAGGAAAGAAGCAGAAGAAGACAAAACAGAAACAGACACTTATGAAGAATGGGCTAAATACCAATCCCAAATGACCAAAAGACACACAAACCATAGCCACCACAACGCAGACTCCCTTCGTAGACGCCAAACTCCTTCACATATGGGAGGCACGACATGGCTTAACGAGGAGGTGGAAAAAACAAAGACATAATAAAAAACTTCGTAAGCGCATCCATGAACTGAACAAACTGGCGACAGAATATGCGAACCAACTCTGCACAGAAAACTGGCTACAGTTCTGCGACGGCCTGCAAAGCACACTGTCAACCAGGAAGACGTGGAGCCTGCTCAGACATCTGATCGACCCACTTGGAAGCAAGAGCGCAACAAACCGCACCCTCACAGCTACCCTCAACAATTACAAGGGAAATGCGAGCAACGTAATCAAAGACCTCAAAAAGAAGTATCTCAAAACGGAAAGAGAAGAAGGAGAAATCGAAGACTACTCCGGTCCGCAAAACAAATTGCTCGACAAACTTTTCACTGAAACAGAACTGCTTGCAGCCATAGACGAAAGCAACAAGAACAGCGCCCCAGGGCCCGATGCGATCACGTACAGGCTGCTACATAACCTCAGCGACAGAAGCCGGACGGAACTCCTCAATCACATAAACAAGACATAAGAGACAGGAACCCTCCCACCGGAATGGAAAGAAGCAGAAGTACGCTTTATACCCAAACCAGGAAAACCCCGCACATCGACAACATGAGACCGATCCCTCTCACCTCGTGCAACGGAAAAGTGATGGAGCGAATGGTACTCAAACGACTCCAAAGACATCTGGACGAACACGACATCATGCCCCAAACAATGTATGGTTTCCGCAAGCACCTCGGAACGCAAGACGTGCTCGTACAACTCAACGAACTGGTAGTCAAACTTGCAACACAGCAAGCCCCGAGAGCTATACTCGCACTAGATTTATAGGGAACATTCGACAACGTGACGCACAGAAGCATCCTCAACAACCTAAAAACAACAGGATGTGGAGTGCGCACGTACAACTATGTAGAAGACTTCCTCAGCCACAGAACAGCCAAAATCAAGATAGGAGAGGAGATGTCCGAACCTATCTCCTTGGGGGACAGAGGAACCCCGCAAGGATCGTCCTCTCTCCCCTGCTTTTCAACTTGGCCCTACTCCCACTGCCGAAACTTCTAGGCAAAATAGAACACGTGGGACATGCGTTGTACGCAGACGATATAACGATATGGCTCGAAACAACAGGATCCCAAGGATGGATGGAAGCGACGATCCAAAGGACAGCCGACACAGTCAACGAATACGCGCAAAAATGCGGACTTAGCTGCGCCCCTCAAAAGTCTGAGCTAGTCATCATAGGACCGAGAAACCCCAAGAGAGCATGCAAAGTCGAAGTCGAAATAGACGGGGCAAAGATTACCCCTAGCACGCATACCAAAATCCTTGGCCTGATAATACAAGCAGACGGCAAGGCGTCGCAAACGGTGAAAAAGCTCAAGACCACAACGGACCAGATTTTCAACATGATACGTAGAGTCTCCAACCGAAGAAGATGTATGAAAGAGGACGACACATTACGTCTGGTGCAGGCCTTCGTGATATCAAGAATAACATACGCAGCACCATACCTGAATCTGAGAAAGGCAGACACCATATACCTAGATACTTTAATCAGAAAAGCGACCAAACAAGCCCTGGGGATACCGCAAAACTCGTCAACAGCGCGACTTCTGCGCATGGCAATGCACAACACGCTTGACGAGCTAGTAGAAGCCCACCTTCCGAATCAACGAGTTCGCCTCAGCAAAACAGACGCCGGAAGGGCTGTACTTAAGAAGATAGGATGGCAAGAAGCGCCACACGTCACGGAGCGACAAGTCCCAGACCAATGGACTTCACAAATCGGGACCAAACCAACCCCAAAGAACATGGACCCCAACAGAAACAAAGGAAGAAGGGAGGCGATACTAAAAGCAATAAACAAACAGTTGGAAGAAAAGAAACATGAGGGAATACTCTACACTGATGCTGCCCTGCCCAAATTCTCCAACAAAGCAACTATAGTAGTGACCACAAGAAACGAAATAGTGAACTGTGCATCATTGTACACCACGGAGCCAGAGGAAGCGGAAGAGGCCGCCATAGCACTGGCGCTAACGCAACCTGGTACAGCGACAATTCTCACGGACTCAATGAAAGCCTACAACAGATACAGAACAGGACAGATCTCAGAAACTGCCGCCAAAATCCTGACAAGCGGGAAACCCCCGGAAACAAGAATCGAACTCATTTGGGTCCCTGCGATTTCCTCGATCGAGGGCAACGAATTCGCCCATCGACAGGCCCGAGACTTAAACCTCCGGGCCACAGAGGAAACGGAAGAAGGGATGCACCCAATAACCAAATATGCAGAAATCCTGAAACATTACAGGGAGAACAGAAGAAGCCTTCCGCACCCTCACTCTAAACTATCCAGGGAAGAACAATCAATTTATCAACAGATACAGGCAGCCTCTTTCCCACACCCTCTACTCCTGAACCGCATGTTCCCGATTCGATACGCAAAAGAATGTCCCCTATGCTCAACACCTGGCACCCTAAAACACACCATCGGAGAATGCCCAAAACTCAAGTCCCCCCTAATTCTTGTTGACTCCGTCAGCATAGAGGATGAGCGATAGGAGATTTCGCTGACTAGCCCCGCCCTGGAAGACCAACTTCGGCTGATCCGCAGGGGCCAGGAGGCTCGGGAAGCATATGGGAACCTGTGAATAAGGAACCACTCCGACTGAGCTGAAATAGCTCCATCGCAACCCTTTTTCTAACAATAAAGTTTAATCACTCTCTCTCTCTCTTCACGCTTTGTAAATAAAATTCCATTCATTTTAAAAAGTCAACAAAGTATAAATTTCCAGCCGCTAGTGACTATGTTTTGAGTGACTTACGGTTGAAAGATATAGCGTGTAAGATAATTACAGGCTTTGACGGAAACGACTAGTAGAAGTCCTGAAGGCATTATACAACGTTTAGCGTGTGACTTCTTGGTGTCACGGAATAACTAAATGTGGCAATTGAAGGGAGGCGGCAGATTTTTAAATAAATGTTTTTACCTCTAATATATCGAGATATGGTAGCTTGTATAGTATTCTCTTTTGTAAAGGCGCCTTTCAGAATAGCCTCAAGGTGCCTGTAGCCTACACTTTCGTTCATCCTTTTAGATCCACGGGCTCAGTACCAAAGCTGCTGTTGCACCCTTTTTCGCAGTGTCACCGGTCACAAAAAACTGGGTTGACACTTGGTTTCCTCAAGATCCGTCTAGACCCTGGCACAATGTGCACCCTACCTAAATCCGCCTGAGTAGCAGACTCGGTGTGCATTTCTGAGCCACACGTGCGGTCGACACCCCTAGTAAAGATCGTTTCCCCGAAGTCCGGTGTCGATCAGGAACCCAATCGCCCGGGCTCCGGTTGATTTGGCAGGAGGCTGGCTGGGCGATGGTGTTGAAGTTCTTGGAGATGGCGGTCGAATTGACGAACTCGAGGAGTTGAAGTTGATTAAATGAAACGGAAGTTTATGTACAGCTGTTTACAGTAGGATAACTGGGTACATGAGTAATGAAAATAAAAACTTCCAACTGCAGCTAGAAGCTAGCTCCGAGTGCGCACAAATCACTCGAGCTCCTCAACTTCGTCTAACCCCTTCCTATTCTCGGAGCGCACACAAACCGCTCGAGGAACAACGGCCGAGACCCTGTCTCGCCGCAAGATCCGTCTAGTTGCCCGGTGCGGCGCTGCACCCTAAACCTCCGACGCGATCTTAACCTCGACTAGGGGGCTCCCAAATCCCAACCTAGCTTTAACGGTCGAGACTCCTTGTCCCGCCGGGTACTTCCAGCTCAGCGCTCAGACAAGAACTGATTTTCAACGGCCAAGTTCAGTCTTATAAAACCTCGAAATCACCCTCTCTCGGGAACGCCTCTGTAGCGTTCGTATACGCGCAAGGGAGGGCCTAAATTCACGTAGACAGCTGTCACTCAGCACGTCACGGAATATTCAATGAGGCGCCGCTATCTTCGGGTCAACGGCACGCTCGCAGACGAGCAAGTTCAGGCGACCCCGCGGGGGGAAAGCGAAAGACGGTGACAGTGCGTCATGCTGACCAGGGCGCGACAACAATGGAGACGCCAGTAATCCCACCACCTCCGCGCGTTGAGCAGACGTTCCGGGAATCCGGCGGCGCTGTTTGCTTTCTCAATGGGGGATTATCCTTGAGGTATGCGGTGGGCCAGACGATCCGTCTCCCGTGCGCGCCGTGACGAATTAGCGGCGGTTGCAGCGCAGTGTCGGCAGTGCTACGTCGCTAGACAGAGCGGCGGGTTCTCACGTGCAGCCCGGGCGCCCGGCCGCTAATCTCATAAGTGGACCTTACACCCCTGCACTGAGACGTGTTTATTGCATTGCATTGTTTGCCGAGTACCCCCGCCCCCCTTCTAGGGGCATGAGCAGAATCAACGGAATCAGCACATGCAATTGTAAATGAAGATAATTGGCCCAACGGAATTTTGAAGAAAAAATCAATTAAAAAAAGAGAAAAGTTTAATTCTTCCAAAAATAAAGCGACTGAATCAAACACATGCATATTGTACAAGTCCCCCTTCCCCCCAAAAAACAAGTATTCGACTAAAAATGCCCCGGAAAGAACCTTGGAAATAAAAATTAAACACAGCGATAATTCGCTAACTGTGTAACGCCTTCATTTTTATAAATATGCAAATTTGAAATAATTAACGCATTTATTCCTTGTAGTAATACAAATTGTGGTAAAATTTCGGAAAACAAAAATTGCAACAATAAAAAACGTTTTCCAAAATGAACTGATCGCATCCAAAATATCTCCTCCGAAAGACACGGACCAAAATAACAAGCCTGGAACGTTTGACGAATATAAAAAACGGGATAAAATGAAACCCTGCACATTGTCTTGCGTCTGCATAAAATACATATATCGCGAATTAAAGGCTATAACGGTGTAATTTACACTATTTCCTCAAAACGCATAATGAATCCGAAAGACAATAATATTACTCAACGTGTTTGGCTTTTCATAGCCAAATCTATTTGCACAGAACTGACAATGGAGACAAGCGGCGTAAGTGTTCTGCGTATTCGAACACAATTCTCTGAATTTCTGGAGATTTTCTTTGTTGAGGGAGAATATTCACCAAAAAAATCGACTACTGCCACTCTTGCGAACACCGTCCCGACCGATGCCTCTGCAATAGCAAAAACCAACGCACTTCCTTCGTGCCACTGAAGTCTTGGCGCTGTTTTGCCTACAAGTACACGTCAGAGCAGCTCAACAGAAAAAATTTATACCATCTTCCCGCGAGGGGAACCATGGGTTAGATGCGACGCATCGGGGGTTGCCGTTGCGTTATTCAAATAATCGGACGATGTCATTGGCGCTCCGGCGGCGGAACGACTGAGCGGAGCGGCGCCAAGGCGGCGCACTTACCGCGTTTATATGCAACAGAATGAGAAAGAGCAGCGCATAGAAGCGCATAGCAGCGCATGCGCATGTATTAACCGAGCGCAAGCTGCGCGCTAACGCACAGCTGGCACGGCGATGGGAGTGAGCTTACCGCGCTGACGCACAGATGGCGCTGCGGTGAGAGCGGCGGAGCGCACAGCTGCCGCGCCGAGGATGCGGACTACGCCGCGACAAACGACGCGGGACAAGGCGAGTTAAAGAGATGCGTCGCGTCTAAAAGAGAATAGTGGGCGTACCTGCACCAATCAATCGTGGTTATGTCGCGTTTCTTCAATGTGTTAAAGGTTGTGTGGAAGCGCAGGGTTCACTAACTTTATCACCTAGAGAATCATATTGCGGAGAATCACAGCCAAACTAGATAGTCCGCAAGCGTGAGAGAACGTTTCTGTGACGAGCTTCCCTTTCCATTCGGTAAAAATCGGCTACCATTATGAATCCGCCGCGACAAACATACAGGCGATCCAAAAGTTAAACGCAGCACGCGAGTGGTGGCTAAACTGGACGATCAGGCCAGGGCGATCTATGAGCAGATGCGGCGCGGATAGCGAGGGTGCGCGGGCACATCCTGCTATAAGCAATCTCGGATCTTCTAATGCTCGTATTATCGCCAGCTCGAGCAATACAGCGCTGCACCCTTCCCTGCTCGTCAGGGGCGCCCTAAAGGTTTATGCAAGAATTATTTTGGCCGTGTTATTGTGAAAGCACTCTTCGCTGACGTGCGCTTTCTTCATAGTAAGAAATGCCACCGCTTTCAATTTGCGGGACTGCCATGATTCGCGGTTCTATCGGTGGCGGGTTCGCTGCGCAATGTAGTTTAAACGCTCATGGATCTATTTGGCAAGCACGGCAAAAATGATCCTTGGATCAAAGGAACGCGTGAAAAAAGGAATTGCAGGCGAGTATTGGCTGGGTTCCTTTCGCCTTACAAATACCATATAATAGGTGTTTAACGGAACTGAGCAAGTCAGCCCATTCAAGACCTGGGGTGCTATTCCAGAATGCCCGAGGTTGAGCGCAACTCTTGAGATAAGAGCTTTGGCGACGCCCACGTAACATGATGCTAATATCTCGGAGCGGAGTTCAAATTATTTAAAAATGCGATTACTGCATTTTACTGAATATTGAGGTGACGTAACTGCTCCCGGGTGGCGCGCTCCAAGAAGGCGCGACTAGGGCGTAAAGCATTCTTTAGTGCGTTCTCTCGCTGCGCTGTTGCACTAGTAGCTACTAAGGGCAAGCAAGCCCTACTACTTTACTTTATCGCACTTTTATTTTGTTAATCTGTATTTCACTACAGTCTATTCTTATTTGTTGTTATTTTTATTGGTTGTTACTGGTGATGCATACCTAAACAAAACTGCGAACGATTGTGTAAACGTATGAGAAGCATATTCTCTTGTTATTTATGTCGGCAGGCATAGTTTGAATAAAAATACCGCTCACGTCGTTTCCTGTAACCATACCCCTTCGAAAGATGCGATGAATTGACAGCGGGCACGAATTCACAATCACTTGCAACTCGGTGGTAATGAAACAGATTATAAAATAAAACTACGTAATGCTAGAAATATCTTGGCGGCAAATCGGCGTTCATATTTTGATGAAGACACCTGCATTAGTTTGGAGTTACCGCGCATCCGCGTGAAAGTTGGTCCCGCGCAAGGCGTTTCGGTTTGCTGACTCTGGACACCATGGTAAGGTATCCTGCTTCGCGGTTAAATTGGTGACAACGTTCGCCCGAGGCCACAGCCTCAAAAAACCGTTACAGCATGACTCTAGAGCACAAGCAGGCTTTCCGACATATTTTTCGTCGCAGACGGACACCTCAGTCCAGATCTTGAAATCTGGAAGGAAACAACACCCTGCGGGAGAGAGTGTCTTCTGGCGCTAGACAGATGTATCTGATCGCGTTCGAATCTGGGGTGCACCACTCTTCGCAGAAACGTAAAACACCTTCGGTGCATCGGGCAGGGAAGTGGCAGTGCGAATAGAAATGTGCATGCATTTGTGTCTAAATGGGGGCACGGAAGGAGCCCGCCTTTCTTACGGCCACGTGGCCTACTTTGTCTTCTTTGTTGTTAACGCGTAGAAAAAACTGTGGAGGCAAACAAATGCGGCCAAAAACCTTTTCTACTCTGCTTCGACATACGCAACGCATGATTACCTCATTCGTTGCCGATACGCCAATTCGTTACGCTGCCACAACCGGAGGTGTCGCTCCTGAACCGAGAATACGTTTTAAGATGTAGCGTTTCTGTGAACCCAACTGAGGGTTCACATAGTTATGTAGGTCGGTTGGTCGGTCGGTTGTAAGAACAAACTGTGTGCAAAGTAACTGTAGCTCTACAAATGGCATACTATACACAAGCGAGGAATCACAGAAAGTGTATGGAGGCGGATGTAAAAAATAATAAGCAGTAAATAATATGACACTTCACCCAGATTTACAAAAAAGGGATGGTGTTACTTGAATAAACCCAAGTGCAGTGGAGTAGCGTCGCGTAATATTTTGGTTAATGATATTTAATTAGGTAATTTTAAATAATTATCCTATCATTAAAGGGTCAACGAAGCACTTGTAGGTAGCTATGAAGGGTACTGAGGTATTTTCAGCAAAGAACTAATTTCGTGTTCATTTATTCTGACTGAGAAATAAAACTGCAAAATATAAAAAAAAATATTACGTGACGACTATCTAACCCGCATCATAAAGCAGCGCCTCTGAACAGACTTTTCGTTACCCAGAATAAAATAAAGAAAAGAAAGAAAGGATTGCTAACCCCTGTAGAAGACGGGTGATATTATCAGCTTGTGCTCAATTTCTACTGCATATCCGAATGAAATAACGAAAGTTACGCTTGAGGGACAACCAATGTAATTAGTGCAATTGTAAAACTCCGGTTTGGACTCAATGACAACAATTTTTTTCTGAAACAGACGCACTCTACATTTCCAAAAAAAGCATAGGAACCGTTAGCAGGCCTGGCTAGTAAGATAACCACTAAATAATATAGAAAAAATACAATGCAAAATAACCTTAATGGACAAAAGTAGTCTCCCGACATAATGTACATTAATTAGCACATGTATTGTTCTACAAATAGCTAGTATCAGAAGGCATTTCATTGAAACCTTTTTCTCCAGTGCATTAAGTGGGACTGCTGCCGTGAGTGATATTGCTCTTATGACGATAACATTTATGCCTATTGCATGTCCTGTATTAAATCTCGCACTACAAAATACTGTTTAAGAAATGGCGTGTTTTTCGTGACTATTTCTTCTCCGCAACTGTAGCATTCTATTTAACTGAAGAAAAAGGGTCGCAGATCCAGTGTTTTTATGCTATAAGGCTGTGTTAAGGTGGTGCTTTGGTATGCACGCTAAATCCCTACGATTCGTCACAATATAGGGGAAGACAACGATATTCGCCAAATAATGTATACGCAATAGACGTTAACCGAAATGTTACCGTGCTTGGGGAGTACGAAACACCCATCAGTAAGCTCATTCAGTACTACGCTTAAGTAGTAACCAGATAATGGCAGGCAATGCGCAACTACGGCCTGGATCGAACAACCTTAGAAGAAAAGAGCCGATTCTTATCGGCATGGGAAAGCCTTTCCGGAATATAGCGCAACATGACACTGAAAGTATTACAACAGGTTTAAATAAACAAGTAAACGAGAAGTCTCAGTCAGAATAGCCTCAGTCGGATTAGATAGCGCATTTACCGCAAATACATTACACTTGTTGCTAATGGCTATGAACTAGCGAGCAGTGTGGAAGGCACAGCATTACAACTTTAATATAAATTTGGGAGCCCAAAGAAGGAAAAGGTCACCCACCTTTATGCTCCAAGTCATGCCAAACTTTTCAGTTACTAAACTTTAGTAAATAATGAAGGCAGCATCGGCACTTCAAGGTATCTTTCTGACGACGCCACATGGGCATTGCAGCCCGTTTCGTCTAGTTATGCACTGAAAATACGGCTCCTTTTCGGTGACGTACGGCGAATCGGCTTTATCTTGTTGATCCTAGAAATTTTTTATTATTTGATCCTGCAGGTGAAAAAAAAAGGAATAAATGATTACCTAATATAGGACAGACAAAAACGGAACGCATCGTCCCAGCGAAAGGTTTGGCCCCTGGTTCAGTAACTAAATTAGGGTTACAACGCCAACACAACATTGATAAATTTTCAAGCACTGTCTTCGCTATTGAATCATTTCTTACACCACTCTTGCTCATTCCTTTATCCAAATTTTAATAATGCCCTTGTGAGAGCAATTTTTAAAAAAAGACGGGTGGCTATTCAACCATTGCCCGCTTTCCTACCAAAAAAATTCGTACGTTTACGAACCAGTAAAATCTGAACAATGAAACGGAAGTAATTGCAGCTTACTGTTTATTGCGTCAGAAGTTTCGTGGAATCAGGCCCAGGGTCAATTCAGTCAGCCAGCAACTTAATCCGGTCGGCCTGCTTGGGTAATTGTTGCTGCCGTCCAAACCTTATCTAACAAAGGTTTCCTGTTCTGAAGTAGCTAGTTATCAGGTGAAATTTCCGCTTGGGCATCTTACATGGGCACGATATGTTTTACACTGCTTGTTCTGTATCCTAAAACAAAAAAAAACCTGTCCAATGCACACCTACTTGTTTACTTGCGTGAAATGTCTTCACCAGTGTCCAAGTCACCCTCAGTTTTAAGTCGAATGGATTATGTCGAATGGATCGAATGGATCCTACTGATTGTACGTCGAGATGCGTGTACCGGATGACAACGTTAGGCATATCGTCGGGCCTCTTCCCTGCGGTGCATCAAACCTTCCGCAAGGCAGCTTTAAAATAAAAACGCGGAAGATTCAACAAGTGCACAGTTGGTTACATGCGCGCTGAGGTAGTTTTGATATTGGTTTCGTGCTCAAAAAATACTTTCGTCCCTACTCCGGGCCAAACCATCGCCCTAACGTGTCAAGGGCAGGAATCGGGAACTCTCGGCTACAACTCTTTCAATGTAAAGAAAAAAAACGTTGCTGTTTCACCTACTCCAGAGTACTTTACGCCCAAAGGGGGAAAATTGTGAAGGCTTGTAGCATTACTCTTACTTTGAACTGGAATAGAAAACAGAAATGTAGGAATCGGTCAGTCAGTCTACAGACCCATACTTGTGAGAGGCTAGGCGGGCCCCGTACTGCTTGGAGCTGCCTGCTTTCAACGAGTTTTGTCACGTCTTCATGTGACTGGAACTCACTGTACCAAATGGTCCTTTCTTCCTGCACCCATTCGGCAATTATTCCCGTCGCTTCTCAATTCCAACAACAATATAATGACCCTGGAAAACAAGAGGCAGCTTGCACGACTAACGTTTCTGTTTTTGCTCAATTCCCAACAATTTAATGTTAGTCTAGGACTTTATATTCAGCCCCGCTTATCTCGTTCAACTCGAAGCACCCATGAGCACAATCTAACTCCAATTTTTGCACGCACTAATCTTTTTAAGCACTCCTCCTGTCCCCGCAGAATCGAGCAGTGGAATAGATTGCCTGTTGATGTGTTTTCGGCGCGTGATGTATTGAATTTTAAAAAGCGTGTACTTTCTGCAATATTTTAAAAATTTACTGGGCTGCTACTTTTCTTCGGGTACTGCTGTCATTTCTGTTTGTTGTCAGTTTCTTATTTTTTCGTTCTCTTTTTTCGCACTTGTTTGACTGTTTTCAGAAATATGTGCCAATTTACCATGCGGATTGATGCATTTGTTATGTAATTAATCCCTGCCCACCTGCTTGGTGTTCGGACTGCAGTATGTCTCAAATAAAATAAATAAATAAAGCGAGTTTTTAGAGGTTTTCCTTGTATAATTAATGCCTGTTGGTCCGTCCTCGTCCGGTGTCCCCTTATTCCGGTCATTGAGCTACTTATGCCCCGGGCCTCAGCCATGATTGATTAAGAGATCAGCCAAGATCAGAACTGCTCCACACCAACACATCGTACGCACAATGGTTGGGGTTTGGCGAACAGTGAATAAAGGCTCATCGCATCATGCCATCAATTCACGCTCATTTCCAATTTGTTCTCTCGCTTCCTTCTTTGTCTGTGACCTTGCTTACTAGGAGTGTTAAATTTTGCAACTCAAGGCAAATATTCGTGTCATTTTTATTATATCAGTGTAATGAACTCCACTATCAAACTGCCACGACAAAACAAAAATACACGCAATCGGTAAAAGGCTGCAGAGTCTCCATAATGCACTCGAGAGATGTTTGTACGTTGTGTTTGCGGTTGTTCCATCTGGCGCTAGATTTGTGCCCGTAGGAAACAGGGTTCATTCCATAAAACGTGGTTATGCTAGGCCTTAGGCATTGATATTACGAATTGTTGGAGGCAAACTCTAATTAGATTTAAGCACCTACGAGATAATAAAGAGAAGTGACATATTATTTGCTTCAGTATATTTTGACGATGACGTCCAGCAATTTTTGCAGCCAGCCATGGGCAGAAGCATTTCGAAATTCAAATTTAATTACTCCGGGCGCGAATGATACTACATTACCCCCACCAGCGAAATCGCTATCAGCGCGACGACGAATTTCACCGCTCGGAGCCGCCCGGTCCGTAGCGATGTCGTGTGGCCCTTTCCAATACCGCAAACGGACTCCTGCGTTGCTTTTGGCCGGGGTATGGATTCTCCAGACACTGCCTCTGTACGGCGTCGTCACATTAGCAAAGTGGCAAAAAATCGTAAGGTTCTAAACAGCAATGGAAAGCCAACACCATAACCGAATTTAAATGAAATATTTCTTAAACAGAAATTAAAAACAAATAGCGTGTTATTACACGTCTTTGCAAATCAGTTTTGGAATTTCCCGCGGTCCTGCCTCCGCTTTCAAGCACAGGCCGTTCAATGCGGACCCCGTCCGATCCTAGCAGACTATGCTAAAAACGCGCTACGTCACGGGTTTTCGATTGACGGCACCACCTACAGTTTTGCGGACACTTCAGTGTGAGGTAATAATTTACGACATGGCTCAGAAAGGCTGTCTGTATTCCCAACGAGCGAAACTGAAACTGGCTCAAATGAATGCGTTCCTGTTGTTTCTATGGTGGGTGCGGGCATCTGGTGGCTCCTCGCAGCTGCACTAGTCTCCGTAGATACGAAATTCATGTCTGTTTAAGTGGCTCTTCAAAAGAGTTTCTCGATATTTATGCCTTTTATATCGAAGGTCATTTCAAATATTCATCATTACTTAAACCGTGGAAGTCTAATATTCATGACAACGCCTAACAATGAGAAAATAGGGGGTCTTACACCTAACCGGCATGCTTTAGGATCTGTGCTATACAACGGAGGGGTATAAAGAGTGGCTTTAACTGGGACAACATATGTGGTAACTTCTCCGCGCAACAATTATGTGTTGGTCTCCATAGGAATATGTGGGAACCATAGCGCTATTAGGATAACTCAAGCCGCTTTAAAATTTCAGTGAATTTATTCCACATTCTCATGCTAAGTATAGCACTTGGAGAGCGTTAGAGTACGTATATGGAGATATCTTCTCGGTACTTTAATTCGTAGTTTATTTTAGTTTTCTTCTCTCAATCCTTGCTGATGAGAATATTGAACTTTTCTGCGACCCACTTCATCAAAAAGGTGGGTGGTCATTAGGTGGGTACTGAAGGTAAAAAAGACATGTTTTTTTCTCTTTGGTTTTATAAGACACCTTGCATTCACCCATTGCTTCTTTTATCCATTACACGCCTGACGACTTACAAAAACCGTGGCATTTCCTTATTCTTTTGCTGAAAGAAACGGCATCACGTAACGCGCAAAGTGCATAAAATTTATAATCTTTGTGTAGGGCTAGCGTGCAGATTGCGGAGTGCAGCCTTCTATTAGCCATCGTGTCAACATCGAGAATTAGAAGGTGACACTCAAATATGCTTTTACTTGTGGCCTGCCACTTGGACGTGTGCAAATAGAAATATTACCGTCTGATCAGTGCTTTCTCGGAATCCGCGCTAAAATGCATCGCGTAATAAGGAACAGTAATAACCAGAGCCCATTATAAAGGTGCGTGTTATTACGTCTACAAAGCGCTCTTTTCTTCGAGACAAGAAACAAAAGGCGAGTGAATGACAATACTTTATTTCACATGTCATTCGGATGCCACTTGCAGCCATACGAACGCACTCATCAATCTGAAAATCCCAAGCGGTACAGCGCGATGCCACTGGGAAGCATCGTGTAGATGAAGTAATTGCTTGGGGATACCAGCATTAAGTTGCCGGTCGCAAACCCCGTTCCCTCTACTCAATCAGAAAAATACCTGCCGGAGCATTGTCGTGACTGCCAAAATTCAGCACAGCGTCTATGCAACTGCTCAAGTAAGTTTCCTGCTCGGACCCTGCCAAAGAACACTTGTTCTCTGCTAATTTTGTCATCATATTCCTTCCTGATATCTCTCGGCACTTAGTAGATGCGAAGACTGAAACACAATGATTTTTTGCATGAGCCGCTTAGGAAGATGGGGCCAGTGTCGCCAGAACTCCGGTAGTTCACGCACAGAGCGGCGGATTTTACGTCGAGAAAGAGGGTTCCTTCTAACACGATCAAGTTCACGCCATGCATTACCCTGTATTCGCGTTCATACCCGCGTTCAAAATAGGAAAGACAAGTGAAACGAAATAATTTCTAATCAGCCCTTGTAGCCATAGCCGCCGTATCCGTATCCGCCATAGCCACCGCCGTATCCACCATAGCCTCCGCCGTATCCATAGCCACCTCCGTAGCCGTATCCGCCGTACCCTCCTCCAAGGCCTGAGTGGGCGACAATTGCTCCACCGCCATGGATCTTGTTCACTTGGTGTAGAGTCCGAACATAGAAGGCAGGTCCAGCCACGACCTTGGCAAAGCCCGGTCCACCGCGTAGAAGCGCCACACTGCTCCCGACGCCTACGCCGCCAACGCCGACTCCTCCACCGTAGCCACCATAGCCGCCTCCGTAACCACCTCCGTATCCGCCTCCGTATCCGCCACCATAGCCGACGCCGTAGCCGCCGCCGTAGCCGCCGCCGTAGCCGCCTCCATAACCTCCGAGGAGACCGCCAGCGGTAGTTGTAGCAACAGTTGCACAGATAACCAGGGCAATGCTCTGAAAAAGATAAAAATATCAACAGGGCATTGTGATAAACGTTTACATCACGCACACGAGCTATAACCATGGGACCTGCGGCTGGGCTATATCATTTACCCAAGGTGCAGTGTGTGTCCAGGAAGATAACTAAAAGTAATAATGGCACGGCCCATTTCAAAGTCCTGCTAGGCGGCTGACCTAGAACGCGGGTGTAGCTTGTGACACATGGTTAAGGCCATCCTCCTGTCGCCACATATATTCCTGCGATACCTCAGGCTCAAGTACAACGTTTGTGCTCAGACCACTATTCCAAGACTAATGAACGTAGGAGTCTGTCTTTCGTCCAAGCAGCTTCCGCTTTCCACAGCAAGATAAAGTCAGTGCTTCGGAATTGATTCATTCTAGCCTGTGGAAGAAAGAGATTTTCTTAGCTGCGTCACTTAGTATATTCACTGGTTACAACACCACCGCAACAGTCTGAACTATTTGTGTTTAGTTAGCAGAAGAACTTTTCAATGTGCATGGCGTAAGAGTATTTCGCGGTGAGCGGCTGAGTCCCTGTTTAAAAAAAACTTGGTTAGTTTCCGTTTGACGTAATCAGCGATGCCCTAAAATTATAACGAAAGGTATTAGGGACCTTCTTACAAGCGAAGGCACACCTCACTGATATGGGGAGCGGATGACAACCCAGTGCTCGTATTGAAATAGAGCTACTGTTTTCGTTCTACACTGTCTTTTTTATGAAGAGTGGGATATACATGCCCCTGCTTAAGACACGCAGCGGTGTCTCATTCTGTGCGGCTGCATGCTGCACCGTATAACAACTAACTTGGCTACATCTTGCGAAGCATGCTAAGCGATATGGCTCGACTAACCTCGCTTATACCATTAAATGCATTCTCTCTCTCTCTCTCTTGTCTTGTTAAGTAATGTGGGGCACATAATGATTTTACTCCCCCAACCACACGAGTTCTGTCAGCAGGAGGATATCGCAACGTTTCCGTTTTTGTATACGTGCGCTCTGGAAATAAAATATCCCCCTACCCACCATTCTCAATCCGGGAGAGCGCTACCAAAATGGAGGTAAAATAGCAAGACTAAAGAATTGTGCACCTGATCTCCCAACAACCATTCAAGGAAAACACAAAAAATACTCTATTTCACATCACTTGAAGACTATAGCTTTCACTGATGATTCTAACCAGAGCAAGTGAGCACGCGAAGCTTGAAATTGCCATTAACTGAGAATTTATCGCGATGTCGAGTGGTCTCAGGCACGTTAGCATTTTTCTTGGAGTAACACTCGATCTTTGTGCGTTATGTTGACGTATAGACTCCCTCACTGGTCATCGGTCGACCGTCCGAATGCGTGCGGAACATGCGGGTACGTGATGTTGACGTGGGGCAATTTTGAGATAATAGAAATCATGGCATGACCATGTTTTTGACTAGAGCTTTTTTTTGTGGTGACAAGGCGTTATTGTGTATACATTTACAAAACGCCATAAATATGTGCAGGTCCCTCAAAAACCCCGAATCAAGTGAATTCTAATCAAGCTGCACCTGCCCATCCATATCCTAAGCTGCAAATATGAACCAGCAACAGCCCGGTATATAACGCAAGCAGTTTCGTCCAACACGTACAAGCGTAACGTCTAAAGGTAAATCATAGTCCCCATATAAGCAGCTTCAAGCCCCCCTGATGTCACAAAGACCATGCAGCCTCACCAGAGCGTTCATTTTGCGCTGTAGGTTCAAAGATGTCTCGTCGGAAACAGGTAGCTGTCTACTCTTCCGACTGGGTTTTTATATGGAGCGGGCCTTCTTCGCCCGGCTTCAAACGCGAGGGGGCAGGAGCTGATCCGCCTGAAGATCAGGCACGTGCACAGCGCCCTGCAGCGACCTCAGCCATCGTCGGTGATACCGAAAGCGCCCTGGAGGAAACGCGACACAGGACTGATTCAACCGTTCCCTCCACCTTGCCCAGTCGAACGAGTACGTCAGCGCCTAGCTGTATACCAACACCGTCTACGGATAGGAGGTCCGGTAATCACTCCTTACCATTATTTCTGTTAGCAATTTCCTGCCCATTGTGTGTTTTGAAATCAAGCATACTAAACACCTGCTGGCTGTGGCCACGGAAGGTCCCGGTTTCTGCCCGGTCAGTGGAACGGTTCTGCAGGCTTCCTAAAATAAAAGGGATGGCTTGGCGTGATTCTTCCGCAGAGGAAGAAAGCGTACGTTTAGAAATGCGAGGCAGAAGTGCGGCAGGCTCATCGATAACGTAACTAGCTCCTTTGCAAACATATGGAAGGGGTAGCACCGGACGAGTGGGAATATGGTCTAAAATAGACGAGGTAGAAAGAATATCGCGTAAGGAAACTATCATCACGACGACCTATGGAAGTAGTCTTGTTGCAAAGAAAAACCTGCTCGAGTATCGCCTGTCCTGAACTTGCCAATATTAAAAAGATGGCAATATCAGCTGACATGCGCGCGTAATATCCCTGCTTGCCCACTATTTGTTTTTGCTGCAGTTTTTTTTTGTAGTGCATCACCAGCACCTTTTGCAATGAAGGAAGAAACAGACGTAATATTTGTTTTCTGAAGTGTTGCGCAACGAAGGGTGGCGTTAATAGGATTTTAAATGTTCATTTCCCCTAAGTCTTGGATGGATGTTGGGTGGAGTGTGTAAGGGAAGTGATGGAGGATAGCGGGTAGTGTAGGGGACTGCTGTGGCGCAGGAACAATGTAATTCGGTTCGTTGGAATGGAGAACGAAAACAACAAAGCACGAAAGTTTTCTTCGACTCTTGTTGCGTGCGGCCAGCAATGTCCATCTGTTCCCGGTACAGCTGAAACGTTAATAACGCCAGAGAAAGTGCACTTCAGGGCATGATTCCAGGGCATGAGGCATGCCCAGAGGATGGGCCTACCCGCATGTGATGAAGTTTCTTTGATTGGGTTCGTTAGGGCATAATTTCAAGGTTGAGAACGCAGTCTACAGTAAACCTGCCTGATGGAGGGAACGAAGGAGAAAGTGAGGGAGTGAGTGAGGAAGGAAAGAAGGAAGGGAGGGAGCAAGGAAGGAAGGAAGGAAGGAAAGAAGGAAGGAAGGAAGGATGGAAGGAAGGAAGGAAGAAGGAAAAAAAGGAAGAAAGTAAGGAAGAAAGAAAGATAGAAAGAAAGAAAGAAAGAAAGAAAGAAAGAAAAAAAAAAAGAAAGAAAGAAAGGCAGGAAGGAAGAAAGAAGGAAAGATGTAGAGAAAGAAAGAAAAAAAGGAAAGATGTACAGAAAGAAAGAAAGAAAGAAAGAAAGAAAGAGAAGGATGAATAAAGGTAAGAAAGGAGGAAGAGAGGAAGCAAGCCAGGAAGGCAGGACGGAAAGAAAGAAAGAAGCAGGAAAGGAGGAAATGAGAAAAGAAGGAATTCAGGAAATGAACCTGGAGTGGAGGAACAAATGACTACATTTCGATGCTGAGACGTTATTGCAAGCCTCAAGCAAGCAGTGGTATTAGCTGGGGTGGCCTTGGGCTCGCGGTTGCTTGGGGGGCATGAAGTCGAAGAGCTGCCAGCTGTTTTCTCTCTTTCCGATACGCCCGTAGAACAGATTCTCGACCAGTCCCGCCCAAACAGGCTCTAGTAGAAGGCGAGAAGGGCTAGAATAGAAATAACGGCGAGGAAATGCTACTAATACTGGACAAGAGCAGAAACCACAGGAAGCCATTTCTTCTGTTAAAGTGAGCAAACGGGACCGCTTTGACGATTGGACTCCAAAGCATGGTTGGTAATACGTGGAGGTGGCGTAATCAAAACACACACCGTGTTGAGGGCGTCTAAAGCCGTAGTAATGCGCGCGCAAAGGGCCGAGGCTAGTACTAGAAAGTAAGAGTGAATAGGTGCTCGTTGATTTATTTTAGGCACGGAGCACCTTAGGACCTCACAATGTCCGTCCGCGTTCGTGCGAATAGCATTTTTCATGGCAAAAAATCACACCGGCACCGGCACTGGCAGGATTCCTGCCTGTATATAGTAGACCAGTTAGAGTTAGTGTCAGGCATCTTACCTGCTCAGCTACGACCGTGAGTTATTACCCGCGGGTCAAACGGCTTACTCCCTCAACTGAAATGGTGCGAAGTACATTACGACTTCCCAATGTCCGTCCGCGTCGATCCGTGTGCACACCACCCCACTTGCGGCCCGACCGTCATTCGATTTGAGCCGTGAGTCTCATTTAGGAAATATAGATGGTGCAACTTATGGCTCAAATCGATTGACGGTCGGGGAGCAAATCGGAAGTCACTCGGGGCGCAACTTGGATGTCATTTCAAGTCCCCGTACTCCGCCCCCTCGTCATCATGCATTGAGTGGAGATGCTGGCTTTTGTATTTCGTCTAGGACAATTCGGCGGGTTTAGAAGTGTTTTTTTGCTGTCAGACGTCGATGAATACGCCGCTAACGTTCCCTGAAGGTCATTTGGTGGATCTCCTAATAGTGGGCTGGTTTAAACCAGTTTTCGGCGTTAGGAAGGCAGTAATTGAATGTGGTTGTAGTCTGTTTTTATGGCCCCTTCTGCAAGCGTATTCGCTCTATCTGGTCCCGCTAGGTATTCGGCGTCGACCTGTTTTTAATCAGATAGCCAGTAATCAGTTCATGGGTGTTTCTAGCAGAAGGGTTGTCATACGGCCTTGCACAATTGGAAAACGACGACGGATCATCATAACCATACCATCTAAATGTTTATGCACTGTTTGCAAAAGGTATACAAAATAAATCCTTTAAAATCTTTTAACGCCTTTACAACAGTAAGAGCAACTGTAATTAATTTTGCCTACTAAAAAAAAATTCCCGGTTTTCATGGACGTCAGCTGCAGTCACAGCACAGAAACACACGTTTTTCAAAACTGACTTGATGGTTCAAACTGCCTTAACTACCCTATGCTGAAACATTTGCACTACTTATGCAAGCGACTTCGCTGGCTCACATACGAGGTTTTTTACCTTACGGCTTTCGTTCAGCAATTTTGATCGTATTTTCGATGCGTTTAAGCAGAACATGCCAAGTGGAATGGTTAATGAGCTCTGAGACTAGCCGTCCCTGCTCTTTTGGGAGAAACAATAATGTCAAGGGACCTAGCTTTTCTTTTTGATTAAAAGTAAATACTGGATAGATGCACAGGAGGCAAGTTTCTAATGCGGTCATGCCCATTTTTGTATCGCCTGACCTTAAAGAAGCATATTTTAACGACTGAAGATTCACATTTGGCTCCGACGTTATGCTACTATATTCAAAGTATTTGCATATCTGGATTGTTTATTTTGATTGCTCACATTTCCTGCTAATATTACTTCAGAAACGCTTCCGCCAGCAGATAAAGAACCCGAACAGTAAAAACATGTTGAAAGTTTTGGCAACCGTCTGCCCAAAGTTAATTCAAGTGTATAGGCTGCACGCGACTAAAAATTTCTTTTGCAATCCTATTCTCCTTGCATTATCGGAAATATTGCGAGGGTTATACAAGGTTGAAATAGATAAACAGTGGTGCACAATATAGCAAAAACACTTCTAATATTTTGTTCATACCGAGAAAAATCTCAGGAGTCGCATGAAGGTGTCGCAGAAAACTCGTTAACAAAACATTTCTTTGCAGGAAGAACTTACACATACAAACCCAAAAATGACAATAGATGGAGTAATTCTTGGTGCTAGGCGGCAAGAAAAGACAATAAAACAATATTTGCACGTGCACAGAACTAACAACGCGGGACAGCCGGGAAAATGAACCTGGCTATTTGACAACCTGTAAACGCTTGGCTGGCACAATGACTGATGTTCGCGATGTGAAACCTTCCAACTAATGTATCAGTTTATCCCTGTACTAAAAAAAATTGGCTGCGTATCTGCTCCTTTTGTTGCAAATTTCGACAAAAGATGATATTCTTTGCCGACATTTGCCATGTAAATGCCTCCCTTCGCTTTCCTGCTCACCTCTCATGCTGTTCCTGTTTTGCTCAAGTCGATTTAAATCTACCGCGTTCCACTCCTTCACGACGGGTGCATCGATGCCAGCGCTGCCGTACGGCGTAGAATTGTGTGAATTCAGGTGCCCTACTTCACTGCTTATAGTACCACGTTTCCTTAGTCCATGTGTGTTCCAAGGAGGACGCCGAGCCTATCCAGTGGAACCTTTCGTAACTGTTGCCGCTTCATTTTTTAAAATGCCACCACAAGCTATTGTGGCACAGGCGACAGCTGACGACGGCGGAGTGAATTTTTTTTCTGCAGTGGATTTAGTATTTCATGTCGCAAAAATCAAGCATCTATGATTTTTTTATATAAAAGAACACTGCAAATATCACTTGTGTATTACTGTATCATATTTGGGTAATGTCTTGTTCTTGTTCAACAATGTTGACAAGTATGAACATTACACCGGACTTAGACGGGCAGATTTAGCTGTGACTATATAAGACTATTCCGCAGGCCTTGCTTTACTTTGGCCGGGTGGCTGAATCGAGTCACAGACAGACAGATAGACAGACAAACAGACAGACCAATATTTCTGGGTTTAAGTAGCCCAAGAAAGTTATTATCTTTAAAAAACCACGTCAGTGTGCCTGAAGTACTGTGTTCATCCACACGCGCCAAAGTGCTCGGATGGATGTGCATACCTGTCATACCCTACGTTACTCTGACGTTGCCGCAGGTATGTATTATAAGGCATAGCAGTCATCATTTTTGTATACCAGCGGTCTCGTGACTTCAGGAATACAGCAGCCGGTGATAGCATTTATACTATTTGTTTCGGCGCCGAAAATACTTCCACATGTGTTCACCGACATTGAAGGTCAGAGCAACCTCAGGAATAACACATATGCGCATCTAACTGCGCATGTCTCTTGTGGGTACGGCTCATGTTTAACGACACGGAGGTCCCTTTTAAGCACCGCTACATAATATGCGGTATACGGGAGCTATTTTTCATCGAAATAAGAGTCGTTCTATCGGCCAGGCCCTGAATAAGGTTGTTAGGTACAGTCTTCAAAGCTGCTAACAACAACAAAACACAGTGCCTGTCTACGCACAGAGTGGAAGCTCACGATAGCTACAGCCGCATCTTTGGCGCCTGGTTATCTGCACTCACCAGGCTGCCCTAGTGCACTCGGGTTCTTCAGCGCATGCGCACAGCCTTGCTTAGCAGCCCGAGCTCTATCGTAAGCTGCAGCTCTGTACATACGCTGGCACCTCGTTCTTTGTTGTTGTTAACAGTTTTGATGACTGTACAGTGGTTAACTCTTCAAGGTGAGAGCCTTGTCTCTACGTTTCATCAAACTCGTTGGATGTGCAGAACACTGGTGGGACCTTAAATGGGAGAGGGATTCTGGGAGCGCGCGCCGATATGCGAAAAGCGCAACGCCGGAGGAGGGTACTGATAAACGGTGAAGGAGCGCGCTGACAGAGCGGCCGCAGCCACACTTGCAATACTCAGCCACTTCGAAAAGTGAACGTACCCACGTGCGAGCACACGAGGGTTCTGGTGATGGTGAGAGAGCAGAAGCAGCTCTACGGGATTATTTTCATGGGGCTGTGAAGTGGGGCGGCCACAAAATTCATCGGTAAGTTCAGCAGGAGATAAACAGAAGGCGCTGTTGGGGTTTTACATTTACAATACCAAATTACCTGCCATCCTTTCCTAAAAACACTCGAGAAAAGCGCGAAATCTAAAAGTTCGTCCAACCTTCGCTCAAAGTGCGTCCAATCATACAGCGAACCTTTAAAGACACGGATGGCTAAACGAAGATCGAACCCATGAAAAAAAATTACAGCATCTTCCCGTAGGAGAACCCTGAGTAGTATGCAAAGCAGCCATAGGGTCGACTCAACTGCCCATTAGTTTTCAGTTCGTCGAATCCTTTAGGTTGAAGTACGTAGCTACCGTTTTATTTACCGTTTGGTTTCCATGGTGAATACCAAACGTTTTCGAGAGAGTCGTTGTACGTGGTATGAGTTTGTCATTATTTAGGCACTACCATCATCAAGTTCAACGTAGGTGATGTCGAGCTGTGGTTGGCATTCCGCTTTGATTATGACCGTCTTATGGTCTGTGAAATGTAAAGTCAAGGGCTCTTGTAGTGGATGAACCCGAAAGTTGCTGAAGATGAGGTCGATGCACGTTCCCCGGATGGCTGTGGGCCGCTTGCAACCACGGCCCGCCGAGACTCGCCGCCGCACGCAGCCGCTGACGACGATGAAACGTCGAAGGGGAGTGAAACGTGCTCGTCTCGTGCCGGCGCAGAAACACACTGGCAACACTGTCGCTCCAGGAACCGTTAAAGGGTAAGACAGCACCGGCCGTTCAGCAAGCCGAGCATGCGCAGTGGGGGTGTGGACGGCGCAAAAACAACAAGGGAGGGACATAGTCCCGACCATGAGATGCTTCGCATCTAAAATGTCTTGCGCATAAGAAAATAAATCTACGAACGATCTCAATGTACACCGATATGTGGTTTATGAGATAAATATATGCTGTTGTACTCCTTAAAGATTGACGCGTGTATTGCATTACATAGATTCGTCCCTTTTTCGCGATTTTCAAGTAACCGTTTTTTCCCAATGCTAGCCCGGTTTCACGCGCGCGCTGTGTGTCTAGAGATCTGATCAGAGCTTTTAGGTCGATCAACCGGTCTACGGGAAAATACATTAGTTTTTTGGCAGGACGCCATCGATCGGTCCCACTAAGAAAGCTTCCGCTCTAATGCTAAGCATTCCTCGTAATATTTTTCTCTGAAGCCTATCACTAGCTCTGCGCAAACGCCGGTTTCAATTTCGTGTATTTGCTTGTTACCTTGCCCAAAAAACGGCGCTCTGCGTGCATTATTTTTTAATGGTTTTATGTATCTTTATTTTTGTTATCATTTTTTGGTTGCCAGTGAATGCGTGCCCTCTGCTCCCGCTTTTCGACTCCCTGCCCCTTGCCGCTGTGCGAACAAAATCAACCAGATCCTTCCTGAGTCTTCCCCTCCACATGGCGGCCTATTGCAATCGTGTCCAATAAATGCAATTAATTTATTCAGCCAGAGAATTGGTTTTACTGCGGGAAGAATGAAGCGCGCTTTTACACAGTGCAATTAATAGGCATTGAGGATTCTTTCTGACATGGCTGTGACAGTTTCTCCTTGAATCGTAGATTTTTTCCCGCTGAGTGAAACATGGACGTTGAAGACACAACAACCGCCTGGAGTAAAGCCTCCGCGTCCTTATTTCGTGGTCGTCTATATCCCTGTAAGCGCCAGGAATCTGAGAGATATCATCAAATAGCTTAGATTCAAGCTCCTCCATAGAGGGCAGCTGGGGATCAACTGCCTCATGCTCATTGGCGTGTTTTGTAAATACTACCTACAAAAGTGGCATGACCCCGATAGTACGACCTTCAAGGGACCATGAGAAAACGTCGTATGACCGGGGGGTCGTACGACCGGTATGCGGATAAACGCCGGCCTAGTAGACGGTCTCCCGTGACAGGTAGGGTACGAACGTATTTAAATTTCAAAATTTAGCGCGTTATGACGTGACTGGTAACCCTTTACTTGAAATCTATATTTAAAAAAAAGCCACCCCTATGTTGGGCCCTTTCCCTTCTATTGCGTCCAGCTAGCCCACCAGCCAAACGCCGCGTGCTACGCGATGCCCTTGCCATCCGGCGGTATTTATAGGGAGGCGAAGGTAAAGTTTGCCGAGTGAGGGCAGCGCTGCATTCTCCCCTCCGCGGGAGTACGCGGTGGCTGCCGCCGCTTTGCCACGTGCTTTTTTCGCTGCGCGCGTGCTGCGTTTTTCGCGCTACGAAGAGGGCTGGGTAAAATTTTCTTTTGACTTATGAAACCATACGCGTCAACACGTGTCCAGCAAGTTCGGTTTAAACGTAGAGTAGTTACTAAGCTCATTTTTGTCGACGTTTGTCTTGCCGTCTGCTACAGACCCGCCGCTCGACCGGCAGACTGCCCCGATGATCTTAAGGGGGGAAACGTTTTGTTCAGCGGTCGCCGGTTGCTGTCTTTTCGTCTGCAAGGCGACAGCTGTTAGCTTGTCACAGAGTACATTTCTCTTGTTTGTTACTCCCTTCGCGTGCTCGAGGCTTCGGACATACGGATTTTCTGGACTGCAGCAACACTGAGGCTTGCAAGAAATGTAAGATAAACGTGTTTGATTATGGTAATAGGTTATTTCTTGCTCTTGAAACAATCAGCTGCATCTTATAAAAATGCATTAGAAAGGCACACGCTAATTAAGGGATGCGTTGACAGCGCCGCATTTCCATTTTACTTGTCCTTGAAGGAATTTTTGTTCCCAATGTTTGTCACCCGCTTGGAGTACAAGTATGGGTTAGAGTGACAGTTCGCGGAAACAAGAGAACAGCTTGTGGCGTATAACTTTTAATTACTATTATTATACGGAATTTGGTGTATACCTCTTTTAATTACCAGTATTTGTAAATGTGGGAAAAGAAACGAACAACGCAGCAATCCCCTCCAGAACACAAGTCACAATGACAAGACGGACCAGAGCTACTACAGCCAGGTAAATCGCTAGAAGCTATTTTTTTCACCCATGCAAAATATCAACCAATTGTGTTATATATGGACGATATCGAACGGCAACAGCTAAACAACTTCGAATTTCATTTATTATAGTGAAAACCAATCATTGGCAGCATGCATTAAAAAAGTGTAGATCGGAGGACCCCCCCCCCCCCCTTCCTATCTATTTCCAGGCAGCCCGGGCAACAGAGAACTAGTGTGCCACATGTTTTCGTTGCATTCGTTACGAGGGCGATGCATTTGCGCCACGGGCGCAAAGGCATCGCCCTTGTACCAGCTGCACCTTCTGCCTTTCGTTTTTGTGCCGACGGCGAGAACAACAACAAAAGGGCAAAAATCTCTCTGAACCCGTCCCAGCTTATAGCAGTTTTGCTTACTGCACACAAGGCAACCATGTTTTGTCGCAGCAGTGTCTACATGACCATAAAACACGGGAACATAACAGAAAACAGGCGTGGAACGTTGGCTGAGTTCCCGACAAGATGTTCTGTTGTTCCCGCCGCAGTATCACCCTCATTCCTACCGGGTCAATCTGTGGGACGAACGTTGCGAACAAAATTCCTTCAAAGATAAGCTAAATAGCAAGGCGGTGTTGTCAGCGCACCCCTTTACAGCATGTGCCTTTTAAATGCGAATGCTTTTCTTAGTCGAGCCATGTCAGGCGCCGCGCGGCGTCCACGCGCCCGCAGGTGTTATCTCTCCGCTCCCACCCCCTCTCCCATAGCAACAGCTGCGAGCGCGCGCTCTCCTCTTCTCCCCTAGCAACCGGAGCAGGTGGTGCGGGCGGATCAGCGGCGAGTGAGTGGAGAGGAGGAGCGCGCTCGGGCGTATGAGGGCACTCGCATCGCGGGAGCTCGCCGGAGCTCCCGCGTGTGTGGGAGAGTGTAGGCGAGGGTAGGCGCGGTGCTTCGGTGCTTCTCCTCTCGACGTTCGCCCCACTCTCCCGTTCGCTCGGTCGCAAGTATATATAAATGGAATTTCTGCCGGCAACGGTACCCCGAGCAAGAAGTGTAATACAATCCAGTTCTAGCATTACACCTCTCGCTGGAGGTGACGTCACTGTAGTGGCTTCAACGTCATCTTCAACCGGAGGAGAAGAAGAAGCGAAAGACAAGGCTGCGAAGCGAAGAGCGCGTGATGCCCAACGCAAGCGCTTGAAGCGAGCTGCCGACGCCGAACACTGTGCTCGGGAAGCCGCTGCGAAACGCCAACGCCGCGCCGAAGACCCCGAAATACGTGTTCGACATGTGCATTCGCATTTCCTCACGAATCCCTTCGGGGAGGTCGAGTGAATTTTTAATGCGTCTGTCATAGGAGGCAGCTGATCATTTCAAGGATTAGAAACAGTGAATTAACGGGAATTCTTGTAAGCCTCAATTTTCTGTCATCCATAAAATCCGGATGTTCAAAGTGGGAGCATGTGAAGAAAGTGGCAAACAAGAGAAAAATGCGCTCTGACAAGTTGCACAGCTGTCGCCTGGACGACAAAAAGACGGCAGTTGACGACCACCCAAGAGCACGCTTTATCCCGTGAAACAGCCGGGGTGCTCAGCCGTTCGAGCGGCGCGTAGCAGACGACGCGTCTCTAGCAGAGGACAAGAGAAGCACCGGCAAAAATGAACCCAGTAGATACTCTACGTGTAAACCGAACTTGCTGGACACGTGCTAACGTGTATGCTTTCATAAGTCGAAACAAAATTTTACCCGGAGCCCACCGTAGCGCGATAAATGCAGCACGCGCGCAGCGAAAAAAGCACGTGCCGAAGCGGCGGCAGCCACCGCGTACTCCCGCGGAGGGGAGAGTGCAGCGCCACCCGGCGATCGTTCCGGAGCCTATAGCCCGCCTGCCCCACCACTAGCGCGCGCGAGATAAGGCCAACCTGGTCGAGCAACTCGAGGGGGAAAAAGGCTAGCGTGAAACCGCTGAGGCCGAGTGAAACGAATGATGGTAAAAGGCGGAGATGAAAAAACGGCATCGCCGTACTTGGTGGAGACACGCTTTGAACGGCCCCGTTGCGTGAAATTATGTAAAAGTGCTCAATCCATAGCTGTTTTCGTTTTCCACAAGACACAGCAACGTGAAATACATCAGATGATTCAATCTTCGCGAGTAAACCATGTTGCGGCGAAAATTATGCAGCCGTCTTGCTACGGTGACTTGATTGATTGATTGATTGATTGATTGTGGGGTTTAACGCGCCGACGCACCGCAGGCGATGAGGCGCGCCGTAGTGGAGGGCTCCGGATTAATTTTGACCACCTGGGGATCTTTATCGTGCGCCGAAATCTCGTACGCACGGGCGTTTTTGCTTTTCGCCTCCATCAGAAAAGCGGCCGCCGCGGCCGGGAAACGAACCCGCGACCTCGTGCTCAGCAGCGCAACGTGCTACGGTGACTTACTTTGGCGGGCAAAGAGTGACCCAAAATGGCGGTGCAAACGTATATGTGTCTCCACCCCTGCGACGAACGCGCGTGAGTTGATGCACTCTAGCAAAGAAAGGAGCGGAGTTGCAACGCGGCTTTGAAAGACACTGATAAGCAGAGAGCAGGGATATACGGAGAGAGAGCGTCGTGAAAGGAAGAAACTTGGATCGAGCAGGCGGGGCAAGCGGTTATTTGGTCAACGCCGTGGCGTTGCGTCGTATGTGTTTTCGCGTTCGTCGGTGGCTCGACGGGAGCTTCAAATTCACGGTCCGTCTGCCACCTCAACTTCAACTTCTGGCGGTAGGCGCGTTGGCGTACTCCTGCCGCGTGGGGGTGTCGAAGGTAAGCTCCTTATCGCGAGTTCCCGCCTGCTTGCGTGCGTCTGTTCAGCACGTGGTCTGGCTCGCCTGCGCCATTTGCGCGTCAAGTAGATTCAAACGGCGGCTAAGGATAAAGACAGCCGGGAGGGTGCGGCAAAGCGAAGTAAATTATGGGAAAAACGCTGGTTTATCCGCGCGAGGGTCAGTCGCATGAAGCGGACCGTGTTCACCCAGGTTTTAATTATATTGTTTCTATGGGGAGTTTACCGGGGCTGAGGTACATCCGTCGTAAGAAGCGGGTCGTCGTAAGTCCGCGGGACGTAACATCGGGGTTGTACTTTTTATTGATTTCACAGCAAAATGAGCTACTTACATCTTAAACGCCTCGATAGCGAGTAGGTGTTTTTATAACGCTATTCATTTTTGGCGACCCTAACGAGACGCGTGTGGAAGTATATTGACATGAATTTAGGGTGAATTCTTCTTCTCAGAGTTGACTAGAGTGTCAAGACGGGTTGTTGGTTCTCAATCACGCCGAAAAAAGGGCACCAGAAAGGAAGACGAGAAAGAGACGTACACGGGCGTAAGAATTGAATACATTTTATTGCGTGCAGGCAATATAAGATAAGGCAGAGAGAACACAAGAAGAAGAAAAGGTAAGATGGGAGATTTACTATCCCGTTGGGCAACTAGCCAACTGACGGCTTGCTGACGCACGCGCGGGGGCTCGTGCATTGAAAATTTTATGAATATCAATGTTCTCTGGTCATCGTAGCGTTTGAGGACATGACTGCTCAAACAAGAGCACGCACGAGGGCTCGTTCACGCACGAATCTACATTTATGGCATGATTGGTACCAGTAGTCGATTTGATGGCATTCGCGCGCTCGCGAAGCCGATCATTCACGAGTCGTCCAGTTTGTCCTATATACGAGCTGCCGCAAGACAAGGGGATCTCCTACACTGCTCTGGTCACGCACTCCATAAAACGCCTTGTGAGTCTTTGTTGCGCACATTGCGGCTTGGCTCCTCCAAGTTCACCCTTTTGCATAGGCTGCCAAACTTTCAGGATGCAGGAAGAAGACATGGAACTCATAAAGACGTGGAAGGGAAAAGCCGGAAAAACAGCGGTCATCAAAACTGGAAAGAAAGCATACGAGCGAACGAACGAAAGGAAGCATCTATACGTCGGTTGGAGACGCTGTCCGGTCTTCGATAATACGTTTGTACCAATGTGTGTGAAGTGTGCAAGGATCGGACACACGGACATCCACTGCCCCGCCGACAAGGCAGAGTTTTGGTGTGTGCGGTGCGCAAGGAGACACTATTATAAACACTGGAACACAGCGGAAGAGTGCTGTGCCTTGTGCCTTGAACTGCCGTACGTCACCGAAGAGGACGCCTACCATACCATGATATCTTTCCAGTGCTCGGTGTACCTGCAGAAGAAGAAAGAGATTCTTCAGAGCATTCTGGTTCAAATGGAGCCCCTCTAGTAAAGAACCGACTATGAAACTGGCTGTGAAACTCACCTCAAGTCCTAATATTCACCTGTGTGCACACCTGTCTACAGGAATCACCTATGTACGTTGCAGTACTTGGAAATGTTCGTTTTGTTACAAGGCGATCCTTCTTGCTTTCATAAGCTATTCCAACTGTTTTTAGGGATAACCGTCGCCAAACTCTGCCCTATGTTAATACTGGTGCATTTAATACGTATAGTTCTTGAGTCCAAAATCAATTTCCTGCAACAAGTAAGTTATGGAGTGCGAATTTCTAGCTAAGCATCTGATTCCACAATCTGGTATGACAAGCTCGAAAGAAACTGGTAATTATTGTGACATTAAGAGTTCCAACGCAGAATTTTCCAACCGTAACTCGTTTCCTCGTATGCACATCAATATGAGAAGTCTTATAAATAAGAGATGAACTGAATATGTTAATACACTCAATTACTTGTGGATTAGACATCTTATTACTTACTGAAACTTGGTTGACTGGGAGTGACCCAATACCACTGCTCGACGGGTACCGTTCAATGCACCTGAAAAAAGAAAAGAAAACAGGTGGAGGCGGAAGTGTATTTTTAAAAGACACCATTAGGTTCATGGGTATTGAAGAATTTTCGGAAATTACCAATGATTTCGAATTCCTAGCTTTTCATGTACAGAAACTGACTATGTGTGTAATCTATAGACCTCCTACGGGTAACAAAAGAACAGTTTACACCTTCTTGGAGCGATTATTGACATATAGTTGTTCGCGCATTGAATTGTGCACTATTATGGGTGATTTGAACATCGCTATGACCTTGAAAGAAGGAGCGTCTCTTGAACTGAAAACAACAGTGCCACACTTTTGGATGTCTGTATATCAAATTTTTGTGATTGCGATATATCGACAGGAGTTCTGACTGCGGACATCAGTGATCATTTCCCAGTTTTCTTTTTTATCGAGACTGATTCTGTTATAGATGATCTATCTCCTGAACCGCGCTTCTTCCGTAAGGTCAACAACCACACAGTCAAACATTTCCGAGAACTAGTGGAATCGTTATAGTGGGAAGTCGTCCACCGAGTGAGCGATGTGAATCTCGCTTGTAATGTTTTCTGGCAATCTATAGGAGAATGCTAAGATGCAGCCTTTCCTCTACAACCTGCAAGAAAAAGATCCAAAAAGGTGCGGAAACCCTGGATGGATAGGTCTGTATAAAAGCAAAAAAAAAAGAAAAATTTTATGTTACACGATTTTATAAAAACGAAGGAACCAGGAACACGTAAGGCGTACAAAAAGTTTAGAAACAAGATGCAGAGCGATTTATACAGAGAGAAAAGAAAATATTACGAACAGCTATTTTTTTCTGATACGAGGCAAGCCTAACATCTTTTGCGCGTTATGCAAGATTGCATGCGTGTAAACCGTAAAAATCACGCTAAGAAAGATCTCGCGTCAGCGATCGCGCCTTTCCTAATAACGCACAGCATATGGGACACTGTTAACAAATTCACAAGTAGAAAAACAATAGTACAGCCGTAATTCACGCATTTAGAAGAAGAACCGGTAGAGGGCCTTCAGCTAGGCAACTGTATGAATGCTCATTTTATTGATGCTGGTGCGCACCCAACACACACTGATAACGGCGGCCGCAGCGCGACTGGCATTCCACGTTTGTTCAGCGCTACTTTTTTCGAACCTATGAATGACACCGAAGTACGGGACCTCACCGGAAAACTAATTAATTATGCAGCCGCAGGAGTTGATGGGTTTTTATCGAGTGTGATTAAGCGCGTAGCACTAGAAGTAAGTGACGTGTTTACGTACATTATTAATTTATGTCTGTCAACCGGTGTTTTTCCTGGGGAAATAAAGTTGCCAGAGTAACGCCGTTTCTTAAAGGGGAGCACACGACAATATATCAAATTACAGGCCAATATCTGTCCTGACAGTTTTTTCCAACGTACTTGAGGGAGTAATCTATAATAGCCCATCGACTTTCTTAAACACAATGTAATTTCGAATGTGGTTTCAATGTGGTTTCCAAAAATATAAATCAACAGAGCAAGCATTTCTGTACCTTAAAGATGAAATAATTGTAAACATTTGAAACCGGCAGTTCAGAATTAGACTGTTCATAGACCTTAATAAAGCATTTGATTCGATAGATCATAATATTTTGCTAAACAAATTGGAGAGATATGGAATACCTGGCGCGGCTGGTTGCCTTTTAAAAAGCTATTTATGACTCACAGAAAGCAGTTAGTTCAACTAAACTCCATTGCATCAGACATATTAGAGCTAAAGCAAGGTGTCCCGCAAGGCTCCAAGTTAGGTCCGTTACTATTTATAGTTTATGTAAATGACATCATAAATATAGGAGGTCCGCAAAAACTTGTAATTTATGCGGATGACACTACCGTATTTTTCACATCTGATAATAAAATTAAACCTCGTTCAATGTTAAATGTTTACTTGGAAGAATTATCAAATAGGTTATAAGATAATAAATTGCAACTTAACGCTACGAAGACAACTTACATCATATTTAGACCATACAATAAAAATGCCGAGAAAGAAATCCCTATTATATTCCACGGAACCAAGTTAAACCGAGCGACAGAACAGAAGTTCTGAGGTGTTTGGTTTTAAGAACAAATTTTGTGGAATAGGCATATTGCTCACCTGTCCACCGAACTCTCTAAAAGTATGGGTCGCATTTATAGAATCCGCCATTTGATACCACTATCGTTGAAACAAAACTTATAGAATGCTCTCATATATTTGAAACTATGCTACAGGAATTCGGTGTGGGGGACCACAACTAAAACTAATTATAACGGGCGCATTGTATTGCAAAAAATGAATGTTGCACATATATTTCGATTATCATGGCTGTTACGCAGATTTGAGGACAAGTCGTTTATTTACTGTATGCTCAATGCTTCGAGCTGACCAAATCTATTACATGAAGGTTCTGCACACCATTTATAAGCAGAAGACCCACAATCAAGTTAACCATAAATCTTCTGGCTGCTATCTCAGACATACAATTTGGCACACTCCAAAATTAAGAACGAACTAGTATGGGGAGCAATCATTCCTGTACCGTCAACTGAAATATTAAATAAATTGGGAGAAAAATTAAACTTCGACGCCTGTGAACTTACGTTTAAAAACAGGTCAAAGAAGTGTTACTTAAGCAATACGCTTGTAATACTTTTATATAATTAAGGTTTTCAAGTATAAGTCTACATGTTTCCCTAAAGGTAGAAATTAAAAACAATTACAAACTAAAATACATTAACACGTAATCGTGACATAGTAGTGTTATTGATGAAAGCTAATGCGTACGCATTAACTTTCATCAATAACACTACTATGTCACGATTACGTGTTAATGTATTTTAGTTTGTAATTGTAATCTGATTTACTGCGTTTGTGTGATCTTTGTGATTCCTACACTGCGATCCTTCTGTGAATTGTAGACCTATGCTTTGTATAATATATAGGAAATGTAGTAATGACTTTGCTTTGTGCTATTTTTCTGTTATGTTTGTGCTATTATTCTTAAACTTGTGAACAGCACTGTTAACACGTACACTGTAAATCGGGTGGCTGATGATTCTGTCAGTCCACGTCCGCCTTTAGTCTCAGCCTGCCCTTGGTGTTGCAAAGAAATAAAAATCAAAACAAAAAATAATAAATTGCATTACGTAACCCATAAAGTGCGCAAAATCATTTTTGCATTTGATACTATATATGTAGCGCTAGTGGAAAGAGGGCGGAGCGCAGTTAGCCATTATCCATCGTGTCAACGTAGACAATTAGAAGGCGACACTCAAATCTGCTTTTACTTGTGGCCTCCCGCTTGGAAGTGTGCAAATACAAATATTATCATGTGTGATCAGTGCTTTCTCGGAATCGGCGCTGAAAATGCATCGCGTAATAAGGAACAGTAATAAGCGAAGCTTATAGTGACGGTGTGTGTTATTCAGTCTACAAAGCTCTCTTTTGTTCGAGAAAAGAAAAAAAGACTAGTAAATCACGATTCTTTATTTTACACGTCATTCATGTGCCACATGCAGTCATACCAATACAATCATCAATCTCAACATCCCAAGTGGTAGAGCGCAACGCCCTTGAGAAGAATTGT
This sequence comes from Haemaphysalis longicornis, assembly GCF_048455015.1. Lineage (NCBI taxonomy): Eukaryota > Metazoa > Arthropoda > Arachnida > Ixodida > Ixodidae > Haemaphysalis > Haemaphysalis longicornis. The sequence goes on from NW_027526422.1 coordinate 171,756,296, forward strand.
ATAGATGAAGTAATTGCTAGGGGATACCACATTCACTTGCCGGTCACAAACCCTGTTCACTCTACGCAATCAGATAAATACTGCCGCAGCACTGTTGTGGCTACCGAAATTCAGCACAGCGTCTATGAAAATGCTCAAGTACGTTTCCTAGTCCGACCCTGCCAAAGAATACTTGTTCTCTGCTAATTTTGCAATTATAGTGTTTCGTGATATCTCTTGACCCTTGGTAGATGCGGGAACTGAAACCCATAAATTTTTTTCATGAGCCGCTTAGGAAGATGGGGCCAGTGTCGCCACAACTCCGGTAGTTCAGGCACAGAGCGGTGGATTTTACGTTGAGAAAGAGGGTTCCTTCTAGCATGATCAAGTTCACGCCACGCCTTACCCTGTATTCACGTTCATACCCGCGTTCAAAATAGGAAAGACAAGTAAAACGAAGTAATTTCTAATCAGCCCTTGTAGCCATAGCCGCCGTATCCGTATCCGCCATAGCCGCCGCCGTATCCACCATAGCCTCCGCCGTATCCATAGCCACCTCCATAGCCATATCCGCCGTAACCTCCTCCAAGGCCTGAGTGGGCGACAATGGCTCCACCGCCATGGATCTTGTTCACTTGGTGTAGAGTCCGAACATAGAAGGCAGGTCCAGCCACGACCTTGGCAAAGCCAGGTCCTCCGCGTAGTAGGGCTACACTGCTCCCGACACCTACGCCCCCAACGCCGAGTCCTCCACCGTAGCCACCGTAGCCGCCTCCGTAACCGCCTCCGTATCCGCCTCCGTATCCGCCACCATAGCCGCCACCATAGCCGCCACCGTAGCCGCCGCCGTAGCCGCCACCGTAGCCGCCTCCGTAACCTCCGAGGAGACCGCCAGCTATAGTTGTAGCAGCAGTTGCACAAATAACCAGGGCAATGCTCTGAAAAAGATAAAAATATCAACAGGGAATTGTAATAAACGTTTACATCACGCACACGAGCTATAACCGTGGAACCTGCGGCAGGGCTAATTCATTTACGCAGGGTGCAGTATGTGACCAGGGAAACAACTAAAAGTAATACAGGCACGGCCCATTTCAAAGTCCTGCTAGGCGGCTGACTTAGACCGCTGGTGTAGCTTGGGACACGTGTTTATAACCATTCTCCTGCCGCCGCATATATTCCTGCGATACCTCAGGCTCAAGTATTTCATTTCTGCTCAGTCTACTATTCCAAGGCTTATAAACGCGGGGAGAGTGTCGTTCGCCCAAAAAGCATCCGCTTTCCACAGCATGCATTCAAGTTGAATATTCACGAAACCTGCATACACGAATCTTTGATGGCTTTACGATAAAGTCAGTGCATCGGAATTGATTATCCTAGGCTGTGGCAGAAAAAGATTTTCTTAGCTACATCACTTAGTATATTCACTGGTTACCACACCACCGCAACAGTCTGGTCTATTTGTGTTTAGTTAGCAGAAGAACTTTTCAATGTGAATGGCGTAAGAGTATTTAGCGGTGAGCGGCTGAGTCACGGTTTAAAAAAACTGGTTTCAGTTTGACGTAATCGGCGATGCCCCAAAATTATGACGAGAGGTATTAGGGACCTTCTTACAAGCGAAGGCACATCTTATTAATATAAGGAGCGGATGACAACCCAGTGCTCGTATCGAAATAGAGCTGCTGTTTTTGTTCTACACTGTTTTTTTATGAAGAGTGGGATATAAATGCCCCTGCTTAAGAAACGCAGTGTTGTCTTATTCTGTGCGGCTACATGCGGCACCGTATAACAAATGATTTGATTGATTGTGGGGTTTAACGCGCCGACGCAACGCAGGCGATGAGGCGCGCCGTAGTGGAGGGCTCCGGATTAATTTTAACCACCTGGGGATCTTTATCGTGCGCCGAAATCTCGTACACACGGGCGTTTTTGCTTTTCGCCTCCATCAGAAAAGCGGCCGCCGCGGCCGGGAATCGAACCCGCGACCTCGTGCTCAGCAACGCAACGCCTTAGCCACTGAGCCACCGCGGCGGGTACCGTATAACAAATGGCTCGGCTAACTTCGCTTTTACCATTAAATGCATTCTCTCTCTCTCTCTCTTGTCTTGTTAAGTAAATTGGGGCACATAATGATTTTACTCCCCCAACCACACGAGTTCTGTCAGCAGGAGGATATCGCAACTTTTCCGTCTTTGTATACGTGCGCTCTGGAAACAATATCCCCCTCCCCGCCATTCTCAATCCGGGAGAGCGCTACAAAATAGAGGTAAAATAGCAAGACTAAAAAATTGTGCACCTGATCTCCCAACAACCATTCCTGCAAAACACAAAAATACTCCATTTTCACACCACTTGAAGACCATAGCTTTCAATGATTATTTTAACCAGAGCAAGAGAGCACGCGAACCTTGAAATTGCCATAAACTGAGAATTTATCGCAATGTCGAGTGGTTTCAGTCAGGTTGGCATTTTTCTTGGAGTAACACTCGAGCTTTGCGCGTTACGTTGACGTATAGACTCCGTGACTGGTCATCTATCAACCCTCAGCATGCGTGCGGAACACGCGGGTACGTGATGTTGACGTGGGGCAATTTCGAGATAAAAGAAATCATTGCATGAGCATATTTTTCACTGGAGCTTCTCTTTGTGACGAGAAGGGGTTATTGTTTATACATTTACACAGCGCCATAACTATGAGCATGCCCGTCAAACACCCCGCAATAAGTCAACGCTAGTCAAGCTGCACCTGCCCATCCATATCCTAAGCTGCAAATATGAAGCTGCAACGGCCCGGTATGTAACACAAGCAGTTTCGTCCAACACGTACAAGCGTGAACGTCTAAAGGCAAGTCATACTCCCCACATAAGCAGCGTCAAGCCCCCCTGATTTCACAAAGACCATGCAGCCTCACCAGAGCGTTCATTTTGCGCTGTAGGTTCAACGATGTCTCGTCGGAAACAGGTAGCGTCTATTATTCCGACGGGGTTTTTATATGGAGCGGGTCCTCTTCGCCCGGCTCCAAACGCGAGGGGGCACGGGCTGATCCGCCTGAAGATCAGGCACGTGCACAACGCCCCGCAGCGACCTAAACCATCGTCGGTGATACCGAAAGCGCCCTGAAGGAAACGCGACACAGGACTGATTCAACCGTTCTTTCCTCCACCTTGCCCAGTCGAACGAGTACGTCCGCGCCTAGCTGTATACCAACACCGTCTACGGATAGGAGGTCCGGTAATCATTCCTGACCATTATTTCTGTCGGGAATTTCCTGCTCATTGTGTGTTTTGAAATCAAACATAATCAACGCCTGCTGGCTGTGGCCAGGCAAGGTCGAGGTTTCTGCTCTGTCAGTGGAACGGTTCTTAAGGCTTCCTAAAATAAAAGGGGTGGCTTGGCGTGATCCTTCCGCAGAGGAAGAAAGCTTACGTTTAGAAATGCGAGGCAGAAGTTAGGCAGGCTCATCGATAACGTAACTAGCTCCTTTGCAAACATATAAAAGGGGTAGCACCGGACGAGTGGGAATATGGTCTAAAATAGACCAGGTAAAAACAATATCCCGCAAGGAAACTATCATCACGAGAACCCATGGGGGTAGTCGTGATGCTAAGAAAAAGCTGCTCGAGTATCGCCTGTCCTGAACTTGGCAATAATAAAAAGAGGGCTACATCAGCTAACATGCATGCGTAATATCCCTGCTCGCCCAGGTTTTGTTGTTGCTGCAGTTTTTTTTGTAGTGCATCACCAGCACCTTTTGTAGTTCTCAGCAATGAAGGAAGAAGCGGGCATAATATTTGTTTTACTTGTGTTCCGCAACAAAAGGGTGGCGTCAATAAGATTTTAAAGTTCATTTCCCCTAATACTCGGATGGATGTGCGGTTGAGTGGCTTAGGGAAGCGGTGGAGGCTAGCGGGGAGTGAAGGGGAGCGGTGTGGCACAGGAACGGTGTAATTCGTTTAATGGAATGGAGAACAAAAACGACGAAGTACAAAGATTTTCTTCGCCTTTTGTTGCGTACGCCCAGTAAGGTTCACCCAGTCCCGGTACTGCTGAGACCTTGGTATCCCCAGAGAAAATACACTGAAGGAAGGACGTAATTAAGGAACTAAACCAGGAGTGGAGGAACGAAGGACTGCATTTGGAGGTGGAGACGTTTTTTAATAACGTTTTTATTTCTTTATTTCTGCTTTGTACAGGTTATAAACCTTGCGAAAGAAATGGGGGAATTTATGGTGGAGGGGGGGGGGGTCACTGTCCACATCTTCGCTGTACACGCCCACGTTCTTGCGAGTCTCGAGCCAGCAGTGGTATTAGCTACGTTGGCCCTGTGCTCCCGGTTGCTTGGGGGGCATGAAGTCGAAGAGCTGCCAGCTGTTTTCTCTCTTTCCGAAGTGCCCGAGTTTAAGGCGAGGCAGGTTGGAAACGCAATGACGGAGATGAAAAGCTTCTACTACATGACAACAACAGAAACCACAGGAAGCCAATTCTGTTAGAGTGAGCAAGCGGGACCACTTTGACGACTGAACTCCAAAGCATGGTTGGCAATAAGCGGAAGGGGCGTAATCAAAACACAACCCGTGTAGAGGGCTTATGAAGCCGTAGTAATGCGCGCGCAACGGGCCGAGCCTAGCTTAGAAAGGAAGAGTGAATTGGTGCTCGTTTATTTTTCGTCTAGGTTACTTCGGCAGGTTCAAAATAATTTTGTGGCGTCAGGCGTCAATGAATCCGCTGCTAGCGTTCCCAAAGGTACTTTGGTGGATCTCTTAATAGTGTGGTTGCTTCAACCGGTTTCGGGAGTTAGGAAGGCAGTAATTGAATGTGGTAGTAGTTTGCCTTCATGGCCCCTTCCGCAAGCATATTCGGTCTATCTGGTCACGCTGGATATTCAGCGGCGATCTGTTCTTAACCAGATAGCCAGTAATCAGTTCATGGGTCTTTCTAGCAGAAGGGCTGTCATATGGCCATGCACAACTGGAAAAAGACGACGAACCATAGTAACCATACCATCTAAAAGCTTATGCACTGTTTACAAAAGTTGTACAAACTAAATCCTTAAAAATCTTCTAAACCCCTTCCAGCAATCAAAGCATGTGTAAATATTTTGTCTATTAAAAAAAATTCCAGGTCTTCGTGAACGCCTGCTGCAGTCACAGCACGGAAATACACGTTTTAGAAACGGATTTGCTGGTTCAAACTGCCTTAAAGGGACACTGAAGTGATAAGTAAACATTGCGGGATTACTTGCGCAAATTGTAGTCCGGAGTCTCCAGACCATGTTTCGACCACCGTGGGCGCGTTACGCGATTTTATTTAGTAGAAAAATTAATTCGAAAATGCTGTCCTCCTCTCTTTACGCTCGCCCATTTTCTGCGACGTTTTCGCGTGACGTCGAGAGGAGCCGAGCTCGCAATTGGCTGCGCTACTGCACGGCTCCCCTGCCTTCAGACAGTCAGTCGGCCCAGCGTTTCGTCCGCCGGCCGCCGACGGGTCGCCGCAATTCGTTCGCTCAGTTGAAACGAAGCCAGGACACGTTTGTGAATGGTAGAATCTGCCTTTCTTTAATTGGTTAGTTTGTACACTGTATCTAGCTCCAAGTCAAGGTCGCTTCACACAAGCGCTGCACAAGCTCACATGCGACGCTTCGCTGACTGGTACGCCAGTAGGAAAATATAAGGCCTCTTGAAGGCGGGAGAAGAGTCAGCGAAGTCAATATAGGTACTACGGAAATAAAATCAACTGATATTTTTACCGTACAGCGTAAAACTAGGGTGCGGGAAGCACTTTTTTGCGCTGAGCGAACAAGCACAGCGGTCAGCAGCACGACTACGCATCTGCGAACGCTTTTCCGTCTACGAAATGCAATTGCTAGACGTGAGCTATTGTGGAAACTCGGGCGACGCTTACTGCACGAGCACAATACAACAAATAGTCGCCGAAGCTGCTTGAAATGCCAAAACTAAATAAAAGTGTAAACTGGTTGTACAATATGTACCCTATATTACCAAGGCCAGCGGAGCCCGCTCCGTGGCCGAGCGGTTTAGGGGCGCTAGATATGCCACCGCAAGTATTTTGCAAGTCAGGAGTTCGAATCCCCGCGGGTAGGTGCTTTTTTTTCTGTAAGTTAACTTTTTTCGTTTTCCGCCGATGTTTTCTATATTGAGTTCACCTTTTTTTTTGGGCCGCAACGTTCATGGCTCCACGAACTAGTTCACAAAACGCTCGCAGGCTGGCACTGGCGCGCTAGCGAGTTCTCGTTGGCGTGCTGTTGCCATAAGCACCGACTGCTTGCAGGCAGTGGGCACAGGCCAGAATGAACAGACCCTTGGCCTGGTGCGAACACGCTGTTTACGATACAGGCATGAGGGAGGCAAGCTCCAAATATGGGGGAAAAGCGCATGACATTTGGGCGTCTGCGGGTACGCGGAGGGTGGTCATGCACTGCGTAGGTTTCGGCTAGTGAATGCTACGATTCCAAGCCGTCCTAGGAGGCTTATCTTTATGCATTTTTACAGCTGACAACATGGCAGAAGCGCGGTACGATGATTACTGAGTTATTGAGAATGCCCATCCAACAACACCAACGGTTGTTTTTTACAGAACCGAAACCGAAACCGAAACTTGTTTGGTTGCTCACCTTGGGCATCGTCCAATCACGGCGCCCGCTCCTCCTACCGTCACAGCTTTAGTTGGTGCGGCCGCCGCAAATCGCGCATGGTAGTTTTTCTTCTTTCGCGCTTTGTAAAATAATTACCGATTTGTCAATCGTAAAAACGATGAAAAGTGTGCTAATTTGAGCCAGTCTACGCAGTGCAAGCAAAAACGGGAGCTTGACAAATTCACTTCAGTGTCCCTTTAACTTCCTAATGCTGAAATATTTCCACTACGTATGCAAGTGAGTTCGCTGGCTCACACAAGAGCTGCTTTCCCTTACGGAATTCTTGCAGCAATTTTGGTCGTATTTTCCATGCGTTTGGGCAGAACATGCCAACTGGAATGGTAAATGAGCTCTGAGTCTTGCCGTCACTGCTTTTTTTTTTCGAGAAACAGTATGGTCAAGGTACCTAACTTATTGGTGAAACGTAAATACTGCACGGATGCACAGAAAACAAGTTGCTAATGCGGTCATGCCCCTTTTGGTATCTCCTGACCTTAAAGACGGATGTTTAGCGACTGAAGTTTTACATTTGGCTCCGAAGTTATGCTACTATATTGAAAGCATTTGCATGTTTGTTTTCTTTAGTTTTATTGCTCACATTTCCTGCTAATATTGCTTCAGAAACCCTTCCGCCAACAGATAAGGAAACCGAGCAGTAAAAACATGTAGAAATTCTTGCAACCATCTGCCTGAAGTTATTTCAAGTGTTTAGGCTGCACGCGACTAAAATTTTCTTTTGCAATCTCGTTCTCTTTGTAGCATCGGAAATATTTCAAGGGTTATACAAGGTTCAAATAAGTAAACAAAGGTGCACAATATAGAAACAACATTTCAAATATTTTGTTTATACCGAGAAAAATGACAGGAGTCGAAAGAAGGCACCGCAGGACTGTCGCTAACTAAAAATTTCCTTACGGGAAGAACTTATACATACAAACCCAAACAATGACAATAGATGGAAAGTAATTCTTGGTGCTAGGCGGCAAGAAAACACAATAAAACAACATTTGCACGTGCACAGAAATAACCACGCGGGACAGACCGGAAGGTGAACCTTGCTATCTGACAACCTATAAAAGCTTGGCTGGCACAACGGTTGTTGTTTGCGACGTGAAACCTTCCAACTAACTAATGTACCAGCTCATCCTTGTACTAAAAAAACCACGTCAGTGTGCCTGAAGTAAGGGGTTCATCCACACGCCCCACGGTGCTCGTATGGATGTGCATACCTGTCATTCCCTACGTTACTCTGACGTTGCCGAAGGCGTGTATTATAAGGCATCGCAGTCATCCTCTGTGTACGCCAGTCGCCTCGTGACTTCAGGAATACAGGAGCCGGTGATTGCATTTATACAATATGTTTTGGAGCGTAACTACTTCTCCTTGTGTTCACCGACATTGAAGGTCAGAGCAACCTCGGTAATAAATCAGGGAACGTAAGAGCAACCGCAGGAATAACGCACATCCGCATCCACCTGCGCATGTCTCTTGTGGGCGTGGATCATGTTTAGCGACATGGAGGCGCCTTTTAAACACCCCTACCTAATATGTCGTATACTGGAACCGTTTTTTTATCGAAGAAGACTCGTTCTATCAGACAGGCCCTGAATCAGGTTGTTAGGTACAGTGGCGAACTCGTTAAGGCGAGAGCCTTACCTCTACGTTTTATGAAACTCGTTGGTTGTTCAGAACATTGGTGGGACAAAAAATGGGAGCGCGATCCGGGGAGCGCGAGCCAGAGGAGGGTACTGAAAAAGGGTGAAGGAGTGCGCTGACAGAGCGGCCGTCAGCCCCACTTGCAATAAGAGCCACTGTGAAAAGTGAACGTGCCCACGTAGGAGCACGCGACGGTCCTGGCGATGGTGAGAAATCGGAAGCAGCTCTACGGGATTATTTTCATGGGGCTGACAACTGGGGCAGCCACAAAATTCATCGGAAAGTTCAACAAGAGATTAAACAGAAGTCGCATTTGGGGTTTTACATTCACAAATTATTTGCCATTCCTTCCTAAGGAAACTTGAGAAAAGCGCGAAAGCTAAAAGTTCGTCCAATTTTCACGGAAAGTGCGTCCAATCCGTCGTCGAACCTTCAAAGACAGAGATCGCAAACGAAGAACGAACCCATGCAAAAATGTCTTGTGCATTAACAAACATAAATCTACGACCGATTTCAATGTACACCGATACGTTGTTTATGAGATACATATACGCGGTTTTACTCCATTCTCATGATCGACGCGTGTATTGCCTCACATAGAATCGTCCCTTTTTCGCGATTTTCAAGTAACCGTTTTGGCAGAATGGAAGCCCAGCTTCATGCACGCGACGTGTGTGTAGACATCTCATCAGAGCTATTATGTCGATCAACGGGTATATGGGGAAATACATTAGGTTTTTCGCAGGACGCCATCTGTCCCATTAGGAATGCTTCCGCTCTAACGCTAAGCATTCCTCAGAATATTTTTTCTGAAGCCCATCACTAGCTCCGGGCAAGCACCGCTTTCATTTTCGTGTATTTTCTTGACACCTTGCTCAAAGAACGGCGCTCTGCCTGGATTGTGAATTTTGATGTTTTAATGCATATTTATTTTTGTTATCATTTTTTGGTTGCCAGTGAATGCGTGCCCTCTGCTCCCGCTTTTCCACTTCCTGCACTTTGCCGCTGTGCGAACAAAATCAACCAGAGCCTTCCTGAGTCTTCTCCTGCACATGGCGGCCTATTGCAATCGTGTTCAATTATTTATTCAGCCAGAAAATTCGTTTTACTACGGGAAGGATGAAGCAGGCTATTACACAGTGCAATTATTGGGCATTGAAGACGCCTTCTGACATGGCTGTGGCAGTTTCTGCTAGCATCGTAGATATTCTTTTACGCTGAGTGAAACATTGACGTTGGAGGCACAACTACTGCCTGGAGTCAAGCCTCCGCGTCCCTATTTTGTGGTTGGCTGTGTCCCTGTAAGCGACAGGAATCGAAGAGATATCATCGAATATCCTAGATTCAAGCTCCTCTGAAGAGCGCAGTTGGGGAGCTACTGCCTGCTGCTAAATGGCGTGTTTTGTAAATACTGCGCACAAAAGTGGTACAGTGAAACCCAGATAGTACGACTTTCAAGGGACCACGAGAAGCGTCGTATGGCCGGGATGTCGTACGACAGGGGTGCGGGTAAATGCCGGCCTAGTAGACGGTCCCCGTGACGGGTAGGGTAAGAACTCATTTAAACTTCTATATTTAGCGCGTTCTGACGTGATTGGCGACCCTTTACCTGAAATTCAAAATTAAAAAAAATTCAACGCCTATGTGTGCCCTCTCCCCTCCATTGCGCCCAGCTAGCCCGTCAGTCAAACGCCGCGTGCTACGCGACGCCCTTGCCATCCGGCGGTATTTATAGCCCGCCTGCCCCAGGCCTTGCGCGTGGGAGACAAGGCCAACGTGCTCGAGCAACTTGACAGGGGAAAAAACGAGTTAATTGCACTCGTTGTTAATGGCTATCAACTAGTTAACACTGTGGAAGGTACAACAATAAAACCTTAATATAAATTTGGGAGCACAAGGCATGAAAAGGCAAACTACCTTTATGCTCCAGGTTATGTGAACGTTTTGAGTTACTAAACTTTAGAATTATTCAAGGCTGTATCGGCACTTGAATGTATCTATCTTGACGAAGCCACGTAACAATTGTAGCCCGTTTCTTCTATTTATGCACTGAAAATGCGGCAAATTGGCTTTATCTAGTTGATCCTAGAAATTTAGTATTATTTGTGGCTGGAGGTGAAAAAGATGGACAATTGACTACCTAATATAGAACAAAAAACGGAATCCATATTATCAGCGAAACGTTTAACCCTTGGTTCCGTAATTAGATTAGGGCTACAACGCCAACGCAACATTGAGGGATTTTCAATCATTCATTTCGCTATTCAAGCATTTCTTACACCACTCTTGCTCATTTTCTTATTAAAATTTCAACCGTGCTCTTTTGAGAGCGATTTCAAAAGAAAGTGCGTGGCTATGTAATAATCATTGCTCGCTTGCCTACCAAAAAAATCTGTAGGCTTACGAACCACTAAAGTCTGAACAATGGATCAGAAGTAATGGCAGCTTACAGTTTTCTGCATAAGAAGTTACGTGGAATCAGACCAAGGATCAACTCAATCAGCCAACAACTTCATCCGATCGGCCTGCCAGACTAGTGGTTGCAGCCGCGCAGACCTTAATCTAACAAATTTCTTCTGTCTGAAGTATGTGAACTTTTCGCATCGGCATCTCACATGGGTACGATAGGTTTTACACTGCTTCTCCTGTATCCTTAAAACAAAAAAAAACATGTTCAACGCACACCTACTTGTTAACTTGCATACAATGTCTTCACCAGTGTCCAAGTCACCTTCAATTTTAAGTATAATGGCTTAGATATTTTTGTTTCAAGCATGCGCGCTGCGAAGTACTGAACATCGAAGGGTGCTAAAGTAGGTGGGCAAGGGCGGCATTGCGTGCCGGGGAACGGGAACAACATTGGCGGGAAAGGTTTAGAAGAGGGCTCTGAGAAAGGGCTACGGGGCGATGCGACGGCGGAGGATAAGGCACTGTTCCACGAGCAAAACAGGTGGATTTGAGAGCTAATAGTACTGACGGAGGCGAAAAAGAGCCTTCTGGCAAAGGCGAACGAACACTAGATTCAAAGGGGGCTGTTTAGGCGGCTGGTCACGTGGTGACGGGTGCTGCCGCAAATTTCAACACAAAATTTAGAAGCAGATCTACAGAAGGTCCAACTGGGCTCTCTCCTTCGTTTTCTTAGAAATTTATAAGCATCTCTATAATTCTGGTAATACCTGCATGCATGGCGCGTGTATGTTACCTCAACCCAGATTTTCAAAAACTATACAGAAGTGTTGGCTGCATCAAGTGCGGAATACCTTGCTAAAGAAGCATACCATCATACTTATATAGCACTCTCGTACACAGCAACGCAGTGATGTGCTATTCTCTTTGTATGTGTAATACTGATGCCCCTCGGAGCACGCACAAAGCATTCAGAATACCGACACAGATTGTTTTTACGGTATAATCTCATAGTGCTTGCGCTATAAGAGATCTACTGATTGCTTCACTGGCATATGCAGCACGGTGTGCAGCACACGTATGAATTTCTAAAGTCAAAGTGTAGTCCTATATAGCTACAGTGGCCATTTGTTACCCTGTGGGCATTTTTGCTAGAACAACAGCAGGAACTATCGCGAATGCGTCAGAGCTTTCGCTTAACATTTCCTTTGAGATCTCACGACCTCAGTTGGTTCAGGCAGCTTGATTTGAAATAAGTGCAATAAGTATTTTCTCGCCTGTGAGTTCTCGTAGAGGACCTTAAACTTCAAAACGTGGCGTTTTGGATACTACGGCCTTTGTCTAGGCTTCAAGTTAGGTATATTCATTTCTAGCCCTACGACGTGCGCGGCAACATTCTGCTCATTGTACGTCGAGATGCGGGTGGACAATGTTAGACATATCGTCGGGCCTCTTCCATGCGGCGCATCAAACCTTACGCAGGCTAGCTATAAAATAAAAACGCGGGAAGCTCCACCAAGTGAACAGTTTCCTACATGCGCGCCCAGGTAGTTTTGATATTGGTTTCGCGCTCAAAAAATACTTTCGTCCCTACTCGGGGCCACACCATCGCCCCAAGGTGTCAAGGGGAGGAATCGGGGCCTCTCGGCTACAACTCCTTCAATGTAACGAAAGAAACGTAGGGTGTTTTAACTACTCCCGAGTATTTTACGCCCAAATGGCAAAAAAAAATGTGAAGGCTTGTCTTGTAGCATTACCCTTACTTTGAACTGAAATACAAAAAAGAAATGTAGGAATCTGTCAGTCAGTATAAAGACCCATTCTTGTGAGAGGCTGGGCGTGCCCCGTCCTGCTTGGAGCTGTCTGCCCTCAGCGAGTTCTGTCACGTCTTCAGGTGACCCGAACTCACTCTACCAAATTATCCTCTCTTCCTGCACCCATTTGTCAATCATTCCCGTAAAGGTCTAGAGGTCTTCTTTGTATTAATAATGCCTGTTGGTCCTCATCTGGTGTCCACTTATTGCATAGTACATGAGCTACTTATGCCCCTGGCCTAAGTCATGATTGATTTAAAGGTCAGCCGAGATCATAAGTGCTCTGCTTCAACGCATGGTACACAAAATGGTTTGCACTTGGCGGACACTGAAGAAGGGCTCAACGCATCACGTTAGCAATTCCCGCTTTTTTTTTGTTCTCTCGCTTTAATCTTTGTCTGTGCTGTTGCTTACTAGAAGTGTTAAACTTTGCAAGGCAAGGTAAATGTTCATGTCATTTTTATTATAGCAGTGTAATGAACAACAACGAATCACAACTGTAACGACAACACAAAAATCCACGCAATCGGTGAAAACCCTATGATGCACTCGAGAGATGTTTGTACGGTTCGTTTGCGGTTCTTCCACCTGGCGCTAGATTTGTACCCGTACGCAACAAGGTTCATTCCGCAAAACAAGGTTATACTAGTTATTAGGCGTTGATATTTCTAATTGTTGGAGGCAAACTCTAAGCACCTAATTTAAGCACCTAGAAGATAATAAAAGTGTTGTGACACCTTATTTCCTTCAGCGATTTTTAACGATGAGTTAAGCAATTTTTGCAGCCAGCCATGGGCAGAAGCATTTCAAAAATCAAATTTAATTACTGCAGGCGCGAACGGCATTACAAAACCCCCTGCAGCGAAATCGCTATAAGAGTGACAAAGACTTTCGCCACTCGGAGCCGCACAGTCTTTAGTGATGTCGTGTGGCTCTTTCCAATACAACAGACGGTCTCCTGCACTGCTGTTGACCGTCATTAGGATTATCCAGACCTGCCTCTGAACAGCATCGTCACATTGGCAAAGTTTCGAAATATGGTAAGGTTTTAAACACCAATGAATCTAAACACCAACAGCATAACCGAAATGAACTGAAATATTTCTCCAACAAAACCTAAAAACGAATAACAACGTCTCATTACACGAATTTGCAAATGAGTTTTCGAATTTTCCACGGACCTGTATCCGCCTTCAAGCTTAGGTGGTTCAATGCGTACCACGTCCGATCCTAGCACACGACACGAAAAACGCGCTTGACGTCAAGGTTTTTCGATTGACGTCACCGCCTGCAGTCTTGCGGACACTACAGTGTGAAATAATAATTTTTGTTGCCGGCGACCGAAACTGAAACTGGTTCAAATGAATGCTTTCCTATTGTTTCTATGGTGTATGCGGCCATCTAGTGGCTCCTGCCAGCTGTACTAGTCTCTGTAGATACGACTGCCATGTCAGAAGTCCGGTGGCTCTTCAAAAGAGACGGGCGGTATTTATGTATTTTATTTTCGGAGGCGGTTTAAAATCTTCGTCATTACTTATACCGTGGAAGTGTAATATTCATGACAACACCTAACGATGCGAAAATGGTCGTCTTGCAGCTAACCGGCACGCTTTAGGATCTGTTCTATGTAATGGACAGATATAAAGAGCGGCTGCAACTGGGACAAAATATGTGGTAACTTCTCCGCGCAACAATTATGTGTTGCTCTGCATAGGAATATCTGCAAACCATCGCGCTATTAGTATAAGTCAAGACAGTTTAAAATTTCAGTGAATTTAATCCACATTCTTGTGCTAAGTATTGGGACTTAGAGAGCGTTGGAGTACGCATCTGGAGATATGTTCTCTGTACTTTAATTCATAGTTTATTTTATTTTCCTTCCCTAAATCGTTGCTGATGGGAATATCAGCACTTTTCTGCGACCCACTTCATCAATAAGGTGGGCGGTGATTAGGTGGGTACTGAAGGTCAACAACACATCTGTTTTTTTCTCTTTGGTTTCAAAAAAGACTTTGCATTCACACATTGCTTCTTTCTTCCTATACACGCCTGACGACATACAAAAACATGTAATTTCCTTAGTGTTCTGCTGAAAGAAACTGCATTACGTAACGAGTAATCTGCCCAAAATCATTTTTGAATTCCATATTCTTTGTGCAGGCCTCGTGGGCAGAGGGCGGAGCGCTATTAGCCATTAGCTATCGTTTCAACGTGGACAATTTGAAGTTGACAGTTAAATCTGCTTTTCCAAGTGTCCTGCCGCTTGGAAGTGTGCAAATACAAGTATTATCATGCGTGATCAGCGCTTTCTCAGAATCTGCGCTAAAATGCATCGCTTAATAAGGAACACTAATAATCAGAGCTTATTATAAAGGTGGTCGTGATTCAGTCTAATAGGCACTGTTTTCTTGGAGACAAGAAAAAAAGGCGCGTAAATGACGATTCTTTATTTCACATGTCATTCGGATGCCACATGCAGCCATACGAACACACTCATCAATCTCAACATCCCAAGCGGTACAGCGCAATGTTATTGAGGTGCATTGTGTAGATGAAGTAATCGCTAGGGGATACCATCATTCACTTGACGGGGGCAAACCCCGGTCACTCTGCTCAATCAGATAAATACCTGCGGCAGCACTGTCGTGGCCGCCAAAATTCAGAACATTGTCTATGAAAATGCTCAAGTACGTTTTCCAGGCGAACCCTGCAATGGAACACTTGTAATCTCTGCTAATTTTGTCAATATATTGCTTCCTGATATCTCTGGACCCTTAGTAGATGCGGGTACTAAAACGCATAGATTTTTTGCATGAGCCGCTTAGGAAGATGGGGACAGCGTCGCCACAACTCCGGTAGCTCACACACAGAGCGGTGGATTTAACGTCGAGAAAGAGTTCCTTCGAACACGATCAAGTTCACGCCGCGTATTAGCCTGTATTGCTTCGCGTTCATACCCACGTTCAAAATGGGAAAGACAAGTAAAACGAAGTAATTTCTAATCAGCCCTTGTAGCCATAGCCGCCGTATCCATATCCGCCATAGCCGCCACCGTATCCGCCATAGCCTCCGCCGTATCCATAGCCACCTCCATAGCCATATCCGCCGTACCCTCCTCCAAGGCCTGAGTGGGCCACAATGGCTCCACCGCCATGGATTTTGTTCACTTGGTGTAGAGTCCGAACATAGAAGGCAGGTCCAGCCACGACCTTGGCAAAGCCAGGTCCTCCGCGTAGTAGCGCCACACTGCTCCCGACGCCTACTCCGCCAACGCCGAGTCCTCCACCGTAGCCACCATAGCCGCCTCCATAACCGCCTCCGTATCCGCCTCCGTATCCGCCACCATAGCCGCCGCCGTAGCCGCCACCGTAGCCGCCACCGTAGCCGCCTCCGTATCCTCCGAGGAGACCACCAGCTATAGCTGTAGCAGCAGTTGCACAAATAACCAGGGCAATGCTCTGAAAAAGATAAAAATATCAACACGGAATTGTAATAAACGTTTACATCACGCATACGAGCTATAACCGTGGAACCTGCGGCAGGGCTAATTCATTTACGCAGGGTGCAGTATGTGTCCAGGGAGACAACTAAAAGTAATAATGGCACGGCTCATTTCAAAGTCCTGCTAGGCGGCTGACCTAGACCACTGGTGTAGCTTGAGACACATGGTTATAACCATCCACCAGCCGCCGCATATATTCGTGCGATACCTCGGGCTCAAGTACGACGTTTCTGCTCAGACTACTATTCCAAGACTTATGAACGCGGGAAGACTTTCGTTCGCCCAAACAGCTTCCGCTTTCCACATTACACACGCAAGTTGATGTTCACGAAACATGAATACACGAAATTTTTATGGCTTTAGCAGAAAGTCAGTGCTTCAGAATTTATTCATTTTAGGCTTTGGCAGAAAGAGGTTTTTTTAGCTGAGTCACTTAGTATATTCACTGGTTACCACACGATCGCAACAGTCTGGTCTATTTGTGTTTAGTTTGCAGAACAACTTTTCAATTTGAACAGCGTAAGAGTATTTTGCGGTTAGCGGCTGAGTCACTGTGTAAAACAGTTTAACGTAATCGGTGATACCCCAAAATTATGACAGGAGGTATTAGTGACTTTCTCACACGCGAAGGCACACCTTACTTATGCGGGAAGCGGATGACAACCCAGCGGTCGTAGTGAAATAGAGCTGCTGTTTTCGTTCTTTAGTGTTTTTTATGAAGAGTGGGATATTGATGCCCCTGCTGGAGAATCTCAGCGGTGTCCAATTCTGTGCGGCTGCATGCGTCCCCGTATAGCGTAGAACTGCATTAGTTCTTTGCCCATATCTTGCGTAGCACGCTAAGCGATATGGCTCGGCTAACCTCGCTTTTACCATTAAATGCATTCTCTCTCTCTCTCTCTCTTGTCTTGTTTAGTAATGTGGGGCACATAATGGCTCTCCTCGACCCACCCCACGTCTTCTGTCAGCAGGAGGATATCGCAACGTTTTCGTCTTTGTACACGTGCGCTATGGAAATAAAATATCCCCCTCCTCGCAATTCTTAATTCGGGAGAGCGCTACCAAAATGGAGGTAAAATAGCAAGTCTAAAGAATTGTGCACCTGATCTCCCAACAACCATTCCCGGAAAACACAAAAATACTCCATTTTCACATCACTTGAAGACTATAGCTTTCAATGGCGATTTTACCCAGAGCAAGTGAGCACGCGAAGCTTGAAATTGCCATTAACTGAGAATTTATCGCAATGTCGAGTGGTCTCAGGCAAAGTGTCATTTTTCTTGGAGTAACACTCGAGCTTTGCGCGTTACGTTGACGTATAGACTCCGTGACTGCCCATCGCTCAACCCTCCGCTTGCGTGCGGAAGACGCGGGTACGTGATGGTGACGTGGGACAATTTTCAGACAACAGAAATCATTGCATGACCATGTTTTCGACTAGAGGTTCTCTTTGGGGTGAGAAGGGGGTATTGTTTTTACAATTAGAAAATTCCATAAATATGAGCAGGCCGTTCAAAAACCCCGCAACAAGGGAACTCTAGTCAAGCTGCACCTGCCAATCCATATCCTCAGCTACAAATTTGAATTAGCAACAGCCCGGTATGTACCGCAGCCAGTTTCGTCGAACACGTACAAGTGGTAACGTCTAAAGGTACGTCATACTCCTCCACATAACCAACGACAAGCCCCAGTGATGTCACAAAGACCATGCAGCCTCACCAGAGCGTTCATGTTGCGCTGTAGGTTGAACGATGTCTCGTCGGAAACAGGTAGCTGTCTATTCTTCCGACGGGGTTTTTATATGGAGCGGGTCCTCTTCACCCGGCTTCAAACGCAAGGGGGCAAGGGCTGATCCGTCTGGAGATCAGGCACGTGCACAACGCCCCGCAGCGACCTCAGCCATCGCCAGTGATACCAAAAGCGCCCCGAAGGAAACGCGATACAGGACGGATTCACCCGTTCTTTCCTCCGCCTTCCTTAGTCGAACCAGTACGTCCGCGCCTAGCTCTTTACCAACACCGTCTACGGATAGGAGATCCGGTAATCACTCCCGACCATTATTTCCCTCGGCAATTTTCTGCTCATTGTGTGTTTTGAAAGCAAACATAATCGACGCCTGCTCGCTGTGGCCACGCAAGGTCCCGGTTTCGCCTTTGTCAGTGGAGCGGTCCGTAAGACTTCATAATAAATGAAACGGGATGATTTGGCGCTATTCTTCCGCAGAGGAAGAAAGGTTACGTTTAGAAATGCCAGGCAGAAGTGCGGTATGCTCATCGATAACACACCTAGCTCCTTTGCAAACATATAGAAGGGGTAGCACCGGACGAGTGGGAATATGGTGAAAATAGACGAGGTAGAAAAAATATCGCGCAGGAAAACTATCATCACGATGACCTATGAGAGTATTCCTGATGCAAGGTAAAAGCTGCTAGAGTATCGACTGGCTTGAACTTGGCAATAATAAAAAACGGCCACATCAGCTGTCATGCAGGCGTAATATCCCTGCTCGCCCAGGTTTCGTTGTTGCTAAAGTTTTCTTTTTTTTTGTAGTGCATCGCCAGCCCGTTTTGTAGTTTCTCAGTAATGAACGAAGAAACAGACGTAATATTTGTTTTCTGAAGTGTTCTGCAACGAAAGGGTGGCGTTAATAGAGTTTAAATGTTCATTTCCCCTAATACTCGGATGGATGTGCGTTGCAGTGGCTTAGGGAAGCGGAGGAGGCTAGCGGGTAGAGTAGGGGAGCGGTGTGGCGCAGGAACGTTGTAATTTGGTTCGTTGGAATGGAGAATGAAAATGACAAAGCACGAAGATTTTCTTCGCCTCTTGTTGCGTGCGGCCAACAACTTCTCATCCGTTCCCAGTACAGGTGAGACCTTAATAACAAAGGGCACTTCAGTGCATAGGTCGGCGCACTCACTCGTGAGTACACTCATTTGTACTCATTTGTACTCAAACTCACGAGTGAGTACGGTGATGATTGAGTACACACCCAGAAAAAAAAGCTGAGTATGATGCCGAGTGAGTACAGGGGTAAGTCCACTACTCGTGAGTACAGTACTCATGAATACACTACTCATGATTATAAGTACTCATGAGTACAGTATTCATGAGTATGAGTACTCACGAGTTTGAGTACTAATGAGTATGAGTACTCAGGAGTACACAGTACTCGTGAGTACACAGTACGCGTGAGTACACAGTACTCATGAGTACACAGTACTCATGAGTACAATACTCATGAATACTGGTTTTGCGAGTGCTTGCACTCTTGAGTATTGCACTCGTGAGTACAGTAGTGCAAACAAATTTTATCACTAGCTCGCGTCCGGACGCGCGTGTACGAGTCCCAAACATTTAGTGGTGCCGCTGTGCAGCTTAACTGTCAAGGATGGTAAAATTAGACAACGAAAACTGCACCTCCCTTCTTTCCCGGACTCTGTTTGGCGCTGTAAGCGTTTCTCGGCGGTCGCTCGCAAAGGGGTCATGGTGAAGAGGGAAAAACGAGGGGGTGAGGGCCCGGCGCGAAACGCGGCCGAAGTTGCTCTACTCCTATGGCACTTGTTGACTGCCGCAGTTATTTTTGTTGACGCGGCCTGTGAACGCGTGGCCGCTTCATTGCGCTTGCTCCCTTCCAGTTGTTTTACGGGAGAGGCGGTGGAGGCTGCTAACAATGCACGTACTAGGCGTACTGAAGTCCCTCTTTTTCGGTCTTCAGAAGTTTCTGTAGACGCATGTCACGCTGTGTAGTCGTTTCGTGAGCCGAACCACTCATTTCAACAGTCGCAGTTAATCTAGGTAACTCGCGTCAAACCGACTGCGTGGTTTGTAACGTTTGTCTCACCGAAATTGTACGCACCATTCCGCTGTGCGCATTCAAGCGACAATTTGGCTGATGTACGTGCGCCCATATGGTTTTATTAGGTTCCCGTTTTGAAACATTTTGCTCAGGTTCGCTAGTAATATGGTCTCGTGTAGTGCCATTTACAAGTTAGCATATAGCCCCACCGTACAGGCGTGGCGGTGGAATTTGCCCCAGCAATGGAAATAAAATATCCCAGTACACCTAAGCACGTTTGTGAGTTGTGAATCGGACATCATAATATCCAGTTGAACGCGTTCGACGCCTTGTTTGGCCTCGCATATTTTGTTTAGCCTCGCATAATTAGTTAAACATTTTATTTTTTTCTGTTTAGCCTTTCATTCGAGCCACGACCCAGCTAAGATGTTGCAGTCGACAGGATCAGGATTTGAGGCCATGAGAGGACGAACGGACGAAGAGACGAACAACGTGGACGAACCGCACCATGACTACGAGAGTGCGGCACGCAGACGTGAGGCACCGACGGACTCCATGCCAGTGGTGGTCGACACACTGCTGTCTTCAACGGAACGCTACGTCCTATGCTCTGCGAAGAAACAGCAGTTCGTGAGCGCACTATGATTACGAAGGCTACCCTGCTCTGGCCGTAAGGACGACATCGTCTTGCGTTTTCTAGAGGACAACGGAGAACGTCGCCATCTCTCCAAACGAACGAATGTACCAACGCTACTTCAGGCTGCCTCCGACACCAAACGGCAGAGGACCCTGCAAGCGGCGCTGTTTCAGAGCAGGAGGCTGCGTAAGGAGGAGAAGGAGGAAAAACTGTCCTAATATACAAGACAGAGTTAAAGAGAGGGAGAGGCGGTTAGGCCTTTCTTGCGTGGGTGGTATTCCTCAGTCCGGGATCCCATTGGTCGAGGCCGCCGCCCGTGCCCGCTGGACGAGAGCCCGCTGAGACTCTAGGTCCGAGCAGCCGGACAGGGCCGCCTCCTAGCCCTCCCTCGTTGGCTTCACTTTAACTTTTAACCCTGGATTATACTGGCAGGCCCATACCATATGATGCGTTTCTGCCGACTGACCGCAGAAGTTACACGAACCCGAGAAGGACGGGTTGATGTTTTTGAGCATTGCGGGGCTGTAGAATGAGCCCGTCTGCAGCCGGCGAAGATCGCGCTCCTGAGTTCTATCCAGGCCCTTGGCGGGCACCGGAAACGCCCGCCTGCCATGGCGCAGGTATGTTGTGACCTCAGAGCATGTGGTTAGCGGGAAAGGTACAAGTGTACGGTCAGAGCCTGGGAAGACAGAGGAACTTCGGGGGAGAGACGCTCGGGCGGCTGTTAGCGCAGCCTCGCTCCCCTCTACTCCCTGCTGGCCAGGTAGCCATACAAGTTGTTTTATGGTGTCGGATATTTCTGGATTGGCATTTGTGAGAATTTTTTTTCTAGCTAGGAGTGTTATCCGACCCCTGATGAAATTTCGGCAAGCTTGTTGCGAGTCGGACATTATGTGCGTTGCGTCAGAGTGAGTGGCGGCCAAAGCTATAGCCATCTCTTCAGCAAACTCAATTTTACTCGTTTTCACCGATAGTCCATCCATCTGTATTCCCTCATGCAGGCCCGCAACCGTACAGATGCCCTCCGGTGCGGGCCCCGCTGCGTCTCCATAATACACGCCTTTACGGGTGCCATATTGCTTTGTTATGGCTGTTGCTCGGGCTTGACTTCTTCCAGAGTTTCGGTCAGGATGCATATTACGGGGCAGAGGTTTAACGATTAGTTTGGGGCACCAAGGAGGAGGGATGCCCGCTCTGGCTTCAGTGGTAGGGGGTAGAGCGATGCGGAGATCTTCAAGGACCTGCCTGCCAGTAGTTGTCATTGACAGTTGCATGATTTGAATCGTGTACTGAGCCTCTATGAGCTCATTGTGCTTCCCGAGCTGTGTTAAACGTTCGGTGGACGTTTTAGAAGGGAGTAATAACAAATACAATAACGCCATTGCCCTTAACAAACTTAAATCCACGTGTGAACAAATCAGCCGCATCATCGGTCGAGTATCAGGCAAATACGGGGGCCTCCAGGAATGCCAGACGCTCCGCCTAGTGCAGGCCTTCGTCATCAGCCCCATAACATATGCAGTGCCCTATCTAAACGTACGACAAAACGATCTTAAGAAACTTGACAATATGATCAGGTCAGTTAAGAGTGGGTCATGAACGAGAAATTTTTCAGAGACAACTGGCGAGAGCCGGCCGCACGTTTCCCACGGTGCCTGGACTGCACGAGATCTGGACATAGGCAGAATGCACGACGGCACGCACATGAACGATACCACGCATGCAAAATTGTCATTGCGTGCTCACCGGACCTCTCCCAGGTAATCGCCACGATTACGGAAGCGCATCGAAGGTCAGTGCATTTCTGGCGAGATAACGAACACACGTTGCTCTGCTACATCGCCCACGAGCTACATCGCCCACGCGCAGGTCATTCCAGCAACGAGCAATGAGACGCGCAACGTACGCAGCGTGCATGAGCCAGAAGGCACCACGTTCCTGGCACCCGCTATTCCGCTACAGACGTACACGAACGGAACGCTGACAGCACGGAACGCAACGGAGCCAGTGCGTACATTTTTCGCTCGTGCTGTCCCGGCGCCGGTCCACGCAACCAACGACATCACATCCGGGTTGGTGGATATGCCCACGACAAGCGAACAAGACGCACGGTGGCCGAAATGCACCATACGTGGCGAACAACCGCACACCATTTATAGGGGAGTTTCCTAGATAAAACGAGACGCACAGCGCACGAAACGCACCAGAGGTGACGAACGACATCCAACTCGAACCAATGGAGCTGACCACGGCGAACGAAATGCACAGTGCACGGAACGCCACCAAGCCAGCACACACGAAGGAAACTACTATTCGCGACATCCTCCGCTCCCACTGCTACTATCCGGACTTGGCCAGCGAATGTTACAACCGCAGAAATCACCTGGCCACAAGCAACAATAGACCCAGCGCACGCAGTTCAACCCTACCGAAACGTACGAGCTCTCCACACCCGCTACTCCAGCCCGACGTCCAGCAGACGAACGACATAACACTCATACAGGTAGGTCCATCAACGAGCAACGACATGGCCAGCGCATGCGGCATGTCCGAGCTAGAACGAACTAGATCCCCGGCACCCACGCTCCGACCGAGACTCACACGACAAACACTATTTCGTACAAGAGGACGCAACCGCGAGCAAGCAGACTCGGGACGAACGGAGCTTGCTTGTATGGGAGAGATAGCGATTATAGCATTCTCGAAACAGCGGGCAAAAGACGAGGGCTTGAGCGACAACACGA
Organism: Haemaphysalis longicornis; assembly: GCF_048455015.1. NCBI lineage: Eukaryota > Metazoa > Arthropoda > Arachnida > Ixodida > Ixodidae > Haemaphysalis > Haemaphysalis longicornis. Next base: position 171,779,483 of record NW_027526422.1, read on the forward strand.
ACACAGCAAGAACGGAAACAAATGAACCCGATCCAGACGAAGGCATCGAATGCCCTAACGATGAAGTCACGCTTGCGACGCCAAGGAATGTGGGACCGAACGGACAGCATGAACCACGCCTGCTTCCTCACCACAACGGTTTCACTTCCGAAACAACCACTGCGACTGCGAGCACGGAGCCGGAACGACCTTGACCGATCAGCCATGTCACCCTACGAAAACGCCACGCTACTGCACACTAAACGAAAAGCCAAACGGCTCCCGCACCATACGCAACGCCTACGACAATTCAAGCCACGTCGTCAACGCGCCGAACTATGCCATCCCTACACAACGCAACTCGCCACCGGACAAACCGGACGTCTACGCCCCCACATGCATCAAGCACGCGACGAGCTACACGAACACAATCGCCGACGGAAGCGGAGCGGCTAACGCAACGCCGTAAACACTGTCAAGTTCAGGTCTGACGAAGGCCATCCCACGGAACAGACACAATAAAATCAAGCAGATTTGAAATTCTCCGAAACTCAACGAGACGAACACCCTCTTAACGAAGTTTCTAGTATCCGGAACAATAGAAAACAAACGCCAGCATCGAGCATCCGTGAATAAGCGGACAGTGATCTGAATACGAACGGACGTCAATCTACGCGAACGTTTCATTGTGCCTGCGGGCAATCACAATTCAGATTTGGAGCACGATTACGACAGTATCAGCGCGCCCGGAAAAGAAAACGGACGACAAAAGCTGCCACCCGAAGACACGTACAAAACCACAGTTTACGGCCACGGCCACACCGACAAGTCCCAAGCTCCCCTGAGCCCGACCCGGCCTAGACTTCGTTGTTTTATTCCTGAAACAAAAGGAGACGCCAGACGCAACGCGAGTGCTTACGTTCCGTTTCGCTCTCTCACATGTACGTGCCTTCGCGCAGTAAGTCGCCCTACGACAGTGCACCACGTCGGACGTTTCTTCCTCTGTCCTGATATATATGTAACCTGTGTTTTTCTAATCAATTAAACATTTTATTTTTTCTATTTATTCTTCCATTCGAAATACGACCTAGCTAAATGTGCAGATAAGTTGATTATTCGTGAGTAATACGAGTAATACGAATTGAATACTTATGACTACAGATTGAGTACTCATGAGTGCAGAATGAGTAGTACTCGTGAATGCAGAATGAGTAGTACTCGTGAGTGCAGAATGAGTAGTACTCGTGAGTGCAGAATGAGTAGTACTCGTGAGTGCAGAATGAGTAGTACTCGTGAGTACAGAAGATTGAGTACTCATGAGTACAGTATGAGTACTCATGAGTACAGAGTGAGTACTCATGAGTACAAATTCAGTACTCATGAGTACAGATTGAGTACGAATACTCGTGAGGACAAATGAGTTTGAGTACAAGTGAGTATGATTACAAATGAGTATTTGATGAGTGAGTACGAGTGATTTTGTGAACAGACGAGCTTTTTGAGTCTGAGTTTGATTGAGTACAGCGTGAATGAAAACTATTGCGATTGATTTTGAGTGAGTTCTTTCTGTTTTGCCGACCTATGCTTCAGTGTATGATTCCAGGGCATGAGGCGTGCCCACAGGGCGGTCTTATCCGCATGTGATGCAGTTTCTTTCTTTGGATTCGTTAGGGCATAATTTCAACTGTAAGAACGCAGTCTACAGCACGGTGTAAGATATACTTTTAGGTGTGGACACAGCAGCCCAAAAATCTGTCAAATAGAGTTGGTGGCACCGTGGCGCCGCGCGTGGACCTTTGATTGAAATGACATCTGGTGGCAGAACTCTTAACTAAGCTTCGAAGCGATCGAGGCTTCAAGTGACTTGAACAACGACTGTCCGAAGCGAGGTGGTCCGCAGGCACCAGCGGCATGCGTGCCTGCTCACCGTGTGAGATCACACAACCCGATCTTAACGCGTAATTTATTGCATTGTTTAAACAGCTGCGAGATTTCGGGCGTCCTAAGTTCATTTGGAAGCGCGCGCAGCGCCTCAGAGCATTGGACACCGGCAGTGAGTTTGACAACATCGATTCGTCTCCGCTGCTTCGTGCATGGACTTACCCTAGTTGTGCAACGTCATTTACGACGAAGAAACATCAGCGTACTCGCCGCCAGTTTAATCCATTTCACAAACTGGCTACTTTCCTTGTATGTCGGGGCGTTGTTCTGGCAACGGACGCTTTCTTTTGCCGTTGCTTGTACGGAGTAGCTTGGGGGGGGGGGGGGGGCTGTAGCCAACGGTAAAGTAGACGGCACTGCATCGTTTGCGAGCGCGCACCTCTTCGACATTCAGTAGTACATCCCCTTAAAGCATGAAAAGGACCCTTTCGCGCAACCGCACTCTCAGAAAAATTCTGACCCCAAGAAGCATGATTTTCTTCTGAGAATGGCTGCAGAGCACGCATTCATTTGTTTAGGATCGCAGGTAACGTTAATTACTGTCACGTTTTCTTGCCATTCGTTGCAGTTCGTACCCGATTTTTCACTTTGTGCAAGCATAAAAAGCGCAGCATAAAATCTCATTTGTATGAACGCTCAACGGCTACCGCGGCGGCACACAGTCCCTTCGGTTCACTGTTTTATACCTTTTCGTGATTGTTACCGACTCAAAACACATGCTTATAACACGTTGAAACACTGGGGCGAGCGCAAAGGCTTTCGCACGGCTTTCTTCAAATTATCGTCTGCACCCCCGGCCGGCGGAACCAGCCAAGCTGCGGCGAGCAGAAATCGAGCAGACGACCGGTTGCGGAAGCTGCCGAGAAGGCCCGACAAGGAGCCGAAGGGATCCGAACACCTCCGAGTGGGCGGCGCTTGGGCAGCTTCTTTTCTTTGCCGCTGGAGGGCGCTGCAATCAACGGTCTCAGCGGCGCCAGTTTGGCGACTTTATCAAAACGAAGAGCACGCGTTCGTTTTTTAAGCTGCGTCCTCACCTAATAATATATCTTACACCGTGGTCTACAGTAAACCTGCCTGATGGAGGGAAGGAGAAAGTGAGGGCGTGAGTGAGGAAGTAAGGAAGGAAGGAAGGAAGGAAGGAAGGAAGGAAAGAAGGAAAAGAGGAAGAACGGAGAAAAGAAAGAATTAAGGAAATGAACCGGGAGTGGAGGAACGAAGGACTGCATTTGGAGGCCTAGACGTTATTCCAAGCCTCAAGCAAGCAGTGCTATTAGCTGTGGTTGCCCTGTGCCCGCGGTTGCTTGGGGGGGGGGGTTGGGGGTCGAAGAGCTTCCAGCTGTTTTCTCTTGCCGATACTCCCTTAGAGCGCATTCACGACCAGTCCACCCCCGCAGGCCCGAGTAGACGGCGAGAGGGGCTAGAATAGAACTGACGACGAGGAAATGCTACTCCTGCTGGAAAACAAAATTAACCACAGGCAGTCTTCTCGTGTTAAAGTGAGCACACGAAACCACTTTGACGATTGGATTCCAAAGCATGGTTGGCAATATGTGGAAGGGGCGTAATCGAAATACACACCATGTATACGGCGTTTAAACCCGTAGTAATGCGCGCGCAATGGGCCGAGCCTAGTATTAGAAAGGAAGAGTGAATAGGTGCTCGTTCATTTATTTTAGTTGCGGAGCTGCTTAGGACCGCACAATATCCGTCCGCGTGCGTGCGCATAGCAGTTACAATCGCCATAAATCACACAGGTACCGGCAGGATTCGAGCCTGCCTCTGGTAGACCAGACAGAGTTAGTGTCAGTCGTCTTACCCACTCGGCTACGACCATAAGTTAGTAGCCGAGAGTCAAACGGCTCACTCCCTCGCTCCAATAGTGCGGAGTACATTAGGACGTTCCAATGTCCGTCCGCGTCCATCCGTGTGCACACCACCCGATTTGCGCCCCGACCGTCATTCGATTTGAGCCGTGAGTTTCATTTAGCAATAATCAAGGTGCAAATCATGGCTCAGATCGAGTGACGGTCGGGGACCAAATCGGATGTCACTCGGGGCGCAACTTTTATGTCATTTCGAGTTCCCGTACTCCTCACCCTCGCCATCATCCACGGAGTGGAGAGGCTGCCATTTTTATTTCGTCTAGGTTACTTTGGCGGGTTCCAAATTCTTTGGTGCCGCCAGACGTCGATGAATACGCCGCTAAAGTTCCTTAAAGGTCATTTGGTCGATCTCTTAATAGTGGGGTTGCTTTAACCGGTTTTGAGCGTTGGGACGGCAGTAATTGAACGTGTTTTTAGATTGTTTTTATGGCCCCATCTGCAAGCGCGTTCGATCTATCTGGTCACGCTAGATATTCGGCGTCGACCTGTTCTTAACCTGACAGTCAGTAATCAGTTCATGGGTCTTTCTAGCAGGAGGGTTGTCATATGGCCTTGCACAACTGGAAAAAGGCGACGGACCATCATAACCATACCATCTAAATGCTTATGCACTGTTTGCAAAAGTTATACAAAATAAATTCTTTATAATCTTCTAAAAACTTTGCAGCAGTGAGAGCATCTGTAATTAATTTTGTCTACTAAAAAAATTTTCGGTCTTCATGCACGCCAGCTGCAGTCACAGCACAGAAATGCACGTTTTTCAAAACTGACTTGCTGGTGCAAACTGCATTAACTTCGCTATGCTGAAACATTTCCACTACGTATGCAAGCGACTTCACTGGCTCCCACAGGAAGTGTTTTCCCTTACGGCTATAATGCCGCAATTTTTATCGTATTTTCGTTGCGTTTAAGCAGAACATGCCAAGTGGAATGGATAATGAGCTATGAGACTTGCCGTCACTGCTGTTTTGGGAGAAACAGTATTGTCAAGGGACCTAGCGTTTCTTTTTGATGAAAGGTAAATACTGGATAGATGCACAGGAGGCAAGTTTCTAACACAGTCATGCCCCTTTTGCTATCGCCTGACCTTAACGAAGCATATTTTATTGACTGAAGGTAAGTTATGCTACTATATTCAAATATTTGCATATCTGTATTGCTTAGTTTGATTGCTCACATTTCATGCTATTATTGGTTCAGAAACCCTCCCGCCAACAGAAAAGGATCCCGAACAGTAAAAACATGTTGAAATTCTTGACAACCATCTGCCTGAAGTTAATTCAAGTGTTTAGGCCGCACGCGACTAAAAATGTTTTTTGCAATCCCATTCTCCTTGCAGTATCGAAAATACTGCGAGGGTTATACAAGGCTTAAATAAGTAAACAAAGGTGCACAATATAGCAACAACACTTCTAATATTTTGTTCATACCGAGCAAAATAACAGGAGTCGAAAGAAGGTGTCGCAGAACACTCGTTAACTAAATATTTTCAGGATGAACTTATACATACAAACCCAAAAAATGACAATAGACAGAGAGTAATTCCTGGTGCTAGGCGGCAACAAAAGACAATAAAGCAATATTTGCAAGTGCATAGAACTAACCACGCGGGACAGCCCGGAAGGTGAACCTCGCTATCTGACAACCTGTGAAAGCTTGGCTGGCACAACGACTGCTGTTCGCGATGTGAAACCTTCCAACTAACTAATGTATCAGCTTATCCTTGTACTAAAAAAACCACGTCAGTGTGCCTGAAGTAAGGGGTTCATCCACACGCCCCACGGTGCTCGTATGGATGTGCATGCCTGGCATTCCCTACGTTACTCTGACGTTGCCGTAGGCGTGTATTATAAGGCATCGCAGTCATCCTCTGTGTACGCACGTCGCCTCGTAACTTCAGGAATACAGCAGCCGGTGATTGCATTTATACAATATGATTCGGAGCCGTAAATACTTCCACATGTGTTCCCATCATTGAAGGTCAGGACAAAGTCAGGAATAAATCAGGCAACCTAATAACAACCTCAAGAATAACACACATGCGCATTCACCTGCGCATGTTTCTTGTGGGCGTGGCTCATGCTTAACGACACGGAGGTGCCTTTTGAGCACCCCTACCTAATCTGCGGTATACCGGAACCACTTTTAATCGAAGAAAAGTCGTTCTATCAGCCATGCCCTGAATCAGGTTGTTAGGTACAGTGGTTAACTCTTTAAGGCAAGAGCCTTATCTCTCCGTTTTATGAAACTCGTTTGTGGGACAAAAAATGGGAGCGCGATTCGGGGAGCGCGCGCCTATATGGGGAAAGCGCAGCGCAGGAGTAGCGTACTGATAAAGGGCGAAGGAGCGCGTACGACAGAGCGGCCGCAGCCACACTTGCAATACGAGCCACTTTGAAAAGTGAACTTACCCGCGTGGGAGCACGCGAGGGTCCCGGCGATGGCAAGAGAGCGGAACCAGCTGTACGAGATTATTTTCATGGGGCTGTCAACTGGGGCCGCCACAAAATTCAGCAAAAAGTTCAACAAGAGCTCAACAGAAGGTGCAATTGGGGTTTTACGTTTCTAAATTATTTGCCATGCCTTCCTAAAGAAACTTCAGAAAAGCGCGAAAGCTGAAAGTTCGTCCAGCCTTCCCTGAAAGTGCGTCCAATCCTACTTTGAACCTTCAAAGACACCGATAGCAAACGAAGAACGAACCCATGCAAAAATATCTCGTGAATTAAGTAAATAATTCTACGAATGATCTCAATGTACACCGATACGTGGCTTATGAGATACATATATGCTGTTGTACGCCTTCTTCACGATCGAAACGTGTGTCGCCTTACATAGAATCGTCCCTTTTTCGCGATTTTCAAGTAACCGTTTTGGCACCATGGAAGCTCGGTTTCACGCACGCGCTGTGTGTGTAGAGATCTCATCAGAGCTTTTAGGTCGATGAACCGGTCTATGGGGAAATACATTAGGTTTTTGGCTGGACGCCATCGATCCCACTAAAAAGCTTCCGCTCTAATCTTCCTCATAGTTTTTTTTCTGAAGCTTCGGGCAAGCGCCGATTTCATTTTCGTGTATTTGCCCGCCACCTAGCTCAGAGAACGGCGCTGCGCGTGCATTGTCATTTTTGATAGTTTTTGTGGTGGCCAGTGAACGCGGACCCTCTGCTCCCGCTTGTCGACTTCCTGCACCTTGCCGCTGTGCGAACAAAGTGAAACAGAGCCTTCCTGAGTCTTCTCCTACACACGGCCGCCTATGGCAATCGTGTGCAATAAATGCAATTAGTTTATTCAGCCAGAAAATTGGTTTTACTACGGGAACGATAAAGCACGCTATTACCGAGTGCAATTATTTCGCATTAAAGGCGCCTTCTGGCATGACTGTGGCAGTTTCTGCTTGCATCGTAGATTTTTTTCCCGCTGAGTGAAACATGGTCGTTTAAGACAGAACTACCGCTTAGAGTCAAGCCTCCGCGTGTTTATTTTGTGGTCGTCTGTATCCCTGCAAGCGCCAGGAATCTGAGAGATATCCATTATCCCAGATTCGAGCTCCTCTGAAGAGGGCAGTTGGGGAGCAACTGTTGGCGGCCAAAGAGTGACCCAAAATGGCGGTGGCAACGTATACGTGTCTACACCCTTGCGGCGAACGCGCGTGAATTGGTGCACTCTAGCAAGGAAAGGAGCGGAGTGACAACGCGGCTTTGAAAGACACTTAGAAGCAGAGAGCAAAAATATAGGGAGAGAGAGCGTCGTGAAAGGAAGAAACTTGGATCGAGCAGGTGGGGAAAGCGACTATTTGGTCATCGCCGTGGGGTGGCCTCGTATGTGTTATCGCGTTCGTCGGTGGCTCGACGGGAGCTTCGAATTCACGGTCCGTCTGCCACCTCAACTTCGACGTTTCGCGATAGGCGCGTTGGCGTACTGCTGCCGCGTGGGGCCGTCGCAGGTTAACTCCCGCTCGCAAGTACCCGCCTGCTTGCTTGCGTCTTTACAGCGAGTGGTCTGGCTCGCCTGCGCCCATTTTTGCGTCAAGCAGAGTCAAATGGACGGCTAAGAATAAAGACAGTCGGGAGGGGGCGGCAAGCGGAGTAAATTATGGGAAAAACGCCGGTTTCTCCGCGCCAGGGTCCGTCGTATGAAGCGAACTGCGTTCACCCGAGCGTCATATCATCGGTATTTTAAATACATTGTTTATATGGGAAGTTTACCGGGGCTGCGGTGATCAGTCGTAAGAAGCGGGTCGTCGTAACTCCGGGCAACGTAACATCGGGGTTCCACTGTATTATCGTTTTCCCGGCAAATGAGCTACTTTCATCTTAAACGCCCCGATAGCAAGCAAGTGTTTTTATAACGCCATTCATTTTTCGCGACCCTAGCGAGACGCGTGTGGATTATAAATAAAATTGACATACACTTGGGTGGATTTTTCTTCTCAGATTTGACTGGAGTGTCAAGACGGGTTGTTAGTTCTCAATCACGCCGAAAAAGCACGCACTGGAACGGAAGACGAGAAAGAGAGGAACACGGGCGTTGACTAACAATTGAATAAATTTTATTGCGTGCAAGCATTATACGAGAAGGCAGAAAGAACACAAGAAGAAAAGTTAAGATAGCAGATTTACTACCTCGTTGGGCAACAAGTCAACTGATGGCTTGCTGACGCACGCGCGCGCCGGCTCGTGCTTTGAATAAGCTTCATAGATCTCGCGTGTTCTCTGGTCTTCGTAGCGCTTGAGGACATGACTCTGCTCAAACAAAAGCTCGCACGAGGGCTCGTTCACGCAGGAATCTACATGTCTGGCATGATTGGTACCAGTAGTACATTTGGTGGTATTCGCGCGCTCGCGAAGCCGATCATTCACCCATCATCCAGTTTGTCCTATACACGAGCTGCCACAAGACAAGAGGATCTCCTACACTGCTCTGGTCACGCACTCCATGAAACGCCTTGTGAGTCCCTCGTTGCGCACATTGCGGCTTGGCTCCTCGAAGTTCGCCCTCATGCATAGGCTGGCCAACTTTCTGGATGCAGAAAGCACTACACGCACCCCTGAACGAGCTCTCGTGCAAACCCTTTGATGAGCAGAGTAATGTCCTCAACCGCTACTATGACCTGAGAACGCGCGAGATCTATGAAGATTTTTCAATGCACGAGTGAGCTGGCGCGTGCGTCCGCAAGCCGTTAGTTGACTTGTTGCCCAAGGAGATAGTAAATCTAACTTTTCTGCTCGTTGTGTTCTTTCTGCCTTTTCTTGTAAAGCCTGCATAGACCTTGCCGCCACCACAGCGCCTACCAGCTATGTTATCATCCTTAACAACTCCCAGCAATCTTGCCGGAACTTTCTAACTGGATGCATTTCACCTCCCGCCTTCAAGCTTCTTCAGGCATGCCGCTCCCCGCGATATCTTACTCCGGGCATTCCCACCGGGGGCGGGTGACTTGGCAGAACCCTTCTCCTACCTTCCGTTCCCAGTCGCTACACCGATATACTGCGCTACTACCTTCAGATCTGCCGCCATTACCCACCCTCTCATTCCTCCCTCAACACTTGCGACGACCGAATATGGCGCGGACTCCAGACGGAAACATATTTTAACAGCCCTATTCTTTCCCACATATCCCCCACTACATACCGTTACAACTGCTTTACCTGCCATACTCCCAGTACGACACACCATCTTGAATGCGCATGCACCGACAAGCGGAACCCCCTCCCTTCACCCACCCCGGAGCAGTGGCAGTGCGGGCTGACCAGCTGCCAGCTCGGGACTCAGGAACACCTGGTCTCCCGGGATAGAGCAGCAGCAGTCGGTGGCGGCTTTCTAAAAGGAGAAGGGGGCCGCCCACCTTTTATTTATTTATTTATTTATTTATTTATTTATTTATTTATTTATTTATTTATTTTTGTAGGCTCAAATAAAAACCTTTTTGACACTCCGACCAACTGCGGGCAATAAAATTTGTTCAGTTATAAAGCACCCGCGTTCGTCTCTTTTGCCCTCCATTCCGTTTCTGTGCGCTGTTTTTTGCCACGAATCCCATTTAACTTGCCACTCATACTTTCGATGTATTCGAGATCAAAGTGGGCTATTGGTGACTTGAAGTTCCCACTAACCGCATGTAGAACTGCGCAACCAACCAAGTGATCATGCTACGTTGTTCATTTCTACACGACGCACGACCTTCGCAGTGCACGTCGTGCGTGTTACCAACACTACCCTACCTCGCACATTCCAGTTTGCAAGTCTGCACGGGAAAATGCAACATCGAAAAACAGCCCGTACACAGTTAAACCTACGTATAGCTAAGATGACGAAAATGCGCAATTTTTTGTTACATGCAGGTTTCCGTTACAGGCTGGTTTCGCGTTAAGACTCGCGTGAGTGAAGCAGAAACGAAACCAAAATGCTAGACATCAGTGACGGTGAACTCACCCTTCAAGGATTTATTTCGCAGTGAAAACTGCGGGATATGCACCAGCTTCTTTCCCACGAGCTTAGTCAGTACACGCACTCCACAGTAACATGGTCACTTATCCCCGTGTTTACTAACAGGACTCAAGTATCACTATTGTAATTCACACTTTTCAGTCCCATAACGCGTTTAAAGAATCAAATGCATGCTGAAAGGGCGCCTTTTCGTGAATTTGATTGAGGTAACGCTCTCTTACGCACTAAAAACCGGTGAGAGGGCGCTAGCTGGGATACTATACCGGGTAGCAACGTTCTTCTTTCTCGCCGGCAAAGAGAGAATTTAAAATTGCGAGCTTGTCTTGAAAAGGCAAAAGTGTTTGTTTTTTGGCACCAGAACTCATCAACGACGAACCGACAGCACATACAGCAGCAGAGACGTGCGACTAAGCGCCGACAGGTAGGCCTAGTACCTAGCCCACACCCCACTCACACGTTGAAACGCACGGTAGTTTGCGATGCGGGCGAAATGGGCTAAATTATAGCATTTGTCTAGCCTATTATTTAGAGAGAGAGAGAGAGAGAGCTCTTTATTAAGGAAGAAATCCGTGAGGTTTGCCAGAATCTCTACACTGACATGCTACTCGGCGGGGGCATGGGTAAGGGATGATAGAAGATGCCCTATATATAACAGGGCGGAAGAAGGAGGGGGAAAGAAGTAGGAAAACAAAGCACACATCGTGGAGTTTGTGGGAACAGTTCGATAAACGTCACAATCTCTGTAGTATGTCAAATCAATTCAGTGACACCTATCTCGTCTAGGTACTCAAATAACGCCACTAGTGTTTTGTGTTGAGCTGAAGCCTTGCCACAAACAATGACTCATCAGCGCAGCGAATTCATTACAACTATATAGCTAACCGTCGGAATGGTTTCGTTACATAGAGGTCGCCAAGATAAGGTTGGCAATGCAGAATTTAAAAACTTCGAATAGAAGTTTTTTTCTCTTCCTCTCTCAAATAGAGGAATTCGTTACATACAGGTTTAGTACTTCAATTGTATTGAATTTTGATGTGTCACGCTTCCGCGTCACCGTTCTGGCAGGAAACAAGCGTCACTTCAACACGCAACCATCTGGCTACGACAAGCACATGGGGGGCATTTATCAGCGCTATGAATCACTAACAAGGAATTTAGGCGTAGCGGCGAGCATATTCTTGTTGCGTGTTTTCTGTAGCAATCCAAGCGCTGCCTTTTAGAAAGAGGCTGTAATTGTGAACGAAACGAGCATACATTTTTTTCTGTATTATTACAAGTTTCTTCGCAAGCGGAGCTGTTTCCATGTTTCGCGCTGTAATTAGGGTGTCATCCTTCCTTGAGAAAATACGGATGACAGGTCAACAAATGCCCTCCGGCCCCATTTGCCTCGTGCCTAAACAAGTTAGTATCACGTATCCAAAATCACAACAAACCGCCCACAGCCACGAAGAAAGCCCGAATACACTGCAAATGACACATTCGTCAATTTTTGTCAAGAAAACAGGCAGAAGCGGGTAGTGGCGCTCACTTCCACGCCGTACCCTCTCAATACAAAAAAATTGGAGACCACCGCGTAGCCATGGCTCATGCTCTAATTCTCATGGCGACATTCATCGAATCATCTAACATGGTTCCCCTTAGTTGTCCTGCCGCGGCGTAACAATATATTTATGACTTCCCGTTCTCTGCATTTATTTGCCACCGGGTGACCAAATAACAGTTTGCAGGAAGGTATATTGCTGGCTGCCCTTACTCGGAGCCGCGCTCCAAGGTTTCCACTCGTGCTCCTTTATTTAGAGCCGGAATCGCAACCCGTGATCTTCCCTCTCGGAAGCTTTCGCGATACAATTTCCTTCGCCCGGCCTCTAATGGAACCCGTTGCGCACACTGCAAAGTATAATAGAGGCTGAAAAGCATAATGGAGGCAAAGTATTTGCGCAAAGTATGATGGAGGGAGTTGCGCACACTGTGTGGCTTGAACAGCACAGTTGTTCATTGAGCAGACGCTCCGGAATGATGTTCAAATTATGGCGCCTGGCCACCTAAAACTTTTGTGACATTCCGGAAATGGCAGAAGGGACGCTGATGGTTATTTCGCAATTCGTGATTGGGTAGCCACAGCAGCTGAAATTGTCAGATGCAAGGAATAGCCGTGCAAAGCAGATAGTTTTATATTACGGTACACTAAAAGAAAATTTGTCGCTGCACTAGTGTGCGCCATACGCACCGCCATACAAGCTGGAAGCGGCAACGAGGCAGAAACATGGACGATACTTCTGTTTTTAGGGAGCAAAAGTTTTTTAAATGCCTAACAAAGCCATTTTGTGTTATGTAAACTTTCAAATTGTTACGAACCCTTCACTACTCTTCCATGAACGATAATGACAGTTTATGCAGCCACTGAAAACTTTTCAGCTTGTCAGCGATCTATGCCAGGTGGCGATGGGGCTATTCTCCGGCACATGACGGCAGGCTTGTTGACGCGTGGTTCTCGTACCACAAGCACCAGATTTTTCAGAAGTGGATATTGGCATCAAATTGCGTGGTGTAGTGTGACTTTTTATGAAACCGCGTTCTTTTCTTTTTTCGGCACGCAGGTCAATGAGGATGGTGACTGTGCGTGATTTATTCGGGTGGGTTGCCCTGAGAATTTCATTTCTCGGCTTTTCGTGAGGGAGAGAATCAATTCTTTTTCACCTCCTTTCCTGCCTGTAACCAGACGAGTACAAGCGGGACCAGCTCGTCCAGCTGGTCACCTCACCAGCTCGTCACCTGAACGTTAGGAACACATGATCGCACGGGACGGTCATGGGCGACAGGTCTCGGGTTCTTGGACTGAGAAAACACCACCAACTCTTCATTTTATAGGTTTGTTTTCTCCGATTCTATAATATACACTTTTATCACTCACTCACACACTCGTTAGTTATTACGGAAGGTTATTTTTTGCTCGACCCTACCCATTTTCTTTGGGCCGCAGGAACTCAGTTGACTAATTTTATAGTTATATTACTGAGCGTGTTTTCCCATTTTTCATTGAGCTTGTTTCTAATTATTCAGTAACAGGAATACAACAAGACAAAAAGCCTGACACATCTACAAAGATATGTTGGCAGAAGCGCTCTTGGACTTCCGGAATTTTAGTTCCGTCACCCTTAGCAGGCGTAATTCACCAGAGACGTTATTTGACGAAAGTTAGGTGGGGCATCTGCGGCTCTCAGTTAAAAACCTTCTTCTAAAATAAGGAAAACTGTTGTAAAACATTTGCTGCAGATTTCTTGAAGTAGATGAACGAGATGCGTTCTCACAAGTATTACTTCAAAAACGTGGAGTTACAAGAGGTGACGGTTCCAAAAGATGAGCGTGTTACCCCGCCCGGGCTAGCCTACGGGACATGTCTTGTTTGGTGGAGGGAAAAGGTTGGGTACTAGGTGACACTTGTTTATTCGCAAATGATGAGCAGGCAGTACACAGTCACACCAATGCAGTCACATTGTTAAAAAATATCACTGTGAAGCTACACAACCATGCTTGGTGATGCAACGAACAACATATGTAGTTTAGGGACAAACCGTTCACACAACGCTTGACGCGATCAACTCCTAACTCCCCGAACGCCTCAGTTTCTGTGTTGGTTTTGCTGAGCAGAACCTCCATGCCTGAGAAAGCCTTGCACTCCGACATTCGGGGAGGATTTCCGCGGGTTCAAAAAAGAGTGCTTCCTGAAATGCAGGCAGACTCCTTAGGAAGGATACTTCTCAGAGCCTCCGTAAATACTGGAGCTTTTTTGTCTAACCGATATTGAACGAACGGGGCCAGGTGATTCCATCTACATTGCTATAAGCAAACACACCAACAGAACGAGTTACCTGTCACCGTGTCAGCCGGTCAACATCAGATATGGGGTCTTTGCGCACTTTCGCAACTGAACCAGTGTTCCCAACTCACTTTTTCTACGTTTCTCACCTTGACAATTTAAATATCAGAATAAGAACTAATTTCTAATCATCCCTTGTAGCCGTATCCGCCATATCCGTATCCGCCGTAGCCACCACCATACCCATAACCACCGCCGTATCCATAGCCACCTCCGTAGCCGCCTCCACCGTATCCTCCTCCGAGGCCTGAGTGGGCAACAATGGCTCCTCCACCATGAAGCTTGTTCACTTGGTGCACCGTCTTCACCAGGAAGGCAGGTCCAGCAACGACTTTCGCGAAACCAGGTCCGCCATTTAGAAGGGCCACGCTGCTTCCGACGCCTACGGCGCCAACGCCGACTCCTCCGCCGTATCCGCCTCCGAAGCCGCCTCCGTAGCCACCGCCATAACCACCGCCGTATCCGCCTCCGTAGCCCCCGCCATAACCGCCGCCGTAGCCTCCTCCGTATGCTCCGATTAACCCGCCAGCCATGCAAGTGGCAACGGTGGCACAGATGACCAGGGTGATGCTCTGTAAAAGAGAAAAGGTTTTGTGCGAATAAGCAGAGAAGTTAACTGCGGAACAAACTCAAAATGAAATGTCTTTAAACATTATGTGAGGGAAATGGTTCACCATTGGTGGTGATATTTCCCCACCGATGGCAAGTGGGTGGGTGGGGTACAAGTCCTTTGTGGGGAACGTCTGTACGCCTGACTAATGGCGAGTTTGTAGCCTTAGAAATAATTCTTCATTATCCTCATTTAATCAAATGTATTTATCTCAGATCTTGGGTGTACGAACTTGATTTGCACTGCGTTAGCGATTACCTATTCGTATTCAGCTATTTTGACGCCTCCCCAGTATGTAGAAACGTGGACTGCTTAAGCTGGAACGTAAAAGTGTAATCCAGAAAAGGTAAAATTCAGAATGGTAACACATGGATATCAAACAGTAGCAAGGTCACGGTAAATTACCGGACTTAGCGGGTATGAAGCTTCCAACTCACCAAAGGGATTGTGTGGCAACCAAGAAATAAATGACCATTTGTGTGTGAAGACCCTGCTAAAAATATGGCATTGATATCCATACGACATGGATATAATGAAGATTTCAAAGACATGTCTTCGATATCGCAGACATTTCAACGACATGTCGAAGAAGCTTCGTGAGATGTCATTGCCATCGTAGAGATTTCATTTGCTTATCGTTGTCCTCTAACATCGTAAAGGTCCGATGTATCGTATAATTATCGTATGATTTTTTTCAGTAGGGGATTCGTATGAAGATTCATTTACGTTGCATGTCTTAGTTGCGAAACAAAGTGGGTGCTCAACCAAGCTTAATGCGTGAAAACCGGCCCTGAGTTTGAGCTAGATAAAAAATTTCGGCTCAAAGAATTATTTTTCTTCCGCAGTAGTAATGACTCGATAAGCTGTGGTGTATCACGTCGTTAATTAGAGTGGTCAGCGAACTAGGTTCAAGTGCAATGCCATAACGAACTTCAAGTGCAATGCCATAACGAAGCAACACTGATTTAGAGAAGCCGCGGTGCAAATCAGTGCAAAATGATGAACTCGAGATCACTAACCATTGTTAGGATTTAGGAACGAATGCAACGGGAAATCCTATTTGCGGCGATCGCAAAGTATTTGTGCACCTACCGAAAAGATGTTAGCTGTCTATCCCCTAATGCCTGTCGTTCTCTCTCCATTTGTGGCTTCCAATTTAGGACGCCGAATTTCTAACCTTAGAATTACAATTTCAGCGGGATTTCGTAATTTTGCATGAAACTTTCCTGCAATCTCTATATCTGTTGTCGCATTTTGTATTCGTTACATAAAGAATAATTTATTGATTTTTTCGTATGTTCACTGCAATTATCAAAAACTGTATGGAAGGAAAAATGCTTTTATCTCGGTTTGTAGTGAAGTAGGCTGACGTAGCGAAGTAAGTAGGTTGTCTGCAGTCCCTGGCACCTTTGTACTTAAGGACAAAGTTGTATAGCATAAATTGTGGTTCCGAAGGAAAGTAAAAATACCAATACCACTGCCCTACGAAGGAAATCATAAACGGCAAACGTTGAAAAGTATTTACCTAGTCTGAAGACCACCCAGTGTTTCTAAACTTAAATACATTTGAACTACCAATAGTAAAAGCAGTAGTAAGGAGTTAGTTTACCAGCCTGTAAACTTACAAGCGACACTAGTACCGGTGCGCTAAATACTCCACTTTGTTGAGAAGTATTGCGAATTCTCACCAGAGCGTTCATTGTGTGCTGTTGGTGCGCCGACGTCTCGAAGAGAACGGGTACGCCGGTGTCCGACGATTGCCTATTTATACAAAATGCATCGTCCCGACGGGCTTAGAGGGCCAATAAACGAGAGAGGGTGCGGACACATTTCAAGCAATCACACAACACTTTATAGCTTCGAGCGGTGTTACCTATATACGATATCGAGCATCTATAGGAAGATCGATATACAGCCCCCGTGAACCATTATTTCGAGAATCTCACCGCAGCCGATTGCATATACCACCACGATGAGCTCGACACCGCCTCACTTCACGATAAGGAGGCCCTGGATATGTCCGGTTTTTACTTCTAGCGCCAGTTAGCTGGTTAATAAACCTTATAAATGTAAATGTTTTCATTTCTTACTAATGTCACAAAACATGTTTTTATTTCCTCTCGGTCGCGGGGGCTGTTAAGGCTTGCTTTTTACTTGGGGGTGATTCCGGCGCGCGATCCTTCCATGAAGGAAGAAACCGGGCGGCGTGCAATGTCCCGACATAAGCGCCGCAAGCCGCCGTCGCTAGATCACGGCCAGAGATCGTCTTATAAACAGTTGCTATCAGTATCTCCAGTAGGGCGCCATAAAGCAGGGAACTATGGGAGAAAACGAAGGAAGAGGAAGAATGTACTGTTGCCGGCCGGATGGGATACGCTGCGCTGCGCGAGATAATAAAGCTAAACATAACCTTAGAAAAGACGCACCAGTGTATGCGCATGCGTAGTATCTCCGACTTCTCGCTATTTCCTGCAAGCGAGGTTTTGCACGTTCTCTTAAAAAAGTAATACTCATCGCTGCGCTTACGACTAGCACTTTTGTGTCCTCAAGGGCTCTCCAAAAGGGGGCCGCTGGCATTTTAGTTTTCGTTAGACTTGCAGGCTCACTTTTGCAATTTCCGACTTCCATTACTGGACACATTGGTGTTTATTGGTCTCTCTAGCGGAACAGCTACAGGTGGAAATAGCTAAGGCAGTTTTCAGTAGAACATAAAGCATTCATTTTTACTCTAAATATAACAAGATTACAATTGTACGTGAGTTGGATTTGCTCCTTCCTGTGTAACTAGCCATGCGGGGGTGGGGGTCACTTACGATAAGATGAACCGCGGTGATCAGCTGCTCGGCCTTCCCTGCCAAGGGTCTCCGTATGTCCGTAATCACTCATAAAACAGCCGGCTGTGATAAACGCACGATGCCGCTAAGGGGTGACCCTGATTTGTATGCTACTGAATACATCACAATCTCTAAAGTGTGCCGAAGGGGGTGCAAATTTCGTTTGTGATCAGGGTGGCCAACCATGAAAAATACCGGTAGGACGATGCCGAGCAGCCGGCGGTGTAAAAAAGATCGGCCATGGCCGCAGGAACGATTGAACGCTTACACAGTCAGATACGAACTGTTTTTATTTTCGTATTACCAAAAGTGGTACGGGCAGCGACAGATCTAGTATCGATTGTTGGAGCGAATGCGTGAGAAGGAGAAGAGAAAGAGCCATAGCCACACCTAAGTACAGTCGACTCGTGGCAAATCGAACTCGAAGGGACTCCAGGATTTTGTTTGAATTATACGAAGTTTGAATCATCATACCTTCTCATATATTGGACTCTGGGCAAGATGACAGCACACATTATGATTAGGCATTGCTTTTAATCACATGTTTTGTATAATTTCTATTCGTTTTTAAACTATAACAGCACAAAATAAACAGGAAAAGGACGCGTGAGGTCTACAAGCCGAATGCCATGCGCGTCAATTTCGTGCCCACGGTGTCATTTTGGTTTTTCTTTTTTGCTGAGACGCGACACGCGAATGCGTGATTGTGCGTTTTTGTTTTTGTTTTTGGGTCAGTGGCCCGCGTGGTTTTGATCGCTTCGACAAGTTTAGGCAGTGAATCATGTTTGGACGTTTTTTGAGGCTTATTTGTTGTTCTGGTTTCTAATTCGCATCGTGAAAACGGTAAATAAGGCTAGAAAGTTGAGAAATGTCACGGCCTACCTTACTTGTGCTTCGTTTCACACGTTTGTTTACTAGCAACGCCTTTGCTTGAAGGCCTGATGCACTTATTTTTTATTTTCCGAGTGTTATGATTATATAAGCACGCAGATTTTCAAAAAGTTCTGGGAAAGCAGCAGATATTTTCCAATATGTACACGCAAAAGTACGAATTAACCTAATGACGGAGTTTGAACTAAGCAGCTTTTAAATACATTGAAAAGATAGCGGGACAACAAAAAATTTGAATTTTGTTTGAAGTAACCGCAGCTACGAATTAAGAGAGTTCGAATGATCACGAATCTTGGTAAACCGGTTGTTGGTAAAGCGGCAAGGGCTCCAACTTTTATTCAGGTGAATCTAAATTGGCACCCAAAAAATTAAAATATACAGCCTTCTTCACATGTACTAGACCGACCTTGGAGTACGCTAGCCCCTTGTGGGACCGGATGCAGGCCAAATTGATTGATAAGCTCGAAACTATACAGAACAGAGCTGCGCGGTTTGTTTTAGGGCGGTACAAGCGGAGAGACAGCTGTACTGCTACGAAAGCTGAATGGGGTTGGGTATTGCTTTCTTTGCACAGGAAAAAACTGCATTTGGAGTTTTTCTTTTCTGTCTTTTATGGGCAGACTGGAATTGACCGTCACAACTATTCCAGTGAACCCAGTTACATATCTAGTAGTAATGACCACGGACACAAAGTGAAAGAGCACCGTGCAAGGACACCCATGTTTTACAATTCCTTTTTTGTGATGACCATCAGAGATTGCAACCTGCTGCAAGACAAGCAAGAGTGCTGCATGAACGAAGCATTGTTTCATTTAGGTCTGCCATCCCAATGCTGTAACGCCTTTTTTGGCAAAGCGAGGCACTCACTGAATAAAGAATGTCTCCGCGGAGCGCCCTATGGAGCGTACGCTAAGTAATATGGTGCACCACGCCACAACTGGTTTGTTTCGGGTTGGTGTTCAGGTGACTTTATTTTGTTCCAGTTATGTACCAGATCCACTCTATAAGCAAGTAGAATTGGTTCGCGAATCGGTTAGGGCGAGTTGAAGAGGACTACGAAGGCGCTGGGCCAAATTACCTTGGTAGTTGGTAGCAAAACAAAATTTTCTCGGCTACATAAGCCTGCTTACCTGCCCTAAAGGCGGAAACTTGGAGTTCCTTTATGACTTCTTTACTGCTAGATTGCATTCGCATTTATTTCGTTGCTTCGGTATTTTCGATTTTTGGCGAGAATTACTGCAACTGGATACTTCTCTCACAGACCGTGATTTCGCTTATTTATTCGGTTTTGTTTTTCTATTTTACAATAAAAATTACGTCAGCAGGCAAACTGGTGAACACTGCAGCTCCCCCTCTGAAGGAGGCTTCCGCGCGGCTAGTGTGGACCACGTCTACTCACGAGCTACCACTTTCAAGTGTCACGCGACACACACTATTCTACAAACTCTACATTTCAAATCATAGTTATGCGCATTTTGTGCTATACAAGCAAGAAATGCACGGAAAAGATAAGCCAGGACTGTTGCCAAGCCAGTGCGGGGTGAACGCGTTCGCTTAACGGTGATGAAATGACGGGTTGTGCTCGGGCACCCGCGAACAAAACCCAGCTTTTGGCCGGATCAATCACCAGCGTAGACCGCGTCCACACAGAAAAGTGTTGCGCTGTGAAAACAGCCAACTTTTTTTACACAGCAAAGTGAATGTCTAAACGATGGGCATATTTCGTAAAGCACACGTCGTGATTCGGTTCGCGCATTCTTGATGTAATCAGCTCACGCCGTGTCGTTAGTCTGCGCCAGGAACTTCCCTTCTGATTTAAAGATCCTACCATTGCTGACTGCAAGTGTTGTGGCGTAAATATAAATGCGTACCTAATTCTGAATAAAACCTTCAAGAGCAAGCCGTCTGATGTTTTTCTTTCCGTTAAGAAATATTCGAGATGTTGCGCTTTTTTTCAAATCAGAGAAAATTAGGCAAAGAGAAGCTAGTCTTTTGTACAATCGCCCTATTGTTGTCAATGGTATTGTTTGCGTATTTTTGTAAAAACGACATTATTGTACAAACTAGTTATTATATTTTGATTGATTTTTATGTGTCGCTTGGATTAATGACCCGATGTCTGCTATGTCTTCCAGCCTTCCACTGCTACAAAACCAGTAAATGCCGAAACCACACCGCGTTTTACCAACACCTTGCGGTCAAAGAAGTGTTTCTTCAAGTACGTTTATTCCAGGAGGTGCGGCTTCAAGCTGACGTCGCCCGCTTCGCCTCCCCTCCCGCAGGTGAGAAAAGCGCCAGCGAGTTTTCGCGTGATGATCAGGAACGTTTTCCTCGAAGTCGAAATACGTGAAAGAGCATACAAGTGCACGCGGAGGTGTTCTTGCGGTCTCCGCTTATTCGGAAAATGGTTTAAAATTGGAAGGCTGATGAACTGTTAAAGTGAAAGCTGTGACTACGCTAGGTCGTCGAAGGATATTCATCGCGTGGCAGTTGACGTCCAGCAGCTGACCCGCAAGCTCTGGTTTTCGTTTTTATCCCTTGCTCGCTCAGAGACATGCTGGTGCGGTTACGCGTGACTAGGCTAGGGTGAAGTGTGAATTGGCTGCTTCGCCTGCGCATCATCGCTCAACCCGGGCTAGCTGGTCTGGGCATACGCTCCAGCGTAGTCAACCCACGTGACTAGGCGAGGCTTTAACGGGTGCTTCGCCGACGCCTCGAAGCTCAGTCTCGCCATGGATTGCGCTGTGGCTAGACTTTGTGTGCCTGCCTTCTAGCGCAAGCGAGGAGACGAGATATGCAAACATTCACAAGATACAGCCAGACGGCAGGCTGCGAATCCTTGAGCGAAGGTAAAGTTTGATGACAAACAGTGCGCACATTCATTGCTTCCACCCAGGATAACTAAGTGTAGAAGATTTAAAATTCATCCATTCTTTTGCTAAAGTAATCAATCACTTTTCCTGAAAAGAGGACACTAGGAATAAGTTAGCGTCCATTTTCTACTTACGTTGTGTACCCATGAAAATTAATCTTCTACGAAGAAAATGCGGCGTGAACGTGCCTTCACTGCACCCCTGAAGTTTGTTTACGTGTGCCCGGCTGTGCAAAGAAAGACTGATAAGATTTTGGCGTACGCAAAGCATAACTATAGTAAAAAATACTCCAAAATTTTTTTAAGCCTCCACTCAAACGCAAGACCTAAATGACAGAAGTGCTTTACGTTAGATTGCCGGAGACGTAGTTAAGTTTTAGGATCGTTGTTTATTGGCCTAGTTGCGGTGCTAGTCATCGTCGTCATATGCATAGAAGAGGGCGTCGTCTTCTTTGCAGTGAGTGACGAATACAATAATCCTCAATATTGTAGATTTCCACTATTTCTTCGTCATCGACTCGAGGCTGCGGTGGCGGGATCTGCAAGCCGTTTCTTGAAGGATTGGCACACTCGTAGCCATGTCTCTAGCTTTTAGAGAACGTGGCGGCCGCGGTGACCTCCTCCAATCAGGGTGTATTCTCATCTGTAGCATAGGGCTGTCGTTTGTTTTTTTGCTTGCATGCGTGGTAGCGCTTGACGACAGCACTGGAGCGTTCTTTTTTTTTTTTTTTGCTAAAGCCCCTTCGCAAACGGGGCCCTGCGGTCGCCGCGAGGCACACGCTCACGAGCAGTGGGAAGTTTCTCGCTCCTCGCCAGCTTTTTTTTTTGCTATGGCCACTGCGCGTGCTGGGGACGCTCGGCGGTCGCCACGAGGCACGCGCTTACGAGCGTTTGCCTTTTCTTGGTATTTGTTCCTGGAGCATTGAACCTACGGCTTGTGCAACAGCTCCGGTGTCACAGTCCACTCCTTGCCGCACTGGAGTCTTGTACTACGCATTCCTGACTTGCTGTAACATATACACTGACCACCTGAGCTGTTGCGTCAACACGCGCGTACAGGAACACAAAAATATTTTGGTGGCTTTTCATGTTCACGCTTAAGAATGCACTGCCGAGCAAATGACTACTCGCCGTGTTTTGGAGACCAGGATATTGTGTTTACACACAAAAATTAGCTGACGGCGAGAAGTAGTTGGTGCAGTGGAGGCGTATCCAATACGCAAACATGTGGACACGTGTTACACAGCGTGTGAAGCTGTCTGAAGAGTAGAAACCTTTTATTCAGTGTTCCATCCATTTGCAAGTTTTAGTTACCCTATTATGTATACATTTGCTGTTAAAGAGGTACTGACACAAAACATTTTGCATCTTGGTTTTTCTGGGACGATAAGTAGCTAATGACGTACTTATCCCGTGTGCGAACCTCATTTGCTTCAGCGTGCGTCGGTTGTTTACTTAGAGGCGTTTTTAATGCCGCCAGTTGCAGTTTCGCTTCCAGCGGGTGCCCCCAAACGTGAGATTTATTATAAACAAATCTGTCCACGTGACCGTCCCACGGATATCACAGAGCATAGCTGTCGTAGCACTCTCGATTCCGCTCCGCCGGCAGTTTCTGCGAATGCCCGTACGTACTTACCTCGTCCGCCCCTTAATTAAAAAAATGGCCTTGTGTCTGCTCCTTTCGTTGCAAATGCCGTCAAAAGACGATAGTCTTTATCGGCTTTTGCTAAGTAAATGCCTCCCTTCGCTTTCCCGCTCACCTCTCATGTTGTTCCTCTTGGGTTGCGTTCCTCCCAAGGAAAAGACGCCAAAGGTTTGCTTAAGTCATTTTAAATTTTCCGCGTTCCACTGCACCAAACCGGGTGTCTCGATGCGAACGCTGCCGTACGGCGAAGAAGCGCGTTAATCGAGGCGCCCTACTTCAACGTTTATAGAACCGCGTTTCACTACTCCATGTGCGTTGCAAGCAGAACGTGTAACCTATCTAGTGGAACCTTGCGTAACTGTTTCCGGTTGATTTCTTAAAATGGCGCCAGAAGCTATAGTGGCGCGGGCGACAGCAGGCGAGAGCGGAGTGAATTCTTTTTCTACAGTTGATGAAGTATTTAATTTCCGAAAAGTCAAGCATGTTTGATTTTTTTATAAAGGAACACTGCAAATATCACTTCTGTATTGATTTGTTGTCTCATATTTGCGTAACGTCTTGTTCTTCTTCAACAATGTTGACAAGTATGAAAATTACACCGGACATATACGGGTAGA
The DNA here is from genome assembly GCF_048455015.1 of Haemaphysalis longicornis. Classification (NCBI taxonomy): domain Eukaryota; kingdom Metazoa; phylum Arthropoda; class Arachnida; order Ixodida; family Ixodidae; genus Haemaphysalis; species Haemaphysalis longicornis. Next base: position 171,803,078 of record NW_027526422.1, read on the forward strand.
TTTAGCTGTGACTATATAAGACTATTGCGCAGGCATTGTTTTGCTTTGGCCGGGTGGCTGAATCGAGTCACAGACAGACAGACAGACAGACATACAGACAGACCAAAATTTCTGGGTTTAAGTAGCCCAAGAAAGACTATCGTCTTTAAAAGTGACCCTGGACGTGACATCGGCGATGTGAATGAGAACTGCTGCCGCGGTTTGGAAACGACGCGCGACAGTGGAGACAGTTGGTTGGGAGACGCGCGCTGTGAGAAGCCGGCCGATCGGCCTACAGGTCCGCCTTCATTTGTGTCAGGCTTGAGACTGCGGCGGATATTCGATTGCCGCTCTCGCAAGCGATGCAGATGACACTTTTTAAAAGCAATCTGCGAAGAAATCGTTAACTTCACGAGGATGGCTTGGTGGACTAGTTGGTGTAGCATCATAAAGGGTTAACAGCGCACAAACACGACGACACACAAAGAAGAGAAGACTGGACAAGAGCTGAACTACAACTGATTTTTTTTTATTTCGCCATGAAAGACATAAACCAAGACACATCCAATCACAAGCCCCCAAAAATATGACAAACACTTATATTGCGCCCCGCCTTCTACGCTCGTTGCTCCATATACTGTTTTTCTTTTTCTGAGAGTGCAACAGATGGTCTGCTGACGCAGTGTTCATGAAGACGTTCAATCTCGAGGGCCTCGATAACCTCCCGTGTATGTCTGTTCTTACCTCTAGCAGAACTCAGCTGGTATCACAGACGCTGCCTTTTTAGAGCTTTTAAACTTTTACCTTCACGAAATCTCATGGGAAGGGTGCACGTTAATTCAAAAACATGGGATCTGCATCGGGTCATGCATCGCGCCTATTTTAAGTGATTTGTTTTTAGCCTATCGCGATCGTGTTTTAAGTGAGCATTAATCTGGGTCGAATGTGAAACGAGTTTTTAGGTATGTCGATGACTACTTGGCAGTTTTAAATTGTAAAACTGTTAAGTTTGAAGATTCGGTATCCCATGTTTTGGACCGTCTTACGCCTTTGGAATTGACGCTTGAGATTCCACTGGACGGTTCTCTCAAGTTTCTTGATATGATGTTTAATTTTACTCAAGAACAGGTGTGTAGGATGTACGAGCCCCGTGCGTCAAAGCCGCTACTTCCTTATTCCTCCAATCACACAAAACTGGTAAAACGGGGCATTGTTAAGTCTTGTCTAAAAAAATCGTTTTTGAAGTCATGTGCGCATTCCGAGAAAACAGCTTCATGGCTCAAATCAGCCGCCTGTTGTCTGCTGGGTACCTGCAGAATTAGCTGACCGCAGTGGCTCGTGACTTACTAAAAGAGTTAAAACATGGTGACCAGTACTGCCCGGCGATAAGGCGAAGGAAAGAAAACTTTGTGGTGGTTCCTTATATGCACAGGGTTGCGCATAACCTCAACAAGATTGCCATGCGCGCAGGTGTTAATGTACTTTCATCTGCTCCCAACAAGCTTTCGAAGCTGTGACCGATGGTGAATGGCGGTGGCAGAGAAAAAGCGGGGTGCTCGAAGAAACACTGGGAAGAATTTGTTGAATGTGATGAAGGCGTCATTATTCTCTCCCGTTGGATTGTGGAAAAACCAATGTCGGCCAGACGGGCAGATGACTCAATGATAGGCTGAGGGGACATAACGGAGCGATCCAGGCAGCCGCAAACACCTCGGTGGCACTAAGCGTGTGCTTTCCCTACTGCAGGCCCATCATCGTCCTACACTGCGGCAGAAGATTTCCATCTGTGCGTGGCTGGTCTGCTTGTCGGAATCTTCTGGCTGCGCGGATCACCGGTGGTTCACGTCGACGGCGCAACGATTCCTGCAGCAGTGGGCGAGTTGAGGAGGCACCGCCTGCACACATCGTCACGGTCCTGTGCTGATCGGCGCATCGCGTTGCAGTATATAAGGACCGCCGCAGCTCCACACAGCACATAACGGAGCGATCCAGGCAGCCGCAAACACCTCCTTGGCACTAAGCGTGTGCTTTCCCTACTGCAGGCCCATCCTCGTCCTACACTGCGGCGGATTTCCATCTGTGCGTGGCTGGTCTGCTTGTCGGAATCTTCTGGCTGCGCGGATCACCGGTGGTTCACGTCGACGGCGCAACGATTCCTGCAGCAGTGGGCGAGTTGAGGAGGCACCGCCTGCACACATCGTCACGGTCCTGTGCTGATCGGCGCATCGCGTTGCAGTATATAAGGACCGCCGCAGCTCCACACAGCACATAACGGAGCGATCCAGGCAGCCGCAAACACCTCCTTGGCACTAAGCGTGTGCTTTCCCTACTGCAGGCCCATCCTCGTCCTACACTGCGGCGGATTTCCATCTGTGCGTGGCTGGTCTGCTTGTCGGAATCTTCTGGCTGCGCGGATCATCGGTGGTTCACGTCGACAGCGCAACGATTCCTGCAGCAGTGGGCGAGTTGAGGAGGCACCGCCTGCACACATCGTCACGGTCCTGGGCTGATCGGCGCATCGCGTTGCAGTATATAAGGACCGCCGCAGCTCCACACAGCACATAACGGAGCGATCCAGGCAGCCGGAAACACCTCGGTGGCACTAAGCGTGTGCTTTCCCTACTGCAGGTATATCTTTACATATCTTATTTCTGTAACTAAGCAAGGGCTCCTGGATCGCTTCGTTTGTTTCGTTCCGTTTGTTTCGCTTGTTTTGCACACTTGTTTTCACTAGCAGTGTCTATGGATCCACCGACAAACCCTTTGAAAACCCTTGGCCAAGCGCTCGCTGACAAACCCCCTTCGAACATTAAGGAACTCTCAAAGGCTCTTATTGAACTGGCGCTAGGGATCGAAAAGGTAACCACTGGCATTCGAAACGATATCAAGGGTATTGCCGATAACAACAAGACTTCTCTAGATGAAAAGCAGGAAATAAAAAAATCCATGCAGTTCATGAATAAGACCTCCGAACAATTACAGACTGACGTCAAAAGAACATGCGCACCCGCCGCGGTGGCTCAGTGGCTAAGGCGTTGCGCTGCTGAGCACAAGGTCGCGGGTTCGATTCCCGGCCGCGGCGGCCGCTTTTCTGATGGAGGCGAAAAGCAGAAACGCCCGTGTGTACGAGATTTCGGCGCACGTTAAAGGGAAGCTGAAGCGCTTTCCAAGAAATTTGAGTTAGATTAACAGTTATATAGTTTCTTGCGCACTGATTCCGAATACCACATTGAAATTTATCGTAAATGAGTCCAAGTTGCATTTATCTTGCAAAAAGCGCGGCCCCGTTTGAAAGACGCGCGCTTTTCGTCTTTTGCCGCCCCTGATTGGTTGCGCCCGTCATGACGTCAAAGGAGGACACGCTTCGGCCGCGCGGGTTGTCGGAAGCATCGCGAACGATCGCACGGTAGCCTTTGCGGCAATTTAGCTTGCAGTTTAATTTTCGCACATGACTGCAAGTTTGTTTTATAATTTCCCGTGCTGTTGGTTCAATTTTCTTGGAGCTTAAATTTGCTTTACACGACAGAGAACCCCAAAGCAGTGACTGTGACGTCGACTAGTGGGTTCCATCAAAATATTTTTGAATTAGGCAACCAGCATAGGGGGATTTTATACCTTATGATAATATTAGGTACTGCCTTAGCTGTTTCTTATTATACACAAAACCATTTATGCCGAAGATTAATGGGCGTTTTATAAACAATCTACCAGCGAAAAGCACGTACGTGCACTGCGCGAAAAAATAGCGTTCATGCGCTGTAAACGTATATGCGAGACACATCTTGCCGGTACACGCATAAACCAACAAGCAGACTCTGCTTCCGCATTTCCTTTGTTCGTTGTCGCCCACCCCAGCCCCGTTACTCATCCCCGTACACAGACCTGCACGCGCGCGCCATTTCGGCAGCGCCACTACGGCGCCTCCGCGATTGCTAGCTGCACTTCGGTGAGTGGCGTCTTACTGCTTCACATGCATTTATTCTGAAAACACTGCAGCATACTAGTGCCTGCTCAGCATTATTGGCTGTAGTAGGGCTTGATTTTCGCTTGTGCGTTGCGCATTCTGCTACAATATTACGGCCACCTCGTTATAATTAACAGACCAGTCGGACGAGGCAGTTACGTTGTAGTTACGTTACTTTAGGTAACAATCACCAAACGTTTGTGATAATGAATCGTTGGCCTGTTTCAGCATTTCTAGATTTAAGCATTTACCGCGCTATTCGGACAAAGGCCGTATATTTACTCTTCGCTGCTAATTTTTTTAGTATCATCATTATATATATCACCGACTATCACTGGAGCACACTTGAGGTTCAGTGACAACAAATGCTTGCCAGGTTATAATATGCAGCCACACGAAATCTTGGGCAAAAAATTAGGCCCCCGCAGTCAACACAAATTATGGCACGGTGGTGGTTCGGAGTGGTGTTTTTTTTTTAAATTCCAGACAAACATCACCTTATCGTGACATGTATACTTGCAAAATAAGTAATGTGGTTGTCTTGGTTCTTTTACTTTGTAGGAATACTGTTTACCTCTTAGCCGGGAGAGAACTTCTATCAGGACTGGCCCCTTGTTTTAGTTTCGCCAAAAAATTGTTTTTTTGAACACTGTCCTGAGCCCATAGGGAAAGAAAACCGACGCGTTTAACGAAACAAGTATCTCCTTAACAAATGTCACTTGGTTTCTGGAATGGAACGAAACATCCCCGGCCAAAGTACAGCAGTATTCCCCATCCTTCCTAAATCTAGAATCTAATGTGAACATTCACGTCCGTCGCATAAAAAAAAAACCGCATTGGAGCGGTTTACAAAGTATTTAACGTAGTGTAGTATATTCTCTGTCATCAAGCACAGCCACCTCGGCTGTCGCTTCCGTATGTTATCAAGCATCCCGGCGTGGCATTATTCTGCTTAGGAATACGGCATGATAACGTATGCCTCGTTTGGCGTTCGTGCATACTTTTTGAACACGAAAATTGTACAAATGAGTGCTATCAACCACAACAACAACAAGTATCATTCACAAGGAAACACGGCTAAAAGAGCATGGCCGAGGCGGCCGATCCGGCCGGAAGTCCAGGTATGACGTTTTTCAGTCGGTTTTCGCCCGCGCTCTTCGGTCTTCCGGTATCGCGCGGCGAGATGGGGGCGGGGCATCGGGCCACTTTTGTTTGCTCATTGCGCCGCTTCTATTGCATGTATTGCGAAAATATTTCGTACACATAAACTATTCAATGTGCACTTGCTGCTAGTCAACTTTTCTTTTAATTCTAAAACCGCTTCACCTTCCCTTTAAAGATCCCCAGGTGGTCAAAATTAATCCGGAGCCCTCCACTACGGCACGCCTCATCGCCTGCGTTGCGTCGGCGTGTTAACCCCTACAATCAACCAAAAGAACATGCGCGGAACTTTCAGTGGTAAAGGAACAGCAAAAGGAAAAAGAGGCCGAAGCGAAGCTGCTGCAGCAGCAAGTCCAGGACATGCGCAGAGAAATCGTGGAACTAAAACAATACAGCAGGCGTAACAACCTGGAGATAAAAGGCGTTCCTTCCTCTGCCGAACAGTCATTAATTGACGTAATGGCAACGATTGCTACTACGTTAAAAGCTAGGCTGTGTCCAGACGACATCGATACGATTCACCGCGTTCCAACTAAAAAAAACGACCATGAAAACATTGTTGTGAGATTCATCTCGAGGACCAAAAGAGATGAAATTCTACAGAAGGCACGTAAGCAGAGGCTCTTGGCATCTACGCGCGGGTACGAAGGCAACGAGCTAGTGTATGTGAACGAACATTTGTGCCCAGAGAATAAGGTGCTCCTTGGTAAGGCGGTGCAGAAAAAAAGATAAATGAATTGGAAATTTGCTTGGGTCTCCCAAGGCAAAATACTGATGAGGAAGACCGAGAATTCTCGGGTTCTGCACGTAGCGACTGAGGAGGATCTGGTTAAAGTAAACTAAATGTCTGCGACTTCTTTGTGTTACCACATCTAGCTTCATATGGCCTTTACGTGTAGCCAGGTTAACCGAGAGTTTTCCAAGCATTCATATTTTTCCGTCGTTCACTGTAATATTCGAAGTCTGCGGAAAAACGAGAACTTGCTCTTAGGTTTTCTGAGCAGGCACCAGTTTAGTTTCGATGTTGTTGCTTTATCCGAAACATGGTTGAAGAACGGCGAGCATATTTCTTTCCATGGGTATAATGTCCTGTCATCTTGTAGGGATACATCATCGCGTGGTGGTGGAGTAGCACTTCTTATCAAGTCTTCCGTGCTGTATAACGTTAGACAAGATGTATCGGTTATTGACGATGTCTCAGAAACCATATTCGTAACACTAACATCTGGAACAGTTGTAGGCGTCCTCTATCGACCTCCTAGTTCTAGCGTACCGCTCTTCCTTGACAGAATGGAAAATATTCTAAACGTTTTGAGCTTCCGCAATAAGCATCCTATACTAATTACAGGTGACTTGAACATTGACACCTCAGCGGGACAAAACATTGATTATACATTACTTCTGCAGTCATATAGTTTTTATAACCTGATTAATGTGCTTACCAGAATCACAAAAAATACCGCCACGACCATTGACCATATTTTGAGTAACAAGGTCTCAGTCCTTGCTGCCGTTTACGATGAATGCGCTAGCGACCATTCCCCTGTGTTTGCTTTTCTTCGCACTGATAAGGCCGCTCCCGATAACAAGAAACCTACTACGAATGCGAGGATCAACTATGCCCAGCTGCGCAGTAAGCTTCAAAACACGCACTACCATGACATCTTGTCTGAAGACGTGCATACAGAGTTTTTCAACTTTGTTAGTTTTTTATCGTCCATAATTTCCAGCTGCACAAGCCACCATAACTGTAAGTACGAGCAACCACTCTGCCCGTGGATGACAAAGCACATACTGAAGGCCATAAAAGAACGAAACGCGTGGTATCGTACACGGAAGCTACATAAACAGAACGACTTCTGCGTGCAGCAATTCCCACTCGTTAGGAACAAAGTGGTCGATATGATAAGAAAAAGAAAGAAAGAATACTATACTTCACAGGTGCAGCAAGCGCAAGGCAATGCTAAAAAAATGTGGGATGTTATCAATAACGTTGTAAGCAAACACACTAAAACATCTGTCATTCCAGACTCAGTTGATACTAGAACCGTAGAAAAATTTAATTCATACTTTACTACCATAGGGTCGCACTTAGCTAGCCAGGTTCCTTCGACTCAATGGGATGCAAGCGGCAACGCGATGTTATGCTCCTTTAGAATTGACGAAATTGACTATCCTGAAATTGTGAACGTGATATCAATGCTGGCAGACAGGAAAGCCGCCGGTCATGATGGTATAACCGTTCGTGTGCTGAAGGAGAATATTGATGTACTTGGGCCCCAATTACTTCGTCTGTTTAATTATGCCATTATTAAAGGGGTATACCCTGACAACCTAAAAGTAGCAAGAGTGTCACCAATTTTCAAAAGGGGTGACCGTAATGAACCAGGCAGTTATCGGCCAATATCCGTATTGAGCGTTATAAACACTGTGTTTGAAAAGCTTATCTCCGTTGGTCTACGAAAATGCATAGAATATAATAAAATTATGACGTCAGCCCAACATGGATTTACTACAAATAGGTCCACGTCCTCTGCTGTAATGGCCTTAACTCAAGAAGTGTACTCCTCCTTACATAACAGCGAAATAGCGGGTGTGGTTGTTCTTGACCTCAGAAAGGCCTTCGACTCCGTAACGCACTCGATTCTCTTGGAAATCTTAGACAACTACGGGTTTCAGGGACGCACCCTAGAATTCTTCTCCAGCTACTTGGCCAATCGCAAACAGTATGTTTCTGTTGCCGATGTTTCATCATCACAATTACAAATATCAACAGGTATCCCTCAGGGCTCTGTCCTCGGTCCGGTGCTATTTTCCCTGTACGTTAACGACCTTTCTACGTATTTGACATCATCCAAGGTTATAATAGGTTATAATGTATGCGGACGATACCGCAATTACAGTGACTGGTAAATCAGCTGAACATGTAGTAATTGTGATAAATCATGAGTTGTTGCGATTATCAAATTGGCTTAACGGGCATAAATTAACTATAAACAGTTCAAAAACGAAGTATATGCTTTTCCGTTCCCCGCATAGACAATTTGATGGAGACTCCATGACAATATATTTTAATAGTTGTTTGCTGGAGCAGGTTGATTCCATCAAATATCTAGGCGTGACCCTGGACTGATCTAGGCGTGACCCTGGACTGCCATATGAACTGGAAAGGGCACATACAAATGATCTCCTCTAAACTTGCATCGTCCTGTTTCGCCCTTTTAAGAAGCAGAACGTACTTAGTATCTCAATTCTGAAGGTTATTTACTACTCACTCTTTTATTGTCACTTGACGTATTGTTGCGAATCTTGGGCAGTCACATATCAAACGTATTTAGATCCCATCGTGCGCCTTCAAAAACAAGCATTACGTATTATGACATTTTGTATCTCTTGTGTTCGCACCCGTCCGTTATTCTCTGAGTTTCAAATACTTCCATTCTTGCTTGTCCGTGAAATGAAGGTCTGTATAGTTGTCAACAAAATTATTCTCCATTGCCATCCTTTTTCAATAAATTTGTTTGTGTTACCTACAAGGAACACTAGGAATGCAAGTAACGTGAATTTTAACTTGCCTGTAACCCGAAATTCCTATGGTGAACGGCTACTACAATATTACGGAGCAAAAGTTTGGAACACTTTACCTATAGAAATAAAAACAGCTAATAACTTTGTATTTACACTAAAAAGGTACTACCTATCGAACATCGCATGAACCCTGGTTCCTTTTGTTATGTTCAATTTTTTGTTATTATTTGGTTTTCGTGCAGTGTTTTGTGATCAGTATCTTTTCACTCACCTGTATAATGTTTGCTGCTGTATTTTGTATTTATGTAATGGGCCTAAACTAGCTTCGCCTATTGGCCCAACAGTTTGTGTTATGTATTTTGTACAAGTTGTTAGTGAACAAAAAAAAAACCTCGTAGGAAAGACGGCTGTTTCGGGCCACCTAGCTGCGCACTGCAAAGATTGCGCCTGCCTGCCGCTGTTCGGGCATTGCTCAGTCATTGCTAGAGGGAAGGATAGACATACACGGGAGGTTATCGAGGCCCTCGAGATTGAACGTCTTCATGAAAACTGCGTCAGCAGACCATCTGTTGCACTCTCAAAAAAATAAAAGCAGTATCTGGAGCAACGAGCGTAGAAGGCGGGGCGCGAGATAAGTGTTTGTCATATTTTGGGGGGCTTGTGATTGGATGTGTCTTGGTTTATATGTCTTTCATGGCGAAATAAAAAAAATCAGTTGTAGTTCAGCTCTTGTTCAGTCTTCTCTTCGTTGTGTGTCGTCGTGTTTGTGCGCTGTTAACCATTTATGATGCATCATTAACTCCTTTCTCGTATTTGCTGCCTGGTTGGGGACTTACGTCCCGATTCGTGCAGCGGTAACAAGCTATCGCTCAAGCTACCAGCGCCACTTCGCAGCCGTGGCCACCGCAGGCGCAACGACCGTGCGGGTCGCTCAGTGCGCTTTTCGTGTCCCAGGCGCCTTTTCGCGTGTGCAGTGTAATAAAAAGCAACAAAAATAGAGTGTCTGGAATAGCTGCAAAACTTAGGATGCCGCCAGATTTCCGATGGCCCAACGAAATCCCGGCGTGTCCACCGCCAACGATCGCATCGTTCGTTGCTTGAGAGCAGAAAATTTCCAGCCGGCGAGAAATTACAGCTCGGCGGAAGCCGCCAACTGGCCAGCCCAAACTCGTGACGTCTTTCGATGTTGTTTATTTACTCAACATCCAGGGAATTTCGATTGCGCGAGATCCTCCGCTGGCTGCTCGTTTGCGTTACGCAACACTTTGAAATTGATTTTAAATATGTTCTAGGCTGCATTTGCCGCTCCTATTTTGCAGATGATATATGTGTGTTCCCATGAATCTGTCTCCGAAGTTATCTCGCCTTCAAAATTTTTTGTCACCACATCTTTGAGGTTTTTTTCTACTCTGAGAAAGGGCACGTGTTCTCAGTTCATGTTTTTTTGTTCAAAAGTCAGGTGGGAGTCGCCGCTGTTCCTTCGTATACGATATGAGCTGTGACTAAGCAACCGTCTTTTGCCCTTCTCTGCGGTTGTCAAATTGAGCTGTTCTTCCCCAAGCTAAACTGAAATGAACTCGCCCAGCTTTCCAGAAGGCTGCGGTAATCTTGCCTGTCCGATCGACCGGAGTAGGTGTTTTTGAGACCAATGTCCACCTTAAGGTGTGGTTGAGCCACACCATAATGTTGAGGCTAACGTTGTTCCAAGCAACGCAAATCTTATTCCACGTTGATCTGGGAGTTCCAGATGTGGGCGCTTCAAATGTTGAAGGCCACAACGCATTCAATGGTTTCCCCACAGTCAGCCACAACCAAGTATCGCAGTGGTGTGGCAAACGCACTATTGGCTGGCATTCCGGATGTCGGGGGTTGGATGCTAACCTAGGCCTAAATTTTAAAGCAAAGCGTTACTACTTTCGTCCCGCGGTTTCGCGGAGGATGCGTGAGTTAACCTTTCGACCGGCGAACCCCCCCGACGACACAGCCCTCAACCGCCTCGCGCGATTCACCTGGACCGCTGTCGGCGCTGCGCACAAGGCCCCATTTTAAGTTGTTCTGTTCACATCGCACTCGCTCCCATCGCGGCAACGACGCGGCCGCTCAGCTGATCGACAGCCGAACAAACCCACAGCCTCCCACGCATGCGCCGCTGGGGCGTGTCGGGCTATGTGACTCATCTTGCGCCGCGTTCGCAGTGAAAGAGTAACGCCGCGTTCGCGAAGAATGAAGGCGAGGCCGGGCCTCCTGCTGTGAGCGTTGCACGGGACCGAACGGCTTGAGAGCCATGGTCGGCAATAGAGCTTCATCAAAGGTTAACCAAGTGAAACCAAGACTCAACCGGACTAAGCGAATGTTTTGCTTTGCATATCCAAAGTTAACTGAGCTAAGCCGCTTCCATTTTTTTTATTTTCCCAACCTAATTGCTTCCCTTGTGTTCTGTTTGTAACATGGGCCACTTTCTGCGCCATTTGCGTGGCACAAGCGCCGGACACTGACTTTCCGGCCCAATGAGAAGTTTATAGTTTCACATTATAACAAAAGGGGATGTACGCCCGACCCCAGGGAAAATCTTCCTGCGCATATGCAATTACTTACTTTGCCTCGCCATGAACACCTTGTTACATTACACCCGCGTACCTACGCTAAGGCACCGGCGTGTTAGAGGCCGTCGTACCGCTCTGACACACCTAAGGGGGGGGGGGGTATAGATCAAACGCATACGTTCTTGTGAGAGGGAATTATGCTGTGCAATAGGACATTTCTCTGCATTGAATAAATGGTGGAAGGTTACTGATTTCTGATGGGAGGAATGAGGTGGATTGCAGAAAGTGAATTCCTACTCACATGTCTGCTCCTCCGTCGATATTTACTTGTGTACACAGACAGCCGTTCGGCACCTAGTTGAGCTTCCCAGTAAACCGTAGAATCATACGACGAGAGAGAGAGAGGGAGAAACAATTCTTTAATGAGACCGAAGAGGGCAGCCCTGCATAATGCTGTGCTTGCTACGTCAGAGGGTTCGTGAACATGCGATGATGGTTAAATGCTAACGTGAGTAATACAAATAAGAAATAAGAAATAAGAAATAAGAAACGGAAAAAAAGCCACCCGACAGAAACACGCCCACACATAAAAATAGCGACCGAGGCAGTCAGAGGCCGGAGTCGAGTCCAGAGTCCGCAAAAAAGACACAAGAGCTTTAAAACCCCCACCGCACTGTCTTCGCTGTTCCAGGGGGCTAAAAATTCTTCATGCTGAAAGTTGCCGCCTGAAGTGAACTTCTACGAAGCTGGATTGTAAATAACGCCTGCATTCAACTTCGGTAAGTTAAAAGTTTTACCAAATACTCATTTGTCACTCCCTCATGAAGAACCAAACTGCACAGCTGCCCATCGTTCATTCTCCGCGTTATACAGAAGCGGGATGGCCACGAACCACTTTCAAATATTTGATCTTCATGTTTTCATATACGCCATGAGGACCTGCCATCTTCTGGTTATTAAAAAAAAGAAAATGTTTGATAGGTGTGGCAATAACTTCTGACAAAGGAATACACATTGTACTAGCGTAACGTGTTTATCAAAGGGTTCCAGGCGGCAGCGAATGCACCCGGATCAATTAGCACGGCTAACGTGGCGGTGCCACCAACGGCGCTAGCAGACCTTCTCCGGTAGAGTTCCTGTATATCGCGTAGCGTACGAGTTGCGCATCTGATTGTTACATGCCGCGGGTTTAAGTTCGTCAGGAAAGCCCGCTTACAGTGCTGCGCTCAAGATCCCGTATTCAGTCAGTTCTGCTCCACTGAGCATCGGCGGTTGCGGCAGCAGCGGAAGCCGCTAAGCTGATACGTAGCCGACTATCGTGCGCCAGCATTTGGCCTCACCGCTCATCCTCGCCGCTGCCGCCATCGCGGCGGCCCGGCGGCAGCTCCTACATGCGAGAGGGGTTGCTTTCCCGCATGACCTAGAACTCAAGATGGCGGATGGACGCGCAAACCTGCTCCCCTAGGGGAGCTATATACAAGAACTGTACTCTCCGGTTGCGGAGACAAAAGAGGGCGAGAAGAAAAACCGTTTCTGAGAGTGCGACAGTGATAAAGCGCGAGCAATGTTCCTTTTTCTATAATTGTTCTTTATCTTTTTCCTTTATTCCCGCAACCAATGACCGCGTCGGCGAGCGCCTCTAATGGCCGGGCGTGGATGACGAAGCGCGGCTGAGTCGCGATTTTTGTCGATGTTTTTGACTACTGTGTATACTTACATCTGATAACGCCGTTTGGACAGCAAGATCTAAAATAAACCCGGTCTTTCCGAAGGTTTTCATCGCTAGTTTAGACGCCGCACGCAGCGAAGTTCAGTACTACGCTACTTGCCCTTCATAATTTTTTGTGATCGCACTGATTTCATCTATACACATCATTATGTTCTGTACACAGATGAGAAAAGGTTTCCTCGGCTGGTACAGCGCTGTCTTCTCATTCCTAACTTGAGTCATTTTCTGACGAAAGTAACTAATTTCCAATTAATACAAGTAATATTTATTTAACATAAGTAAGAAGTAGCCATTACTATTCTCTCAAAAAATAAATTCCCGATTCTCTGGCGTATTCCGAAGCATGTAGTTAAGTACCATCCGTTACTCTTTTTTTAGTAACATACTCGCTTGTGACATCATCCTTCGCATCTTGACAGCATCTTCGCATCTAAAATTGCAGAATCATATCAATCATTTTCGAAAAAAAACTACTGGTGTCAGTTAGCCATCACTTTAAGAATCTTGCTTTTTTTCAGTCACGAAACCATTTTCTCCCTTCATTTTGCTTTGATTCACACTACGCCACGCTTGGCATTGCTGCCTGGCAAGGCTATCCATTAAGAGGTTGCTGCCCTGCTGCAGGACGAGACGGCCGACTCCTACAGCTCGACACAGACGGCTCCGTGTAACCGTTCATCGGCAGAGCTGGAGCCGCCTGCACGGCAATGGAGCTTGGCACCAGTCGTGTGTGCTGCCTGTCCTTCCCCGCCTCCTCCACCCATGCAGAGCTGGCCGGACTGCGCTTTGTTGCAGACCTGCTCCTGGAGAAGGCCCTTCAGATTCAGGGGGCTGTCATCTTCACCGACTCTCGGCCCGCTCTCTTGTGACAGCGAGTGGCGGACCAGATATCGAGGTCTAGCGCATACGCGGAGCGGTCGCTGGCGGCGAAGCTTCACCGGGTGGAGTCCAGCGGTTGTGACCTGCGGCTCCACTGGTTGCCATCTCATGTCGGAATCACCGGCAATCAAGTTGCTGACGCCCTGGCCAGAGGTGCTGCTCGCCAGGACGGGGTTCCTACCTCGACCAGGATCCCAAAGTCATCACAGGCCAAGCTCCACAGGTCCTGCCTGGCCGCATCAGCAGGGAAGCCCGCTGCATACTCCTCCGCATGCGGCTCTATTGCTGCAATGAGGCAGCCCCCTTGCACCGACAAGGCCGCCGGTCGTCTCCAAAAATGTGCTGACTGCCCAGAACCGGAGACCCTGGAGCACCTGCTCTCCTTCTGCCGCCAGCACGATGCCCTGCGAGCAGAGCTTCGGGCCGCACTTCAGCATCTCGGGCTGCCAAGCCACACCCTGATGGACCTGCTTTTCCCGACGGGCCCCAACACCATCCGGCGGGAAGCCTCCCGACTTATCCTGGCCTTCCTAGAGGAGGCGAACCTCATACGACGGCTGTAGCCCAATGCATGCCGGCCAGCCTTACGCACTCCTTATCTCTTTCTTCTCTCTCCCCTCCTTTCTGTGTCCCCATTTGTTCGCACCTATCCCCTTTCATTCCCCTTCTCTCCTTCTCCCGGAGTGGTTTGTATGCTGGTGAACTCCCAAATTAGTTCAAAATATCTCCAGTCCGCTTCTTTTCTACTTTCTGTATCAATAAAACACTCACGCTCACACACGTAACACTTTTGATAGTCTCCTGTCACGCCTACAACATATTGAAACCCAAGCAGTTCGTATAAATATTCACGGCTCGTCCCCTTCTAATGCCAGTATTTCTTTTTCAACATAACAATGTCATGTCTGTTAAAAAATCATAATACCATACATTGCGATGCGGTTGGTCCAAGTTCGAGTAAATTTATTTTCCCAACTTACGCGCATTTTTTACAAAATAATATTCTGCCTAGATTGCAGCGAACCAATGTTAGTCACTACCTATTGCCATTAGTAATTAGATTTAGAGAATATCCCAATCTTAAGCGATTTCAGCCTTCATTAGTCTTCTTGCCAGCATGACGTCCTCATCGTCATTATGGTATTTGAGAAACATACTTGGGGGTTTCTTGTTCCGCTGCTGATGAGAATATTAGTAGGAGCTTCTCACTTAATCTCGTGTCCTTTTTACTGGTATTTAGGCCCACTATGAGTGTTTTGTGACGCACAGCATTGTCCTTCTTGATTATTGCAGTTTTTGTATTGTTGCAGTATGAATCGCATTCTCACATATATTGGCTTGCATTAGTCGTCTACCACAAGTATTTTCAGATTTTGATTATCTTATTAATGTTATTTTTCATCAATAGTTTCCGTAGGCTTTCCAACCAGTTCTAGCAACGGTCAACTATCCTTTTTATTTTTTCTGCAAGGAAGGATGTCGGGTAAGTTTTCTTTCTATAAAATGTGAAATTACATGGAAAAACTCCGGGGCGATCTCCAGAAACGTGAAATCTGATGGGGGACGAAGAATGCAGTGCATAAGTGTATTCTTTGTGCTTTGGCGTTTTTGCCAACGGAGATGAAACTGTTGAGGGGAGAGGTGTACAGCTCTGCTGTAAAAGTCTGCTGTCTTTGAAGCACGAAAGTCTCTAGCGTGAGGCACAAACGGGTACCCCGGGTTTTTTTTTTGTTTGTTTGGTACACGCTACGAAGCGCTCCAACGCGAGGCGTAACCGACTGTTCCGGTGTTTTTTTAGTACGCGTTACGTTGTAGATCGAGGCGTAAACGAGTTTCCCGGTGTTTTACTACCGTGATGACATGAGACTAACGACGATTGCGACGACGACGTCAGGAGACGCCAACAGCCCCAACCCCTAAGAGCCTTCGCCCCTAAAATTTAGGCTCCTTCCCAATTGAGATTCCAAGACTGAGGAAGCAGCGGAACTTACGTCCTCACTTAGCGTAGCCAATCCCTGATGCGCGCCTCGCCACCCGAACATCTGCGCCTCAGCACACACTTACCACACCAGCTCGTCGAATCCTTCCCTCCTCACCACTTCTCCTCATACTTCTTGGTGGAGCAATCTTCCTCCTCTTGACTTTGCTGCGCCGAGTTTTTGCCATGCGAACTGAGTTAAATCAAAGTCCACGATATATCTATCCTTTTAAGTCCAAAATCCAAATTGCCAAAGTCCGAAGCGAATTCAACTTCAAATCAGCGACGTCCAAATGCAAGGCCCGTGCTACAACTCCAAGGCAACGCTGAGCGCCCCGGCAGTTGAGCATAGATTCCCAATTTGCCTTTTTTGCTTATATGTACGGACGCAGTAAACACAAACCACTATGGGGATTCCACAACGTTGTTGTAGATGATTTTAAATTATTTACGGCGCGATATTCCTTGTAGCATTTGTTCAGTATGCCAAAAAAAACTTTGACGAGCATTATAATTGAAAGTCTATTGCCGGTGCCTATTGATCGCCAGCCTTACATAGTCATCATGAAAGTAATCCTGTTAAACGTGTCATGAGTATGTGTGTTTGTCCAAATGTGAAAACATTTTTCTTCAAGCTTCGTTCTTCACACATGCGCCGTTAAAACATGGCTGCATGAAAAGGAAATGTCTATTCCTTGGTCGGACAATTGTCGCCTCTTAAAGCAACCAGAGACAATTGAGCATTGTTTTGTGTTGTGGCGTGATGCAGTGTTCTTCTCGGACGTTTTGAAGCGTACACTTTTTGCGGCGCAGAGTAATCCGCGAGAGTGGTTGTATCTTTTGGACGCGTGTGTCTGCTCGCCTGAGTTTTGAAGGCCGACAAAACACTGTCAGATTTATGTGCATCCTCATCGATGCCTGTTAGCTTTTCGATTGTCTCGTAGTCGTTATGTGTGACTGTGAGTGTGCGTAAAATTTTTTTTTGTATTAAATAAAAAAATATCAATCGCGCAATTGTATAGACACCGCTTTCTAACACGAAGAACCAATGTTTGATCCCCACCATGGCAAGCGGCTTTTTTTTTTCATTGAAGCACGCGCTCCTTTCAATGCATTTGCAAAGTTCCTAGAGTCACCGCTGGCCAGATCACAGGCTGTGTTTGTCCAACACGCATTTGCGTTTTTCGGCACTAATTGGTCTCGTATCCGGCGCCCGCAGGTCATTTTTGCCAATTCTTTACTTCATCTATTGAACTCCACGCTCCTATCAGTCCCCCTCTTGCAGTCTCAACCCACAGTAATGGAGGTTTCTTTTGATAACATTTTCCCAAAAAATGCTAAGTTGCTTCCAACCAACTTAATTAAAAACATTCTCCTGGCTCACCAATCCGAATACCCATCGCACGTGGTTATTGCAACCGACGCCTCTGGAAAAAATGAGAAAGTTGGGGTGGGTATCTTCTCTCCGGCATTGAATTGGTCTTTTTCATTCCGTCTACCAGATTATGTTCCCATATTTTATGCAGAATTTCTGGCTATTCTTCTTGCTGTTCTGAAACTCGATTCGGCGCAATCTTCAGTGATGATACTGACGGATTCCCTCTCCGTGTGCATGGTCCTTTCTTCAGAAACTGTCAGTCCCATGCTTAAAACTTTTTACTCCTTCGTTCCCACGTATGTGCGGGCAATTAGGCTTGTCTGGCTGCCTGGCCACTGTGGATTAGCCCTTAATGAAGCCGCGGATACACTAGCGAAAATGGCATTGTCGTTACCTATTGTGGAGGTGCTTCCCCCGTTTGCTTGCGTGTTGTTAGCCCGTTATCGACAATACCTGTTGGCCCAGGACGTGTCCGATCACGGGCTGCACACCTCTCCAGAACTCGAACACCTCAGGTTTTGGTGGAAAAGAAGCCTCTGCCAAACTCGCTCGTGCGAAGTTTCGCTGACTTCGTTTCGGTGTGGTGTTCCCCCACTTAACAGGTATCTTTACCGGGCAGATCTAGCAACCTCACCCTTGTGCCACTTCTGCCATGAAATTGAATCGGATGAGCATTTCTTCCTTTTTTGCCGCCGATTCTCGCATCACCGGAGAAGACTGCTGGAGGCTCCCCTGCGGCGTCTTGGAATGCCACTAACCTTGCCAGTGCTTTTGTCGTTTGGAGGCACACAGCTAGGTCACTGCCATGTGGATGTCTGTCAAGCCATTCATTCCTTCATTTCAGAGACAGCTCGTCTGCCTTGTTAAAATGATTCTGATCAGGCTCTCTCACTCCTCTTTCTCCTTCTATTTCTGTCTTCAACCTATAGTCTAAATTCTTTCTTCGACTGCACCTTTTTGCCTATCTGGTTTTTTAGTTAAAAATACACTCTTCTTGGCCCATCCCCCTGAGTGGGTATGCGCCACTTTATGGGCCACCACCACCACCACCTGCTCGTAGGCTTCATTGCCTCGACGCTCCTTTCCTGGACACATCATGGTATCGCATTTTCGTCCTCTTCACTTTCCTGCACCGTGTCTTCAGCGATGCCAGGCGCGGATGGAACTCAAGCTTAACGGGCCATGCAGGCAAAGCATAATGTCGGGTCATTGGAAAGACTGCCTCGTTAAAATCATACTGACCCCACTTTAATTGCGCACTTCGCCCAAATAAGCTACATAATTTGGAAAAAAGGGAACGGCCATGCGACCCACTACCTCATTTTCCGCAACAGAACCTGTGATGTCATCTGCCCAGCTGGGCGATCCGGAGGCCGACAAAAGCAAACGCTAATTAAGCACGGCTTAAAACCTCACCGAACGAGCTGTTTACGCTTAATTGTAATGCATATTCTTCTTACAGAACAAGACTGGTGGGGTAAACACTTAAAGTTACGAAAATACACGTACACATAGAAGTACCGATGCGCATTGATCTTGGTACTGGGTGCACTATAATTTTTTAGCTGCACAGCAGTCCGCCGGTTTCGAGTCGTCTTACATGACACTGGCCGATTGGCTTACACGACTTTGCCTTACGTGACCCTGTTTGTCGAGCATACCACATGTTTCACGAAACGATTACTTTCTACCGAAACAAAAGCAAGCTACGAGCAGATACGATAAGAGCAGATACGATAAAAAAAAATTGCCCCCACCTCCCCGAAGGGAATCGTGAGGAAGTGCGAATGCATTTCTTGCGCCGAGAGTACACGGCGTAGTAATTCTGCCATCGCCTTGAGAGGCGCAGTACCGGCGAGGGGGAGCTGTCAGGCGAGGGGAGAGGCGCGCGCAGTGGGTGAGTGCAAACCTAACGGGGGGAGAGGCGCGCCAGCTGCAGAGCATGTGACGTCACGGCGCGAGGAGAGGGGGAGCAGACGCAAAGGCGCCAGCGCGCGGTCACGTGGGAGTGTGACGTCACGGCGCGAGGAGCGGTGCGGGAGCCGGCGCGGGCGCGCGCAGCCACGGCGCGGGAGGCGGAGTGCGCGCGGGTCACGTGGGGTGTGACGTCGCTGCGCCGTTGCTACAGACGCTCCTCTCCGCTCCTCGCGCCGTTGCTAGGGGAGAGGAGGAGGAGCAATGCGGACGGCGGAAGGTTCGGGGTCGCTTATAAAGTGCATCGCACTTAAAAACAGAGCAACGGCGGACAACGGTCCGCGCCTGGCTATGGTAGCGCCATCTGCGAGTACTACCGGTAAGCTAGGCTGTCGAGCCTGACGACGCACTGAAAGTTCGTTTAAATACCCGCTCTCATGACATAATTGCAGACTTCACGTAAGCGCACGATTTGGCAGGAGAATGAAACTTTTAACATAAATTGAATAATTTCCTAGTAAATGCGGCATCGTTTGCGGCCGGAAAAGCGCTGGGGCACTATAAAGCACAAAATAGTTCGTATAAAAGTAACTGGTATTTTGTCTGCATGCCCCTTTAACAGCTCCGCCGTTAAAAAATCGAAAGAACACTTTCCACACGTCCCATTGCAAAACCATGGTGCAGAAAGCAGCAGCAAGTTTCAACACTTCAGAACAACCCGTGTGAGTGTTCCTTTTCTTGGAATGAAAATGACTGAGAACAAATAAAAGTTGTTTATTCGACACACCATGGGCATGTGATACACAATCACATCAGCCAAACCGTAATTTCAGGAATCAACATTTCGTTCAACAGAGTCGGGCACTTGATAGAGAAAAACCACTCACACTGTGCTCAACGCTGTGAACACCCAATGTAGCATTCCTTAAATGCTAGAACACGGCAAAGGTATTGAAACATGAAATAAAAAAGAATGAAAAAATTCCCCGACTCGACACTGCCTCAAAATGTGATGCTGAAACGAATAGTATGTACAGTAATTAAGGCACGCATTACTTTGCATTCCGTATGTCATTCTCACAGGCGTTACAGAAATGGATCCGTCACATGAATCGTGTGAACGTTATCCGGATACCCGTTTGTACCCAACGAAGCCTATGTAAATAAATTAAAGATGGCGTCACCGAAGCACATCCGTGCGCACACAGATTATTGGATGGATGAACGAACCTCAAAGAAGCGTTGCTCGCGCACTCTCTCGGTACACACAGTGTTCTCCCTTAGTTCTGTCTTTTGCTTCCACGCTCACACTTGAAATGAGATAAAAACAACTAAATAAATTATAATTATCCCTTGTAGCCGTAGCCGCCAAATCCGTATCCGCCGTAGCCGCCGCCATATCCGTAGCCGCCTCCACCATATTCTCCTCCGAGACCTGAGTGAGCTACAATGGCTCCTCCACCGTGGAGCTTGTTCACTTGGTGCAGCGTCTTCACGAGAAAGGCTGGTCCAGCCACGACTTTGCCGTAGCCTGGCCCTCCGCTTAAAAGGGCCACGCTGCTTCCGATGCCTACGCCGCCAACGCCAACTCCTCCCCCGTAGCCGCCACCATAGCCGCCTCCGAATCCCCCGCCGTGGCCACCTCCGTAACCACCACCGTAGCCACCAAAGTAACCGCCTCCGTAACCTCCAACAAGCCCGCCAGCCGAAGAAGCGGCAACACTTGCGCAGAAGATCAGGGCGAAGCTCTGGAAAAGATAAAGAATTTAAACGGATCACGAGAGGTATGACAGCTGTACAATAAAATAGAAAATAAGGTGTTTTCATCATGGCGGCAAATAAAATCATCCGGTCTAACTTTACGGGATTAGTTTAACAAAGGGAAGTCACGTATCCGAAAGGACAGGTGTCAAAATAAGATTGGTATTAGATGTTCGTGGAACACTGCGGATGGCCCGATTGAGTGGAATGGTTTAGTTACTAGCACATCGATGTTCACATCATTATATCAGACGCACTAAGGAGAACCTCGGGTGCAGGACCAACAGTTGCTCGAAGATTGCTGAGCGCGAAACCATGCACCTGGCGCTATTTTAACGTGTCAATGCATCTTTCTCCTAACAAGGTATATTGATGAACAAATGATGTACAAAAATGAAAATACTAGCCAACACAGGTAATACAGAAAATTTTAGTTCGTGAATAACAAACAAATACGCCGCAGGGGTAGTGCTATTTGAATAACATTGTAATTGTAACTAAGGCAAAGCATGATTTTACGCACGCACACGGAAACATTGGCTGAATTCTGGTGGAAAGGAGACTCCGAAACCAATCCTAAGCTGTATGCGAGACTAAGAGACAGCCAAATGTGCACCCAACTCACTGTTTCTGAATATAGATAAATTGAATATCCTTATTTAGGCACGTTCACTAATTTGCATTACGAGAAGCATGATCCAATTACGGTTGGGTTGAATTCGCTACTTTGTCCCTGTAATGTCCAATGTATCATACATGATACGCAATGTTTCGTTTTTCTTTACTCACACCTGCGCCTTTCCACTGCCAAGAAATTCTCACGTTATCCTTTATGATACCTCCAAAATGTTTTTCAATAAGCTATAGTTCTATAACTCGCCGCATTGAGTCCGAGATACAGTTTGGAAGATGGCTTCCTCTATCGTAACCCCTCCCGGCGGGATTACACTATATTTTCAGGGTATATGAAACACATTTTATGGGTATATGAGACATTGTATGCCAATTGGTATATGTAGATGTACATATAGCAACATATAAATCGGTAAATATACATCATACCCCTGCATTAGGCAAACATATACCCCCTTTTTATGGGTATATGATACATTATCTAATTTGATAACTCCAGGAGAAAGAATTTTTCTTCGCGTTTTTTAATTGTGTGAGTCATAAATCATAATGTATTGGATTAAAATTATTGAATTGATTTAGAATTTTTATCTATGGTTTTCGGTGTTTGGGTATTACAGGGACAATTAGGGACACCGGGAATTCTCACCAGAGCGTTCATGTTGCGATGTTCGTTCACCGACGTCTCGACGAAGACGGATAATTGGTCGCTCCCACGATGGGGTTTTATACAAAATGCGTCTTCCCGGCCGGTTTCAAAGGCGAGTGAACAAGGGAAAGTACGCAGGAACCTCTGAATACGCATTTAACAACCCTTTATATCCTATGGGGGTTCTTTCCCAACGATGACCACCCTCTCATGAAGACCGATGCGTTGCGTCTCATGCAACGTTGTTTCCGCCATCTTTCCGCATCGAAAGGATACACCGCAGCTCAGAGCTTTACAAAAGCTTCCTTCGAGGTAAGAAGGCCCAGGTGTTTTCTTATTTTTATTTCACGCTTTAGTTTGCCGTTTATAGGACCTGCACTGCTCCAAATAATTTTATGTCGGCGATTGTAAACTTACAAACACCGTTGTCCACGTCTGCTAGGTTGTGCCAGCTCTTAGTGCCTGCTTTTTACTCCGAGGTGACGCCGGCGAGTGCTCTTTCCGTGCAGGAAAATATCGTGCGGTGCGCCACGTCCGCACGTAAACGCCGCATAGCGCCGTTCTCTGATCAAAAGCACAGATAGTCCGTAGAGAGTTGCGATTTCTATCGTCCGTAGAACGAAAACCTTATGGCAAATATAGGAGCAATGGAAGCAACAGGAATAAAGAAACGGTGCGTGTCGCATGGGATATGTTGTGTGTCGGTGGATAATGAAGCTAAACATAACCCTTCGCCACTATAGCGATTGTAAAAAAGAAGACGGACCAGAGTTTGCGTATCCACTGTATCTCAGATAAGTCACTGCTTCCTCCAAGCCATAAGTTTGTAGGTTAAGTAAGAAAAGTAACAGTTTGTGCGGCCTTTCCAACCTGCCTATTTGTTTCATTGCTCACACAACGATTTTCTTTAGTTTTTTTTTCATTTGCAGGTCCAAACCGTTTTGTAGTGTCCAACACCCATCGCCTTGATTGACTGGTTGTGGTTCAACGCGCCGACGCAACGCACGTGATGAGGCGCGCCGTAGTGGAGGGCTCCGGTTTAATTTTGACCACCTGGGGATCTTTAACGTGCGCCGAAATCTCGAACGCACGGCTGCTTTTTTTGCTTTTCGCCGCCATCAGAAAAGCGGCCGCCGTGGCCAGGAATCGAACCCGC
Source organism: Haemaphysalis longicornis (assembly GCF_048455015.1). Lineage (NCBI taxonomy): Eukaryota > Metazoa > Arthropoda > Arachnida > Ixodida > Ixodidae > Haemaphysalis > Haemaphysalis longicornis. The sequence goes on from NW_027526422.1 coordinate 171,826,330, forward strand.
GTCCTCGTGCTCCGAAGCACCACGCCTTAGCAACTGAGCCACCACAGCGGCTAACACCCATCGCCCGTCGTAGGAGTGGCGTCCGCTCTTCTGGCAAAACAATTACCTGTGACGAAAGTTCAGGCAGTTTTCCAACTTTGTCTACATCGACATAAGGACATGACCTTATATTGAAAGTGATCTCGCTTTATAATTTGCTAAGTGGTGATAAATTTTTCAGCACTCTCTATGCTTTTAATTCTCGGCTTAAACCGTCCTGTTAGATATTTCGTGCTTGAGCGAATTGTAATTGTAGCAATGTGTGTTCACTTTGTGAATATTATCGCATTTATATTCCCGTTTAAGGACTACATTCTGACGTTGTGCGCATTCTCGTTTTAATATTTTTATGGAGTTATTGCAGCATTAAAATTTTGCTTTTATTTCTGTATTTTTATGCGGAATGCTTTTTTCGTTGTCTTTCTTCTAAATCAATATTTGTGGGATGAGGTTGCTTTATATTTATTTTTGTGACTATCATTGTGAAAGGTCTCGGGACACTGCATCAGCGGACATCCGAGACTTATTGTAACAATTCATGTACCAGTGTTCACTATTTGAAAAAAAAAATTCAATTCAATTGGATGACAACCGCATTGGGGTTCGCGGGTTAAACCGAAGTATTCGGAGTGCCTAGAGACGTTAGGAAAGCAGCGCGGCAACCACACGTTGCCGGGAGCCAGTGATCGGGGACGGGTGGTTGAGGGAGTGAAAGGGGCCTGTGGGTAGCTTCGCAGGACAGTAAAATGTGTCGAAAAATGCGAAGATTTTGAAATTTCGGCAGAACAAACCGCCCCAGACTACTGATAACCCTGAAGCTGTTGAAAGCTTTATCATTTATGTGTAGCATTTTATCAAAAATAGAGGACTGCCTGGCAGTCACCTAGATTCATCTAATGAAATACCGTCTATAAAATCAGTAAGCGAAAATGCGGCGTCCGGTGCCGGCGTGACCTAATGATGGTCCAAGAAATGGCCCATAAAGCAAATATTGAAAACGAAGAAACGGGAATGAAGCGGCTCGGGTTCTCGAGCCGGGATCCAAGAAACTGAAAGACTAAGGGAGATTCTCTTTGCGAGTAGTTCCAAAGCTGTTTGATGTAACGTAAATTCACAAAAGTTAAACGTAAATGCGATAAAAAATCAATCTAAAGATAACCTGACGTAATCTGACCTAACGTAACCAGAGTTTTTCAGGTTCATTTCACTCAGAACAACATGATTCTGTGGAACGACTTTTAAAATGACTTATCGGGCTCCCACACGTGTGCAACTGCACAGTCGTAGAGCCTTGGCTTCTTCTATTTACAGGTCTTCTACTTAGAAACGTGTGTTACAGGCACATGTGTTATGCTTACGGGAGTAATTCCAGCAGGCTAATTACGGAAGTAGCTTAGTACGTTTACTCTATTATTGAATAGGTAGGCTAATTACGGAGGTAGTGTAGTCCGTTTACTCTAATACAGAATAGGTATATGGGTTACAATGACTCCAAGGAGGAAATAAAAAAGAAAAAAACGAAAATCTTCCAAGGGTACTTTACAGTACCTCGAAAAGACGAACCGTCTAAAGAGATAACGCAAACAATAAAAAGGGATAAGGACATGACGATAATAATGGTGGGAAACAACTGCAACACCGGGAGCATGTACAAGTATTATGAGCACACTAATTACAAAAGTAGCAGGGCATGTACATGATAAGAGAGACAGAGAGATAAAACTTTATTTAACCAAGGGTTAGCCCAGTTTGGTGGACGAAGACCGTAGAGCTTTGGCGACTGTGGCTGCCCGAACCATGAGCGAGTTCTGAAGATCCAGGTTTGAACAACCTAGCGCTGCTTCCCACTGGCCTATGATGAGACGGAAGGAGTTGATTGATTGATTGTAGGGTTTAATGCGCCGACGCAACGCAGGCGATGAGGCGCGCCGTAGTGGAGGGCTCCGGATTAATTTTGACCACCTGGGGATCTTTAACGTGCGCCGAAATCTCGTGCACACGGGCGTTTTTGCTTTTCGCCTCCATCAGAAAAGCGGCCGCCGCGGCCGGGAATCGAACCCGCGACCTCGTGCTCAGCAGCGCAACGCCTTAGCCACTGAGCCACCGCGGCGGGTCAAGACGGAAGGAGTCAGATTTGCAGGCCCACATATGATGACGTAATGTGGCCCGTTCTCCGCAGTGCTGACAGAGTGTTGTAGGGTATAGGGAGGGGTGAATCTGATGAAGTACGGCTGAACAGGGGAGGGATTCAGTTTGAAGGTGACGCCAAAGGCGTTCCTCTTCCACTGATAGGGATGGGTGGGATGGAGGGTATTTGCGGCGGGACAGGCGGTACTGTTCCGTGATTTCTCTGTACGTGAGTAAACTATCACGGGTTGATCTGGCTCCATGAGAGGTAGTGCTGGCATCACAGGCCCGGAGACGAGAGCTCGGGCTGCGGTGTGGGCCACTTGATTTCCTCCAATACCCGTGTGGGCAGGGAACCAGGTCAATTCTACAAGATCAGTAGGTGGTTTTTAATTAAGAATTTGGTGGGCCTGAGGCGGGATCTGGCCTCTGGCATAGTTTAGAACGGTCGTTTTCGACTCTGAGATTATGAATCAGGGTGTTGGCCTATGTGTGAGTGCAAGTGCTATCCCCGCCTCTTCCGCCATTTCAAGGTGACAGGATCGGATAGTGAGGGTCGGGAGTGGGGGAGAATCAGGTGAGTTGATGACTTCCAGGGAAAAAGCGTCCACGTGATGATACTCCGCTGCATCAACATACAGTCTACCTGGATCAATGGGGTATTTGGTTGTTAATGCACGGGCTCGTTGTGACCAATTCTTTGGGAATGATATTGGGGTTGCATGTTTCGAGGAAGGGGCCGAATAATTATGTTCTCTCTAGTCACGGTTTCGGTGAGTGATTTCATCTCGGGCTCTTGTAGGTAGCCAATGCATAGATGGTCTAGGAGGGCTCTACCCGCTGCACTGCGCGTCAGGCGGCCAAGCTGCCCCGTGCGATATTTTTCGATCAGCTGATGCAGCCGTATTGTACACGCCTGTGCTCTCCATCTCCAGTCTGGCAGTGGAAGCTCCTGGTGGTATTTGTACAGCGGCTCGATAAACCTTCCGAATTAGGCAATCCACGTTTCGAATTTCCATTTCCGTAGGGATAATATGCGGAAGCGCGTAAGTAATCCTACTTAGTAGGAAGGCTTGTATAAGTTTTAGCCTATATTTTTTTTGAGGTCATGTCGTCGTGCTACAATTCGTCTGAGAAGTCCGATTATTTGCTCTACATGAGCTGATAATTTCCTGATGTACGCTGTGTTGCGTCGGTCCTATTGTCCAGGCAGTCCAGGTATGTTTAGTTGCATCACCCGTGGTACGTGTGTATGCTGTATCGCGATTGAGGAGGCTCGTGGGGCTCTACATTTGTTGGCTAGGAGTATTATTAGTTAGGATTTTTCTCGTGAACAGTGAAGGCCAGCCTAGGCCACGCCTTGCCTCAGAAGAACCTGCAAGGGTGAAAAAATGCCCCGCTACCAGTAAAGAGGCGGGCGCTCGCTGGGGCTAGAACTACCCCCTGTTTACACTGCAGCAACACTTACGACGCTAAGGTACTAGGCATACATATACCGCTCTGGTAAGGAAGAAATGGCCGGAACCAACGTTACTTCGATCTTCTTTGGTCGGAACAGAAGAGAGCATCATCACGACAGATTTACAATAAAACATAGAGGACCACACAGGTGACGTTATTTATAGTGTTTTTTTTGTTTTGCAATTCCACGCGTACGCAGTCTCAAGTGCCTCCCTCATTTCAGAGCCCAGATCTTATGCGGCCTCTCCTGTGGCTTCGCCGCGTCCCTCGCCGTTGCCCCTCGATGTATCAAAGAGAACGAGGGTGACGCTGAAAAGAGAGCGATGACGAATGCCGATGAGGGGAGCACGGTAAAAGTGCGAGGTGGAAACCGGATTGCCGCGAGTGCCGCGCGAGCCGTGGTCTGCGGCAGCGGCGACCTGCTACCAGATGGCGCCAGAGTAGTGCGCGCTATCGTGTCTTCACCGATGGCGCGGCGATTACTATGGCATGCGGCGAGCGCGTCCGCTAATAGCATATATGGAAACAACGCACTACATAACAAGAGATCTGTCTGCGGCGCTGCTGTGGAGGGCGCCCACTCGCTGCCTCACGTGAATTCTCGTGTACAACCGAGTGCAGCGCACCCCGTCGTTTCCTTGTATCGCCTTCTCCCCATGAAAATGCTAGTGTCGAAGCTCGATTTGGGATTTCAATATTATCCCTTCATACTTTGTATACCTGTCTGTTGTTTTGCCCGCCTGTACCATTATGTGTGTGATTATGGTCTTGTTATGACCCATCCCACCCCTGCTTGGGCCATTTTCTGTGGCCCGCAGCATTCTCTAAATAAAAAAGATCTATTTTGCCGACAATGAATGTGTTTCCCTTCGCCTATTTTTATAAACCGGGAGGTATTGGTGGTAGACTGAGGTAGGCCCGCGTCAATAGTGATATCCTTTATTTTATAAATGATTAGTCGTTCATACAATCGGTTTCAACTCGACGTTTCGCGCTGCCGCTTATACTTCGAAAACCCTCAACAACAGGAAACAAGAGTGCCAGCCATTGCTTTTCGCTAATACGCTGCTGATGCGGGTATACGTTGTCACTGAGCGGTACGCAGGATAGCCACAGTTTATCATCTTTTCAGAGGAGGGAAAATTTACCATCCCTCGATTTCCTCCGTAAAGAAAGTTGAAAGGAGCGCGAAAGATAGCGTGCCTCAAACCCTTCGCTGAAAGTGCGTCCAATCTATCGTGAAACCTTCAAACACCCAAACCGTAAACGAATACGGAACCCATGCAGCGTATTTTAGCCCACTAAGTAAATGCATCTACGAGCGATCTAAATGTATACCGATACGTGATTTATGAGATAAGGGTATACTAATGTACTTGTTCATGATCGATGCGAGTATTGTCTTACTTAGAACGGTTTCTTTCTCGCCATTTTCTAGTAAACATTTTTACACAATGGAAGCCCGGTTCCATACAACCACGTATGTTTAGAGATGTTATCAGGGCTTTGCGGTCCACCAACCGGCTTATGGATAGATGCATTAGTTTTTTTACAGCACACCATTGGTCCCTGTAAGAAACCTTTCGCCACAAAATTTTATTGAACACAGGGTGTGGTAACGGGAGGTGTTTCTTCTGTGGGTGTTGTACCTGGCCGCTGTCCGGGCTCGAGACAACAGGGTATTCAGGTGCTCCACCAAGAAGCTTGCCAGTGCAAGTTTACACTGCTCAATGGTGAGGAAACTACGAATAGAAGAAGAAGGTTTTTGCGAACTCCTATCTTACCAACAATGAAGAATGTTGTTTTTGTAGGGCAGTGGACGCATTTGGGTAACACCGAGTTGGGAACATCAGGTAAAGGTAAGTTTCGTGCAAAAAGGTGTTTCTTTTTATACGGCATAAAGAGGTACTTCTTCCTCGGTGAGGTTACGGTGTGTGAGGCGGAGTGAACGGCATGAGATGCAGTAACGCTGTTGGATGTTATGGTAGTGACTGGGAAGGGTTGTTGCGACTGGTCCGGGCCAATGTACTCTTCACGGAATTCCCAGGAAACGCCTTGCGCCGTTGCGTATACCGCCTCATCCCCCTTCAACGATTTGTGTTCAGTAAGTCCAGACAGGGTGCATGTATTAGAGCGGACAGATAGAATTTAAAATAGACAACGAGACACAAGCTCACACGAGCCCGCACGAATTATTCAACTATGCCTTAGCAATCAGTCCTTCTTCGCTGCCTTGACGTGTCGAGTTTAAGGGGAAAGGTAGACGTACACAAAGGAGCGGCTGCTTTTGAGCACACAGTTTGTCTATTACGCATTGGGTTAACTAACCAGTTGTGGTCGTTAGCGGTGCAGGCATTGTGAGGAATGATTAGTCAGTGGCACGCGGTATGGGCAACCAATATGCAGGGCTGTAGATTTGAAGCGGCACGGTCAGCCTGTGTTCAATGCGCGTACAAACTGAGATATTTGGGCCGTTTACCTCCAAGGGAATCCATGGGTAAAACACTAATGTAATGCTTTGATACATGAGTTGTTTCATGGCTTTAAAAACAAAAAGATCGCATAGGACTTCGACAAAAAACCCAAATGCACGCTCCTCCAGTCTAAGCGCTCTTCAAATCGATGTGTGGTTCTTTGTCCCCGTTTTAAAAGCGGAGCGTTTCTTAGCCACACGATGTCCCTCGACCGTCGGCGGCGGCGTCCACCACGGCCTCCGCGATCGGCTGCCGGCGCGCCGCCGGCAGCCGATCGCGGAGGCCGTGCGTCCACACGCTCACTGCGCATGCGCGTCGCCTCGAGGCGCAGGTGCGCGTCTCTCCCCCGTACCCTCCTCGCTCTCAACAACAGGTGCAGCGTTGTTGTCAGTCCGCACCCCTCCCCCTACAATATAAAAAAAAATTCCCCCGCATTTCCCCGAGGGGGACAATGTGAAAGTGCGAATGCACGGTTGTCGGCCCGCTTGCGGCGCTTGCGCTCGGCCCCCGCAGCCCACCGCCTCGCCGCCTTCTCTTCCATCTCTTCCATCGGGTTTGTAGTATCACGTGTACACCACGCAGTTATCAAGCCGCTATAACGCCGCTGAGTCGCCAACGCACGCCGCTGACGACGTAGTTTGAATGCGTTAAAGATATAAGGCGCGTCACTAACACTGATATCACCGTCGCGGCCGTGGCTTGGTCGGTAGAGCGTCGCGCTGCGGCCGCAAAGTTCTCGGATCGAAACCTGGCGCCGGATGCTGTTTCTTTTTTAAATATAGAGGAGCACTGCGGACGCCGCCGACGCCGCCGCCGACGCCGGCGGTGGATGGTTTGGGGTCGCTTATAAAGTGCATTCACTTAAAAATAATAGTTATCGGCGCCTGGCTTCGATCCCACGACCCGTTGGGCGGATCGCGAGGTACATGCTGCTCTTCCCACTGCGCCACAAAAGCGACACAGAATCAAAGGCTACGAACGCGCCTTATATCCTTGACTCATTCAAACTACGTCAAGAAGCTGCTGATACACGGCAGCAGTTGCATCGATCTCGTCTTCACCAGTTGCTGCAACGCACGACCACTGCCTACAGACCCCCTAACAGTACACTTTAGCAACCACAAAGCCGTCGTTCTCAGCTTCCAATACAACGACAACAGCAACAAATAAATAAATAACGACTTACAACAACCTACTCATTGCCTTCACTTCTTGCGTCACAAAAAAAAGAAAAATTGGGCCCATCTCTCCACGAGGGGGGACTCGAGTCGCAAAATCACGAAAGTAATAGTTAATATATGAAAAAAATATAATTAATAGTAATAAGCAATAATAGTTAACACATTCACTACCACCCCACCACCACCCCCCAAACACTAACGTTAACGCAACACACTCACCCCCTACGCGACGCATTTACTCGAGTCCCCCCTCGTGGGGAGATGGGCACAATTTTTTTTGCTCTCTTTTTATTGTTTAGATCTATAATGCCCGCGCTTTCCTAGCTATGAATAGGTTTCTCGCGTTGAACCTGTAAAGAAACCTTTTTCTCATTTTGTTTCCCATGTAATCAACGTCCGTCTGGCTCTTTTCTCGTAAACCAAGCGGAGTACTGAACAGCAAAGTTTATTGCAGGAAAAACTCTATTACTCTACACATTTCAAGGTTGTTCATCTCGTCGGAAGTGACCTTCAGCCCCCGGTGTGCCAGCTGTGCATTTTTTCGTAATACTTCTCTCGGTTGTAGCCTCGCTGCAGTGGCACCACGTTACTAGGCGAGAGTTAAACGGCTGTCTGGCCTGCGCTTGATCACTCAGCCCCGACTGTCCCGTCTACGCGTGCGGTTCAGCGCCAGAGAACCACGTGCCTGTGCGAAAGTATAACGGCTGATTCGCCGGCACGTGGGCCCCTAGTATCGCCATCGACGGCGCGGCGGCGGGGCTGTTTTCCGTTTTCATCAGCGCAAGCGAAAGGATGAATTCAACTAACCAGTACAAACAGCCAGATGGCACTGCAAAGACTGCGCAGTAAAGGTAACCTTATCCGAAGCACACTGTGCATCTTCTTTGCGTCCATTTGTGATCAGACGGTTTACAAATAGTAAACCTCAGTGAGGTTTCTCGAAATAATGAATTCGCACTGTTAACGACATCTTTTGCGTACAGTTTTATTATCTTTATATACAAGCACCCTGACAACGCGGATACCCAAAATGCGTGTTCACTCTTTCCACTAAGTTGTGTGAGGTATATGATGCTGCTGCTGCAGGAACTTAAGTTGGAATCCTTCGTGGGATGTCAGGCAGGCTCTGCAGGGTCGTCTGTTAACACGGGAACCTCCCAACATGGTCGTCGGCCTCCCATTGTTTCACCCAGATCACAGGGCCAATGGGGGAAAATAAATAAATATATCAGACTACTCAGCCCTTCAACCCGTAGCCGCCATATCCATAACCCCCGTAGCCACCACCATATCCGTAGCCACCGCCGTAGCCGCCTCCATAGCCACCTCCGTAGCCACCTCCGTATCCTCCTCCAAGACCCGAGTGCGCGACGATGGCGCCTCCACCGTGAAGCTTGTTGACTTGATGCACCGTCTTCACCAGAAAGGCTGGTCCAGCAACAACTTTAGTGAAGCCAGGTCCTCCGTTTAGAAGGGCCACGCTGCCACCGACGCCTACGCCGCCAACGCCAACTCCTCCGCCATAGCCACCCCCATAGGAGCCACCGTAGCTTCCAGCGTAGCTGCCTCCGAAGCCGCCTCCGTAGCCGCCCCCATAGCCTCCGTAACCGCCAATGAGACCACCAGCCATTGTAGTGGCGATCACGGCGCAGATGACCTGGGCGATGCTCTGAAGAAAAACAAGAAAAATAATGTTAGCCGGAACAACAAGCTTCAGCGGTCTGAAGAGGTAGTTAAAACCAAACATGTTGCATAATGGTCGCCAGCTGCAACAGCGTACACTCATTCCAAGCGCGTTCTTTCCCCACACACACACTTTTTTCTTTTGAGACATATTCAACCAATGATCGGACTCAAGGGCGTTTGTAGACGCATGTCGTTACATAGTTTCCAGCATAGCAGTGGGCCCACGTCTTGTAGGGCCAGGCTGCGCTGGCGTTGCGGTGTTGTTGGTGGTTGGTGCAAGGTGCAAAAACGGTTTTCTCTTCGGCCTGTGTTTGGAAGGGCAGAGAAAGGGCAAGCCTGCTTCCTCCCTCCAATGGCTTGCCGCACATCTTTAGTTGGCTCCCCCCCCCTTGCAAATAAATACACCTTACGGATTATTTACATGTGCTGGGGGAACAACCATGAGCGTGGCGGTGCAATGTGCTAAGGGCAAGCGCAGTGGGCGTGAGAGCATAAAGGGATGTCGTTATCTTCGGCATAGCTTTTAAGAACTACCATGATCAGGCATGTTCGCTTGTCAAACATTCCGGTAGAATCATTTCTAATATCGACACAATGTGTTCGTATCTTTTTTAAAGTTTGCCCCTTTTTATTATTTTAGACACTGGCAAGGTTTTTCACCCGTTATTCTGGCGTACATACTTGATGCTAAAGGGGCCAACGCATAATCGGTTTACACCGATGCAACGCAGTTATGGGCCGCAATTGAGACACTGAAAGCTATTTCACAAATCAATAATAAAAATATCGACGTGACCATGATGGCGGAAAGCGAAGTTTTCCAAAATCAAGCCCCCCCCCCCCCCCCCCCCCGCCTCCCCACCTCTGTACGCCAACGCCTGTTTCTCATCTGGACGGTTTGCTGCACTGCAGTTGTGCTCTCTAGTGCTTTACGGATACGGGTATTCCATGTCTCCATTTTTTTCTGTCTAATTTTGCATGATTGTGTATCCATAGCCAAATTCAAACTGTTTTGACCTTCCGCAATGACGCAATCGAATAGACATCGGCTTCAACACGCGTCGGACCCGGGTTTGATTCCGACGACGGAAAGTGTTGATTGGTTACCTAATTTTTGTTTACTGCACCCACGATCATCATCATCACCGTTGCACAAAGTTGTCTTTCCTGCAGAACATTAAGGTTGACCTACAGAAGTCATCAGCGAAGGCGGAAAGCTTCACTTTTAAACCACTAATCCGAATCGCGCAAGTGACAGACGTAAAGCAGTAAGGGTAACATGTACAAATCACTCACTTTAAATTAACATGCAAGAACGTGGACGCGCCTAGTCTATTCATTCGAAAGAAAGTATCAAGAGTAACAACGAAACATTATCTACTTGCGGTACGGAGACCGACAAACACCGCGAATTCTTACCAGAGCGTTCATTTTGGACTGTTGATTCACCGATGTCCCGACGAAAGCGGATGGTGGTTCACTACAGGGAGCGAGCTTTTATACAAAACGCGTTTTCCTGGCACCCTCTCATGGGTCCGTTACGAGGGCGGGTTCGCATTAATTTCGAGCACGCATTGATACAACCCGTTCACGCCTCGGGCGACTTTTCACGCGACGACGACTCCCCTAGGGAAACAAACTCTTCCCCGCTTTAACCTCTGTTTCCGCCGTTTTTCTGCCGCCGAGAGTAAGGTTACGTGCCGGCGCTACTATATACACCGACACCACCCTCTGCATGGAGGACTCAGTAATCTTTTGTAATATCTGTTGCCGTCGCGTGAGCATAGGTTATTTTTGCAGTTATGAACACCTAACATCTGTACGTCTACTAAGTGGCGTAATGTCTTTGTGTTGCTATTCAAGCAAGCCCGAATTACGACTCGTAGGGCTCGCTCTGAGCATGTGGGTGACTGCCTGCGTTCCGTCAGACGCGGAAGGCAGCCCATGCGGCGCTGAACACCCGCACGCGAGCTTTACGGCCGAGAGGGCCCTTCGATAAGACGCGGAGATGCTTTGCGGACACTTCTGATCGGTATCGGTCGTCGAGCGTAGCCCTCGCATTGAATAGAAATCACGTTGAATCAAAAAGGGGAAATAAATGGAAAGAAACAAAGACACGTTCGAACAAAAATCCGCGTCGCGTTCTGCCTTTGATATGCCTACGCATGGGCAGAGGAGGAAAGTTAAACATAACCTATACGGAATGCGGTGATAGAAAAAGAAGGCGGATGAGCATATACGTCTACACAGTGCCGTGAGCTTTCTTTTGTTATAGTGCGCTAGCTAAAATAGTGCCCGTACATAGACACGGTGGATAATCCTGGACTTTTTATAGGTGCTATAAAATGAAGCAAGGCATAGGCCCGTGCACGTTGCTCCCTTGCATGCATCTGCTTCCGGCAGTTTAGAGTGCAGGAAAGTATGTCGGAAATACATTGCGTACGTGGTTGAAAACTGTCTTCTGGTGTTTTCCGGCCCACGCCAGCAACACGTACACTTTTAAGAGGCCGTGTAGGCAAAATAAAGGTTTGGTTCACGCGAAATACTGCTTTGTCTCGACGAGAAGGACAGCAGTTTTATCGCAAACTTCAGAAGATAATGGAGATATTAGGGAAAACATGGAAAGCAGTGGCGAGGTATAAAGGTGTACCATTGTACTTCTTGTTCATGATAGATGCGTGTAGGTCTTATCCCGAACTGTTTCACTTTTTCGTAGTTTTCAAATAACCATTTTCTCACATTGGAAGCCCGGTTTAATACTCGCGCCGCGTGTCCAGAGATCTTTTCAGAGCTTCGTGGGTCCGCCTTGCGCGGTCTATGCATAAATACATTAATTTTTGACAGGACGTCATCGCTCCCTCTTGGAAAGCGTTCGCCTTAAAGAAATTATTGAGTGAACGGTGTGGTATACGCCGCGAGATCGACATGCAGGTGGCGACAGCGTCGCGCTGCGATGCTCCGCTGAGCGGCCCGTAATTATGCACACTGTGGGCGCGCTTCGTGCCTTTTTCCCGCCGTATGTGCGCATGAAAGGCGCAAACGAGAGTGGTATGCTGTAGTTCGGTTCCTTAACGTTCAATGTATGGCATGGAAGCGACAATGAGTTTTTATTACAAGGCCAAAAAAAGCAGCGACCCATCGGGAACCCCAAAATGGCCGCAATAATGACAACCAACTTGTACTCCGTGGCTCGTAGAAAGCTCGATCTTTCCAGACTAGGGCGTTGAGCTGCAATAAAAGCATAAATCGAAACAAATCAGGAAGCCTTCATCTCTATAATTCAATTTACAGCAGCAATTTCAATCGCTTTCACTGGTAGCATGACGCAGTTTTGCATTTGTGGGATGCCCTGAAATGGTAACACCGCTTATCTGCCCGACATTTTTTCTAACAGCTTACGGTATTTTTTGTGTGTTCGAGAGGCAACATAAAAGTACTGAATTTTAACCACCGCAGAGATATAAATGCAACCGTTCTGAAGGGTGTTCTGCACGCAGCTTTAGTTAAATGAAATTTTTGGCGACTCTGATCGCAGGTTTCATGAATAACGGTGTCGGATCCCTTATTTAAGTCTTTCGTCGCAAGTGCACTTGAGAATTAAATTGCTAACGCGCGCAGTAGAATCACCATCTCATGTTTAGCTAGACTTGTAAAGTTAGAAGCAGGTTTACAGTGTTTAAACCAAGCTTCTGGGACCTGACAGTGAGCACAGATTTTCTGTTACGGCTGCATTGTTGACCGTTTGCATTCGTTTTAAAATCTAAAAGGCTCCTAGAAGCGCGAGCTGTGTTTTCATTCTTGCGTAATGGTGCTTACGATCCATAAAGATTTCAAATAAAGTTGCCCTGTTGCACATGTAGTAAAACATTCCTTTTTATTTCTCGTTACGAAACAGCGCAATGGGTTCCAGGAAACTAATTTGTGTTTTAAACTGATCACCTGGCTTTTCTCTTGGCATTTAATTCTTGAGTATTGTTTAAAAAGGCAGGGATAAAAGTGTTCTGTGCATTTTGTTATTTTTTGTAGTGGGGTGAGGGCGGTTCTCCCTACGTTCCAAGTGCAGCGAGAAGAGAACGCATGTAACGCGAAAAGCCAAACGTTGGTTATCAGTATTACTTGCAATTGAAAGTACGCTAGGCGTCATGTTCGGCAGTGCAGAAAAAGCAGTACTTAAACGAGTAGACGCCAGCATTTTCCAAACTGATTAACCATCTCTTGGCCTGAGATTGTCCAGGAATTGTGGCTCGCCTTTTTCATGATTGTATTGAAAGCGAGCATTGTGGAAAAAAAAACAGCGAGTCATGTGTGGGCAACAACGTGCATTACATTACGCGATTTTTCCTCCTTCCTTAAACTTATGTCCACCTTAAGGGATTACGACGTGATCATATTAGGCATTTCGTGACGCTGAGTGAAACACATTTCTAGAGAAGGTGATTCATGTTTAGGTTTCAAAAGGGGATATATTAAAATGACACACAAAATGCCACAGGACAGACGCAAACTGACAACTGCTTAGTTTAACCAAGGAATCCCCCCGAATTACTCATGCGATCCACAGAAACGTATTTTAATTAATTTGTAAAATTAGAAACACAGTATAAGCAACCACTGTCAATAAATTGTATTTTTGTCGAGAAGGTACGGGAAGAATTCGATCACACAGACGCTTGCGGGTGTGAAATACGTTCCCGGTTATGTATGGGCGATAGCGCACGGGTCGTGTGCAGTGTATTTGTTTTTGTTTTTTCTTTTTTCTATTGGGACACAGAGCAATTTTAAAAAGGTGTGGCAAATCCGCGGGAATGCACACGCCTTGTCGCTACTTACCCGTTTCGTGTATTATCTTATCATTTTATTAACCACCACGCCACCTTAAGAAAGCACCCTTTGACGTTCCCGATACGCCGGACGACTGCACTCATCAATAAGAAAATTGCAATGTGTCGAAGCGATATTTACAACACGTTTCACACTCAAGCGGTGACCACGGCGAAAATGTTTCGTGGAATTCAACCAGCGCGCTAACCCGTAACGGCCGCTGATTATTGCGTTTCTAAAGAAAATGCGCAAGCAGAGGTAACTATGTCATTGCTTACTGCCAAGCAAGTTCACATATTCATTATTTACCGTGTGCAGCGCGCATCTTGCGCCGAGCGCAACGTGAACGAGCAGACGACGCCAGAGCGCCAAACACACTAGCAGCATTTCGTCCCGCCGCCGCCAGGGGCCGACTGTGTTCGATCTCGGGGCGAATAGTGGGAGCTGTTTCTTTCTGTTGTGGGTGGAGTACCTGCCCGTTGTTCTGGCTTGCAGACACTAGGGTCTTCAGGTGTTCCCTCAAGGAGCTGGCCAGTGCAACTTTACACTGCTCAATGGTGAGGAAACTACAAATAGAGGAAGGAGGTTTTTGCGAATTTCTATATTAGCTGAACAATGTGGTTCCTGTAGCGCTAGGGCAGCGGGGGCTTGTAGGAAGGTGTTTCTTTCTAAGCGGCATCAAGTGGTCGTTCTTCCTTTGTGAGGTTATGCTGCAGGAGGTGGTGTGACCGTCATGAGATGCAATAATGGTGTTGGATGTCATGTAGCGACGGGGAAGGGTTGTGGCGACTGGTACGGGCAACTCTCCTTGACGGAATATCGAGGGTATAAGTACACGCGCAGTGGCGTGAACCACCTCATTCCCCTTCATCTGTGCGTGTTCGGTGGGTCAAGACGATGTGCATATATTGAAGCGTGCAAATAGAATTTAAAATAGACAAGCAGACACAAGCCCACACGAGCCCACCCGAGTTGTTAAATTAAGCCGTCGCAGCCAGTCCTTATTCGCTGCTTTGACGTTTCGCGTTTAGGGACAAAGATAGACGTATCCCAAGGGGCGGCTGCGTAGGAACTAAAAATTTGTCTATTACGCATTGGGTTAACTAACCACTCGTGGCCGTTAGCAGTGCAGGCATTGTGAGGAATGTTTAGTCCGTGGCAGGCAGTATTGGCAATCAATGCCCAGGGCTGTATATTTGAAGCGGCACGGTCAGCCCGTGTTCAATGCACGTACGAATTTAAATATTTAGGCCCCTTACCTCCAAGGGAATCCATGGGTAAGACACTAATGTAATACTTTGATAGATGTGTTGGTTCATGGCTGCAAAAACTATAAAGATCGTATAGGACTTCGACAAAGAAACCCCACTGCACGCTCCTCCAGTCTAAGCGCTCGTCAAATCTAATCGTATGTCTTTGTCCACGTCCTTTCCGCCCTTTTTATTGTTTAAATCTATTATGCCTGCGCTTTCCTAGCTATGAATACGTTTCTCGCATTGAACCTGTAATGAAACCTCTTTCTCATTTTGTTTCCCATATAATCAACGTCCGTCTGGCTCTTTTCTCGTAAACCAAGCGGAGTACTGAACAGCAAAGTTTATTGCAGGAAAAACTCTATTACTCTAC
The DNA here is from genome assembly GCF_048455015.1 of Haemaphysalis longicornis. Classification (NCBI taxonomy): domain Eukaryota; kingdom Metazoa; phylum Arthropoda; class Arachnida; order Ixodida; family Ixodidae; genus Haemaphysalis; species Haemaphysalis longicornis. The sequence goes on from NW_027526422.1 coordinate 171,841,745, forward strand.
ACATTTCAAGGTTGTTCATCTCGTCGGAAGTGACCTTCAGCCCCCGGTGTGCCAGCTGTGCATTTTTTCGTAATACTTCTCTCGGTTGTAGCCTCGCTGCAGTGGCACCAAGTTACTAGGCGAGAGTTAAACGGCTGCCTGGCCTGCGCTTGATCCCTCAGCACCGGTTGGGCCGTCTATGCGTGCGGTTCAGCGCCAGAGAACCACGTGCCTGTACGAGAGTATAACGGCTGATTCACCGGCGCTTGAACCTTCAGTATCGCCGTCGACCTCGCGGCGGCGGGGCTGTTTTGCGTTTTCATCAGCGCAAGCGAAAGAATGAATCCAACTAACCAGTACAAATAGGAAGACGGCACTGAAAAATATCAAGCAAAGATAAACTTATCCGAAACACTGTGTGCATCGTCTTTGCGTCCGTTTGTGATCACGTGGTTTAGATATGGTAAACCTCAGTGAGGTTTCTCTAAATAATGAATCCGCACTGTTGAAAACATCTTTTGCGCACAGAGTTTTAATGTTGCTATATACAAGCAACATGACGACGGGGAGACCCGAAATGCGTGTTCACTCTTTACACTACGTTGTGTGAGGTAGATGATGCTGGTGCTTCAGGAACGGAAGTTGGAATCTTTCGTAGAAGGTCAGGCAGGTTCTGCAGGGTCGTCTGCGAACACGAGAACCTCCAAACATGGTCGTCGGCCTCCCATTGTTCCCCCCACAGCACAGTGCCAATGGGGGAAAATAAATAAATAAATCAGTCCACTCAGCCCTTCAAGCCGTAGCCGCCATATCCGTAACCACCGTAGCCGCCACCATATCCATAGCCACCGCCGTAGCCGCCTCCGTAGCCACCTCCGTAGCCACCTCCGTAGCCACCTCCGTATCCTCCTCCAAGACCCGAGTGCGCGACGATGGCGCCTCCACCGTGAAGCTTGTTGACTTGATGCACCGTCTTCACCTGAAAGGCTGGTCCAGCAACAACTTTAGTGAAGCCAGGTCCTCCGTTTAGAAGGGCCACGCTGCCACCGACGCCTACGCCGCCAACGCCAACTCCTCCACCATAGCCTCCCCCATAGGAGCCACCGTAGCTGCCTGCGTAGCTGCCTCCGTAGCCGCCGCCGTAGCCGCCACCATAGCCTCTGTAACCGCCAATGAGACCACCAGCCATTGAAGTGGCGATAACGGCGCAGATGACCAGGGCGATGCTCTGAAGAAAAAACAAGAAAAATAATGTTCGCCGGAACAACAAGCTTCAGTGGTTTGAAGAGGTAGTTAAAATCAAACATGTTGCATAATGGTCGCCAGCTGCAACAGCGTACACTCATTCCAAGCGCGTTCTTTCCCCACACACACACTTTTTTCTTTTGAGACATATTCAACCAATGATCGGACTCAAGGGCGTTTGTAGACGCATGTCGTTACATAGTTTCCAGCATAGCAGTGGGCCCACGTCTTGTAGGGCCAGGCTGCGCTGGCGTTGCGGTGTTGTTGGTGGTTGGTGCAAGGTGCAAAAACGGTTTTCTCTTCGGCCTGTGTTTGGAAGGGCAGAGAAAGGGCAACCCTCCTCCCACCCACCAGTGGCTTCGCGCACATCTTTAGTTGGCTTTCCCCCATGAAAATAATTACACCTTACGGCTTCATTACATTGGCTGAGTGAGCAGCCAACGTGGCGGTGCAATGTGTCAAAGGCAAGAGCACTGGGTCTAAGTGCAAAGAGATCTCCTCAAGTTTTCGGCATAGCTTTTAACAACTGCCCTTATCATGTAAACTTGCTTGTCGAAATTTCCGGTAGGATCATTAGGAATATAGACACAATGCGTTTGTATCTTTAAAGTTTTCCCCTTTTCATTATTTCACACTGGCGCCGTTTTTCAACCGTTATTCTGGGGTACATACTTGATCCTAAAGGGGCCAACGCATAATCGTTTTACACCGATGCAACTCAGTTATGGCCCGCAACTGACACACTGAAAGATATTTGACAAACCAATAGCAAAAATATCGAAACGACCATGATGGCGGAACGCGAAGTTTTCCAAAATCAAGCCCAACAGCCCGCCTCCCGCCCCCCCTTTACGCCAATGCCTGTCTCTTATATGGACGGTTTGCTGCACTGTAATTGTGCTCTCTAGTGCTTTACGGATACGGGGACTCCATGGCGCCCCTTTTTTTCTGTCTAATTTTGCATGTTTATGTACCCGTTGCCAAATCCAAACTGGTTTGACCTTCCGCAAGGACGAAATCTGATAGACATCGGCTTCAACACGCGTCGGACCCGGGTTTGATTCCGACGGTGGAAAGTGTTGATTTTTTCTTTACTGCACCCACGATCATCATCATCGTCAGACAAAGTTGACAGTCCTGCAGAGCGTTTAGGGTGAACTACAGAAGACATCAGTGGAGTCTGAAAGCTTAAATTTACAACCAATAATCCGAGTGCAGGGGCTCCGCGCAAGTTACAGACGTAAAGCAGTAACAGTAACATGTACGAATCACTCATTTTAAATTAACATGCAAGAACGTGGGCGCGCCTAGTCTATTCATTCGAAAGAAAGTATCAAGAGTAACAACGTAACATCATCTATTTTCGGTACCGAGACCACCAAACACCGCGAATTCTTACCAGAGCGTTCATTTTCGACTGTGGATTTACCGATGTCCCGACGAAAGCGGATGTTGGTTCACTACAACGAGCGAGCTTTTATACAAAACGCGTTTTCCTCGCACCCTCTCATGGGTCCGTTACGAGGGCGGGTTCACATTAATTTCGAGCACGCATTGATACAACCCGTTCACGCCTCGGGCGACTTTTCAGGCGACGACGACCCCTGTAGGGAAACAAAAACTGCTTCGCTTTAACCTGTGTTTCCGCCATTTTTCCGCTGCCAAGAGAATGGTTACGTGCCGGCGCCGCGCTACACACCGACACCACCCTCCGCATGGAGGACTTAGTAATCTTTTGTAATATCTTTTGCCGTCACATGAGTATAGGTTATTTGGAGTTATGATTACTTTATATCTCTACATCTACTAAATGGCCCAATGTCTTTGTGTCACTATTCAAACCAGCCCGAATTACTACTTCTAGGGCCCGCTCTGAGCAAGGGGGTGACTGCCGCGAGCGTTCCGTCAGACGGGGAAGGCAGCCCCTGCGGCGCTGAACAGCCGCACGCGAGCGTTACGGCCGAGAGGGCCCTTCGATAAGACGCGGAGATGCTTTGCGGACACTTCCGATCTGTATCGGTCGTCGAGCGTAGTCCTCGCATAGAATAGAAATCACGTTGAATCAAAACGAGGAAATAAATGGAAAGAAACAAAGACACGTTCGAACAAAAATCAGCGTCGCGTTATGCCTTTGAAACGCCTAGGCTTGAACGAAGGAAAGTTAAACATAACCTATACGCCTCGAGCGCGGCCTGTAGGGGCGCCACTGAAATCCCCCTAGCGGCCCGTTTCGAAAGCAGCCGCGGGAGTCTACGGCCCGCTCCCCGCTGTCGCCGTTGCTTTTGGGGCTCGTTCAAGACAGCGATTTACCGTTTTTACGCGTTCTAAATACAAAATAATATGAATCAGGCCCTCTGTTTGGAAGCGTGGTGTGTTTACGGGAGTATAAACGTTTATGACGCGATCTTAGTGATGTAAATTCGGTCTGTATGAGCGCCAGTTGTGTGTCACAGGCCGGCGTTCCGAAGCCGGTATATGCATGCAGCTGATTGCAATTCCGCTGCCCTGAAATTTACTGGCAGTGTCCCCGTAAGCCGTGTTTCCTCCGATGGCCATGTTGCGGCCATACACAGCATCATGTAAATCGGCTTAGTGCGCTTACATAATCTATAGCGTAGCATAATCTGTAGCATACATAATCTATAGCACTCATACCTGACAGCACGCAAGTTACGCTTATATTGATCACTACCCTGAATCAGCCAATGCGACATAAATTTCACAAACATTTTACGAAAGAAGTACGATGGATAATCCAAAATTATACTCGGGAGTCATTACACGACGACAAATTTCATGCTGCGTCGTCTTGCCCCGAGGTGAGCGCTCGCAAAGATTCATCTGTTACATTTATCCTCCACGAGAAGCGCAGAGACGGGCTTATATAGTAACCCGCGTCGGCGACTAAACTCTTCTTCGAAACATCGTCATATGACACAGGGAGACTGCAGAATCTAGCATAAACCGAAATCATAGAGCCTTATCAGATACCACTCTTCCAACGAGCCCGTGTGTACGAGATTTCGGCGCAAGTTAATTATCTTCAGGTGATCAAAATTAATCCCGAGCCCTCCACGACGGCGCGCCTCATCGCCTCCGTTGCGTCGGTGCGTTAAAACCTACAATAAATCAATCAACTTTTCCGACGACACCTCGTATCGCTTGTGAACTGCCTACCCTGTATTCTTCAAAAAATGCGTCCGCCGAGTGCTCAGTTCGTTGAAGGCCAAAAACAAACAAAAAGTAAACACGCATCTTGTGTGTGTGTGTGATTACTAAAACGTTCATTCGTTGATTTCGCTCCGCATTAATTTGTAAACAACAATATAGTTGAGCGTCCCCTCCTGTCCCACCCCCTCCATGCCTTGCCAAATATGAGTGCATTGCGCATCTAGTTGGTATGGTTGAATTATACCTTGCTTAAAAAAACGTCTATAGCCTTTGAGAAGTTCACTGGGTTTTTTTTCATTCCCGTACGACTATTCTATTCATTCCTGACTTGCAGACCATTCATTTTCCCGTGGTTTCATTAACTTAAATCTTGGTGCTTGCTATAAGACATGAGTGGGCACACATTTGACAAAGCACAGCCTTTGAGTGTACAATTTTCGCGTGGCTTATATTCTCATGAAAGGCACAAGTTATTGTCACCTATTGGGTTATCACATCCCCGAAAGCCGAAACATATTTTTCTACGACGTACATATTCGAAGCAAAGCCGTATTTGTTGTCTGCGCTGCAAAACGAACCAACCCCTTGCTGTGCAACTATCAGGTATAAACGAGGCGACAATAAATAGAATTCACTTGTGCTGACGTGTTCGAAGGTGAGTGATATGCTGCTGCCATCGCCGACGCCCGAAACAGTGGCCAAGAAACGCGCAGAACCGCCTCCCCAGGTCGCTCTTGTTGGCGTTCGCGTGGTATACCAAGACGCAGCTGTGTTTTTTAAGTGCCCTAAACATGCGATTTGCTTACAAACATCACCATAGCAAGTTCTTTAGTGCGCGAGAAAGGCAAAGAGAAGCGAAATAGAACCAAAACACTGCATGGCCACCTATCAGCCACGCAGCACTAATCCCGCAAACGCCGCGGAGAAGCGGCGGCAGGCGGCGCAGCGATCGCGAATCTCGAGGCGTATACGGAATGCGGTGATAGAAAACGAAGGCGGATGAACATATACGTATACAGAGTGCCGTGAGCTTCCTTTTGTTTCAGTGCGCTAGCTAAAGTAGTTTCCGTACATAGACACGGTGGATAATCCTGGAGTGTTTATAGGTTCTATAAAATGAAGTAAGGCATAGGCCCGTGCACGTTGCTCCCTTGCATGCATCTGCTTCCGGCAGTTTAGAGTGCAGGAAAGTATGTCGGAAATACATTGCGTACGTGGTTGAAAACTGTCTTCTGGTGTTTTCCGGCCCACACCAGCAACACGTACACTTTTAAGAGGCCGTGTAGGCAAAATAAAGGTTTGGTTCACGCGAAATACTGCTTTGTCTCGACGAGAAGGACAGCAGTTTTATCGCAAACTTCAGAAGATAATGGAGATATTAGGGAAAACATGGAAAGCAGTGGCGAGGTATAAAGGTGTACCATTGTACTTCTTGTTCATGATAGATGCGTGTAGGTCTTATCCAGAACCGTTTCTCTTTCTCGCAGTTTTCAAGTAACCATTTTCTCACATTGGAATCCCGGTTTCATGCGCGCTCCGCGCGTCCACAGATCTTTTCACAGCTTCGTGTTCCGCCTTGCGCGGTATATGCATAAATACATAAATTTTTTGACAGGACGTCATCGCTCCCTCAAAGAAAGCGTTCGCCTTAAAAAAATTATTGAGGGAACGGTGTGGTATTCGCCGCGATATCGACATGTAAGTGGCGACAGCGTCGTGCTTCTATAGTGTGGATGCTCCGCTGAGCGGCCCGGAGGAATGTACACTGTGGGCGCGCTTCGTGCCTTTTTTCGTGCCGTATGTGAGCATTCAAGGTGCAGACGAGAGGGGTATACTATAGTTCGGTTCCTCAACTTTCAATGTATAGCATGGAAGTGGGAGTAAGTTTTCATTAGTACGCCAAAAAAGCGGCGACCCATCTGGAACCTCAGAACGGCCGCAATAGTGACAATGAACTTGTACGCCATGGCTTGTAGCAAGCTCGATATTTCCAGTCTATGGCTTTGAGCCTTCAATAAAATCAGATAGATACAGATCAGGAAGCCTCGATCTCAGGAATTCAGTTGACAACACCAGCTTTAATCGCTTTCGCTGGTTGCATGACGTATTCTTGCATATGTGAAATGCCCTGAAATGTTTACAGCACTTAACTAGACCTCAACAGTTTGTCTAAGAGCTTACGATAGTTTTGTGCCTTCTAAAGACAACATAGAATAACTGAATTTTAAACAGCGCAGAGATATAAATGCAACCGTTTTGAAGGGTCTTCTGCCCGCCGCTTTAGTTAAATGACATTTTTGGCCGCTCTGATCGCAGGTTTCATGAATGACGGTGTCGGATCCCTTATTTAAGTCTTTCGTCGCATGTGAACTTGAGAATTAAATTGCTAACGCGCGCAGTATAATCAACATCTCATGTTTAACTAGACTTGTCAAGTGAGAAGCAGGTGTACAGCCGGTAAAACGCTTGTCTATAACAGCGATTTCAACTTCAATCAGCTACATCCGAAAACTGCCGAGACATACTCGTTCCAAACATGTCGGAGGCAAAAGCGAATGGCTAAGACTTCAGAATTCCGCAGTAGTTTTATTCAAATCCCGCTCCGGCGGGGCAGGATAGGGCTGAGAGTACGAACGCTGTGTTATAGACAAGCCTTTTACCGGCTGTACAGTGTGTCAACCAAGCTTCTGGAACCTCACAGTAAGCACAGATTTTCTGTTACGGCTGCACTGTTGACCATTTGCGTTCTTTTTAAAATCTAAAAGGCTCCTAGAACCGCGCGCTGTGTTTTCATTCTTGCGTAATGGTGCTTACAATCCATAAGAATGTCAAATAAAGTTGCCCTTGTGCAAATGTAGTAAAACATTCCTTTTTATTTCTCGTTATGAAACAGCGCAATGGGTTCCCGGTAACTAATTTGTGTTGTAAACTGATCCCCTCGCTTTTGTCTTGGCATTTAATTCTTGAGTATTGGTTTTTCTGAAAAGGGCACGGATAAAAGTGTTATGTGCATTTTTTTTTGTGTAGTGGAGGTTGGGGGGGGGGGGAGGGTTCTCCCTACGTTCCAAGTGCAGCGAGAAGAGAAAGCATGCAACGCGAAAAGCCAAACGTTGGTTATCAGTATAACTTGCAATTGAAAGTACGCTAGGCGTCATGTTCCGTAGTGCAGAAAAAGGAGTACTTCAACCAGTAGACGCCTGCATTTTCCAAACACATTAACCCTCTCTTGGCCCGAGATTGTCCAGGAATTGTGGCTCGCCTTTTTCATGATTTTATTGAAAGCGATCATTGTGGGAAAAAAACAGCGAGTCGCGATTTTTCCTCCTTCTTTAAATTTATGTCCACCTTAAGAGGTTAAGACGCGACCATATTAGGCATTTCGTGATGCTGAGTGAAACGCATTTTTGGAGAAGGTGATTCATGTGGAGGAGGAGGAGGAATGCCTTTATTATCAGAGGGGGCATGAATGCCCTGTTGGGGAAGGAAAGGGACATGAAGGAAGGGAGGGAATAATCGAAAAAAGAACAGTGCTCAAGGTTCAATCACCTGAAATGGTGGATAGCATTTTAAAGTCCGTGAACATATAGCTCGCAAAAACCGTGAAGAGATAGGTGCGACGATATTTATAGGTGTCGGTCCTGGTTATTACACTAGCTTGTAAAGACCACTGGTTAGTGCGTATTCAATAACTTTCTCAAGCACTGAGGGGTCCTCTCGAACGCGTTGCAGGTGCGTTTCTTCATCCCCGGGTGGAGAACCGAGGTCCAATAGGGGCTCGCGACCGGTCTTGAAGTGCTCACAGTGCCATATCAAATAATTCAGGTTAGGGATACACTTCTCGTCACAATGCGGGCAGCGTTGGATGTGCGAGCTGACTCCGTGGGTCCATTTATGTAGTACATGAGGGGTTAGGGCCTTGTTAGCGTAAATCTTATTAGCTGCCACCTCGCCCGAGCGTGTCAGCGTCTTGAGCGGGCCCAGTACACCCACTGGGGTGGTATCTTGAAGCCTCTTGCGACTCTCTGCCTTGAATTTCCGCAAATGAAGTTGCCAGTCTGGTCGTGGTAAGCGTTGCAATGGGTTAGAAAACGGGATATATAAAAATAACACACGAAGTGCCACAGGACAGTCGCAAACCGACAACTGCTTAATTTTAAAGAGGAATCACCTCGAAATACTCTTGCGCGTCCACAGAAACGTATTTTAATTATTTCGTAAAATTAGAAACACAGTATAAGCAACCACTGCCAATAAATTGTATTTTTTTCGAGAAGGTACGGGAAGAATTCGATCACACAGACGCTTGCGGGTGTGAAATACGTTCCCGGTTATGTATGGGCGATAGCGCACGGGTCGTGTGCAGTGTATTTGTTTTTGTTTTTTCTTTTTTCTATTGGGTCACAGAGCAATTTTAAAAAGGTGTGGCAAATCCACGGGTATGCACACGCCTTCTCGCTACTTACCCGTTTCGTGTATTCTCTTATCATTTTATTACCCACCACGCCCCCTTCAGAAAGCACCCTTTGACGTTCCCGATACGCCGGACGACTGCACTCATCAATAAGAAAATTGCAATGTGTCGAAGCGATGTTTACAACACGTTTCACACTCAAGCGGTGACCACGGCGAAAATGTTTCTGTGAATTCAACAAGCGCGCTAACCCGCAACGGCCGCTGATTATTGCGTTTCTAAAGGAAATGGGCAAGAAGAGGTAACTATGTCATTGCTTACTGCCGAACAAGTGCACATATTCATTACTTATCGTGTGCAGCGCGCATCTTGCGCCGAGCGCAACGTGAACGAGCAGACGACGCGAGAGCGCCATCCACACTAGCAGCGGTTCATCCCGCCGCCGCCAGGGGCCGACTGTGTTCGATCTCGGGGCGAATAGTGGGGCTGTTTCTTTCGGTTGTGGGTGGAGTACCTGGCAGTTGTTCGGGCTTGAAGACACTAGGGTCTTCAGGTGTTCCCCAAGGAGCTCGCCAGTGCAACTTTACACTGCTCAATGGTGAGGAAACTACGAGGAAGGAGGTTTTTGCGAATTTGTATTTTAGCTGAACAATGTGGTTCCTGTAGCGCTAGGGCAGCGGGGGCTTGTAGGAAGGTGTTTCTTTCTAAGCGGCATCAAGTGGTCGTTCTTCCTTTGTGAGGTTACGGTGCAGGAGGTGGTGTGACCGTCATGAGATGCAATAATGGTGTTGGATGTCACGTATCGACGGGGAAGCGTTGTGGCGACTGGTACGGGCCAACTCCCCTTTACGGAATATCCAGGGTATATGTACACGCGCAGTGGCGTGAACCACCTCATTCCCCCTCACCTGTGCATGTTCAGTGGGTCAAGACGATGCGCATATATTGAAGCCTGCAGATAGAATTTAAAGTAGACAAGAACACACAAGCCCACACGAGCCCTGACTAATTATTCAACTATGCCTTTGCAATCAGTCCTTCTTCGCTGCCTTGACGTTTCGCGTTTAAGGGGAAAGGTAGACGTACACGAAGGAGTGGCTGCTTTTGAGCACACAGTTTGTCTATTAAGCATTGGGTTAACTAACCACTCGTGGTCGTTAGCGGTGCAGGCATTGTGAGGAATGTTTAGTCCGTGGCAGGCAGTATGGCAACCAATACTCAGGGCAGTAGATTTGAAGCGGCATGGTCAGCCCGTGTTCAATGGACGTACGAATTTAGACATTTAGGCCGTTTACCTCCAAGGGAATCTATGGGTAAGACACTAATTCAGTGCTTCATGGGTCAGTTGGTTTATGGCTTCAAAAACTAAAAAGATCGCATAGGACTTGGAGAAAGAAACCTAACTACACGCTCCTCCAGTCTAAGCGATCGTCAAATCTAATTGTCCTTCTTTGTCCACGTCCTTTGCGCTTATTTTATTGTTTTAATATATAATGCCCGAGGTTTCCTAGGTATGAATACGTTTCTCGTATTGAACCTGTAAGGTAACCTCTTTCTCATTGCGTTTCCCATATAATCAACTTCCGTCTGGCTCTTCGCTCGTAAACCAAGCGCAGTACTGAAGGGCAAAGTTTATTGCACGAAAAAGTCTATTACTCTACATAATTAAAGGTTGTTCATCTCTTCGGAAGTGACCTTCAGCCCCCGGTGTGCCAGCTGTGCATTTTTTTCAAATACTTTTCTCGCCTGTAGCTTCGCTGCAGTGGCACCACGTTACTAGCCGAGAGTTAAACGGCTGCCTCTCCTGCGCTTGATCACTCAGCCCCGGCTGGCCCGTCTATGTGTGAGGTACAGCGCCAGAGAACCACGTGCCTGTGCGAGAGTTTAAAGGCTGATTCACCGGCGCTTGGACCCTCAGTATCGCCATCGATGGCGCGGCGACGGGGCTGTCTTGCGTTTACACCAGAGGAAGCGAAAGGATGAATCCAACTAACCAGTACAAATAGCCAGACAGCACTGCGAAATATCAAGCAAAGGTAAACTTTTCCGAAGTACTGTGTGCATCGTCTTTGCGTCCGTTTGTGATCACATGGTTTACAAATGATAAACCTCAGTGAGGTTTCTCGAAATAATGAATCCGCACTGTTAACGACATATTTTGCGTACAGAGTTTTATTGTCTTTATATACAAGCACCCTGACGACGCGGAAACCTGAAATTCGTGTTCACTCTTTCCACTAAGTTGTGTAAGGTAGATGATGCTGGTGCTGCTGCAGGAACTGAAGTTGGAATCCTTCGTGGGATGTCAGGCAGACTCTGCAGGGTCGTCTATTAACACGGGAATCTCCCAACACGGTCGTCGGCGTCCCATTGTTTCTCCCACAGCACAGGGCCAATGGGGGAAAATAAATAACTTTGTCAGCCTACTCAGCCCTTCAAGCCGTAGCCGCCATATCCGTAACCACTGTAGCCGCCACCATATCCATAGCCACCGCCGTAGCCGCCTCCGTAGCCACCTCCGTAGCCACCTCCGTAACCACCTCCGTATCCTCCTCCAAGACCCGAGTGCGCGACGATGGCGCCTCCACCGTGAAGCTTGTTGACTTGATGCACCGTCTTCACCAGAAAGGCTGGTCCAGCAACAACTTTAGTGAAGCCGGGTCCTCCGTTTAGAAGGGCCACGCTGCCACCGACGCCTACGCCGCCAACGCCAACTCCTCCGCCATAACCTCCCCCATAGGAGCCACCGTAGCTACCTGCGTAGCTGCCTCCATAGCCGCCGCCGTAGCCGCCACCATAGCCTCCGTAACCGCCAATGAGACCACCAGCCATTGTAGTGGCCATCAGGGCGCAGATGACCAGGGCGATGCTCTGAAAAAAAAAACAAGAAAAATAATGTTAGCCGGAGCAACAAGCTTCAGCGGTCTCAAGAGGTAGTTAAAACCAAACATGTTGCATAATGGTCGCCAGCTGCAACAGCGTACACTCATTCCAAGCGCGTTCTTTCCCCACACACACTTTTTTCTTTTGAGACACAATCAACCAATGATCGGACTCAAGGGCGTTTGTAGACGCATGTCGTTACATAGTTTCCAGCGTAGCAGTGGGCCCACGTCTTGTAGGGCCAGGCTGCGCTGGCGTTGGGGTGTTGGTGATGGTTGGTACAAGGTGCAAAAACAATCTTCTCTTCGGCCCGGATATGGAAAGGCAGAGAGAGGGCAACCCTCCTCCCACCCACCAGTGGTTTCGCGCACATCTTTAGTTGGCTTTCCCCCATGAAAATAATTACACCTTACGGCTTCATTACATGGGCTGAGTGAGCAGCCAACGTGGCGGTGCAATGTGTCAAAGGCAAGAGCACTGGGTCTAAGTGCAAAGAGATCTCCTTAAGTTTTCGGCATAGGTTTTAACAACTGCCCTGATCATGTAAATTGGCTTTTCGAAACTTCCGGTAGGATCATTACGAATATCGACACATTGTGTTCGTATCCTTTTAAAGTTTGCCCCTTTTCATTATTTTAGACACTGGCGCCGTTTTTCACCCGTTATTCTGGGGTACATACTTGATGTTAAAGTGGCCAACGCATAATCGTTTTACACTGATACAACTCAGTTATCGCCCGCAACGGACACACTGAAAGATATTTGACAAAGCAATAGTAAAAATATCGAAACGACCGCAATGGCGGAACGCGAAGTTTTCCAAAACTATGCTCCCTCCCCTCCCCCCTCCCCCCCTCCCCCCCCCTCTTTACGCCAATGCCTGTCTCTTATCTGGACGGTTTGCTGCACTGCAATTGTGCTCTCTAGTCCTTTACGGATACGGGTACTCCATGTCTCCCCCTTTTTTCTGTCTAATTTTGCATGTTTGTGTATCCGTTGCCAAATCCAAACTGTTTTGACCTTCTGCAATGACGAAATCTGATAGACATCGGCTTCAACACGCGTCGGACCCGGGTTTCATTCCGACGGCGGAAAGTGTTGATTGGTTAATTTATTTTTGTTTACTGCACCCAGGATAATCATCATCGTCAGACAAAGTTGACATTCCTGCAGAGCGTTTAGTGTGAACTACGGAAAACATCAGTGGAGGGTTAAAGCTTAAATTTAAAACCAATAATCCGAATACAGGTGCTCCGCGTAAGTTACAGACGTAAAGCCGTAACAGTGATATGTACGAATCACTCATTTTAATATTAACATGCAAGAACGTGGGCGCGCCTAGTCTATTCATTCAAAAGAAAGTATCAAGTGTAACAACGTAATATCATCTACTTTCGGTACCGAGACCACCAAACACCACGAATTCTTACCAGAGCATTCATTTTCGACTGTGGATTCAACGATGTCCCGACGAAAGCGGATGTTGGTTCACTACAACGAGCGAGCTTTTATACAAAACGCGTTTTCCTCGAACCCTCTCATGGGTCTGTTACGAGGGCGGGTTCACATTAATTTCGAGCACGCATCGATACAACCCGTTCACGCCTCGGGCGACTTTTCAGGTGACGACGACCCTCGTAGGGAAACAGAAACTGCTTCGCTTTAACCTCTGTTTCCGCCATTTTTCTGCCGCCAAGAGTATGGTTACGTGCCGGCGCCGCGCTACACACCGACAGCACCCTCCGCATGAAGGTCTTAGTAATCGTTTATAATATCTCTTGCCGTCACATCGGTATAGGTTTTTTGGAGTTATGAATACTTAACATCTCTACATCTACTAAATAGCCCAATGTTTTTGTGTCACTATGCAAACAAGCCTGAACTACTCCTAGGGCCCGCTCTGAGCAAGGGGGTGACTGCCGCGTGCGTTCCATCAGACACGGAAGGCAGCCCCTGCGGCGCTAAATAGCCGCACGCCAGCTTTACGGCCGAGAGAGCCCTTCGATAAGACGCGGAGACGCTTTGCGGAGACTTCCGATCAGTATCGGTCGTCGAGCGTAGTTATCGCATGGAATAGAAATCACGTTGAATCAAAAAGGGGAAATAAATGGAAAGAAACAAAGACACGTTCGAACAAAAATCCGCGTCGCGTTCTGCCTTTGATATGCCTAGGCTTGGACAAAGGAGGAAAGTTAAACATAACGTATAGAGAATGCGGTGATAGAAAAAGAAGGCGGATGAGCATATACCTATACACAGTGCCGTGAGCTTCCTTTTGTTACAGGGCGCTAGCTAAAGTAGTGCCCGTACATAGACACGGTGGAGAATCCTGGACTTTTTATAGGATCTATAAAATGAAGCAAGGCATAGGCCCGTGCACGTTGTTCCCTTGCATATATCTGCTCCCGGCTGCGTAGAGTACAGGAACGTATGTCGGAAGTACATTACGTACATGGTTGAAAACTGTCTTCTGGTGTTTTCCGGCCCACACCAGCGACACGTACGCTTTTAAGAGGCCATGTAGACAAAATACAGGTTTGGTTCACGCGAAATACTGCTTTGTCCCGACGAGAAGGACAGCAGTTTTATCGCAAACTTCGAACAAATAATGGAGATATTAAGGCAAACATGGGAAGCAGTGGCGACTCCCGAGCCACTTTTCGGAAACTTCTCTATGACGTCACAGAATCTCCGTGTTATTGGCCACCGCCTATCTTACCCATCACTAAGAGACATGATTGGACGATCGTAGTGGGGTCTTGACCTAGTTCCTGTTGCTTGTATAACTTCAATGTGCAAACGTGCAGTCAGCACACCGGAAATTATGTTTTTATCGCTCGCTCATATGACGTCACTGATGCCCATAACACGTTACTGTAGCGCGAAATTTGACATTTTACTACGACTTTTGCCTTTTTTTGGTTAAGAACATCTTTTGTGGATGGAATGTAACTGTACGACGTACTTAAGCCTAGTCATGTCAAAGTAAAGAAAGCGGTATTTTGTCTCATGGCCCATTTAACTCTTTCAGGTGTTGTTCACAACAGCGCAGGCGACTTCGCCGGTAGATAAAAGGCTTATTGGGGTGGCATCTACGGCTAAATTCAGGAAGCTTGAGAACATCCCAAATAATTCTGACATCGGTTAGCAGCATGCACCTCACGCTGCGCCAGCAACAGAATGTTTAAAATAGGCAGAAACGTAACCTATGAACTATTCTGAAAACCCCCGTCGGCTCAACAACATGTGGATACGACCAAGTTTGTAACCAATGATAATACTTTCAAGCGCCAAAATATTTAGATGAAAGACGCAAAGCACAGAGACATGCGCTTTCCAAATGAAATTTTATATTCAAAACGACAAATGTATAGGCAACAGCCCTAAAAAAACACAGTAGCGGCGCAGTACACAGGCGCGCACTCATTCCTTATCCACTATGCCATGTACGCTTCCTGGAAGCCCATCTCTTTCGCAGTCAAAGAAAAGGAGGCCCTAAAAAGGGTGCGCGCATAACATGTATACGGGATGAGGAACGAGTGGGTGTTTATATGCCGCGCAGCCACCTCGTTTAGTTGTCTTTAACGGCTGTTGCACGTGTACGTGTCGTTTTGAAAATAAAAATTAAGTTGGAAAGAGCATGTCTGTTTTTTTATTTGCATCTTCCAAGTATTTTTGCTCTTGAAACTTTTGTCTGCTCCCAGGAAGCTTAACAAGTCAACCGTTCAGGGCCCTTAGGCCAACGGTGCCAGTCTTGTTCCATTAATGCACATACGGTCGTCCAAAGGCTTAGCTGGAGCAACGCTTTACCCGCTTATCGTCTCTTCCTGCTTTGCTGTAAGGTAATTTAGTCACAACTACACCATTTCTTTCAAATTGCTTAGTGCCCTCCATATTCGTTTGAACAGTTTTCGTTATAAACTTTTTATTGCACGCTAAAACAAATGTCATGCTCCAGCTAAGCCTGCGGATGACTGTACGCTTTGAGGAAACATTAAGCATGGTGATGACGGTTGGTTCATATTACCCTTCTCTCTTATTCGCCCCGCACGCAGCACCACCCGTTCCCAAAACATTAGCGTGCCACAGCCGCAATGTCGATTGTTCTGGCAGCGAACATTAAGTCATCATGCTACGGATCCTACCAGCGGATCTTGTCTAGCGGTAGCTACAAATGGTCTGTGCACACTCAAGTAGCTCATATGCCAGTACGGCGCCAACGTATTGATGTACCGCGAAAACGTACATCCTACCCTTTGTAAGCATGGGCGGCCACAAGACGCCCTGCTTCGTTCCACCTCTGCCCGATGTGTCTTTTGTGGATGAAAAGCCTGGGGGAGGGGGTTGAGGGGCGGGGAGGGCGGTTGTAGATGAGTGATACTTAAATTGCATGCAACGTTCTAACGCGCCGTCGTTAGGTCTCTGTTTTAACCAATGCAGCACGCCACCTTGTCTTGAGCAATGTTGCCAACCTTTTGTTGTCCTAATCCCCGACCAGGGTATAAAAGTGTTCATAAATCCTTGTGCTGTTTTCTTTTTTATTTTTCACGGTTACCCGAACCCATTTTAGCATTGCCCAAATTACAGAAAAAAAATACTTTGGCGAGTATGGTATGAATATCTGCGTAAAAAATTGGCTATTTTTTCCTTTTTTTTGCTCTGTCAAAATGATGCATTCCTAATGATGCAACGCTCCTCTTTGTCGCCATTTAAAGCGTAATTGTACTGTATGAATTGCATTAGTCGCTGTTCCAGGAACCACTGCGGCTACAGAATAACTGCAGCCCAAATGGCCGTTCGTGCGCAGTGGTGCCCAATGGCTTCACAGAAGCACAGGCAGCGACAAAATAAAAAAAAATGGTCGCATGTCTCCTCACTTTTCTGCAAATGCCACCGAAACGCTGTATTCAGCTGCAGCACCTGCCACATGAATGGCTGTCTGCTCTCCTCCGCCCAATCTCGTGGTCTTCGTTTCCTTTGGATCCTCCCACAGTAAAAAAAACAGAGGAAAATATCGCGTTTGTGCTCTTCTACAAAATATATCATGGGAATTCCATTCTTAAGGGCAGACTACTAACCAATCCATCGTACATGTCAGCGCCCGTTGATCATCGATTCAAAGTAGGCATTCCATCTTGTCATACAAAGTGCTTTCACGATTCATTTCTACCGGGGACATCTGTTAAATGGAATCAACTACCATGTGCAGTTTCCGAAATATTGGACGTCGTGGCTTTTAGGCGTGCAGTTTCCAGACTTTTGAGTGAAAATGTGCTTGCCGTGTTTTGGATTTTAAACATTCTTGGTCGGTGGCAGTTATTATTGTCATGTGGTTTCCTGACGAGACCGGTTTCTGTCCAACCCTCGATTTCAAGAAAGCAGCTGTTGATATAACTATCGCAGTGTCTTTACTGTTTGTGTAAAGAGCTGTTGTCATCATATTATTACTTGCTGTATATTTCTCAAATAATTTTGTTATCCCCCTCCCCTCTGTAATGTCCCTGGGTAATGCCCTCAGTGTAAATAAATAAATAAATAAATAAATAAATAAATAAATAAATAAATAAATAAATAAATAAATAAATAAATAAAACAATAAATAAATAAATAAATAAATAAATAAATAAATAAATAAATAAATAAATAACGTAGATTGATTTTCCCGCGTTTCTCCGTTCCAGTGCCCCGCGAGCTCTTGTTTTTTTTTTCAGGCACAATATTGTTTTCAATACGTATTAATTATATGCTATCACAAACATGAAGGACACGTGTATTTTAAATAAGAAAAACACAGCAAGAACACGTTATGCATTGATGTTTCCATTCAGTTATGCCCAATGTTTTTTTTTCCTCTACAATGTTTACAAGCGTGAAAAACGCATGCAGGCTTAATGGTCTGGAGAGTCTATGGCTATATAAACGTCTCGTTCAAGAATTAATTTTGCCTCTTGCCGCATGGCTCAATGGAAGGGCAGACTGGCAGACAGACAGACCAAACGTTTTGTGTTTAAGTAGCCCGGGAAAGACTATCGTCTTTAAAACGAATCAAGCCAGCGGTGCGCAAGAATTTTTGGCGCGACACCTTCCGGCCCAGTACTTGCTGTCAGTTTTTTGCGTGCGCTTGTATGTCCTTCGCCAGCATGGAGGAAAAAATACTCATGAGCGGCTCTAGCATCCCAATGCATTGCAGAAAGAGCGGAGGAAACGACGTAAATTTTAGTGAGCCCATAGACAGTGTTGCTAGTTCTTTACTGCTGCAGCGGCTAAATCTGGCTAAATGCCCCGGGCCATTTTTTACGGCGCTTTGACTGTGGCTGCCTGGCTACGCTGGCTACACAGCGCCCGTCGCTATGGCGTCATCGGCGTCTGCAACCTGTGCATTACAGCTGATTTCGCACAGTTTCTTCTACTGCATTTTCCTGTGTGGTGTATATTCCTTCGAAGACAACATGCGATGGCTCATAATTGGAGTCGTCGGTGAGCATAGTTGCAGTTCTCTTGCGGCGATATCTCGTCGATTCCGCGCAGTCGTTTTCCATCCTTATCGGTCTGCCGGTGAGAATGAGCGCGTTAGGAGCTTCAGCAAGTTTTGCCGGGTGCAACCGGCAACCCTGGACTCAACCATCCGACATTTGCAAACCAGTGCAGCCACTTATCCACGTGAAGTGAAATTCATCGCAGCTGACAAGTAGCGCACAAAGACCGCCATGCTGTACGGCCCCCAACAATGCTCATGTCGTCTGCTCCCGAACACTTCTCCCATCCTGACGCTTTCGCGATCCGCCCTGCCGCGAAGCTGTTACCAAACCGGAAACAACACAGGAGAATGAGAGTGCTGGGCTCAGTGTATAAAGTCAATACTACTGATTCTAGAGGAAAGGCTGCCCGGCCAGCCCGTTCATTGAGCCATGCTAAACCCTAGCGCAGCCATAATGACACCCTTACAGCGTTGCCCGCTGTGTTTTCGCCTACTAAACTTGGTGGCAGTAGTGATTATCCACCTAGCAACCAAGGAATTCCATCATGGCTGCCTCCGTTGCAGTGAATACCGCGGGGCAACTTTCGTGTGTGCAGTTGTTCCTGCGGTAGGTAGCCAACTTTATGCCATGCTAACGCGTTATATGCAGTGATGAATTCCCCGCAACCTAAAAGGGTTGCGTGTTGAGTAGCACGTACTTCGTACGCTCGGCGCTAGCTTTTGCGCATGCGTCAGGAGACTTTAGTCATCGCTTCGGAGCTGAGGGGAAGTGTTTTTTCGCGCTCCACCGCTTCGAAGGGACTTCGTTTCGGCGGCCCTTTGTCCACGCGGGCGGTCGCACTGGATTTGGATGTCGCCCGGCTTTGGCTCTGTTGGCGTGGGCGGTCGAGTGCCCAGTTCCCGCTCCCCAGTACCCGTCGGTCGGGCGCACTCGATTCCCGAAAACTTCGCAGTGGCCGGGACCGCCGCATACTTCGCTCCTCGTCACAGCGAGCTCGTCCCAACGCCTCACCGTTCCCTTCGAGGCTTCTCGTCTCCAGGACGCAGCATGACTCCGGCCAGCAGTGTTCACGCGTGCGTTGTTTCGGTATGTATTCTTTTGTGTGCGGTAAAAGAATTCAGTTGATCTCCAGCGCTAGTCCTGTGTAGATTGTTCCTTGTTGTCTTGTCTCTGCTGCCATATTTCGTTTCGCATTCCTCCTCTCTCCCCCCCCCCGCTCCTTCCCCCCGGATGCATCAGCTGATTGTCTCTTTGCGCTCCGTTGGCTGCTGATTAACACCGCTTGCTTCTGTAGCGAATAGAAGTTTGAAGACGACAATGCTACCAAGAAATGCGTGTGCAAACTTTACACCCCAGTCGCGTTGCTTCGCGTTCCTTCGCGTGGAATTATTGTCCTTATCACATGGTTCTCAAAGCTGGGAGGTCACCGGTGGCGAAAAAACAGCTTTAGGCCAAAACGTCCGACTCAGCAGACTCATATCAAACACTGGATGTATGCGTGTACACCCAGCTACCACAAAAAGGTTACAAAAGTGTTACAAAGGTTACAAAGGTTACAAGGTTACAAAACAAGACGAAAACAAATGGCTACAAAATAGCTCGGAAAAGACGCCCGTCGTCAAGAGCACGTATTATACGTCTGCTAATGTACGGCTGGCTCAACCTTTTCCATACGATCTAAAACCGGCTTTGTAAACGTCGAAAAAGTCTGGTTTAGAATACGGATTTAGAAGAACCTGTAAAATTCGTTTTTGGTGTAGTACTGAATCGGTGTATAAGAAGTCTTGTAAACGCCTCCAAAATGGTTTATATCTGGTCGTGAATATACCATTGATATCTCTCTGTTGTGATATTATAGGCATACAGGTGGCCTGATAAACGACAATCACGGGACTCTTGATCTCGCTTTACACACCATTGTCGAACGAAAAAACGGAAATACTGCATTGCGCGACCAAATACAATGCACCGCGCACCATACGTATGTTGCACAATCTTCAGAGTAATCGAAACACAATCACCACAAACATTCTATTGAATTGACTGCAGCACACTAGCACACACTTTATTATATGATTTACAGTTTGATTGGGATTAATAATTATTAGTGTAAAAAAACTACGAATTTCTTCAAAAAATCCAGGCCTTTCTCGCATCGGTCAGTCGCCGGCGTGACAGCAATGACAATTTCATGTTTGGTTCCTGTGAAAAGGGGAAATGTAAGAAAACAAACTACAGCTCACTGGGGTGAGACAATACCAGAAATAAAACCTGCAAGCAGTTCGTAACACACTGCAACCGCACCAACAGAAGAACAATGAACCCTGCAAATCCAATCGCAAACGTTGCATACGGCGCACCATTTTTCAAAGTGGAGATAAGTAGAAACATACAAAACAGCACCACTAACTCCGAATAACACGATTTTCCCACAAGCCGGTGCCGGTGGTGCATGCGCAGAATGTGTTCCGCCCACTCCGCCTTGACAAATGTCGATGCATGAAAGTCTGTTGGCGCCATGGACGAAAAAATTCTGCAAGAATTCAGAGAATTATCTACTAATCCGCAACATTCTTATGCCGCGTGTCTTGAGTGGAAATTTTTCTCCAGTTTCTTTTTTTCTAAATCCTGTCCGACCAATTACCTCCAATTTTCTATTATAACGATTACAGGTGAAACTTTTCCGAAACCTTCATTATTGACGAAAATGAAGGGTGTTACACGGTTCGCCATTTTCCGTAATTATTTTAAATTTTTATTATTTCTTATTTTTTCACAGTTTTGTTTCACTGATCATCTTCATTTAGGCTAATAATGACTACAGATGAAACTTTCGCGAAATTTTCATTATTGTGTAAATGCTATGCGTTATACGGATTGCTTTTTGCGTAATATTTTAATATCTTTTCCTTATTGTTTTCGTTTTTCATGGTTTCGTCCGACCAATTATCCCCTCTTATGTTATTACGATTACATTTAAAATTTCCCCGAAATCTGCGTTATTGTCTAAATGCAGGGCGTTACACGGTTCGCCAATTTCCGCAATTTTTTTTACATATTGCTTATTTTTTATTTTTCAATAACCAATAATCTCCATTTTCGCTATTATACCAATTACAGGTGCAACTTTCGTGTAATCTGCAATATTGTGGAAATGCCGTGCGTATACGTTTTGACATATTCCATACTTTTTTAATAGTTTTGTTATTTTCTGATGTTTCGTAATTTCGCCCGACCAATTATCCTCATTTACGTTACTATAAGGATTAAATTTGGAACTTTCGCGAAATCGGCATTATTGTGAAAATGCAGGGCGTTACACAGTTCGCCAATTCCCGTAATTAGTTTAGCTCTTATTTTATTGTTTTTGAAAATTTTGTTCAACCAATTATCTCCATTTGCGCTATTAGAACGATTACAGGTGTGACTATCGCGAAATCTCCGTTATTGTTGATAACCATGCGTTATACGTTTTGCCATTTTGTGTAATTTTTTTATTTTTCTTATTTTTTAGAGTTTCGCCAAAATCATCTGACCAATTACCTCATTTACGTTATACTGAAGATTACATTTGGGACTTTCGCAAAATCTGCACTATTAGGCGCTACATAGTTCGCCGTCTTCCGTAATTATTCTATATTTTTTATTTTTGTAATTTTCTCAGTTTTTTCGAAATTTTGTCGGACCAATTACCTTTATTTACGCTATTAAAACTATTACAGGTGGAACTGGCGCGAAGTTTGCCTTATTGTGGAAATGCAGGGCGTTACACGTTTCGCGATTTCCAGCAATTTTTTATATTCTTCTTATTTTTTTTTTAGTTTTTCAAAATGTCGTGCGACCAGTTATCTATATTTACGCCATTATAGCGATTGCAGGTGGAACGTCCGCGATATCTGCATTTTTGTGGAAATGCACGGCGTCAGAGGGTCCTGGCTGTGGGGGTCCTCGGCAAAGAATTCTACGCATTAAAAACAGTTTGGACACGGCATGACTGCGTTCAGCTAGCCTTCCAAAGACTAAAAGGGTATCAGGCAAAACATGCAGTGCCATTCTCGGTTGGTGGTACTTACAGTGTACTTACAGCTTTCAGTACTTACAAACACAAAGAGAGTAGCGCAAGTGTCCACAAGTATCACTGCAGGGCTCTTTGCCCTTTAAAATTCCACACTCCCTCTCTCAGAATGAGGAAGGAGGGAAATAATGTGGGGAGCTGACTTCATCTAGCAAAGCCATGTAGGTTTAAAGCTTTAAAGCCAGTAAACGGACAGGGCTAGAAGCCAAAAACCACTTGGAAGGAAAACCAATTTGAATATAAAATAAAAACATTTTGCAGTTGACAATAGCTGAAGAACTAAATACGCGAGTACAAATAGAGGCAGAATCAACGAAATGAGAGGCAGCATCAACGAGATGCGTAAATAAGAGGCAAACATGAACAAAACAAGTGCGATTCTAAGAGTCAGTTTGGCACAAGAGCCTGACAGAAAGGAGCCGTTCCTCTTCAGCGAAAAATAAAAATTGTGTACACTATTTACGTCATGTACACAGCAAATCAGTCATATTTCAGTTGTAGACATGGGGCAGCGGAAGCAATGAAATCAGTTTTCGTCTTGAAGAGGCACATTGAAGTGCATAAGAGGGAAAAACGCACAGATATTCTGTCGGGCTGATTAATTCCTTGACTGATTTACTGATTGGGGGGAGGTAGGAGGGGGGGGGGGGGCTTAACGCGCTGAAGCTAAAACGGGGCTATGAGGCGCGCCGTAGGGGAGCGCTCCGGATTAATTATGACCATCTGGAGATTTTTAACATGCGCTAAAATCTCGAAACACGGGCGTTTTTTAATTTCGCCTCCATAACCGGTTAGTTTGCACCTTTGTAAAATAAGACAGTTTAAAATTATAATATTCCGCCCCAGTGGCTGAGGAATTACGTACAACAATCCGGGAGAGTTGAGGCGGTGGGTTCTGGAGATGGCTTTCAGTTTGGTATAACATTTTATGCCATCCTGTTGTTTTTTTTTTGTTTTTTGTTACTTTTCACTGTTCTCTACCTCCAGAAAACGTTCTCACGAAACACCACTCGCTTCGCGGAAAATCTCTCGGGCTGTTTGCTTTAATTCAAATTTGAATTCAACCTTTTCATTCAAAAACATGAGAAATAGCGTGAATTGATGGGGCGCAGAGTAAGAAACACAGACACACACGGCGCTGACTAACTACTTTAGCGCCGTGTGTCCCGCCAGTTCGCGTCCCATCAGTTCGTGGTGTTTGTCACGTTTTTAACATCCACCAACCAGCCCACTTACTGTGTGTTCTAAGACATATTCCTTCATTTACCTTTTTAAGTGCGATGCACTTCTTAAGCGACCCTGAACCTGCGTCCACCGGCGATGTCCGCATAGCATACCCACGTGGGGGATTGGCCAGACATCTCCTCGTCTTCCTTGGCAACGGGGGGAGATGGGCGCGCGCTGCCTGGCCGCTGACATGGCACATACCCACGTGGGGGATTGGCCAGGAATCGGGCGTGAAAAGGGCTAATGCACCCGCTTAAAGGAGTACTGACACGAAATTTCAAAGCTCAGATCCGCTCTAGCAATCAAGTACAACGACAACACAAATAGGTGTCTGTGAATAAATGCATCTTTCTTTCTTTGTAGTTGTGTGTGAGTGGGATCTCTCTTTCGCGAACATTACCGAACCGCGCAAATTCAACTCGTGCATTCGCACTTTCACATTCTTCCCCTAGGGGAAATGCGGAGAATTTTTTATTTCTGCTTCCCTCCCCCCACCCACGCGCACTCATCTCCGCTCCATTATTGTGACCCGCTGTCACGCGGTTAATTTAGGTCACGCTGAACTCCTCTCTTTTGCTATGATGTTAAACCCTCAGCCCCATCTCATAAGCATCACACCTGCTATCTTCTACACTCCCTCTCACTCGTGCACATAATATCAGGGCACCGCCTGTATGACCTCTCCCTGTTTTCTATCCAATAATTAAAATCGCTCCCTGTACCGCCGTCTTCTCTTGCTTAGCTCGGCGCTTTCTATCAGACAACGGTGAACGTGAATTACGCCCATCGAAAAAAATCAATAATATTGTTTCATAAGAATAGTTAAGTAGGTATATTTACCTTGTTTAGATAAGAGATAGGTTCCACGTTCTGCCTGGAACGCACGTGGAGCACGGCCACGCGGTTCTATAAACCTTGTAGTCGGCCGCCTTCATTCACGCGCGTCTCCGCCGTGACTAAAGACCTCAAGAACCCACCACCTCCCTTTCCCCCCAACACCCGCAATCCCCAACCCCCCCGAGCGATGGGAGACCTTGTGGTCCAGCCCCGCCCTGCCAACTCAGCTAGCACTGACGGCCAGGGGTCAGGAGTTGCTGGAGACATATCCATGGGTCCCGTGAATAGGGAACCACCCCGTCTGGTGCCTGCGCGCACCATCGAATTTTCGAGCTCAGTAAAGTTGATTCTCTCTCTCTCTCTCCCTCCGTGACTTGCCCGGTGTGACTCCCCCCGCCCCCTTTTCGCCACTGGGCCGCAGGTGTCACGCCGATGATTTTTCCCCACTGCTCGCTACGTCCATTTTATTTTGTGCCAGCTTCTACCTACTTTTACAGGATGGAGTGCTCCCCGCAAGCTACGAAGCATTTTTTTTTGTGATTACGCATCAATCATTCCTGCCATTAACAGGGCTCTTGTAAACTGATTTTATTAGTAACCATTAAGACCCCAGTGAAATTTTATAAGCACAGAGCTGCTGAAGGTGCAATTCTGAAATAATGTAATAACCACAGCCTAATTGGAACAGCAGTACCAAGCTAGCAATTGAAGCTGGAGCAGTATTACCTTACATTTCAACATCATTTACAACTTCACTGTGAGCAACGTTATTAAGAAACGTCACTGCAACTCCGTGTAAGTTTATAGTCGGCATAGCGGCGAATGGTTTCATCGGTGAGCATTTCCAGCCTGGCGGCGCTGGCACGCAAACCCCCCCCCCCCCCCTTTCCCTTTTAACCAATGCAGGGTAGACCGTGATGTACACGTTCTTAGGAGGCGGAAAACGCCGTCAAAGATGAGAGTAATACTCTAGTTACACGTGCACAGTTAACCACGGTTAAGTGAACCGCGGTTAGACAAAACCGCAGTTTGCTGCGGTACACGACAGACAAAACTGCGGTTACCACGCTAACCATGGTTAACGCAAACTGAGCTTTGCCACCTCAGTTCAGTCATGCTAACCGCAGTTGTCGCAGCCGCAGTGCACAAAATCGGACAAGTCAGTTCGTACGCAAGTGCCGGCGCATGAGCGGGGGCGAAAAAAAATCTGCTGGCGTTCGGATAGACGAAGGTTCCCAAATAGCGGGAGCCCCAAAGCTGCCCAAACGAGGCGTTTGCGTCTCTTTGCGTCGCTCTCGCAATCAGCGCGACTACCCGTCAGCAGCGGCTCGTTTCCCGATACACCCCATGAACTACGACAAAAGCCGTGCTAAATTTGTAAATTCCACGCGTTGTCCGCCAAAAAAAAAATTCCCGCGCCTTCCCGCTAGGGGAACACGAGTAAATGCAGAGCATTGGGGCCTCAGTACTGATTGAAGGTACTGTTGCTTCCATCGCTTCTTCCGTGATGCTGGAGAAGCAGACACGAGTAAACGTGGGCACGAGCGTCAACCAAGGAAGGAAGGAGCAACGCAGTGACTGAAACACGAGCGACCGCTAGCCGCTATATTTGCAGCGCGCGCAGTAGATGGAGAGCAGTACGGGGAGGAGAGCGCGCATGCGCAAACAACGCGCGCCCTTCCACGCCCCACCGCGCTGCTATCACGCACCTGTTACGCTGAGACCACGACGGAGCGAACGGGCTAACTACGACGCATGCGCGCGCCAGCTGGTGTTGAGAGAGAGGAGGGAAGGAGAGGCGCACCTGCTGCAGACGCGTAGCTGTTGACACCGTCCGACGCAGGAAGAGGCGAGGCTAAGAAATGCTCTGCATTTAAAAGGATAAATCAGGCAGTCATGAAGCGTTTTCAGCTCCCGGGAACGATCGGCGCGCACGTCGGCCATGCCTGCAAACACGCCAGCGCGCCTGCCAGCGCGGCACTGCAAGCGGCTCGGACCGGCCCAGACCACGGCAGAAACAGCTTATCGCCGCTCTTCGAAATCAATCTTATCGTGGAAAAGAACTTCCACATGCGAGAACGCAGATTTTAGTGCGATGAAAAAATGTACTATGGATTGTAATTCGCAGTTGCAGAGATAGTGGCGGTCAAATATCCACCGCGATGCTAATCCTAAAGTTCCCAACAGCGGGCAGACCTGAGCAAAACAAGCCGGTTGCGATCTGTCGGGGAATCCCCTCTCCTCGCCGCACGCGAGTGCGTTGCGTTTGGGTCTGAAGCGACTGCTTTAACGATGTGTCCTTTTGTCGAAACCAGGGTGTCGAACCGGAACCGGAACCGAACCGAAAACCGGAACCGAACCCGAATTTTTGCCCGGAACCGGAACTGAACCGGAACCGTATTTTTTCCGCCATTTTGGAACTGAACCCGAACCGGAACGAATCGAAGGAACCGTTCCGAACCCGTTCCGGGGCCTCAAAAATGTAATTTCTATTTGTAATTTCTAAATGTAATTTCTAATTTCTATGTAATTTGTAATTTCTAAATGTAATTTCTAAATGTAATTCTATAGTTTTCCATTTCGGTACAATACCTTGCGTCTGAAGATATTTTTCCACTCTCCAGACAGAACCATGAAATATTTTGCGTAGTCTGCAGTTCCCAAGGCCCATCATGTTCTCTTCTAATTATTGCCCTCGATTTAATGTAAAGTTGTCCGCATATACTATCAGTTTGCGTTAGGTACAACCCCTCTCTCCCAATTGTCTTTTACATTTAGCGTAACTTAAGTTATAAGGCATATTACGAGGCAACATATCATGGAATATTCTTCATGGTTTCTATCTGCATGGTGTTTAAAATCGTGCAAAGTTTTCAATGTGCAGTTAATTCGCATGCATACCTGTCCGCTTGTGAAGGCCTTCAGGGACACCATCAACAATAAATCCATATCTTCCACTTATTCTAGTTTGAATGGGCAGTTATATACAAACAGCACTGAGACACCAACACTCGCAGTTCTCAAAGTTAACGTCACTTTTTCTTGTATACAGTGCCGTTGTGTCCTTTGGTTACTGCTCTAAGAGAACATGAGATATTAAAAAAAGGGGAATCATAATTTCCACTTTTAAAGTATATTTGATAGCATTTTCATGTTATCTTGAATCTGCTCAACCTTAAACTTAAAAGGCGGATGGAATGAAGTCGATTAGTGCGGGTTAGCGGGTAGACTGGGGTGAATTAGTTAGGTGAGTGAATGAGCTAATGTGAATTAGTGGGACTGGTGTGTTGATTAATTTGGATTAAAGGAATTAGCGGGTCAATTAAGGCGGATTCGACGGTCGGACCAAACATGATATCTTTGGGGTCCTTGGCATTTGGAAATTTTGCAGCGTTCTCCTTCTCCACCAATCAGGAAATTTTGTCACGCACAAAAAAGCCCCAAAATTATGTAATTATGTGACGACCGCCTGAATGCTACAAAAGGTCTTTCTTTATGCCGGTATTGCGCTATTATGTTGTTGCTATATTAACATTGACATCTCGGACTAAAGTTAATAACTAATTGCCTAATGCATATTTTATATTCATCAAAGGGTTTTCAAAGCGTGTGTATATGTGAGGGGAGACAGTTGGAAAGAAACTAAACTGCAAGAAAAAAAAGGAAGGACGATCAACTGGTTTGATGCAAAGACGCCCGATAGCATTCTCAATAACTTCTTTTTTTGTTACCGTTCTGCAGCCTCCCACACGTGTAGCATCTCAACCCCCGAAAACAGTCCCCTCTAAGCTGAGGAAGCGGCGATAGCACGTGCGCTTAGCCAAAGCGGCGCCAAAACTCTCATAACAGACTCTTAGCAGGAGTGGCCCAACTTTTCCAACAGTCGATTGCATGTTACAACACTTCCAATGATCAATCAAAGACCACCAACGTGACCGGTCACGATTGTATGGGCACCAGCTCATACTGGCATCCCCGGCAAACAAGATCACCAACCTCGTGGGTCGAGATTTGACTCGCTTAGCCAGCGCTGATGAAGCCCGGCCCGAGTGCATGCATCCTGCAGTCACAGACCAGGAAGTTACTCAGCACTATGGCCTCTTCCATAGAACGTATTCCTCCCCGCACATATCGCTACCGATTGACCAGGAAAGATTACTCCGCACCCTGTGGGCATACACCTTCCCACACAACACCAGACTTCACCTATTTGACAGGACACAACTCTCTCCATTTCGTTGCTTCTGTAGAGAGCCTGGGAACATCATCCACATAGTAGGCGGCTGCGACAAGTGTACCGTAGATCCATCCAACCTCAACGTTTCCATAGAGAATTGGGAGACAGCCATGGCCAGCTCCGGCCTGGAAGATAAGGTGCTCATGATGGAAAAGGCTGTCGATTCAGTCGCCTCTCTGAAACTTTGCCTCGATTGAATTAAACTTCCCCCTCTCTCTCTCTCTCTCTCTCTCTCTCTCTCTCTCTCTACAAGTGATCATTACTGCTGCTTGTGACTTCACTTGGCTATCATCTTTCCTAGAGCCCAATTGCTGTCACCAGTCGCTGAAGGGCCATTAGCAAGTTCCTATCTCCGGTGGTTCCCTATCCAATGCCGTCCTATACACGCCGCCCAATGAGTCTTTGTATCCATTCTTTCTTTCTAACAGCTCTGTTAGCAGATAAAAGATGAGCAGAAGGAAATTTCTTTAAATGCCACCTGCCACGCTTGGCAGTCGGCGCCACATACTCGTCACACTACCATAGAAAACATTTTGCAGGTACAGTTAAAGCAGCTCTTCAAGAGTTTAGATAAACTCGCCGCTGTGGCTCAGTGGCTAAGGCGTTGCGCTGCTGAGCACACAGACGCGATTTAGATTCCCGGCCTCGGCGGCCACTTTTCTGATGGAAGCGAAAAGCGAAAACGTTCGTGTGTCCGAAATTTCGGCGCACGTAAAGATCCCCAGGTGGACAAAATTATTCCGGAGCCCTCCACTATGGCGCGCCTCGTCGTCGGCGTTCCGTGGGCGCGTTAAACCCAAAAATAAATAAATAAATAAATAAATAAATAAATAAATAAATAAATAAATAAATAAATAAATACATAAATAAATAAATAAATAAATAAATAAATAAATAAATAAATCAACACTTTCGATAAACGCTTTCACTCTTCTTCGCATTTGGAAGCACTGCGAAAACTATAGCTACTGCGAGCACAGAGCAACAGTGCGTGATTTGCTCGTCGCTGCGGATACACCTTCCGTTTCTGCTTCGCTTTTGTGGCTTTTTTTTTTAAGTAGCTATCAAATGCGTTCTATTCTGCAACTTAAGGAAAGCCGGCAAACAGCCGCTACACCGCTGTAAAGACGTCATTCATTGGTCGAAGAACGCGAAGACCGGGAAGGAGAGAAAAATATTTTGAGCAAGTTTTTATGTTATCTGACGAGGAGAGAGCAGTAATTTTTGGCTGAGGCACATTGCGACCCCATAATCTAATGTGTTGGTTGACTACTTTATGCAAGCACTCAAGATTTAGAAAAAAGTTGAAAAAAGTGTTGCAGGGTCGCATTAGTTTGGCGAAGACAAAATATTCGGACAAAGGAACCTTCATTATGACTTTGTTCTTATGCCGAATTGATAAGGAAACGAAAAGCGAGCACAAAAAATTAACAGAAAAAAACACGCCTGCTTTTTTTCTTAGAACCCGTCTGAACCCGTCTGAACCGGTTCGAACCGGTTCGAACCGGAACGGAATGGTGCTCTGGAACTGAACCCGAACCGAACCCGAAAGGCTTGAACCCGAACCCGAACCGAACCCGAAAAAATTCCGGTTCGACACCCTGGTCGAAACTACTTCTCTTTTGTTTTTTATCGTGAAGTTAA
Organism: Haemaphysalis longicornis; assembly: GCF_048455015.1. Taxonomy (NCBI): domain Eukaryota; kingdom Metazoa; phylum Arthropoda; class Arachnida; order Ixodida; family Ixodidae; genus Haemaphysalis; species Haemaphysalis longicornis. Next base: position 171,871,933 of record NW_027526422.1, read on the forward strand.
AAGTTTAGTTATTAGATGCGACGCTGAGAGCATCTCTTGTCGGCGGCCCTGTCCTCCCTGCGTGCATCCGTCGTCCTCGTCGGCGTCCGCACTCTCCTCCGCTCACCCCCTCTCCTCTCCGATAGCGAACACTCTCTCGCGAGGGGCATTGAATTGGATTCGATTTGATTTGATTCGCTTGGCTTGGCTTGGCTTGGATTGGAATAAAGTGGATTGTGTTGGATTGTGTTGCGTCATAGCCGCGGCAGACGCACTGGCGCCGGCGCGTGCCCAGGTGAAAGCGAACACTCTCTCTCCACATCTGCGGGTGCGCGGGCCAGCGCGCTCTCACTCCGCCGGTGGGCGGCGCTGCGCGCGGTGCTGCGCATGTGCACTACTCTCTCTCTCCGTAGTCTCCTCTCCTTCGGGCGCGCTGCGCCTATAACCGGTGTGCCGCTCTCCAGCGGCCTTTCGGTCGACGGTAGCTCTCCGATTGCACTTGAACCCCCCTCAGTGTCGCATCACACCAGGGTTCCAGCGAGGGGAGGTGGGCGTAATTTTTATTTTTGTTACGCTCACAACAATGTGACCGTCCGTGGTCACCACATTTCGAATTTCGCGTGTAACAGCCTAAACCGCAGTTTGTGATATCCGCCGTTAAAGCTTATTAACCGCGGTTAAACTGATCTGCAGTTACTTCCGCCATTGTAACTAGGGTATTAGTGTGGTGGCCGATCCAAAGAACGGATCTCTAAATAAGGCAAATAAAGGCTACGTTACCAACCACGGGACCATACGTGGTCGACTCCTGGGACGGGAGGGGCGACAAACAACTCCCCCTATGTGCCGATCAGAAGCCGTGTTTCGCTATTTCTGAACCGCCGATATGTCCACGCCTGATTCGTCGCCGGAGCGAGGCATACATAGGTAGACATACATTCACTCTAACAGAACACATGGTAACACATGGGTCATGAGGCACCACGGCTGAGCACAAAAAAGTTAGAAATTTTGTCATGATGAAAGACTCTACCAGCTTATCCTTGGCCAAACGCTTGTTGCGTTATCAGGCATCGTTATGACCGACACAGAATGTAAATTTGTATCGGTCTGCAAACAAGTTTTGGTTTTCACATGCACAGGGCACGACCAGTGATGCGAATGGTTCCCCGTCCAGGGAGGTACGATTATCGCAAAGCTAAAATCCTTTCTTCTGTCGACGCTCCGGTTAGACTGAGCGCGCCGTCGAAAGCGGGGCGGACCGTGAAAAGCGGTCAGCTAAAACTCTCAAATGTCACAATGAAAACCAACGCGCAATATAAAGCTTTGTAGCAGCGAAGGCGAAGGAGACCTTAGGTCCTTAGCGGCTTCTGATGGGCTCACAATTCATTACGGTGAAATGCTCAGGGAAATGCCGATCGCGGCGGCCGCGCAGTGCCTTCCCCCGTGAGATTCCACCAGCTTATCCTAGGTCAAGCGCTTGTTACGTTATAAGGCGTCGTTTTGAAGCGGCATTTCCTCTCCTGTCTTGTTCTTGCTTCGTGATTGGCACTTAAGTAGCCCACAACTGGAGATGCGCTTTACACTTAACCCTAAATAAACGTAATTCATTGCATGTGCGTCCTTTTCATAGGCACTTTGAATACGTTTAAGTCACCTCTACGAACATTTTTTAAGACAGCTGAAATAAAATGTTTGTCTAGTGGTCATGTGGCACCACAGCTGAGTACAAGAAAGTTAACAGCGGTCAAATTTAACTGATTCCAAACTTTGTCATGATGTATCAGCTTGCGCATTTTCTGTTCAAGTAAATTCTCCCGTACGGTGAATAACCTCGCTAATTGTATCAACGATGTGCGCGGAATTGATCGTTTCAGTTTGCAAGCCAACTGTTCCCTCACCTTTTTAATATAACATTACAAAAGTTCGTGGTTCGTCATTTAGAATTCTTCGGAAACGTGTTGTGACATTTCACTTAAAACAGATTTTCTGTTATCCTATGTAAGACGTACTGTTATTGAGACCATAAACGTGCAAATAAACATTAACAAGGTTTTATTCTTCAAGCAAACAAGCACACATTTCACACCAACTGCAAAAGAATGCTAGCGTTGCACCCAGTATAGGAATGTTCTAAATCAGCTGGCCTGGAGCGCGGTGAAAGATTCCCAGTGTATTTGAACTCACTAGGCCGCACAATAGGACGAGGAAAAACGTCTTAAACGCCTTTCGAGCATTTATCTAGCGCGAGACAGGCGTAACGAAAAGGCATAATGTGTATGTAGTTGCGACCGAAGTTCTCTCTCGAAATGTTATTGCATCCATGACTAGCGCTGAAGTTCGGACATAACTGCGCCACTTCCACGCCGACTGGTTTGTGGATAGAACACCTGGAGTTACATTCGGTGGTAAGAACATAGCGCCTGACTTCTGGTGAAGGAGTTGCGGGGTGGTCTCTGTTCTTCGAAGTTCTACATCGCTGGCTTATATTCAGCCCTTAATGCCGTAGCCGAGACCGTAGCCACCCCCATAGCCAGCACCGTAGCCGCCGCCATATCCGCCGCCGTAGCCGCCGCCGTATCCTCCCCCGAGGCCTGAGTGGGCCACAATTGCGCCTCCACCATGAAGCTTGTTCACTTGGTGCAGAGTCTTGACCAGAAATGCAGGTCCGGCCACCACTTTGCCGTAGCCAGGTCCTCCGCTAATAAGGGCGACGCTGCCTCCGACGCCGACGCCACCGACGCGGAGGCCTCCACCGAAGCCTCCACCATAGCCTCCTCCGTATCCGCCTCCGACACCGACACCACCGACGCCGAGGCCTCCACCGAAGCCTCCACCATAGCCTCCACCATAGCCGCCACCATAGCCTCCTCCGTAGCCACCCCCGAAGCCGCCACCGTAGCCACCCACAATAACGCCTGCCAGGGCTGCGGCCAAGCAGGCGCAGAGTACAAGTCCGGAGATCTCACGAAACAGACAAAAGAAAACAAAACACCGAAATGTGTTAAGGCAGTGCAAATATCGATTATATCAAATCATAACTACAATTAGCACTGAGCACTGCAGTTCTTTTATTCAACAAAGCTTTATGAAAGAACAAGATATAGGACAAACATCAATATTTCACGAGGCCACAGCTTTCGGTAATACGAGACGTTCCTTTGCTTCTACGGCAACGAAGTGTTGACCGCGCTTAGCGGCATTCCTGGCGAGAGCAACGGTACGAGTGCATACAGTTTGGAAAATGTGGCACTTTTTTCATGCCATGTCACCAGTGAAAACAAGAGGGGGGGTGGGGTGGCGTTGCAATGCGGCAGTACACTGAGCGTTTTAGAAACCCTGAAGGCAGAGACGCACTTGTAAGTAGAACCGGTTCGTCTTGTACGCGTAGAGACTGGCGTAGCGTGACTCAGGGCACTCTGGCTTCGTACACGCACCACTACGTATATGCGGGATCGGTTATGGCAAAGCGGTTATGGCTCCCTGACGGGTGGGTTCCAAATTCGAGAGACGATTTACGGCCAGTGTATATCATGCATCCATTCTGCCAAGACGGGCTGTTCACGCGAACGAGAGGTGAGAAGTGACGGAAAGAGTCACAATACAGCTCCGCCGCTGCGGCTGTATGTGTGACCCGTGTTCCTTCCTAGTCCTCACGGGCCCCAAATGAATCCCCGTGCATCTCCTATGCGATTTCTCCCGACGTGCTTTGTTCGCAATATTTTCTGCCGGAAAGGGGAAAGACGAGCAAAATTATTTATTTTACGCAGGCTGAGAATTGAGGCCCGATTATAAAATTTCGGAAATCTATATTCCAGATAAACAGAGCACTAATATAAGAAAAATCTGCTTGTCAGAAATATAGAAATGCCAGAGCCAATCACAAAGGCACTACAGTTTAGTCTCCGAACACTCTACGGGACTGCATGAAGAGTTTTTGTCTTGCTGGAACTTAATACGGGCACATTATTTGCAGCTTTAAAAGCAAACAACAATTAGCGGAAGTGGAAAGGGCTCCTAGTTTAGTTGCACGCTTACCAGGGCGTTCATTTCGGATGCTTCGTTGAACGGCGACTGCTACTGAAGTGTGTTTGCACCAGAGACTTTTGCGGCTTATATACCTTAGTGAATCGCTGCAGAGAAGGTAAGGCAGAGATGTGGGGAACTTGGAACTGGGTCTTAGTCACGTACCGCGATTGGATGCTTATCTACACTGTAGCGGGCAGCAATAATTCTACACGATGCGGCACGCTTCCTCACGGGGCATAAGTTGCTTTTCCGGGGTTCCTTGCGGCCAACGAAAGCGGAAGGAAATCTACAGTGTGAGCGGCCGTTGCCAAGGCCTCTTCTTTGCGAAAATTTAAAAGAGGGGAAAGTATATGTTTTATATTGAAGGAAAGCACAGTGTTCTCACGAACTGAATACAGTAATACCTCTATAATTCGAAGTAGCAAACACCAGAAAATATTTCGAGATAAACGAATTTTCGAGATACGCAAAGCTGCCCGAATTGCCATGAAACTCGAATTGATATACTCTTCGTTTAATACTAGCGCTGCTCTCAGGGGAGGCAAACAAAAAAAAACGCATAAGGCAAAAAATAGCTATTTTTCCTCTTACAGGTGGTAGCTGCCCTAGGCAATATTCCCCTCTCCGCTTTTTCTCCACCAGCATTCTAATCTTGTCGTCGCCTCGACAGCCTTGAAGTTCAGTCCCTCTGTGCTACCCTTAAATGCTAGGCCTTCTGGAAGCCGAATATTTTTCTCATGTAGATTTGGATGGATACCCTCGCATTCTAACAGTATGTGCCGCCTAGTTGCTGTTTGTTTTTTCCGCAGACCAGGCATGCCCCATCATTGTGTTTATACTTCCACAGAAAGCTCTCAGTTCACGAGCAACCTGCTCTCGCCTCAAAAACCAAAGCACTGCCCTTGCAATTATCGTAGAAAATGTCCTTTCTGATATCCAATTTCTCAGCCTTGTACATCTATAACGATGTTTTAGCTTCCATTTTTTCTTTCCATTTTCTCTCCTTTTATCTGCCTTGCCTCTTGGCTATTTTTGATTCCCCACTGTTCTTCCCGTACTCAATCGTTGGCCTTCTAGTCTTCTTTAGCCACTGCGTGTACCGCGCTTTTCATGTATAGGTACCTCAAAACCTTACATGTTCACCTACGTTGATCCATTTGTCTCAGCCTCCTCTCAAAACCTCTCTGAGAAGTAGCACCTGGAGGCACCTTACGTGACAGGATCAGTCACCGGAACTGTTCTTGGCAGCGTGCGGCATGCGCTGAAGCCGTGGAAGGGTCTCGTAAGATATGATCGTCAGGCGCTCTTTTATTGCGTATGGATTCTTTGGCAGTTACCCATAGCACCAACAGTGTAGGAGCCTGCATTGCACAAAAATACCTTTGGTCGATGTTACAGAACCAAATTGTTGTAATTTTCTGATGGAGGCAAAAAGCAAAAACGCCCATGTGCACGAGATTTCGGCGTACGTTAAAGATCCTCAGGAGGTCAAAATTAACCCGGAGCCCTCCACTACGGCGCGCCTCATCGCCTGCGTTGCGTCGGCGCGTTAAACCCCACAATCAATAAAATCGTTTTAATTGTGTATATAAATTTAATTCGTTGAACGAAATTTTCAGAAAACCGACTCGACACAAAATTGAAAAGAAGGGGAATGGGAAATTAATTAAAATTAGTGTTTGAAGTGAAGAATGTCTCTCTCATATACAGCCATCGTATGAAGAAGACAAATAAAAGAACGCCTGAGAAAACAAGTCGCACCCAAAACAAAGAAATTACGAAATCTCACCAGCGGTGTAACACGCTCTAGTTGCACAATTATGCATAATTGGTGAAGTTATTGCTATGAATCCATATGAAACTGTAATTATGCACAACTTAACTCAGGCGAACGAGATTAGAATAGCGAAATGCGGCGTAAGGGAGGTGCTTGAAATCAGGGGTGCTATTCCAGAAGACCCGACGTTGAGCGAAACTCGGGCAACGACGAGCTTTGCCACGTCCTCCTGACCTTGTGGTACAGTTTTCAGGATGTTTTAAAAATGCGGTTCGTGCGATTCCCTTAATTTGGGTGACGTAATCGGGCAAGGCAGGGGAGTGGAACTTCCTATACCTTGCATGGGACGCGATATTCGCTCGCAGCGCCGGACAAACCCCAGGTTTTTTGGGGCGGTACTAAAAACATGGCGGCACGCTGTAGACATGCACTGGGAGACTCCATTTTGATGAGGACTTAAAAGTCGAGCGGGGGGGGGGGCAATGCAGCGCCAAATTCAATTGGGACAAACATGCAAGGGGAAGATATTCAGATGGCCAGCGCACGGTGAGCCAAGCCAAGCCAAGGGTGTGACACGTCGTCGCTCTTCGCTCCTTCGGTTTTGGTGATTTTACGTGTATCAGCCTTGGAACTGCTGCCCAGATTGCTGTGATCCTCTCCAAAGACCCCAGGCCCCTCACCGACCGGTCAGTGACGACGCCCGAGGCGCTGATGCGGCCCTCGGGCCAGCGTTGCCTCATCGTCGCCGAGTAGGCCTAGCGTCCGCCGGCACCGCCGGCCCCAGAGCTAGGCGCGCAGCGGTTGCTATGGCAACACCAGGGCTACGCTCACTCTGCATGGACGCGACTCTGCAGCGCGACAGCATGGAGACTGAAACTACCGCCGTTCGACATCTTGCTGCGCCGGATCCGATGGAGGAACAACCAACTCCCGTAACGGGTAATGGTGGTCCGAGTGGCTCTAAGAGGCGAGCATGTGAGCAACCATTGGGAGTGCCTGCTACGTCGACTCAGGACACATTTGTGCGTAAACGTGACAGTGCATCTGCAGTGCCTGCGGTGGCGCCCGGGGTATCGCCGCTGTACAAAGTGGCGATTAAACCACGGGAGTGCTTCAACGTGACGACTCTGCCCAACAGGGTCCTTCAAGCCACCCTGGACTCCTGCCTCCAAACCAACGGGTTCCAAGGTTTCGCCATTCACCGTCCCACCAACACCATCTCCGTGTGGGTGCGTTCGCTAGCAGATGTTGACCGTCTTTGCGGCCTGAAAGAGATCCCCCTGCCCGCTGGTACTGCAGTGGGGGTTCAAGCGTACCTGATTTCGGGCTCCGACCTTCGCAGGTATGTCGTCTTCGGCGTCGACCCCGACGAGTCACCGGAAACCCTTGCGGCTACGCTCACATGTACGTCCCACAAGATCTTGCAAGCCCGATACATGGGTCGCGGCCGAACATGCCTAGTCACCCTTCAGGGCCCGGTTTCTGCCCCAGCTCGCATCACATATTATGGTGGTATCCTGCGATTCCGCCCGTACAAGTCAGGCGTGGTCTATTGCTACCGGTGTTTTCGGCCCGGCCATATGCGTTCCTCATGCCCGCAGCCTGAACAAGAAACGGAAAACTCGCAAGAAGCTGTTAAATATAAATGTGGCATATGCAAAAAGGACGACCACGATGTTACGTCCAAGGAGTGCCCCGTTAAGCGCAAGGCTAATGAAGCTGCTCGTCGCCAGAATACTCGCCACCGCAAATCGAGACAGCAAGACGCGTCCGATGGTGGGGTTGCGACGTCTAACCGATACGCGGTTTTGACACCCACCGATGAGGAGGTGTTCCCTCCGTTAAGCCTGGAGACTGAGCCCGAGGACACCCTTACGTATAAGGAAGCACTCAAGCGGGGCAAGACACGCCGGAATCGAAAGGAACACCTGCATGAGCCAGCAATGCAAGCTTCTGGGGAGCTGGCAGAAGTCGAAAAGCGTCTCAGTACGCTTCAGGAGGAAGTACGACGTCTTCGCCAGCGGAGAACTTTGCTCACCCGCTTGTCTGAACGGTCAGCGACCGCTGATAATCGCTCTTTTGCTGCTGCTACGCCTGCCTCACTTGCGCCACCGCCATCTGCCATGCTATCTCCGATGGAACTCCTCAATTTCGTGGCGCAGCAACTGCAACATCTGTCATCGGTTTTGCTGGCACACCTTCCATCGATGCAATGATTCCGAGGGACTACAAGTTTGTGCTGCAGTGGAACTGCAGAGGACTGGCAAGCAAGGTGGGGGAGCTTCGCTACCGTATACTTATCGGAAGACTCCCTGCCTGGGCCTTGCTCCTACAAGAAACTAATTCACTTCCTAATTTGCCTGGATTGAACGCCTATGCTTCACCGAGTATTTTGGATCGTCGGTGCAGTGCTGTGTCTGACTCACCCGGCAAAGCCGCAGTCTATGTCGCCAACTGTTACCCGCAGACTCAGGTTAACCTAGAACCGTGGTGCAATGACTGGCAGGAAGTAGTGGCCGTGTTAGTGAGCCTTCCTCAAACAAAGGTAATACTAGTGTCCTGCTACGTGCGCCCGCACAGCGGGAGTTCTCCAGCGTTGCGACTAGGGTGGATTCAGCATCTCCTCCGCGCGCACCCAGGGTGCGCTGTGCTGGTCGGCGGAGATTTCAATGCACCGCATCCCACATGGGGATATCCGTACTCTAGTGCCCGAGGAACGATAGTGTTGGACGCGTTCACGGATGCGCATTTCGCTCTCCTCAATCCTGTGGACACCCCAACCCGTCGACAGGAGCATCCGCGGAGCCCTCCATACTCCCCCGACCTTTCGTGGTGGCTTGGAGCGCGTACAGTGTCTTGGGACCGGGAACCGGACTGCTGGGGAAGTGACCACTATCCCATTCGCCTCGGTTTAGCTCCGGATATAAAGCGCTCAAACAGACGCCAGTGCTTTGTCACAGACTGGGACTTGTTTCGGGAGGGCCTGAACACGTCCGTCTGTGAAGAAACCTCGGATCCGCTGCGTGTGCTATGTAGTGCCCTTCGGGATGCCACGCGCACATCCTGGGTAGAGGAGAACAAGCCTGCACCAGACCTCCATCTTCTAAACCTGTGGGCAGCTCGACGCAGAGCAGAACTGGCGGCCAATAAACAGCCCACAAATCCGGAATTACGGAATTCGTTGCACCGCCTCACTGCAGCCGCGCGCCGTCATGAAAAATCGCTATCCCGTCGACGGTGGTTGGACTGGTGTGCCTCACTAGGCCCATCTTCTACCAGCGCGTCTGTATGGCGCACTTTTCGTAGTATGGAGCGTGGTGGCCGCCCCCAAGACCCGGCAGCCACGGCCTGCCTTGCCTCTGGACGCACTCCGAGCCAATTTGCTCCAGATGTGGCCAAGCAGTTCTTCCCGAAGTACGACCAAGCTCCACCAGCATTTGTCAGCCTACCTACTCTTCCACCGGAGGCTGGGTTGCTCCCAAGCCGGGAAGGTCTTGACGGGATACAGGCTCCATTTACCATGGCTGAGTTCCTTGCAGCTATTGATAAGGCTAAACTGCGCACAGCGCCGGGCCCAGATGGTGGAACATATGAAGTGTTTAAGAACATGGACGGTCTTGGTCTGCAGTGGTTACTGGACTGGCTCAACAGTGTCTGGGCGTCCGGCGACATTCCACTTACCTTGAAACATGCCGAAGTGGTACCTATCCCGAAACCTGGGAAGCCCCCAGACCAGTTGAGTAACCTCCGTCCTATCGCACTGACATCCACCCTGTGCAAGCTACTGGAACGGATGCTCGCCACGCGCCTTTCCTGGTGGCTGGAACGATACGGGTGGTATCACCCAGCTCAGATTGGGTTTCGTCCTCACCTGGGAACAGAAGATGGCCTGGACCATATGTCATCTATGGTGCTTTTAGGTGGCAGGTCACGTAAGATCCGTACGATCTTGGCTATGGAAGTTGAAAAGGCGTATGACAACGTGAGCCACTCAGCTATAATCAGTGTTCTGCAGAGACTCCACCTGCCACCAGCAGTATGCCATTTTGTCAAATCCTTCCTTCACAACCGCTCGTTCTCTATCCGCATAGGCAAGGAACGCGTGGGACACTTTGTTTCGGAGCGAGGCGTGCCTCAGGGCTCCGTATTGTCTCCTGTGCTGTTCAACGTGGCCCTATTACCCTTGGCGTGGCAGCTGGATAGCATACCGGACACGTTTTTTCTCGTCTATGCGGACGATATCACTGTGTGGTCGGTGCACGACATGTTGTCTCGTCAAGAAGCAGGTCTACAGGCTGCCGTTGACATTACGTCACAGTGGTGTTCGCTTATTGGCCTGAAGCTGTCTCCGCAAAAAACCACTTACATGTCTGTCACAAATCGTAGTGGTCGAGAACGGCTGTTGCAGACACCGATATCCCTGTTCTTGAATGGTGAACCCCTTGCCGCCACTGATCATATGCGTATACTGGGACTGGAAATCAGTGCAACTGGGTCGGCATCCTCATGGGTCCGCTGCACCCGACAAAAGGCCACCAGAATGTTACACTTGTTCCGCCGAATCGGCCAGAAGTCAGGTGGTGCCTGCTCTCGAGTCATGCGTACGCTAGTGCGTGCTATCTTCCAGCCTCGACTAGTTTACCAAGCCCAGTTCCAACACCTCACCTTGCGCGACTGGGATCGCTTAGAAACTGCAAATAGAGAAGCAATGCGAGTTATCACCAGACTCCCTCGCATGACCTCTATACCGACACTTCAAGCCGAAGCGCAACTGAACACGCTGGATGAAATCGTACATCAGCGTCGATCGGCTCGTCGTTTAAAAATTCAATCGATTCCCGCCGCGGCAGCACTTGCACACTACTACGATCGTGCTTCGCCTCTGGTACCTCGCTTAGCGGAGCCCCCTCCATGGCAGCGACCTCAAACTACGGACAACCGGCCTCCAGGGTGCATAAAAAGCATTCACCCCCAAGAGAAGCAGGCCAACCCACCGCTTCCTTTTGACTCGCCAGAGGGCCTTCAAGCGCATGTGGACGCAGGGGTAGCCGACGGCATCCTCCACACAAGCCTTGTCTGCCCCACTATGCCATCCATCAACCAGACATGCTCGTATTTCACAGAGGCGCCACTTCTCTGTTGGCGGAGCTGGTTGCCATTCGAGATGGCCTGTGTGCTTTAGCTTCTGAGCTCGGCGCTGCCCCACCACCGCGCTTGGTGTTATACACCGATTCCACTCAGGCTGCTCGAGAGCTCCGGCGCGTCAACAGTACACTGGGCATTACATGCGAGGTGCACCAGATACTCCAATCATTCCCGTGCCCTGTTCGCGTCCTCTGGACCCGCCGGAGCACGACCACGCACGCCCTCGCCGACTCAGCCGCTCACCCGCAGCAAGTGGTGTACCCACTCCCGTTTCTACAGCTCTCACTGGAAGACACCCTACTCATCAAGAAAGATATTCTTCGGCGCTCCACGCGTGCCCTTCTCCCTCCGCGTGGGTCTGACCTTCCTGGCGGCTTAACCCGTCGTGAAGAGGTCGTGCTTCGAAGAATCCGCCTGGGCGTCGCACTGACGCCTGCTGTGCGAGCAACGTGGACTTCTAGTCTTGCAGATCCTTCCCCGACCTGCCCCTACTGCCCTGCCCCTGTTGCTGAAGCGACATTGGAACATTTGCTAGGGACGTGTACAGGGCTTCAATCAACCCGAGCTCGACACATGGGGCCCACAGGACATCGCCCAGGGCGACCTCCCGATATTCATCGGTGGGCGCACGGCCCACTTTACAAGAAACTGTTGGAATTTATTTCCGAAACTGGGCTCTATAGTTTCCTGTAGTGCGCCCGCCTCACACTGTGTCTTTCTTTCTTTCCTTTTTTTTTTGCTTTCCTTCTTTGTTGTTCCCCTGTCCTGTTTTGTCTATTGTTTTCCTGTTATCTATGCCCTGTGGCAAAATGGCGCAATAAAAAAAAAAAAAAAAGCCAGCGCACGAGCGTGCACGTGTTCCACAACCCGCCACATTATCAAAAAGGCAGTTGTTTTGATCTGCCTGATGAAGTTTGGCGCGTCCTCTTCTTTTTGCACCACAAAGTACGACGTTCTTTAGGTTTATTAGTACACAGAATCTACACAAGAATGAAGAGTACAGTTATTTTTATTGCCTAAATGTACCATTCATACAGTAAAAACGCAACTTGGTTATTTTACCCTTTTAGTCGCAAACAAAAGTGTATGATACATGGCCGCGTGCTAATAACTAGGTATCCAGCCAGTGCATATCTGTCCAGTGCCTTGTCTGTCCTAGGTCCGCGTAGTCTCTGCTGGTGAAATGGGCAGGACACAGCCGGTAGCTGCTGTAGATCTGTCGAGGTGGTAAACGAGCCAGGTCCTGCCTTCTCGCACACTGGAGCCAAACGCGAGATCTGGAACATAACAAGCACGTGTGTACATATGGGTTAGAATGAATACTACCTGTATTGCTATACTCTCAGGCGCACATAGTTTTGAGTGAAAACTTGCATCTGTATTTGGAATAAACGTTATCCGATATATTAGGAATCTTTTTTTCTTAAAATCATTTTGGCTACAAAGACGACTTGTGACCACACCAATCGTTAAGGCAAATTTTAAATTAAAATCAGCCTTTATTATTAAGAGACACGGAAACGTTTTTCTATTTGTGCGACCATATTGTTTGGTGGCAATGATCCAGCTTTCCTCCTAATCCAACATACATTTCTGCACACAAAACAGCCATCCCAGACAAGAATCGCTAAGCAATTATTCAGGCATATATTCTTTCGCGTACTATGTATTCCTCAGGTATTTCTCGGGCCCTGCTGTAAACTGGTTATAAACACCTCATTTAAAAACCTCCAATTAATTACTCGCAAAGGTTAATCCAGCATTGTTGGCTTTTGGTATCGGATTATAGCTTATCAGCTTATTATTTATCGGTGTATAGCTGTACCTGCGTTCTCGTGAATATATAATTCTTGTACTTAAAGCTGAAACTCGAAGCACGGAACTGAAGCGTAAATTAATAAGTGGCGGAATTATAGCTGTGAATGTATTAAAAACATACACAGTAATCGCTTAGTTTGTATATTTATTGCAACAAATTTATTCTGATATGTTCCGTTGATTCACGTGAATTGAAAATAAAGAACACACAATTCAAACGCAATACAATAATTTATGTATTCACTACTTAGTTAACATTGTGCTAACAATCCGATATGAACCTATGAACCCACCCTTTGAGCCAAAAGTGTATGGGAGATGCCTTCCTCCACCTGTGGACATAAATAGGCTGATAATAATAACGATAACAATGATAATGACAATGATTATAATAATCCCAATATCATCAATATTAATAACAACAACCCATGCTACAAAAACAAACTAAACGCAGGCAATGAAAAGATAATGAAAAGAGCGCAGGTAAGCTCACACCGTTCCATTATACTTATTGTATATGTTGCCTCATATACATTTTGCTTTACCGTGCATTCAATTGCGCTACATTGCAAAAAACACGATTGAAACGCATTAAATCAATAACGCACGTATAAACAAACGTGTGTAGCTAATGTAGACATTAGATTAATTACCAGATGCTCTGCCGCTCATTTAAAATGCGTAATTCGAGTCAAAGAAGACAATCAGAATGTAATAAATAATGGTGCACGTGTATGCTCACTTAAATTATAAAGCCCCTGTTGCAACCACATTCTGCTATCTCGTGCAAGCGTAGAAACGCAAACCGAGCAGCATGCAGATCGTAAATTTTGTCCGCCGGAATCCACAAGAATTTTATGTCGGCCTGGCGTGAAGAATCTTGAAACCACTCAGTACAGCGCGATCTGTAATGACGGCGCGAATCCATTCTTGCGCCTGTTACGATGAAACGAACTTTACGGTGGTAAAAACGGCCTTCGGAACACCGTGGATCTTAGCATACCTTTTGGCGCGACAAGAAACGCCCCTTTTCAGCGGTGCCAGGAAGGAAGGCACGGTTCCCGTTTTTCACTGCGGGTGGCGCTCGTATTTTCGCAAACTCGAACTGCAACATTTACGTTCATTTGCATATTAAAAACTCCGTAATTAAGAAGTAAGCTGGTAATAGATATAAAATGCCACAACAACGTTCATTTATGCTCGCATGTAGTACAGCCCTTGAACGTTATGATCGCTGTAGTCAAGGGACAGAAAAAATTGCCCATCTCCCCGCGAGGGGGACTCGAGTAATTGCGTCGCATAGGGATGGGTGTATTGCGTTAACGTTTAGTGTTTGGGGAGTTGGTGGTAGTGAATGCGTTGTATCAGCAGCTTCTTGACGTAGCTTGATTGATTGTAGGGTTTAACGCGCCGGCGCAACGCAGGCGATGAGGCGCGCCGTAGTGGAGGGCTCCGGATTAATTTCGACCACCTGGGAATCTTTAACGTGCGCCGAAATCTCGAATACACGGGCGTTTTTGCTTTTCGCCTCCATCAGAAAAGCGGCCGCCGCGGCCGGGAATCGAACCCGCGACCTCGTGCTCAGCAGCGCAACGCCTTAGCCACTGAGCCACCGCGGCGGGTATCTTGACGTAGTTTGAATGAGTCAAGGATATAAAGCGCGTTCGTAGCCTTCCATCCTGTGTCGGTTTTGTGGCGCAGTGGGAAGAGCACCATGTACCTCGCGTTCCGCCCGCAGGGTCGTGGGATCGAAACCAGGCGCCGGTGCGTATTATTTTTTTATATAGTGTAGGGGGAGGGGTGCGGACCTGTTGTTGAGAGCGAGGAGGGTAGCGGGATGCGGGAGAGGAGAAGTGGGGGAGAGGGCGCACCTGCGCGCTGAGCTGTTGCGGACGGACGGCGGACGCTACATGTGAGTTAAAGAAATGCTCTGCATTTAAAACGGCGGAGTTTCATCCCCCTGGCCACGGCAGCACGCGCCCAGCAAGCGCGGCTTGGGCATGACTCATTTTACTGAGCGTTCGTTCATTCCGCTGTTGCACCGGTGAGTACTGGGAGAAGCAGGTATCAAACTGCTTCCGTTGATTAAGTTTCTTTTTTCTGAAAATGTGTAATTCATTACGGAACCCTTTTTTTTTTAATTTCGAACTTTACTAGGCATTTTTTTTTTCAGAATGATTTGCCACTTAAGAAGCAGTTCCTGCCGTAAGTGAAGTAAGTGGCAGTACACGTAATTGATTGATTGATTGATTGTAGGGTTTAACGCGCCGACGCAACGCAGGCGATTAGGCGCGCCGTATTGCAGGGCTCCGGATTAATTTTGACCACCTGGGGATCTTTAACGTGCGCCGAAATCTCGTACACATGGGCGTTTTTGCTTTTCGCCTGCATCAGAAAAGCGGCCGCCGCGGCCGGGAATCGAACCCGCGACCTCGTGCTCAGCAGCGCAACGCCTTAGCCACTGAGCCACCGCGGCGGGTCAGTACACGTAATCACGGGACAACGGCCGATACACAAAAAAAAAGAAAAGCGCGGATGGAAACGCGCCAAGATTGAAGCGCTGCTAGATCAAACCCCTTGGTTTTCTTGTATAAAACAAAACTTTGCGTAGCAACAGAGTGTTTCACGGCACCTGTAGTGCTTCATAGTCGTGCCAAGAAGACGTGCATCACTGCTCGAGACGTACTACAAACGCAATGCATTCCTAGCTGATAGGTTCATTGATTAATTACTGATTGGGGGGCTTAACGCGCTGAAGCTACAACGGGACTATGAACCGTGCGTAGTGGAGCGGTCCGGATGAATTATGACCATCTGGAGATTTTTACATGCGCTAAAATCTCGAAACAGGGGCGTTTTCGCTTTCCGCTTCCATAACTGGTCAGTTAGCACCTTTCTTTGTAAAATAAAAGAGTTTAAAATTATAATAATCGCCTCAGTGGCAGAGGTGTACGTAAAACAATCGGGGCGAGTTTCAGTTGCTACAACATTTAATGGCATCCTGTTTTTTTTATTGTGAATAGGTTTCAGTTTAGTACAACACTTAATGGCATCCTATTTTTTTCTTTATTGTTGAAATCCGCCATACCTACAAAGATAAGACAAAGTCTCCCTCCACCCCTGGTCAGGCAGCAGTTCTGGTGCACAAGTCGTGCCACTCAGTTCAAGACAGATGGGATAAAGCAAGCAATACAAATCGAGAAGTAATTATTGTCCGCGTTCAACCCCTAGTGGGGAACCTGTGCTCATGGTCTCGGTAAATTACAGGCTGAATGAAACTCCCGGGCTAGGGATTCCTATGACTGGATATCGCATATTTTCTGGCTAAAATCTTCTTGTCCAGTTATTATTGGAGGCGACTTCAACGCAAAAATTACTCTCTGAGCTTATTCCCACTCCGATCTACGCGGGAAACTCCTAGAAGAAGCACTGGAGTATAGCCCCCTCCGACTCTGCAATGAACCTTTCATTCCTACCCGGATAGGTCTCCACAGCTGGCAGCAAGACACCACACCGGATCTAACCCTTGCCACATTCGGCGTCATTAAAAACTGGCGAACACTGGAGTGTACATGGGGCAGTGATCACTTTCCTATTCTGCTGCACTTGGACAGCAAGAAATTCCGCTCCAAGAATACGTACACAAACGTCAACTGGGATCTTTTTCGCTCGCAATTCCACGTGAACGCACACCCTGAGCCGTCAGAGTTTGTTGCCTCTGTGAAGGAAGCGCGCAACCTATCCACAGAGACGGTAACAAGCATAGCTGAGGTCAATAATCCGGACGCCCACATGCACAAAGTGCTTCGTACCGCTGAAAGCCTTACCTAAGGTATAGAGAACGCGGTAAACGTCATCATGACCTTATGAAAATAAAATGACATTACAAAGTTATAAACGAATATCAAAAAATCCTCCAATCTGAAAGCTGGCATAATCTCTGCGAACGACTTGGGCAAGAATGCGGTCTCTCACATTTGTGGAGCCTCTTTCGGGGTCTGAGTGGACGGGCGAAAATACAACTTTCCATTCTAGAAGAAATGTGCCTCCCTACTAACTACTGTCGAGTGGAAGATACTCTTGTGAAGTCTCTCTTCCCGCACGCCACGGCTGACATCTCGACCCTCTCAACTTTGCCTGAAATCTATATACGTGCACTGCTCGCTGAGGTCGACTCTCCGTTCACCGAGAGCGAGCTGCATATAGCCATCTCCCAAGGAAATCTCAAATCTACACCGGGCCATGACCAAATAAAATGGCAAGACCTTCGAAATCTTCCATCATCGGGTCAAGCGGCCCTCTTAACTGTCATCAATGGATGCTGGGATACTGGGCAAGTTTCTGACCTCTTGAAAATGACAATCATTCACCCCATCCTAAAACCTGGCAATGATTCCAGAAAACCCGAGAATCTCCCACCCATCGCATTAATTTCTGTTATTTTCAAGTTGACAGAACGTCTCATAAACAACAGGCTTCAACGCCACCTGGAACACACAAGATGGTTCCACCCGGCCCTCACGGGATTTCGCCCCAATTTAGGCACACATGATTACCTCTGGCTTCTTCATCGAGTCATAAACCGGACATCCCGCAAGAGCCTACCCGACTATGTCCTAGCCCTTGATATGCAAAAGGCGTTCGATAACGTCAGTCAAGAAGGCATCCTGCATGAACTAGGCGCTGCCTTCCCCAGTCAGAAGGCTCAGCGGTGGATTCGCAGCTTCCTAGCGCACAGACCCATTCGCCTTAACCCAAAGAAAGCAACGCCGAATACCTACTACCTTGACAGAAGAGTTCCCCAAGGTTCAATTCTCAGAGCTTTACTCTTCAATCTGGCCATGAATCTTGTAGCCCGCACCCTTGAAATGGACTCAGCGGCGAGTTTTACCTTCTATGCTGATGATATAGTTGTGTGGACCGAGGCTGCTGATTATCACTCAAAAGAATCTATGCAGGCTGAACTCCAGGGCTGCTGTCTTTAGCTTGGAGCACACCCTCTCCCGATTCCAGCTGAAATTATTCCCCAACAAGACCGAATTTCTCAGCATCGATGGCAAGCGTTCGACCGACCCTGACCAAGTCCTCCACCTAAATATCGCCAATACGACTCTTGAATCAAGAAATGGTACCATCAAATTACTTAGCCTCCAGATTAGCAGCTGCAATAGCCCCACTACATGGATCCGTCATCTTCGAACAACATGGCGCTCCACCTTGCACCTCATTACACGTCTATCCAATAAATACGGTGGCTTACACCAAGACGCCTGTATCAAGCTTGCGCGCGTCGTTGCGCACGGCCGACTGTCTTACGGATTTCCCGTATATAAATTCCGTCCCCGGCATCTCAGTGAACTAACCATATTAAACAGACACCGCATTCGTACCATAACGGGCCTACCACGCCACACTAGAACGGACCTGCTGGAAGAAGCAGTGCCATTTCCTCCGATCACCAATCTAGTCGAAGAAGTCAAGCTGCGATTCCAGAAGCACTTCGAACACATGCCGCAGTGACGAGCTATTTTTAAATGGGACACCTTGTACAGCGATTTCGACCCTGCAGTCTTTCCTAAATCCATCCCACCTTGGGAGAGACCTGCAATCGGCCCTATCCGACGACCACCCATTCCCCGACGTCAACGAACAGCTAGGGAACAGTACATCCGCACCCTGGCCAACGACAAAGCCCACGATGAAGTTGATGTATTCACCGATGCCGCTATCCAAGACATAACAGCTGTTGTTGCTTGGACTTGCCCCGAGGTTCCATAACTCGGTGGTTCTCGCAACTATACGCACACCTACGGCCTCTCAGACGAAGTGGAACTCTTTTGAATTCTGGGCGCAGTTCAAAGCATCCAGACCCATTGTTCAACCATCCACCCAAGTTCCGCATCATCACTGACTCGCACGTTGCCCCCCGGGAACTGAATAAGACCTTCACGCCTAACTCTACGGCCACGAACATCCTCCACTTAGTACGGGACCTGTCTCATGAAGGAATCACGATACGCATAGTCTGGACACCTGCGCACACGTCTGGAGCGGACGGCAACCGAATGACGTACAACGCTGTGCGCTGCCTATTCCCAAATTCAGGTGAAATAGCCGCTGCTGTCCCACATGATATAAAAATTCGCATGCAATGTGGCTGACTACCGGAGAACGCGCGTGCGTATTGAGCTATCTCAACAAGCGCCGTGCCGGGAGCAGCGGCCTAGCCAGGAATTTTTTTCAGGGGACGGGATAGGGGGAGCTCGACTAAAAGAGGGGGGGGGGGTTGTTTTCGAACCGCTAGTCCACGAAATTCAAGTGATCGCCCTCCCTCGCCCTCATTGGCTTTTTTCTGTACACCCCCCCTCCCGACTAACTTGCCAGTTTTTTCGGATTTTATCCAGCGTGGGCCTGGCATGCGTATAAAAGTCCGGCGTGCCGCGCACGGGACAGCAACCTTGCGAACTGTGGTAGCAGACTGTTAATGTTGCCTGCCGTTTACAAAAGATGCAGCCAAGACGCAGAGATGGAAATTTAATTCCTGCCGTTCTCGAGGTAAAAACAACTTTTAGAAGGTGTAGGGGTAAAAATGCGGGCTTCAGGAGGATTCTTCCGGCGTGTGTGTAATCACAAGTTCCAAACAGACAGAATTTTGATACTAGGCAAGGCTTTTCAACGCAGCGTGTAGAAATGGGGCACATCGAGGGCATCTGTGCTTGCTGATATATCTTACTCGTTTTTGAAAAATGGGGCTCCTTTATAAAATAAAAAATGGCGCAGCTTGCAGTTGTTGTGCAAGGCTAGAAAAACAGCAGCGCTGGTGGCATCTCTCCCTTATTCGAATACCCGGCTATTGCATCCTGATCATCTGCATCAGCCCGCTATCTTCACTGCGGGACGAAGACGTCTCCCATTGACCTCCAACCGCTTCCGTCCCGCCCCGATCTAGTCCATTCGTTGCTTCCGAATTTCTATACTTCTTTGCTCCATCGAGCAACTGGCCTTCCTCCTTTTCTAGGCCCGTCTCCCGGTGTCCACTCTGTCACCCTGGTAGTGCACTGATGGTCACTTGGCCTAAATACGGGGCTAGCCCAAGTCCACTTTTTTATTTGAACTAGACCTTCTACTGTAATTTATTAACTGCTCAGAGAAGCTCATTTCCTTTCTCGAAGTGTCACTCTGATTTTTTATTCGTTCCATGGCCCGTTCCGCCGACTTAAGCTTGCTCTCAAGTTGTTTGGTTAAATGCCATGGTTCCGCTTCATATGTCCTTACTGCACATTCATTTCTGAACTTGCCGGTGAAGGGTCTCCGTTACTGGCAGGCCCGGATCGTTTCGTCCGCGGGCTTTCCCATGCCTACCAAAGTGGACCGCGTTAGGGCGCAATAGAACCCGCGGCCAAGTCCAAAGCCAACGCCCGCGCTGTGAACCCAAAGGAAATGCTGTACGCTTAGCTTATTCGAGCGTACGCCGGGTTCATGGCGCGGGGGACCGAGGTTCGCTTTCGATCACCGGAACCGTTTTTTTCCTTCCAATCGGCTGCACACGCTGGTGTTCACCGCCGCTGCTAACCCGTACCTCTCGCGCCTTTGGGGTGAACTTGTGGTAAGGTTGCCTGTTTCACGGCGTCAAGGTTCCCTTGTGCCATTCCCTGTACCTCCACAGCGATATTTTTTTCTTGGGGATTCACGAATTCTGGGTGCGACGGACGAATTTGTGTCGGCCTCAGCAGCTCTGCTGTTAGAAATGTGTCTGCAAGATTACCGCCAATTTCAGCAGCGGAAAAAGTTACAGCCGCATCAGGCTCGCGTAAATAATAGACACGCTGCGGTTTCTGAAAGTGTCTATGCATTCTGTACGAGGGGCCGGCACTGCTGAACTATCGTAAGTTTTATATACGTTGTGGTCAAACACAGACTTTGTTGCCTATTATCTGCGCGGAAGATATGGATAAAACTGTCATGAAAGATCCGCTGTATCTGGCGTTTTTTCTGCACCTCCAGAACGAGTTTTCTGAGTCGCGTAAACTATAAACATCGCATTCACAGTGGGAGTAACGGCAGGATAATGAAAAACGCTCCATCGCAGCTGGAGAAGCGCAGGCGCAGTCAGAGAGGAGCGAGCGTGCTTTCCCAGTGTCGGGAAACAAAATATTAAAAAGAAATCGGAGGGGGGTGGGTGGGGGGGGGTCACGTGCCCTATGTGACCCTCCGCCACCTCACCGCCTTCGTCACTGGGCCGCAGGTGCCCGACGATAGTTTTTCTCACCGCTCGCTAAGTCAGTTTGATTTTGTGGATGCCTGTACCTACTGCTACAGGATGGAGTGCTCCCTGCAAGCTAGGAGCAATTTTTGTTTCATTACGCATCTATTAGTCCGGGCACTAACAGGGCTCTTGTCAACTGATTTTATTAGCCATTAAGACACAATGGAATTTTATAAGGACAGAGCTGCTGAGGGTGCGATTCGGAAATAATTTAATAACCACAACTTTTTTGGAACAACAGTATCAAGATAGCAGTAAAAGCTGGAGCAGCATTCTCTTACCTATAAACAATATTTACAACCTCGCCGTGAGCAACGATATTATGAAAATACACTGCAACTCCGCGTACGTTCATAGTCGGCATAGTGGCGAATTGTTTCATCGGTGAGCATTTGCAGCCTGGCGGCGCTGGAACGCAATCCCCCTCCCCCCTTCTCTTTTAACCAATGCAGGGTAGACCGTCATGCAGGGCGGAAAACGCCGTCAAGCAAGAGAGTTAGTATGGTGTCCCATCCATAGTGCGGATCTCTAAATGATGCAAATGAAAGCTACGTCACCAACCATGTCACAATCCGAGGTCGACTCCTGGGACGGGAGGGGCGACAAACAACTCCCCCTATGTGCCGGTCAGAGGATAAACCGGCGATACGTCCACGCTTCGTCAGCCACTGGCGCGAGGCATGCATTAGGTCGAGATATATTCACTTTAAAAGAACACAGAGGTAACACGCAACAGGCCGACACAGAATGTGTAGTTGTGTCGGTCTATATAAACAGGTTTTGGTTTCCAGACACACAGGCCACGATAAGTGAGGCGAATGGTTCCCCGCCCAGGGAAGTACGATTATCGCTTAGCTAAAAGCCATTCTTCTGTCGATGCTCCGGTTGGGCAGAGCGGGCCGTCGAAAGCGGGGCGGACCGTGAAAAGCGGTCAGGTAAAACTCTGAAATGTCACAGTGAAAACCATCCCGGAATATAAAGCTTCGTAGCAGCGAAGGCGAAGGAGACCTTAGCGGCTTCTGATGGGCTCACAATTCATTACGGTGAAACGCTCAGGGAAATGCCGATCGCGGCTGCCACGCAGTGCCTTCCCCCATGACAGATTCCACCAGCTTATCCTAAGCCAAGCGCTTGTTACGTTATCAGGCGTCGTTATGAAACGGCATTTCCCCTCCTGTCTTGTTCTTGCTTCGTGATTGGCACTTCACTAGTCCACAACTGGAGATACGCTTTATACTTAACCGTAAATAAACGTATTTCACTGCGTGTGTGTCCTTTTCGTAGGCACCATGAATACGTCAAGTGAGCTCTACGAACATCTTTGAAGGCAGATGAACAAAAATCTTTGCCCTGTGGTCATGGGGCACTACGGCGGAGCACAAAAAAGTTAACAGCGGCCGAATTTAACTGATTCCCAACTTTGTCAATGTGTATCAGCTTGCGCATTTTCTGTTCAAGTAAATTCTCCCGTATGGTGTAATAACCTCGCTAATCGTACAAAGAGGTGTGCGCGACATTGATCGTTTCAGTTTACAAGCCAGCTGTTCCCTCACCTTTTTAACATAAAATTACAAACGTTTGTGATTAGTCTATTAAACCGTCCGAAACTTGTTGTGACGTTTCCCTTAAAACAGACTTTCCGTCATCCTACGTCAGAAGTACTGTTATTGAGACAGTAAACTTGCAAATAAACATCAAGAAGGTTTTATTCTTCAAACAAACGAGCACATATTTCACAACAACTCTAAAAGACTGCTAGAGTTGCACCCAGTATAGGAATGGTCCAGATCAGGTGGCGTGGAGCGCGGTGAAAGATTCTCAGTGTATTTGAACTCAGCAGGCCGCACAACAGGACGGGAAAAAACTTCTTAAACGCCTTTCGAGCGTTTAACTAGCGCGAGAGAGGCGTAATGATCAGGCATAATGTGTATGGAGTTGCGGCCGAAGTTCTCTCTCCAAATATTATTGCATCCATGACTAGCGCTGAAGGTCGGACGTAACTGCGCCACTTCCACGCCGACTGGACTGTGGATCGAACACCTGGAGTTACATTCGGTGGTGAGAACATAGCGCCTGACTTCTCGTGAAGGACTTGCGCGGTGGTTTCTATTCTTCGAAGTTTTACAACGCTGGCTTAAAATTACCCCTTAATGCCGTAGCCGAGACCATAGCCACCTCCATAGCCACCACCGTAGCCGCCACCATATCCGCCGCCGTAGCCGAGGCCTCCGTAGCCGACGCCGTATCCTCCCCCGAGGCCTGAGTGGGCCACAATTGCGCCTCCACCATGAAGCTTGTTCACTTGGTGCAGAGTCTTGACCAGGAATGCAGGTCCCGCCACCACTTTGCCGTAGCCAGGTCCTCCGCTAATAAGGGCGACGCTGCCTCCGACGCCGACGCCACCGACGCCGAGGCCTCCACCGAAGCCTCCACCATAGCCTCCTCCGTAGCCGCCTCCGACGCCGACACCACCGCCGCCGAGGCCTCCACCGAAGCCTCCACCATAGCCTCCTCCGTAGCCGCCTCCGAAGCCGCCACCGTAGCCACCAATAATCCCGCCTGCAAAGGCTGCGGCCAAGCAGGCGCAGAGTACAAGTCCGGAGATCTGACGAAGGAGACAAAAGAAAACAAAACACCGAAAGGTGTTAGGGCAACGCAAATATCAGTTATATCAAAGCATAAGAAAAATTATCACTGAGCCCTGCAGTTTTTTATTCAAGAAAGCTTTATAAAAACAGGGTATAGGACAAACAACAATATTTGACGAGGCCACAGCTTCGGGTAATACGCGACGTTCCTTAGCTTCTACGGCAACGAAGTGTTGACCGCGCTTAGCGGCATTCTTCGCGAGAGCAACGCATCCCTGTACGCTACGAGTGCATACAGTTGGGAAAATTTGGCGCTCTGTTCATGACATGTCAGCGGTGAAAACAAGAGGAGGGGGGGGGGGGGAGGTTGCTTTGCGCGGCACACTGAGCATTTTGCAAGAAGCACTTGTAAGTAAAACCGGTGCGTCGTGGGCGCGCTGACAGTGACGCAGCGTGAGTGAGTGCACTCGACTATTTTACACGCACCACTACGTATATGGGGGATCAGGTGCCCGAATGGGACATTTTAGGAAAGCGGTTATGATACCCTGACGCATGGGTTCCAAATTCCAGGGGCGATGTACGGCCAAAGTACATCATGCATCTATTCCGCCAAGACAGGCTGTTTACGCGAACGAGGTGAGAAGAGGCGGGGAGAGTCACAATGCGGCTCTGCGGCTGCGGCTATAAATGTGATCCGTGTTCTTTCCTATTCCTAACGGGCCCCAAAGAAATCTCCGTGCAGCTTCTATGCCATTTCTCCTGGCGTGTTTTAAGTGCGATGCACTTCTTAAGCGACCCTGAACCTGCGTCCACCGGCGATGTCCGCATAGCGTACCCACGTGGGGGATTGGCCAGGAATCTCCTCGTCTTCCTTGTCAACGGGGGGAGATGGGCGCGCGCTGCCTGGCCGCTGACATGGCACATACCCACGTGGGGGATTGGCCAGGAATCGGGCGTGAGAAGGGCTAATGCACTCGCTTAAAGGAGTACTGACACGAAATTTCAAAGCTCAGATCCGCTCTAGCAATCAAGTACAACGACAACACAAATAGGTGTCTGTGAATAAATGCATCTCTCTTTCTTTGTAGTTGTGTGTGTGTGTGAGATCTCTCTTTCGCGAACATTACCGAACCGCGCAAATTCAACTCGTGCATTCGCACTTTCACATTCTTCCCCTCGGGGAAATGCGGGGAATTTTTGTTCGCATTGTTTTTTGCCGGAAAGGGAAAAGAAGCCTGAATTACAAATTGAAGCCTGAATTACAAAATTTCAGAAATCTATATTACAGATAAACAGAGCAGTAAAATAAGAAACATCTACGTGTAATAAATCTAGAAATGTCAGAGCCAATCACAAAGGCACTACAGTTTAGCCTCCCAACACTTTACGGGACTCGATGAAGAGTTTTTGTCTGGCTGGAACTTAATACGGGCACATTAGTTGTAGCTTTAAAAGAAAACACTAATTATCGGAAGAGGAAAGGTCTCCTAGTTTAGTTGCGCGCTTACCAGGGCGTTCATTTCTTATGGTTCGTTGAACGGCGACTGCTACTGAAGTGTGTTTGCTGCCGAGACTTTTGCGGCTTATATACCTTAGTAAATGGCTGCAGAGAAGGTAAGGCAGGGATGTGAGGAACTTCGAACTGGGTCTCTGTCACGTACCGCGATTTGATGCTTATCTCCACTGTAGCGGGCAGCAATAATTCCTGCACGATGCGACTCGCTTCCGCACGGTACACTTGGTGCTTGTTTTCCGGGGATCGTTGCGGCATTGAAAGCGGAAGGAAATCTACAGTGTGAGCGGCCGTTGCCAAGGCCTCTTCTTAGCGAAAATTTAAAAGAGAGGAAAGTAGTTTTGTATTGACAAAAATACACTGTTCTCACGAAAGGAATACAGTAATCTCCCGTTAACTTTAAGTATTGAAAACCGGGAAATATTTCGGGATACACGGATTTTAGAGATAAGCACAGTTGCGCGAATTGCCATGAAATATCGACTTCTTCGCGAAAAAGGCGCTATAATACTTAGACGCTCTTAAACAGCAGCTTCCAATCTTGCTTTTCATAAAGGTTTGAAAGAGAAAAAAAAAACTTACAAGAGACGTTGACCGGCTGGGTTTTGTGGCTCTGCAATTTTACTTAGCAGAAAAGAACTGCGTAATGCTGGTCTGCTTAGCGGTCACACTCGGTCCTAGAATGGAGTCATTATTTATTACCTCGAAAAGTGTTATTTCTTTATTTTATGGCATGAAGTTTACGCAAACACTTCAATTGACTGTTGAGTTTGGTTTAAAAACTTATAGGTGGTGCTGGAAGCAACAGGCGTTCTCTGGGGAGCGCCTGCGCTCCATACCATTTCTTTTTTTCATCGTAAAAGGGACCCGCGCTCTCCATTGGGTTTTTCCCCGCACGACACACCTCTATCTTCTAGTAGTACCCTGTACATCTGCGCATGTCTCTACCGTCACATGAAAGCTACAGGGTTGTTTGACGAAGTTGATATGACTCTAGGCTCAGACTTCGCGTTCGGATAAAACATCGGCTTTGTGGTAGGCGCGGCGAAACGAGAAAAAAAATCGAGGGACTTAAGCGCAGCAGCATCGCAGGAATCTTGTGAAACGGTCCGCGGCGGCGAAATTTTTGTTCCACTCTCAGTCAAGATTTCGAGGTGTCCGCAGTATGGCCTGGGAATACTTCGAAATAGAGGGCAACAAATACATCGGACGGATAAGAATTGGGTCGGTTCTTCGGAAAATTTGCACTTAGTTGGCGGGGAATATTCAAAACTGGATAACTTGCGGTGGTTTAATGTCTTCGAAAAGCGTGGAAATTAACTCAGGCCCGGAAAATAAATTTCAGGTGTGAACATTACCCATTTTTTATCCGCGTGCGGGTGACCACTACGCACCGGTAAATTTAATTTTCCCCAGAGTTTTAGTTTGTAATATAAAAATTAGCGTCATTTGCAATCCTGTATGGAACGTCTTTTTTATTGCTCATAGAAAGAGCTGCATGAATGCAGGCTATATACTGAAACCGCCGCATAACTGTGTTGCCGAATGTTACTTCCTATTTGACGTTGCTGCCCCAGCGTTACAATCTTTATGTTGCAACACAGTGTCACATTGCAACACATGGAACTGCGTGACATCTGAAACTTGAAAGTGTCAATTCCGGCAGATCAGACAGAGTTAGCCGAGCTGTGGAAACTGATTAACAGAAGTAAAAGAAACGACGTTTGTGCATATAACATGGCAGTGATTAATAAAACGTTGGAAATAGGGGGATGCTTGAAAGCTAGTAAGAGGAATATAGCCATCGGCAAATAACGAAAGGACGCACTCAGAGACGAGCAAGGTAACATTACGCGCAATTGGACGAGGTAATAAAGGTAGCAGTACGATTCTACACCAGGCTGTATGCAAGCGACGTTAGACCAGGTGAAACTGTTGCGAGTACAAGCTCAACTTGCGATGTCCCACTAGTAACTCAGGAAAAGAGTAAGTCATGAGTAAGTCATGGGTAATTCATCAAGAGTAAGTCATGGAAAGAGGAAAAGCTGCAAGTGAAGAAGGCGTAACCGTGGGTCTTTTGAAATAGGGAGGGTACATTGCACTGGAAAGACTTTTTGTACTACTTTAGCAATACTGGAAGACTCAAAAAGTGCCCATAGCCTGTAAAAACATCCACATTATTCTGATTCATAAGAACAGAGATAGCAAGGACCTAAAGAATTATGGACATACACTCAGTTGTTTAGAAGCGGTTTACCAAATTTATAGTTTGCCGCGTAGGTGACAGCCTGGATTAACAACAACCCAGAGAGCAGGCTGGGTTTAGGAAAGGGAGATCAACCATGGATCGCATCGATATTGTCAATCAAGTGATAGAAGAATCCGCAGAATACACTAAACCCCTCTACAGGTCATTTGTAGACCATGAGAAAGCATTTCATTCGGTTTTCACCGCAGCCGTGCAACAAGCACTAAAAGATCAGGGAATACAGAAGACCTACATAGGGCTTCTACAAGTCACATTTAAAAAATGCACGGCCAGGGTAACCCTGCACAAGCAAAGCGATAAAATTCCGATCCGTAAGGGAGTAAGACAAGGAGATACCTCCTCTCCAAAACTATTCACAGCATGTTTGGACGGGGTGTTTAGAAAGCTTTACTGCGACAACACAGGTTTAAAGATAAACGGAGAATACTCCAGCTATTTGAGGCTTGCGGACGACATAGTCTTGCTGAGTGAGACCGCAGAACACCTGCAAACAATGCTTGGGGAGATATAATCAGAAAACACGACCATGGGGCTAAACATAAATACCAATTCATCTAAAGTAATAACGAATAACCATGCCAAAAACGTCTTCTTCAGCTTAGGAAGCAACAGTATAGAATAAGTAAACGAAAAAAAAAACAACTAAAAGAAAGGAAATAACTATCTCACCCCAACTACGACTGTGAAATGCGGTGCGGAATAGGTATGGGTTGGGGAGCCCTCGACAAGCACTTCCAAGTAACGAAAATTAAGCTACCTGTGCCACTCAAAAGAAAAACCTACCATCAGTGTAGATGCCGCTCATGACATCCGGAGATGAAACGTGGCAGCTCACTAAGACTAGAAAGAAAACCTAGGTCAGCTCAGTGGGCCATCGAACGAATAATGTTAGGAGTAACACTCACCGACAGCGAAAGAGCGACCTGGATCAAAGAACTAAATAGAGTAGAGGATATCATACCTCAACTAAAGAAAAATAAATGAACTTGGGCCGAGCGACAAACCGAACCGACAAACGGTAGACAATTAGGGTAACAGAGAGGACACTAAGCGAGCGCTCTAGATGAAGGAAAAGGCCATTAACCAGAGGGACGGGCACGAACTAAAGAAATTGAGGTTGGGGGGTAAACTCTGGACTCGAGCAGCGCAGTACAAAATCGGTTAGAGGTCAATGGGAGAGTCCTTCGTACTGGAGTGGACCTGGGAATGCTGCTGCTTCTGCCGCTGCTGCTGATCATGACGATGATGTGTGACATTGTGGGCGATACCGTTAAAAAAATGGAGGCGGCTTAGCTGAGCTAACCTTGGATATGGAAAGCAAAAGCTTGGCTTAGTCTGGTTGAGTGGTGGATTCACTCGATTAACCTTTGATGCAGCTGTATTGCCGACCACGGCTCAAAACCATTCGCCCCCGTGCAACGCTCACAGGAGGAAGCCCGGCTTCGCTTTCATTCTCGACGAACGCGGCGAAAGATGAGTCACATCGCCCGAGACGCGCCAGCGGCGCATGCGTGGGGAACTGCGGATTTGGTCGGCTGTCCATCAGCTGATCGGCCACTCCGTCACCGCCGCGACGGGAGCAGGTGCGATGTGAGCAGAACGACTTAAAATGGGGCCTTGTGGGCAGCGCCGACAGAGGGTCCGGCGAATCACGCGAGGCGCTTCGAGGGTTTTGTCGCCGGGGGTGTGTCTCCTGTCAAAAGGTTAACTTGCACATCCTCCACGAACCCACTGGGTGTAAGTAGTAAAGCTTTTCTTTAAAATTGCGCGCAGTGGCGATAGTAGTTCCGTGTCAGAATTGGTGGAGGGTCTATGAATGGTAGGAGCAGCGAGCCTGAGCCCGCGGCGGGTTGAAGCGCACAATAAAGGTTTCTCAACTGCACCCCGCAGGAATGCTGAAAATGAAAAAAAAAGACATTTTTTTAGATTTTCTGCTCTCGGTTAGGGCGTTAGCTGATCGTAGGCGAAGTGAAAGCTCCTGCTGTACCAGCAGGGCAGAACCCATTTCTTCGTGCCCGGGTAGGGCTCGTGCCTCAAAAAAAAAAAAATTTGGAGCCGTGCCGGCTCGAGCCGACCTGGGCAGTGCCTGAAGCGCTGCAGTGGTGCGCCGCGAAATTCTAAATTGTTGATAACAAAATGTTTCCTCCCTCATCTTCCAGGTCCAATTAACAAAACCGGAGCTTAAAGTCACTATGGATCTGCAAAATAAATAAATAAATAAATAAACACGTAGTGCACTTAAAAAGCCCCGAAGAAAACAAAAGAAACACAGTCTCCCTTAGCATAAGGGGAGGGAGCGGGCGAGAAAACGAGTGCATAACGCAATCAAGATGGGCCTGACAGAAGAGTCGGTGGACAGTTTATTGTTAAAAAAAACCTACATGAAGGAATGTTCTCGGTGAAAAGAATCGAATGGAATAATGAATGGTGCAACATCTGTTCAAGAAGTATATTACTAGAAAGATTATGCGCTTTACTCAAACTTTTCAAAGAAATAATCGTTGTGATTGATTGGTTGTAGGTTTTAACGCGCCAACGCAACGCAGGCGATGAGGCGCGCCGCAGTGGACGGCTCCGGATTAATTTTGACCACCTGGGAATCTTTAACCTGCGCCGAAATCTCGTACACACGGGCGTTTTTCGCTTCTCGCCTCCATCGGAAAAGCGGCCGCCGCGGCCGGGAATCGAACCCGCGTCCTCGTGCTCAGCAGCACACCGCCTTAGCCACTGAGCCACCACGGCGGGTGATAATCGTGCCTTGAGCACGGAGACTGACGCAAGCGAAGTGCATATTTTGCCAATATTCTCAAAATTTTTTCTTCTAAAATGAGATATTTCTTTTGTGCAAAGGTCACTCAAGGTCGGAAATTTCAAGCCGACACACTCGTGTTAGCCTTACTTTCTAGGTAAAAGACAGCAATCTGTTTGGCGCTCTTATTAATAGTCTGTCGTATTTGGGCTGATATGTGAAAACAGACTGGTGGCCTCGGGCTTATTTCATTAAATTCTGTCGGAATTGGTCCTGACTGACCCTCATATTTTAAAAATTGGTCGGGCTAAGACCGGGCCCTGCACTCTTAACCTGGTTCCATGTAAGGTTCAGACAAAATGTTTGATCCACATATTTTATGTGGATCCCAACGAAAAATAACTGGAACGAGACGTATAGGCGGATCTTATCTGGAAGCGTCAACTTGCTCTCTTTATGTTTTTTTTTATCAGGAACCGAAGAAATGGGGTCATGAGCTGTCGGCGGTTCCAGTTACTGTTCCACTTATGTTCCAGTAAACATTTGTGGAGAGTGAGTTTGTATATTTTTTGCTCGTGTCTTGTTCCACATAACTGGTGCACGGCAGCGAAGTATACACTGTTTCGTGCGCCAACTGGAACGATGATCCGCATATATATTAGGTGCTTCTTGGCCGAAGATGCACTTGCGCGTAAAATAAATAAACTTCGCCGATATCTATGAAAATTCTTCAAGCAGTGCACTTTTGTAAGGTAGCTAAGACGTATAATTAGTGATGTCCTTCGACAGAAAACGAAATCCCCCTTCTTTGCCAGCGCCTACAAAGCATTAATAATGGCGAGAGACGGATAGAGTAGGGAAAAGAAGAAATTGCAGGAACCCATTTGGAGCTGTTGTGCAACCGCTTCCGTGAACACCGTATTTTGCTCATTTGAAGCGTGCAGTACAAAATCACCACTGACTCTAATTTCAGAAGGATTAAACGTGTTCTGTTTCCTATTCTGAAGTTCGGGCGAAGCCATAACTTTTATAGTGATGAAAAATTCGTGGTGCTTTGATAAGCACCTTCATTGCGAAATACTTGTTGAGGCTATTACGTGTTGTGCATTTAGTTTACGAAGTGTCACAGAAACGGCGGCTTTTGTTCAACGCTCACTCATCCTCTCGGTGGAGTGAAGTACCCATCCAATATTAGGTTCTTCATAGGAAAGTATAAATGGGTACAGCCTGTCGCGAAAAAGGCAGTTATTCCACGTTACTTACCGTATTTACCCGATTCTAACGCGCCCCCGATTCTAACGCGCACCCGATTTTCCTGGCAAAAAAACCGAAAAAACTTGTACCTCCGATTGTAACGCGCACGGTATTTTGTGACCCAGACAAACGAATACGAGAGAAACTGGCGATTTATTTCCCGAAGTAATCTCTCTCACCTCGCTCCTCGTCGCTCTCCGCTGACCACAACATCTCGGCTTGGTGCCTTCAAGCGCGTTCGCGATGCCACACTTCTGAACGAACGTTCAGCCATGGTCGATGGGATCGTGGCCCACGCCTCGCACGCCCATCCCGAGAGCTTCTCCAGAGGTGCACGCTTCAGCCGACCACTCGTTTTGAACGCGTGGGAGCTGCTGCTGCCATTGCTGTTTTCAAGCGCGCAAGTGAAATGATTTGACGATTTGTGTGAACGCCAAAAGAAAAGCCTAGGCGCCTAGGCTTGCTGCGTCCAAAAAATCGTTGCTAAAAGCTTTGGCGCCATCTCGTGATGGCGATGCCGATGGGCGGGACGAAATTTCCGCTGTTTAGGCAGTTTCGGTTTTGTATCCGGTTCTAACGCGCATGCGATTTTTCGACCTATTTTTTCGGAAAAAAAGTGCGCGTTAGAATCTGGTAATAATGGTATGCGGTGATGCGGTACATACATAATGCTAACCGACTGCGTCACATTTTACACTGCACACATCATGTTACACAGGCAGTTATTACTTAGAAGTTCGTTTGTGATTTTCGTCTTTTGCCGGCTATTAAATCCCACAAGCAAAACGAAAAGCCTCTTTTCAAGAAATACTTGAGTGGGTGTCATTAAGAAGGAGAACGACAAAACTTGGAGAACTAAATCTACCACGCGGCATCTGCTGTGCATTCTATGTATTGATACTTAAATGGCATTCTTGTTTAAACTTATGCATTGCAGTATCGGCAAAATCCGCAGTGTTACCTTTCTTTATGTTTTCGTTGTCATAGTTTTTCAAGTTCACCGAAAGACCTGCCTTCTTGCTGGTCCCCCGGTTGCTGTTTTCCAGCACTATTGGTGTTCAGGAGGAAAAACCGCTTGGAATCGGGTAGATGTATTATTGCTCGCTAATTAGCTATGTGACACTGGCTTTCCTATACGGAGTAGTTTTCGATAACGTGGGTATCAAAGAGCGTCGCAGTACATTTTATTGATTTTGGAAAGGCTTGTTGTCAACAGAACGCAGTCAATCAAGCAGCGTCGTTTTGTGTTCACTGCAAACAATGCAGAAAAGCTGACATAAAAGTTAATGCACACATATCGCGCGCGCTGACGGCCCGCGTCGAGAACAACTTGAGCCCTACTAACGTGCTAAATTAGCTGATATCTGAGCTCTTTGTTCGAGCCTCAGAGCCACGTAGACGCCCGCTTAGAGGCATCCATACAAAAATGCCTTATGGGCGTCTATTGAAAAATGTATGGTGAGCTATGGCCGCCAATGGGTCTTTGTGGTCACCCATAAAAAGGCATAAATTAGGCGGTAGCCAGCTATTGAAGTTTTTATACATCCTGAACTAAAGACTGTAATCCATACAGTTCTCTTTATACGATTATAGAACATTCTAATGTGTTCAGTGTATAGAGTCACAGCTATTCAGGTTACATTAGCCAGCTAAAGAAACATGTATGGCTTTAGTTCTAGAGACCAGCCACGGAAAAGCTCTTTTGGCTGGCTATAGACCATTGTTTAGCTTGAAGTCTACAGACTTGAAACTATTCAGCTGTCTTTTGCCAGCTATTGGAAAAAATATGTCCTCAAGCAGAGAGAGGCAGCCACAAAAGCTCTTTTGGTTGGCTATGGGCTGTTGTTTAGCTTTAACTCTACAGACTCAAAACCATTCAGCTGTCTTTTACCAGCTATTGAAAAGAGTTCGTCCTAAAGCTATAGAGAGAAAGCCATAAAATCTCATTCGGCCGGCTATAGGCCGTTGTTTCGCTCCAAGTCTACAGACTTTAAACCATTCAGTTGTCTTTTGCCAGCTATAGGAAAGAGTTCGTCCTAAAGCTATACAGAGAAAGATTTGGCTGGCAATGGGCCGTTGTTTAGCTCTAAGTCTACAAACTTGGAACCATACGGCTGTCTTCTGCCAGCTACCGGAGAGAATTTGCTTTAAAGCTAAAAAGAGGCAACCATAAAAGCTTCTGCGGCTGGGTACAGTACAATATATAAATGTAAACATTTAGATGCGTGATAATTAAGCAACATTTTGCCGGCATTAAGAAAGCGTTTGGCGCAGAACTTACAAGCCTGCATCCGTAAAGGAAATCTGCACAGAGCCACCCTTCGCACCATCAGTGGACTACCCAAACATACTTGTCTTGAGAACCTGCAAGCTGCAGTTGCTCTTCCCCCTTTGGAAAATATCATTCAAGAGCAAGTACATCAATCCCTTCATAAACGCTCATTAACTCATCAAGGTGTCTCCATCATCGCCTGGGACAATCTGAAGCCGTTACAACTCAACGACATCCCACCGCCTTTGGCTCCCTGGAACCGCCCTTCTGTCACGGACTCTACAGCCACCCATCCCGTCCCGCGTAACGCCCACCCCGTCCGCGCAGCCCGCATCAACGCCCTCCAGAACAGTAAACGCCCCCAAGAAATTGATATTTACACTGACGCAAGCATAGCTAATTCCCTAGTTGGCACCGCATGGACATCACCTGATCTCCCCTCCATCCAAGGCAAACGAACCCTTAATATTCCATGTGCTACCATTCTGGAAGCGGAACTCCATGCCATCATTCAAGCCATCGACTTCCTCATGTTCGACTTTCACTCCTCCGTCCCATCACAAATACGCATCCTGACGGACTCATTCGAAGCCCTAAAGACACTACAAAGTCCCACATCAACCAATCCCATTGCCAACAAAATCCTGCATAAGATCTCCATCCTAAAATCTAGCGGCATCCATCTTCGCATCGACTGGTCGCCTGGACACGAGGAGTCCTCACCGGGGAACGAGGCAGCTCACTCGGCTGCACGGGAGTGTATAACCTCCAGTCCTCCGCTGCTACCCGACTTGGCTCCTCCGCCTCCTGAGTCATTACCGCCAGCCATACATATTCTACGGTACAACAAAGACAAAAAAGACCGCCTCAATACACTCACTCCAACCGGCTTTTTATCTGCTCTACCCCCGCTCCCAAGATCAGCCGAAATTTTTATGAACAAATATTTTGCAAATGCTAGCTTAACCCCAGAGACATCCCGTAAATGGTACACCCCATCCCAGCTGCCTCGATGTCCCTTCTGCGCCTCCCTCACACCCGCCAATCTCCAGCACCTAATTTGGCACTGTCCAAAATTTACGCGTTATCTTCAAGCCTCCTCCAAATGCCTCCTCCTCATACATCGACCCTCGAACACTGGAACCCTCCACGCTGACTTTAATTGCGCACTACTCTCTAGAAAGCGGTCTAGCGCGAGCAGTATAGAGCCGTGAGCCTGCTATCCTCACCCCACGTGGCCTCTTCCGCCTTCGTAAGGAGCCAACCAGCTTCAACTTGAACGGTTTATTTTCAAGATGTCCCAAGCCTCGAATATCCCACCCTCTACTCCCACTTCCCCCACATGACCTAGTGTCTTCCTAATGTAATAAAGGCTATCTCCTCCTCCTCCTCTTTAGCTAACCACACAAAAACATAAGGCTCCAAGTCTCCAGCCGCTAATCGAAAAGTGTTAGCCTATAAAGGTATAATTCGAGGAACCATTAAATCCTATTCTGCTGGTTTCAATATAACTTATGACGCGAAATTCATATAGTTATGATTTACCAAGCTACATCTACAACACAGTATGGATAACGATTACTGAGGTTGATCGGCCGGTTATATGAACGTATTTGTTCAATAAGGTTAGTACTTATTATACCAACAATGCGGGAAAAGTACAATAAAGGAAGCTACAGATTAACGCTCAACTGTGGATACTGCGCGTCGGCAACGCTTGCAATTGAACGTTGACCGAAAAACGTATAATTTCGGAGAATTCTTCATCTGCGGCCCTTCGTTGCCGCAGTCAAGTGAAAAATTGCGCCCACCTCCCCGCGAGGGGAACCCTGTGTAGATGCAACGCATCGTGGGGTTCACTTGGTGTTTCCGTTGGATTGATTCTGAAATCGCTTGAAACGTGCCGGGAACGCATATGATTATTATTTTTCATTGGCCAATCTTGTTCAATCTCTAAGTGGTATGCTTGGGGCTTCGCTGTCGCAACGACCTTTACTGCATTATTGTTGCTGTAAGTAGGAGCTTCTTTTCTTTTATTGCAAGTGTTAATCATTGCCCCATCATGCGTTGTATACGTAGCATCTTGACGTAATTTGAGTGAGTCAATGATATAAGGCGCGTGCGTAGCATTTGATTCTGTCTCGGTTTTGTGGCGCAGTAGGAATAGCACCATGTACCTCGCGTTCCGCCCACAGGGTCGTGTGATCAAAACCGGGTGCCACTAACTATTATTTTTTTATAGTGTAGGGGGAGGGGTGTGGACGGACAACACCGTATGGAGGGACAAGGCGAGTGAATGAGATGCAGTCGCATCTAAAAGCGGGCTTCTCTGAAAACGGCCATCACAGCGTCGAAGCAGACTGGAAATAACTTTCGCGGCCCACGGTAAGCTCTCTCAGAAATATGGTAGCTGCGAACCACCGCATTCTTTCTCCCGCGGAGCCCACTTTCAGATTAGTCATTGAGAAAGGGGGAGAGCGACCCACACCGGACCAAAGGAAGCGCGTTGAGGAAATTCTGGGAAGCGATGAAAAGGTA
Organism: Haemaphysalis longicornis; assembly: GCF_048455015.1. Classification (NCBI taxonomy): domain Eukaryota; kingdom Metazoa; phylum Arthropoda; class Arachnida; order Ixodida; family Ixodidae; genus Haemaphysalis; species Haemaphysalis longicornis. The sequence continues at coordinate 171,908,133 of NW_027526422.1, forward strand.
CAGGGGGCACCCCTGCTTCCTGTTTTATTTTCTGTTGTTTGTTTGGCATACTGGTTTTGGCGATGGGTACCGAAGGACACAGCCGTGCAGCCCGCGCTGTGTTAGTAATCTTGCGCGTAGTAATGCTAGTGACAGACAATTTTCCATGAATACTGAGAACAGATACAACTTTTTCTGACGAAGAAAACAAAACGCTAAGCGATCTTTGTTATATCGCGGCGGAAGCCACAGAAGAACCACGAAGCGACCACTGTCGTCCACGATCACCAACCAAAAATTGAGCTTTTATTCATAGGTATGTACAAAAGTCACCTGGTGGGAAGTAAAGACAACATAAACCGAATCGAAACCGAAACTGAAACACTACAATCTTGTATTTACCAAAAAAAATAATTACCAGCCAACAAGTTAGAAAAAGATCAAGAGATGGGCACGTATCTCCGCACTATTTGCTATCGGGATGGACCTGCTTATACCTGGATGTACTCAGTCAGCCACATTTCGTCTCCTTGCTCATGTGCGCGCGCATGGCACGTGTTGCCTGGTGCTGGGAATTTACGACTCGACGCAATGTGCTCGTGTGGATAGTGTGACAAGCAAATGTGTCGCGTTTCCGTGTCGTAAATTTCGGTGTTTACGGTGACAGTGTTACGATTATTTCAACACCAACTTCAAGTCATGCGAAAATGGATACCTGCGATACTGTGACAGGAATTTCATCGTACGCAAAACTCCAGGGTGAGTGATCTTACGAACTGAAGAGACTCTATAGTGCAAGAAATGCAGGACTTTTTATGTTGTTCACGAATACTTTTCTAAACTACCCTGCACAAAATGGGCATTGCAACGTACACAGAAGTAAAGATTTGGCCGCGGTGATGTGACAAAAATAATTATTTTTTCGCGAACTGAGAAACCGTACAAGGAACTAATTGAAGGAACTTGGAAAAATGTTTTTTATCAGTGCATTGTGTGCGACCGTCTTCATTGCTTTATTGAGAGTGCATTTCCATTTTAGCCCCCGTACTTGCAGCTGTGTGCGTTGAGTACTGAGTGTAATGAACGACTTCTGAGTGCTCTCTTTTCTGTGGACTACCCAGCACCTGTAGGTATTTGTGTCTCAGTGGGAGTTCGCGGGGAATGTGCCGCGTAGTGTGGCTGTCGAGCGAGTCACTTAAGCATGAGCCCGAGTGTTCGAATGCGTAGGCTGTGTTTTTCGATCGGCGTATGTGAACAACTGTTTACTGGCGGCGAAGTAGCGTAGATAGTAGCCCTTTATGTAATAAGTGGAATGAATAAACCCCTTGATTTTGCTTTCCTTGAATGCCTGTGTTTAAGCCTTTTGTGAATGAAAACTCGCGAAGTGTTTGCAAACGCAACCTCGCACTCCCCTTATATGGCTGAAGTGTTCACAGAGCATATATTACAGAATGCAGCTAGGCACACAACCTAAGTGCCACAGGAGAAGTTCTAAAGAACTACAAGGCTCTCTGCCGGCATGGCAGCGTGCTAATAATTTCTCAGCGGCTGCTGCTGTCGCTGTGTTTCAAGTAGTGGTGATTCTCTTCTGGCTGCAGCCCATGCAAAAATATTGTATGGTCGGCTATTGAAAAACCTTCTTATGGTTGTCTTTAGCTATTTGGCCCAATTATCTTTAGACCTTTCCATGGCTGTCTTTAGCCATTCCTATCGACATTCCTATGGGTGTCTTTAGATTCTTCTATAGCCATAGCGATATCGAAAGAATAGCTAAAGACAGCCATAGAACGCGCTATAGAAGAAGCGAAAGACACCCATAGGGATTTTGATACGAATAGCTAAAGACAACCATAGAACCAGCTATTGTAGTAGCAAAAGACACCCATAGGAATGTCGATACGAATAGCTAAAGACAACCACAGAACCGGCTATCATCATCATCATCATGACCAGCCTATCTACGCCCACTGCAGAGCAAAGGCCTCTCCCATTATTCTCCAATTATCTCGGTCCTGTGCCAACTGTGACCAATTTATCCCCGCAAACTTCTTGATCTCATCTGCCCATCTAACTTTCTGCCGCCCCCTGCAACGCTTGCCTTCTGTAGGGCTCCTCTCTGTTACCCTTAATGACCAACGGTTATCCTGCCTTCGCATTACATGCCCTGCCCACGTCCATTTCTTCTTCTTAATTTCTACTAATATGTCTTTAACACCAGTTTGCTGCCTGACCCACTCCGCTCTCTTCTTGTCCCTTAATGTTGCACCTATCATTTTCCGCTCCATTGCCCGCTGAGTCGTTCTCAATTTAAGTTGAACCCTCTTAGTAAGCCTCCAAGTTTCTGCCCCGTAGGTGAGTACCGGTAGGATGCAGCTGTCATACACTTTCTTCTTCAGCGACAATGGTAGGCTGCTATTCATTATCTGAGAATGTCTGTCATATGCACCCCACCCCATTCTGATCCTTCTAATTATCTCTGCCTCATGGTTGGGATCTGGGGTCACAACTTGGCCTAAGTAGATATATTCGCTTACCACTTCCACTGCCTCGCCACCTATCTCAAACTGCTGTGCTGTCCCGAGGTTATTGATAATTACTTTAGTTTTCTGCATATTACTTTTCAGGCCCACGGTTCTACTCTGTTCATCTAGTGCGGAAAGCATGCTTTGCAATTCGTCCCCCGAGTTACTTAGCAAGGCAACGTCATCAGCAAATCTGAGGTTACTGAGGTATTCTCCATTAACCCTTACTCCCACCTGTTCCCAATCCAACGTTCTGAATACTTCTTGTAAGCATGCTGTATATAACATTGGAGAGATTGTGTCTCCTTGTCTGACACCCTTGCTTATAGGTATTTTCCTGCTCTCCCTATGGAGGATGATGGTAGCTGTAGACCCATTGGAGATATCCTCTAGTATTCTTACATAATGCTCAACAACCCCTGGTTCCGTAATGCCTGAATGACTGCTAGGGTTTCGACCGAGTCAAATGCTTTCTCATAACCTATGAAGGCTATATATAGGGGTTCAGTATACTCAGCGCACTTTTCTATCACCTGATTGATCGTGTGAATATGGTCCATTGTTGAATAACCTGTAGGGAACCCTGCTTGTTCTTTAGGTTGACTGAAATCTAAGGTTGCAAAGATTCGGCTAGCGATTACCTTGGTAAATACCTTGTAGACGACTGACAGTAAGCTGATCGGCCTGTAATTTTTCAAGTCCTTCATGTCGCCTTTCTTATGGATTAGGATGATGTTCGCGTTCTTCCAAGATTCCGGTACCATTGCGGTCATTAGGCATTGCGTATACAGGTTTGCCAGTTTTTCAAGTACAATTTCTCCGCCATCCTTCAAGAGGTCTACTGTTATCTGATCATCACCAGGTGCTTTGCCCCCTTTCATTTCTTTCAAAGCCTTTCTTACTTCTTCGGTCGTTACTGGTGGGATGTCTATCTCCTCTGAACTACTGTCTCGTTCGGCATTATCCTGCATGTCCCGGCTACTGTACAGATCCCTATAGAACTCCTCGGCCACTGTGACTATTTCATCCCTATTTGCGATGACATTGCCTTGCTTATCCTTAAGTGCATACATCTGATTTTTCCACACGCCAAGACGTCCCTTCACTGCTTTCAGGCTACCTCCGTTCTTTACAGCGTATTCGATCCTCTCCATATTATACTTCCGTATGTCAGCTGTCTTACGCTTATTGATTAACTTCGAGAGCTCGGCTAGTTCTATTCTGTCAGCTGCGGTAGAGATTCTAATGGTTTGCCGTTTCCTGATTAGATCTTTCGTCTCCTGTGAAAGTTTACCAGTATCCTGTCTAGCCATAGTGCCCCCGACTTCTACTGCACACTCCGTGATGATGCGTGTAAGGTTGTCGCTGGCTTCCTGTGTCGTAGGCTCGGCTTCCTCGTTAAGGGCGGAATATCGGTTCTGCAGCGCGATCCTGAATTCTTCTACTTTACGTCTTACTGTTAGCTCGTTTATCGGCTTCTTTCGTACTAGCTTGTTGCGGTCCCTCCTCAAATCTAGCCTAATTCGAGATCTTACCATACGACTATAGAAGACGCTAAAGACACCCATAGGATTGTCGATACGAATAGCTAAAGACAACCATATAACCGGCTATAGAAGAAGGTAAAGACACCCATAGGAATGTCGATAAGTATAGCTAAAGACAGCCGTAGAACCGGTTATAGAAGAAGCGAAAGACACTCATAGGAATGGCGATACGAATCGCTAAATACAGCCATAGAAAAGTCTAAAGATTATTGGGCCAAATAGCTAAAGACGACCATAAAAAGGGTTTTCTATATCCGACAATAAAATAATTTTTGTATGGGTTTATTCCCATTTTCCGAAGCAAATGAAAGCGATCAAGGGTGCCCAATTTGCGATCTCTTCCGCGGACTGGTCAGTGGCCACGGCGCCCATCGCCAAAACGACGGAGAAAGAAAAAGTTGGCCGAAACCATCACGCATTGCTGACTGCCCTTACATTGAGCATCTCCGGTACTCTTGGAAGTGTGACTTTGCGCAGTCTCGGCTGTGCGAGGTCACACTGACTTGCTTTCGATGTCGAACACCTAATTTGAATTTTTATTTGCACCACGCACGCATAGCGCCATCGGCCATCTGCAGCTTCTGTCAAGAGGAGGAAACACTTGACCACTTCCTGTTGTCTTGCCGGCGGTTCTCCTCCCTCCGAAATCGTTACCTGGAGGTTCCCCTCTGAGGCCTGGGTCTCGCCTTGTCGGTGCCTGATTTATTGTCATTTGGGGCAGTCGGGATTGGTTGGTGCAACAGGGATGTTTTTCGCGCTCTTCAGTCATTTATTGCCGAAACAAGTCGCTTGCCTTGTTAATCAATCGTATCAACCAATTTTTAATCGTTTATTGAAATACCTGTTGGTGCAGAAGTATTGAATTTTTTTTGTTCCAGAATTGTTAGCATCACTGTACCCTATTTTCCCTTCGTTTGAAACTAATTACTAATCTTCTTCAACAGTGAAATCACAAGACTTGGCCAATCTCCCAGAGTGGGTACCCGCTATTCTTGTTCCATTTCCAACCAACCAACCAACCAACAAAACGAGCGCAACTTCAGAGCGGCATGCGCTGCCGCTCTGCAGGCACAAGGCAGCGCCGTTTGTGTTGATGCAAGGTATAGTGGGAGTGGAACGACTACAACGACGATGAGTGAAAAATGGGACTGCGTCAACACAATAAACAATAGCAGCGCCCCTATTTCTCTACGTTCACGCCGCTAGTTTTAGTTTTTCCGCGCGCAGCGCCACTAGTGGCGTTCTAAAGCGGTCTTCTTGATTGTACGCGTTATGCGCCTGATGTACCTTAGAAGCTGTTGGTCAGAGTGGATGTAACCGTTATTAGTTTGCTTGAGGCGTGATACTGCTTATTTCTTTATATCCTCGGGCTGTATTTACTCTTCGACGAAATGTAGTTTTGCCATAAGACGCAGAAAAGTTCAGTGGTGCTTATTTATGTTTTGGTAATGGTTGTTGTTCAGTGACTTCTTCCTCACTGCGTCCGATAAACATACCGCACCACTGCCCGTTTGTTCGTGTGCGAGAAACGTTTGCTGCCGTAATTCACCTAAGGTTGCGTGTTCGTGGGTCGGAGGCGGTTTGACATTTTTTCTGCGTATGTTAGCCTGTGCTATTTGTAAAGTCGCTGGTGCGCGCATTTCACGAGTCTGAATGCCCCCTTCCGGCGTGGTGTTGCTCAATTGTCGGCGCTACTGTATCTCCTCCGGTTGGTCTCTCGCTATCGTCTCTCGCGCACGCACTGAACAACTTGTTTATCAGAGCGTCTGTCTTTAGACTTATAGGTATTTTCCAACTTCCGTGTTAATTGAGTTGTGATAATCTGCTGAGTAGCATAAATTTACTGTGCTAATCAAACCGTGAATCCTCCGCCTTGCCCGTAATTAGGCGAAGTGACAACCAGTGGATTACCGGCATGACACAGTGGACACCGAGATACGAGTATAGAGAAAGAGGAAGGCAAGTTGTTCCATGGAGGGACGAAGTAGAGAAATTCGAAGGCAAAGAAGGAACTCGAGCGGCGCGGGACACGAGCGGTTGGTGGACGATGAGAGAGGACTTCCTCCTGCGCTATACATAGTCGGCTGCTGCAGATGATCACGATGCAATAGCCGAATATTTTTGTATGCGCAGCATACAAGAATGTCGGACTGTTGAAAGGACAAAAAGCAGGTCGCCGAATCTTCGAAGGAAAGTCAAAATTCTCAGGGATACTCGTGTAAACAAAGAGGCCAATACAGTTGGGAAAAAAATATGTTTCGAGCATTTCTTCTCCTGTCTTGTTCTTGCTTCGTAATTGGAACTTCACTAGTCCACAACTGGAGATGCGCTTTATATTTAACCATAAATAAACACATTTCACTGCGTGTGCGTCCTTTTCATAGGCACTCTGAATACGTCAAGTCAGCTCTACGAACATCTTTGAAGGCAGCTGAAATAAAATCTTTATCCTGTGGCCATGGGGCACCACGGCTGAGCACAAAAAAGTTAACAGTGGCCGAGTTTAACTGATTCCCAATTTTTTCATGATGTATCAGCTTCCGCATTTTCTGTTCGAGTAAATTCTCCCGTATGGTGAATAACCTCGCTAATTGTATCAAAGATGTGCGTGGAATTGATCGTTTCAGTTTGCAAGCCAACTGTTCCCTCACCTTTTTAACATAAAATTACAAAAGTTCGTGGTTCGTGATTTAAAATTCTCGGAAACGTGTTGTGACGTTTCACTTAAAACAGATTTTCTGTCATCCTACGTAAGACGTGCTGTGATTGAGACAATAAATTTGCAAGTAAAAATAACAATTCTTTATTCTTCAAACAAACAAGCAGATATTTCACACCAACCTCAAAAGACTGCTAGCGTTGCACTCAGTATAGGAATGGTCTAAATCAGGTGGCGTGGAGCGCGGTGAAAGATTCCCAGGATATGTGAACTCACTACGCCGCACAATAGGACGAGAAAAAGCTTGTTAAACGCCTTTCGAGCATTCAACTAGCGCGAGACAGGCGTAACGATAAGGGATAATGTGTATGGAGTTGCGGCCGAAGTTCTGTCTCCAAATATTATTGCATCCATGACTAGCGCTGAAGGTCGGACGTAACTGCGCCACTTCCACGCCGACTGGCCTGTGGATCGAACACCTGGAGTTACATTCGGTGGTGAGAACATAGCGCCTGACTTCTCGTGAAGGATTTGCGGGGTGGTTTCTATTCTTCGCAGTTTTATATCGCTTGCTTAAAATTACCCTTTAATGCCGTAGCCGAGACCATAGCCACCTCCATAGCCACCACCGTAGCCGCCGCCATATCCGCCGCCGTAGCCGAGGCCTCCGTAGCCGCCGCCGTATCCTCCTCCGAGGCCTGAGTGGGCCACAGTTGCGCCTCCACCATGAAGCTTGTTCACTTGGTGCAGAGTCTTGACCAGGAATGCAGGTCCCGCCACCACTTTGCCGTAGCCAGGTCCTCCGCTAATAAGGGCGACGCTGCCTCCGACGCCGACACCACCGACGCCGAGGCCTCCACCGAAGCCTCCACCATAGCCTCCTCCGTAGCCGCCTCCGACGCCGACACCACCGACGCCGAGGCCTCCACCGAAGCCTCCACCATAGCCTCCTCCGTAGCCGCCTCCGAAGCCGCCACCGTAGCCACCAATAATCCCGCCTGCAAAGGCTGCGGCCAAGCAGGCGCAGAGTACAAGTCCGGAGATCTGACGAAAGAGACAAAAGAAAAGAAAACACCGAAACGTGTTAGGGCAATGCAAATATCAGTTATATCAAATCATAACTACAATTACCACTGAGAACTGCTGTTCTTTTATTCAAGAAAGCTTTCTGAAAAAACAGGAGGTAGGACAAACAGCAATATTTCTCGAGGACTCAGCTTCTGTAATACGCGATGTTTCTTTGCTTCTATTTATTTCTTTATTTATTGTACCTTACGGGGCTCATTGAAGAGCATTGAATGAAAGGGGTTACAGTTTTGTAAGAACCTTAAAAAACAGTGGGGAAAAAGAAAAAAACAAGTACACAATATAAAGTTGGGGTAATCAGCTTACAGACGTAAATGAAACACTCATACACATTTCTAATAAACAATTATTACAAACCCACAGGGTTTTTGTGGGGTCTTAAATATCCGAAAACACTGAAATACAAGGGGAAAACATCCATAAACAGTAACAATATTATTCTGGCCATTCATCATTACACAATTACTAAGAAAGATGTCGGTGCAGAAGATCGGTAAAGCTATTTCCACTAAATATGGATGCAATTCGGTCAGGAAGATCATTCCACCGCATCATTGCTCGAGGCAATGCTGATGAATTGAAAGCAAGAGTCATGCCAAAAATGGCCGTGAAACTATAACTATTATGAAGGCGCCGTGACGTACGTACTGGAGCATTAAGAGGAAGCCAGTTAGGTCTGATGCTAACTATGTATTTATGAAAAAGGCATAATAGCGCGATGGTGCGACGGGTATCTAGCGGCTGGAGTGATGACTCTTGTTTGATTTGGGTAATGCTAAGATGACGGTCATACTTGCGTGTAATAAATCTTGCGGCTATGTTTTGAATAGATTCCAGCTGGACGATTAGGTAGTGCTGACTGCGCTTAGCGCATTCCTGGGGAGCGCAACGGATCCCTGTACGCTACGAGTGCATACAGTTGGGAAAATTTGGCGCTCTTTTCATGGCATGTCACCGGTGAAAACAAAAAGGGGGGGGGGATGTTGCTTAGCGCGGCACACTGAGCATTTTGCAAGACGCACTTTTAAGTAAAACCTGTTCGTCGTAGGCGCGTCGACAGTGGCGCAGCGTGACTGAGTGCACTCGACTATTTTACACGCACCACTACGTATATGGGGGATCGAGTGCCCGATTGGGGCACTTTAGCAAAGCTGTTATGGCGCCCTGACACGTGGGTACCAAATTCCAGAGGGAATGTACGGCCAATGTACTGTCGACGTCAAATGAAACACGAACACGAAAATATGAACCAGAACGTGCAAAATCGCAAAATACTGTACGTAGAGTTTATGTAATGGCAGGCTATTGTGATATTTGAAAATCCACTTTTCCAACTTTGTTTTCGTAACTAAGCCATGCGTCATTCTGGCTTGCATGGAACGAAATCGCGCTATTTGTGCGTTCAGGTTCATATTTTCGTGTTCGGGTTTCATTTGACGCCGATAGTACATCATGCATCCATTCCCCCAAGGCGGGCTGTTCAGGCGAACGAGAGGTGAGAAGAGTGGGGAAGAGTCAACATGCAGCTCCGCAGCTGCGGCTATAGATGTGATCCGTGTTCTTTCCTAGTCCTAACGGGCCCCAAAGGAATCCCCGTGCAGCTTCTATGCCATTTCTGCTGACGTGTTTTGTTCGTATTATTTTCTGCCGGAAAGGGAAAAGACGAGAAAAAATATTGGTTTTAGGCCAGCTGCAAATTGAGGCTCGAATTACACAATTTCAGAAATCTATATTCCAGATAAACAGAGCACTACAATAAAAAAATCTACGTGTCATAAATATAGAAATCCCAGAGCCAATCGAAAAGGCACTACAGTTTAGTCTCCGACCACTTTATAGTACTGCATGAAGAGTTTTTGTATTGCTGGAACTTAATACGGGCAAATTAGTAGTAGCTTTAAAAGAAAACACTCATTAGCGGAAGTGGAAAGGTCTCCTAGTTTAGTTGCGCGCTTACCAGGGCGTTCATTTCTTATGGTTCGTTGAACGGCGACTGCTACTGAAGTGTGTTTGCTGCCGAGACTTTTGCGGCTTATATACCTTAGTAAATGGCTGCAGAGAAGGTAAGGCAGGGATGTGAGGAACTTCGAACTGGGTCTCTGTCACGTACCGCGATTTGATGCTTATCTCCACTGTAGCGGGCAGCAATAATTCCTGCACGATGCGACTCGCTTCCGCACGGTACACTTGGTGCTTGTTTTCCGGGGATCGTTGCGGCATTGAAAGCGGAAGGAAATCTACAGTGTGAGCGGCCGTTGCCAAGGCCTCTTCTTAGCGAAAATTTAAAAGAGAGGAAAGTAGTTTTGTATTGACAAAAATACACTGTTCTCACGAAAGGAATACAGTAATCTCCCGTTAACTTTAAGTATTGAAAACCGGGAAATATTTCGGGATACACGGATTTTAGAGATAAGCACAGTTGCGCGAATTGCCATGAAATATCGACTTCTTTGCAAAAAAGGCGCTATAATACTTAGACGCTCTTAAACAGCAGCTTCCAATCTTGCTTTCCATAAAGGTTTGAAAGAGAAAAAAAAGCTTACAAGAGACGTTGACCGGCTGGGTTTTGTGGCACTGCAATTTTACTTAGCAGAAAAGAACTGCGTAATGCTGGTGTGCTTAGCGGCCGCGCTCGGGCCTAGTAAGGAGTGAGTATTTATTACATAAAATAATGTTATTTCTTTATTTTATGGCATGAAGGTTTATAAAGCACTTCAACTAACTGTTGAGTTGGGTTTAAAAACTTATAGGTGGCGCTGGAAGCAACAGGCGTTCTCTGGGGAGCGCCTGCGCTCCATACCATTTCTTTTTTTCATCGTAAAAGGGACCCGTGCTCTCAATTATGTTATTCTCCGCACGACACACCTCTATCTTCTAGTACCCTGTACCTCTGGGCATGTCCCTACTGTCACATGACGTGCCACAGGGTCCCTTGACGAAGTTGATATGACTCCAGACTCAGACTTCACGTTCGGGTAAAACATCGGCTCTGTGGTAGGCGCGGCTAAACGAGAAAAAAAAATGAGGGATTTTAACGCGGCAGCATCGCGCGAATCTTGCGAAACGGTCTGAGGCGGCGAATTTTTCGTTCCAGTCTCAGTCGAGAGTTCGAGATGTCCGCAGTATGACCACAAAATACTTCGTAATAAAGGTCAAAAAATACATGGAACGTATTGGAAATGCTTCGGTGCCGCGGAAAAGTTGGACAGCCGATTTTTCGAGATATGCGAGTTCGAGTTTAAGAAGTATTACTGTATGTCTTCTATGCATGATTCCACAAGCTTTGGCGGGAAATAAACAAACCTGGATAACTTGCGGAGGTTTGATGTATTTGAAAAATGTCGAAATGAACTCAGTCCCAGAAAATAAATTCCAGGGGTCAAGATTACCTGTTTTCTAGCGGCCAGAAGATGACAACTTCGCTCTGTTAAAGGTCATCGTACCGAGAGTTTTGGTTCTTCATATAAAAATTAGCATCATTTGCAATCCTGTGTGGATCGTTTCTTTTTTGCTACAAAGGAAGAGCTGCATGAATGCAGGCTATATACTGAAACAACCGCAGAAATGTGTTGACGAATGTTACTTCCTACCCGACACCCGCCGCGGTGGCTCAGTGGCTAAGGCGTTGCGCTGCTGAGCACGAGGTCGCGGGTTCGATTCCCGGCCGCGGCGGCCGCTTTTCTGATGGAGGCGAAAAGCAAAAACGCCCGTGTGTACGAGATGTCGGCGCACGTTAAAGATCCCCAAGTGGTCAAAATTAATCCGGAGCCCTCCACTACGGCGCGCCTGATCGTCTACGTTGCGTTGGCGCGTTAAAACGTACAATCAATCAACTTCCTACCCGACGTTGCTGTCCCAGCATTACAACCTTTATTTTGCAACACTGTGTCACATTGCAAAACATGGAACTGTGTGACATGTAAAAGTTGAAAGTGTTAAATTACGGCAGATCAGACAGAGTTAGCTGAGCTGTCGAAACTGATTAGCAGAAGTAAAAGAAACGACATTTGTGCATATAACATGGCAGTGATTGATGAAATGTCGGAAATAGTTGGAAGCTTAAAAGCTAGTAAGAGAAAGCTAGCCATCGGCAAAGAAGGGAAGAACGCACTTAGAGACGAGCAGGGTAACAACACGCGCAATTGAACGAGGTAATAAAGATAGCAGAACGATTCTACACCAGGCTGTATGCAAGCGAGGTTAGACCAGGCGAAACTGTTGGGAGTACAAGGTCAACTTGGGATGCCCCACTAGTAAGTAAACAGGAGGTAGCAAAGGCTGTCCAGGTCATGAAAAGAGGAAAATCTGCAAGTGACGAAGGCATAACCGTGGGTCTCTCGAAATAGGGAGGTACATGGTACTGGAAAAGGAGCAAGACAAGAAGATACCACCTCTCAAAAACTATTCACAGCATGTTTAGAGGAGGTATTTAGAAAACTCGATTGGGAAAACATAGGTTTAAGGATAAACAAACAATGCTTCAGGCATTTGATGTTTGCGGACCCCGATCTTGCTGAGTGAGATCGCAGAACACCTGCAAACAATGCTTGGGGAACTATAATTAGAAAACACGGCCGTGGGGGTAAATATAATTATCAATCCATCTAAAGTAATAAGAAATAAGCATGTCAAGAAAGTCTCCTTCAGCTTAGGAAGCAAAATTCTAGAAGAAGTAAAAGAAAAAAATAACTAATAGAAAGAAAATAACTACCTCGTCAGATGATTATTAGCGCTCACCCAAACCACGGCTGTGAAATCCGCCGCCGAGTAGGTATGGGTTGGGGAGCACTCGGCAAGCACTTCCAAATAATGAAAATTAAGCTACCTGTGCCACTGAAAAGAAAAACCTACAATCAGTTTAGACGCCGCTCATGACATCCGGATATCAAACCTGGTAGCTCCCTAAAATACTAGAACGAAAACCTATGTTAGCTCAAAGGGCCATAGAACGAATTAAGTTAGGCGTAACACTCAGGGACAGCGAAAGAGCGACCTGGATCAGAGAACTAACTAGAGTAGAGGATATCATACCTCAACTAATAAAAATAAATGAACTTGGGCCGACCATATAGTAAGCGGAACCGACAAACGGTGGACGACTAGGATAACAGAGAGGATACTAAGCGAGCGCTCTAGAAGAAGGAAAAGGCCATTAATCCGATGGAGAGATGAAATAAAGAAATTGAGGGGGGGTAGTAAACTCTGCACTCGAGCAGCGCAGTACAAAAGCGGTTGGAGGTCAATAGGGAATTCTTCGTCCTGGAGGGGGCATAAGAATGCTGCTGCTTCCGCTGCTGCTACTGATCACGACGATGATGAGTGACTTTGTGGGACATACCGTTAAAAAAATGTAGCTGGCTTAGCTCAGCTAACATTGTATATGCAAAGCAGAAGCTTTGCTAAATCTGGTTTGCTGGAAGGAATGCTTGCCCGGCACCACGCGCATGACGTCAAGGGCATGGCACGAGGCGCGGGGCGGGAGAGCTTTTTTTGCCAATCTTGGCCAATCTTCTTCGGTGAGTATATTTGGCTTGACAAATGGGCGCCCGTTACGCTGGGCGGTCGCCGAGCGGACCGCGCTCACGTGCGGGGCTTGGCACTTTCTTGATATCTTTAACTGCGGACACGAAAAATTACGATTTGCTGAACAGCTTCGAGGTTAGAAAAATGGCTCCACTCCACGCTGTGAAGGTGGCTGCAAAGCAAAGCTTTAAACTACACCCACAACAATTTACCGTCTAGTAAAGACTGCTTACATGTACAGCACACCTCGAAAGCAGAAAGAGGTTCTCCGGGGAAGCCACAATCGAGGGCGTCAATGGCAGCAGTTTTCTTTCAGGCGTTCTGCACAGCTGAAATGCGCGACAAGTCGCTGCCATACCACAGGCCATCACACACGGCGCAGGGGAACCCAAATAGCAAGTCGAGAAACTTGCGCTGGGCTTTCGACGTGGCTCCCTGGAACATGGCCGCCTTGGCGTCGTGGTACTTCGCTCCTTTCGCATCATTGTCTGCTTCGCGATGTGTATCTTTCGCTTCGCAGCATTTTTTGTTTAACGAAGCTCATCGTTTTCTTGCCGTGCTTGTCGCATACGCTCGGAATGTCTAGTAGCGTGTGTCGGATCCGGCTTACAGCGCTCTCGAGAGAGACGGCGCCGTTCTTCTCGTCGAGCGTAGTGATTCCGCTGTTCTTCTGCAGTTTTCAGTTTGCGTGACCTCCCCATGGCAGCCTACGATGAATTGATGGTGTCGCTAACGGGGTTCCGCTTAAGCCGTGGGTGGCGTCCCGAACGAACGTGCGTCGGCGGAAACAAAACTGAGGGGAACGTCTTTCGAAGGGTGAGCAGGAAGGCGACACGCACGCTAATTCGTCCTGTCCTCTCTCTCACTCCCTCCCGTCAATCTTGTTGCATGTGTCGCCTTCAAAGCGCCCTCCCCTCCCCAGGCGCCCAAACGAAAACTACGCCCAAAGCAACCGTCGCTAAAGCAGACGACAAATCCGTTACTCCGGCGTGCCCGCCGCTGTGAGGAAGGACCTGCGCAGGGAACGCTGGGTAACCATTCGCAGCGCCATCTACACCGCGCTCCGTGAGTGAACCCCCCACCCCCTCCGCCACCCCCGCGTTGGGAGTTCCTTGTCCCGCAGGCCACGAAAGAACCGTTGGCTGGTAAAGCTAGAAAGCTTTACTCTAAAAACGATTCCCGTGGTCGGAATCAAACCTGGGTTCCTCGAAAACGAAACAGGCATCTATCGGATTGAGCCGTAAATCGCAGTCTGGGCGCACACCATTTCCTTCGGATTCGTAGAGCGGGCGTTGGCTTTGGACTCGGCCGTGGGTTGAAGTGCGTGATAACGCAGTACACTTTGGGATAAATGTGAAAGCCTGCATGCGGACGAAACGATCCGGACCTGCCAGTTACGAATAATTTTCGCGGCAAGTTCAGAAACAAATGTCAGGTGCTGACATATGGAGCGGAAACTTGGCGCCTTACTACAAACTAGAAAGATAACTTAGGTCGGCTGAACAGTCCATGGAACAAATAATCATCGGAGTAACACTTAGAGACAGGAAACGAGCTTCCTGGATCAGGAAGCCAACTAGAGTAGATGGTATCATAATTTGAAATAGATAAAAGAGTGGACTAGGGCTGGCCCCGTAATTAGGAGAAGGGACAACCAGTGGACTACCGGCCTGACACAGTGGTCACCGAGGTACGAGTATAGAGAAAGAGGAAGGTCAGTTGTTCCATGCAGGGGCGAAGTAGAGAAATTCGGAGGCAAAGCAGGAAGTCGAGCGGCGCGGGACACGAGTGGTTGGTGGTCGATGAGAGAGGACTTCGTCCTGCGCTGTACATAGTGGTCTGCTGCAGATGATAACGATGCAATAGCCAAACGGAGAGGGGCCGCCAGCTCTGCTGTATCTCCAGCCTAGCAATACTAGTGCAGGCTGTGTAATTTTTTTCTTTAGCTTTTCAACCGCGAAGCGCGGCACTTTATATAGTACATGGACACTAGCATCGAATTACTCCGCAATTACGAGGTGGTGCGCAAGTTGTTCCCACGTCAAAATACCGCCGTTCCTTCTAGCGCATGCATTGAGACAGCTTTCGGTCTAGCAGCTGTACTTTTAATGAAAAAATGTAGAAGAATCAGCTACGACAATTTTCAGAAACAAGTCCTGTTGAAAGTTAACAATCTTCAACAAAATATCACAGAAGCCACGGTAAGCCTTCCAGCCTTCACGCAAGCCTCCAGCCTTCTCTTTACCATGTAGTCCAAAGCAGTTCGTTGAAGTTTGAGTAGACTTACGGCAATAAAATTTTGAAGCAAAGTAACGCCAAAGTAATGATTTCGTTTCCGTAATTCCTTACTTATTTTTACAGGGCTGTAATTGACCACTGTAACCAATCATATTTTAACGAATGTAATTATAATTGTAATCAGCTACTTATTTGCTATAACGCGTACACGTCTGCATAGCAGTGACGTTTGGGCCTTGAAATGTTTTATTGGGGAAGCATTTGCTAACTATTTTGGTAGAAAACCGGTGTCCATGGAACACACAATATTCTTCGGAAGGTATACACAGTTGTCGATGCACAGCATACAAAAAGTGGCACACTGTTGAAATGGCACACTGTCGACGAATGTTCGATACAAAGTCACACTTTTTAGGGATGCTCATGTAAACAAAGAAACCAATGCAGTTTCGGGCAGGGTGCGAATTTAGCCGCGGTCCGCAGGAATGCATGGGACGAATACGAACCTGCTGAACGACCACACATCCTGACCTGCAGTGATCTGGACGTTCAGATACGTTTCCTTTCCAGGGCGAAGGCCGCCCGCTCATCGCATGTATTAGTGAAATAGGGAACCACTCCCATTTCACCGGCTCAGTAAAACATATCTTAGTATTGCTATTACTGCCCGAGTAACAGTCAGCCCAGCAGAAGGATTGTGACCTTCGGATTGGAAATGTATGTTGAGATCATGTATTCAGCACTCAGGAAATATTTGTGTATAGTAATCTCACAAGTAAGCACTAATTTCCGCTAAAGTTGTTCCTGATTGGCGCTGATCTTAATAATAGGACCCATGCTTGCAAGTGCACACGTGCAACTGCAGACACCCCTCGTAACCGTGCACAGAAAGAACGCACATAGGAAGAACCTCGCCATATGGCAGTTTATCTAGAAAGGCTAGCCACAAAGGTCGGTTTTGCATTTTCGCCACCTCAGCGTACGACAAAGAGGTTATATAGTTTTCTGCCTTCTCAAAACCCTTTCGAAGTTCCCTCAGTATGCTATTCTCTTCTATTTACTTCTCTAGGTCAAATTTTGCTGCCTGCATTCCTATCTGTACCGCGCTGACGGGACGGTGACTGGCCTATACTAGCTCGGTATATTCTT
Organism: Haemaphysalis longicornis; assembly: GCF_048455015.1. Lineage (NCBI taxonomy): Eukaryota > Metazoa > Arthropoda > Arachnida > Ixodida > Ixodidae > Haemaphysalis > Haemaphysalis longicornis. The sequence continues at coordinate 171,924,836 of NW_027526422.1, forward strand.
GCCTCCTTTGCCCTTGTAAATTGAACTTATCCTGCTTACTTGCCACGCATCTGGTATTGTTTTATTTTCTATCCCTGAACGGATTTCCTTACTTTTTCAAACAATTGGCAGACCACCTACATGGGTATCCTACCCGTGCCTGCTGCGCTGATTTTGGGGAACTTTTTGGGTGCTTTTTCCGCTACTGATATCTGTCGACCTTCTCGTTTTCCCGTTGTGATATCCCTGTGGCACTGCGCGGCTACTCTACCGACCTTACAGAATATCTCGGTGATATTTTCCCAAACGTATGCCAATGTCTGCTCCCCCCCCCCAAGAATCTGCCCCTCTTCGTTTTTTATACCGCCCTAGTTGGTATTTGTATGTGTACCTAATTCCCCATGTGGCTCTAAACATTGTTTAGTGCACCTCTATCCTCCCGTCGTATTTGCGCCATCCATCGCTCAGTTTCACCCTTTATTTTCACCAGCACTAATTTCTGCACTTCCACTTTTACTTCCTTATATTTCCCCCATTTTAGGTCCACGTCTTGCTAACTCCTCCATGCCTTCTTGACCTGCCTCAGCTCTCTGTACGCCTGTTTACGCCTCTCTACGCCTCTCTATAGCCTCATTAATTTCTGTGTTCTGCAGGCTTCTTGGCGTCTTCTTTCCTCTCCATCGAGTTGGTTTGTCTGCTTTGTTTTTTCCTGCATAGTTTTGATGAGCGTACCATACCCCCATTCTTCCCCAAATTTCTTGTCATATCAGACTCTAGGCTTTTTGCTACAGCCGTAAACTTGTACTGCTTAGCTTTGGGTACTTCCCCGACCGTTCCCGTTTTTCCCCCATCTGCTAACCAAACTTCTAGTGTATACGTTTGTGATCACTCTCCAGACTGCGACCCCCTTCTTCATCTATACTCATGTCATCCAACCATTCATAAACTCCCTCCGAGAGGAGGCAGTAGTCGACAATGAACTGTCTCCTACCACCATCCTACGGGATTCGACCCTCGCATTTTTGCTCCCTATTTACTATGATCAAGTTCCGGTCATGACACACATCTGGAATTTGATTTCCGTTCTAGTCTGTGTACCCCTCTAGGGCCTTAATGTGGGCATTCATTCCACCTACCAATACTAACTCCATGGATCGTTTCAAATTCTGTATGTCCATTTTAAAACACGCCAACAATTTTTCCTTTGGTCTTTACTCTCACTACCGTCCGCAGATACAACGCCCCTCAACACACCTGTTTACCAGTTACCATTCATCTCAACCATAAATTTTTATGTGGGTGAATGTACTTTCACTCTTCTCAAGTTAGCCCGCTGTTGTATAAGCATGGCCACTCTTCTGCCTTTTCTTAATCCCGCCGCACTATTACAACCTTCCCATACATACTCTCCGATCGATTACCACAGGTTGTTCTGGACACCAAGCTGCGTCTTGGTCGCAGCGTGTACCTGGATATCTATCTTCCTCTTCAAGGTGTTTGCGTATCTTAATCCAGTCCTCTTGATTCCTACCACAGTTTGTGGCTGTCTCCTGTCGCCCTGTATGGTTATGTACGCTATCTTCAGTTATCCCTCTCTTTATTTTACCCCGCATCCCTCTGCGCCGACCTAGGAATCTTCCCTTGCTATCTGCCTACTGCACCTTAGCAAAGGCCTGTTCCCCCACCCCTTAAAACAAACCACTGCTCGTTCTGCGTGTCGTCGCCCGATGTCTTCTCCAACCAGCCTGCTGAAATGTACTCCGTAACGCTATAACACCCATTTCCACCCTTCACTGTTGGTGAAATTGCTGTTGATGTCGACGACTGCAAAAATCATCGCCGTGCCTAGCTCCTAATACCGGGCTGGCATTTTTGCAGCGTCATTGGTCGACACTTTCGAAGCCTCACAATTGCGAATTATGTTAACTCTGGGTTGGAATTCTATAGAAACTAAACCACACAAGTGAAATGCCGTGCTATGAAGCTGCTGATTTTATAAATATGGTCTAGTGTGGACGACTACCGCCAACCCGGGGAGCTACACGAAACCAGCCACGCGCGTGGCTGGACTGTGGACAAAAAAAGGGGGCGCCCTGCGTTTTTGTCGATGGTGAACAAATATACATAAATCCCAAGCCATATACAGCTTCGTTGTAAAATGGGTTAATTTGAACTATGCAGGGTACCAACCAGACGAGTCGCTCCGATACGAGCGATGCGGCATCCACAAAAGTACCACGGATTTGTTACTTTAGAAAACTACGCGTGGGCTTAAAATATGAGTTGTCTTCGAATTTAAAAAAAATACTTTAGAGACCGTAACTGAGGCATACTTGACTATTCGAGAATGCTAAAGACAGAAGTATCTATAACATAAGCAGGAAAGCAGTTTACAGTAAACGTCCTTTTTGAAAGGTAAAGTAGTCGATAACTGATTGATTGGCTGTGCTGGATCGGGTATGTGCAGAGGAGTCACAGTACGCAATGTAATAAAAACGCAAACGCAAGATGATTATACCAACGGAAGGACACGTTTGACAATTTGACACTGATTCAATCACTGTATCCCAAGGTGTGCGTAGGTATCCTCGCAGTTAAGAAAGTACGAGGCGTCGATTTGGAGAGAGAGAGAGAGAGAGAGAGAGAGAGAGAGATAAAAAACATTTATTGAAACAATAGGGAAGGGGTAGGGGGAAAAAGAGTTAAGAGCTGTGGGCGGCCAGCCTATTCCGGTAGGCCGTGTGCCGCGGCTGCCATCCTCGCCGGAGAGATGAGGGCTTCCTGGTCTTCGAGCTGGCAGCTCAGCAACGCGCACTCCTCCAGGCGATATGAGCTGTGGTGTTAGGCTCATCGCATTGGGGGCAGTTAAGTGGGTAGCCACGCAAAATAACACTGTACGTATACAGTAATCAGAATGTCGGGCAAAAATATGACCACCTTACTTTTTTAGGGAGGAGATTACGCATGAGACATGGACAACATAAAATTCGGGCATCATGGTTTGGAGCTTCGTGTGACATTTGAATTGTATTTGAGCATTGGGATACTTAATGGCGTGTAATTCAAAAATATCTATGTTTAATAACAGCACCAAACAGGTCCTTAGCTCGGGATTTGTCCAATTCTTAACCTTTCATAATTAAACTGTATGTTACGGGCGTGTCTTCACGGCGTACGCGCTCAGAACACGTCTCAAAGTCAGCGTTGCGTACATCGTGAAGAGAAAACTTAACTGAGCTTATAGCGCAATCATATGATCATGGTGCACGATGGCTCGACACGCGCAGTTTTCCAGTGGCTCTATTTCAAGAATGCAATTTTATCATGACGTACCGTAACACTTTTACTGTTTCGGTGACCTCTGCAAATGGGGAGATATCCATGGCACCTTCCACCCCCCCTCCCTGTACAGAAAATGTGCACGGAAGTGACTGGTTCGCCAGCCAACTGTTTCCTCAACTCCTGAATCTAAAAGCACCAGGATGTCAAACCGGAACCGAGCCGGTATTTTTGGCGAAACTAAAATCGAACCCGAAAAGTTTTTTTTTGTCAGCCCGATAACCTTGAAACAGAAGTGAACAAAAAAACAAAGAAAATACTGGTAACCGATTTACTACGAAACGGTTCGACCATCCATTGTTGATAATGCGCAGTCAATTTCATTCGGGCTTTTATCTTTCGCGCAACAATATCGCGACCTCTCCCACACTTTTCACCTTCGGAGTAATCACAGATCATACACTTACGCTCTACAAGAGGTTGGAAGAGAAGAAAAACATGCACAGCATTGTTCCACTGGTGTATTGCTGCTAGTAACACGCGCAGAGGGCAAGTCTTAGCGAAAGAAATGACGCACTTCCGGCCTCCTGCAGGCTATAGGAAACATCAAATTTCTCTTGATTTGCTGCGACTGTACAGGACCATTCAGGCTGCTGGATGGCTGCACTCCGCAATCGGAAAGTCCTCCATTCTAAACGTGACTCCTAGTTCCATTTCGCAATTTGGTTAATGATACCGCACACAAAAATGTGCAAATACTTCAGATCTGTTATCCGTAGGAGTAATTCAGTGGCTAAGCCACTGGAAGACATACATGTTCGATTGCCGCCCCCGGCTGCTGTTTTTGTGATGTAGATGAAAGACGAAAGCGCCTCTGTGTCGATATTTCCACGTTCGCTGAACATTTCAGAGTGCTCAAAATTTTTCTTCCGCACTGCAGTGTAGGGTGCTCAATATAGCGCAGGTATAAAGCCCCAATATTTTCTGGCAAATGTGTTTCCTTGGGTAAACAAAAAGAAAGGTCTATCACTAGGTAATACATTCTTCCGCGCAGAGTTCACACACGAATACTTTGTGCTTTTTTTCGTTACCCTCAGCCGTAGAATAAGAACAAAAGCAAGAGTTCTATTATTTCGTCTGATGTCCCTTATGCTGCCCAAATTTTACTTCCCTAAAGTTGTCCTCACTGCGTAATATGCCTGGTGTAATCGCTAGTTTGTAAGGTCGCGAAAAGAGGGCAAATCTGTACTGGCAAGTTCTCGTCTTAAATGGACGTAAGATCTTTGTTACAAACGACTTTACTATGTCAACGCAATACAGCTAATAAGATTATATTTTGTTCCTTCCAGCAACAAAACCACGCAAATAATGAAACATGCTTTAAGGCGTGGGATAACAATGAAGCTTGAATTTGATTTGTGAAAATGTGAACGAAATCCAACATGGCGTGTTGCACTCGTTTTAAAATTAAAATAGTGACGGGATTATCTTCAGTGCGGGGCATTTTTTAAATTCAACCATTTTTGCTAAAGTAACAAAAATGGGCACTGAAATTAGAAAGCTACGAACCAATATTACTAAAAAAATTAAACTCCCTGGCTGGTTTAAATGGCGAAAACGAGGACCCGGCAGTTCGGCCATTTTTTATTCTGTCATGATTGTAATTTTTTTTCATTAGATAGAATTTCATCTGCCGACCACAAAACGGTCATCCACTCCAAACTTTATAAGTATTCAAATTCTCCAAAGAAAAGTATCTCCGCCGATAGCTGCAATAATATGTGTTTTATACCCGTGCTACACGAGCGTTTGGAAGGGCATTTCAGTCGAATGACCTTCGAAATTTCAAATTTCATTCGAACTGGAAGGAGTTTCGCCGATCTACACGGCGATTCTCAAAGGCACTTGAAAGTTTCCGCATTCGCCGGCCATGTTTTGGTGTCGCCACTGCTGCCATGGTTCGTTCTTGACGAAAATGTAATTTGAGTTAAAATGGGAAAAAAATAAATTATTAGAGATCATATTGATAACTATCTATAAGTGCGCACAAATCATGCACAAGGCCGCCAGTTTCTTTTTGTCTTTTTTCGCACCGCCGGTGTTGAGAGTACCAAGTTACCTCGTAATCGTAGAGCGGGTGACAGAGAACGAAAACGAGTGAACAAGTGAAAAATTATGAAGATCTTGCACTTCAAACACAAAATGTTTCTCGTAAATAATTGGTTTTGTTATTACGGCTTGCAAAAACTGAGCCCGAGGGTACGACCGTTCGTGTTTCAAAGGCCGTTTAGTCTCTCAAAGGTCAGTTGTCGTGCTCCTTTGACTCAAATGCCATTTTAACCAAATGCCTTTGAAAAACGTCGTGTAGCATCTCAAAGGTGTCATTTGAGTCAAATGACATTCGACTCCAAGGCCTTCGAAACACTCGTGTAGCACGGGTATTACAAGGGTTAAATTTTCGAGTTTCGCATGAGTCCTCCAACACATCTGTGGCCCAAGCCGTCTTTGGGATTTTTTACAAAGGGTGAGTTACTTCTATATGCAAATGCACTTCAGATATCTCAGTCCTTCTCCCCAACAACGTATGAATTTTTCACCCAAAATAAAAATGCCGACCGGGTACACCTGTCCCATCTCTTCATTGATTTGATTGATTGTAGGGTTTAACGCGCCGACGCAACGCAGGCGATGAGGCGCGCCGTAGTGGAGGGCTCCGGATTAATTTTGACCACCTGGGGTTCTTTATCGTGCGCCGAAATCTCGTACACACCCCATCTCTTCATGGAACCTTCCATCCCGAAACCTCCCGAAATAGTTCCTAGACGACTAAAGGGCTGGGGAGAAAGTCGCCGCTGAATGGTCACTACTTCGTTTGTTTTGGTATGTTTTGTTTGTTTGTATTCGTTTGTTTTGCTATCGTTTGTTTGGTTACTTCGTTTGTTCAGTGCCTAATGTGTGTAATCCCCGCCTTTTTTGTTGTCCCGTACTGAGTTCACAATTGTTTTCGCTTGTTTCCCTATTATCTCGCCCAATTACTTGAAGTTGTCTGTGAAGTCATATCGCTGTTAGTGGCAAAAGGCAGAAATTTGAATTTTTTTTCTATTTTGTGTGGTTGCTTTAAACTATTGATCTTTTTCTCACTGCAGTGAGAATTCTGCTCATCGATGCGCTTCAGGAACCGGTTCGGTTCGCGATTTATTCGAACGGGAACTGAACCAGAACGAGATGAATTTTGAATTTACCCGAACTGGAACCGCAACCTAACCCGTATTTTTTACGTTCGGCACACTGGAAAGCAGAAAACCTCATGTGCTAAAGCTTCGGCCAGTCACCAGTAACTGTCGCAAACTTTTTGTGACATTTAACTTCACCAGACTTTGTGTCAGTCGACGTCCGGTGTATAAGACAAGACAATGAATTAAGAAACAAACTTCAACAAGGCTTTATTTTCAAACAACGAAGCTCATATTTGACACCAACTGCAACAAACTCCCACCATGGCCGGCGTTCATTTGGGCAACAATGCAAAACAAAACGCAAGTCGGGGGAAAAGGGAGGGGAACGGTTCTGAGTGTACTTGTACGCCACATGCCAAGACGTGAGGAAAAGTTGGCATACACTTTCCTGTCATTAACCTCGCGCAATACAGGCGTTTCTACACAGCACCATCTCTAAAAACCTGTGGCGGACGTTCTATCTTCTTTTTGCTATTGGATTCATGACTAGCGCTGAAGTCCTCGCAATACTTAACTGCGCCACTTCTACGCCGTCTAGCGTGTAGTTCGAAAACCCGGAGTGGCATTTCCTTGAACTATGGTAAGAACATAGCACCGGAACTATGGCGCAAAACGACGACCAAAACGACGCGCACCGTGCGCGTATTCTTCCGCTTTCGCAAGCGGTTCGTAACTGGTGGGCTATTCGCCCCCTTCCCTTCCCCGGTGCCGTTGCTTTCGCGCTGCAGCTTCACGCTAGCAGCTATGGCGCCACCACCACCACCGACGTCCATCCCCACGACGTCCGCTAAGAGAGCTCACAAAGACATCGTGCCCTGTATTTTTACCCGGCTGCTGACCTCGTCCAAAGAGGCGTAAAGTAAAGGCGGCTTTGGCTGACCACGCTGATCCTTTTGCGAGAAAGCATTGGCCAGCCTCGACTTCAACCCGTCCTATCGACTCCTCCCATGTCGCCGCCTCATCGGCAACTCGTCCTGCGGTGTCCTCTGAGTCTGCCTCATACATCACGTGTCGGCAGTGCGGCCGTTTTTTCTGATGCAGGCAAAAATAAAAAAAGGCCTCTGTGTTCTGGATTTCCGCGCACGTTAAAGATCCCCGGGTGTTCGAAATTAATCCGGAGCACTCAATACGGCGCGCCTCATCGCCTGTGAAGTGTCGGCGCGGTAAACCCCACAATAAATCAATCAAAGTGTTCGCAGAGGTCTGCGTCCATCAACCGCCCAGTACCGCTGGCGTAGTTGTCGCGGTCACTAGCCTCAGACACAAAGGGAAGACACAAAGAAAACCGAGGCTCCTTACACTGCCGTCACACGTGCCCTCTGCTGTGGCAGCGAAAACACTGTCTGCCCTTCCGGTGACAAGCGCCTTCTCATTTGCCCCGCGATGTGTATGTGGCAAGACACCAAAAATGACCCCTCCTTTCCTTCAAGTTCAGGGTAACCGACCGCAACGTCGAATCCTTGTCCTGAATGCCACGGGTGCGCCACTGCTCCCTGGACATCCCACCGACCTGCTTGTACGGTGCTAGCGGAGCGCAAACGGCGCTGTTCAGCACGTTGTACAGAAGCCAAAGAAGCCTATCCCGCAGTTTTTGGTCAGTTCAGTCGATGAAAATAGCGTGGTTGTGTCACCATCCCGGTATTTATGGTGACATTCTTTCTTACGCCATCTGCCAATTTGAACGTCCCTGCCTTGACGTGTCTAATATAATGACCGCCCAGTGGAAACAAATTGTTAAACATTGCCAGGCTAGCCAAAATGTGTCAAACATCATTGACACGGCAGAGGCCAGCATACTTGTACGAATTAATAAATTCCTCTTTAAGATAAACTGACCTAAGAGAAATTCAGCCATTGAATTTTACAATAATCTGTAACCTGACAACAGATCCCGACACCGTGACCGAAAGGCCCACTCCAGTCCCTGTTTGGGCGAGTCGCCAGCCTGTGTCCACAGGCTAGCGGCACCAGGAGCAGGATCCCTGAGCTGCGCGTTTTCTCTGTGTGTACTTGTCCGACCCACATTAAGCAAAACCGACCCACATTAAGCAAAAACTTTCTTAGTGGCACTGATGGCGTTCTGCCAAAAAACAATGCATTTTCCCATAAATTGCTTGGTCGACCGAAAGGTCTGATAAGACCTCTAGACACATGCAAGGTGCGTGCGTGAAACCGGAATTGCATTGCGTCGAAACTGTTGCTTGAAAATCGCGAAACAAAAATGATTCTAGATAAAAAAATACACGCATTGATCATACAGAAGCAGTATATTAGTATACCTGTATCTCATAAACCACGTCCTGTATCTCATAAACCACGTATCGGAATGCAATGTGATATTTCGAGGATGCATTTTATTAGTGCACGAAAAATCGTCGCATGGGTTCGTTCTTCGTGTTTTTGATTTCATGCTTGAAGGTTTGACCATCAATCTGACTCCATTTTAGCGAAAGTTGGACGCACTTTTAGGTTTTGCGCATTTTTGAGCATTCTTTAGAAACGGATGGCAAATCGTTATGCACTCTGCGCTATGTACACGTTGTAATATAGCCACATCCGCATTCCCTACTGCCGCCTTCTCGGTCTTCTCGTAAAAATCTGCGGATAAAAAGAAGCGACTAGTGACGGCCAAACTCACGGTCGCTCTTTCACAAGGCAAGCCCTCTACTAATGAGCTATAGGGCACCTGTTTTCGCCACACTTACTTGCACAACCATAATAAGCACGCATTGATATACTGATAAAAAGAAGCCTCCAGTGAGGGTCGAACTCAGGCACACTGGTTTACAAAACCAGGGCTAAACCACTGAGCTTCAGCTTTTTTTATTGCCTGCTTAGACATATGTACGGAACAGAAACAGAAATGCATAATGTTAAAACCTGTCAGCCAGCCTTGGCTTACAGAGAGGTTTTAAAACTTCCTAAGGCACACAAGAAGTTTTCCCTGAGAGGCCAGGCCTTGATGTCCGCATTTCGCACGGCCATTCTCGTCCTCCATATGCTGTGCAGACTGAGCACCATGATTAGGTCATACGGTACACCACCCTCACTTTCCAGGGGCAGGAACCGCATTCCGTGTGGGGTTATGAGTAACTCCTTTTTCAACGGGCGCTGAAGGGTGTCCCAGTGGAACACCGGGTCCCAGCATTCAATAAACACCTGATTGACCGTTTCCGGCTTTTTACACAGACTACAGTTTGTTGTCCATCGGGTAAAGAAACCTGTATCTGCGAACCATACATTTACAGGTAGCGTCTCGCTGTGCACTTTAAAGAAAAAAGATTTCAGACCTGGTTTTACAGGCATTCTTTTCACCCTGGTGAGAACATCAGATCCGGTGCCCTTTCCATATAACGACTTATACAGAGGTACTGCCAAACAAACATCGATCAGGTCCTTGTACAGGCACTTTCTCGAAACGCTAGACAGGTACTCAAGTGAAAACCGCACTTTCAGAAACTCAAGTGACAGGGCTACTTCTCGTAGGTATCCCCTTACCCCATTACCAAAATGACGGCTTGAGGACACAACAAACTCAGGTAGCACATTCTTAAAGCGGACTTGAATAACCACGCGCAAGAATAAATCTTTTGGTCTCGCAAAAAACAAAACCTCGCGACAACTTGTCGTAAAAATAAATGGTAGAGACCAAGTCCTAATTTCCTTACTGATCTCAAAATATTAGCACGACTAGTTCTTTCCAAACTGGAAGACCGGATAAATACAGCAAAAGCCCTGTGGATTTTATGAACATTTGCACAAATCATGCATAACACTTGTATCATCTACCACACTTTGGTTAACAAAAAAAGGTTGCAGATCATGGCACGGGCAAACATCGAAAAGTTGCGCCCTTGACAGTTTCTTGTCTTTTCCCTCAACTTCTCTGTTTTGTCACTCCAGTGCTGCCCAGTACCACGATAATGCTCCAGAGGCACACCGAGATACTTTGTCGGCAAAGCTGCCCATTGTATGTTCTGAAAAAGAGGGGGCGTTGAGTTCCAGTTTCCCTGCAAAAATCCCGAACACTTATCCCAATTAACTACCGCTCCTGATTTTTTGCAAAAGGACTTCACCACCTTACTGTTTCACTTATGCTCTCTTGATCCCGACAAAAAAAACAGCAATATCATCTGCGTAAGCGAGAAGTTTTACTTGAGCACTCTGCACTGAGCACGGAGCAAGAATATATTCTTGCTCCGTGGCACTGAACTACAGCAGCACGCGCTTTCCCTGTCCTTGTTTGAAGCACCAATATTATGCACGCCCTGATAAACGAATAAAAGAAGCCGCCAGTGAGGGTCGAACCCACGACCGCTGGTTTACAAGACCAGCGCTCTACCACTGAGCTATAGCGGCACCGCTTTTCCTGTCATTGCTTGTAACACCAATATTATGCACGCTCTGATAAACGAATAAAAAGAAGCCGCCAGTGAGGGTCGAACTCACGACCGCTGGTTTACAAGACCAGCGCTCTACCTCTGAGCTATAGCGGATTTTTTTTTATTACCTTTTGCACACACGTAATACAAGTCACGGATAAATTAAAACCGCCTGCCAAACTTTGGCTGACGGAAGGACTTAAACATCAAAAGTACATAGCTCTTCCAAAACAGGAAGCCATTCAAGTTCGGGGTCCTGTAACTTGTACACTTCCTACAACAACCTGACATTTTGAGCAAAATACTTGCTTACAGTGAGCGCATTGGGGTCCGCATGTCGCACAGCCATTCTGGACCTCCAAATGGCGTGCAAACCTAGCGCCATGATCAAATCATACGGGACTTCATCTTCACGCTCAACCGGAAGGAACCGAATGCCATGCGCTGAAATGGGCAGGTCTTTCTTTAACGTTCTCTGTAAAACGTCCCAAAAAAATACGGCGTCCCAGCACTCCACAAAAACATGTTCCACTGTTTCGGCTTTCGCACACAGCGTACAGATGTTTGACCAACCAATAAACAGCCCCTTCTCCTCCATCCATGTTTTAACAGGCAGCGTTTCTGTATGTAACTTGAAAAAGAAAGTTTTCACGGATGCTGGGACTGCCATTTTTTTCACACGGGATAACACATCCTGCCCAGGACCAGAACTAAACATTTCACGATAACGTGGTACGGGGAACAGCATCTCCCTCAAATTATTTGTAAGGGTTTTTCTCGAAACAGTGGCTAAATATTCTACCGAAAATCTCACAGTAAGAAAACGAAAGGACTCAACCACTTCCTTCATATAGCATTTCACGGCACCACATCTAACACTTACAGCAGAAACAATATACATAGGCAATGCATCTACTAATGTAATCTGCATTAAAGTGCGAAGAAATGGATCACGTGTACCACGCAGAAACGTAAACCGGTTCACAAGCTGGCGAACAAATACATGACACAGGCCAACACCCCCATGCCTTACTCGGCGAAAAAGGTTACTCCGACTGGAACGCTCCCACACCGATGACCAGATAAAGGCTGCGAATACTCTGTGCATTCGCTGCAAGTGGACTCGTGAACAATGAAGCACCTGCAGCACATACCACAGCTTTGCCAAAAGAAAAAGGTTGCATACCGTGGCTCGTGCGAAAACAGACAATGCGCGACCACCCCACTTCGTTGTTTTTTCGCGCACTGAGCTATAGCGGCACCACTTTTCCTGTCATTGCTTGTAACACCAATATTATGCACGCTCTGATAAACGAATAAAAAGAAGCCGCCAGTGAGGGTCGAACTCACGACCGCTGGTTTACAAGACCAGCGCTCTACCACTGAGCTATAGCGGCACAGCTTTTCCTGCCATTGCTTGTAACAGCAATATTATGCACGCTCTGATAAACGAATAAAAAGAAGCCGCCAGTGAGGGTTGAACTCACGACCGCTGGTTTACAAGACCAGCGCTCTACCACTGAGCTATAGCTTTTTTTTTCTTTATTGCCGGTTTCAAACAAAATCCAGAAACAACGGTACATATGATAAAATCGCTGACTTCACTCAAGCCAGCGCTACATAACTAAAAACGGGGCATAGACAATACCTTTTCAAATTCATGCAACCATTCAGGAGTACAGTTCTGACTCTTCCACATTTCTACAATACGTTGGGCACTCTCACAGAAATACTGCCTTGCTGGCCTTCCGTCTACGTCACAGTGCCGAAACGCCATTCGAGACCTCCATATTCCGTGGAGGACCAGCAACATCACTAGGTCGTAAGGCACTCCGTTGTCGTTTTGCACTGCCAGACACCGGATGCCATAAGGGCTCAACGGAAACTCCTTTTTCAATGTTCGCTGAAGAACGTCCCAAAAAAACACCACATCCCAACAATCCAAAAAAACATGTTCCACCGTCTCGGGCTTTTTACACAAAGAACAGTCCACACCCCATGGCACAAACAGACCCTTTTCTAACATCCATGTTTTAACTGGTAACACTCCATAGTGCAGTTTAAAGAAAAATGTTTTAACACCCGAGGGAATGGCCATAGCTTTTACACGTTTCAAAACGTTCTGCCCGGTGCCCACCGGAAACATGTATCGGTATAAAGGAACAGGAAAACAGATTTCAGCAAGGTCTTTATACAACTTTTTCTTCGACACAGCACTCAAGTACTCCATAGAGAACCGTACACAAAGAAATTGTGTCGCTTGAACAACTTCTTTTAAATACCCGTGTACTCCGCCATTATAGCTTTGACATGACGTAACAATAAATTGGGGCAATAGCCTGCCTAACCTGACTTGAATAACAGTGCGCAGGAAGGGGTCCTTTACCTCGCGCAAGAAATAAAAACGATTCACCACTTGTCTCAAAAAAAGATGCGAGAGCGATAAACCGCCTTCGCGTACTCTTCGAAAAAGATTCGTCCTACTCGTCCTTTCCCAGGACGAGCCCCAAACAAAAACAGCACAAACGCGATGCAGCCTCTGAACATTAGCGCGAGAACAGTGAATCACTTGCAAAACGTACCAAAGTTTCGCGAACAAAAATATGTTACACACTGTTGCGCGCGCAAACATCGACAGCGCACGCCCCTTCCCTTCCTTTTTTCCGCTTTATCACGCATCGCAGTCGTCTGGCTTCGCCAGTACGGATCGCTATCTCTGTAGTTTTCAAGTGGCACGCCTAAGTATTTGACCGGCACAACCTGCCAGTTCATACCTTCAAAGACACTAGGGGTTACGTCCCAATTGCCGTGCCAGAATCCCATGCACTTGCTCCAATTTACAGTGCTCCCAGTATACTCACAAAATGTCTTAAGCAACGCAACTGCATTGCTAATACTTTTTCTGTCTCGACAAAATAAAGCGATATCGTCCGCGTATGGCAATACACGTACCTCGCACGCCTGCAACTGGAAACCATGAATATTATTGCTGTTTATTATGCTAGCACAAAACGACTCGATGTACAAACAAAAGAGCAAAGGGGGCAGCGGGCATCCTTGCCGCACTGAACGCGTGACAATTATTTGACGGCTCACTGACTTATTTATTACCAGCCTTGTTGAACACTCCTTATACGCCATTCTTACGCCCTCCGTTATTACTTTTCCTAGGTTTATGTTTTCCAAAATAGTATACAGTAGCTCATGTGAGACCTTATCAAAGGCCTTCTCAAGGTCTATTTGTAGCATGGCTACGACCTCATCCATTCCGTCACAACAATCGAGAATGCTCCGTGCTATGTGTATATTACTAGTTATAGACCTTCCTTTTATTCCACATGTTTGGTGTTCGCCTACTATGTCTATTATCACACTCTGTAACCTCCTTGCTAAGACTTTCATTAATATTTTATAATCTACATTCGTTAAAGATATCGGCCTATACGCAGTAACTTTTCTGAGCTCTTCTTTTACATCTGTTTTGGGTATGAGAACAGTGTGCGATTGTGAGAACGAGGGTGGAAGTCTTCCTAGTGTGTACGCTTCTGTGTACAGGTCACATAACACTGGACTTAGGTGATTGCGGAAAGCTTTGTAGAACGCAGTGCACAACCCGTCAGGGCCTGGAGACTTTCCAGGACTTAATTCATCGATAGCCTTCCTAACTTCTTCTACTGTAATTGGTAATTCTAAATTTTCTTTTACCTCTGCATCTATCGTCGACACCAAATTTAAAAAATTGTCCTTAAATCGTTCTAAGTCTACAGGTTGACACGAAAACAAACCATCATAAAACTCACAAAAAGCATTGCTAATTGCTTGTTGTTCATCGAGAACCTGCCCTTCATTCTCTATTTCCGCGATAGAGTTGCGGGTAGCGTATCTCTTTTCAGAGCTAAGTGCTCTCTTTGTAGGGGCTTCCCCTAACATGAACTTTTCCGCACGAGCTCGCACTATCGCGCCATGATATTTTTCTTGTTCTATAGCCTCTATCTGATGTTTCAAAGTTTTAATGTCTTCCTTGAACAGTCCAGGTGACTTGCACTCTAGTGCAGAAAGCGTCTCCAGGTCTGCTCTAAGCAGGGCTTCCTTTTTTCTTTTCTCATAATTTAAGGCAGCTGACCTTTCCAATGCTGACATCTTAATTTCTGCTTTGAAGTTCTCCCACTTAGAGGCACAGTCACATGTATCCTCTTCAAGGTTGCTAATCTTTTTCGTCACTTCTTTTACAAATTCTTCATCCTTCAACAATAAGCATTTCATTGTCCACAAGTCCCAGTTGAACGACTTTTTATCTTTGCGCTTTCCAATCAAGAGCGACACCAGGCAATGGTCGCTGAACGACACGGGTGTAACACTATACTCCGAGCACTCCGGCAGAAGTTCTAACGAAATATATGCTCGGTCTAATCTTGCGTGGCTCGTGCCTTGAAAGTGGGTGAATTGGATCTGCGTCTTACATTCCAACGCATTCCCCACGTCTTCCAAACCAAAATCTGCCGTGATACCAGTCAATGCAATCGTGCTTCAGTCGCGATAAGGTGTACAAGTAGATTTATCGCGAGCCGAGCACACACAATTAAAATCTCCCATTAACACGACAACCCGTTCTGTGCCAAGCCACGCCCGTAATTTTTCGAAAAACACTTTCCTTTCATCGGCTTTTGTCGGCGCGTACACGCAAACAATACGCCATTCTATTGAGGCAAAAATAAAATCACAAATAACAAAGCGCCCAGACAAACTGGACATCACGTTTTGCACTACTGCACCGCTGCTCCGACGTATTAAAATGAGACACCCAGCCGATAAACCAACGGCATGGCTGACACAGACTTCATAACTGGAATTGAACACCCCCACCATTCTTTCCGTGCTTTGCTCGGTCTCTACTTTAGTCTCCTGAAAGGCCACGACGTCTAACTGCCTTTCGCTGATGAGTCTGTACAATTGACTTTGACGTTTGCGCTCAGAAAGACCGCGTACATTAAAGGAGTACTGACACGAAATTTCAAAGCTGAGATAACTATGTAAAACGCTTCCTTTTTATCAGGAGATATCTCCCAGCAAGTTTCAACAGCAACCGTTCAGCGAAACATATTTAAAATCCATTTTAATCTTCGCCCGCACGAGAAAGCCCAGAGCGGGCCGACGTGACATCATCTGCTACGTGCCCCAAACTGCCGACGTCGGGGCTCCCGTGACGAAGCCGACGCGCTGGCTGTGGTTGGCGCGCGCTGCTCGGGCGTGTGTACACGTCATGGTTTTGGGACTGACGTCATGCTGCCCGGGCCTGTGGGGACGGCGAAGACCTCGGCCGGTCTGGGCGCGCGCGTGCGGTCGCTCGCGCACGCTTCCAGAGAGGCAGCGATACGGCAAGAATGGTGACGCCATGTGATACATGCTGTCATGGCGGCCGCTCGGCGTTTTTTTGTCGAAACCGAAACTGGCACGAATAAACGACGCCGTAAATGAATGTTTACGCTGCGCTCGACCGTCTAATCTGTCATTCTATGATTAGTGGGCTGGTAGGCACGCATAGCAGCGAAAAAACGTAACATAAAAATTTCGTGTCAGTACTCCTTTAAGGGGGGCCCTGCCTGGCACGACCACGAGCGCCTGGCCGCCCGCAACCCGGAGCTCGTGCGGCAGGTCGTCGATCCTCACGCCGGCGTTGAGCCTGAGGGTCACCGACCGCGTCGTCGAACCTTTCTCGTTCATGCCCTTGACCCGCCACTTCTCGCATCCGATGTCGATGACACGCCCGTACGGTAGCAGCGCCGCTCGCACCTCCTCGTCCGGCACGTCGTAAAGAATCCAGTGCAATTTCATCCGCACATCTTGGTTCGCCGGATCGATGACGAGGCACCGGCGCTCCTTCACCTTCACGTCGGTGGCCGCGAGCATGCGCTTTACGCCGCCTTCGTCCCTGAATGTCAGGGCCCATACGTGGTTCATTTGATACGCCCCCAAGGCAAGCACCTCGGGGAGCAGTTCCAAACGAGCCAAAGTGTCCCTGAAATCTTCGACGCGATAAGGCCTCGCACGAACGTCCGCATGTAGAAAAATGGTGTTTAAAACACACCGACCTGTTGGCAGCATTGGCAAACTCACGGGGTAATCTTCCGATTCCTGTCCAAAAAACCTGTTTCCGCGGCCAGACACGGCCGCATTCACCGCTCCTGAGGAGCCAATCATCCCGCGTCCGCACACTAGCGCGGCCGGAAGCAGAATCTACCACTGAGCTATAGCGGCACAGCTTTTCCTGCCATTGCTTGTAACACCAATATTATGCACGCTCTGATAAACGAATAAAAAGAAGCCGCCAGTGAGGGTCGAACTCACGACCGCTGGTTTACAAGACCAGCGCTCTACCACTGAGCTATAGCGGCCGCGTTCCCCTGTCCTTGCTTGTAGCACCAATATTATGCACGCTCTCATAAACGATAAAAAGAAGCCGCCAGTGAGGGTCGAACTCACGACCGCTGGTTTACAAGACCAGCGCTCTACCACTGAGCTATAGCGGCCGCGTTCCCCTGTCCTTGCTTGTAGCACCAACATTATGCACGCTCTCATAAACGATAAAAAGAAGCCGCCAGTGAGGGTCGAACTCACGACCGCTGGTTTACAAGACCGGCGCTCTACCACTGAGCTATAGCGGCCGCGTTCCCCTGTCCTTGCTTGTAGCACCAATATTATGCACGCTCTCATAAAGAGATAAAAAGAAGCCGCCAGTGAGGGTCGAACTCACGACCGCTGGTTTACAAGACCAGCGCTCTACCACTGAGCTATAGCGGCCGCGTTCCCCTGTCCTTGCTTGTAGCACCAATATTATGCACGCTCTCATAAACGATAAAAAGAAGCCGCCAGTGAGGGTCGAACTCACGACCGCTGGTTTACAAGACCAGCGCTCTACCACTGAGCTATAGCGGCCGCGTTCCCCTGTCCTTGCTTGTAGCACCAATATTATGCACGCTCTCATAAACGATAAAAAGAAGCCGCCAGTGAGGGTCGAACTCACGACCGCTGGTTTACAAGACCGGCGCTCTACCACTGAGCTATAGCGGCCGCGTTCCCCTGTCCTTGCTTGTAGCACCAATATTATGCACGCTCTCATAAAGAGATAAAAAGAAGCCGCCAGTGAGGGTCGAACTCACGACCGCTGGTTTACAAGACCAGCGCTCTACCACTGAGCTATAGCGGCCGCGTTCCCCTGTCCTTGCTTGTAGCACCAATATTATGCACGCTCTCATAAACGATAAAAAGAAGCCGCCAGTGAGTGTCGAACTCACGACCGCTGGTTTACAAGACCAGCGCTCTACCACTGAGCTATAGCGGCCGCGTTCCCCTGTCCTTGCTTGTAGCACCAATATTATGCACGCTCTCATAAACGATAAAAAGAAGCCGCCAGTGAGGGTCGAACTCACGACCGCTGGTTTACAAGACCAGCGCTCTACCACTGAGCTATAGCGGCCGCGTTCAACTGTCCTTGCTTGTAGCACCAATATTATGCACGCTCTCATAAACGAAAAAAAAGAATCCGCCAGTGAGGGTCGAACTCACGACCGCTGGTTTACAAGACCAGTGTTCTACCACTGAGCTACAGCGGCCGCGTTCCCCTGTCCTTGCTTGTAGCACCAATATTATGCACGCTCTCATAAACGATAAAAAGAAGCCGCCAGTGAGGGTCGAACTCACGACCGCTGGTTTACAAGACCGGCGCTCTACCACTGAGCTATAGCGTTTTTTTTTTTTTTTCTTTATTGCCTGGTTTTGACAACACGCAAAACAACATTACAGATGATCACAATAAAACACTGAACTCAGGAAAAATGAGGCTGCCAGCCAATAAAGGGCTGACATTGTCAGTTAAAATAGCCTCAGCTTTGTCAGCTGCTCTATTTCTGGCAGCCAAACCGGCAATACCTCGTCAGACTTAATAATTTCGACAAAGCGACCAATACTCTCTTTAAAATACTGTCGGGCAAAACGTGCATCGATATCATTATACAGTTTTGCAGTGCGAGAGCGCCATATGCTATGGAGGCCCAGTACCATTACTAAATCATAAGGCACTCCAGCCTCATTGTCCACTGCAAGAAATCGTATACCGTGAGGGTTTAAGGGAAAGTCTTTTCGTAGTGTCCTTTGCAGCACATCCCATAAGTACACTCCCTCACAACAATGCAAAAACACGTGGTCTATTGTCTCTGGTAATTTACACCTAAAACAGTCTGTCCCCCATGGTACAAATAGCCCCCTCTGTTCCATATATGTTCGTACTAATAATGTACCTGTATGCAGCCTAAAGAAAAAGGACTTGACCCCTGGCTGAATTTGCATCCTTTTCACCCTCTTAAGAACGTCCTGGCCTGGGCCTCCAGAGTACATAGCCCTGTACATTGGCACGGGGAACACGGTATCCACAATATCATGATACAGATTTTTCCTTTTTACAGCACTCAAGTATTCTTTTGAAAAACGTGCATTCAAAAAATTAACACTTCCAATGACTTCTTTGAAAAAACCAAAAATCCCTCCATGCATATACCCGGTGGTTACAACAAAGTCAGGGAGAAGCCTGCCCAGCCTCACCTGACACACTGTCCTCAGAAAGGGGTCGCTTACATCCCTTAAAAATAGAAATCTATTTACAAGCTGTCGCACAAATAGGTGCGCCAGTCCCAGTCCCCCATCTTTGATTCGCCTGAACAGGTTGGTGCGGCTGCACCTCTCCCAATTCGAGGCCCACACGAAAACAGCAAGGACCCGATGCAGCTTTTGCACATTTGTACGCGAACAGTGGAGCACTTGCATCACGTACCACAGTTTACTAACAAAAAACAGATTGCACACTGTTGCCCTAGCAAAGGTTGATAAATAAGCCCCCCTCCACTTGTCTGCCTTTGCTCGAGTCTCCTGTGTTTGTTCATGCCAATACGGCTCACTGTCTTTATAACACTGTAGTGGGGCTCCAAGGTACTTTACGGGGGTTGTTAACCAGCTTGCGTTGGCAAAAGTGTCAGGGGTTGATTGCCATTCTCCATGCCAGAACCCCAGGCACTTACCCCAATTTACAAGGCTTCCGGTGATTGTACTAAACTGTTTTGTTATCTCAACTACTTTAATAATACTTTCCTTGTTTTCACAGAATACCGCAATGTCGTCTGCATAAGCCAATACTTTTACTTCGGCCTCATGTACTCGGAACCCTCGAATTTCTACATCTTTGAGTATGCGCAAACACAATGTTTCAATATAAATGCAAAACAAAAGTGGGCTGAGGGGGCAGCCCTGGCGCACAGAGCGTTGCACGTTAATGGGCGCTCCCAATGCCTTGTTCACAACTAACCGCGTGGTGCAATTCCGGTACGCCAATGCTACCCCCTCTTTGATAACAGAACCGACGTTTATATAGTCTAAAATAGAAAACAATACTTCGTGCGATACACAGTCAAAGGCCTTTTCAAGGTCTAGCTGAAGCACAGCGACTCCTAGGTGCATGGCATCGGAACACTCCAGCACACACCTTGCCTTGTGTATATTGGTGCAAATGGACCTTCCCCGTATGCCGCAAGTCTGATGAGGGCCAACAATTTTATGAATCACTCCCTGGAGCCTACTTGCTAGTATCTTCATAAATATTTTGTAGTCCACATTCGTAAGTGAAATGGGCCTATATGACGTAACCTGCTTAAGTTTTCCGACATCATCTGTTTTGGGGATTAACACCGTGTGAGCAATTCCGTAAGAACGTGGCAGTGTTTTCAAATTAAATGATTCATTGAAAACAGCCGCTAATACCGGCGATATTTCATTCTTAAATTCCTTATAGAACGCCGCACTCAAACCGTCCGGGCCTGGAGATTTCCCCGGGTTTAAATTATCAATGGCGTCTTCAACTTCTTTCGATGTTATTGGTTGTTGTAGCCACTCCTTTGTTTCATCGTCAAGCTTCGGCATGTTGCTGAGGAATTCTCTCCTGAAGCTTTCGATATCGGCAGAGCGGTAAGCAAAAAGCGACTGGTAGTGCTCAAAAAAGGCACGCTCGATGTGCTTGTTATCCCCGGAAGTTTCGCCGTTCCAGTCAATCTCGGTTATGTGATTCCGTCGAGCATGCGCTTTCTCGAGCCCCAAGGCTCTCTTTGTAGGTCTTTCACCCGCTATCGCCTGGACCGCTCTTGCTCGTACAAGCGCTCCGTGATAGCGCTCTTCGTCGATTATTTCTAGCTTTTGTTTTGTTTGCCTGATGTCGTCTTTGTACACGCCCGGCTGTTTGCCCTCCTGCTCTGTCAGAGTTTTTAGCAATTCTCGGAGCGACGTTTCCTTTTCTTTTTGTTCGAACCTTATGCAGCTGGCCCGTTCAATTGCTTTAATTTTAGACGCTTCTTTTGTTAGTTCCCACATTTCCAAGATCATATTTTGGCTGCCCTGTTCGATTTTTCTGATTTGGTCCTTTACTGTGTTGCTGAAATTTTCGTCTTTTAAAACAGTTTCATTCAACTTCCACAATTCCCATGTAAAATTGTTCCGCCGTTTTTTGTGCCCTATTCTGCACGCGACAAGACAATGATCGGAGAAAGACAATGGCAAAACACTATAGTTGCTGCACATTGGAACCATTTCCACCGATATGTAAATCCGGTCCAGTCGGGCGTGGCTAGCGCCTTGAAAGTGCGTGTATTGCACGCTTCTTGCGCCCTCCAAACATTCGGCAACATCCTCAAGACCGAATTCCACAATGTGCTCAGACAACAAATCAGTGCTGACGTCCTTGAACGGCCTTTTGCTTGTCTTGTCACGTGCGGTTAACACGCAATTAAAATCCCCTAATAGTATTACTGAGCCATGACGGCGGGTGATAATCGTGCCTTGAGCACGGAGACTGACGCAAGCGAAGTGCATATTTTGCCAATATTCTCAAAATTATTTCTTCTAAAATAAGATATTTCTTTTGTGCAAAGGTCAGTCAAGGTCGGAAATTTCAAGGCGACCCACTTGTTTTAGCCTTACTTTTTAGGTAAAAGACAGCAATCTGTTTGGCGCACTTATTAATAGTCTGTCGTATTTGGGCTGATATTTGAAAACAGACTGGTGGCCTCGGGCTAATTTTATTAAATTCTGTCGGAATTGGTCCTGACTGACCCTCATATTTTAAAAATTGGTCGGGCTAAGACCGGGCCCTGCACTCTTAACCTGGTTCCATGTAAGGTTCAGATAAAAAGTTTGATCCCCATATTTTATGTGGATCCGAACGAAAAATAACTGGAACGAGACGTATAGGCGGATCTTATCTGGAAGCCTCAACTTGCTCTCTTCATGTTTTTTTTTATCTGGAACCGAAGAAATGGGGTCATGCGCTGTCGGCGGTTCCAGTTACTGTCCCACTTATGTTCCAGTAAACATTTGTGGAGAGTGAGTTTGTATATTTTTTGCTCGTGTCTTGTTCCACATAACTGGTGCACGGCAGCGAAGTATACACTGTTTCGTGCACCAACTGGAACGATGATCCGGATATATATTAGGTGCTTCATGGCCGAAGATGCACTTGCGCGTAAAATAAATAAACTTCGCCGATATGTATGAAAATTCTTCAAGCAGTGCACTTTTGTAAGGTAGCTAAGACGTATAATTAGTGATGTCCTTCGACAGAAAACGAAATCCCCCTTCTTTGCCAGCGCTTACAAAGCATTAATAATGGCGAGAGACGGAAAGAGTAGGGAAAAAAAGAAATTGCAGGAACCCATTTGGAGCTGTTGTGCAACCGCTTTCGTGAACACCGTATTTTGCTCATTTGAAGCGTGCAGTACAAAATCACCACTGACTCTAATTTCAGAAAGATTAAACGTGTTCTGTTTCCCATTCTGAAGTTCGGGCGAAGCCATAACTTTTATAGTGATGAAGAATTCGTGGTGCTTTGATGAGCACCTTCATTGCGAAATACTTGTTGAGGCTATTACGTGTCGTGCATTTAGTTTACAAAGTGTCAGAGAAACGGCGGCTTTTGTTCAACGCTCACTCATCCTCTCGGTGGAGTGAAGTACCCGTCCAATATTAGGTGCTTCATAGGAAAGTATAAATGGCTACAGCCTCTCGCGAAAAAGGCAGTTATTCCACGTTACTTACCGTATTTACCCGATCCAAATGCGCCCCCGATTCTAACGCGCACCCGATTTTCCTGGCAAAAAAACCGAAAAAACTTGTACCTCGGATTGTAACGCGCACGGGACTTTGTGACCCAGACAAACGAATACCAGAGAAACTGGCGATTTATTTCCCGAAGTAATCTCTCTCACCTCGCTCCTCGTCGCTCTCCGCTGACCACATCTCGGTTCGGTGCCTTCAAGCGCGTTCGCGATGCCACACTTCTGAACGAACGTTCAACCATGGTCGATGGGATCGTGGCCCACGCCTCACACGCCCATCCCGAGAACTTCTCCAGAGGTGCACGCTTCAGCCGACCACTCGTTTTGAACGCGTGGGAGCTGGTGCTGCCATTGTTGTTTTCAAGCGCGCAAGTGAAACGATTTGACGATTTGTGTGAACGCCGATAGAAAAGCCTAGGCGCCTAGGCTTGCTGCCTCCGAAAAATCATTGCTAAAAGATTTGGCGCCATCTTGTGATGGCGATGGCGATGGGTGGGACAAAATTTCCGCTGTTTAGGCAATTTCGGTTTTGTATCCGATTCTAAAGTGCATGCAATTTTTCGACCTATTTTTTCGGAAAAAAAGTGCGCGTTAGAATCGGGTAAATATGGTATGCGCTGATGCGGATCATACATAATGCTTACCGACTGCGTAACATTTTACACTGCACACATCATGTTACACAGGCAGTTATTACTTAGAAGTTCGTTTGTGATTTTCGTCTTTTGCCGGGTATTAACTCCCACAAGCAAAACCAAAAGCCTCTTTTCACGAAATATTTGAGTTGGTGTCATTAAGAAGGAGAACGACACAAAACTTGGATAACCGAATCTACCACGCGGTATCTGCTGTGCATTCTATGTATTGATACTTAAATAGCATTATTGTTTAAAATTATGCATTGCAGTATCGGGAAAATCCGCAGTGTTACCTTTCTTTATGTTTTCGTTGTCATAGTTTTTCAAGTTGACCGAAAGACCTGCCTTCTTGCTTGTCCCCCGGTTGCTGTTTTCCAGCACTATTGGTGTTCAGGAGGAAAAACCGCTTGGAATCGGCCAGATGTACTATTACTTGCTAATTAGCTATGTCACACTGGCTTTACTATACGGAGTAGTTTTCGATAACGTGGGTATCAAAGAGCGTCGCAGTACATTTTATTGATTTTGGAAAGGCTTGTTGTCAACAGAACGCAGTCAATCAAGCAGCGTCGTTTTGTGTTCACTGCAAACAATGCAGAAAAGCTGACATAAAAGTTAATGCACACATATCGCGCGCGCTGACGGCCCGCGTCGAGAACAACTTGAGCCCAAATAACGTGCTAAATTAGCTGATATCTGAGCTCTTTGTTCGAGCCTCAGAGCCACGTAGACGCCCGCTTAGAGGCATCCATAAAAAAATGCCTTATGGGCGTCTATTGAAAAATGTATGGTGAGCTATGGCCGCCAATGGGTATTTGTGGTCACCCATAAAAAGGCATAAAATAGGCGATAGCCAGCTATTGAAGTTTTTATAGCTCCTGCACTAAAGACTGTAAACCATACAATTCTCTTTAGACGATTATAGAACATTCTAATGTGTTTAGTCTATAGAGTCACAGCTATTCAGGTTACTGTAGCCAGCTAAAGAAACATGTATGGCTTTAGTTCTATAGACCAGCCACGGAAAAGCTCTTTTCGCTGGCTATAGACCATTGTTTAGATTGAAGTCTACAGACTTGAAACCATTCAGCTGTCTTTTGCCAGCTATTGGAAAAAATATGTCCTCAAGCAAAGAGAGGCAGCCACAAAAGCTCTTTTGGTTGGCTATGGGCTGTTGTTTAGCTTTAACTCTACAGACTCAAAACCATTCAGCTGTCTTTTACCAGCTATTGAAAAGAGTTCGTCCTAAAGCTGAGAGAAAGCCATAAAAGCTCATTCGGCTGGCTATAGGCCGTTGTTTCGCTCTAAGTCTACAGACTTCAAACCATTCAGTTGTCTTTTGCCAGCTATAGAAAAGAGTTCGTCCTAAAGCTATAGAGAGAAAGGTTTGGCTGGCAATGGGCCGTTGTTTAGCTCTAAGTCTACAAACTTGGTGGAACCATACGGCTGTCTTCTGCCAGCTATTGGAGAGAATTTGCTTTAAAGTTAAAAAGAGGCAGCCATAATAGCTTCTGCGGCTGGGTACAGTACAATATATAACCGTAAACCTTTAGATGTGCGATTATTAAACAACATTTTCCCGGCATTAAGAAAGCGTTTGGCGCAGAACTTACCAGCCTGCATCCATAAAGGCTTCTTTAGCTAACCACACAGAAACATAAGGCTCCAAGTCTCCAGCCACTAATCGAAAAGTGTTAGCCTATAAAGGTATAATTCGAGGAATCATTAAATCCTATTCTGCTGGTTTCAATATAACTTATGACGCGAAATTCATATATTTATGATTTACCAAGCTACATCTACAACACAGTATGGATAACGATGATGAGGTTGATCGGCTGGTTATATGAACGTATTCCCATTGGACCACAGATATCCGTAGGACGTCCGTTTTACAGCCGAACGTCCAAGTCCCGCGCTCGACGTCTGGTGGACGTACTTCGGATGTATTTTTCTGGGAAACGTGAACGTCCGTTCAATTTGGTCCGACGGACGTCCGAGCTACGTTTGTGCATGGACGTTTACTATGGTCCCATCAATAACGTCCACTGGACGCCCATCGTATGTCTGTATGGTTGAAGCAATATTCCTCGATCATGTTTGTAACTTATCGTAATTAGCATCGCGTTAATTATGTTATCTATATTCTAGCTGCCTGCAGGGGGGGGGGGGGGGCAAACAATTCGTAAGCTGAGAAGCAATTGCAATAGCTGTAACCCTCGCGCCTTTCCGGCTCGCGAACAAGTAACTCGCTGCGGGCTGAACGAATTCAAAAAAAGAACGACAGCAGATCTCGTAAGTTTTATAAAAACGGTTGGGTTGATATACAATGTTGTATTGTTTAATTTGCTGCTAATGAGGCTAAAAAGTATTTTTTGTGCGACTAGTTTTTTTTCCTTCTTTGCGATGCAAAGCCAACACTGGTCAAGACACGTCAAGCCGTACAGCCATAGCCATTCGCTTTTGTGCGACTATCCATCGTGTGCGAGTTGTGAAGCGCCAACGCACTTCGGTTATCTTAGAGAAAGAAACCCTGCTGCTTTCTTCTAGACATCTTTTTGCTTCCTCAACGAAAGGTAAGACATTTTTATAAGTGCCGGTGAGTGGGGAGAGGGAGAGGAAATCGTGTTTAGCTTTCCGTGTACTGCAAACGCCGTACCAGCCGTACGTTGTGCCGAAGTTAGGCATGAGTGGATTAGAGCGTTTTGAATGACAGTGTAAAAACGCGCTCAGGGAATCACCTTTTCTTCGCAAACATAGGCTCTTAAAGCTATCAGCAGTACGTGCACGTACTCTCGTTGAAAGAAAGTCGTTGAGCATGCCCGCGTTCGCATTCAGCCCGGCGCTACCTACGGCGGGGTGTGCGCAGTGGCTACTTTTACGTTCACTCAGGTTTACGGAAAGGGTTGTTACAATTTTTGCTGTGTGAGCTCGTTGCGGAGATGCGTTATGCATTGGCCTTGAGGTAAAATGTAGGCACGTGTCACGAAACGTGTGGGAAGCCGTACGGTGAGTTTTAGGTATGGGGGTGATTTCACGACCCCAGAGGGGACGCGGCCGTATAGTGTTTACGCCGAGGTGCCCTTTAGTGTGGCTCATGCCGGCAAACGCGGTGAAGTAAACGCATTTTGCCGACGCGAGCAGGGAGCGTGTACTAATATATATGCCGTGCTAGCTTATGCACTTGTAGACGCACGTATCAATACCCGCCGCGGTGTCTCAGTGGCTAAGACGTAGCGCTGCCGCGCCCAAGGACAAGGGGGTTCAATTTTCGGCCGCGGCGGCCGCTTTTCTGATGGAGGCGAAAAGAGAAAACGCCCGTATGTACGACATTTTGCCGCACGTTAAAGATAACCAGGTGGTCAAAATTCATCCGGCGCCTTCCACTACGGCGCGCACACCTCATATTGATAGACGCCGTCACAGCGCGTAGGTGAAAAGCATGCATCGTATCGAAACGCACCTCACTGACTCTGCGAAGCTTGGAGTTGGGCTACTTGGTGATTAAAAATATTGACATGAGGGGTGGGAGGAGGGGGGAGGCATTTAGCCTGGCCAATCAGGCTTTCGGTGCGCAAAGTTACGTCCCTCCGCAGCTGCCAGTCACCGTGTGAATGTATTGTGTGTAAGGGTCATTCACACTTGCGACAGGAGCAACAAAAGTGGTGCTGATTTCTTTTCTTGTTGGTGTGACGAAAATTGCTCGAATCTGCATTAGCTGTAGATTCGCGCCAACCAAAATAGTTCAAAAGCAGGCAAAAATTCTTTTTGTGTGTCTAATTATGTAGCCATATATAGGACTAAATAAACCATGAAGTTTGAATTTACATGTATTTGACTTCTTCTGTCGGGTGACTCCAAAAAGAAACCTGTAATTGTTGCTTTTGGTTTTGCAGGTGCTGACCGAAGAGTTGGGGAAAGTTTGATTCAAGATGTTCCTGGCATGAAGCGTGATGGGCACATGAAAGGTTGTACTTGCATTGGAGGTTATAAAGCGTTAAATAAAAAATTTCAAGCTTTGCGACAATGTCTCATCTGTTTTGCATGCCATATTTTGCAACATGTAATCTATTTCATTCAGTATATTAGTTTTCAGCAGCCTGCTTAACTGTTCAATACTTCACTTTTTCAAGCTAACTTGTTGTTCTTTAGCGCGCATTGCTGGAAGTTGTCTTTAGCAGTTTAATGGAAATATCCCAAACATACTCGGTATAGATTCATAAAGCTTAATAGTGTAGGTTTCAGTTTTCTAGTAAAGTTGAGAACCTGTACTTGCTGTAAAGTTCAGTGCTTTATTGATAACATGCCTTGAAGTACTACTCCAGCTTTAAGAATACTCAATTCAAAAGCCCTTTCTGTAGCTTGTTATGGCAAAACCCTTATTATAAATGCTTGTACCACACAATGTGTGGACTCAACTCCACACCCTATTCATATTTTTCTTGGCAAGAGTGGGAGCAGTGATGCTTGCAGTAGCATAATACCGTGGAAAGTTGCGAGCTTATTATCGTAACCGCTTTTCAATACGGAACCATGTGTACACTGCGGGCTGTCATGTTAAAACATCCTGTTCACCGAGGTGGTAACTGCCTACTACAACTTATTTATATGTGTTGACACAACAGCCCGCAGTGTATGCATAGTCCTTATTGAAAAGTCATGACGATAAGCTTGCAACGTTCAACTGTATTATGCTTCTGTAAAATCACTGTTTGCACTCTTGGCAAGAGAAATATGAATAGGTTGTGGAGTTGTCTGACCACAGAGTGCATGGGGCAAGCATTTATAATTAGGGCTGTGCCAAAACAAGCTACAGAAGAGGCTTTTGTATCAAGTATTCGCAAAGATGGAGTGGTGCTTCAAGGCATGTTATCAACAAAGCACTGAGGTTTACAGCGAGTACAGGTTCTCCCCGATTCGAAAAATTTAGGACTAGAAGCGGACGTCCGGTGGACATCCAATATCCGCATTTTGTTATCCCCTGGACGTCCCCTGTACATTTCGGTTTGGAAATGTCCAATTTTGAACATCCGCCGGATGTCGGAAAATCCGGCTGGGACGTCTGTCGGATGTTCGTAGGATGACCAATTCCTTTGCATCGGACCATCCCACGGACGTCTGTAAAACGTCCGCTGGCTTTCTGCGGATGTCTGACGGACGTCCAAATGTCCGACACCGGATGTCCAACGGATGTTCGATGGACGTCCGTGGTCCACTGGGTTTGTTCAATAAGGTTAGGTACTTATTATACCATCAATACTGGAAAAGTACAATAAGGGAAGCTACAGATTAACGCTCAACTTTGGATACTGCGCGCCGGCAACGCTTGCAAATGAACGTTGACTGAAAAACGTATAATTTCGGAGAATTCTTCCTCTGCGGCCCTTCGTTGCCGCGGTCAAGTGAAAAATTGCGCCCACCTCCCCGCGAGGGGAACCCTGTGTAGATGCGACGCATCGTGGGGTTCACTTGGTGTTTCTGTTGGATTGATTCTGAAATCGCTTGAAACGTGTCGGGAACGCATATGATTATTATATTTTATGATTATTATTATGTTTTATTGGCCAATCTTGGTCAATCTCTAAGTGGTAGGCTTGGGGCTTCGCTGTCGCAACGACCTTTACTCCATCATTGTTGCTGTAAGTAGGAGCTTCTTTTCTTTTATTGCAAGTGTTAATCATTGCCCCATCATGCGTTGTATCCGTAGCATCTTGACGTAATTTGAGTGAGTCAAGGATATAAGGCGCGTGCGTAGCATTTTATTCTGTTTCGGTTTTGTGGCGCAGTAGGAATAGCACCATGTACCTCGCGTTCCACCCACAGGGTCGTGGGATCGAAACCGGGTGCCGCTAACTATTATTTTTTTATAGTGTAGGGGGAGGGTGTGGACGGACAACGCCGTATGGAGGGACAAGGCGAGTGAATGAGATGCAGTCGCATCTAATTGCTGGCTTCTCTGAAAACGGCCATCACAGCGTCGAAGCAGATTGGAAATAACTTTCCCGGCCCACGGTACGCTCTCTCAGAAATATGGTAGCTGCGAACCACCGCATTCTTTCTCCCGCGGAGCCCACTTTCAGATTAGTCATTGAGAAAGGGGGAGAGCGACCCACGCCGGACCGAAGGAAGTGCAGTGAGGAAATTCTGGGAAGCGATAAAAAGGTAGAGGGGGCACCCCTGCTTCCTGTTTTATTTTATGTTGTCTGTTTGGCATACTGGTTTTGGCGATGGGTACCGAAGGACACAGCCGTGCAGCCCGCGCTGTGTTAATATTCTTGCGCGTAGCAATGCTAGTGACAGACAATTTTCCCTTAGTACTGAAAACAGATACAACTTTTTCTGATGAAGAAAACAAAACGGTAAGCGATTTTGTTATATCGCGGCGGAAGCCGCAGAAGAACCACGAAGCGACCACTCTCGTCCACGATCACCAACCAAAAACTGAGCTTTTATTCAGAGGTATGCATATATGTACAGAAGTCACCTGGTAGCAAGTAAAGACAACATAAACCGAATCGAAACCGAAACTGAAACACTACAATCCTGTATTTACCAAAAAAATAATTACCAGCGAACAAGTTAGAAAATTTTCCCCGCATTTCCCCGAGGGGAAGAATGTGAAAGTGCGAATGCACGAGGTGAATTTGCGCGGTTCGGTAATGTTCGCGAAAGAGAGATCACACACACACACACACACACAACTACAAAGAAAGAAAGATGCATTTATTCACAGACACCTATTTGTGTTGTCGTTGTACTTGATTGCTAGATTGGATCTCAGTTTTGAAATTTCGTGTCAGTACTCCTTTAAGCGGGTGCATTAGCCCTTCTCACGCCCGATTCCTGGCCAATCCCCCACGTGGGCATGTGCCATGCACAGACACCTATTTGTGTTGTCGTTGTACTTGATTGCTAGAGCGGATCTCAGCTTTGAAATTTCGTGTCAGTACTCCGTTAACCGGGTGCATTAGCCCTTCTCACGCCCGATTCCTGGCCAATCCCCCACGTGGGTATGTGCCATGTCAGCGGCCAGGCAGCGCGCGCCCATCTCCCCCGTTGCCAAGGAAGACGAGGAGCGCGCGCACCCGCAGCTATTGCTATGTGGACGGACGGCGGTCAACGGAATTCAGGGTCGCTTATAAAGTGCATTCGCACTGAAAAAAGATCAAGAGATGTGCACGTACCTCCACACTATTTGCTATCGGGATGGACCTGCTTATACCTGGATGTACTCAGTCAGCCAAATTTCGTCTCCTTGCTCATGTGCGCGCATGGCACGTGTTGCCTGGTGCTGGGAATTTACGACTCGACGCAATGTGCTCGTGTGGATAGTGTGACGACAAGCAAATGTGTCGCTTTTCGGTGTCGTAAATTTCGGTCTTTACGGTGACAGTGTTACAATTAATTCAACACCAACTTCGAGTCATGCGAAAATGAATACCTGCGATACTGTGACAGGAATTTCATCGTACGCAAAACTCCAGGGTGAGTGATCTTACGAACTGAAGAGACTCTATAGTGCGAGAAATGCAGGACTTTTTTTGTTGTTCACGAATACTTTTCTAAACTACCCTGCACCAAATGGGCGTTGCAACGTACACAGAAGTGAAGATTTGGCCGCAGTGATGTGACAAAAATAATTATTTTTTCGCGAACTGAGAAAACGTACAAGGAACTCATTGAGGGAACTTGGAAAAACGTTTTTTATCATTGCATTGTGTGCGACCGTCTTCATTGCTTTATTGAGAGTGCATTTTAGCCACCGTACTTGCAGCTGTGTGCGTTGAGTACTGAGTGTAATGAACGACTTCTGAGTGCTTTCTTTTCTGTGGACTACCCAGCACCTGTAGGTATTTGTGTCTCAGTGGGAGTTCGCGGGGAATGTGCCGCGTAGTGTGGCTGCCGAGCGAGTCACTTAAGCATGAGCCCGAGTGTTGGAATGCGTGGGCTGTGTTTTTCGATCGGCGTATGTGAACAACTGTTTACTGGCGGCGAAGTAGCGTAGATAGTAGCCCTTTATGTAATGAATGGAATGAATAAACCCCTTGATTTTGCTTTCCTTGAACGCCTGTGTTTAAGCCTTTTGTGAATGAAAACTGGCGAAGTGTTTGCAATCGCACCTCGCACTCCCCCTATATGGCTGAAGTGTTCACAGAGAATATATTACAGAATGCAGCTAGGCACACAACCTAAGTACCACAGGAGAAGTTCTAGAGATCTGCAAGGCTCTATGCCGGCATGGCAGCGTGCTAATAATTTCTCAGCGGCTGCTGCTGTCGCTGTGTGTCAAGTAGTGGTGATTCTCTTCTGGCTGCAGCCCATGCAAAAATATTGCATGGTCGGCTATTGAAAAACCTTCTTATGGTTGTCTTTAGCTATTTGGCCCAATTATCTTTAGACCTTTCTATGGCTGTCTTTAGCCATTCCTATCGACATTCCTATCGGTGTCTTTAGATTCTTCTATAGCCATAGCGATATCGAAAGAAGAGCTAAAGACAGCCATAGAACGCGCTATAGAAGAAGCTAAAGACACCCATAGGGATTTTGATACGAATAGCTAAAGACAACCATAGAACCAGCTATTGCAGTAGCTAAAGACACCCATAGGAATGTCGATACGAATAGCTAAAGACAACCACAGAACCGGCTATAGACGACGCTAAAGACACCCATAGGATTGTCGATACGAAAAGCTAAAAACAACCATATAACCGGCTATAGAAGAAGGTAAAGACACCCATAGGAATGTCGATAAGAATAGCTAAAGACAGCCGTAGAACTGGTTATAGAAGAAGCTAAAGGCACTCATAGGAATGGCGATATGAATCGCTAAAGACAGCCATAGAAAAGTCTAAAGATGATTGGGCGAAATAGCTAAAGACGACCATAAAAAGGGTTTTCTATCGCCGACAATACAATATTTTTGTATGGGTTTATTCCCATTTTCCGAAGCAAATGAAAGCGATCAAGGGTGCCCAGTTTGCGATCTCTTCCGCGGACTGGCCAGAACAAGCAACATACGCGGGAGCCTTCCACCGCTGGACCAAGGCGGAAGAAGGCAAGATCGACGCCGCCATCAGAAAGGCCTACAAGAGTGCCCTGGGCCTACTACCCAGTACGAGAACGTCGGCCTTGCTGTCTCTGGGAGTACATAACACGCTCTCGGAGATCAGCGAGGCCCAACGAATATCGCAGCTGACCCGGCTGAACGGCACGACAACGGGCAGGAGAGTCCTCGACCGCGCGGGGCTCAAGCCACCGGGAGATCGAGCAAGCAGCGACGGGGTGCTAGAAGAGCAAGTCCCCCTGAGCGACGAGGCAGCGAGGGGCATCATTGTGTTCCCGCTGCCCAAGAACATGGACCCGGAGAGGGACCTGGACCGACGCAGGGCGAGGGCGGCAGCTCTGGCCAGGCAATACCAACACGACGGGGGCGCTGCGTACGTGGACGTAGCCAAGTACCCTGGAAGGAGAGACGCCTACGCGGTCGCAGTCGTCCAGGCATCTACGGGGGATCTACTCAACGCAGGCACCGTGCGGGCCAGTACGCCCGGCCAGGCAGAGGAGGCGGCAATAGGCCTGGCAATGGGGGTACCGGGCACCCGCACGGTGCTAAGTGACTCAAAGACGGCGGTAAAGAATTTCGCCAGGAGCACGGTCTGGCGGGATGCCGAGCGGCTTGTGGGGCTCGCCAGGGCCTCGCGGGCTGCAGGGAGCACCCCCGCTAGCCCGACTACCGTTATCAAGTGGTTCCCCGCACACATGGGGGAGCTGCCGAGCGTCGACAACCGCAACGAGGAGGCGGACGCGGCGGCCCGTGAACTCGTCAGATGCCGGGACGCCAGCACCAGCCTCTCCGCGGATGCAGGTGAAACCAACGCCGAGGAAGACCTCGAGCCCCTGACGGACTACGGAGAGATCCTAAAGCGATTCAGGGGCGAGAGGAGGGAGTACCCGGCCCCGCACCACGAACTATCCCGTGCGGAGTCGGTGATGCTTCGTCAGATGCAAGTGGAATGCGTGCTAACCCCGGCGTTGGCGCGCCACATCTGCCCCGAGGTGTTCGCAGACCCAGTGTGTAGCGTCTGTGAAAGGGAACTAGCGACACTCGGCCACATCATGAAGTGCGGCGGTGAAGTGCGCGATGGGGACGGGCAGTCCCTGGATGCCACGTACCCCGAGCAAGTGGAACGCTGGTTGCGCTCCATAGACTCATCATCACAGAGATGGGCGATCCAGCGGCTCGAGGAGGCCCTGGCTAGGCAGAAGAGAAAGGGGACCAAGGACCCGGTTACCGGGTGCCGTGGGACCCCAGTACCGGACGCCCTGCCAGGAGTACACCCCGAGTTCTAGGCCCAGTGCCCTAGGACTTTTAATAGACTAGGGCATTAGAAGGGAAGCCCCGAGCCCTGCGCAGCCGGTTGGCAACCCCACGCAGGATCTGTAAATAAAGTCTGTTCTCTCTCTCTGGTCAGTGGCCACGGCGCCCATCGCCCAAACGACAGAGAAAGAAAAAGTTGGCCGAAACCATCACGCATCGCTGACTGCCCTGTCATTGAGCATCTCCGGTACTCTTGGAAGTGTGACTTTGCGCAGTCTCGGCTGTGCGAGGTCACACTGACTTGCTTTCGATGTCGAACACCTAATTTGAATTTTTATTTACACCACGCACGCACAGCGCCATCGGTCATCTGCAGCTTCTCTCAAGAGGAGGAAACACTTGACCACTTCCTGTTGTCTTGCCGGCGGTTCTCCTCCCCCAGAAATCGTTACCTGGAGGTTCCCCTCCGGGAACTGGGTCTCGCCTTGTCGGTGCCTGATTTATTGTCATTTGGGGCAGTCGGGATTGGTTGGTGCAACGGGGATGTTTTTCGCGCTCTTCATTCATTTATTACAGAAACAAGTCGCTTGCCTTGTTAATCAATCGCATCAACCAATTTTTAATCATTTATTGAAATACCTGTTGGTGCAGTAGTATTGAATTTTTTTGTTCCAAAATTGTTAGCATCACTGTACCCTATTTTCCCTTCGTTTGAAACTAATTACTAAGCTTCTTCAGCAGTGAAATCACAAGACTTGGGCAATCCCCCAGAGTGGGTACCCGCTATTCTTGTTCCAGTTCAAACCAACCAACCAACAAAACGAGCCAACTTCAGAGCGGCATGCGCTGCCGCTCTGCAGGCACAAGGCAGCGCCGTTTGTGTTGATGCAAGGTATAGTGGGAGTGGAACGAGTACAACGACGATGAGTGAAAAATGGGACTGCGTCAACACAATAAACAATAGCAGCGCCCCTATTTCTCTGCGTTCACGCCGCTAGTTTTAGCTTTTCCGCGCGCAGCGCCACTAGTGGCGTTCTAAAGCGGTCTTCTTGATTGTACGCGTTATGCGCCTGATGTACCATAGAAGCTGTTGGTCAGAGTGGATGTAACCGTTATTAGTTCGGTTGTGGCGTGATACTGCTTATTTCTTTATATCCTCGGGCTGTATTAACTCTTCGACGAAATGTAGTTTTGCCAGGAGACGCAGAAAAGTTCAGCGGTGCTTATTTATGTTTTGGTAATGGTTGTTGTTCAGTGACTTCTTCCTCACTGCGTCCGATAAACATACCGCACCACTGCCCGTTTGTTCGTGTGCGAGAAACGTTTGCTGCCGTAATTCACCTAAGCTTGCGTGTTCGTGGGTCGGGGGCGGTTTGACATTTTTTCTGCGTATGTTACCCTGTGCTATTTGTAAAGTTGCTGGTGCGCGCATTTCACGAGTCTGAATGCCCCCTTCCGGCGTGGTGTTGCTCAATTGTCGGCGCTACTGTATCTCCTCCGGTTGGTCGCTCGCTATCGTCTCTCGCGCACACACTGAACAATTTGTTTATCAGAGTGTCTGTCTTTAGACTTAAAGGAATTTTCCAACTTCCGTGTTAATTGAGTTGTGTTAATCTGCTGAGTAGCATAAATGTACTGTACTAATCAAACCGTGAATCGTCCGCCTTGCCCGTAATTAGGCAAAGTGACAACCAGTGGATTACCGGCGTGACACAGTGGGCACCGAGATACGAGTATAGAGAAAGAGGAAGGCCAGTTGTTCCATGGAGGGACGAAGTAGAGAAATTCGAAGGCAAAGAAGGAACTCGAGCGGCGCGGGACACGAGCGGTTGGTGGTCGATGGGAGAGGGCTTCCTCCTGCGCTATACATAGTGGGCTGCTGCAGATTATCACGATGCAATAGCCGATTATTTTTGTATGCGCAGCATACAAAAATGTCGGACTGTTGAAAGGACAATAAGCAGGTCGCCGAATCTTCGAAACAAAGTCAAAATTCTCAGGGATGCTCGTGTAAACAAAGAGGCCAATACAGTCGGAAAAAAAACATAAGTTTCGAGCATTTCTTCTCCTGTCTTGTTCTTGCTTCGTGATTGGAACTTCATTAGTCCACAACTGGAGATACGCTTTATATTTAACCATAAATAAACACATTTCACTGCGTGTGCGTCCTTTTCATAGGCACTCTGAATACGTCAAGTCAGCTGTACGAACATCTTTGAAGGCAGCTGAAATAAAATCTTTATCCTGTGGCCATGGGGCACCACGGCTGAGCACAAAAAAGTTAACAGCGGCCGAGTTTAACTGATTCCCAATTTTTTCATGATGTATCAGCTTGCGCATTTTCTGTTCAAGTAAATTCTCCCGTATGGTGTAATAACCTCGCTAATCGTACAAAGAGGTGTGCGCGAAATTGATCGTTTTAGTTTGCAAGCCAACTGTTCCCTCACCGTTTTAACATAAAATTACAAGAGTTCGTGGTTCGTCATTTAAAATTCTCGGAAACGTGTTGTGACGTTTCACTTAAAACAGCTTTTCTGTCATTCTACGTAAGACGTACTGTGATTGAGACAATAAATTTGCAAGTAAAAATAACAATTATTTATTCTTCAAACAAACAAGCACATATTTCACACCAACTGCAAAAGACTGCTAGCGTTGCACTCAGTATAGGAATGGTCTAAATCAGGTGGCGTGGAGCGCGGTGAAAGATTCCCAGGGTATGTGAACTCACTAGGCCGCACAATAGGACGAGAAAAAACTTGTTAAACGCCTTTCGAGCATTCAACTAGCGCGAGACAGGCGTAACGATAAGGGATAATGTGTATGGAGTGGCGGCCGAAGTTCTCTCTTTAAATGTTATTGCATCCATGACTAGCGCTGTAGTTCGGACTTAACTGCGCCACTTCCACGCCGACTGGCCTGTGGATCGAACACCTGGAGTTACACTCGGTGGTAAGAAAATAGCGCCGCACTTCTCGGGAAGGACTTGCTGGGTGGTGTCTATTCTTCGAAGTTTTACATCGCTGGCTTATATTCAGCCCTTAATGCCGTAGCCGAGACCATAGCCACCCCCATATCCACCACCGTAGCCGCCGCCATATCCGCCGCCGTAGCCGAGGCCTCCGTAGCCGCCGCCGTATCCTCCTCCGAGGCCTGAGTGGGCCACAATTGCGCCTCCACCATGAAGCTTGTTCACTTGGTGCAGAGTCTTGACCAGGAATGCCGGTCCCGCCACCACTTTGCCGTAGCCAGGTCCTCCGCTAATAAGGGCGACGCTGCCTCCGACGCCGACACCACCGACGCCGAGGCCTCCACTGAAGCCTCCACCATAGCCTCCTCCGTAGCCGCCTCCGACGCCGACACCACCGACGCCGAGGCCTCCACCGAAGCCTCCACCATAGCCTCCTCCGTAGCCGCCTCCGAAGCCGCCACCGTAGCCACCAATAATCCCGCCTGCAAAGGCTGCGACCAAGCAGGCGCAGAGTACAAGTCCGGAGATCTGACGAAAGAGACAAAAGAAAACAAAACACCGAAACGTGTTAGGGCAATGCAAATATCAGTTATATCAAATCATAACTACAAATACCACTGAGAACTGCTGTTCTTTTATTCAAGAAAGCTTTATGAAAAAACAGGATGTAGGACAAACAGCAATATTTCTCGAGGACTCAGCTTCGGTTATACGGGACGGTTCTTAGCTTCTATTTATTTATTTATTTATTGTACCTTACGGGGCCCATTGAAGAGCATTGAATGAAAGGGGTTACATTTTTGTAAGAACCTTAAAAAATAGTGGGGAAAAAGAAAAAACAAGTACACAATATAAAGTTTGGGTAATCAGCTTACAGACGTAAATGAAACACTCATACACATTTCTAATAAGCAATTGTTACAAACCAACAGGGTTTTTGTGGGGTCTAAAATATCCGAAAACACTGAAATACAAGGGGAAAACATCCATAAACAGTAACAATATTATTCTGGCAATTCATCATTACAGAATTACTAAGAAAAACGTCGGTGCAGATTTTCGGTAAAGCTATTTTCACTAAGTATGGATGCAATTCGGTCACGAAGATCATTCCACCGCATGATTGCTCGAGGCAATGCTGATGAATTGAAAGCAAGAGTCATGCCAAGAATGGCCGTGCAACTATAACTATTAGGAAGGCGCCGTGACGTACGTACTGGAGCATTAAGAGGAAGCCAGTTATGTCTGATGCTAACTATGTATTTATGGAAAAGGCATAATAGCGCGATAGTGCGACGGGTATCTAGCGGCTGGAGTGATGACTCTTGTTTGATTTGGGTAATGCTAAGATGACGGTCATACTTGCGTCTAATAAATCTTGCGGCTATGTTTTGAATAGATTCCAGCTGGACGATTAGGTAGCGTTGACTGCGCTTAGCGCATTCCTGGGGAGCGGAACGGATCCCTGTACGCTACGAGTGCATACAGTTGGGAAAATTTGGCGCTCTTTTCATGGCATGTCACCGGCGAAAACAAGAAGGGGGGGGGGGGGGTGTTGCTTAGCGCGGGACACTGAGCATTTTGCAAGACTCACTTTTAAGTAAAACCTGTTCGTCGTAGGCGCGTCTACAGGGGCGCAGCGTGACTGAGTGCACTCGACTATCGTACATGCACCACTACGTATATGCGGGATCGAGTGCCCGATTGGGGCACTTTAGCAAAGCGGTTATGGCGCCCTGACGCGTGGGTACCAAATTCCAGAGGGAATGTACGGCCAATGTACTATCGGCGTCAAATGAAACACGAACACGAAAATATGAACCAGAACGTGCAAAATTGCAAAATAGTGTACGTAGAGTTTATATAATGGCAGGCTATTGTGATATTTGAAAATCCACTTTTCCCAACTTTGTTTTTGTAACAAAGCCATGCGTCATTCTGGCTTGCATGGAAAGAAATCGCGCTATTTGTGCGTTCAGGTTCATATTTTCGTGTCCGGGTTTCATTTGACGCCGATAGTACATCATGCATCCATTCCGCCAAGGCTGGCTGTTCAGGCGAACGAGAGGTGAGAAGAGAGGGGAAGAGTCACCATGCAGCTCCGCAGCTGCGGCTATAGATGTGATCCGTGTTCTTTCCTAGTCCTAACGGGCCCCAAAGGAATCCCCGTGCAGCTTCTATGCCATTTCTGCTGACGTGTTTTGTTCGTATTATTTTCTGCCGGAAAGGGAAAAGACGAGAAAAAATATTGGTTTTAGGCCGGCTGCAAATTGAGGCCCGAATTACACAATTTCAGAAATCTATATTCCAGATAAACAGACCACTAAAATAAAAAAAAATCTACGTGTCATAAATATAGAAATCCCAGAGCCAATCAAAAAGGCACTACAGTTTAGTCTCCGACCACTTTATAGGACTGCATGAAGAGTTTTTGTATTGCTGGAACTTAATACGGGCAAATTAGTAGTACCTTTAAAAGAAAACACTAATTAGCGGAATTGAAAAGGTCTCCTAGTTTAGTTGCGCGCTTACCAGGGCGTTCATTTCTTATGCTTCGTTGAACGGCGACAGCTACTGAAGTGTGTTTGCTGCCGAGACTTTTGCGGCTTATATACCTTAGTGAGTCGCTGCAGGGAAGGTAAGGCGGAGATGTGAGGAACTTCGAACTGGGTCTCTGTCACGTACCGCGATTTGATGCATATCTCCAGTGTAGCGGACAGCAATAATTCCTACACGATGCGGCTCGCTTCCGCACGGTACACTTGGTGCTTGTTTTCCGGGGATCGTTGCGTCCATTGAAAGCGGAAGGAAATCTACAGTGTGAGCGGCCGTTGCCAAGGCCTCTTCTTAGCGAAAATTTAAAAGAGCGGAAAGTAGTTTTATATTGACACAAATAAACTGTTTTCACGAACGGAATACAGTAATACCTCGTTAGCTGGAAGTAGTAAAACCGGGAAATATTTCGAGATAAACGGATTTTAGAGATAAGCACAGTTGCGCGAATTGCGGTGAAATATCGAGTTCTTTGCAAAAAATGCGCTACAATACTTACCAGCTTTTAAACAGCAGCTTCCAATCTTGCTTTTCATAAAGGTTTGAAAGAGAAAAAAAAGCTTACAAGAGACGTTGACCGGCTGGGTTTTGTGGCACTGCAATTTTACTTAGCAGAAAAGAACTGCGTAATGCTGGTGTGCTTAGCGGCCGCGCCCGGGCCTAGTAAGGAGTGAGTATTTATTACCTAAAATAATGTTATTTCTTTATTTTATGGCATGAAGGTTTATAAAGCACTTCAACTAACTGTTGAGTTGGGTTTAAAAACTTATAGGTGGCGCTGCAAGCAACAGCAGTTTTCCGGGGAACGCCTGCGCTCCACACAATTTCTTTTTTTCACCGTAAAAGGGACCCGTGCTCTCAATTATGTTATTCCCCGCACGACACACCTCTATCTTCTAGTACCCTGTACCTCTGGGCATGTCCCTACGGTCACATGACTTCCCGCAGGATTGCTTGACGAAGTTGATTTGACTCTAGGCTCAGACTTCACGTTCGGGTAAAACATCGGCTTTGTGGTAGGCGCGGCTAAACGATAAAAAAAATCACCCGACTTAAGCGCGGCTGCGTCGCGCGAATCTTGTGAAACGGTCCGCGGCGGCACAATTTTTGTTCCACTCTCAGTCAAGATTTCGTGACCTCCGCAGTATGGCCCTGGAATACTTCGAAATACAGGGCAACAAATACATGGGACGTATAAGAAATGGGTCGGTTCCTCGAAAAATTTCCACTTGGCCGATTTATCGAGATATGCGATTTCGAGTTAACCAGGTATTACTGTATGTGCTTTATGCATGATTCCACAAGCCTTGGCGGGAAATATTCAAAACTGGATAAGTGGCGGTGGTGTAATGTATTTGAAAAACGCGGAACGGAACTCAGTCCCAGAAAATAAATTCCAGGGGTCAAGATTACCGGTTTTCCAGCGGCCAGAAGATGACAACTTCGCTCTGTTAAAGGTCATCGTACCGAGAGTTTTGGTTCTTCATATAAAAATTAGCATCATTTGCAATCCTGTATGGATCGTTTTTTTTTGCTACAAAGGAAGAGCTGCATGAATGCAGGCTATATACTGAAAAAACCGCAGAAATGTGTTGACGAATGTTACTTTCTAGCCGGCGTGGCTGTCCCAGCGTTGCAACATTTATTTTGCAACACTGTGTGATATTGCAAAACATGGAACTGTGTGACATGTAAAAGTTGAAAGTGTTAAATTACTGCAGATCAGACAGAGTTAGCTGAGCTGTCGAAACTGATTAACAGAAGTAAAAGAAACGACATTTTTGCATATAACATGGCAGTGATTGATGAAATGTCGGAAATAGTTGGAAGCTTAAAAGCTAGTCAGAGAAAGCTAGCCATCGGCAAAGAAGGGAATAACGCACTTAAGACGAGCAAGGTAACATTACGCGCAATTGGACGAGGTAATAAAGATAGCAGAAGGATTCTACACCAGGCTGTATGCAAGCGAGGTTAGACCAGGCGAAACTGTTGGGAGTACAAGCTCAACTTGGGATGCCCCACTAGTAAGTAAACAGGAGGAAGCAAAGGCTGTCCAGGTCATGAAAAGAGGAAAAGCTGCAAGTGACAAAGGCATAACCGTGGGTCCTTTGAAATAGGCAGGATACATTGTACTGGAAAAGGAGCAAGACAAGAAGATGCCACCTCTTAAAAACTATTCACAGCATGTTTAAAGAAGGTATTTAGAAAGCTCGATTGGGAAAACATAGGTTTAAGGATAAACAAACATTACTTCAGCCATTTGAGGTTTGCGGACCACGTAGTCTTGCTGACTCAGACCCTAGAACACCTGCAAACAATGCTTGGGGAACTATAATTAGAAAACACGGCCGTGGGGGTAAATATAATTATCAATCCATCTAAAGTAATAAGAAATAAGCATGTCAAGAAAGTCTCCTTCAGCTTAGGAAGCAAAAGCCTAGAAGAAGTAAAAGAAAAAAATAACTAATAGAAAGAAAATAACTACCTCGTCAGATGGTTATTAGCGCTCACCCCAACCACGGCTGTGAAATCCGCCGCCGAGTAGGTATGGGTTGGGGAGCACTCGGCAAGCACTTCCAAATAATGAAAATTAAGCTACCTGTACCACTGAAAAGAAAAACTTACAATCAGTTTAGACGCCGCTCATGACATCCGGATATCAAACCTGGTAGCTCCCTAAAAGACTAGAACGAAAACCTAGGTCAGCTCAAAGGGCCATAGAAAGAATTAAGTTAGGCGTAACACTCAGGGACAGCGAAAGAGCGACCTGGATCAGAGAACTAACTAGAGTAGAGGATATCATACCTGAACTAATAAAAATAAATTAACTTGGGCCGACCATATAGTTAGCGGAACCGACAAACGGTGGACGACTAGGATAACAGAGAGGATACTAAGATAGCGCTCTAGAAGAAGGAAAAGGCCATTAATCCGATAGAGGGATGAAATAAAGTAATTGATGGGGGGGTGGGCGTAAACTCTGCACTCGAGCAGCGCAGTACAAAAGCGGTTGGAGGTCAATAGGGAATTCTTCGTCCTGGAGGGGACCTAAGAATGCTGCTGCTTCCGCTGCTGCTACTGATCATGACGATGATGAGTGACTTTGTGGGACATACCGCTAAAAAAATGTAGCTGGCTTAACTCAGTTAACCTTGTATATGCAAAGCAGAAGCTTTGCTATGTCTGGTTTGTTGGAAGGAATGCTTGCCCGGCACCACGCGAATGACGTCAAGGGCATGGCACGAGGCGCGGGACGGGAGAGCTTTTTTTGCCAATGTTGGCCAATCTTCTTCGGTGGGTATACTTGGCTTGACAAATGGGTGCCCGTTACGCTGGGCGGTCGCCAAGCGGCCCGCGCTCACGTGCGGGGCTTGGCACTTTCTTGATATCTTTAACTGCGGACACGAAAAATTACGATTTGCTAAACAGATTCGAGGTTAGAAAAATGGCTCCACTCCACGCTGTGAAGGTGGTTGCAAAGCAAAGCTTTAAACTACACCCACAACAATTTACCGTCTAGTAAAGACTGCTTACATGTACCGTACACCTCGAAAGCAGAAAGGGGTTCTCCGGGGAAGCCACGATCGAGGGCGTCAATGGCAGCAGTTTTCTTTCAGGCGTTCTGCACAGCTGAAATACGCGACAAGTCGCTGCCATACCACAGGCCATCACACACGGCGCAGGGGAACCCAAATTGCACGTCGAGAAACTTGAGCAGGGTTTTCGATGTGGCTCCCTGGAACATGGCCGCCTTGGCGTCGTGGTACTTCGCTCCTTTCGCAGCATTGTCTGCTAAGCGATGTGTATCATCGTCTCGCCATGCTTTTCGCTTCGCAGCATTTTTTGTTTAACGAAGCTCATGGTTTTCTTGCCGTTCTTGTCGCATACGCTCGGAATGTCTAGTAGCGTGTTTCGGATCCGGCTTACAGCGCTCTCTCGAGAGACGGCGCCGTTCTTCTCGTCGAGCGTCGTGATTCTGCTGTTCTTCTGCAGTTTTCAGTTTGCGTGACCTCCCCATGGCAGCCTACGATGAATTGATGGTGTCGCTAAAGGGGTTCCGCTTAAGCCGTGGGTGGCGTCCCGAACGAACGTGCGTCGGCGGAAACAACACTGAGGGGAGCGTCTTTCGAAGGGTGAGCAGGAGGGCGGCACGCACGCTAATTCGTCCTGTCCTCTCTCTCACTGCCTCCCGTCAATCTTGTTGCATGTGTCGCCTTCAAAGCGCCCTCCCCTCCCCAGGCGCCCAATGAAAACCACGCCCAAAGCAACCGTCGCTAAAGCAGACGACAAATCCGTTACGCCGGCGTGCCCGCCGCTGTGAGGAAGGACCTGCGCAGGGAACGCTGGGTAACCACTCGCAGCGCCATCTACACTGCGCTTCGTGAGTGAACCCCCCACCCCCTCCGCCGCCCCCGCGTTGGGAGTTCCTTGTCCCGCAGCCCACGAAAGAACCGTTGGCTGGTAAAGCTAGAAAGCTTTACTCTAAAAACGATTCCCGTGGTCGGAATCAAACCTGGGTTCCTCGAAAACGAAACAGGCATCTATCGGGTTGAGCCGTAAATCGCAGTCTGGGCGCACACCATTTTCTTCGGATTCGTAGAGCGGGCGTTGGCTTTGGACTCGGCCGTGGGTTGAAACGCGTGATAACGCGGTACACTTTGGGATAAATGTGAAAGCCTGCATGCGGACGAAACGATCCGGACCTGCCAGTTACGAATAATTTTCGCGGCAAGTTCAGAAACAAATGTTAGGTGCTGATATATGGAGCGAAAACTTGGCGCCTTACTACAAACTAGAAAAATAACTTAGGTCGACTGAACAGGCCATGGAACAAATAATCATCGGAGTAACACTTAGAGACAGGAAACGAGCTTCCTGGATCAAGAAGCCAACTAGAGTAGAGGGTATCATAAGTTGAAATAGATAAAAGAGTGGACTAGGGCTGGCCCCGTAATTAGGAGAAGGGACAACCAGTGGACTACCGGCCTGACACAGTGGACACCGAGATACGAGTATAGAGAAAGAGGAAG
The DNA here is from genome assembly GCF_048455015.1 of Haemaphysalis longicornis. Taxonomy (NCBI): domain Eukaryota; kingdom Metazoa; phylum Arthropoda; class Arachnida; order Ixodida; family Ixodidae; genus Haemaphysalis; species Haemaphysalis longicornis. The sequence goes on from NW_027526422.1 coordinate 171,969,371, forward strand.
GTCAGTTGTTCCATGGAGGGGCGAAGTAGAGAAATTCGGAGGCAAAGAAGGAAGTCGAGCGGCGCGGGACACGAGCGGTTGGTGGTCGATGAGAGAGGACTTCGTCCTGCGCTGTACATAGTGGGCTGCCGCAGATGATAACGATGCAATAGCCGAAGGGAGAGGGGCCACCAGCTCTGCTGTATCTCCAGCCTTGCAAAACTAGTGCACGCTGCGTAATTTTTTTCTTTAGCTTTTCAACCGCGAAGCGCGGCACTTTATATAGTACATGGACACTAGCATCGAATTACTCCGGAATTACGAGGTGGTGCGCAAGTTGTTCCTACGTCAAAATACCGCCATTCCTTTTAGCGCATGTATTGAGACAGCTTTCGGTCTAGCAGCTGTGCTCTTAATGAGGAAATGTAGAAGAATCAGCGACGACAATTTTCAGAAACAAGTCCTGTTGAAAGTTAACAATTTGCAACAAAATATCACACAAGCCACGGTAAGCCTTCCAGCCTTCACGCAAGCCTCCAGCCTTCTCTTTACCATGTAGTCCAAAGCAGTTCGTTGAAGTTTGAGTAGACTTACGGCAATAAAATTTTGAAGCAATGTAACGCCAAAGTACTGATTTCGTTTCCGTAATTTCTTACTTATTTTTACAGGGCTGTAATTGACCACTCTACTCAATTATATTTTAAAGAATGTAATTGTAATTGTAATCGGCTACTTATTTGCTATATGCGTACAAGTCTGCAGAGCAGTGACGTTTAGGCTGAAAGTATTAGTTTTTTATTAGTTTAGACAGTATTAGAAAGTATTAGTTTAGTGTTATTGCGAAAGTATTTACTAAATATTTCCGTAGAAAACCAGTGCCCACCGAACACCAAATAATCTTCGGAAGGTATACACAGTTGTCAATGCACAGCATACAAAAATGGCAGACTGCTGAAAGGGTAAAAAGCGGGTTGATTAATCTTCAAAACAAGGTCGCAATTCTTAGGGATGCTCATGTACACAAAGAAACCAATGCAGTTGAAAAAAAAAAGTAAATTTCGGGCAGGGTGCGAATTTAGCCGCGGCCCGCAGGAATGCATGGGACGAATACGAACCTGCTGAACGACCACACATCCTGACCTGCAGCGATCTGCACGACCGGATACGTTTCCCCTCCAGGGCGAAGGCTGTACGCTTAAGGGCATGTATTCGTGGAATAGGGAACCACTTCCACTTCACCGGCTCAAAAAATATTTTTTTTAGTATTTCTACTACTGCCCGAGTAAAAGTTAACCCAGCACAAGGGTTGTGACCTTCTGATTAGAACGGTGTGTTGAAGTCATGTATTTAGTACTGAGCAGATATTTGGTCATAGTAATCTTCTTAGTAAATACTAATTCCCGCTAAGCTTGTTCCTGTAGGGCTAATAAGGTCATCTGGCGCAGCTCCTAAGACCTGATGAGCGCTAAAACGAAAACTTGGCGGTAAGAACGTTGGAGCTGATCATAATAATAGGACCTATGCGTGCAAGTGCACACACACCCTCGTAACCATGCATAGAAAGAACGCATATAGAAAGAACCTCGACATACTGCAATTCATCCAGAAAGGCTCGTCACAAAGCTCGGTTCTGCATTTTCGCCACCTCAGTACATTGGCGTACGACAAAGACGTTCTCATATAGTTTTCTTCCTTCTCAAAACCCATTTCGAAGTTCCCTCAGTAAGCTATTCTCTTCTAGTTACTTCTCTAGATCAAATTTTGATGCCTGCATTCCTAACTGTAGAGCGCTGACGGGACAGTAACTGGCCTTACGAGCTCGGTATATTCTTGCCTCCTTTTCTCTTATAATTTGACCTCATCCTGCTTGCTTGTCACGCGTCCGGTATTGTTTTATTTTCTATCACTGTACTGATTCCGTTACTTTTTCAAATAATTGGTGGACCACCTCCATGGGTATCCTACCTGTGCCTGCTGCGCTAATTTTGTGAAGCTTTTTCTGTGCTTTTTTCGCTACAGATTTCTCCAGACCTTCTGGCTTCCCCGTCGTGACATCACCGTGGCGCTGCGCGGCTGCTCTACCAACCTTCCAGAATATCTCAGTGATATTTTCACGAGCGTGTGGCAATGCCTGCTCCCCCCCGAGAATCTGCCCCTCTTCGTTTTTTAAACCGCGCCACTTGGTATTTGTACGTGTACCTAATTCCGCATATGGCTCTAAAATTTTTCAGTGCACCTCTAACCCGCCGTCGCATTTGCGCCATCCACCGCTAATTTCATCTTTTATTTTCACCTGCACTCATTGCTGCACTTCCACTTTTATTTTCTTATATTGCTCCCATTTTAGGTCCACGTCTGGCTAATTCCTCCGTGCCCTCCTGGCCTGCCTGAGCTGTCTGTACGCCTGTTTACACTTCTCTACGCCTCTTTATAGCCTCATTGATTTCTGTGTTCCGCGGGCTTCTTGACGTCTTCTTTCCTCTCCATCGATTTGGCTTCTCTGGTTTGTTTTTTCCTGGATAGCTTTCATGAGCCTACTATACCCCCCTTCTTCGTCGAGATTTCTTGTCACATCAGGCTCTAGACTTTTTGCTACAGCCGTAATTTCTTACTGCTTAGCTTTGCGTACTCCACCGACCGGTCTGGTTTTGCCCCCAATCTGCTAGCCAAACTTCTAGTGTATACGTTTGTGATCACTCTTCAGACTGTGACCCCCTTCTTCATCTATGCTCATGTCATCCAACCATTCATAAACTCCCTCCCTGAGGAGGCAGTAGTTGACAATGAACTGTCGCCTACCACCCTCCTATGGGATTTGACCCTCGCATTTCTGCTCTGTAGTTACACTGATCAGGTTCCGGTCCTCACACATATCTGGCATTTTATTTCCTTTCTAGTCTGTGTGCCCGTCTAGGTCCTCAATGTGGGCATTCATGTCACCTACCAATACCACATCCCTGGATCGTTTCTAATTTTGTATGTTCATTTTAAGGCACGACAACGATTTTTCACTTTGGTCTTTACTGTCACTACCATCCGCAGATACGACGCTCCTAAAGACAACTCTTTACCACCCACCGTTCATCTCACCCACAATTTTTTTTTGTGGGTGAATGTACTCTTCTCAAATGAGCCCGCATTTGTATAAGAATGGCCATCCTTCCGCCTTTTCTTCATCCAGCCGTACTAGTATTACAACCTCCCCATACATACTCTCCGATTACCACAGGTTGTTGCGAATACCAAGCTGCGTCTTGGTGAGCGTGTACCTGGATATCTATCTTCCTCTTTAAGCTGTTTGCGTATCTCAATCCAGTACTCTTGTTTCCTACCGCCGTTTGTGGCTGTCTCCTGTCACCCTGTATGATTATGTACGCTATCTTCATTTATCCCTCTCTTTATTTTATCCCGCATCCCTCTGCGCCGACCCAGGAATCCTTTTTTGCTCCCTGCCTACTACACCTTCGCAAAGGCCTCCCCTACCCCTTAAAATAAACAACTGCTCGTTCCGCATGTCATCGCCCGATGGCCTCTCCCACCAGCCTGCTGAAATGAACTCCGTCACGCTGTAACACTCATTTCCACCATTCACTGTTGATGAAATTGCTGTTGATGCCGACGACTGCTAAATTCGCCGCCGTGATTAGCTCATAATACGGAAATTGCATTTTTGGAGCTCCATTTGTCTACACAAGCGCTAAATATTTTTGCAGCCTCACAATTGCGAATTATGCTAACTCTAGGTTGGCTTTCTATAGAGACTACATCGCACAAGTGAAATTCCGTGCTCTGCAGCTGCTGATTTTATCACTACGGTCCAGCGTGAACTACTATCGCCAACCTGGGGAGCTACAGGAAACCCGCCACGCACGTGGCTGCACTGTGGACAAAAAAAGGGGGCGCCCTGCGTTTTTGTCTATGGTGAACAAATATACATAAAACCCAAGCGATATACACTGCTGCGCTGTAAAATGGGTTAATATAAATTATGCAGGAGAGAAACGAGAGGCCTTGCTCCGATACGAGCGATGCCGCAGCCGCGAAAGCACTACGGATTGGTTATTTTAGACAACTGCGCGTGGACCTAAAATGTGAGTTGTCTTCGAATGTAGAACATACTTTAGACACCGTAATTGAGGCGTACTTTACTATTCAACTCCAGGTTACGCGAACATCAAAATAACGTACACAAAAAAAAAAGGTGGGAACCTGTCAACCCACTGCGGTGAATGCTCCCAGTGTGCGCCGTACTTTCGCAACTCGGTGATATTGTTTCAGGACTCTGATCGGCGCACGCGTGAGATAGTGGAGGCAGCTGAAATGCAGCTAGGCGATTTTGAGTGTGTCAATACAGCATCGGTAGCCTTCTAGGATAAGGAGGCAGCGTTCTCAAAAAAGTACTGGTCGTGTTAATGAATGACACGTGTGAGACAGTGCCAAGTGATTCCGTTAATGTAATCTCTGTATACTCGTAACCTTTTCTGTATCTCTTGTCTTTTTGCAGGTTATATTTCACTCTGATTCAATAAAATTTAGTGGGAAGTAGCACTTGTCCGTGTCTTCCGTGTCTGTGTGTTTTTTGTGCGCTCAAGATGAACGTTATGACAATTAGAATGCTAAAGACAGAAGTATCCATAAGAGGAGCAGGAAAGCAGTTGAAAGGCAAAAGAGTATGTGGAGAGTCACAGTATGTAATGGAAGAAAAACGCAAACGGGAGATGATAATACCAACGGAATGACACGTTTGACAATTTGACACTGATGCAATCACTGTATCCTAAGGTGTCCGTAAGTTCCTCGCAGTGAAGAAAGTACAAGGCGTCGATTTGGAGACACGCAAAATAACACTGCACGTATACCGTAACCACAACGTCGCGCAAAAATATGACCACCTTACTTTTTTAGGGAGGGGAGAACGCATGAGACATGAATAACATAAAATTCGGGCATCATAGTTTGCTGCTTTGTGTGACATTTGAATTGTATTTGAGCATTGGTATACTTAATTCCGTGCAATTCAAAAATATCTATGTTTAATAACAGCACCAAACCAGTCCTTAATTGGGGATGTGTCTAATCCTTAACCTTTCATAATTAACTGTATGTTACGAGCGTATTTTCATGGCGTAAGCACTCAGAACACGTCTCAAAGCCAGCATTGCGTAGATCGTGAACAGAAAACTGAACTAAGCTTATAGCGCTATTATATGATCATGGTGCACAATGGCTGGACACGCGCAGTTTTCCAGCGGCTCTGTTTCAAGAATGCAATTTTATCGGCTCTGTTTCAAGAATGCAATTTTATCATGACGTACCGTAACACTTTTACTGTTTCAGTGACCTCTGCCCGATAGGGAGATAACCATGGCACCTCCTACACCCCTCCCCGTACAGAAAATGTGCACGGAAGTGACTGGCTCGCCAGCCAACTGTTCCTCAACTCTTGAATCTAAAAGCACCAGGATGTCAAACTGGAACGAAACCGGTATTTTTGGCGAAACTGAAATCGAACCCGAAGAGTAATTTCGTTAGCCCGCTGTCATTGAACCAGCAGTGAACAAAAAAAAGAAAATACTGGTTACCGTCTTACAACGAAACGGTTCGACCACCCATTGTTGATAATGCGCATTCAATTTCATTTGGGCTTTTGTCTTTCGCGCAACAATATCACAACCTCTCCCGCACTTTTCACCTTCAGGGCAATCGCATATCATACAGCCACGCTCTACAGGAGGTTGGAAACAGGAGAAACACATGCACAGCATTGTTCCACTGGTGTTTTGCTGCTAGTAACACGCCCAGAGTGCAAGTCTTAGCGAAAGAAATGACACATATCTGGCGTCCTGCAGGCTATAGGAAACATCAAATTTCTCTTGATTTGCTGCGACTGTATAGGATCATCTAGGCTGCAAGATGGCTGCACTCCGCAATCGGAAAGTCCTCAATTCTAAACGTGACTCCTTGTTCTATTTCGCAATTTGGTTAATGATCCGCACACAAAAAAAGTGTAAATACTTGATATCTGTTATCCGTAGGAGTCATTCAGTGGCTAAGCCGCTGGAAGACATACATGTTCGACTGCCACCCCCGGCTGCTGTTTTTGTGATGTAGATGAAGGACGAAAGCGCCTCTGTGTCGATATTTCCACGTTCGCTGAACATTTCAAGGCGCTCAAAATTTTTCTTCCACCCTGCAGTGTACGGTGCGCATCATAGCGCAGGTATAAATCCCCAATATTTTCTCGCAAGTGTGTTCCCGCGGGTAAACAAAAAGAAAAGGTCCATCACTAGGTAACACATTCTTCCGCGCAGAATTCACACACGAATACTCTGTGCTTTTTTTCGCTGCCTTCAGCCGTAGAATAAGAAGAAAAGCAAGAGTTCTAATATTTCGCCCGATTTCCCTTCTGCTGCCCAAACTTTACTTCAATAAAGTTGTCCTCACTGCGTATTATGCCTGGTGTAATCGCTAGTTTGTAAGGCGGCGAAAAGAGGGCACATCTGTACTGGCCAGTTCTCGTCTTAAGTGGACGTAAAACCTTTGTTACAAACCACTTTACTTTCTCAACGCCAAACAGCTAACAAGGTTAAATTTTGTTCCTTCCAGCAACAAAACCACGCAAATAATGCAACATGCTTTAAGGCGTGGGATAACAATGAAGCTTGAATTTGATTTGTGACAATTTGAACGAAATCCAACATGGCGTGTTGCACTCGTTTTAAAATTAAAAAAAAGTGACGGGATTATCTTCAGTGCGGGGCATTTTTTTAAATTCAACCATTTTTGCTAAAGTAACAAAAATGGGCACTGAATTTAGAAAGCTACGAACCAATATTACTAAAAAATTAAACTCCCTGGCTGGTTTATATGGGGAAAACGAGACCCGACAGTTCGGCCATTTTTTTATTCTGTCATGATTGTAATTTTGTTTTCGTTAGATAGAATTTTATCTGCCGACCAAAAAACGGTAACCCAATCGATCCTTTATAAGTATGCAAATTATCAAAAGAAAAATATCTCCGCCGATAGCTTCAATATTATGTGTTTTACAGGGGTTAAAGTCTCGAGTTTCGCATGAGTCCTTCAACACATCTGTGACCCAAGCCGTCTTTCGGATTTTTTACAAAGGGAGCGTTATTTCTATATGCAAGTGCACTTCAGATATCTCAGTCCTCCTCCCCAACAACGTATCAATTTTTCACCCGAATTAAAAATGCCGACCGGGTACACCTGTCCTATGTCTTGAAGGTACCTTCCATCCCGAAACCTCCCGAAATAGTTCCTAGACGGCTAAAGGGCTGGGCGAGAAAGTCGCCGCTGAATGGTCACTACTTTGTTTGTTTTGATATGTTTTGTGTGTTTGTATTCGTTTGTTTTGCTATCGTTTGTTTGGTTACTTCGTTTGTTCAGCGCTTAGTGTGTGTAACCCCCGCCTTTTTTGTTGTCCCGTACTGAGTTCACCATTGTGTTCGCTTGTTTCCTTATTATCTCGCCCACTTACTTGAAGTTGTCGGTAAAGTCGTACTGCTGTTAGTGGCAAAAGGCAGAATTTTGAATTTTTTTTTCTATTTTGTGTGGTTGCTTTAAACTATTGATCTTTTTCTCACTGCAGTGAGCATTCTGCTCATCGAAGCGGTTCAGGAACCGGTTCGGTTTGCGATTTATTCGAACCAGAACTGAACCAGAACGAAATTAATTTTGAATTTACCCGAACTGGAACCGCAACCAAACCCGTATTTTTTAGGTTCGACACACTGGAAAGCAGAAAACCTCAGTCACCAGTAACTGTCGCAAACTTTTTGCGACATTTAACTTACCAGACTTTGTGTCAGTCGACGTCCGGTGTATAAGAGCAAGACAATGAAGTAAGAAATAAGCTTCAACAAGGCTTTATTTTTAAACAACGAAGCTCATATTTGACACCAACTGCAACAAACTCCGACCATGGCCGGCGTTCGTTTGGGCAATAATTCAAAAACACAACGCAAGTCGGGAAAACAGAGAGGGGAACGGTTCTTAGTGTACTTGTACGCCACATGCCAAGACGTCAGGAAAAGTTGGCATACACTTTCCTCTCATTAACCTCGCGAAAGACAGGCGTCACTACACGGCGCCATCTCTGAAAACCTGTGGCGGACGTTCTCTCTTCTTATTGCTATAGGATTCATGACTAGCGCTGAAGTCCTCGCAATACTTAACTGCGCCACTTCTACGCCGTCTAGCGTGTAGTTCGAAAACCCGGAGTGGCATTTCCTTGAACTATGGTAAGAACATAGCACCGGAACTTTCAAGGGCTTGCTCGGTCGTCTCTATTCTTCAAGGTTTTACATTGTAGGCCTATATTTAGCCCTTAATGCCGTAGCCGCCACCGTAGCCACCCCCATATCCACCACCGTAGCCGCCTCCATATCCGCCGCCGTAGCCGAGGCCTCCGTAGCCGCCGCCGTATCCTCCTCCGAGGCCTGAGTGGGCCACAATGGCACCTCCACCATGAAGCTTGTTCACTTGGTGCACAGTCTTGACCAGGAATGCAGGTCCCGCCACCACTTTGCTGAAGCCAGGTCCTCCTCTAATAAGGGCGACGCTGCTTCCGACGCCGACACCACCGACGCCAAGGCCTCCACCATAACCTCCTCCGTAGCCGCCACCATAGCCTCCTCCGTAGCCGCCTCCGTAGCCACCCCCGAAGCCTCCACCGTAGCCACCCACAATGCCGCCTGCCAGGGCTGCGGCCAGGCAGGCGCAGAGTACAAGTGCGGAGATCTGACCAAATAGAAAAAAAGATAGAAGAAAGGGGGTAAATGTCATGGTAATGCAAATTTCGTATCAGGATGAAACATAGGATTCGGTAAGATTGCTGCGAGTCCTTTGAACAAGAAAGTTTGTAAAAATCTGGGGCACATGCACGACCAATAAACATCATGTGTTGGTTCCTCGGGGACGAGCTATTTGCGCAAAGGAGAGTAGAAAAGATACGGGGAGAGTGCCAATGCAGCTCCATAGTTGCGTGATCTTGGTCCTATCCGAAACTAAAGGGCCCCAGAGCCATCACTGTGCGGTTCCAATGCTTTGTTCACGGGAGGATATTTCGTTTACGCATGATGTTATGCCGGATAGTAAATGAAGATAATTGTTCTCTTTCTATTTTTCCATCTGATCCCGCGTGTGAGCATTTCACATACCCTCATCCCAAAAATAAACAGCAATTTATTCAAACCAGGGTGTTATGCCCATAATGTAAAACTGCGTTGCATCAATGCATAAATGCCGAAGTGGATCAGAGAAATATACCCAAGTTTAACTTTGTCTACTAACGGTTAGTGAACTGGCTGAAGCGTTTGTTTTCGCCGTTGGCACTGATGCAGGTAAAAATTAAATGCAGGGGAAAGAAACACTAATTAGCGAAAGAGAAAAGACCTCTTTGTTTGTTTGCGGGCTTACCAGGGCGTTCATTTCTGATGCTTCGTTGAACGAATACTGCTACTGAAGTGTGTTTGCTGCCGAGACTCTTGCGGCTTATATACCTTAGTGAATCGCTGCAGGCAAGGAAAGGCAGAGATGAGAGGAACTTCGAAATGGGCGCTCTGTCACGTAGCGCGATTAGATGCTTATCGCCATTGGTCCGCGGACAGCGGCGATTCCTACACGATGAGGCTCGCTTACACACGTTGCACATGTTGCTTTTCCGGGGTTCGTTGCGGCCAATGAAAGCCGAAGGATGATCTAAAGTGGAAGCGGCCGTTGCCAAGGCCTCTTAGCGAAAATTTAGAAAGGGTGGTTGACATGGACAGAAGCACTGCGTTTTCATGGACAACCTGTGTTTCGTACGTGATTCGACAAGCCGTGCCGTCAATTAAACGACACGAGATTGTTTGTGGAGTTTAACAAACGTTTAACAAACGTTGTGGAGATTAAGAAAAGTTGAACAAAGAGATGAATTCAACAAACGTTGTTATCAACTTTAGCACACAAAATAAAATAAAAAATAAACATCATGGCTTTATAGCTGTAATCGGGCCACAAATTTGGACTAATAGGTAACCTTGTCACGCGAGTTTCAGTTCATTGTATAAAAAAGTGCTTTTTGCAGTCCTCTATGGCAGGTCTTATTTGTCGCTGCCAAATGGAGAGCTGCATAAATGAAGATATTAGCTGAACGCAGGCGTGGAACACGCGCTCACACATAATAATTCATACACAACATGGCTGTCTCAACTTTATTACAACTGTTTTAAAATTTTACGAACGTTGCTGCTCATATTGATGATAAAATATGAGACCCGGTTGGGCTAATGGGTTAGAGTCGGAGGTGGTCCATATTGAATGTTAGGAGCTACGAGCCCAAGTACGCGAGACGGGGGAGGGTGCCATAAAAGTTTTTTCCCTTTGCACGCAAGGTATAACGACAAAAAATGGCGAACTGTAAAAGCTTTTCTGATCGCCGTTCGGGCCTTAAGTCGTCGTGGGCAAGTGGGAAAGCTGCCCTCTGTCAGCGCTTGTGAGTTGAGTGGGGAGCAGAGCTCATTACCCACATGTTTAGAGAGTGAACCAGCTCTACCCTGCAAAGGTGGAAGTTCGAGATATGAGAAGGGAAGGGGTGCTGAAATCCGAGCAAGGTATGGTGGCTATTCACGTAAAAACAACGTTTGGGACAGAGTTGTGATAGGCGCTAAATGTTTGCCCTTGCGGAGGAGTGTGCATCGGCGTCGGCCATAACGACAATCAAGGCACGGAAATTTCAACGTAAATTTTGATCAACTTTAATAACAACAGTGTACCTCGCGTAGTGGAATTCACAAAAGTGAGGACCCAGCTTTCATTAGGGAGGGCTTCAGTTGGCGTACGCAGTAACAAAGTACATTCTTCAGGTAAATGAACGCATCAATTATTTTGGGCTTCGTACAACGTACAGAGCGAAACAAATTACAAACGATCACAACAACGTTTAATGACCTATAACGACAGCTGGTAACTGACGGCTACGTGGTTATGATGACCCTATAGTGATAATGCTCCGTACGACATATGTAAAAGTTGTCGCATAAAAACACACAATGTAATGCTGGGTGCTGGCCACCGCATTGTGTGCATATGCGGGTATCTGGCTCGGATCATGGACGTTCCGATATAACAGTTAAGTATTGGAGATTTTAAATCAGAAAAAATAGTTAGCCATGTTAATTAAAAATCCGCCGTCAGTGGTTCACCGCGCAAAGGACAAAAAACGGATCAACCATTGCTCAAAGGGACGCCAAATTTCTCAGGGAGGCTGTGTGAAGAGTAACTGGTGCAGTTGAAGAAAAAAAAGTACGAAAATATCGCTATGGATGGAATGCAAGCCGGTTCTCCTAAAGGAAGACGAACTCGAAACCCTTGGACCACACCAGCTCGATGGTTCTGGCTGAATATTTGTCTGCCCGGATGAAGAGCAACTTGCTCGTTTGGTACTGACGACGCCAGCTAGTAACGATAATACTATAAAGATTCACTGCAGCAGAATTACACCATAAAAACCCACCACAGTTACAGCTTCTTTTGTGTTTATTGCTTCGAGCGTGTCTGAACTGACGTTTTGGCGGGTGTTATTCCGCCCAGCGTAATTAAGCGCTCGCGTAGTGACGTTGCGTCCGGCATCTTTCATGTCTACGCATCCGCCAATCACCGGTTGTAACTTTATATGCGTGCATTTTGGAGAGGAGTGGGGGCGTGCGCACTCAGACAAGCTTCACCCGATCACCTTTGACGTACCCGTTCGGATGGGACTATTTTTCAACACTGATATGTCATGGACCGATGCGACCTGAATGCTGTGCTCCGCCGTCAAGCTGTTTGGTTGCTGTGTTCAAAAAACAGTAAAAATGCCTACGACGTGGGAGAGAGACTCACAGCTGCATATTAAACTCCCAAAGTAAAACTGTAGTTGATCCAAGTTTTACTCGACTAATTAGGTAGGAGACATGAACAATCGCCAATTACAAAAAGACGTGTTATGCTTCGTGCACTCCTTCAACTGTGCCCAGTTATTTAGCTAATTAGAAAGTATGTGCGATATATCGCGAATTACAGACAAATGCGTTTTGCTTCGTGAACTCCGGGAACTGCGCCCAGATTCGTTGGTCACCCTTCTTTTTACAGATTGGATGGGCATAGATTTTTAATTTTTGTGCCTTCCTCAGCAATACTCATAGCCGGGTATACATGGGGACATGAAGGATGAAAGTCATTGTATTCATTTCGTCAGAGTGTATGAACGTGTTAAAGTGGGAGCAGGACGGCCAGCTACAAGTTGCCATCATGCAGCATTAATGAGGTTGAAAGGAAGCGACGCGTAACACCGCCACATCTCCGTCCAAGCAACGCAAACTTATCAGGGCCACAATTAGAGCTGACATAGAAACAACGTACGTGAATAGGAAATGTGAGTTTCCTGCAGATGCTAGGGTGAGGGCAGGCGCCAGAAACGAATCGAGGACTGCAGGGAATGCATGTCACGTAGCATCCCATCGCGGCATGGTATACGCATTGCGCAGCTACAGTGTCGTTTCCCGGAATGTATCTCAGATTCTGAACTCAAGAATTTCCTCAAAAATATACCGAGCGCACAGAAGAGGTTAGTGTGACACTTAAAGGTAGGGGGTTTCAATCAGATGCAACCCACCCTCGCCCATTTTGTACTGACGAATAACTTATTCCGGCACGATAAAACCGAAAGGATACACTCGAAGATATACTGAAGAAGAAAATTGATTTAAAATGAAATAAAATATTGTTCTTGCGAGAATGAGGTGACCACAAGATCCCTGCGATAACGTGCGGTCACCATAGAAAGGATTGTAGGGTTTAACGCGGCGACGCAACGCAGGCGATAAGGTGCGCCGTAGTGGGGGGCTCCGGATTAATTTTGACAACCTGTGGGTCTTTAAGGTGCGCCGCAATGTCGTGCACACGGGCGTTTTGGCTTTCGGCCTCCATCGGAAAAGTGACCGCCGCGGCCGGGAATCGAACCCGCGTCCTCGTCCTCAGCAGCACAACGCCTTAGCCACTGAGCCACCGCGGCGGGTCACCATAGACAAGAGCGATATGTACTTTGTGCAGAGAAACAATAGTAAACAATATTGTTACAGTGTGTCAGTAGTTAAAGAAGGAAATGTTAGTACATAGCCCCAAGCATTGCGGACATGTGCTGGGGCTCAGTTGTGAGGAAGAAGAGGTTCGGGCTAGGTCCAACGCGGTGCTCCCTTCTTTGTGTGTGTGAAATACACCTTCATTTATACGTATTCCTCTACGTAACATCTTGGTGGAGGTTGCCCGACATCCCTTACCTCTCGTCTTGCCGCTCAAATCCTCGAGGTTTCGTGACCATTCATCACGTTACTCCGCAGCGGGCGTCATATACACCCTGCCACCATGGCTCCGCCCAGCCAGTCGGCGACCCCGCTGGTCGTCGTTACTCAGCCCCGCGAGCCTGGTTTCTTCACCGGCACTGACAACGTTGACGTCGAAGATTGGATCAAGCACTACGAGCGGATCAGCACTCACAACCGTTGGGACCCCACTATCATGCTCGCCAACCTCCCTTGCTGCTTCAGAGGTACGGCCCTCACTTGGTTTGAGACGAATGAATCCACGCTCACTAGCTGGGACGATTGTAAAGCCAAGCTTTTGGAAGAGTTCGGCAACCCTGTCGCCCACCAGTTACGCGCAAAAAGTGAACTTGCCTCCCGTGCCCAAACGTCGACCGAGCCGTACGTCGCCTACATCCACGACGTTCTGGCTCTCTGCCGTAAGGTCGATGCGAGCATGAACGAGCAGGACAAGGTCGGGCATGTGCTCAAAGGAATAGCTGACGACGCCTTTCACTTGCTAATATGCAAGGACTGTACGACAGTCGATGCTATACTGAAAGAATGCCGGCGCTTCGAGCATGCGAAGAGTCGGCGCATCACGCAGCAGTTCCAACGGCTGCCCAACACCGCTGCTACTTCTTCTTGCGACGCACCAGCCCCTCAGTCGTTTTCGCCCGCGCCTTCTTACCGCGACGCCCTAGAGCACACCGTCCAAAAGATAGTGCGCCGAGAACTTGAAGCGACAGCTCCTGCCGAAACTATGCCCCATGCCGTCACCAGCCCTGTTCCAGCCATTTCGCTCATTCAAGCTGTCGTTCGTGAGGAAATTACCAACATGGGCTTCCAGCCAGTATGCGCTGTAACTCCTGCTCTCCGCCGCAGTTATGCCTCACCCGGACCACGCAATGTGTCCGGCCCTACGCGCTACCGAAACCCCGCTGAATGGAGAACTCCGGATGACAGGCCGATTTGTTTCACGTGCAGGCGTGTTGGGCACGTCGCGCGCTACTGTCGGAACCGCTGGTCCTCCAGGAGTACCTTTTGGGACGACTCCCCCCGCAACGATGGACACCGCCCAACCTACTATCGCTCGCAGCCCCACCGTGAGACCCAATTACCAGCAGATGCTCCACCGGAGAGTACAACCTCCCAACGCCGTCGCCTGTCTCGCTCTCCGGAACCTCGTCGACTTTCGCCGCACTACTCTCGCCGTTCTTCTCCGGGAAACTAGCTGATGCAGCTCCCGGAGGTGACGCTGCATCAACGACCGACCCCGCAAACCCTCTCTTGACGTTGCCGACTGAAGACAATTTGCTAGCAGTTGAAATTGATGGAGTCCCTGTTAATGCCCTAATTGACACTGGTGCCCACATCTCCGTCATGAGTGCACAGCTGCGCTCTCGCCTCCGCAAGGTACTCACCCCTGCCCTTTCGCACGTTCGCGTTGCTGACGGAGGAACTTCGGCTGTCGCGGGTATGTGCACTGCCCGAGTGAGCATAGCTGGACACCCCGTCACTGTTATGTTCTTTGTTCTGGACAAATGCCCTCATGACGTCATTCTCGGCCGTGATTTCCTCTCAGACCATTCTGCCCTAATCGACTGTTCGACGGGTCTGCTTCGACTTGAGCTCCCACTTTCCTCCGACGACCACGCCCCACCTTTCCTCCACTTACGCTCTGATGAGCACGTTCGCCTGCCGCCTCAAGCCGCTACTTATGTCCCTCTCTCTTCAAGCATGCCCGTCCCCGATGGAGACTACGTCGTTGCGCCCGTCCTTGACGTTCTACTCACCCGAAACGTCGCCCTTCCCCATACTATTGTCTCCATACAGCAGAACCACGTCTCCTTGCCTTTCCTGAACTTCGCATTCCACACCCAGGTTCTTCCGCAAGGAATGACTGTCGCTACTGTTTGTCCGGTCTCCGATTTCCATATTTCCGCTTTTACTGTAAACACCATATCCCATCCGCCCACTTCGTCCGCTACACCTCCGCCCACCACTCAATTCGACGCTATGATTAGCCCTGACCTTGCCCCAGATCAGATACACCTTCTGCGTCAGCTGTTGGCTTCGTATGGTGACATCTTCGACTTGGAAAATCCAGTGCTGGGTCGAACTAGCCTCGTGACTCATCGAATCGACACCGGTGACGCCATCCCCATCCACAGGCGCCCGTATCGGGTATCTCGCGCTGAACGGGACGTCATCCAAGCCGAAGTTGACAAGATGCTCTCCAAGGATATTATCGAGCCTTCGTGCAGCCCCTGGGCCTCACCAGTGGTGCTGGTAAAAAAGAAAGACGGCACCTGGCGATTCTGCGTTGATTACCGGCACCTTAATCATATTACCAAAAAAGACGTCTACCCCCTACCCAGGATTGACGATGCTCTCGACTCTTTACACGGTGCTAAATATTTCTCTTCTATTGACCTTCGATCTGGCTACTGGCAGATAGCTGTTGATGAGTTGGACCGAGAGAAGACCGCTTTCGTCACACCAGACGGCCTTTACCAGTTCAAAGTAATGCCGTTCGGACTATGCAATGCTCCCGCAACGTTCGAGCGAATGATGGACTCTCTTCTTCGCGGTTTCAAATGGTCAACATGCTTATGCTACCTGGACGATGTGATAGTGTTTTCACCCTCTTTTGAAACGCATCTTCAGCACCTTTCAGACATCCTCATAATATTTCGACGTGCGGGCCTCCAGCTGAACTCAAAAAAATGTCGCTTTGGCCGCCGGCAGATAACCATCCTTGGCCATCTTGTTGGCAATAATGGGGTTCAACCCGACCCTGACAAAGTACGCGCAGTCAAGCAATTCCCCGAGCCTCGCTCATCCAAGGACGTCCGCAGTTTTATTGGCCTATGCTCGTACTTCCGGCGTTTTATACGGGGGTTTGCTGACATTGCGCGCCCTCTGACAGACCTTCTTAAAAAGGACGCTGAGTTCCATTGGGGTGCATCTCAAGCAGAAGCGTTTTCTAAATTGATATCCGCTCTAACCACTTCACCTATCCTGGCCCACTTCGATCCCACTGCCGCCACCGAAGTCCGGACAGACGCTAGCGGACATGGCATTGGCGCTATCCTCGCTCAGCGACAGAACGGTAGAGACCGTGTTATTGCATACGCCAGCCGCCTCCTGACGTCCGCTGAGCAGAATTACTCAATTACGGAGAGGGAGTGCTTGGCACTGGTGTGGGCTGTAGCAAAATTTCGCCCGTATCTGTATGGACGCCCCTTTTCGGTGATAACCGACCACCACGCGCTCTGTTGGCTTTCTTCTCTGAAAGATCCTACAGGACGCCTAGGTCGCTGGGCTCTGCGTCTGCAGGAGTATTCGTACACCATAGTTTATAAGTCCGGCCGCTTGCATCAAGACGCCGATTGCCTGTCCCGTTACCCGGTTGACAACCCCGACCTTGCTGTTTCGAGAAACCCAAGTAGTGTGCTCGCAATAACGGATTTGTTACGCCTTGGGGACGAGCAGCGCCGCGATCCATCTCTCAGCGCAATTATGAACCGTCTCAACTCTGGCTCCCATGACCCTTCACTGCGCCTCTTTAAGTTACGCAATGGGATCCTCTATCGCTACAACATCCGCCCCGAGGGTCAAGAGTTGCTTCCGGTCCTTCCTGAACGTCTGCGCTCGGACGTTCTCCAGCAACTCCATGACGTACCCACTGCAGGCCACCTCGGAGTTTCCCGCACCTACGACCGTGTGCGTCGTCGCTACTTCTGGCCAGGCCTTTATCGCTCTGTACGGCGTTATGTGGCCTCTTGCGACCTCTGCCAACGTCGTAAAAAGCCTACCACATCCCCAGCAGGCCTTCTCCAACCGGTGGACATACCCACCGAACCATTTTTTCGTGTAGGCGTCGATCTCCTTGGTCCTTTCCCGGTATCCAGTTCGGGCAACAAGTGGATCGCGGTCGCCACTGATTATGCCACACGTTATGCAATTACACGCGCTCTCCCCACCAGCTGTGCCTCTGACGTTGCTGATTTTCTTCTCCAAGACGTCATCCTTCATCATGGCGCTCCTCGTCAGCTCCTTACTGATCGGGGCCGCTATTTCTTGTCTCGCGTTGTCGCCGATATTCTTCGTGCTTCCTCAACGCAACACAAGATCGCGACTTCTTACCACCCTCAGACGAATGGTCTCACTGAGAGACTCAATAGAACACTTACCGACATGCTCTCAATGTATGTCTCTGACGACCATCGGGATTGGGACGTGGCGTTACCGTACGTTACATTTGCGTACAATTCGTCCCGTCACGACACCGCTGGATATTCTCCCTTTTACCTGCTCTACGGTCGCGAGCCTGTTTTGCCACTGGACACTCTCTTGCCGCCTTCAGTTCCAACTTCGGAATATGCTCGAGCCGCAGTTGACCGTGCCGACCATGCTCGACAAGTTGCCCGCTCTCGCCTCTGCTCATCGCAGTTTTCCCAAAAGGCGCTTTACGATTCCCGCCACCGAGACCTGCAGTTCTCACCTGGGTCTCTTGTTCTTCTGTGGTCGCCGTCCCGCCGCGTGGGGCTCTCTGAAAAACTGCTGTTCCCTTACACGGGACCCTACCATGTGGTCCGTCAAGTGACTCCAGTCACCTATGAAATCTCCCAAGCCGCCCCTTCGCCAACTTACCACCTTGGAAGCGGCAAAACAGACATTGTCCACGTTTCCCGCCTCAAGCCGTACCATCGCCCTCCCACAACATCGCCCTAGGAAGCACCGAGACGGCGCTTTTTGCCGCGGGGGTTATGTTACAGTGTGTCAGTAGTTAAAGAAGGAAATGTTAGTACATAGCCCCAAGCATTGCGGACATGTGCTGGGGCTCAGTTGTGAGGAAGAAGAGGTTCGGGCTAGGTCCAACGCGGTGCTCCCTTCTTTGTGTGTGTGAAATACACCTTCATTTATACGTATTCCTCTACGTAACAATATTTTCAGAAATTTCATTTTTGAAATCTTTATGACTCGAAGCGCTCCTGCAGAGTTTTGCCTATAGTGTCACTACATAGAGCCCTTCGCCTACATAGAGCCCTGAGTACTCTTTCGTGCGAGACCAATAAACGGAAGTTAAATATTTCGCGGCGAACTTAGGCCTGCTTACACGCTTTCGAAAAAAACCCTGGCCATTCTTATCAACCCCTTTTTTTGTCACCTTTTTTCCTTTTTTCTTATCTTTTTTTTCTTTTCTTATCAACGACTTTGGACGTCTCATCGCTTTGGTTTGGTCGTCGTTTGGCGCGGATAACACCGACAGACTTCTTTACCTTACGCCGGGTTTGCACCTCTTTCTTCGCTTTTGTTTCTTAGCTTTTGTTTCTTCGTCTTATCGCACGAATTGCTTTAGCAAGCAGGCTTCGTTAAACAAGCTACTACACCCAAGCCGTTTAGGTACTATCTAAATATAACAGGTAAAAATAAAAAACCTTATTGAATCCCACAATTTTTACTTCTGGGTCAAAAAGATACTGTGAGCATCAATGTGGGCGCTGCGATAGTGCTCTCTTCAATGACACATGGAAGGTGCCTGTTACCTTAGTGTCACATTCACCTTGCACTTCGTCTGCTTCTCCCGACCATTATCATCATCATGTCGTACCTCACCCCATCCACATTATCATTCCTTGGGCTCGAGTTCTGGCTTTGCTGCTCAGAATAAACGCGCTGTTCCGACTGTTTTTCCTACGTCCATTCTTTGTGACGGCTGTCCTTGACGTCTCCCTCAATATTTAAAACGCGCGAGATAACTACGCCATATTATCAAAACATTAAACACACAAGGCCATTACGCGACGTCATTATCACAAATCATTCTTGAGTCATTTGCCACCTCTTTTTATGTCGACTCAAAATGCGTATGTGATCGAGCGGACGGGCTCAGTGGACAGTTTTCTTAGATTCAGAGTTGTGCGCACAAGCGCCCAACTGCCTGAAACGGCGACCAACACTTTTGGATGGCGCGGTGTTGGCATGCTGGTGGTGCATGTATTTTTCGGTTCGGGGCTCGCATGGAGGGTCGGAAAACAGTGCAAATCACGGGGGACATTTCGATGAGGACCACGTGGACTATGGCGCAAAACGACGACCAAAACGACGCGCACCGTGCGCGTATTCTTCCGCTTTCGCAAGCGGTTCGTAACTGGTGGGCTGTTCGCCCCCTTCCCCGGTGCCGTTGCTTTCGCGCTGCAGCTTCACGCCAGCAGCTATGGCGCCACCACCACCACCGACGTCCATCCCCACGACGTCCGCTAAGAGAGCTCACAAAGACATCGTGCCCTGTATTTTTACCCGGCTGCTGACCTCGTCCAAAGAGGCGTAAAGTAAAGGCGGCTTTGGCTGACCACGCTGATCCTTTTGCGAGAAAGCATTGGCCAGCCTCGACCTCAACCCGTCCTGTCGACTCCTCCCATGTCGCCGCCTCATCGGAAACTCGTCCTACGGTGTCCTCTCCGTCTGGTGTCATCACGTGTCGGCAGTGCGGCCGTTTTAATGATGGAGGCAAAAAGAAAAAAAAACGCCTCTGTGTTCGGGATTTCCGCGCACGTTAAAGATCCCCGGGTGTTCGAAATTAATCCGGAGAACTCACTACGGCGCGCCTTATCGCCTGTGAAGTGTCGGCGCGGTAAACCCCACAATAAATCAATCAAAGTGTTCGCCGAGGTCTGCGTCCATCAACCGCCCAGTACCGCTGGGGTAGTTGTCGCGGTCACTAGCCTCACACACAAAGGGAAGACACAATGAAAACCGAGCCTCCTTACACTGCCGTCACACGTGCCCTCTGCTGTGGCAGTGAAAACACTGCCTGCCCTTCCAGTGACAAGCGCCTTCTCATTTGCCCCGCGATGTTTATGTGGCAAGTCACCAAACGTGACCCCTCCTTTCCTTCACCTTCAGGGTACCCGACCGCAACGTCGAATCCTTGTCCTCAATGGCACGGGTGCGCCACTGCTCGCTGCACATCCCACCGACCTGCTTGTACGGTGCTAGCGGAGCGCAAACGGCGCTGTTCAGCACGTTGAACAGAAGTCAAAGAAGCCTATCCCGCAGTTTTTGGTCAGTTGAGTCGAAGAAAATAGCGTGGTTGTGTCACCATCCCGGTATCTATGGTGACATTCTTTCTTACGCCATCTGCCAATTTGAACGTCCCTGCCTTGACGTGTCTCATATAATGAGCGCCCAGTGGAAACAAATTGTTAAACATTGCCAGGCTAGCCAAAATGTGTCAAACATCATTGACACGGCAGAGGCCAGCATACTGGCACGAATTAATAAATTCCTGTTTAACATAAACTGACCTGAGAGAAATTGAGCCATTGAATTTAACAATAATCTGTAACCTGACAACAGATCCCGACACCGTGACCGAAAGGCCCACTCCAGTCCCTGTTTGGGCGAGTCGCCAGCCTGTGTCCGCAGGCTAGCGGCACCAGGAGCAGGATCCCTGAGCTGCGCGTTTTCTCTGTGTGTACTTGTCCGACCCACATCAAGCAAAAACTTTCTTAGTGGCACTGATGGCGTTCTGCCAAAAAACAATGCATTTTCCCATAAATTGCTTGGTCGACCGAAAGCTCTGATAAGACTTCTAGACACAAGGTGCGTGCGTGAAACCGGAATTCCATTGCGTCGAAACTGTTGCTTGAAAATCGCGAAAAAAATGATTTTAGATAAAAAAATACACGCATTGATCATACAGAAGCAGTATATTAGTATACCTGTATCTCATAAACCTCGTCCTGTATCTCATAAACCACGTATCGGAATGCAATGTGATATTTCGTAGATGCATTTTATTAGTGCACGAAAAATCGTCACATGGGTTCGTTCTTCGTGTTTTTGATTTGATGCTTGAAGGTTTGACGATCAATTGGACTCCATTTTAGCGAAAGTTGGACGCACTTTTAGATTTTGCGCTTTTTTTAAGCATTCTTTAGAAACGGATAGCAAATCTTTATGCACTCTGCGCTATGTACACGTTGTAATATAGCCACATCCGCATTCCCTACTGCCGCCTTCTCCATCTTCTCGTAAAAATATGCGGATAAAAAGAAGCGACTAGTGACGGCCAAACTCACGGTCGCGCTTTTACTAGGCAAGCCCTCTACGAATGAGCTATAGGGCACCTGTTTTCGCCACGCTTACTTGCACAACCATAAAATGCACGCATTGATATACGAATAAAAAGAAGCCTCCAGTGAGGGTAGAACTCAGGCACACTGGTTTACAAAACCAGGGCTAAACCACTGAGCTTCAGCTTTTTTTATTGCCTGCTTAGACATATGTACGGAACAGAAACCGAAATGCATAATGTTAAAACCTGTCAGCCAGCCTTGGCTTACAGAGAGGTTTTAAAGGTACACAGGTGTTCCTAAGGTACACAAGATCACCCAGGACAGACAACCACTCTGGAGGTTGATGCTCTACACAGAGCACCTCCCGTATGTACTGCACACTTTCAATAAAGTTTTCCCTGAGAGGCCAGGCCTTGATGTCCGCATTTTGCACGGCCATTCTCGTCCTCCATATGCTGTGCAGACTGAGCACCATGATTAGGTCATACGGTACACCACCCTCACTTTCCAGGGGCAGGAACCGCATTCCGTGTGGGGTTATGAGTAACTCCTTTTTCAACGGGCGCTGAAGGGTGTCCCAGTGGAACACCGGGTCCCAGCATTCAATAAACGCATGATTGACCGTTTCCGGCTTTTTACACAGACTACAGTTTGTTGTCCATCGGGTAAAGAAACCTGTATCTGCTAACCATACATTTACAGGTAGCGTCTCGCTGTGCAGTTTAAAGAAAAAATATTTCATACTTGGTTTTACAGGCATTCTTTTAACCCTGGTGAGAACATCAGATCCAGTGCCCTTTCCATATAACGACTAATACAGAGGTACTGCCAAACAAACATCGATCAGGTCCTTGTAGAGGCACTTTCTCGAAACGCTAGACAGGTACTCAATTGAAAACCGCACTTTCAGAAACTCAAGTGACAGGCCTACTTCTCGTAGGTATCCCCTTACCCCATTACCAAAATGACGGCTTGAGGACACAACAAACTCAGGTAGCACATTCTTAAACCGGACTTGAATAACCATGCGCAAGAATAAATCTTTTGGTCTCGCAAAAAACAAAACCTTGCGACAACTTGTCGTAAAAATAAATGGCAGAGACCAAGTCCTAATTTCCTTACTGGTCTCAAAATATTAGCACTAGTTCTTTCCAAACTGGAAAACCAGATAAATACAGCAAAAGCCCTGTGGATTTTATGAACATTTGCACAAATCATGCATAACACTTGTAGCATGTACCACACTTTGGTTAACAAAAAAAGGTAGCAGATCATGGCACGGGCGAACATCGAAAAGTTGCGCCCTTGACAGTTTCTTGTCTTTTCCCTCAACTTCTCTGTTTTGTCACTCCAGTGCTGCCCAGTATCACGATAATGTTCCAGCGGCACACCGAGATACTTTGTCGGCAAAGCTGCCCATTGTATGTTCTGAAAAAGAGGGGGCGTTGAGTCCCAATTAACTACCGCTCCTGATTTTTTGCAAAAGGACTTCACCACCTTACTGTTTCACTTACGCTCTCTTGATCCCGACAAAAAAAAACAGCAATATCATCTGCGTAAGCGAGAAGTTTTACTTGAGCACTCTGCACTGAGCACGGAGCAAGAATATATTCTTGCTCCGTGGCACTGAACTACAGCAGCACGCGCTTTCCCTGTCCTTGTTTGAAGCACCAGTATTATGCACGCTCTGATAAACGAATAAAAAGAAGCCACCAGTGAGGGTCGAACTCACGACCGCTGGTTCACAAGACCAGCGCTCTACCACTGAGCTATAGCGGCACCGCTTTTCCTGCCATTGCTTATAACACCAATATTATGCACGCTCTGATAAACGAATAAAAAGAAGCCGCCAGTGAGGGTCGAACTCACGACCGCTGGTTTACAAGACCAGCGCTCTACCACTGAGCTATAGCGACCGCGTTTCCCTGTCCTTGCTTGTAGCACCAATATTATGCACGCTCTCATAAACGAAAAAAAGAAGCCGCCAGTGAGGGTCGAACTCACGACCGCTGGTTCACAAGACCAGCGCTCTACCACTGAGCTATAGTGGCACCGCTTTTCCTGCCATTGCTTATAACACCAATATTATGCACGCTCTGATAAACGAATAAAAAGAAGCCGCCAGTGAGGGTCGAACTCACGACCGCTGGTTTAAAAGACCAGCGCTCTACCACTGAGCTATAGCGGCACCGCTTTTCCTGCCATTGCTTATAACACCAATATTATGCACGCTCTGATAAACGAATAAAAAGAAGCCGCCAGTGAGGGTCGAACTCACGACCGCTGGTTTACAAGACCAGCGCTCTACCACTGAGCTATAGTGGCCGTGTTTCCCTGTCCTTGCTTGTAGCACCAATATTATGCACGCTCTCATAAACGAAAAAAAGAAGCCGCCAGTGAGGGTCGAACTCACGACCGCTGGTTCACAAGACCAGCGCTCTACCACTGAGCTTTAGCGGCACCGCTTTTCCTGCCATTGCTTATAACACCAATATTATGCACGCTCTGATAAACGAATAAAAAGAAGCCGCCAGTGAGGGTCGAACTCACGACCGCTGGTTTACAAGACCAGCGCTCTACCACTGAGCTATAGCGGCCGCGTTTCCCTGTCCTTGCTTGTAGCACCAATATTATGCACGCTCTCATAAACGAAAAAAGAAGCCGCCAGTGAGTGTCGAACTCACGACCGCTGGTTCACAAGACCAGCGCTCTACCACTGAGCTATAGCGGCACCGCTTTTCCTGCCATTGCTTATAACACCAATATTATGCACACTCTGATAAATAAAGAGAAGCCGCCAGTGAGGGTCGAACTCATGACCGCTGGTTTACAAGACCAGCGCTCTACCACTGAGCTATAGCGGCACCGCTTTTCCTGCCATTGCTTATAACACCAATATTATGCACGCTCTGATAAACGAATAAAACGAAGCCGCCAGTCAGGGTCGAACTCACGACCGCTGGTTTACAAGACCAGCGCTCTACCACTGAGCTATAGCAGCCGCGTTCCCCTGTCCTTGCTTGTAGCACCAATATTGTGCACGCTCTCATAAACAAAAAAAAGAAGCCGCCAGTGAGGGTCGAACTCACGACCGCTGGTTTACAAGACCGGCGCTCTACCACTGAGCTATAGCGGCTTTTTTTCTTTATTGCTCGTTTCAGATATACTCCAGATACAGCGGTACATATGATAAAAGCCCTGACTTCACTCAAGCCACCTTAACATGACTAAAAACGGGCATAGACAATAACTTTTCAAATTCATGCAACCATTCAGGAGTACATTTTTTACTCTTCCACATTTCTGCAATACGTTGGGCACTCTCCAAAAATACTGCCTTGCCGGCCTTCCGCCTACGTCACAGTGCCGAGCCGCCATTCGAGACCTCCAGATTCCGTGGAGGGCCAGCAACATCACAAGGTCATAAGGCACTCCGTTATCTTTTCGCACCACTAAAAACCGGATGCCATAAGCGCTCTATGAAAACTCCATTTTCAGTGTTTTCTGAAGAACGTCCCACAAAAACACCCCATCCCAACAGTCCAAAAAACATGTTCAACCGTCTCGGTGTTTTTAGACAAAGAACAGTCCACACCTCATGGCACAAACAGACCCTTCTCCAACATCCATGTTTTAACTGGTAACACTCCAGCATGCAGTTTAAAGAAAAATGTTTCAACAACCGGGGGAACGGCCATAGCTTTTACAGGTTTCCAAACGTTCTGCCCAGGGCCCACCGGAAACATCAATCGGTATAAAGGAACCGGAAAACAGATTTCAGCAAGGTCTTTATACAACTTTTTAGATGCGACTGCATCTCATTCACTCGCCTTGTCCCTGCATCCGGCGTCGGCGTTGTTGTCGGCGTCCGCCCCTTCCCCATTCTCCTCGCCGCGTAGCTGCTCTCTCCGCCGCTCACCCCCTCTCCTCTCCGATAGTATAGTGCCTAGAATATACTGGCTAGTGTGCCGAGGGCGGGCTCCAGACGGGCGCCGGGAGCGATGTACGCGGCCGGCTGCCGCTAGGGGCGCTGCCGTGCGGGAGTGTGCTGCGCGCTCGTCCCTCCGCGTTCTGTGCTCGTCCGGCCCGAGCAGATCGCGCGGTTACCTGTTGTTCTGTGGTTACCTTCGCCGCGGTGGTTTCAGCCGGTAGCGGCGGAACTTTCCATTGTGCGCAATCTCCGTCCCACATTAAATAAGCTCTTGCCTGTCGCCTGAGCATACGGTTGATATTTGACCACGTTATACGATGTCACTAGGTTTCGAACGTATGCGCTCGGCATGCAGCTTTGTAATCATTGCGCTGCCGTGCGGGAGTGCGCGCGTTGGTTCGGCCCGAGCTGATCGCGCGGTTACTTCCGCGGTGGTTTCAGCCGGTAGCGGCGGAACTTTCCATTGTGCACAATCACCGTCCCACATTAAATAAGCTCTTGCCTGTCGCCTGAGCATACGGTTGATATTTGACTACGTTACACTGTGCTTGCGAGTGTATTTTGAATCGTTACCGTGTTACCGGAAGCCGCTGGCGACGGTGAAGCCTGTGCCGGTAAGTTAGCGATCGCGGTAACTCTCGCGATGCGTAGTCAACTCCCGCAAACACGGTAAACGGCAACGTAAACACAGTAACGAGATGCTAAAACTCTCTGATGTCACTAGGTTTCGAACGTAAGCGCTCGGCGTGCAGCTTTGTAATCATTGGGCCTGGCTAATAAATAATACAATTCAACAATGTTCATGGTTTATTTCAGCACACAACAGCAGTTGAACATCGTACAAGTTAGGAACACAATTTAACATAACTTCATGAATCATTCAGGCATAAAAGAACAAATGAACATCATGTAAAGATAACTACAATGCAACAGAACTAATGTGATTATTTGGCACACACGGGTATCTGAGAACTATACAAAGATACACACAATGCTGCACAACTTCATGCATTACGCCAGCACACAAGGACAGGTGTACATCGTTCAAAGACCTGGAGCTTGAACACAAAGGCAACTTTACACACCGTTTCTCACTACTGGCAGTGACGTAGCTTGAGAAGTTTCTGCCGCTGTCTTTGTTCCTCCCTCTTTCTATTAAGCCCTTTCACGAAAAATCTGAATCTCATCAAAACGTAGAACTTAAGCACGGTTGCTCGAGTTGTCTTTCCATGCTCAGTGCATCCCAAGTCTGGTAATGTCAATGCTTGCAACTCTGCAGCAAAGTTTTGCAGACTGTGTTCGTGCAGCTCATTCTTGCTGAAAAAGGAAGTGAACGCATCTTCCATAGTTTGTACAGTCTTGCCCAGCGCATCGCTTGGGTAAATAAGGCCGCCATTGTCAAAATGACACGTGAAGTATGAGTTTCCATCCCTGCTGGCCTCATTCTGAGGTACGCATAGCTGAGCTGCGCAGCTCGGACATGAGCTTTTGCCCACAACTTTGCGTGCCACATACCCTGCAACATAGTACGTCAAAGCACTGTTGCTCCTTTTCTCGCAGTACCCTGCATGGTCTTCCTCCGAATGTGTGGGAAGTAGCAATTCCTCGACATCATCAACATTGCCACTGTCAAACAAGTTATCTAGCACGTCTAGAGAGCATGTGCCCGATAAAGGTGTGTCAGCAGCGCCCAGCAACGATTTTACAACTGCTGGCGAGCAATTGCCCCCTCTTGGTGGCCTTGCCAAGTTATAAAAAGATAGCGCGTTGACACTCACCAAGAACTGTGATATGGTTGGATGATCATTGCATCCGGACGATTGCCTAATTATCCCAAAGAGGTTTTCCAACTTGTCTTGGCTCAAGTGGGAAGTTAACAAGTACTTGAACCCCACAGAGGAGCAGAGGTAGCTTAACAAACCAAGAGTGCTCTTAATCGTGACCCTTAACCCAACAGCAGTGTTGTCGGTAAGGAACCCCCCTCCAAGTGGTTTTGCTTCATTTTCCCACTGGTCTAGGTAAGCTAGGAACTCCTCCAGGAACAATGCATTAGCACTGCCAGGCTTCAGTGCCTTACTGCTGATTCTGGATGTCATGACACGAATAAGCCGGTTACAGAGGTTAACAAACTCTACGGTTGGCTGTACTGTCTTGCACTTAGAATCAATATACTTCCTGTGCAGAAACAATCCCTTTACAACTTCGTCGCCAAAGAGCTGGAAGGCGAGGCCAACCCTCATCTTTTCGAAGTTGCTAGGCTTCAAGTGGGCTCTAGTGATATGTGGCATTACCTTTAACGTAACGTCATCGCAATCTGCTTTCCAGGCTGCTTCAATTACTCCGCTGTGAACAATGCCAGAGGGAGTTATATAACCTTTTCCCACAAAGCCGTTCCTGACATTCTTAAGTAAGTGTGGGAAGTCCGATATGAAGAAGAGCTGCCTGCTTGTGTCAACAGGGTGCTGTGTGCTGCATTTGATGCGACCAGTAGAGGCTGTGAAGAAAGAAATAATAACAATCAGTTTTCTTTCTTCATGCTTGAGAAAACAATTAAATTACACTGTATAAAAGACATGTTTATCACAATTCAGACACTACATAATAACACATTAAGCTTACCTTGTATCTTAAAGTGCCGCCACATACTTCGGTTCCAGGTGGCACCGTCACAGGTTACTGTATCTACGTACAAGCCAGCTTGCTCCGCAAGAATAGTTGTCTCCAAAATAATTTTTGCAAGAGTCCGTGCTTTGACATTTCCTTTAGCAGCAAATGTGCCCAGGATTTGCGTCCAGTTGCCTAAAAAAGAAGTAAATGTAAAATGAACAAAAAACATTTGTTAGTCATAACTCGGCTTTCCAAATATAATTTCCAAAGCTGCAGCTTACCAGTATATGGCTGAAAAAGCACTATCATGCCATGGTCCGCCAAAACACCCTTTTGTTCGCTTGGTGTGCCGTCACCCAGGTCCACAAAGCCTTGAATGTCACCTAGATTACCAAAAGAATTGAAAAAGATTAAAACCTGTGTGCACAGCCCATCCGTAATTATCTCTGGACAGCTATTACAAGAAATATCAGTCTCTGAATAAATAAAATAACAAAGCAAGCACCATGAGTCAACTACGTCTGCTTCTTCATTATAACTTTTTTAATGAGTTCACTTCAAAGGAATAGGAATAGATACATCCTCATTTTATTTGAAAGTACTAGCCTTTGGTAAATCATGCAATTTTATTTCCACATTACGTTATGTAATTATGTGTATTGTTTGAAGTAATGGTCTGTTACTGCAGACAGAACCAACTCACCGTTTGCCTTCACATCCAGGTGTTCTGATAGCTTGATCTCGTCGATGACGAGGCCACCATGGCAGCTGAACTCGTCCATGTCTTTTGTTTTCTCGGCCAAAGCAGTGAATACCTTTGGGTTTAGGCCGAAACCACCCTTGAAGCGCCGAAGGTATTTCTGGAGGCAGGTACGTCCTGGGAGAACCATGATGTTTTCTCTCCTTAGGTGCTCATAGAGGCGTGGGCTTCGCATCCTCATCAGAAGGCACTCCACGATCCATTCATCATCGTACGTCATCCCTTTCACCGACTTCCGTTGTGCAGCAGCCAAGCAGTTTCTTACAGCTAGCTGCTGCTTCTTAGGCAGGGTCTGGATCTTCCTTTCAAGCACCTGCTCACTTATCGTGTTGTTCTGCTCTTTCATGTGGGCTACCTGGGCTTGTGCACTGGCGAGCTTTTTTTTGGTTCGTGTCAGGGAACGGGAGATGTTCTTGCACTTTTTCTTTTCACTCTGTGTGCCCTTCTGTTGTTTTTTCCTGGTCATTTGATTCCGCGTGAGTACTCGCTGGTACTTGCAATGGCCACAGGGCTCTCCTTCCTTTTCTGTTGACAGAAGACATCTCTCTGAGAAAAACATGTCCTTGTAGGCAAAATGCTTGCACGATGAGGGCTTAATGCCACACCCAGAGCATAGGGTCATCACAGAAATTTCTTTTATGAGGGATTCTGCTCTCTGGCGAGATGTTACGACGTGCTTGCTCTGTTCCCGTCCTCTCAAGTAGACAGTTGCCAGTACAGACCCTCGCTCCGGTAGAGGCTTCGCAAACTGTACCATTCTCTCAATAAAAAGATGGGAGAAGTCGTTTGCCTGAGTCTCGCATCTTACGTACGTTAACGTGTCAGCCGGTGCTGTAGCAAGCTTCATCCACGTCGCTGGGATTGAGAGAGAATCAAAAGGATGACCTTCACTCGGTCTGGGTAGCTGTGGTATTGCCCGATTATCTCCGAGGGGTTCGGGAATATCGAAGCTTCTGTCGTTCTCTTCAGGTGCGGCCACGTTTTCAGTTGCCTCCTCGTCTAGCGTCTCGGTGGTCACCTTGCGCCGTTTAGCAACCGGTTCCTGCTTGCAAAGGTCTCTCACCTTTCTTTTCGACGCAACCTTCGGTACGAGGTGAATCGGGTATCCCTCGAATACCGTAGGGACAGCATCCGGCTTGAGCCGCACTTTGTCGCGAGGGATCTCGTTCACAACGCCGTTCACGGTTACCTTGAACGAACGCTCAATGCAGCTTTCGTCGAAGTGCTTTGCGCATACTGCCGCATTTGGCGTCAGCTTTCTGTCCGCTCTCTTTATCCGCTTCTCCCACTCTGACAACAGTGAAGGGTCAGTCGGGGCTTTAAAAAGCGACACATTATCCCTGTTTGAACGGTACCCGCTAGTGCACAGCGGAACAAAACACGTGCTTTCCTTTCGCGGCTTCTTGACGCTTGCCATAATCCGGAACTGAAGTTGGCCCAAGCGGCATCAACAAACAGCTACACAACGGCATCGGCATAAAAGTACATCACTGTAGGTAAAAAAGGCGCACACACACATAACCAAACATTCACGATATCGAGCACGACCACAATAAATGAACCAACGGAGCCAGCGAACCAAACGTACCAACACGGAAAACCGCGGCGGAGCGACAGCGGCAGCGGCGGTAGCACGCTCCGTATAAGCAGCGCCCCCAAACGGCCACCAAGGGCATACATCGCAGACGGCGCCACACCTCCCCATAGGAGAGAGCGGGCCCTCGGCACACTAGCCAGTATATTCTAGGCACTATACCGATAGCGAACACTCTCCCGCGAGGGGCATTGGATTGGATTCGAATGGATTGGCTTGGATTGGCTTGGCTTGGCTTACATTGGATTGGATTTGGATTGGATTGGAATAAAGTGGATTGTGTTGGATTGTGTTGCGTCATAGCCGCGGCATACGCACTGGCGCCGGCGCGTCCACTCACCGTTATGCGCGCTATAAAACGCGGTGCCTGCGCCGCTCCGCTCCATCGTTCCAGTGCCGTTCCTCCGCTGTCCAACGCTGCAACGTGAACCCCCTATGCGTCGCATCTACACAGGAGTTCCCGCGAGGGGAGGTGGAAGATTTTCTTCGACACAGCACTCAAGTACTCTATCGAGAACCGTACACAAAGAAATTTTTTCGCTCGTACAACTTTTTTCGCTGGCCTCCGGGCGACTCCGAGAAATAGGGCGCTGACGAATGATTCCAAGGAAGGGTGTTTCCCATGGTGGAAGCGTTTTGTGGACAGTTCTGGGGTCTAATTCACTTTTTAGAAGATCCCACCTACGTATGGCACGTCCCTGAGGAGTATGCTTGAGATTGTTTAGACAAAAAAACTAGAAAATGCCAAGCCCTCGTGTGTGTGTGCCTCCCAGCGACCGTTCAGCATCCCTGGTGCACATTTTTCAAGACAAGCATGTCGACTTAGGCAGATTGGCCAATGTTGCGGCGACCGCCCGGCAGTTAAAAAAACCAAAAAAATGCTGAGAACTTGTTTTTGTGTGCCTCGCGGCTACCGCCTAGCGCCCCGGCGTACGTTTGTGAAGCAAGGCATACCCACTCGTGAGATTGGCCAAGATTAACAAAAAATGCTCCAATGTTCGCTGTAATAGTAGCAACAATTGATGGGAACAAGAAAGACACGTCACAACGTACGCCTCTCCAAGGTGATGTCCACTTACTTTCACTTTAAAAAAATTAAGGTATATCCTACTTATAGCAACGATGAATGGAGGTCGTTGCACGGGCGAAAAAAACTAAATTGGCTGCAATCGGGGACTTAAACCACCGTGGTCGTCGCGAAGATTGCGTAAAGCTTTGCTACCTTCAAGTCTTACGTGTTAGTGGGAGCTTTCTTTATGTTTTTTTCGTGGGCCATTTCAGTTGTGTTTGTAGGCCAGGTGACCGATCAAATCGAGATGCCCCTTTCGACTCCAGCGCCGTACTTTTAAATGATGCCTTGAGTGGTTGATGTTCGCACGATGTTGGGTCTCTTGTTTACACCTTCAGTACGATGAAATTGACCCACTATCAGGGGAAAAGCCATTCCTGCCTTGATAAAATATATATGTGTGTTGGCAATTTACTCCAGTTTGAAACAATTATGTTATAGAACCTGTCTCCTACTCTGATCACGGCGAGGTATATGTGTTGGTGGGGGAAGAACAACAATGCTGTGTTAAATATAACTGGGAACTATGGAAGCTGAACTAAAAACTACTAAATGACCGCAAGTTCTTAGACTTGGTTTTAGGAAACAGCGGGTTAAAACAGCACCACAAATGAAAGAACCAGACAGGACGAGCGCTGATATCAACTGAGATTTATTCAAAACGGAGGAAACTTTATATACAAAACATCGAATCTGCATATGCGCTACGGTGACAATCACACCGAAATACTGATATAGATAACACGAAGGATTTTCCTTTTCTTTTGCGCTTGACAACAATCAAGAAAAGCCACTTCTTGGTCGTGTAGACAAACGGTGGCCTGACTAACGCACTTTTCACCAAACCTGGTTATGTTGAAAGCCTCCATAGTTTGTCTCTCAGTGTGTGGGTGTGATTCTCACCGTAGCGCATGTGCAGATTCGATGTTTTATGTATAAATGTATCTTCGTTTTAAATAAATCTCAGTTGATAGCAGTGCTCGTCCTGTCTGTTTTTTTGTGTGTGGTCCTGTTTTAGCGCGCTGTTTCCTTAAAACATGTCGCAATGTCATCTCGACCAACTCTCCATCTGCGGCAGTACATTGCCAGACTTGGTGGCAGTGACGTTTGGCCAGTTGATAGGATCAAGAACAACATTTCATTCGAGAGTTGGGAGCGTTTTAAATGATATGGGAAAATAATGTCCACCGAGCTTTACACAGAAATCAAACTCAAAGAAAGGAAGGAGGAAAAGGAAGTTCGAAATTTTTTAGTTGCTCACGGCTGCGGAGGAAAAGGCGCCAGGATAGTTTTAAGATTATATACGTATATAAAAGTGAAACTGCAAAAAATACAGGTTGAAAAATACAAAGACGCAGCAATAAGGGCCATGCGTAAGACAGCTGAAGCGGTCAATAGAAAATGAAATGCTTAAACGAAATAAATTTTCAGACTTTTCTGTGATGGTATTTAAAATAAAGAGCAGTATTATGTTTAAAATGCCTTTGTAGAACACTGCTAGAACCTGTTCGCCTACAAACCCCCGCGGGGGGGGTTGGAACGGTCCTTCCAAACCTTGTTATCCCGTCTCGATAAGAATATAACAGAAGAAACGGAAATCCCCATAAGCGCAAAAGAAACCAAACAAGAAATAGATAGCTTAAATAATGGCAAATCGCTGGGACCCAAAGGGCTACGTTTTGCCTTTCATAAACCGTTCAAATCTGTATTGGCACCGGTATTGCACAATGTTTTCAGGCGACCTTTCCAAAAACTGGCCGTTTCCCCAAGTTTCTCGAAAGCGCCCACTAACAGAACTGATCGCTAGAGTTATTGGTTACAGGCCAGTAAGTTTTACACTGACTACAAGGTATTTATGAAGGTTCTAGCTAAGAATTTTCAGTCCGTTATGAAGAGTCTTGTTGGCCCGCATCAGGCGTGGCGTATCAGAGGAAAGAGCGTCTGTAATAAAATTTACATGGAGCGCAGTATCTTGGAAACATGTGATATAGATGTCCAAGTATCTTGGAAATATGTGATGTAGATTTCAGAAAGGTTTCGATGTTGCAGGCAGATTTTGAGGAACCGTTCGACAAGGTCTACCACGGCGTCCTTTTCACAAAACTGGAGCACGTAGGATTGGGAAAACGATTGTAGACGTTGGGGAGGTAGCCTATCACCAATGTCTAACTAAAAAATTGTTAGCGGGCACCTGACCCCTCCAGTGGATGTGTGTGCCTTAGTGCGTCAGGGCCGCGCCTTGTCGCAACTGCTGTTCGCGCTTAATCTTGAGCCTTTGTGTACCACAGCCGACCAGAGTCCTCTAGTTCAAGGTTAGTGCATTCAATCTTGTGAGCTGAAAGCAACGGCTTACGCCTATGATGCCTCCTCTTTTCGTAATAATCGAGACAGTGTTTTTAATGCAGTGAGCATTACGCGAGAATGTTGCAATATGACGGTCAACTGAAAATGTCGGTCAGCTGAAAAAAGTACGACGGACTATGGCACCGCGAGTGAGCCCCGTGTTTTCTATGGCCAACCCATGTTTCCTATCATTAACATACCGGGCTGGTGACCCGTTTAATTACACATGAATTGGCAACCATCGTATCTTGAGAAAATGTAGCTCGTATATTAATTTATTCAAACGTGTTGCTGCCATATGTAGCGGTGAGATGAAGTTTCTAACGGCGTACTGTTGGTTCATTTGTAAGATATTGGCCGCGACGCCCACCACTGGAGAGGCCGGCGCTGCGATCGTTTTCACTACACTTGTAGGATCACCGTTCCTATTTTGCTGCGTACTTGGCTTGCAGCGCGAGACGCTTCGCTTCGGAAGAGCTGACTAAACATATTTTCGTGTTAATTTCCGTCGTTTGAATTTATAGCTCAGTGTGTAAAGCGCAGTTTGACCACATGAGGACATTATAACTGTATCAGCTCTGGTAAATTCTCCGCAAACAACTTTAGCGTGGTGGTGTATGACATATGTGACCGAAGCGTAAGCTGCGGTTGGCTTCCCCGATCAACAATGTAGACTACGACAATCACCGGGCTAAGTTTCTCGATTTCCATTGTTTGTAAGAATGTATAAAGCAGTAAACCATGAAGCGTTTACTGCTCGCAGGAACGCTCAGCACACACACCCGCCGCGCCTGCCCGCAAGGCCGACGGAGCGGCTCGAACTGTCGCAGGTCGCGGCAGGAACAACTTGTGGCCGCTTTTTCAAAAGTAGTTCCACATTGGTGAAAGTGGATTTTAATGTAGTGAAAAATTTTCCTAGGCACTGTCATCACCTGCGGTTTACCAAGCGATACACAAATATCTGCCGCGATCTACTCCGACCGGCCGCGGACGTCGGTGCCGGCAGCGCCGGCCCGCTTAAAAGCGCGGTGTGGCGAGTAGCCGAAGGATGGGGATACCTGCGCGCAAGAATCGGCCGAGGCCGTGGCAGGTATCTTGACCGTCGATCGCTGAAACGGCAACCAACACGCATACAAAGTTAGACATACGAGAAAACGGGCGGCAGTGTGGTGAAAAGTTGTATAAGGGACTGTCATTCGCAACTTCAAACGATAGCAGCGATGAAATATCTGCCGCGACGCTAAGCCTGAAGTTCCCAACATTCGATTAGGTGCATCCAAAGCCGGCGGTGAGCTGTTGGAGAAGACCGTCTTGTCGCACGCGGGCGTGTGTTTTCCCCTAACTTATTCGGGGTCCCCAACGCTCGGTTCTCCTATTCTAAAACTCCCCATTACCCCAAATCCTTAACGACGTGTTTCGCCTCGTCCACAGCCTCACTTTCTGTGAAAAGTCGTGAGTTTCGAAATTGATGCTACAGAAAGGCAGGCTCACTGTAAAAAAACCAAAGCCCACGTTGAAATTATAAATTCCCACGCCGAGGTGCTAGTTGAAACTAAATATAGCCATGTCCAAACCTTCTCGAAGGCGTTGAAAACTCGCGTTCATACTATTCATACTTCGCGGACAAGTTGTCGCGAAATGTAAACATATCAGCCGTGCAGAGTGCAGGCTACGGCAGTGATTGTTAATCGAATCCGGGCATAACTATAAAAAAACATTGTAGGGTAAATAGGCACTGCTTAAGCCAAACTGCAGATCATAGTAGCACTTTTACACGTGCGCGGCGAATCAATCCGATAACCGTTCTCACGTAGTCATTTATTTACGAGGCAATGCGAGCCGTATACGCGCGGTGAGATCACAAGTGAGCGGAGCGTTTTTGTCTCTACTACAAGGAGTTTCCTTGCACACACAGTCTCGTCACCAGTATTTCATAATGAATTTAGCGCGTACTTGTCTCGATCAGTTACAACGTCCTTGGCGTTAGCTGGCTGCGTACGAGCTGTGTCGCCGGTCAGAAGCGAGTCGCTGACTGCTGGCCTGGATTATTCTGTCTGTAGAACACTTTTTAGGGCAATTTGCATCAAATCAACAAGGAGGGGCGAGACGGTGACAAAAAAAAAAGAAAACACGCTGTCGCATACGCATAGGAAATGTGTTGTAGCAGACGACAACGCGGCCCGGCGTCCAACAAGTGACGTCTCTCGTAGGTGGCGCCACGGTATGTCCTCGAGGCCAATATTTCTAGTAATTTCATTTAATACCAACATCATTTACACGTAAATGAAAACATCATTCTCAACTCAAAATGTTTACAAACCTCAAAGTAAAATACGCTATAACTAGGACAGCAGGGTGCACAGACAGCCATGAGTGATCTCTGTTCAGTGAAGTGCATCTCTATTCCCGCGCCATAGACCAAGATAACACAGGCAGCCCTTACGCACACGTCATCAATCACTAATTCGGTGAGCTCTTGGAAAATAAAAGGGACTCCTGGCTTTAGCCAAAAGTATTCGATTTGCGTTCAAGCGCATTTTTTCCATTCTTCAAAGTGAAAATGGGGCATCCACTAGTCTCGGCGCATCTTGCTCAACGATTTGTGGTTTCCATTTTGTTAATCCTGTTGTCACCAGGCATCACTTCCAGCCTACAAACTATGCGCTGGTGCGGAGCACCACTCAGTAAGTGTGCATGAGATATTCTTACCCATTGCATGATAATTCACTAGAACTTATAGTATTTTACTCCATACAATATTCGCTTAAGGTTTCTTTCCGGCCTCTCTGCAACTTGTTTTGACGATAGTTTATTACAGTACCTGTGGAGAATTTTTCAAAGTTATTCTTCAGCCAGACGCACGTGCGGTGTATAGAAAATACGGCGCGCGGCAGAGTTGCTGACGCCGCTTTTTCCACTGCATGCATGGAGTATGTCAGTGGTTGAAGCCCTCACCTTCACACCTCGCTCCGTTGCGGTGCCGTTTGGTGCCAGCTTCGTTCCGCATTAAAGTGCAAATATGTGGGAAGTATTTAAACGGGTAATAATATGCCTTTTGCAAATTTTACACAGAGGAAAGAACAAGCGAACATTTCTACCACAATTTTAAAGAAAATGTGCAGGGAGAACCACTTTTATAAAACGTTTTCGTGTGAAGCTGATAGTGGTCTGTTCATTACTTCAATTGCTATGGTGGATTTTTTAATTACAACTTACACGTTTAATGCAGATCAACTCAGGGTGCTCAGTGGTTACGGCATTGTGCCTTATGCACACGGTTCGACATTCCATTTCCATGCATTGATTAGGTGTTCCTGACACGGCGGAAGTATAAACAAAATACTCCATCTGTACGAAGTTCAGGGCTATTTTGACGTACTAAAGTGGAACAAGGAAAATTGCTCTGTCTTCTGGTAAAATACGACTCATCGGTAGACCTAGCGCTGTCGCTTTAAGCCCGGATCTGAGCATTAGTACGAATGAAGCAAGCGAGACTAACAACACGTCGCTTTCCGCTCCGAGGTTAGTTTAGGTAAATATAGCATCCAACACACCTGTACTTTTAATGCGTAGCATTTTTTGCGGAGTACTCCACAGCCAGCACCATGTAACGCCCTGCATTTTCACAAAAATGCAGATATCCCGAAAATTCCGCACGTAATCACTATAATGGCGTAATGGAGATAACTGTTCGCACAGAATTTTGAAAAAGTGAAAAATAACAAGAATAATAAAAAATACCGATAATGACGAAATGTTCAACGCCCTGCTATTCACAATGATGCAGATTTTGCGAAAGTTCCCAATTTACTCGTTGTAATAACGTAAATGAAGACAACTGATCGGACGAAATTTTAAAAACCGGACTATAAGAAAAATACAAAATAATTACTGAAAATGGCAAAGGTATACCGCATGGCATTTGCACAATAGTGCAGATTTCGTGAAAGTTCCACCTGTAGTCTTTGTAATAGAGTAAAACGCCATAATTACTCGAACGGGATTTTGAAATATAAAGAAATAATAAAAAATTTACACCATCTTCCCGCGAGGGGAACCATGGGGTAGATGCGATGCATCGGGGGTTGCCGTTGCGTTTTCGTTATGTTAGCGATGTCAGCGTGGGGATTGCTGTTGTTGTGTATCCTATTTACGCAGCATGTTCACCCCCGATGCGTCGCATCTACCCCATGGTTCCCCTCGCGAGAAGATGGTGTAAATTTTTAACCGAGCGCAAGCTGCGTGCTAACGCACAGCTGGCACGGTGACGGGAGCGAGCGCAGCCGAGCGCAAGCTGCGCGCTGACCGCGCTGACGCACAGATGGCGCTGCGGTGAGAGCGGTGGAGCGCGCAGCTGCCGCGGCGAGGAGAATGGGGAAGGGATGCGGACTACGCCACAACAACAACGCGGGACAAGGCGAGTTAGAGATGCGTCGCACCTAAAATATAAAATAATTGCGGAAAGTGGACAAACGTGCAGCACCCTGCATTTCCACAATAATGAAGATTTCGCAAAAGTTTCACCGGCCATCCTTATAATATCGTAACTGGAGATAATTGGTCGGACAGGGCTTAGAAAAAACAAAAATTTGGATGGTGAGAACTCAAACT
This sequence comes from Haemaphysalis longicornis, assembly GCF_048455015.1. Classification (NCBI taxonomy): domain Eukaryota; kingdom Metazoa; phylum Arthropoda; class Arachnida; order Ixodida; family Ixodidae; genus Haemaphysalis; species Haemaphysalis longicornis. The sequence continues at coordinate 172,007,698 of NW_027526422.1, forward strand.
CAAGACAGGCGGCATAAGAATGCTAGGCATTGATAGAAAATGCTCTGAAATTCTGCAGAATTTTAATTTGGGGATCTTCATAAAGTCTTTTAAAGAGGCTTTGATGTGTGAAAATCTGTGTCGGTTGTTCTTTTCTAACGAATTTTTTTTAATATAGTAGTAAAAGAAATGGCGCAACTATTTTTGGTAGGGCGAAAGGGGTAACAAGACACTCCAGTAACCTTGGTATACTGCAACTGCCGTGAATATAACCAAGGCACTGTGGGAGTCCACGGGTTCAAGCGACACACTATGACGTCACAGTCATTTGGTTCCAGAACCATAAAAACAATTCATTATAACAAATACATCGTTCAGCTGTGCGTTTCTGAGTGCTTCCAAGCTACACGAGGCTTCCGTAATGAGAAACACGTAGCCCCTCCCAACCTTCTCTTCTCCAACTATCCCATTTAATAAATTATTCTGTTCTACCCCACGCTACTTCTGTGCTTCCTTCACGAGTAGGAATAGACATTCGCCAGCGTTTCGCTGACGTTTCATACGTTTGTCTCTCATCACACATCGGTTCCGGACGCGCATTATGGCAATGTCCTCACACAAGGATTGTCGGTGACCTTCGCGTGCTCAACCTAATCCTGAAGAAAAAGCATCTTGAAGAAAAGAATCTTGAAGAAAATATTCAAGAAATCTTGAAGAAATCTTGAAATCGTGAAACAAAAATCTTGAAGAAAAAGCATCAACCTAATCTTCAAGGAAAGGAAATATGACACGATGCCAGTCTCACCGGTCAAAACCTCAAGTAAATGTAACCGTACTGACCAGAATTCGTAGGTATCAGGGAAATATAGGAACATATTCGGTGCGGAGTACCTTAGGATGAACAATGTCCGTCCGCGTCCAAGCACATAGCATTTACAAACGCAACAAATCACACAGGCACCAGCAGGATTCGGGTCTGTGTTTGGCCTAGCTAGTGTCAGTCAGTGTTAGTTTGGCAGAGGGTTAGTGTCAGTCGTCTTACCCATTCGCCCACGACCGCGAGTTAGTACCTGACAGTCAAACAGCTTACTCCCTCGCCTGTAACGGCACGGAGTACGTTAGGACCTCCCAATGACCGTCCGCGTCCATCCGAGCTCACAGCACCATCAAGCGAAAATCAACGAAATTCGGTCTGAGCCGTGAGTTGCAGTTTACTTTAGGGAATAATCGTGGTGCAACTCACGGCTCAAATCGAATGACGATCAGGGCGCAACTTGGATGTCATTTGGAGTCCCGTACCCCGCACTCTCGCCATCATCCACGGAGTGGAGATGCTGCCATTTTCCTGCCCTTGTAAGGAAACGTCTTCTGCTCACGGAGATGTTTAGCTCGTTGCCGAGCTATAACTAAATAGTGACGTCTGTACAGCCTTGCGGCTGCCCGTGCGCAACTAGTCAAAGTCGCTGCACCGGGGAAAGTTTAGAGGTGTTCTCTCTGCAGCCACCGACGGACGTGAGCGCAATGACCGTACCCGGAACCTGATTTTGATATCGCCCCACACCTGCGCATCAAGGCATTTTATAAGCCATACGTGAATTGTGGGATAAAAAAATTGCCTTAGGGAAATAGAGAAAGCACAAAGGTTGACAAAACTTGCAGCGATGCTCAGCTATAAGTGTGTCCGTGTAGGTGATTCTCGTCAAATTCTCGCTCAATGAATGGTAAAGGCACGCGCCAAAGCAGTGTTTTTCATAATTTTTCCGGCAATGGAGGAGCCTTATTTTTACATTGCGGTGTTACACTACCAGAAGTTCGACACAAGAGCGCGTAGGATCGAGACGCGCGTGAGAACATAGATAACCCCGAAATTTAATGCCGACATGTGATCTCTTCTTTTCCCTCAAGAGAAACGATAACAATAAGCTAACAAGCTGCTTCCATACAAGGTGCGAAACGACGTTAAATTGCCTGAAACAGAGCGGATATGTCGAACGCTTGCGCGCTGGCTATTGTCAATAGTGTTTGTCGATACTATCGAAGACGATAGTCTTTATCGACATTCGCTAAGTAAATGCCTCCCTTTGCCTTCCTGCTCACCTCTCGTGCTGTTCCTTTTTCGTCGCGCTCCTCCCAAGGTAAACACACTAAACGTTTGCTCAAGTCAATTTAAATTTACCGCGTTCCACTGCTACAGGCCGGGTTCCTCGATGCCAGCGCTGCTGTACGGCGGAGACGCGCGTGAATAGAGGCGCCCTAATTCAACGTTTACAGAACCACATTTAGTTACTTCACGTGCATTTCGAGCAGAACGTACGTGGAACCTATCTAGGGGAACCTTTCGTTGCTGTTGCCGTGTGATTTCTCAAATGCCGCCAGGAGCGCGGGCAACAGCAGGTGACAGTTTTCTGAAGTAGGTGTAGTATGTCATTTGCCATCGCAGAAAGCAAGCACTCATGATTTTTAAATAAAGGAACACTGCAAATATCACTTATGTATTCATGTGTTGCCTTATGTACGCATAATGTCTTGTTCTTGTTGAACAGTGTTGACAGGTATGAACATTGACACCGGACTGACACGTTTAGATTTAGCTGTGGGTATATAAGACTACTGCGCAGATTTTATTTCCCTTTGGCTGGGTGGCTGAATCAAATCACTGACACAAAACAGACGACAGACAGAACAAACTGTCTGGGTTTAAGTAGCCCAGGAAAGACAATCGCCTTTACAAATGCCATAGAGTACTCAAAATGACGCATCCCGCCGTGCAATAGTACAAAACTGTCATTACGACGCTTTCGGTGCTCTGAGCACTGCGGCAGTGTGCGAGTTCAATTGCCGCGCTTTGTTTAAAAGCAAGAAGCAGGCGCTTAAGGGTCTTGAGCCCGTGGCGTCTTTGACGCAGTTTTACGCGTTTCCCCATCATGTACGTAGTCGCCGCTACGTAATACATGGGAGCCCAGCCTGTAAATGCCGCTGAGTGAACATCAGACAGAAGCCATAATCAAGGACACGATAAGATTTCGGGCAAGTTTTCAATAATCGTGTTTATATTACGCGTGCTTTTCGAAAACGGAGTTTACCTTTTGTGATCTCATTAAAACAAACTGTCGAGATCCCCAGGAAATAAGGTGGTCAAGCGAATGCGATTGCATGTTCAAAGACAGCATTTAAAACGATATAAGTAACGCTAGCATTACGAAAGGCGGCAAAAACATCAGAGATCTATGAAATTTATAAAACTTTTGTCGATTGCACGATTAGAGTAAAACAGTTGTGGCGAAGCTCAAGAACACAATTCGGCGACTTTGGTGGAAATTTTAAATTTGGTCAAAGAAACGTCGTCGTATGAGACAGCACGTGGTAGCTATTGAAATGACTCTAGTATATTCGCTGAAATATTCTCTATAAGCTCCAGTTTCTTGGCATTGTCACGGCATGCAGTACTAGAAATGAAGAATGCATGGCCTAAATCAGTTGTAATACATACTCTGAAGGCCACTTCTTAATTGGCTAAATGATTGGGAAATGTTTTTCCTTTAAAGTACTCCGCGTTTTTTGCCGTCAGCAATGATATCTACTCTCTCAGTCTAATGTTACCTGCCCGTCGGGTAGCAATTACGATATAGTATATTTAAAACTGGGGTCTCACGTAACGATTTGAAGCCAAACTTAAATCGGCACAACAGGCCATGGATCGCCGAATGCTAGGGGTCACGTTGAGGGAGAGGAAAACAGCCGCATGGATTAGGGAATCGACCAAGTGGGAGGACGTCCCAGTTCAAATTAAGCGAAATAAATGGTCATGGGCTGGTCACGTAATGCGAATGAGGGACAAGAGGTGGACCACCCGTTTGACATACTGGCTGCCAATAGACAGCGAATGCACTAGAGGTCGGCCGAGAACTCGTTGGGAGATGAGCTACCAAAATGTCGGTGGAAAACATGCACTCAGCCTGCACTAGATAGGCGTGGCTGGAAATCTTTGGGAGAGGTTTTCGTCCTGCAGTGGACGCAAATTGGGTGATGATGGTGGTGATATTTAAACTAACACAAATGAAGGCAAAACAGTATTTAGAACGCGCTGCAAAGAAAGATTTCCTGAATTCTAAAGTAGAAATTTTAAAACAACGTGCAAACTATTATAAACCCAAGTTACATAATTTATGTAGCTATACGTTTTTTGGATATACGTAACATTAGTAAAGGTTACAGACAAGTTTTAAATTGTGCATTTACAGTAGTCGTCAGATTCTTACGAATGAAGGTTCGTTGTTTTTACGAACATGGAGACATCAATCCCGCTGCTGACACATCTCAGCGGTAAGGCTAACAAACCAAAAAAAAGTTCCCCGCATCTGGTCTATTGGGGAAACATAGACTAAAGTTTCCTGTATTATGCTTACAAATTGCCCCACATACAATGAGTATAGATTCGCAGGCTTACTACCTTAGACTTGGGTTTGTTCAGGCGTAGTCGATAGCAAGGAATAGAGATCGATCTAACGAAACCCTATATTACGAATTTACCGATCTAATGAACAAAATCCGGGTTCGCCCGCAGGTTCCTCTTCGGTTCAATGTTATTACGAATTCAAACTAACGAAATATATTCAGCACTATTTCCCATGTAACGAAGCATTTCGTGAAACAGACATATTTAAAAAAGAGCAATTTTAATGTGTTGTGCCTGAACGCTAATAAGACTATCGAGCGGCGTTAGAAAAAAATGAGGCATCTAGTTATGTTTTTATGCGGCTCTACAAGATCAATTCAGCAACCCATGAGCGCAGACGAGGGCATCCCGGCCAACACTTTTCCATAATCTTGAAGGGGAAAGACTTCGTCTGTATACTGCAATGCGACTTCGTCTGTAATTGCACCGAAGAAAAATAACCTCAGGACCATCCCGCAAGAGAAATTGGAAGAAGCCCGGTTTACATTCTTCAAGAATATCAGATACATCCAAGAACGTGCCGCTCATCAGGGAAGGAATACAACAAAAAGCGCCGTGTTTCGCACGTTTCTTCGGGTTCGACGACTTCACGTCAAGCCCCGACTCACTTTTTGTTTCACCGCTGACTTCAGCGCATTGCTAAATTATCCGCAGGCGAACGCCGCGTCTACCGCAATTACGAGGTCATTGTAGCTGCTGCAGTGCGCTTGCCCTTAAACATCCGATTTATGGGTTCAACTGTTTTAAAAGGACTGCTCCGATTTTACCAAGTTCTTGATTGAACTTAATGATTCGCTGTTCCCGGTGATTTAGTTAAACCGGGCTGTATAACCGTATCACAATTTGTAGCAGGGATGCTCGTTCGCGTAACAGGGCTTGGCTGGCGTCGGCCATTTGAAGTGAAGGGGTCTAGCTAGCAGAAAAAAACCCTTTTCTTTGGTGCTCTATTTGCATTCACATGAACAAGTCAGCAATATCGCGCAGACCATAAGCTCTCTAGCATGAAATTGAATCACTGTTAGTGCAGTAGGGGCAATTTGACTCTATCAGACATCAAATGAAGCTACGCAGCTCAGAACTTCGCGTCCATGGGTCACGGAAGCGTCCGCGCACTCGCTATCGGCGTCAGCTATGTATCTTACCTGCCGGAAGTTTTTTCCCGCATGTTATATTGACGGATGGCAAGCGGCGGCGATGCCAACGCTGACTCTTGCCATCAAAAACAAAACAAAATATGTAGGAATCTGCATTTTGAAAGAATAATTATGACCGCAGCCACAATAGCTCTCGCGCACCAAAGTGCGTCGTGTAGCAATAATTGCCGCTCCTTGTTGTGATATTTCAAACTGAACATCGCACTATCGGTAGGGAATAGCAGGCCGAATCGATCTGTTCTTTGTCTCATGGTACCAGGAAAACAATATTCAGTTATTTGCCGGGCCATCCCAGTGAATAAGGCAGCCTATGTAAGTGCTTCTTGATTTCGTCACGAAATTTTTTATCACTGGAAGAAAATAGAACGATTTCCCTGAAGGTTTTCTTCTGAAAAGTGAAGTGAGTCTTGAAGCAGCATCTTTGCACGTTTGCCTTGTTGCCTAGATCCGTGGGACGAGGGAAAGGCTATGGCGGCCACCACTAGTTTGGTATTTGCTTGCAAGGAGGTGGTGCACGAGGTGAATGCACCCTCATCAATGATAAAGGTAAGTTTTACGATTTGGTGGCAACGCCATATGCATTGCCCCCTGCTAAGTGCAGCAGCGCTTGTACTTCTTGGTCTTCATGGGGAGAACATTTGTTTCGGCATATTTACGGCATCTTGCCATTCCGCAGGTGCAACTCGATCAGTTTTCCCCCACGGATTTTAAACATTTCTTCGTTTACCGTATAAAAAACTGAAATTCTCTCCATCAGGCTGAACACGAATGGGAGCACTTGGAATGGCATAGGGACATTCATTTCTTCAATTCTACTTGGAAGGCGAAGTCCTTTCAACTTTGTTTTAAGGCCGCGTTGTGAGGTACAGAAAATCCTTTCGAAGTTGAGAAGTTCAAACGCCCGCTATGAAAGAGAGCAGCAGACCCGGGAAGGGATAAAATAAAGAGCGACATACAGTAGGACGTTGTGGATGCGGCTTCCACACGTCAACGGTTGGGCTCACGGCTTCGCTGAACAGTGCTATGGGGAAGGACGCCCCAGGTCCTAGTCGCGGCCTGTGAATACCGAGAAACTACACCATGGTGGAACAGAATAAAGCAGCTCAAAATGCCACTCGTCCTATTCGTTTTCGGAAGACAGATGCTGAAAATGAAGGTGCTGCAGTGACCCAATGACAGCATCCTGAATTTTCAATATAAGGTTCAACAGCAGGTCAACAAAAGCTATAAGTAGGCTTTCGTCCTCAGGTATTTGAGAAAGTTCTAAGCATCACCGTGATTTTTTATTTTCAACGTGTTGTTAGAAAAAGCTCGAAAGAGATGATCATAAATTAATGTTTTTTGTTCTGTTTCAATGAGTCACAACACAATATTGGTTATTTCAGCAGTGCAACACCACATAGGGGGTGGTAGTTAGGGGGCGGTACTGATGATGATGATGATTGGGGTTTTTTGGCGCAAGGCCAGCTGGGGCAAAGAGCGCCAAGCAAAATTATATAAGAGAAAACAGTGGCTACTAAAATGTGTAAGCCAGAATAACAGTAAAGTCAAATAAAACCAGTGGAGATGGCTGGTGTATAGGGCCAGCGTTGATTACGCATGATAGGATATGAGGTTTAAAAAATTAACATCAGACAAATATTTAAAAACGCGTTTCACAGAGACGATGGCATTGTCACCCAAAAACAAGGAAGGGTGTTGCGGAATGTGTTGTCTGTATAGTTCCTTGAAGTGTTTGTGTCTTGTTGTGTCGAGTGCCTTGCATGTAATTAAGATGTGGACTACGGATAGGCCCTCCCCACACCTGCTACACATGGGTCTTGGAGAGCCAGTGAGCAGGTGTGAGTGTGTTGCATGTGTATGGCCTATCCGCAACCTAGCTAAGGTAACTTCAATGTGTCTGTTGTGTGAGTCAGTAGTGTATGCTCCCAAGTGTGGTTTTATTACGTGTAACTTGTTATCTGTCTGTTCAGTCCAGTGTATTTGCCAGGCGTTGCGAAGTTGGTGTCTAATGTGTGGCTTCATGTCTGTGTACGGCACTGTTGAGATGTCCACTGTATTCAAGAGTGTAGCAGCAGTGGCCATTTGATCTGCGGTTTCATTCCCGGCTATTCCACAGTGGCCAGGAACCCAACATATTGTTATTTCAAGACTTGAGGCGAATGCCGACATAAGGGACTTAAAAAGAAGATTGATTACATAATTTTTTGAGCGTTTTCTTGACAAAAGTGCACGTACAACACTAAGAGAATCTGTAAACACTATGGACTTTGAAATGTGATGTTGAACGATGTGATGTAAAACAAGTAAAATGCCGTGTGCTTCAGCCGTAAAAATGCTGTTGTGGGAGTTCATTCTTTTACACACGCTGAGGTTCGGCCCATGCGCAGCACAAGACACACCCGTAGCTGTCTTTGATGCGTCGCAGTAATACTCTGCGCACTGATACTTCTCCTTCAGGAAGAGGAAATGCTGAATAATGGCTACCCTTGGTGCCCTGTTTTTGTCAAATTGCAGAAAGGACAAGTCACAACAAACTGCCCGGAGTTGCCACGGCGCAATAAAATCAGTAATGGGTGTGTTGTGGATATGTGAAAATGACACAGACAGCTCAGAAGCTTCTGCTCTCACTCTGAGAGGGAACGGAATGGAAATAGATGGACGATTTGCAAAGAGCTGCTCTGATGATGCATCATGAATGGTTGGATTAAAAGGATGATTTGCCATAGACATGATTTTAGAGGCATACAACAAGTTAGTGTATGTCCTCTGGTAATACAGGGACCATTTGTGACACTCTGCATAGAGGCTTTCAACGGGGCTAGTGCGAAAAGCACCACAGGCAAGACGTAGCCCCAAATGAAGCACCGGGTCAAGCATTTTTAGCGCCGTCTTCGTCGCGGACCCATAAACAACACTGCCATAATCCAAGCGAGATCCTACCACTGCAGTGTAAAGCCGCAGGAGGAGCTGCTTGTCAGCACCATAAGATTGGTGTGACAGGACTTTAAGAATGTTCATTGTTTTTAGGCATTTGTGTTTCAGGTGTTTCAAGTGAGGGATAAATGTGAGTTTACTGTCGAATATTTATCCCAAAAACTTCTGTTCCCCTCTGACAGGGATTACTACACCATTAATAGAGATATCAGGGACCGCATGAATGCCGCGCTTCCGAGAGAACACAACACAAGTACTTTTTACAGGGTTCAGTTTAAAACCATTTGTGTCCGCCCAGCCAGCAAGTTTGTTCACCCCAAGCTGGACTTGGCATTCACAAATTGAGAAGTTACACGACTTAAAAGATATTTGGACGTCATCTACATATACAGAACAGGAAATGGTTGGTGGCAATGCCTTCCGGAGCGAGTTCATCTTAACAATGAATAGTGTGCAGCTCAGGACACCGCCTTGAGGAACGCCATTTTCCTGCACATATACATTGGAAAGTGCACTGCCAACCCTCACTCGAAAGGTCCTTTCCGACATGTAGCTAGCGAGGGTGTTCAGCATGTTGCCAGAGACACCAAACGACTTGAGGTCACTCAAGATGCCATACCACCAGGCATTGTCATAGGCCTTTTCCATATCAAAGAAGACTGTTATGCAAAACTGATTATGGATAAAGGCATCTTTTACATATGATTCCAACGCAACCAGTTGATCGTTGGTGGATCTCCCAACCCTGAAGCCGGCCTGGCAGCTGTCGAGAAGACCATTGTACTCTAAGAAGTACATGAGTCTCCTATTGATCATCTTCTCGAACAGCTTACACAGGCAGCTTGTGAGGGCGATGGGACGATAACTTGCGGGAGAGGAAGGGTCCTTCCCCTCTTTCAGAAAGGCCACTACGATGGCCTCCCTCCATGACCCTGGGAGGTGCCCCGAAAGAAATATTTTGTTGTAGAGGTGAAGGAGGGTTTCAAGTGTGTCTGTGTGCAGGTGTTGGATCATAGTGTATGTAATGTTGTCTGCACCTGGAGCTGAAGGTTTACAAGTACTAAGTGCGATCTTCAGCTCATGCAGTGAAAAGGGGGTGTTATAGGATGAGGTCGACTTATTACTGTCTCGCAAGGGCTTCTTCTCACAGGATGTTTTGTGTTTTATGAAAGTGTTGGTGTAGTGCGCTGAACTGGACACATGTTGAAAGTGTTGTGCGAGTGTGTTTGCCTGGTCTTCCAGTGTGTCCCCTGTTGTACTAACCAGGGCAGGCTGTGTGTCTGTTGTCCTTTTAGTTTACATATTCGTGTCCATACTTTTCGCGTGTCAGTGTATGAGTTGATGGAAGTGAGGAAGGTGCGCCAACTTTCCCTTTTCGCCTCACGACGCACTCGCTTCCCAAAAGCCTTTGCCCGTTTAAAAGAAATGAGGTTATCTGACGTGGGGTACCGGCGAAGGACACCCCACGCCTTATTCTGGGCCTCTCGCGCCCGCCTACAGTCCTCATTCCACCACGGCCTCCTTTGGTTACGCGGAGCGCTGGAGGCGTGGGGAATGGACTTTTCGGCAGCGTCGAGGATGTGCGCCGTGACGAGTTGGGCTGCTTCTTCCACGTGTAGGTGTTTTATGGATGTGTGGTGTAGTTGAGATGTTTGTGTGAATGTGCTCCAGTTTGCTTTTGATTCATTAAACCTTTTATGGGAAGATGGACTGCATGGGCCTTTACCTATATACGTTAGTGAAGTGGGGAAGTGGTCACTACCATATGGGTCAGTGCCCACGCCCCACTCAAGACATGGAAGGAGAATTGCAGAACCAATAGCCAAGTCGAGATGTGAGTATGTATTATGTCCTAAGTTATGGTATGTAGGCTGCTTTTTGTTGAAAAGGCATGCTCCTGAAGATGTAAGAAATTTCTCTATCAGGCGACCTCGGGCATCCGTTCTAGAGGAGCCCCAAAGAGAGTTGTGCGCATTAAGGTCGCCTGTTAGGAGGTACGGTTCGGGCAGCTGGTCAACCAGCGCCTCGAAGTCAGAGCTCGAAAGTGCATAATCAGGACGAATGTAAATGGAGCATACCGTTATCAACCTATTAAAAATTATTGTGCGTATTGCTACAGCCTCAAGGACAGTGTTGAGAGCGATAGGGTGGCATGCTAGGGATTTCCGGGCTATTATGGCTACACCGCCCGAAGAGTGGGTGCAGCCAACCCTGTCCTTTCTGAATACCATGTACCTATTTAAGAAATTTGTGTGCTTGGAATTCAAATGTGTCTCCTGAACACACATTACACTTGGCTGATTAGCATGCAGTAGTTCGTATACATCATCAAGATTTTTAAGAAGGCCTCTACAGTTCCATTGAATTATGTTTTCTCTTCCCATTATTTAGTGTGAGAGCTACTGGAGTGTGTGTGTTTGTTTATGAGTCGTCTTTCGGGGCTGTGACCCTCGCCTTTTTTGGCTTGTCGGGAGGCTTTGGCGTCGGGACGCGTTCCTTGCGCTGCGTTGCAGGCAGGAACGGCCCGACATCCATGTCGTCGTCGGATGTCCGAGGGGTGCCCGACGGACCGGGCCCCCCGGACTTGGCCCCCCCTCGGGAGCCCTTCGTTTGAGCCGCCACCGCCGAGGGCGTCCGGGGCGCCAGAGGTGGCACGGGCGGTGCGGTGGCGGTGGGAACCGGTGCGGGGCCCGTGGTGTCCATCACCTCGGTACCCTCCAACGCACTGGAGGATGGGGAGACAGAGGCGGGAGCGGCACCGGTCTCGACGGAAGAGGTTGCCACCACAACCGCTGCTGCCTCAGCAAGCGGCGTGGTGGCGGGTTGGGCTGCCAGAGGCAACCCAGAGGGGGGCGGCGGAGGGACCAGGTCAGACTCGCTGAACTGGGTCCCTGTGGAAACCAGACGCCGCTCCGCCCCCCGGCGAGCTGCGTCGGCGTACCTCCCCAGAGGGAAAGAGGCGAACCTCTTCCGCGCCTCTGGGAAGGTGATGTTTTCAGTGATTTTGAGGTTGATTATTTTCTTTTCCATCTGGAACCTTTCACACGTGCGGGAGTACGCAGCATGAGGTCCATGACAGTTGCTGCACATTAATTGTTCAGCCTGGCAGTTATCTGTCTCATGATCCTGCGATGAACATTTCGCACACGTTGTTTTTCCACGACAGGAGGTGGTGCCATGCCCGAACCGTTGGCACTTGAAACAGCGCCGCGGGTTCGGGATGTACGGCCGGACAGAACAATGAATGAAACCTGCTTTGATGGATTCGGGGAGTGAGGAACGGTCAAATGTTAAGATTATATGCTTTGTCATTAGTTGCTTATTATCTCGCCGCATGGTGATGCGCCTCACTGCCGTCACGCCCTCGCCTTTCAGACCTTCGAGCAGATCGGCTTCTGTCTCATTTATCAGATCTGGCTCAGAAATCACACCCTGAGAGCTATTGAGGCTACGGTGGGGTGTGACTCTGATGTCCAGATCTGCCATGCGATTCTGGGTAAGGAGGCTTGTGGCTTGCTGGTGAGTGTTCACCTCGACCAGGACTTCACCGGTTCTCAGTTTCTTGGCTTTAAAAGACTTGCCCAGGATGCCTTCAAGGAATTTGGTGATAAGGAACACTGACTGGGAGGAGATAGGATTCGACTTGTCAAGAGATTCAACAATCAAGAATCGCGGATAGTTATCTGGCTTTTGGGGTGCAATTGTTGGCAAGGGTGGGGATGTAGCTTCGGTGCGGCCCCTTCTCGGGGGCCGATCACGTTTGGGGGGGGGGGGTTTGGAAAATGCCATGTGATACATTGGAAAGCAGGGAGACGGGGGTACTTTCTCCTTTGACCTTACCCTGGTAGTCAAAGAGGTCCCGGAGCTCCCTGCCTGGTAGACAGGCAGGGAGCCCATCGGCCGGAGCTTGGCCAAGGCTGCGACGGCCACCGTTTACGGCTTCTACCCTTCACCTTTAAACACCTCGCCACGGTTGGACACGGCTCATGTTGGGAGCTCGGGGTCCGCGGTGTCGCTGCTCACCGTCACCATGAATACTCAAGGTGCCCCGTGCGGGGAGGGGGCGGTACTCTCCATTAAAAAGAATCTAAGGCACTGTGTCAGTTCATTCTTGCTCTCGTGAGTAGCATGTTCAGAAAGAAGGGAAGGAAACAGCAAAATGTAGACAGTATGCATTGCCGTACTGATAGAGTTCGCTCTTCATGAGGGCCTGAGTTGTGGCGCAAGTATAATTTACTGTTATCCAGCGAAGTGCTTCTGTGTTAGTACCCGGTCCGAGAATCGGTAGCCACAAAGTGAACGCCATGTGCCTTAAAAATGGTGGTAGCTAGGAGATGGGGATAGCTATGATAGTTACAAAACAAATTCTGTTTAACATAACATAAACTTCTAACACAAAAGCCGATATTCAGTAGCAGTATTTGAAGCTATAATAATAAATATATGCGTACAAATTCAAAGGTTGTTTGCAATTTCTGTGTTAAACAAGCGCTTCCTATCGTAGTTCCGCCAAATGTGTTAGGTCGCCTTGCGGCATTACGTTAGGTTGAGAAAAATGCACCTGTTTCTATAGTGGCACCTAACGCTTTTTTACACTACGTATTAGGTGTCGTTTATTTCTAAATAGCAATATCAAACAGAGTCGTGGCAATTTGTGTAAGCTAAGCGAAAACCTTGGCGACGTTTTTTTTTTCTCAGACGTTAATGTGTATACCTCCAAGGTAACTTTGTAGGACACGGCGAATTTACAAAAAATTCTCGAAGCCGAAGAGAACGTCACGTAAAGACCTTCGAAAGCATGCAGGATAAGCAAAAAATTAAACCCACTTCCACGCTGTCTCACATTGGCCGAAACAGCGGAGCTGTGGTTGTCTTGTGTCCGCTGGTACGTCAACGTGCGCTCGCCCGAGAACAGCAGCGTCGTAGCCGCGCAAATTCCATTGAGTTTCATACTAATATATACTGGAGGGAAATCTGGCGCCACTGTCTAGGGGAGCTGCGCTTCAGCGAGCGTTCTCTCATATACCGGGAAGGCACGTTCCACTTGTCCTTGGCATGGCTCATGAACAGGCTGTAAAGTTGGCTCTGGCTGCAAAAAAGCAACAATATTACTGCAGAAGGTTTATGAAATTTGTTGTGTTATTATGAAATTGAAATTCCAAAAAGATTAATTTGTGAGTGATAATTTAGAAGCTTCATGAACGATGAACAAGAAAAAACGGCTACCCTTTTTTGTTGATTTTCGCTTCGAGACAAAAAAGACGCCGTATGGCTAGCTATGCCAAGCAGGCGAGGAACGTCGCTGGCGGCAATGGCGCCGCCCAAGGCGGTACGCGACTGCAGCGACCGATTTCCCTCTAGTATATGTTAGTACGAAACTTTATGGTAAATTCTATGGTTCGGGCAAAGTAATCGGCAAATAAACGTCCGTGGTCAGACCTCCCACTCCTCTCCCTCTTTTAGCAAGAGGGAGACGAACCCAGTTCCGCGAGACCACTGTGGTTCCTATCGGTAGGTCTGCAAACTTATTTTTTCGAGGTCGCGCGCGCGTCTGGTAACCTGCTAGCACACCAGCGTGACGCACGACCTACCAGAGTTACTCAATATATACAGTTGCTAAACTCCGCTTCAGAATCCGGGCGGCGCTAGCCCCCCTGCTCCGTGGAAGCTGAGCGGCAAGTCAACGCGCGCGGCATCTAGGAAATAAAAACTGAACTTGGCTAGTTTGTTATTATTCAAAATTGTTTCTGTAAAATAAAGATTGCTTTTAAAATTAAAATACATTAGTTACGTGAAATTTCCTTGTGTTTTTGCGGATTTACGTTTCATGACTTCCGGCCGCAGCCGCAAGCACTTGAGTACTACTTCAACGGCCTGCCGACAGAGGACAGGCTAGTCAACTTGCCCCGCGCTTGCCCCGGTGCAGGGCGGCAACCGAAGACCGGCTTTTCATACATGAGGCCTATGGGGGGTTTCGCAACTGTATATATCCAGTAACTCTGCGACCTATGGCATACTTAGGAAAACGCTCGACCCGCAACATATCCACTGTAAAAAAATTAGCAGTGGCTTAGCCCGGTCATGCCAAAATACAGGTAGCGTGAGCTAAGGTTCAGCTGGTTATTCTTAGTTTTCGTGATTGTATATATAGGATTAGCTGATTATCATGCTTACTGCTGCTAAAACGATTTCCGATCCAATCCAGTAAAGTCCAGCCCAGTAAAGTCCTGGTTAGTACAGTCTGGTACACTCCAGTCCAGTCCAGTCCAGTCCAGTCACTGCTCCTTGCGCATGCGTAGCACGGCTCTCCAAGAGCCACACGAAACAGCTATCAAGCGGCTCCGGCGCACCGTCAGGCTTGGCTACTGCGCAAAGGAGGCGCGCAGCTGGGAACGCACCGGCGCCAGTGCGTCTGCCGCGGCTATGACGTCACTCCTCTGGAACGCGCAGGCCGGCGAACGTGCAGACCCAATTCTCTACACACCCGTACTCCAGTCCAAATCCAATCCCTGGTCAGCACTACAGGGGACACACTCAAAGACCAGGCTGACACACTCGCACAACACTTCCAACACGTGTCCAGTTCAGCACACTACACAAACACTTTCCTGAAACATAAAGCCTGTTGTGAAAAGAAGTCCCTACGCGACAACAACCAATCACAGACTTCTTACAACTCCCTGTTTTCACTACATGAGCTGAGGGCTGCTCTAAGCACGTGTAAACCCTCAGCTCCAGGCCCAGACAACATTACATATACAATGATACAGCACTTACACGCAGACACTCTTGTAACACTCCTTCACCTCTACAACAAGATATTTCTTTCGGGGCACATTCCAAAGTCTTGGAGGGAGGCCATAGTTGTAGCATTCTTGAAAGAAGGGAAGGACCCTTCCTCTCCTGCTAGCTATCGACCCATTGCCCTGACCAGCTGCCTGTGCAAGCTTCTCGAGAAGATGATAAATCGCAGGCTTGTGTACTTCCTTGAGTGCAACGGTCTTCTCGAGAGCTGCCAGGCAGGCTTCAGGGCGGGGCGATCAACGAACGATCAACTCGTAGCTCTTGAAACATATATAAAGGATGCCTTTGTGCATAAGCAATTTTGTCTGACGTTGTTTTTCGACATAGAGAAAGCCTATGACACCGCTTGGCGGTACGGTATCCTCAGTGACCTAAAGTCAATCGGTGTTGCGGGCAACATGTTGAACATCCTTTGTAGCTATATGTCGGAGAGAACCTTTCGCGTCAGAGTTGGTCGTGCACTGTCAAATGTTCACGTGCAAGAAAATGGCGTGCCGCAAGGTGGAGTGTTGAGCTGCACTCTCTTCATAGTAAAAATGAACTCTCTTGGAAAGGCACTGCCACCTACAATCTCTTATTCCATGTATGTAGATGACGTGCAGATATCTTTTAAATCATGTAATATGTCCATCTGCGAACGTCAAGTCCAGCTCGGCGTCAAGAAACTTGCCGGCTGGGCTGACAAGAATGGCTTTAATCTTAATCCCGCGAAGAGCTCTTGTGTTCTATTCTCCAGGAGGCGTGGCGTCCACCCGGACCCAGACATCACTCTTGCGAATGTGCCAATTCCTGTGAACAAGGAACACAAGTTTTTAGGTATTATATTCGACGAAAAACTTACATTCATCCCACATATGAGACAGCTCAAATGCAAATGCTTAAAAACAATGAATATTCTTAAGGTCCTCTCACATCGATCTTATGGGGCCGACAAACAACTCCTGCTGCGCCTGTACACAGCGTTGGTGGGGTCTCGGCTCGACTACGGCAGTGTCGTGTATGGGTCGGCGACAAAGACCGAACTGAGAATGCTCGACCCAGTGCTGCATCTTGGCCTTCGCCTCTCATGTGGCGCATTCCGCACTAGCCCCGTTGAAAGTCTTTATGTCGAGTGCGACAAATGGTGCCTAGGGCATCAGCGGGAGTATGTTGACCTGTTGTACGCATCCAAGATCGTGTCACTGACCAACCATCCTTTTAATCCCATCATGAACGATACATCAAATTCACAACTCCTTTTAAACAGGCCATCTATTCCCTTACCGTTCTCTCTCAGAGTTAGGGAGGAGGCTTGTGCTTCTGCACTCAATGTCCCTCTTTCAGACACGCACAAGACACCCATTCATAATTTTATCGCACCATGGCATCTTCGTTCTGTAACATGCGACCTGTCATTCATTCGTGTAGAAAAAAATACGGTACCCAGGAATGCAATTCTGCAGCACTTCCTGTTCCTGCAGGACAAGTACAGGTGCGCAGAATTCTATAGCGACGCGTCCAAAACTAATTCTACTGCCTCTTGTGCAGCGCACGGACCAAATTTTAGAGTTATCAAAACAATGAATTTTCACCGCAGTATTTACACGGCAGAAGCGTATGGCATTTTACTCGTGTCAAATCACATCCTCGAACATAAGATTCCAAAGTCCATCGTCTACACAGATTCTCTAAGCGTTGTGCAGGCATTGTCATCAGGAAGGTCGTCAAAAAACTATGTAATCAATGTTCTTTTAAAGGTCATAATGACTGCATATGCTTCAGATTTAGAAATAACCATATGCTGGGTACCAGGTCACTGTGGGATCCCTGGCAATGAGACCGCTGATCAAATGGCTAGTGCTGCTGCTCTCATGACCACACTTGACATAACAACAGTACCTTACACCGACCTAAAGACACACATCAGACGACAGCTTCGTAACACATGGCAACTACATTGGAGTCAACAGACAGACAACAAACTACACGTAATAAAACCACAACTGGGACGCTACATAACTGACTCACACAACAGATACACTGAAGTTGCCCTGGCTAGGCTGCGGATAGGCCACACACATGCGACGCACTCCCACCTGCTCACTGGAACTTCGGGACCCACGTGTAGCAGGTGTGGAAAGGGCCTATCCGTAGTCCACATACTAATCACATGCAGAGCACTTGACACAACACGACACAAACATTTCCCTGAATTATACAGACGACACATTCCTTTGCACCCATCATATTTTTTAGCCGACGAACCAATGTTTTCAAGCCAACGTGTTTTTAAGTTTTTAGCTGAGGTAAACTTCCTGCAGCTCTTGTCATATCATGTGTAATCACCCTGGCCCTATACACCAGCCATCTCCATTGTCTTGTTTTGCATCACCTTTACTTTCAGTTACATGTTTTAGTACTTACGGTGTGATGAAAACTCAATTACTTCTTCTTTGGCGCTCTTTGCCCTCGTTGGCCTTGCGCCATAAAACACCAATCATCATCTTCATCATCATCATCATCACCACCAAATCCAATCCAATTTAATCCAATCCAATTCAATCCAATGCAATCTAATTCTATCCGATTTAATCCAATCCGATTTAATTCAATTCAACCCAATTCATGCTCCTTGCGCTTGCGCAGCACGGCCCTTCAAGAGAGAGAGAGAAACAACTTTTATTGAACCGAGCTACTACGACGTCTTCTTAGACGCCGTCGATGAAAGTGGTTCCCTCTCCACGGGACCCATATGCTTCTCTAGCCGCTTGGCCCCTGGAGATCAGGACGAGCTGGTCTTCCAGGGCGGGGCTGGTTAACAAGGTCTCCCATCGCTCGGTAAGGGTGGATGATGGATGGGGTGCGGTAGTGGGAAAGGTAAGAGGTAGGGGGATTGGCTTGTAGAAATCGCATACTCCACTGACGTGTTGGAGCGTGCCTAACTGAATCTTGCAAAAATTGCATTCCTTGTCGTACTTTTCCCGGTACATCTTGTTTTGAAGGTAAGGGTGCGGGAAGGATCCTGCTTGCATCTGCCTGTACATTGCTTGCTGTTCTCTGCTAAGCGATTTGTGAGGATCGGGGTAACGTCGCCTCTCCGTCCTGTAGTGGTTCGTAATGTCCTTATAACTAATTATGGACTGTGGCTCACCTTCCTCTACCCGGTGTTCCATCTCTCGGGCGAACTGGTGGGCAAGTTCGTTGCCTTCCAGCCCAGAGTGAGCCAGCGTCCATATCAATTCAACATTATTTCAGATATGTCGCATTTACTGTTGAGATTACCTAGTGCCGCAAGAGACACCCACCCTTTTCTATAGCTGTTATACGCCTTTTGGGAGTCGGTGACAATTCTTCCTACGTTGGGCTGCGCGAGCGCCAGCGCTATTGCGGCTTCTTCTGCCACCTCCGGAAAAGATGTCTTGATGGAGGCGCAGGGTACGAGCACATCCCGCGTGTAACTGTCAGCGTGGCTTTCGAGGAAAACTTGGGTAACGAAGCGTCTGTGAAGAGAGTGACCCCCTCTTGCTCTTCTTCTATTTGACCCACAGTCTTCGTCAAGGCCGCTATCTGAGATGTTCTGCGGCCGTCGTTACGACCCGGCCTCATGTTTCGAGGCAGAGGCTTACTATTGATTTTATGCGCTCATAACCTGGGTAACGGCCCAGTTTCCTTCCGGTCTGCCTCTTGCCAGCCCAACTTGACAAAAACACGACGTCCCGCCGACGTTTGAGAGAGCCTAACTCTTTGATTAGACAAATGAGCTTCTATCAACTCTTCAACGACGTTGTGCTTCGCCATGCCGAGAAGCTTGTCGGTCGACGAATGCTTCGGCAGGCCCAGTGCCATCTTGGTTGCCTTGCGTATTATGACGTTCAACTGGTCCCTGTCTTTTTTGAGTAGATTGAGGTACGGCGCAGCGTAAACTATGCGCGACGTGACGAAGGCCTGGACAAGCGTCAATGCATCGTCCTCCTTCAATCCTCGTCTTCTGTTCGTGACTCTTTTGACCATATTCAAAATTTGTTACGTAGAAACCTTGATTTTGGCGATCGATGCCCCCGCCTTGCCGTTGTTCTGGAAGATGACACCCAGGATACGTGCTTGCGTGCTGGCGTTATGTTCGTCCCGTCGATGATGATGCGGACGTTCTCTTGTTCCCCTTTCTTTCTTCTTGGCTTGATGACGAGCAACTCCGACTTCTGTGGCGAGCAACTGAGGCCGCACAATTTAGCGAACTCGTGCACGGTCTCTGCGGCTCTCTGTAGGGTCTCCTCTATCCAACTCTCCGACCGTGCCCTCGACGTCCACACAGTGATATCGTCGGCGTATAGAGCGTGATCTAAGGTCCACGCGAAACTTCTCAACCTCGGCCAGTGTAGCTTACGCTACAAAAATTCGAAGCCTTTTTCAGGAGAAACGTGCTTACAACGCGAAGGTTTCTCTAGGCGAAGCGAGTCAAATCAAAGTTTAAAATCTACCCTCCCAAAGTCCGAAACAAACTGCTCAAGTCCAAAGCAGAAGTCCACTTCAACTCGGCCAAAGTCCACAGCCAACGCTCGAGCAAGGAACCGGAAGGAGATGCTGAGCGATGCGCTGCCATTTAAAAACGGCAAGCGAGTCTCGCAGGCATATATGAGCGAGGACGTTCAGTGTTTGCGCTAGCGCAGGTTAGTATTCTTTTCCTTGTCGCAAAGCTTGTTCATATGCTGCAGGAGCCTCATTGTGCGCGTTCTGATTGCAAGTTCTACATAGCGTTTTTTGCGACTTTTGTGTGGAGATCTTAAAGGGAATCTATGAGCAGGAATAATTTGAGGCGTTTTTTTTTTCATCCACCTAACACAAAATTGAGAAACAAGCGGAAGTTTGTTACTGGACCTAAATGCCATCAAAGCTATTATTTGGTATATTTTACATGTGAGCTAGCAGAAGTTTATGGCCACAACTTATTAAAAATTATACCGTTAATTTGAGCAATATTGGGCTGATAAGTTTGAATTTTCCTTATAATAAATTAAAACACTTCAGATGAAGCGGCATTCTTGATGAAAACATCATTTAAATTGACTATCAAGCATGGCGCGATTGAGCTTTGGAGGAAAAGGCATTAAAAATATTTAGCATGGCTTCAAGAACCCTAGAACTATACCAGGGGAGCAGGTGAGTCCTCTTGGCACCATTACGAGCTCTTTCGAATTTTTCACTAGGATAATTTTCTTCCGCATCCCTGAAAGCACTCATTAAGTAAGCAAGCTATTTATTGCTTTGCCATAAATTTCCAAAACGCTTCCCAAGAAGGCTGCTCATGTCTTCTTTATCTTAATGGAGTGGTTCGTACTGTCACAGGAATGGGGGGGAGGGAGATTTTCCAGTACTTGTAAGAGGCGTCTTTTTACATAGGTACTAAAACGGTAAATATGGGAGTAAACAAATAAATATAACTGGAGCTATTTCTTAAGGACGGGTAAGAGGAAATGAAATGTTTGTTTGACATCGCTTAGTTCCATTTCGTTCACTTTTTCTTCCGTTCACTTCGTAATTGACATCTGGAGTCAGATATTTCGCCGATCTCTTAATGGCCGTCTGAATTCACAATATGGGAGGTCCGAAAAGCAAAAAAAAATTCCCGAAAACACCCTCGAAATAGTCTAAAAAAGTCAAGCCAAAGGCAAACTCTCATTGGGCAAAAGGATTTGGCTCATTTTCGATACGAACTATTATCTGCGTACACATTTTCAGGGCGTTATCCCAACTATTTTCCGGCCACTCCATTTTTTAGGGAAAAACTGCCGAGTTGTTCTTGTCAGTGCAGTTTTATCGAACTCAGTTTCGGTTTCTGCATCTGGCGCATTTCGAGAAAAGACGCCTAATTTGTTTCTATTATTACTGTGTAGGGGTGCTGGGCTAACGCATTGCTTTTTACACCAACTTGTCTCTCTTTTTTCTGGTTTCAATTGATGACTGATTGATTATACGGTTTAACGCGCCGACGCAACGAAGGCGATGAGGCAGGCCGTAGTGGAGGGCTCTGGATTAATGTCGACCACCTGGGGATCTTTAACGTGCGCCGAAATCTCGCACACATGGGCGTTTTTGCTTTTCG
Organism: Haemaphysalis longicornis; assembly: GCF_048455015.1. Taxonomy (NCBI): domain Eukaryota; kingdom Metazoa; phylum Arthropoda; class Arachnida; order Ixodida; family Ixodidae; genus Haemaphysalis; species Haemaphysalis longicornis. The sequence goes on from NW_027526422.1 coordinate 172,029,107, forward strand.
CCTCCATCACAAAAGCGGCCGCCGCGGCCGGGAATCGTACCCGCGACGTCGTGTTTAGAAGAGCAACGCCTTAGCCACTGAGCCACCGCGGCGGGTGGTTTCAAATGACGCGTGCTCCACTTCTACTAAACGTTATTCAAGAGCGAATAACTTTTCATTTACCTTTTCTACTTGTCTCCACGATTAAAGCTAGTACAAAGCCGCCATGGTGTTTTTAAGGGAGGTTTTCGACACTTCTCACTTTCTTACTGCGAGGTTTTCCCTGCAGCATCTGTTTACCCTTCTATAGGAAGGCTTTGATTAACACTTTAATAGAGAGTTTGTTCCCAGTGTCGGTTTATTGGCAGCCCTACATTGGCTGCCATAGGATACGCATGAAGCGCTTTTGAAGCGCGTCATGCGTATGTGTATTCCGCCGAATGCAGACATTTTTCCTTAAGCTGCATACACCAGAAATTGCACTGAAAACGTGGTTGCGCAAAATAGGAACGTTTATTCCTTGGTCCTACTATTGCCGTTTATGTAATGAATCTGAAACCATTCATCACTGCCGTTTTTCGTACCGGGAAGCGGTGTTTTTTCTGGAATCATTTGCAAGGAACTGTTAAAAAGGACATGGATGTTACTCCTTATACAATTATGTTCTTGCCTTTTAGAGGTACTAATGGTGTGCCCTATGATAGATTTGCTGTGAAGGGATGGTGTAGATTCCACAAGTGCCAAATGACTGACCGGGGTGCGGAACCCCCTCGCCCAACGGAATCCATTTTTCTGGAGCAGGCTGCGTTAGTGCGGAGCATTTATGCGGAACAAAGTGACTCACCAGAGTGACTGCCTCTTGTGGATGTGTATGTCTGCTTGCCAGGGTTTTGACGGACGACTTCACTCCACGGGAATCGTTTGTTTCATGTTCACATCATCACCTCATGTGCCCAAGTTGGTTTTCCTGCAGGGCGTTTTGGTTTCGAAAGCACCATCAGTTAGACCACGAAAGGTTCGCTTTATAACTTGCATTCGGTTGGCTGCGCCAATCATGGTGTATTGTGTTCAACCGTCTCACGTGTTTTACGAAAGCGTTGCATAATACACCATTCCAGGTATGTGCGAGTCACTGGGTATGCAGCACCTTGGCAGAGTGGCAGTGGTAGCTCTCGGGTATCGTCGAACGCCTTAGGGTTGAGGTTTAGGTTTGAGGTCTTGCAGTGCGAATACATCACGTTGGGTGTGTGTAGTTTGTGGATATGTGACACTGCTGTAATAGCAATAGCACCTATAGGGGCGGGTGCTTTAGTTTAGTGCTTCAGGTATGGTTTGAAACTCCCGCCACGCTCCCTGTACCTAGTCCCTGCACCCATACCCTAAACTTAGAAAGAGATGGGAAATCTCGGTCTTAAGCTACATCCTGGAGGATGAACTACGGCAGGTCACCAGAGGCGAGGCGGAGAGACCTGCATATGGACTTCCGTGAAGAAGTTACCGCATCCGTTCAGTGTGGAGGGTGCACTGGAAGGTCCTCAAATAGAGTGCATTTTCTCTCTCTCTCTCTTTCTCCCGGTGCTTACGCCTGAGGTTAGTATTTGAGGCCTTTAGACGCCGACAGTAACCAAAAGCTTCTAGTGCGGAAAGTACTGTGACTACCTTCTACAATGCGTACATGATCACGCCGCTAGATCCGAAGCCCTGAAATTAGGCGTAATGGAGGTTTTAAGTGCGAATGCACTTTATAAGCGACCCCAAACCTTCCACCGCCGGCGGCGGCGGCGGCGTCCGCAGTCCTCCTCTCCCTAGCAACGGCGTGGAGCGGAGAGGAGCGTCGGTAGCAACGGCGCAGTGACGTCACTCACCACGTGACGACATGCCCCTCACCACTCCTCGCGGCGCGACGGCGTGCGCGCGCGCGTCCCTCTCCCTTCCCCGCGCCGTGACGTCACACACTCCACCCCTCTCCCCGGCAGCTGCCGTGCGCCGCTGCGTGTCACTTTCCCTCCCCGCGCCGTGACGTCACGCACCCGCACCTCCTCTCCCCTCGCTCGGCTGCGCCGCTGCGCGCGTCCCTCTCCCCTTGCGCTCGTATCCTCTCTCAGCCACCTGGCTCGGTGCGCTCGGCGCGGCGTGCCCCCCTATATATGCAGCGATAAACTGCCAGACCTCCGTGGGTCGGCTCGCGCGCGCTCTCTCGCTAGTCTCCTGGCTCGCTCTGCTCCAGTTTAGACCGTTCGCTGGCTGGGCGCCTCTCAAGGCGATGTCAGAATTACTACGCCGTGTACTCTCGGCGCAAGAAATGCATTCGCACTTCCTCACGATTCCCTTCGGGGAGGTGGGGGCAATTTTTTAGCATAACCACATGTTTCATCCCCACCTTCGTGTATGTAGCTTATGGACGGGACAATGCGTGAGGGTTTACAAAAAATGCGTAAAAAATTAACCATCAAACCTATAAGGTTGGCCGATGGTGCTTGTGACTAAAAACGCGGAAGGCACGAAGGAAGATGCGAAAGCATTTGAGCGCTGGGCGCTGCTCGTGTGATTCGTTTGCGAAGATTTCACACGCCTCCAGGCCCTTTTACTGTCACATAATGAATCTTGGGCAACTAGTTCGTAAAATGCGAGTGGAACTTTATTGTCACCCTAAGGTCACCCGCACACCCACGTCGAACCCTCCCGGCGTGCTGCCAGCGGTCCCGCTGGACCCTTAGCCACGGCAACTACGTCACACGTCATGTTAGGCCTCAGATGAAGGTAGCAGCTACGCGCGTTTCTTCATCCCGCTGTGCCGGCAGCAGTTGTGCTGTACTCTCATTGCTATGGAGCCACACCATGAGTGTCTGACAGGAGGGACGTCAGGCCACAGCATACCAGTGTTGACAATCAATTCGCATTTGTTTAGCTGCCTACGCAGTTTCTTCGCTACGTGAGTCACCCATGATTCAACACAAAAATGGCGCTTTTGGGCAAGTGCAGCGTCTAGGCCGTTCGCATAGAAAATGCTGTTCTATAACATAAATGAAACGGAGCACGAGTGAAGAAATAGTTCATAGTTCCCCGGTGTTTCTCATAGAGCATTCCGACAAACCGCTTATTTTCTTCCTCCCATAACTCAATTGAAACCTGGTACATATGCCTCGTGCGTTGTTATGAAATACGCGTCTTTTGCTACATACTAATCGAAATGAAGCTGTTTTTGCACATTGTACAATACAGGAGGCCACAAGAATATGCGCAGCCGTTAGGCTCTGCTACGCTTTTGCGGACGACTACAAAAATGTGAGTGCGCTTCTTGTGCAAACTCAAAGTTGTGATCAAATAAATTCCAGTTTGCGTGCTTTCACCAGACCGTTCCAGCAGAGAAAAAGAAATAAATACACGTAATATGCTCAGAATATATCTAATTAAATGTTAAGAGGCGTCATCATGAGTGTTTCGGGAAGTTTTATTGAGGCCTCGAAGCTGACAAAAAGCACAAGCGTACACAGTCATTAGACATTCACTAAGCAGGCGTTGCATATAAAATCCGACTGGTGATAGCGCTGAAAGCCAAGCGTTCTGTTGCTACTGCAGCGTGTTGGAACGATATGCTGCTGGAGAAATAAAAAAGCGCCATAAATAACAGCAGGCAGAGTTGAGGGCGAGTTATGATTAAACGTGGATACAAAAAAAAATCACAAAAAATACAATTTTTGTTGCCTTCAGGCTTCGAGTTCGCGTGAGCTAGCGTGAGCTCACCGTAAAAGGATTTACTTTACACCAAAAAATTTCCGGATTTCTGCCTGCTGCTTCCCTACCAAATTAGTCACTGAAAGGGACTCCGCAGGAATATGGTTACTTACCCCTGTATTCACAAACGTAACTTAACTATCACGTTTGCGTTTTAAACGCTTTTCGGTGCATTAAGCCGTTTCAAGGACCAGATGTATGCTCAAGGCGCCTTTTCGCTAACTTGATGCCTTTATCCGAACTCAAAACTGGTGTGAGGGTGCTAGCTGGGATAATGTATCGAGCGGCGACGTTGCTCGTTCTCGCCGACGAAGACGGGATTTAGAATTGCCAGCTTATCTCGAAAAGAGAAAACTTGTTATTTTCTGGCAGCACAACTCATCAACGACGAACCGATAATAAAAATTGCCGTAGAGTCGCGCGACTACAGGCCGACAGGCAGGCCTAGCCCCTGACCTACACCGCAATCACACTGAAAACATGCGGTAGTTTGAGGTGCGGGCGCAATTCGTTAAAGTAGTGCGTTCTACAGGCGCTTTTTCGGAAAACCAGCAACAGTAAAGAATCATCAGCGTAGCGAATTCATAACATTAAGGTTAACCGCCGCACCGCCTCCGGTACAAAGAGGTCGCAATCACATTGGAAACTGGAAAACTTTGTTAATTGCAGGAATTTGCTACATAGATATTTGTTACATCCAGGTTTGCCTGTACCTGTTTCAAATGTTTACTGTTCTTCATAATTTCGTAATGACAAATCAGAAGCGCCCTCGAATTACTTATTCCGCCTTCAATGCTCCATCGTATCCGAAGGTATGCTGCGACATCGTGAAGTGGACGTCGAGGGGAATGCTAGTTTGGCAGCCCAAGCGAAGCACGAGGGAGCGTCACATTGCACCGAATGCTACGGATATATAAACTCGGCTGCTGCCCCTAAATATTGGTTACCGCAAGTCCCGTGCGAGATACAATGCTCAGAAGTTGCACTGTGGCCGGCACCCCTCACCCTGTTAGCAAACGCCATCTGAATATAAACAGTCAGGGTCAGAGACGAAGAGACACCACTACAAACCAGCGGCTTGACTAGAACCCTCATATATGTCTGAAGTGCTATAAAGCTGTTACGTGTTTTACAGTGTGATTAAGCTTCCGCCTGAAGTGACAGAGCGGACACAGGAACAAACGTAGTTACATACCCATTTATTCCACTACAAATACAAATAGCACGGCCTTATTTGTGGTACTGGTCCATTAACCTATCGTCGCCCAGTTAGGGTTCAAAAGGTTACTAATCCAGTGCAGGTTTGTACTAACTGACTTTGTTGAAAACGGGTTTAAATAAGGGCTACTCGTTCCACGACCTGTTGTGAAGTCCATAAGTGAATTGTTGATCTATACATCTACCGTTAAAACACGTAACTAATAACATGAAACCGTGGTAACGTAACATCTACATCTACCATTTTAACACGTAACACAGATAATACCATCGGTGAGCTGTTGAAAGTTCAGAAAACGTTTATGGCGTCACAGGAGCTAGTATGGTGTGACTGTCGGTCGACGAGAAAAACAACAAACATCTGGCGCGTTGCAATTGTGCCTCTACTCCTGTTCGATCTCCTTACTTTCACTCAAGTGGAAGAATCCTCAATACACAGTGGTAATTGTGTATTTCTTAGTGCTTACACAACGACACGGCTGACGTTGTACCCAGCCGTACTGACCAGAATTCGTAGGTATCAGGGAAATATAGGAACATATTCGGTGCGGAGTACCTTAGGATGAACAATGTCCGTCCGCGTCCAAGCACATAGCATTTACAAACGCAACAAATCACACAGGCACCAGCAGGATTCGGGTCTGTGTTTGGCATAGCTAGTGTCAGTCAGTGTTAGTTTGGCAGAGGGTTAGTGTCAGTCGTCTTACCCATTCGCCCACGACCGCGAGTTAGTACCTGACAGTCAAACAGCTTACTCCCTCGCCTGTAACGGCACGGAGTACGTTAGGACCTCCCAATGACCGTCCGCGTCCATCCGAGCTCACAGCACCATCAAGCGAAAATCAACGAAATTCGGTCTGAGCCGTGAGTTGCAGTTTACTTTAGGGAATAATCGTGGTGCAACTCACGGCTCAAATCGAATGACGATCAGGGCGCAACTTGGATGTCATTTGTAGTCCCGTACCAAGCACTCTCGCCATCATCCACGGAGTGGAGATGCTGCCATTTTCCTGCCCTTGTAAGGAAACGTCTTCTGCTCACGGAGATGTTTAGCTCGTTGCCGAGCTATAACTAAATAGTGACGTCTGTACAGCCTTGCGGCTGCCCGTGCGCAACTAGTCAAAGTCGCTGCACCGGGAAAGTTTAGAGGTGTTCTCTCTGCAGCCACCGACGGACGTGAGCGCAATGACCGTACCCGGAACCTGATTTTGATATCGCCCCACACCTGCGCATCAAGGCATTTTATAAGCCATACGTGAATTGTGGGATAAAAAAATTGCCTTAGGGAAATAGAGAAAGCACAAAGGTTGACAAAACTTGCAGCGATGCTCAGCTATAAGTGTGTCCGTGTAGGTGATTCTCGTCAAATTCTCGCTCAATGAATGGTAAAGGCACGCGCCAAAGCAGTGTTTTTCATAATTTTTCCGGCAATGGAGGAGCCTTATTTTTACATTGCGGTGTTACACTACCAGAAGTTCGACACAAGAGCGCGTAGGATCGAGACGCGCGTGAGAACATAGATAACCCCGAAATTTAATGCCGACATGTGATCTCTTCTTTTCCCTCAAGAGAAACGATAACAATAAGCTAACAAGCTGCTTCCATACAAGGTGCGAAACGACGTTAAATTGCCTGAAACAGAGCGGATATGTCGAACGCTTGCGCGCTGGCTATTGTCAATAGTGTTTGTCGATACTATCGAAGACGATAGTCTTTATCGACATTCGCTAAGTAAATGCCTCCCTTTGCCTTCCTGCTCACCTCTCGTGCTGTTCCTTTTTCGTCGCGCTCCTCCCAAGGTAAACACACTAAACGTTTGCTCAAGTCAATTTAAATTTACCGCGTTCCACTGCTACAGGCCGGGTTCCTCGATGCCAGCGCTGCTGTACGGCGGAGACGCGCGTGAATAGAGGCGCCCTAATTCAACGTTTACAGAACCACATTTAGTTACTTCACGTGCATTTCGAGCAGAACGTACGTGGAACCTATCTAGGGGAACCTTTCGTTGCTGTTGCCGTGTGATTTCTCAAATGCCGCCAGGAGCGCGGGCAACAGCAGGTGACAGTTTTCTGAAGTAGGTGTAGTATGTCATTTGCCATCGCAGAAAGCAAGCACTCATGATTTTTAAATAAAGGAACACTGCAAATATCACTTATGTATTCATGTGTTGCCTTATGTACGCATAATGTCTTGTTCTTGTTGAACAGTGTTGACAGGTATGAACATTGACACCGGACTGACACGTTTAGATTTAGCTGTGGGTATATAAGACTACTGCGCAGATTTTATTTCCCTTTGGCTGGGTGGCTGAATCAAATCACTGACACAAAACAGACGACAGACAGAACAAACTGTCTGGGTTTAAGTAGCCCAGGAAAGACAATCGCCTTTACAAATGCCATAGAGTACTCAAAATGACGCATCCCGCCGTGCAATAGTACAAAACTGTCATTACGACGCTTTCGGTGCTCTGAGCACTGCGGCAGTGTGCGAGTTCAATTGCCGCGCTTTGTTTAAAAGCAAGAAGCAGGCGCTTAAGGGTCTTGAGCCCGCGGCGTCTTTGACGCAGTTTTACGCGTTTCCCCATCATGTACGTAGTCGCCGCTACGTAATACATGGGAGCCCAGCCTGTAAATGCCGCTGAGTGAACATCAGACAGAAGCCATAATCAAGGACACGATAAGATTTCGGGCAAGTTTTCAATAATCGTGTTTATATTACGCGTGCTTTTCGAAAACGGAGTTTACCTTTTGTGATCTCATTAAAACAAACTGTCGAGATCCCCAGGAAATAAGGTGGTCAAGCGAATGCGATTGCATGTTCAAAGACAGCATTTAAAACGATATAAGTAACGCTAGCATTACGAAAGGCGGCAAAAACATCAGAGATCTATGAAATTTATAAAACTTTTGTCGATTGCACGATTAGAGTAAAACAGTTGTGGCGAAGCTCAAGAACACAATTCGGCGACTTTGGTGGAAATTTTAAATTTGGTCAAAGAAACGTCGTCGTATGAGACAGCACGTGGTAGCTATTGAAATGACTCTAGTATATTCGCTGAAATATTCTCTATAAGCTCCAGTTTCTTGGCATTGTCACGGCATGCAGTACTAGAAATGAAGAATGCATGGCCTAAATCAGTTGTAATACATACTCTGAAGGCCACTTCTTAATTGGCTAAATGATTGGGAAATGTTTTTCCTTTAAAGTACTCCGCGTTTTTTGCCGTCAGCAATGATATCTACTCTCTCAGTCTAATGTTACCTGCCCGTCGGGTAGCAATTACGATATAGTATATTTAAAACTGGGGTCTCACGTAACGATTTGAAGCCAAACTTAAATCGGCACAACGGGCCATGGATCGCCGAATGCTAGGGGTCACGTTGAGGGAGAGGAAAACAGCCGCATGGATTAGGGAATCGACCAAGTGGGAGGACGTCCCAGTTCAAATTAAGCGAAATAAATGGTCATGGGCTGGTCACGTAATGCGAATGAGGGACAAGAGGTGGACCACCCGTTTGACATACTGGCTGCCAATAGACAGCGAATGCACTAGAGGTCGGCCGAGAACTCGTTGGGAGATGAGCTACCAAAATGTCGGTGGAAAACATGCACTCAGCCTGCACTAGATAGGCGTGGCTGGAAATCTTTGGGAGAGGTTTTCGTCCTGCAGTGGACGCAAATTGGGTGATGATGGTGGTGATATTTAAACTAACACAAATGAAGGCAAAACAGTATTTAGAACGCGCTGCAAAGAAAGATTTCCTGAATTCTAAAGTAGAAATTTTAAAACAACGTGCAAACTATTATAAACCCAAGTTACATAATTTATGTAGCTATACGTTTTTTGGATATACGTAACATTAGTAAAGGTTACAGACAAGTTTTAAATTGTGCATTTACAGTAGTCGTCAGATTCTTACGAATGAAGGTTCGTTGTTTTTACGAACATGGAGACATCAATCCCGCTGCTGACACATCTCAGCGGTAAGGCTAACAAACCAAAAAAAAGTTCCCCGCATCTGGTCTATTGGGGAAACATAGACTAAAGTTTCCTGTATTATGCTTACAAATTGCCCCACATACAATGAGTATAGATTCGCAGGCTTACTACCTTAGACTTGGGTTTGTTCAGGCGTAGTCGATAGCAAGGAATAGAGATCGATCTAACGAAACCCTATATTACGAATTTACCGATCTAATGAACAAAATCTGGGTTCGCCCGCAGGTTCCTCTTCGGTTCAATGTTATTACGAATTCAAACTAACGAAATATATTCAGCACTATTTCCCATGTAACGAAGCATTTCGTGAAACAGACATATTTAAAAAAGAGCAATTTTAATGTGTTGTGCCTGAACGCTAATAAGACTATCGAGCGGCGTTAGAAAAAAATGAGGCATCTAGTTATGTTTTTATGCGGCTCTACAAGATCAATTCAGCAACCCATGAGCGCAGACGAGGGCATCCCGGCCAACACTTTTCCATAATCTTGAAGGGGAAAGACTTCGTCTGTATACTGCAATGCGACTTCGTCTGTAATTGCACCGAAGAAAAATAACCTCAGGACCATCCCGCAAGAGAAATTGGAAGAAGCCCGGTTTACATTCTTCAAGAATATCAGATACATCCAAGAACGTGCCGCTCATCAGGGAAGGAATACAACAAAAAGCGCCGTGTTTCGCACGTTTCTTCGGGTTCGACGACTTCACGTCAAACCCCGACTCACTTTTTGTTTCACCGCTGACTTCAGCGCATTGCTAAATTATCCGCAGGCGAACGCCGCGTCTACCGCAATTACGAGGTCATTGTAGCTGCTGCAGTGCGCTTGCCCTTAAACATCCGATTTATGGGTTCAACTGTTTTAAAAGGACTGCTCCGATTTTACCAAGTTCTTGATTGAACTTAATGATTCGCTGTTCCCGGTGATTTAGTTAAACCGGGCTGTATAACCGTATCACAATTTGTAGCAGGGATGCTCGTTCGCGTAACAGGGCTTGGCTGGCGTCGGCCATTTGAAGTGAAGGGGTCTAGCTAGCAGAAAAAAACCCTTTTCTTTGGTGCTCTATTTGCATTCACATGAACAAGTCAGCAATATCGCGCAGACCATAAGCTCTCTAGCATGAAATTGAATCACTGTTAGTGCAGTAGGGGCAATTTGACTCTATCAGACATCAAATGAAGCTACGCAGCTCAGAACTTCGCGTCCATGGGTCACGGAAGCGTCCGCGCACTCGCTATCGGCGTCAGCTATGTATCTTACCTGCCGGAAGTTTTTTCCCGCATGTTATATTGACGGATGGCAAGCGGCGGCGATGCCAACGCTGACTCTTGCCATCAAAAACAAAACAAAATATGTAGGAATCTGCATTTTGAAAGAATAATTATGACCGCAGCCACAATAGCTCTCGCGCACCAAAGTGCGTCGTGTAGCAATAATTGCCGCTCCTTGTTGTGATATTTCAAACTGAACATCGCACTATCGGTAGGGAATAGCAGGCCGAATCGATCTGTTCTTTGTCTCATGGTACCAGGAAAACAATATTCAGTTATTTGCCGGGCCATCCCAGTGAATAAGGCAGCCTATGTAAGTGCTTCTTGATTTCGTCACGAAATTTTTTATCACTGGAAGAAAATAGAACGATTTCCCTGAAGGTTTTCTTCTGAAAAGTGAAGTGAGTCTTGAAGCAGCATCTTTGCACGTTTGCCTTGTTGCCTAGATCCGTGGGACGAGGGAAAGGCTATGGCGGCCACCACTAGTTTGGTATTTGCTTGCAAGGAGGTGGTGCACGAGGTGAATGCACCCTCATCAATGATAAAGGTAAGTTTTACGATTTGGTGGCAACGCCATATGCATTGCCCCCTGCTAAGTGCAGCAGCGCTTGTACTTCTTGGTCTTCATGGGGAGAACATTTGTTTCGGCATATTTACGGCATCTTGCCATTCCGCAGGTGCAACTCGATCAGTTTTCCCCCACGGATTTTAAACATTTCTTCGTTTACCGTATAAAAAACTGAAATTCTCTCCATCAGGCTGAACACGAATGGGAGCACTTGGAATGGCATAGGGACATTCATTTCTTCAATTCTACTTGGAAGGCGAAGTCCTTTCAACTTTGTTTTAAGGCCGCGTTGTGAGGTACAGAAAATCCTTTCGAAGTTGAGAAGTTCAAACGCCCGCTATGAAAGAGAGCAGCAGACCCGGGAAGGGATAAAATAAAGAGCGACATACAGTAGGACGTTGTGGATGCGGCTTCCACACGTCAACGGTTGGGCTCACGGCTTCGCTGAACAGTGCTATGGGGAAGGACGCCCCAGGTCCTAGTCGCGGCCTGTGAATACCGAGAAACTACACCATGGTGGAACAGAATAAAGCAGCTCAAAATGCCACTCGTCCTATTCGTTTTCGGAAGACAGATGCTGAAAATGAAGGTGCTGCAGTGACCCAATGACAGCATCCTGAATTTTCAATATAAGGTTCAACAGCAGGTCAACAAAAGCTATAAGTAGGCTTTCGTCCTCAGGTATTTGAGAAAGTTCTAAGCATCACCGTGATTTTTTATTTTCAACGTGTTGTTAGAAAAAGCTCGAAAGAGATGATCATAAATTAATGTTTTTTGTTCTGTTTCAATGAGTCACAACACAATATTGGTTATTTCAGCAGTGCAACACCACATAGGGGGTGGTAGTTAGGGGGCGGTACTGATGATGATGATGATTGGGGTTTTTTGGCGCAAGGCCAGCTGGGGCAAAGAGCGCCAAGCAAAATTATATAAGAGAAAACAGTGGCTACTAAAATGTGTAAGCCAGAATAACAGTAAAGTCAAATAAAACCAGTGGAGATGGCTGGTGTATAGGGCCAGCGTTGATTACGCATGATAGGATATGAGGTTTAAAAAATTAACATCAGACAAATATTTAAAAACGCGTTTCACAGAGACGATGGCATTGTCACCCAAAAACAAGGAAGGGTGTTGCGGAATGTGTTGTCTGTATAGTTCCTTGAAGTGTTTGTGTCTTGTTGTGTCGAGTGCCTTGCATGTAATAAAGATGTGGACTACGGATAGGCCCTCCCCACACCTGCTACACATGGGTCTTGGAGAGCCAGTGAGCAGGTGTGAGTGTGTTGCATGTGTATGGCCTATCCGCAACCTAGCTAAGGTAACTTCAATGTGTCTGTTGTGTGAGTCAGTAGTGTATGCTCCCAAGTGTGGTTTTATTACGTGTAACTTGTTATCTGTCTGTTCAGTCCAGTGTATTTGCCAGGCGTTGCGAAGTTGGTGTCTAATGTGTGGCTTCATGTCTGTGTACGGCACTGTTGAGATGTCCACTGTATTCAAGAGTGTAGCAGCAGTGGCCATTTGATCTGCGGTTTCATTCCCGGCTATTCCACAGTGGCCAGGAACCCAACATATTGTTATTTCAAGACTTGAGGCGTATGCCGACATAAGGGACTTAAAAACAAGATTGATTACATAATTTTTTGAGCGTTTTCTTGACAAAAGTGCACGTACAACACTAAGAGAATCTGTAAACACTATGGACTTTGAAATGTGATGTTGAACGATGTGATGTAAAACAAGTAAAATGCCGTGTGCTTCAGCCGTAAAAATGCTGTTGTGGGAGTTCATTCTTTTACACACGCTGAGGTTCGGCCCATGCGCAGCACAAGACACACCCGTAGCTGTCTTTGATGCGTCGCAGTAATACTCTGCGCACTGATACTTCTCCTTCAGGAAGAGGAAATGCTGAATAATGGCTACCCTTGGTGCCCTGTTTTTGTCAAATTGCAGAAAGGACAAGTCACAACAAACTGCCCGGAGTTGCCACGGCGCAATAAAATCAGTAATGGGTGTGTTGTGGATATGTGAAAATGACACAGACAGCTCAGAAGCTTCTGCTCTCACTCTGAGAGGGAACGGAATGGAAATAGATGGACGATTTGCAAAGAGCTGCTCTGATGATGCATCATGAATGGTTGGATTAAAAGGATGATTTGCCATAGACATGATTTTAGAGGCATACAACAAGTTGGTGTATGTCCTCTGGTAATACAGGGACCATTTGTGACACTCTGCATAGAGGCTTTCAACGGGGCTAGTGCGAAAAGCACCACAGGCAAGACGAAGCCCCAAATGAAGCACCGGGTCAAGCATTTTTAGCGCCGTCTTCGTCGCGGACCCATAAACAACACTGCCATAATCCAAGCGAGATCCTACCACTGCAGTGTAAAGCCGCAGGAGGAGCTGCTTGTCAGCACCATAAGATTGGTGTGACAGGACTTTAAGAATGTTCATTGTTTTTAGGCATTTGTGTTTCAGGTGTTTCAAGTGAGGGATAAATGTGAGTTTACTGTCGAATATTTATCCCAAAAACTTCTGTTCCCCTCTGACAGGGATTACTACACCATTAATAGAGATATCAGGGACCGCATGAATGCCGCGCTTCCGAGAGAACACAACACAAGTACTTTTTACAGGGTTCAGTTTAAAACCATTTGTGTCCGCCCAGCCAGCAAGTTTGTTCACCCCAAGCTGGACTTGGCATTCACAAATTGAGAAGTTACACGACTTAAAAGATATTTGGACGTCATCTACATATACAGAACAGGAAATGGTTGGTGGCAATGCCTTCCGGAGCGAGTTCATCTTAACAATGAATAGTGTGCAGCTCAGGACACCGCCTTGAGGAACGCCATTTTCCTGCACATATACATTGGAAAGTGCACTGCCAACCCTCACTCGAAAGGTCCTTTCCGACATGTAGCTAGCGAGGGTGTTCAGCATGTTGCCAGAGACACCAAACGACTTGAGGTCACTCAAGATGCCATACCACCAGGCATTGTCATAGGCCTTTTCCATATCAAAGAAGACTGTTATGCAAAACTGATTATGGATAAAGGCATCTTTTACATATGATTCCAACGCAACCAGTTGATCGTTGGTGGATCTCCCAACCCTGAAGCCGGCCTGGCAGCTGTCGAGAAGACCATTGTACTCTAAGAAGTACATGAGTCTCCTATTGATCATCTTCTCGAACAGCTTACACAGGCAGCTTGTGAGGGCGATGGGAGGATAACTTGCGGGAGAGGAAGGGTCCTTCCCCTCTTTCAGAAAGGCCACTACGATGGCCTCCCTCCATGACCCTGGGAGGTGCCCCGAAAGAAATATTTTGTTGTAGAGGTGAAGGAGGGTTTCAAGTGTGTCTGTGTGCAGGTGTTGGATCATAGTGTATGTAATGTTGTCTGCACCTGGAGCTGAAGGTTTACAAGTACTAAGTGCGATCTTCAGCTCATGCAGTGAAAAGGGGGTGTTATAGGATGAGGTCGACTTATTACTGTCTCGCAAGGGCTTCTTCTCACAGGATGTTTTGTGTTTTATGAAAGTGTTGGTGTAGTGCGCTGAACTGGACACATGTTGAAAGTGTTGTGCGAGTGTGTTTGCCTGGTCTTCCAGTGTGTCCCCTGTTGTACTAACCAGGGGCAGGCTGTGTGTCTGTTGTCCTTTTAGTTTACATATTCGTGTCCATACTTTTCGCGTGTCAGTGTATGAGTTGATGGAAGTGAGGAAGGTGCGCCAACTTTCCCTTTTCGCCTCACGACGCACTCGCTTCCCAAAAGCCTTTGCCCGTTTAAAAGAAATGAGGTTATCTGACGTGGGGTACCGGCGAAGGACACCCCACGCCTTATTCTGGGCCTCTCGCGCCCGCCTACAGTCCTCATTCCACCACGGCCTCCTTTGGTTACGCGGAGCGCTGGAGGCGTGGGGAATGGACTTTTCGGCAGCGTCGAGGATGTGCGCCGTGACGAGTTGGGCTGCTTCTTCCACGTGTAGGTGTTTTATGGATGTGTGGTGTAGTTGAGATGTTTGTGTGAATGTGCTCCAGTTTGCTTTTGATTCATTAAACCTTTTATGGGAAGATGGACTGCATGGGCCTTTACCTATATACGTTAGTGAAGTGGGGAAGTGGTCACTACCATATGGGTCAGTGCCCACGCCCCACTCAAGACATGGAAGGAGAATTGCAGAACCAATAGCCAAGTCGAGATGTGAGTATGTATTATGTCCTAAGTTATGGTATGTAGGCTGCTTTTTGTTGAAAAGGCATGCTCCTGAAGATGTAAGAAATTTCTCTATCAGGCGACCTCGGGCATCCGTTCTAGAGGAGCCCCAAAGAGAGTTGTGCGCATTAAGGTCGCCTGTTAGGAGGTACGGTTCGGGCAGCTGGTCAACCAGCGCCTCGAAGTCAGAGCTCGAAAGTGCATAATCAGGACGAATGTAAATGGAGCATACCGTTATCAACCTATTAAAAATTATTGTGCGTATTGCTACAGCCTCAAGGACAGTGTTGAGAGCGATAGGGTGGCATGCTAAGGATTTCCGGGCTATTATGGCTACACCGCCCGAAGAGTGGGTGCAGCCAACCCTGTCCTTTCTGAATACCATGTACCTATTTAAGAAATTTGTGTGCTTGGAATTCAAATGTGTCTCCTGAACACACATTACACTTGGCTGATTAGCATGCAGTAGTTCGTATACATCATCAAGATTTTTAAGAAGGCCTCTACAGTTCCATTGAATTATGTTTTCTCTTCCCATTATTTAGTGTGAGAGCTACTGGAGTGTGTGTGTTTGTTTATGAGTCGTCTTTCGGGGCTGTGACCCTCGCCTTTTTTGGCTTGTCGGGAGGCTTTGGCGTCGGGACGCGTTCCTTGCGCTGCGTTGCAGGCAGGAACGGCCCGACATCCATGTCGTCGTCGGATGTCCGAGGGGTGCCCGACGGACCGGGCCCCCCGGACTTGGCCCCCCCTCGGGAGCCCTTCGTTTGAGCCGCCACCGCCGAGGGCGTCCGGGGCGCCAGAGGTGGCACGGGCGGTGCGGTGGCGGTGGGAACCGGTGCGGGGCCCGTGGTGTCCATCACCTCGGTACCCTCCAACGCACTGGAGGATGGGGAGACAGAGGCGGGAGCGGCACCGGTCTCGACGGAAGAGGTTGCCACCACAACCGCTGCTGCCTCAGCAAGCGGCGTGGTGGCGGGTTGGGCTGCCAGAGGCAACCCAGAGGGGGGCGGCGGAGGGACCAGGTCAGACTCGCTGAACTGGGTCCCTGTGGAAACCAGACGCCGCTCCGCCCCCCGGCGAGCTGCGTCGGCGTACCTCCCCAGAGGGAAAGAGGCGAACCTCTTCCGCGCCTCTGGGAAGGTGATGTTTTCAGTGATTTTGAGGTTGATTATTTTCTTTTCCATCTGGAACCTTTCACACGTGCGGGAGTACGCAGCATGAGGTCCATGACAGTTGCTGCACATTAATTGTTCAGCCTGGCAGTTATCTGTCTCATGATCCTGCGATGAACATTTCGCACACGTTGTTTTTCCACGACAGGAGGTGGTGCCATGCCCGAACCGTTGGCACTTGAAACAGCGCCGCGGGTTCGGGATGTACGGCCGGACAGAACAATGAATGAAACCTGCTTTGATGGATTCGGGGAGTGAGGAACGGTCAAATGTTAAGATTATATGCTTTGTCATTAGTTGCTTATTATCTCGCCGCATGGTGATGCGCCTCACTGCCGTCACGCCCTCGCCTTTCAGACCTTCGAGCAGATCGGCTTCTGTCTCATTTATCAGATCTGGCTCAGAAATCACACCCTGAGAGCTATTGAGGCTACGGTGGGGTGTGACTCTGATGTCCAGATCTGCCATGCGATTCTGGGTAAGGAGGCTTGTGGCTTGCTGGTGAGTGTTCACCTCGACCAGGACTTCACCGGTTCTCAGTTTCTTGGCTTTAAAAGACTTGCCCAGGATGCCTTCAAGGAATTTGGTGATAAGGAACACTGACTGGGAGGAGATAGGATTCGACTTGTCAAGAGATTCAACAATCAAGAATCGCGGATAGTTATCTGGCTTTTGGGGTGCAATTGTTGGCAAGGGTGGGGATGTAGCTTCGGTGCGGCCCCTTCTCGGGGGCCGATCACGTTTGGGGGGGGGGGGTTTGGAAAATGCCATGTGATACATTGGAAAGCAGGGAGACGGGGGTACTTTCTCCTTTGACCTTACCCTGGTAGTCAAAGAGGTCCCGGAGCTCCCTGCCTGGTAGACAGGCAGGGAGCCCATCGGCCGGAGCTTGGCCAAGGCTGCGACGGCCACCGTTTACGGCTTCTACCCTTCACCTTTAAACACCTCGCCACGGTTGGACACGGCTCATGTTGGGAGCTCGGGGTCCGCGGTGTCGCTGCTCACCGTCACCATGAATACTCAAGGTGCCCCGTGCGGGGAGGGGGCGGTACTCTCCATTAAAAAGAATCTAAGGCACTGTGTCAGTTCATTCTTGCTCTCGTGAGTAGCATGTTCAGAAAGAAGGGAAGGAAACAGCAAAATGTAGACAGTATGCATTGCCGTACTGATAGAGTTCGCTCTTCATGAGGGCCTGAGTTGTGGCGCAAGTATAATTTACTGTTATCCAGCGAAGTGCTTCTGTGTTAGTACCCGGTCCGAGAATCGGTAGCCACAAAGTGAACGCCATGTGCCTTAAAAATGGTGGTAGCTAGGAGATGGGGATAGCTATGATAGTTACAAAACAAATTCTGTTTAACATAACATAAACTTCTAACACAAAAGCCGATATTCAGTAGCAGTATTTGAAGCTATAATAATAAATATATGCGTACAAATTCAAAGGTTGTTTGCAATTTCTGTGTTAAACAAGCGCTTCCTATCGTAGTTCCGCCAAATGTGTTAGGTCGCCTTGCGGCATTACGTTAGGTTGAGAAAAATGCACCTGTTTCTATAGTGGCACCTAACGCTTTTTTACACTACGTATTAGGTGTCGTTTATTTCTAAATAGCAATATCAAACAGAGTCGTGGCAATTTGTGTAAGCTAAGCGAAAACCTTGGCGACGTTTTTTTTTTCTCAGACGTTAATGTGTATACCTCCAAGGTAACTTTGTAGGACACGGCGAATTTACAAAAAATTCTCGAAGCCGAAGAGAACGTCACGCAAAGACCTTCGAAAGCATGCAGGATAAGCAAAAAATTAAACCCACTTCCACGCTGTCTCACATTGGCCGAAACAGCGGAGCTGTGGTTGTCTTGTGTCCGCTGGTACGTCAACGTGCGCTCGCCCGAGAACAGCAGCGTCGTAGCCGCGCAAATTCCATTGAGTTTCATACTAATATATACTGGAGGGAAATCTGGCGCCACTGTCTAGGGGAGCTGCGCTTCAGCGAGCGTTCTCTCATATACCGGGAAGGCACGTTCCACTTGTCCTTGGCATGGCTCATGAACAGGCTGTAAAGTTGGCTCTGGCTGCAAAAAAGCAACAATATTACTGCAGAAGGTTTATGAAATTTGTTGTGTTATTATGAAATTGAAATTCCAAAAAGATTAATTTGTGAGTGATAATTTAGAAGCTTCATGAACGATGAACAAGAAAAAACGGCTACCCTTTTTTGTTGATTTTCGCTTCGAGACAAAAAAGACGCCGTATGGCTAGCTATGCCAAGCAGGCGAGGAACGTCGCTGGCGGCAATGGCGCCGCCCAAGGCGGTACGCGACTGCAGCGACCGATTTCCCTCTAGTATATGTTAGTACGAAACTTTATGGTAAATTCTATGGTTCGGGCAAAGTAATCGGCAAATAAACGTCCGTGGTCAGACCTCCCACTCCTCTCCCTCTTTTAGCAAGAGGGAGACGAACCCAGTTCCGCGAGACCACTGTGGTTCCTATCGGTAGGTCTGCAAACTTATTTTTTCGAGGTCGCGCGCGCGTCTGGTAACCTGCTAGCACACCAGCGTGACGCACGACCTACCAGAGTTACTCAATATATACAGTTGCTAAACTCCGCTTCAGAATCCGGGCGGCGCTAGCCCCCCTGCTCCGTGGAAGCTGAGCGGCAAGTCAACGCGCGCGGCATCTAGGAAATAAAAACTGAACTTGGCTAGTTTGTTATTATTCAAAATTGTTTCTGTAAAATAAAGATTGCTTTTAAAATTAAAATACATTAGTTACGTGAAATTTCCTTGTGTTTTTGCGGATTTACGTTTCATGACTTCCGGCCGCAGCCGCAAGCACTTGAGTACTACTTCAACGGCCTGCCGACAGAGGACAGGCTAGTCAACTTGCCCCGCGCTTGCCCCGGTGCAGGGCGGCAACCGAAGACCGGCTTTTCATACATGAGGCCTATGGGGGGTTTCGCAACTGTATATATCCAGTAACTCTGCGACCTATGGCATACTTAGGAAAACGCTCGACCCGCAACATATCCACTGTAAAAAAATTAGCAGTGGCTTAGCCCGGTCATGCCAAAATACAGGTAGCGTGAGCTAAGGTTCAGCTGGTTATTCTTAGTTTTCGTGATTGTATATATAGGATTAGCTGATTATCATGCTTACTGCTGCTAAAACGATTTCCGATCCAATCCAGTAAAGTCCAGCCCAGTAAAGTCCTGGTTAGTACAGTCTGGTACACTCCAGTCCAGTCCAGTCCAGTCCAGTCACTGCTCCTTGCGCATGCGTAGCACGGCTCTCCAAGAGCCACACGAAACAGCTATCAAGCGGCTCCGGCGCACCGTCAGGCTTGGCTACTGCGCAAAGGAGGCGCGCAGCTGGGAACGCACCGGCGCCAGTGCGTCTGCCGCGGCTATGACGTCACTCCTCTGGAACGCGCAGGCCGGCGAACGTGCAGACCCAATTCTCTACACACCCGTACTCCAGTCCAAATCCAATCCCTGGTCAGCACTACAGGGGACACACTCAAAGACCAGGCTGACACACTCGCACAACACTTCCAACACGTGTCCAGTTCAGCACACTACACAAACACTTTCCTGAAACATAAAGCCTGTTGTGAAAAGAAGTCCCTACGCGACAACAACCAATCACAGACTTCTTACAACTCCCTGTTTTCACTACATGAGCTGAGGGCTGCTCTAAGCACGTGTAAACCCTCAGCTCCAGGCCCAGACAACATTACATATACAATGATACAGCACTTACACGCAGACACTCTTGTAACACTCCTTCACCTCTACAACAAGATATTTCTTTCGGGGCACATTCCAAAGTCTTGGAGGGAGGCCATAGTTGTAGCATTCTTGAAAGAAGGGAAGGACCCTTCCTCTCCTGCTAGCTATCGACCCATTGCCCTGACCAGCTGCCTGTGCAAGCTTCTCGAGAAGATGATAAATCGCAGGCTTGTGTACTTCCTTGAGTGCAACGGTCTTCTCGAGAGCTGCCAGGCAGGCTTCAGGGCGGGGCGATCAACGAACGATCAACTCGTAGCTCTTGAAACATATATAAAGGATGCCTTTGTGCATAAGCAATTTTGTCTGACGTTGTTTTTCGACATAGAGAAAGCCTATGACACCGCTTGGCGGTACGGTATCCTCAGTGACCTAAAGTCAATCGGTGTTGCGGGCAACATGTTGAACATCCTTTGTAGCTATATGTCGGAGAGAACCTTTCGCGTCAGAGTTGGTCGTGCACTGTCAAATGTTCACGTGCAAGAAAATGGCGTGCCGCAAGGTGGAGTGTTGAGCTGCACTCTCTTCATAGTAAAAATGAACTCTCTTGGAAAGGCACTGCCACCTACAATCTCTTATTCCATGTATGTAGATGACGTGCAGATATCTTTTAAATCATGTAATATGTCCATCTGCGAACGTCAAGTCCAGCTCGGCGTCAAGAAACTTGCCGGCTGGGCTGACAAGAATGGCTTTAATCTTAATCCCGCGAAGAGCTCTTGTGTTCTATTCTCCAGGAGGCGTGGCGTCCACCCGGACCCAGACATCACTCTTGCGAATGTGCCAATTCCTGTGAACAAGGAACACAAGTTTTTAGGTATTATATTCGACGAAAAACTTACATTCATCCCACATATGAGACAGCTCAAATGCAAATGCTTAAAAACAATGAATATTCTTAAGGTCCTCTCACATCGATCTTATGGGGCCGACAAACAACTCCTGCTGCGCCTGTACACAGCGTTGGTGGGGTCTCGGCTCGACTACGGCAGTGTCGTGTATGGGTCGGCGACAAAGACCGAACTGAGAATGCTCGACCCAGTGCTGCATCTTGGCCTTCGCCTCTCATGTGGCGCATTCCGCACTAGCCCCGTTGAAAGTCTTTATGTCGAGTGCGACAAATGGTGCCTAGGGCATCAGCGGGAGTATGTTGACCTGTTGTACGCATCCAAGATCGTGTCACTGACCAACCATCCTTTTAATCCCATCATGAACGATACATCAAATTCACAACTCCTTTTAAACAGGCCATCTATTCCCTTACCGTTCTCTCTCAGAGTTAGGGAGGAGGCTTGTGCTTCTGCACTCAATGTCCCTCTTTCAGACACGCACAAGACACCCATTCATAATTTTATCGCACCATGGCATCTTCGTTCTGTAACATGCGACCTGTCATTCATTCGTGTAGAAAAAAATACGGTACCCAGGAATGCAATTCTGCAGCACTTCCTGTTCCTGCAGGACAAGTACAGGTGCGCAGAATTCTATAGCGACGCGTCCAAAACTAATTCTACTGCCTCTTGTGCAGCGCACGGACCAAATTTTAGAGTTATCAAAACAATGAATTTTCACCGCAGTATTTACACGGCAGAAGCGTATGGCATTTTACTCGTGTCAAATCACATCCTCGAACATAAGATTCCAAAGTCCATCGTCTACACAGATTCTCTAAGCGTTGTGCAGGCATTGTCATCAGGAAGGTCGTCAAAAAACTATGTAATCAATGTTCTTTTAAAGGTCATAATGACTGCATATGCTTCAGATTTAGAAATAACCATATGCTGGGTACCAGGTCACTGTGGGATCCCTGGCAATGAGACCGCTGATCAAATGGCTAGTGCTGCTGCTCTCATGACCACACTTGACATAACAACAGTACCTTACACCGACCTAAAGACACACATCAGACGACAGCTTCGTAACACATGGCAACTACATTGGAGTCAACAGACAGACAACAAACTACACGTAATAAAACCACAACTGGGACGCTACATAACTGACTCACACAACAGATACACTGAAGTTGCCCTGGCTAGGCTGCGGATAGGCCACACACATGCGACGCACTCCCACCTGCTCACTGGAACTTCGGGACCCACGTGTAGCAGGTGTGGAAAGGGCCTATCCGTAGTCCACATACTAATCACATGCAGAGCACTTGACACAACACGACACAAACATTTCCCTGAATTATACAGACGACACATTCCTTTGCACCCATCATATTTTTTAGCCGACGAACCAATGTTTTCAAGCCAACGTGTTTTTAAGTTTTTAGCTGAGGTAAACTTCCTGCAGCTCTTGTCATATCATGTGTAATCACCCTGGCCCTATACACCAGCCATCTCCATTGTCTTGTTTTGCATCACCTTTACTTTCAGTTACATGTTTTAGTACTTACGGTGTGATGAAAACTCAATTACTTCTTCTTTGGCGCTCTTTGCCCTCGTTGGCCTTGCGCCATAAAACACCAATCATCATCTTCATCATCATCATCATCACCACCAAATCCAATCCAATTTAATCCAATCCAATTCAATCCAATGCAATCTAATTCTATCCGATTTAATCCAATCCGATTTAATTCAATTCAACCCAATTCATGCTCCTTGCGCTTGCGCAGCACGGCCCTTCAAGAGAGAGAGAGAAACAACTTTTATTGAACCGAGCTACTACGACGTCTTCTTAGACGCCGTCGATGAAAGTGGTTCCCTCTCCACGGGACCCATATGCTTCTCTAGCCGCTTGGCCCCTGGAGATCAGGACGAGCTGGTCTTCCAGGGCGGGGCTGGTTAACAAGGTCTCCCATCGCTCGGTAAGGGTGGATGATGGATGGGGTGCGGTAGTGGGAAAGGTAAGAGGTAGGGGGATTGGCTTGTAGAAATCGCATACTCCACTGACGTGTTGGAGCGTGCCTAACTGAATCTTGCAAAAATTGCATTCCTTGTCGTACTTTTCCCGGTACATCTTGTTTTGAAGGTAAGGGTGCGGGAAGGATCCTGCTTGCATCTGCCTGTACATTGCTTGCTGTTCTCTGCTAAGCGATTTGTGAGGATCGGGGTAACGTCGCCTCTCCGTCCTGTAGTGGTTCGTAATGTCCTTATAACTAATTATGGACTGTGGCTCACCTTCCTCTACCCGGTGTTCCATCTCTCGGGCGAACTGGTGGGCAAGTTCGTTGCCTTCCAGCCCAGAGTGAGCCAGCGTCCATATCAATTCAACATTATTTCAGATATGTCGCATTTACTGTTGAGATTACCTAGTGCCGCAAGAGACACCCACCCTTTTCTATAGCTGTTATACGCCTTTTGGGAGTCGGTGACAATTCTTCCTACGTTGGGCTGCGCGAGCGCCAGCGCTATTGCGGCTTCTTCTGCCACCTCCGGAAAAGATGTCTTGATGGAGGCGCAGGGTACGAGCACATCCCGCGTGTAACTGTCAGCGTGGCTTTCGAGGAAAACTTGGGTAACGAAGCGTCTGTGAAGAGAGTGACCCCCTCTTGCTCTTCTTCTATTTGACCCACAGTCTTCGTCAAGGCCGCTATCTGAGATGTTCTGCGGCCGTCGTTACGACCCGGCCTCATGTTTCGAGGCAGAGGCTTACTATTGATTTTATGCGCTCATAACCTGGGTAACGGCCCAGTTTCCTTCCGGTCTGCCTCTTGCCAGCCCAACTTGACAAAAACACGACGTCCCGCCGACGTTTGAGAGAGCCTAACTCTTTGATTAGACAAATGAGCTTCTATCAACTCTTCAACGACGTTGTGCTTCGCCATGCCGAGAAGCTTGTCGGTCGACGAATGCTTCGGCAGGCCCAGTGCCATCTTGGTTGCCTTGCGTATTATGACGTTCAACTGGTCCCTGTCTTTTTTGAGTAGATTGAGGTACGGCGCAGCGTAAACTATGCGCGACGTGACGAAGGCCTGGACAAGCGTCAATGCATCGTCCTCCTTCAATCCTCGTCTTCTGTTCGTGACTCTTTTGACCATATTCAAAATTTGTTACGTAGAAACCTTGATTTTGGCGATCGATGCCCCCGCCTTGCCGTTGTTCTGGAAGATGACACCCAGGATACGTGCTTGCGTGCTGGCGTTATGTTCGTCCCGTCGATGATGATGCGGACGTTCTCTTGTTCCCCTTTCTTTCTTCTTGGCTTGATGACGAGCAACTCCGACTTCTGTGGCGAGCAACTGAGGCCGCACAATTTAGCGAACTCGTGCACGGTCTCTGCGGCTCTCTGTAGGGTCTCCTCTATCCAACTCTCCGACCGTGCCCTCGACGTCCACACAGTGATATCGTCGGCGTATAGAGCGTGATCTAAGGTCCACGCGAAACTTCTCAACCTCGGCCAGTGTAGCTTACGCTACAAAAATTCGAAGCCTTTTTCAGGAGAAACGTGCTTACAACGCGAAGGTTTCTCTAGGCGAAGCGAGTCAAATCAAAGTTTAAAATCTACCCTCCCAAAGTCCGAAACAAACTGCTCAAGTCCAAAGCAGAAGTCCACTTCAACTCGGCCAAAGTCCACAGCCAACGCTCGAGCAAGGAACCGGAAGGAGATGCTGAGCGATGCGCTGCCATTTAAAAACGGCAAGCGAGTCTCGCAGGCATATATGAGCGAGGACGTTCAGTGTTTGCGCTAGCGCAGGTTAGTATTCTTTTCCTTGTCGCAAAGCTTGTTCATATGCTGCAGGAGCCTCATTGTGCGCGTTCTGATTGCAAGTTCTACATAGCGTTTTTTGCGACTTTTGTGTGGAGATCTTAAAGGGAATCTATGAGCAGGAATAATTTGAGGCGTTTTTTTTTTCATCCACCTAACACAAAATTGAGAAACAAGCGGAAGTTTGTTACTGGACCTAAATGCCATCAAAGCTATTATTTGGTATATTTTACATGTGAGCTAGCAGAAGTTTATGGCCACAACTTATTAAAAATTATACCGTTAATTTGAGCAATATTGGGCTGATAAGTTTGAATTTTCCTTATAATAAATTAAAACACTTCAGATGAAGCGGCATTCTTGATGAAAACATCATTTAAATTGACTATCAAGCATGGCGCGATTGAGCTTTGGAGGAAAAGGCATTAAAAATATTTAGCATGGCTTCAAGAACCCTAGAACTATACCAGGGGAGCAGGTGAGTCCTCTTGGCACCATTACGAGCTCTTTCGAATTTTTCACTAGGATAATTTTCTTCCGCATCCCTGAAAGCACTCATTAAGTAAGCAAGCTATTTATTGCTTTGCCATAAATTTCCAAAACGCTTCCCAAGAAGGCTGCTCATGTCTTCTTTATCTTAATGGAGTGGTTCGTACTGTCACAGGAATGGGGGGGAGGGAGATTTTCCAGTACTTGTAAGAGGCGTCTTTTTACATAGGTACTAAAACGGTAAATATGGGAGTAAACAAATAAATATAACTGGAGCTATTTCTTAAGGACGGGTAAGAGGAAATGAAATGTTTGTTTGACATCGCTTAGTTCCATTTCGTTCACTTTTTCTTCCGTTCACTTCGTAATTGACATCTGGAGTCAGATATTTCGCCGATCTCTTAATGGCCGTCTGAATTCACAATATGGGAGGTCCGAAAAGCAAAAAAAAATTCCCGAAAACACCCTCGAAATAGTCTAAAAAAGTCAAGCCAAAGGCAAACTCTCATTGGGCAAAAGGATTTGGCTCATTTTCGATACGAACTATTATCTGCGTACACATTTTCAGGGCGTTATCCCAACTATTTTCCGGCCACTCCATTTTTTAGGGAAAAACTGCCGAGTTGTTCTTGTCAGTGCAGTTTTATCGAACTCAGTTTCGGTTTCTGCATCTGGCGCATTTCGAGAAAAGACGCCTAATTTGTTTCTATTATTACTGTGTAGGGGTGCTGGGCTAACGCATTGCTTTTTACACCAACTTGTCTCTCTTTTTTCTGGTTTCAATTGATGACTGATTGATTATACGGTTTAACGCGCCGACGCAACGAAGGCGATGAGGCAGGCCGTAGTGGAGGGCTCTGGATTAATGTCGACCACCTGGGGATCTTTAACGTGCGCCGAAATCTCGCACACATGGGCGTTTTTGCTTTTCGCCTCCATCACAAAAGCGGCCGCCGCGGCCGGGAATCGTACCCGCGACGTCGTGTTTAGAAGAGCAACGCCTTAGCCACTGAGCCACCGCGGCGGGTGGTTTCAAATGACGCGTGCTCCACTTCTACTAAACGTTATTCAAGAGCGAATAACTTTTCATTTACCTTTTCTACTTGTCTCCACGATTAAAGCTAGTACAAAGCCGCCATGGTGTTTTTAAGGGAGGTTTTCGACACTTCTCACTTTCTTACTGCGAGGTTTTCCCTGCAGCATCTGTTTACCCTTCTATAGGAAGGCTTTGATTAACACTTTAATAGAGAGTTTGTTCCCAGTGTCGGTTTATTGGCAGCCCTACATTGGCTGCCATAGGATACGCATGAAGCGCTTTTGAAGCGCGTCATGCGTATGTGTATTCCGCCGAATGCAGACATTTTTCCTTAAGCTGCATACACCAGAAATTGCACTGAAAACGTGGTTGCGCAAAATAGGAACGTTTATTCCTTGGTCCTACTATTGCCGTTTATGTAATGAATCTGAAACCATTCATCACTGCCGTTTTTCGTACCGGGAAGCGGTGTTTTTTCTGGAATCATTTGCAAGGAACTGTTAAAAAGGACATGGATGTTACTCCTTATACAATTATGTTCTTGCCTTTTAGAGGTACTAATGGTGTGCCCTATGATAGATTTGCTGTGAAGGGATGGTGTAGATTCCACAAGTGCCAAATGACTGACCGGGGTGCGGAACCCCCTCGCCCAACGGAATCCATTTTTCTGGAGCAGGCTGCGTTAGTGCGGAGCATTTATGCGGAACAAAGTGACTCACCAGAGTGACTGCCTCTTGTGGATGTGTATGTCTGCTTGCCAGGGTTTTGACGGACGACTTCACTCCACGGGAATCGTTTGTTTCATGTTCACATCATCACCTCATGTGCCCAAGTTGGTTTTCCTGCAGGGCGTTTTGGTTTCGAAAGCACCATCAGTTAGACCACGAAAGGTTCGCTTTATAACTTGCATTCGGTTGGCTGCGCCAATCATGGTGTATTGTGTTCAACCGTCTCACGTGTTTTACGAAAGCGTTGCATAATACACCATTCCAGGTATGTGCGAGTCACTGGGTATGCAGCACCTTGGCAGAGTGGCAGTGGTAGCTCTCGGGTATCGTCGAACGCCTTAGGGTTGAGGTTTAGGTTTGAGGTCTTGCAGTGCGAATACATCACGTTGGGTGTGTGTAGTTTGTGGATATGTGACACTGCTGTAATAGCAATAGCACCTATAGGGGCGGGTGCTTTAGTTTAGTGCTTCAGGTATGGTTTGAAACTCCCGCCACGCTCCCTGTACCTAGTCCCTGCACCCATACCCTAAACTTAGAAAGAGATGGGAAATCTCGGTCTTAAGCTACATCCTGGAGGATGAACTACGGCAGGTCACCAGAGGCGAGGCGGAGAGACCTGCATATGGACTTCCGTGAAGAAGTTACCGCATCCGTTCAGTGTGGAGGGTGCACTGGAAGGTCCTCAAATAGAGTGCATTTTCTCTCTCTCTCTCTTTCTCCCGGTGCTTACGCCTGAGGTTAGTATTTGAGGCCTTTAGACGCCGACAGTAACCAAAAGCTTCTAGTGCGGAAAGTACTGTGACTACCTTCTACAATGCGTACATGATCACGCCGCTAGATCCGAAGCCCTGAAATTAGGCGTAATGGAGGTTTTAAGTGCGAATGCACTTTATAAGCGACCCCAAACCTTCCACCGCCGGCGGCGGCGGCGGCGTCCGCAGTCCTCCTCTCCCTAGCAACGGCGTGGAGCGGAGAGGAGCGTCGGTAGCAACGGCGCAGTGACGTCACTCACCACGTGACGACATGCCCCTCACCACTCCTCGCGGCGCGACGGCGTGCGCGCGCGCGTCCCTCTCCCTTCCCCGCGCCGTGACGTCACACACTCCACCCCTCTCCCCGGCAGCTGCCGTGCGCCGCTGCGTGTCACTTTCCCTCCCCGCGCCGTGACGTCACGCACCCGCACCTCCTCTCCCCTCGCTCGGCTGCGCCGCTGCGCGCGTCCCTCTCCCCTTGCGCTCGTATCCTCTCTCAGCCACCTGGCTCGGTGCGCTCGGCGCGGCGTGCCCCCCTATATATGCAGCGATAAACTGCCAGACCTCCGTGGGTCGGCTCGCGCGCGCTCTCTCGCTAGTCTCCTGGCTCGCTCTGCTCCAGTTTAGACCGTTCGCTGGCTGGGCGCCTCTCAAGGCGATGTCAGAATTACTACGCCGTGTACTCTCGGCGCAAGAAATGCATTCGCACTTCCTCACGATTCCCTTCGGGGAGGTGGGGGCAATTTTTTAGCATAACCACATGTTTCATCCCCACCTTCGTGTATGTAGCTTATGGACGGGACAATGCGTGAGGGTTTACAAAAAATGCGTAAAAAATTAACCATCAAACCTATAAGGTTGGCCGATGGTGCTTGTGACTAAAAACGCGGAAGGCACGAAGGAAGATGCGAAAGCATTTGAGCGCTGGGCGCTGCTCGTGTGATTCGTTTGCGAAGATTTCACACGCCTCCAGGCCCTTTTACTGTCACATAATGAATCTTGGGCAACTAGTTCGTAAAATGCGAGTGGAACTTTATTGTCACCCTAAGGTCACCCGCACACCCACGTCGAACCCTCCCGGCGTGCTGCCAGCGGTCCCGCTGGACCCTTAGCCACGGCAACTACGTCACACGTCATGTTAGGCCTCAGATGAAGGTAGCAGCTACGCGCGTTTCTTCATCCCGCTGTGCCGGCAGCAGTTGTGCTGTACTCTCATTGCTATGGAGCCACACCATGAGTGTCTGACAGGAGGGACGTCAGGCCACAGCATACCAGTGTTGACAATCAATTCGCATTTGTTTAGCTGCCTACGCAGTTTCTTCGCTACGTGAGTCACCCATGATTCAACACAAAAATGGCGCTTTTGGGCAAGTGCAGCGTCTAGGCCGTTCGCATAGAAAATGCTGTTCTATAACATAAATGAAACGGAGCACGAGTGAAGAAATAGTTCATAGTTCCCCGGTGTTTCTCATAGAGCATTCCGACAAACCGCTTTTTTTCTTCCTCCCTTAACTCAATTGAAACCTGGTACATATGCCTCGTGCGTTGTTATGAAATACGCGTCTTTTGCTACATACTAATCGAAATGAAGCTGTTTTTGCACATTGTACAATACAGGAGGCCACAAGAATATGCGCAGCCGTTAGGCTCTGCTACGCTTTTGCGGACGACTACAAAAATGTGAGTGCGCTTCTTGTGCAAACTCAAAGTTGTGATCAAATAAATTCCAGTTTGCGTGCTTTCACCAGACCGTTCCAGCAGAGAAAAAGAAATAAATACACGTAATATGCTCAGAATATATCTAATTAAATGTTAAGTAGGCGTCATCATGAGTGTTTCGGGAAGTTTTATTGAGGCCTCGAAGCTGACAAAAAGCACAAGCGTACACAGTCATTAGACATTCACTAAGCAGGCGTTGCATATAAAATCCGACTGGTGATAGCGCTGAAAGCCAAGCGTTCTGTTGCTACTGCAGCGTGTTGGAACGATATGCTGCTGGAGAAATAAAAAAGCGCCATAAATAACAGCAGGCAGAGTTGAGGGCGAGTTATGATTAAACGTGGATACAAAAAAAAATCACAAAAAATACAATTTTTGTTGCCTTCAGGCTTCGAGTTCGCGTGAGCTAGCGTGAGCTCACCGTAAAAGGATTTACTTTACACCAAAAAATTTCCGGATTTCTGCCTGCTGCTTCCCTACCAAATTAGTCACTGAAAGGGACTCCGCAGGAATATGGTTACTTACCCCTGTATTCACAAACGTAACTTAACTATCACGTTTGCGTTTTAAACGCTTTTCGGTGCATTAAGCCGTTTCAAGGACCAGATGTATGCTCAAGGCGCCTTTTCGCTAACTTGATGCCTTTATCCGAACTCAAAACTGGTGTGAGGGTGCTAGCTGGGATAATGTATCGAGCGGCGACGTTGCTCGTTCTCGCCGACGAAGACGGGATTTAGAATTGCCAGCTTATCTCGAAAAGAGAAAACTTGTTATTTTCTGGCAGCACAACTCATCAACGACGAACCGATAATAAAAATTGCCGTAGAGTCGCGCGACTACAGGCCGACAGGCAGGCCTAGCCCCTGACCTACACCGCAATCACACTGAAAACATGCGGTAGTTTGAGGTGCGGGCGCAATTCGTTAAAGTAGTGCGTTCTACAGGCGCTTTTTCGGAAAACCAGCAACAGTAAAGAATCATCAGCGTAGCGAATTCATAACATTAAGGTTAACCGCCGCACCGCCTCCGGTACAAAGAGGTCGCAATCACATTGGAAACTGGAAAACTTTGTTAATTGCAGGAATTTGCTACATAGATATTTGTTACATCCAGGTTTGCCTGTACCTGTTTCAAATGTTTACTGTTCTTCATAATTTCGTAATGACAAATCAGAAGCGCCCTCGAATTACTTATTCCGCCTTCAATGCTCCATCGTATCCGAAGGTATGCTGCGACATCGTGAAGTGGACGTCGAGGGGAATGCTAGTTTGGCAGCCCAAGCGAAGCACGAGGGAGCGTCACATTGCACCGAATGCTACGGATATATAAACTCGGCTGCTGCCCCTAAATATTGGTTACCGCAAGTCCCGTGCGAGATACAATGCTCAGAAGTTGCACTGTGGCCGGCACCCCTCACCCTGTTAGCAAACGCCATCTGAATATAAACAGTCAGGGTCAGAGACGAAGAGACACCACTACAAACCAGCGGCTTGACTAGAACCCTCATATATGTCTGAAGTGCTATAAAGCTGTTACGTGTTTTACAGTGTGATTAAGCTTCCGCCTGAAGTGACAGAGCGGACACAGGAACAAACGTAGTTACATACCCATTTATTCCACTACAAATACAAATAGCACGGCCTTATTTGTGGTACTGGTCCATTAACCTATCGTCGCCCAGTTAGGGTTCAAAAGGTTACTAATCCAGTGCAGGTTTGTACTAACTGACTTTGTTGAAAACGGGTTTAAATAAGGGCTACTCGTTCCACGACCTGTTGTGAAGTCCATAAGTGAATTGTTGATCTATACATCTACCGTTAAAACACGTAACTAATAACATGAAACCGTGGTAACGTAACATCTACATCTACCATTTTAACACGTAACACAGATAATACCATCGGTGAGCTGTTGAAAGTTCAGAAAACGTTTATGGCGTCACAGGAGCTAGTATGGTGTGACTGTCGGTCGACGAGAAAAACAACAAACATCTGGCGCGTTGCAATTGTGCCTCTACTCCTGTTCGATCTCCTTACTTTCACTCAAGTGGAAGAATCCTCAATACACAGTGGTAATTGTGTATTTCTTAGTGCTTACACAACGACACGGCTGACGTTGTACCCAGCCAGATGAACAGTTTGCCATGAATTCTTATCTCTTCCTGAGAAAGACAACCTGTTTTGAGGAGGCAATAAACTTGTGGGAACTACTGAATGCAGTTCATGGAATGTTATGTTATGTCATGTTTTGTCTGATGTTATGTTTTGGGTGATGTTCTGCCTCCATGCAGTCCTTAAAAATGACTGTCAGTTGATCGCCCATGTGGTCTCAAGAAATAGGTTCATTGAAAAGCGCTGCCTGCTGGTCATACTTATCTGTGTGTCTTAGGATCTAAATTGGTGCCTCATTGTCAGTATCTCCCGTAAGTCGTGTTCAGTTGGGCTACCACTACTTACTGTTTTTGCAAGCCATCTATGTGGGTCTACGGAGAATCGTGTGCGCATTCAATACTTTCAAGGCTTGCGGCGTTTGTCATGACCATAAAGGTTTGGTCATAACATCACTAGTAGGCTTGCTGTAGGTTAACCATGGTTGATGGCCGTGCGTTTTAATGCAAAACCAATACGTAACATATTGACCCACACGTGCCGTTAGGAACACCTGAACCGCTTCTAAATGGCGAAGAGTATACATAAATTAGAAAATTCAAGTAAAACATTCGAGTTGAAACAAAATTTTTAAAAATGCCGTGGTTGCACGCACTCACACCAATTTTATGGAGACAAAGCTCCCTTCTGCATCAACCGCGCGCTGTAAATGCGAACATATTTGCACCACCAAACAAAACATACACGCTGCTAAGCGCAGACCACGCAGTAAAATTTTGATGCTTCTAGCGCATCACGACTTTTTATAATGTCATGTGCCCCCCCCCCCCCCCTGTTCCCCCTTTACGAAACCCTCTGCCTGAAATGAGCCAGCGATTAAACGTTTTCTCTGCGCAACCGCACAAGGTTCTTGCTTGACCATGGCTGAACTTGAAGGCCGAATTAATGCTACGATGAAGAGGTCGTTTTCCGGGCTTGTAGATGGAGTAATGGCCATTTCGTTCAAAAACTGTTAAACCCGGATTAGAACCAAGTCAAACCCCTCCCCGATGCCACATATGCGTTCTTTTTTACAAAGGAGCAATTTACACAGTAAATAATCTTGCTCCGGCGATACGCACAGTTTCGCACCTCCTAAAACACACATGAAATCCACCCAGGTAATGATAAAAAAGTTTTTCTGGGGTGTTCGCCATGCACACCTCCATAGAGCGCCCAATGTGTGTGCAGCCTCGCTCCAAATCGATGACAGCCCCCTATAAGTTGACCTTGCACCTTGGTTAACACAATATCGGTAAAGGCAAATTCTCCACCAAAATTTTTTTATACAGATTTCGCTTGTGACAGCGCGAGGGCACTTTGTGTGAGCGCCGCTTCACGTGAATCATAATGAGGAGTACAGCTTTAAATGCTCCTTCGCGGGCATGATATGCCACGCTGAAAAATTTTACTCCTTCCCCGTCGGGTAGAGACTATGTTCTAGGAACGAACGAGCTTTTCCCAACAAATCTACCGCGTTACTACACAAAAAAAAACATGCTGCAGCGATTCAAGGTGGCCACATGTTGACATCCTCACCGAAAGGATGTTCATGATGATTTTCAATAAACTCCTGACAGCTGCTGCTTCTTGTATTGACTTAAGCGTTTCAATACTTGTTCCTTCACCTCATTATCTACCCTGATTCGCTCCAGCGAAGTTCAAAAAAAAGCATTTCCAAGTAACTGGGAGCACCCTGTACAAAGGTCCTATCGAAATGCTTTTCCCGGCGAGAAGCTAGACTTCACGCCTTTAGCTCAAAAATGCGGACCTAGTGAATTGGTAGGGGCTCTCAACCTGAATAACATCGGCAACCAGTTTACGCTCGTCGAGATGCAACACGTTTCAGGTTGCGTGCCGATTATTCGGATCAACGTTAATGTAGGCGTTCGTTGAGTAGCGGAAGTAGTAAGACATATTTGCTACTACTACTGCTCAACGAGTGCATACATTAACGCTGTTTACAGTCCTAACATCACACACCTGAGGGGCTTCGCGCAGTTACCGCAAAGCGTGCCGCCAAAACCAAGCGCTGCTTAAACAATACCCAATTGCCTCTGACCTCAAAGTGCAAACCCAAAGCTTTACCAATGTCAGCCAAGATGGTTGCCCCATTAGGAATACAGCTGGCAAACGCAGCTTGATTTTATATTTCACTACGACGACGCCATTATCAGTCAATTGATTGATTGTGGGGTTTAACGCGCCGACGCAACGCAAGCGATGAGGCGCGCCGTAGTGGAGTGCTCCGTATTAATTTTGACCACCTGGGGATCTTTATCGTGCGCCGAAATCTCGTAATTATCAGTCAAAATTCCGACACCTACATTGCAGGATTAGGCCCTGACGATAAGAGCGGTCGTCAGAAGCTCACGGCCAAATCACGACTTCCCATCGGCTGCAATCAATAAATCCCATGAGAGCACTCTGTGGCGCTTATTTGGACAGAAACGTTTCCGCATGGATGACAAACAAGAAGCGTTTACGTGTCGATGCATTTTTCAAATGCAGAGCATTTCTTTAACTCACGATGTCACCCGTTCTAGTTGTCCATCGTCGTCCGCACCCCTCCCCCTACACTATATATAAAAAATAACACTTACCGGCGCCTGGTTTCGATCCCACGACCCTGCGGGCGAAACGCAAGGTACATGGTGCTCTACCCACTGCGCCACAAAGCCGACACAGAATGGAGGGCTACGAACGCACCTTATATCCTTGACTCATTCAAACTACGTCAAGAAGCTGCTGATGCAACGCATTCACTACCTGTGCGCGGAACGCGAGGAACATGGTGCTCTTCCCACTGCACCACAATAATCATACCCACCTGCTAATAAATGATGTCACGTGACCACGTAATAACATCTCCTCATTTAATTACAATACAACAACCAACAGCAACAAGTGCAACAATATTAACGTAATGCATTGTATTTGATCGTTCCCCTCGCGAGGGGGATGTTTAGTTTCCTGCCGGAGCAAGAACCAGGCGGTCTCCTGCGCAGTTTGTGGCGCATACCCACTTGGGGGATTGGCCAGGATCGATTTTTGTTTGTACAATGCCTGATGCGGTCTTTAGGGCCTCGCTGGTCGTGTACGTCCTGGTGCTTTTGGCAGTATCTGTTGTCAGTAAATCCTGTGAGTCGCGTTTCTCATTTCACCTTGTCCAAAGAGCAATTATCCGCTTCCATTTGTTTCCTTCTCCCCTGCGCACGCTTCCTACGTGTCCCGGTCGAAAGCAAAGTTAACTCTGAACATTCATTTCCGGTGCTGCTGCCTAGAAGGTATAAAAGGACGCTATCTACGAGAGGTCCGGCTCGCAAGGTTCGCAAAATAGGGACATAACTAAGGCTCTCCCCTTTTTTCTAGAGGAAGGCCTTACAAGTTCATGTTTTACAGAACACGTGACGTACAAGAACATTGGGTGATTCTCGCAAGTTCCTCAGAACGCGAAGGCGACATCCTAGATTGAACTTCAATTGTTCTACTGTTGAGTTTTCGGTTGACCTTCACGGAGGCGCCAGTCCCGCTGTACCACCTCCGTGGACAGCCCCATTAAAAAATCGTTCGTCTCACTTTCCGTCGGAGGAGTGTACTGTTCATGTACTGCTGAATTACCCGTTTACGTTATGGGGCCGTGCCCACCCCAGCTTGAGCAGCCTAGGGAGCCTACATGCCACCGTCTGCATGTAGGCTTCCTGGAGCAGCCCCCTAGACAGCGCCCTCTAAAGGTTGTCCCTCTTGCTTGCCATCGTCATTTGCTAGCGCGTCCTGACCCGCCTCCAATTCTCCTCCAGCACACTCTTTCCCTTTCCTGGCGCGCAATCTCCCTCTCGCGCTTCCAGGCTGTCCCTCTTCAACCGTGTTGTACCAACTCTTTTTAATGGGGCTGTCCACGGAGGTGGTACAGCGGGGACTGGCGCCTCCGTAAAGGTCAACCGAAAACTCAACAGTAGAACAATTGAAGTCCAAACTAGGATGTCGCCTTCGCGTTCTGAGAAACTTGCGAGAATCACCCAATGTTCTTGTACGCAACGTGTTCTGTAAAACATGAACTTGTAAGGCCTTCCTCTAGAAAAAAGGGGAGAGCCTTTGTTATGTCCCTATTTTGCGAACCGTGCGAACCGGACCTCTCGTAGATAGCGTCATTTTATACCTTCTAGGCAGCAGCACAGGAACTGAATACTCAGAGTTAACTTTGCTTTCGACGGGGACACGTAGGAAGCGTGCGCAGGGGAGAAGGAAACAAATGGCAGCGGATAATTGTTGTTTGGACAAGGTGAAATGAGAAACGCGACTCACAGGATATACTGACAACAGATACTGCCAAAAGCACAAGGACGTACACGAACAGCGAGGCCCTAAAGACCGCATCAGGCATTGTACAACCAAAAATCGATCCTGGCCAATCCCCCACGTGGGTATGCGCCACAAACTGCGCAGGAGGTCGCCTGGTTCTTGCTGCGGCAGGAAACTAAACATCCCCCTCGCGAGGGGCACGATCAAATGCAGAGCATTTCCGGGGGCGCACGACGTTAAATAGTTTGCGTTACGTTAATGTTGTTGCAGTTGTTGGTGTTGGTTGTTGCATTGTAATTGATGATGATGATGATGGTTGGATGTTAATGGCGCAAGGCCAACTAGGGCAAAGAGCGCCAAAACAGTGGTTAAATATGAGAGGTGAGAACTTAAACACTGAAATCAGTAAGCAAGAACAAAAGTAAAATCAATAAAAGACAGTGAGGATGGCTGGTGTAAAGGGCCAGATTTCATGATGCGTGATAGGAAATGAGCTTTAAAAACTTGACTTCTGACAAATACTCAAACACACGTTTGACGGAAACAATGGCACCGTCACCTAGGAAAAAAGATGGATGTAGGGGAATATGTTGTCTGTAGAGTTCTCTGAAGTGTTTGTGTCGTGTTGTGTGAAGTGCCTTGCATGTGATTAGTATGTGCACTACGGATAGGGCCTCTCCGCACCTGCCGCACTGGGGTCTAGGAGATCCCGTCAGCAGATACGAGTGCGTTGCATGGGTGTGCCCTATCCGCAGCCTACCCAAGGCGACTTCCGTGTGTCTGTTGTGCGAGTCAGATGTGTACCGTCCCAAGTGTGGCTTTATTACATGTAGTTTGTTGTCTGTCTGTTCATTCCAGTGTGTTTGCCATGTTCTGCGCAAGTGTTGTCTTATGTGTGGCTTGAGGTCTGTGTAAGGTAGTGTTATTATGTCTACTGTGTTTCGGAGTGCAGCATTGGCGGCCATTTTATCTGCCAGTTCATTTCCGCCGATGCCAGAGTGGCCTGGCACCCAACACACAGTCACCTCAAGGTTTGAAGAATATGCCAGCACAATTGATTTCAAGACAAGGTTAACTACATGGTTTTTCGAGGACTCTCCGGATGACAATGTACGGACGACACTCAGTGAATCTGTATAGATGATGGATTTAGGAATATGATGTTCAACTATGTGACTTACAACAAGAAAAATGCCATAAGCTTCTGCCGTAAAAATACTTGTCTTTACATTCATGGTTCTATATGCTTCAAAATTCGGCCCATGCGCCGCACAAGACACTGCAGTGAACGTTTTCGATGCATCGCTGAAAAACTCTGCAGCCTTGTATTTATCCTGCACATACATGAAATGCTGCAGAATCCCACTTTTCGGTGTCCTGTTCTTATTGTATTTTAAGAAAGACAAGTCACATGCAACAGGACGAAGATGCCATGGTGCTACAAGATCAGTGATAGATGACTTGAATGTGTCTACAAAGGAGACCTCATGAATAGTGACCTCGTCCCTTACTCTGAGCGAGAAGGGAACAGAAATGGACGGGCGATTTAAAAAGAGTTTTGATGTGGATGTATCATTAAAAACCGGTTTAAAAGGATGGTTGCCCATTGATGAAATTTTAGAGGAATATAACAAGTCAACATAGGTTCGCTGGTGTGATAAGCACCATTTGTCACACTCTGCGTAAAGACTCTGTACAGGGCTCGTACGGAATGCGCCACAAGAGAGGCGAAGCCCCAAGTGAAGCACTGGGTCGAGCATTTTAAGTGCTGTTTTAGTGGCTGACCCATACATAACACTCCCATAGTCCAATCTAGACCCCACTACACTTGTGAAAATACGTAACAGGAGTTGCTTATCCGTTCCATACGACTGGTGGGACAAGATTTCAAGAATGTTGAGAGCCTTTAGACATTTATGTTTCAATTGTTTAATGTGAGGGATGAACGTAAGCCTTTCATCCAGCACCACACCTAAAAACTTGTGTTCCTTCCTCACAGGAATCGATATGCCATTAAGGATAATGTCTGGGTCCAGATGGATCCCACGCCTCCTGGAAAAGACAACACAGGTGCTTTTTTCTGGGTTAACTTTAAAACCGTTCTTGTCTGCCCAGCTGGCAAGTTTTTTGACACCGAGCTGGACTTGACGCTCACAGATGGACATATTACATGATTTAAAAGATAGCTGGATGTCGTCTACATACATTGAATACGAAATTGTAGGTGGCAATGCCTTCCCAAGGGAGTTCATTTTAACTATGAACAGAGTGCAGTTTAGCACTCCACCTTGCGGAACGCCGTTTTCTTGCACATGAACTCTTGAGAGTGCGCTACCTACTCTCACGCGAAACGTTCTTTCGGACAAATAACTAGCAAGGGTGTTGAGCATATGGCCCGAAACACCGAAAGACTTTAGGTCACTTAGGATCCCGTAACGCCAAGCGGTGTCATAGGCCTTCTCAAGGTCAAAAAATACCGTTGTGCAAAACTGTGGATGAAAGCGTCCTTTATGTATGATTCAAGGGCGACAAGTTGGTCATTTGTAGATCGCCCCGCCCTGAAGCCTGCCTGGCAGCCATCGAGAAGACCGTTGTACTCAAGGAAGTACACAAGTCTCCTGTTTATCATCTTCTCGAAGAGCTTGCAAAGGCAGCTTGTAAGGGCGATGGGCCGATAGCTAGCAGGAGAGGAAGGGTCCTTTCCTTCCTTCAGGAAAGCCACTACTATGGCCTCCCTCCAGGAGTGAGGAATGTGCCCCGAAAGCCATATGTTGTTGTATAGATGTAGGAGTGTTTCAATAGTGTTTGGGTGTAGGTGTTGTATCATGGTGTATGTGATTTTGTCTGCACCTGGAGCTGAAGGCTTACATGTGCTCAGAGCAACCTTCAGCTCATGAATTGAAAAAAGGAGAATTGTAAGAAGTGTGCGACTTCTTGCTATCACGCAGGGACTTCTTTTGCGCAGATGTCTTGTGTTTCATGAAAGTGTTTGTGTAGTGTGCTGAACTAGACACGTGTTCGAAGTGTTGTGCAAGTGTGTTAGCCTGGTCTTCCAGTGTGTCCCCTGTTGTACTAACAAGGGGCAGGCTGTATGTCTGTTGTCCTTTTAGTTTTCGTATTCGTGTCCAGACTTTGTGTGTGTCGGTGTA
Source organism: Haemaphysalis longicornis (assembly GCF_048455015.1). Taxonomy (NCBI): domain Eukaryota; kingdom Metazoa; phylum Arthropoda; class Arachnida; order Ixodida; family Ixodidae; genus Haemaphysalis; species Haemaphysalis longicornis. Next base: position 172,068,035 of record NW_027526422.1, read on the forward strand.
TGAGTTGATGGAAGTGAGGAAGGTGCGCCAACTCTCCCTTTTCGCCTCACGACGCACTCGCTTCCCAAGAGCCTTTGCCCGTTTAAACGAAATGAGGTTATGTGACGTGGGGTACCGGCGAAGGACACCCCACGCCTTGTTGTGGGCCTCTCGCGCCCGCCTGCAGTCCTCGTTCCACCAGGGCCTCCTTGGGTTGCGGGACGCACTGGAGGCCTGGGACATGGACTTTTCGGCGGCGTCGACTATGTGCGCCGTGACGAGTTGGGCTGCTTCCTCAACGTGTAGGTGTTTTATGGTTGTGTGGTGTAGTTTAGATGTTTCTGTGAATGTACTCCAGTTTGCTTTTGATTCATTAAACCTGTTATGGGAAGATGGACTGCATGGGCCTTTACCTATGTATGTTAGGGATGTGGGGAAGTGGTCACTACCATATGGGTCCGTGCCCACGCCCCACTCAAGACATGGAAAGAGAATTGCAGAACCAATAGCCAAGTCGAGATGTGAGTACGTATTATGTCCTACGTTATGGTATGTAGGCTGTTTTTGGTTGAAAAGGCATGCTCCTGAAGATGTAGGAAATTTCTCTATCAGGCGACCTCGGGCATCCGTTCTGGAGGAGCCCCAAAGAGAGTTGTGTGCATTAAGGTCGCCTGTTAGGATGTACGGTTCGGGCAGCTGGTCGACCAGCGCCTCGAAGTCAGAGCTCAAAAGTGTGACATCAGGAGGAATGTATATGGAGCATACCGTTATCAACCTATTAAAAATTATTGTGCGTATTGCTACAGCCTCAAGGACGGTGTTGAGAGCGACAGGGCGGCATGCTAGGGATTTCCGGGCTATTATGGCTACACCGCCCGAAGAGTGTGTGCAGCCATCCCTGTCCTTTCTGAAGACCATGTACTTATTTAAGAAATTTGTGTGCTTGGAATTCAAATGCGTCTCCTGAAGACACATCACACTTGGCTGATTAGCATGCAGTATTTCGTATACATCGTCAAGATTTTTAAGAAGGCCTCTACAGTTCCATTGAATTATGTTTTCTCTTCCCATTATTTAGTGTGAGAGCTACTGGAGTGTGTGTGTTTGTTTATGTGTCGTCTTTCGGGGCTGTGACTCTTGCCTTTTTTGGCTTGTCGGGAGGCTTTGGCGTCGGGACGCATTCCTTGCGCTGCGTTGCAGGCAGGAACGGCCCGACATCCATCTCGTCGTCGGATGTCCGAGGGGTGCCCGACGGACCGGGCCCCCTGCACTTGGCCCCCCTCGGGAGCCCTTCGTTTGAGCCGCCACCGCCGAGGGCGTCCGGGGCGCCAGAGGTGGCACAATCGGTGCGGTGGCAGTGGGAACCGGTGCGGGGCCCGTGGTGTCCATCACCTCTGTACCCTCCAACGCACTGGAGGGCGGGGAGACAGAGGCGGGAGCGGCACCGGTCCCGACGGAAGAGGTTGCCACCACAACCGCTGCTCTGCCTCAGCAAGCGGCGTGGTGGCGGGTTGGGCTGCCAGAGGCAACCCAGGGGGGGCGGGCGAGGGACCAGGTCAGACTCGCTGAACTGGGTCCCTGTGGAAACGAGACGCCGCTCCGCCCCCCGGCGAGCCGCGTCGGCGTACCTCCCCAGGGGGAAAGAGGCGAACCTCTTTCGCGCCTCTGGGAAGGTGATGTTTTCAGTGACTTTGATGTTGATGATTTTCTTTTCTAGTTGAAATTTTTCGCACTTGCGGGAGTATGCCGCATGCGGCCCCCCGCAGTTTACACAAGTAAGAGTTTCGGCTGAGCAGTTCTCGCTCGGATGATCGTGCGCCGCGCACTTTGCACACGTCGTTCGGCCACGGCAAGAGTTCGTACCATGCCCGAACCGCTGGCACTTAAAACAGCGCCGCGGGTTCGGGATGTACGGACGGATGGAGCAACGGATAAAACCTGCATTTATGTATTGTGGAAGAATTGCGCGGTCGAAAGTCAAGACAATGTGTTTGGTGGGAATCTCCTTGTCGTCTCTGCGGATGGTGATGCGTCTCACGGCAGTGACGCCCTGATCCTTCAAGCCGGCAAGGAGATCCGCATCCGTTTCGTTCAAGAGATCCGTCTCGGACATCACACCTTGCGAGCTGTTGAGGCTCCGATGGGGTGTGACCCTGATGTCTAGATCAGCCAGTCTAGTCTGAGCTAGAAGCTTCGTGGACTGCTGCTTGTCATTTACCTCGATTAGTGGTTCACCAGACCTTTGTTTTTTGCACTTATATGATTTTCCTATTATGGCTTCAAGATATTTTGCCATCAAGAAGACTGACTGAGATGCAAGAGGGTGGGTTGGATTGAGGGACTCCATGACAAGAAATCGAGAGTAATTATCTGGTTCAGGAAATGTCAAAGATGGCAATGAAGGAAAAGATACTTCGGTGCGGCCCCTTTTCAGGGACCGATCACGTTTGGGGGGGGGGGTTTGAAAATGCCATATAGCATATTATAAAAGCAGGGAGACGGGGGTACTTTCTTCTTTGACCTTACCCTGGTAGCCAAAGAGGTCCCGGAGCTCCCTGCCTGGTGAACAGACAGGGAGCCCATCCGCCGGAGCTTGACCTGGGCTCCGACGGCCACCGTTCGTGGTTTCTAACCCTCCACCTATAAACACATCGCCACGGTTGGATCCAGCTTATGTTTGGGGGCTCGGGGTCCGCGGTATCGCCAGTACCGTCACCAAGATTGCTTAAGGTGCCCCGTGCGGGGTTGCATTGTAATTAAATGAGGAGACGTAACTATTTGATCACGTAACATCATTTATTAGCAGGTGGGTATGATTATTGTGGCGCAGTGGGAACAGCACCATGTACCTCGCGTTCCGCGCACAGGTAGTGAATGCGTTGTATCAGCAGCTTCTTGACGTAGTTTCAATGAGTCAAGGATATAAGGCGCGTTCGTAGCCCTCCATTCTGTGCCGGCTTTGTGGCGCAGTGGGTATAGCACCATGTACCTTGCGTTCGGCCCGCAGGGTCGTGGGATCGAAACCAGGCTCAACTAAGTATTTTTTTTTCTATAAAGAAGGGGGAGAGGTGCGGACGACGATGGACAACTAGAACGGGTGACATCGTGAGTTAAAGAAATGCTCTGCATTAAAAAATTGTTCGTCTCACTTTCTGTCGGAGGAGTGTGCTGTTCATGTCCTGCTGAATTACACATCTACGTTATGCGGCCGTGCCCACCCAGCTTGAGCAGCCTAGGGAGCCTACATGCCACCGTCTGCTTGTAGGCTCCCTAGAGCAGCCCCCTAGACAGCGCCCTCTGAAGATTGTCCCTCTTGCTTGCCATCGTCATTTACTGGCGCGCCCTGACCCGCCTCCAACTCTCCTCCAGCACACTCTTTCCCTTTCCTGGCGCGCAATCTCCCGGTCGTGCTTCCAGGCTGTCCCTCTTCAACATTTTTGTACCAACGCTTTTCTGTACCTTACAACGCCCCTGCCCACAACAAAGACACGTAAGGCATGACGTCTTGAAAACAACCCTTGTGAGGTACCCAGAATCGTACAGGAAACAAGGGCGCAAGCAGGAGATCGCAAGCTTGAAAGGACGTTCGGAGGAGGACTACAATAAAGGTGGGTACAGAGCCTACCTGGAAGGGAAAAAGGCAGTACTACAGACGGTGAGGCCACTGCCGCCCTTGCGATGCAGGTTTTTTGACAAGGTAACGGCGGGTCCAAACTCTAGGGTCCTAGTAAAGGCCAGCGGCCGGATACAGCTTCGGTGGGGGGCTTTTAAAGGACCTGGTGACATGCCAATAGACGTGAACGCAATATACAAAAGAAAGTTCAATAGCAAATGAGCAGTAAGTCCAACTAGGCATTCCCGTAATTATTATTAAAACGTCCTGGACAGTCCCTGTGACTTCGTGTTGTCTTAAAACCCGGTAATGCCGAACGTATAATATGAGATATGCAGTCTTTCGGATTTCGTACGTGCACCTGGGCCTTTCGACCGCCAAGAAATGACCACTCTATCATTTCTGACTACTCCAAAGCCTTTAACAAAAACCTATAGCTCGATAATTGTTCGCATGGAGTCCCAAATAGAGTTTGAAAGATGTATTCCTCCATCGTAAGCGCGCCCTGCGGGTCTCCACCTACTTTCAATTGGTGTATGGTACACTTTCTTATGTGGTATATGATACATTATATTCCTACTTTATATATATATATATATATATATAGTAAGGAAATGAGGGGCTCGTTGAGGAAATACAGAAAGATAGGTCGGCAGTCTACAACGCCAAAGGAGACATAGGGGTGCTTAGGCTCTTTTCTTTTTCACTACGGCCAATTAAGTAAACATTTTTTTTAATTATACAGAAGAAAGAAAGAAAGAAAAACACGCGCCCAGAGTGGGGACCGAACCCACGCCTTTCGATTACATGTCAAATGCCTTACCAATTCGGCTGTCTGGGCGACTGTGTTCTGCTTCACTTTCTGGGCTATTTATATTTACTAGAAGTATATCTGACGCTTGAGGGTGGTAGTCAGCGCCACTCTGACTACACGGGGAGAAGGGGACCTTCTTTTGAACCCCCGGGGCGTGACTTGAACGTCTACAGCCGGTCATGAGCGGGTTACTGGCGGGAAGCCCTCTTATGCTACCTAGGCATCAAGGCTGCCAGAACCAAGACCCTCGCTAGGCTTTCGCAGAATAATATAGTAAGCAAATGAGGGGCTCGTTGAGGAAATACAGAAAGATAGGTCAGCAGTATACAACGCCAAAGGAGGCATAGGGGTGTGGTTAGGCTGTTTTCTTTTTCACTACGGCCAATTAAGTAAACATTTTTATAATTATACACAAGAAAGAAAGAAAAACATGCGCCCAGAGTGGGGACCGAACCCACGCCTTGTGTAATGTAATCGAAAGGCGTGGGTTCGGTTCCCACTCTGGGCGCGTGTTTTTCTTTCTTTCTTTCTTCTGTATAATTAAAAAAAATGTTTACTTAATTGGCCGTAGTGAAAAAGAAAAGAGCCTAACCATACCCCTATGCCTCCTTTGGCGTTGTACACTGCTGACTTATCTTTCTGTATTTCCTCAACGAGCCCCTAATTTCCTTACTATATTATTCTGCGAAAGCCAAGCGAGGGTCTCGGTTCTGGCAGCCTTGATGCCTAGGTAGCATAAGAGGGCTTCCCGCCAGTAACCCGCTCATGACAGGCTGTAGACGTTCGAGTCACGCCCCGGGGGTTGAAAAGAAGGTCCCCTTCTCCCCGTGTAGTCAGAGTGGCGCTGGCTACCACCCTCAAGCGTCAGATATACTTCTAGTAAATATAAATAGCCCAGAAAGTGAAGGAGAACACAGTCGCCCAGATAGCCGAATTGGTAAGGCATTCGACATGTAATCGAAAGGCGTGGGTTCGGTCCCCACTCTGGGCGCGTGTTTTCTTTCTTTCTTTCTTCTGTATAATTAAAAAAAATGGTTACCTAATTGACCGTAGTGAAAAAGAAAAGAGCCTAACCACACCCCTATGCCTCCTTTGGCGTTGTAAACTGCTGACCTATCTGTATTTCCTCAACGAGCCCCTCATTTCCTTACTATATTATTCTGCGAAAGCCTAGCGAGGGTCTCGGTTCTGGCAGCCTTGATGCCTAGGTAGCATAGGAGGGCTTCCCGCCAGTAACCCGCTCATGACAGGCTGTAGACGTTCGAGTCACGCCCCGGGGGTTCTCCCCGTGTAGTCAGAGTGGCGCTGGCCTTCACCCTCAAGCGTCAGATATACTTCTAGTAAATATAAATAGCCCAGAAAGTGAAGGAGAACACAGTCGCCCAGATAGCCGAATTGGTAAGGCATTCGACATGTAATCGAAAGGCGTGGGATCGGTCCACACTCTGGGCGCGTGTGTTTCTTTCTTTCTTTCTTCTATATAATTAAAAAATAAATGTTCACTTAATTGGCCGTAGTGAAAAAGAAAAGAGCCTACCACACCCCTATGCCTCCTCTGGCGTTGTAGACTGCTGACCTATCTTTCTGTATATATATATATATATATATATATATATATATATATATATATATATATATATATATATATATATATATATATATATAAGTCTAGAGAAAGATAAACTCACAAAGCGCGCAGAAATAGTACAAGTAAAGAGTCGGATACACAGCAAGAACAATAACAAACAAGGTTTACTTACGTAGCGGCAACGGGACTTGCCTTCGTCAGAGTAAAGTGACATGATTTTGGTGTCGCAAACAATTCGAACACATTTCTTATATAGGTTTCAGAAAACTGTGAGGAGCAGCGGAAAATCTTTCGGAAATGGATAGTGTGCATACAGACGGGCTACGCCTGTTACAACAAAAAAAAAGGGGGGGGGGGGAGCGAGAGAGAGAAAAAGGGGTCGTGTTAACAATGCAGCGTTTAAGGTTGCACCATGACGGGTCAATGTATGCCGCGCGGGCTGCAAGTTCAGACAATGGGGTAAACTGGACAACCGCGGTTTGAAAAGAAAGGGAAGAGTAAACAGTAAGCTATTCAGTGGCTGGGGAGACTGGTTGGGGCGGAAGCGAAGATGGGTGTGCCCCCCGCGGATGAAGAGAATAGATAGGGGACACAAAAGAGAATTTCTCAGAAGCTAGCAACTGAACAGGGAATAGGTAGGGTCACAAAAGGTTAAACATGAATAGATCACAAAGAGTTAAACATTCTTAAGTGGTGGTGGGAACGAGGCCTCCTTCCCCAGGACAAATAGCATTGTTGAGCCGCATTAGGCTAATAAAGCTGCTGTAATAGGAGAGTTTCTGCGAATTCTGATGGGAAACTCGAGGGTAGGAATAATGAACATAGTTATAAAAATTATGAAGCCGCTAATTTTAATCGAGGGATAAGCACGTTAGTTTTTTCCGTAACTTTCATTAATGCCAAGTGTGGCTGACCCAAACTTATAAATTAGATAAGATTCCCGAACCTCCCGGTCGTGGTGCGTTTTGAAGGCGGATTCAAAAATCGTTGCTTTGAGATGTTCAAATGCATGCCCGGGATTGTTCACATGTCTTGACAGGGGCAAATAAGGGCAGCTTTTTGCATGAGAGCGGTGATTATTGAACCGTAATCGGAAGGGCGTTTCAGTTTGGCCGATATATTGTTGCCTACAAACAGTGCACTATAGAAGATATACGACATTAGCGGAGTCACAGTTAAAGTTACCTTTTATATTTACGTAGTAGTCTGAAGCCGTGCTGGTGGCGCGCTGTGTAGTGGTCATGTGTGGGCATACTTTACGTCGGGGTTTATTGCAGGGCATGCAGCCAGTAGTTGCCGGTCGGTTGATACGAGAGTTAGTAAGAAAGTCACCTAAATTTTTATTACGCCGGTAGACAACGCGTGGTGGTTCGGGGAATATGCTTTTTAAGCGGTCACTTTGCATTAGGATATTGTGATGTTTTTTTAGCACGGTTGACACTCTTGCAGCGGAGGATGAGTGGGTTAAAACTAAGTTAGTTTGCGGGTTCCCGTTCGGGGCTTTTTTCTTACAGATTTCGTTACGGTCTAATTGGTTGGCTCGCACAATAGCGTCATCGATAACTTTTTCCGGGTATTTTTTATTCAGGAGGGCGGTCTTGAGTTCTCGACAGTTTGAGTCAAGGTCGGCTTGGTTTGAGCAAATTCTCCTAAATCGGTGGGCTTGGCTGTAAGGTATTGCTGTCTTGCAGTGTCTGACATGGCTACTTCGGAAGTGCAAGTACTGCCGCGTGTCTGTTGGTTTTCTATACAGTTTAGTTTGAAGCCGACCTTGGAAGGTAGTAACGGTGACGTCCAGAAAGTTTACACTGTGTTCCGAATAGGAATGAGCAAGGGAAATGCAAGGATGGGCTAGGTTAAATGCCTCAATGAAGGTGAGGAGCTCCGCCTCACCGTGTTGCCAGATCATGAATATGTCATCAATATACCTTTTATAGTACATTGGCTTTAAGTTTTGGGTGTCAAGAAAGTTTGATTCGAGGTGAGCCATAAAGATATTAGCGTAGTTAGGTCCGATTCGAGTTCCCATTGACGTTCCGCTGAATTGCACGTAATGAACTCCGTCGAACTCAAAATTGTTAAGTTCAAGATAGGCCTAAGGAATGTTTGGAGAGCAGAAGAATCGATAGGTTTGTCGCACGATGACTGCTCATACGCAAGGGATAGAGCGGCGATGCCATCTTCATGGGGGATGTTAGTATACAGGGACGCAACATCAAGGGTGACTACAAGGCAGTTATCAGGAATTTCAATTTTTGAGATGTCTGAGAGAAAGTCATTGGTATCCTTAATTAAGGAGGGAAAGCTGGGCGGAATGTCGCAAATGAGATTATCTACATAGCGCGAGAGGTTTTCGGCAACAGTGCCAATGCCAGAAACAATGGGGCGCCCTGGGTTGTTCACCTTGTGAATCTTTGGGAGAAGATAGAATTTACCGGCTACTGGGCTTAAGGGGATCAGGGAATGAGCCGTGGCATCATTTATTGTTTTATTTTTAACCAGCTCAGCAAGTTTATATTTGACAATTTGCTTATAATCTTGAGTGGCATCATTGGGTAGTGCTTAATAGAACGTCGATACTGATAGTTGCTTATTGGCCTCGTTAACATAGTCAGTTTTGTCAAGGATTACGATTGCGCCTCCCTTGTCGGCAGGTTTAATAATTATGTCGGGACAGCTTGCGAGTTCCTCTAGGGCTGTCTTTTCGTTGGTAGTCATGTTGTGGTGGAAAGAAATTTTTGTTTGGTATGCTTTTCGCACATCGCGTTGGACAGCTTTGATGTACATGTCGAGGCAACTATCACGTTGTGTAGGAGGGGTCCAGTGCTTATAGCTAGGTAGGCTTCTGCGGGCTTCTTCCATCGCGGGGTGATCGTAGAAGTATTCTCGTAGCCTCGTCTTTCTGGCGAAGTTATTTAAGTCCTTAAAAAGTTGAAATTCATCAAAACCACCAGTAGCCGGGCAAAAGTTTAGGCCCTTTGACAAGACGTTCATCTGAGCTGGGGAGAGGGTTATACTTGAAAGGTTCATTACATTCCCGGTAAGGTTTTCTTTTGTGACGGCAGGCGAGGGAAAATATTAGTACAGGGGTTTAACTGAACTGTTTGGGGTGCAGTAGTCGAAGCATTTATTACAGTCGTAGTGACATTATCGGCCGTATTGTCAGAGTTGGGGCAGTTACTAGTGCCGGAGCTTGTTAGGTTCTTACGCATGTGGCCAGTGTTAGAAATCTTATCTCGGTTAAACTTTCGGTCTTTTGTTCGGGATATGGCGGAGGCCGTCTTAGATTCGTAGTTGCTTAAAAGGTTCAACTCTATTTTGCTTAGTTCCTGACTAAGTAGTTCCTCTTTCTTTCGGAGAGAATGGGCCGTAGTTTCGTAGTGATTGAGGATTATTTCAGTTAATTGTAAAGAAGCTTTATCGAGTACCCGTTTTTACTTATTCATGTTGGGCGGGGAGAGTTCGGTAGTAGCAGGTTTTATTCTAATTCTAAGACCCCTGGGAGCGACCGCGGCAGTCAAGTAGTGTGCAAGAGCGGAAACGTGCAATTCGGAACGTATGCGCTTTTCGGTGATTTTTCTTAGCTTTAAAAACTGTCTTGAAACGGGGAAGGAGGCCGCGTTACCTGTTTTTTTGTGTTGTAGTCAGTTGCTGCTATGCCGATTCTTTCGAAGGTTGTAAGGGCATGTGGAAAGGAGGGCTGGATTTTGGACCCCGGAAGGTCCGGCGGACGCACTGCTGTTGGTTTTCGTGGGCTCGGCTGTCGCTGAAGATGCGGAGGTTGGGCGTGGAACGCTGTTGGTGCAGCGCCGGTCAGGGAGCTTCTTAGTGTCGCCGCGAGCGTTCCCTCGGGGCGTTGTGGCCGCTTCAGGTTTGCCAGTAGGGGTTGGCATGTCGCTGGCGCGACGCTCGTCCGTGGACTTCGGGAATGGGGCGCTGGCGGTCGCCCGGGGCGCCGTGGTTGCGGTGGATCTGGGGGCCGGTGGCGGTCGGCTGCTTGCACGACACTGCTGCGGGGTCCTTACACTGGATAGAATTGGAGGCAGTGATGGAAAGTCGCTGTCATTTGGCAATATAGCCGGGGCTGCAACTGGGCCGGCGGTGCATGGGAAGTCGCGCCAGCCCAGAGGATTGCAGCGCTGTTGCATGAAGCAGAGTGCACGAATGTGGCTGGCCAGCAAGGCCACACCTTCGAAACTCGGGTGTAAGCCGTCCGCAGCGAGTACTCGGCAGGCTGGAAGGTTCTCAAAGCCATGATCGACGAAGCGGACAAAGCGTGAGTGGCGGCAAAATTCGCGGAGAAGTGAGTTAAAACGGCGTGCCTGTTCGTTGCAGCAGCGAGCGAAGCGAGAGATGCGGTAGTCGCGGCGGCGGCTAGCGGAGCGGGGAAGAATGAGACTGGCGTTAATAGTGGAAGTGTTCGGTCGAGATTCCAGAATGAGGTCAGTCAGTGAGCGGTAGTCAGAGAAAGCATGTTCAGCGGAAGTAGAGCTGAGATCATTAGGACCAACATGCAAGAAAACTGTAGTGGCGGAGGCAGGCATAAAGTCGATCAGTGAGCGTGCGTCAGCAATGCATGCGCCAGGCTGAGATAAATATATATATATATATGTAAATTGGTATATTCTACATTATATACCTACTTTATTCATATAGGTATATATACTCATTTTTATGCATTTATGATACGTCGTGCAATTTCTAAAGCAAGGAGCAACATTTTTTCTTAGCGTTTCTTTATTATTTGAGTCACAAAAGATACTGCAATAAAGCATTAGAATTTTTATGTATTGTTTTCATTGTTTGGGAACTACAAAGAGACACACAAATTGCTTCTTTTTATGAATGTGCTGTTGGGCCAATTCAGGCATTGCAGCTTGAAGAAAAGTATGCTAAAAACATAACAGAACAAAGAAAAAGGATGACTCACTGCTATTAGCAAGAACAAAAACTGACAGAACCCTAAATTGGCTTCCAAGTACACAGGAACCCACAAAGTTGTAGATAAAAGATACACATGGCTGATTAAATTGTATCCCTTCCGATTGTTTGCACTGTTTACGAAACAATCCTCAGGTGTAAAGTAGCGATGGGGAAGCTCACTGTCAAGTCCTGTTGTGTGTGGCTTATTAAGCAAGATATTGTTTTACGGTGTTTTCGGAAGGAATAAAAGTGCGACGGTAGTAATTGAAATGAAGCCAATCCTACAAAAAGAACGGTTTTTGGTCTATTGTCAAGTGTCCTTGAGTACGAATTTTATATTTTGCAGGCTACCACAGTTTTCCGTCAGCAGGTGTACATATGCATGAAAAAGCTTGGGTATGCCTGGATAACCGCATTCCCGGTGAGCCCCAGAAGTTCTGTTCTTAAAAAGCATTTATTATTTTTCATTTCATCCCACTTTCCCGCCAATATTTCCGCTCACTTTTCATACCAATGCGCACAAATATATTGCACTAAAACTGCTACAAGACAGACCTCGATCTAAAATATTTGTGAAAATGGAATCTACAATATTTAGCAAGCAAACAACCTGTATTAAGCGGGGTTGTAACAGACTCAAGCGAACTGCAGCTTCATTTCCAGTTCAGTACAGTCCTGTATTAAAGTACTGCTTATATACGTAGCACCTTACATATTTGCAGAATAAAGGCTTCATCAGTTGGTCATTTTCATGTGTATAGGGACATGCCTGGGTGCGTATAGGGCTCGTGCGTTTTGCTGAAAAATGTTAACAAATAGAGTGAGAGCTTTCGCTAACTCCACAACCGTTTTGTGTTGTAAACGGACCCTGTTTCCGTCGTGGCCTGCCACCGTAAAGACGTTTCGGAGGTACTAGCGGGTACAACAGACGCGGACCTACGCTGGGGATTTTAGGGCTGGGTGGCAGGCCACGTATCAATCACATTTAGGTCTTCACAGCATTTACAAACGAATTTACCCCACAAGAATAAACAAAATGGTCACCAAATGAGCGTTTAGGTGCATAACCACGAATGAAATTGCATAGTTTGAAAACAAAATCCCACGCAATCGTGTTCTCATTTTCGAAAGTGTAATTGAGAGAAGAAGAAAACATTTAAGCCGCGTAAATGAATAGGCCATCAATAATGTTGTTGTGTTTCCCGTGGAGTTTTTTTACAAAATTATTTTGAGGAAAAAAGGAGGTCACAAAGCCACTGTTGTCGAATAAAAGGCACGGCTAACTGCCCTGCATGTATAGGCTTTCACCAAGTAAGATTCTACTCAACGAATTTCCCGCGTTTCAGCAGAGTTTTAACAGATCTCTCGTTGCTTCTTGCTTAAACTGCCCCTCAGTCCGATTAAGGACACACAACCAGAAACTTAGTTTTATATTTCTAATTACACACTAATGATACGCAATGAAACCTGCTACGATGGCCTGTGAGAAGTACAGGAGTAGCCGCCTACCTGCTGAGTTTTGTAAAACATTCATCAATGCCTGTGCTACACGACAATTTTAGATTGACCATTCAACAGTCGTTCATGAGTTAGCCCTATGTACTTACAACAGGGCACTCGACAGGCAATTGGTTCGAAGGGCTCAGGAAGGCTTTTGAAATGGCTGAGCAACACAGGCATAAATCAACCATGTGTGAGAATGAAGAAGTTCTCGCATCCAAAAATTAATATTCTATTTGTGCAATACGCTTTATAAGACAATATTTGAAGGGTCGACATCCGTAGAACTTGTTTTCCAAAAACAAGTACGTATTACAATATGAGTGTTCGCGTATTTTTAACAATTGCCACCTTGATCGCTATGGCTTTCTGAATCGCCCTCGACATGCTGCGGGGAGCCTCTCTCGTGAAGGCCCACAAAGCTGGTTCTGCGGGGTTCTGGAGACAATTTCTTTTTGAATGGGTTTTGCATTAGCCACCATTCTTTCTGCATTCTCTTTTTTATTATTGGCCACTTTGCACCTGATCATGTAAAACACGTTAACGCAACAAACATCTTACCCTCTCAAATCTGCGATTTGAACATTTGAAACCGAACATTCATTTCTTTATCCTAAATAGAAATTTGGCCGTATTTCATGGTCCTGGTAAGTACTGTCACCCATCTGTCCCTCATCACTCAAGTTCAAGACATGGCGTACGCAGATGCCACTTTTGTGCTCCGCAATATGCAACACTTCTAGGAGCAGGCATAGGCCAGGAGCTTGAACATGAAATGACTTATATTTATGAAACCTAAAACAAAAGGGATACGGCCAGTATTACCCAACAGTTCGGAATAGAAGGAAATAAACCCAACATCACCATCGTCATTATCTTCAACAGCCTGCTGAGGTTGACCGCAAGACGAGGGCCTTTCCTAGTGACCTCCACCCGTTCCTACCCTGCGATGCCCGAGTCCCTTCTTAGCCTCCGAGTTCTCTTATTTATTCTCTACATCGAGTTAATGGGTTTCCCCTTGTTCTAGTTCCGTCTCCCAGTTTCCACTGTGTTACCCTTGTGGTGAAACTGTTGTTGGTTGGTCTAGCTATATGGCCGTCCCAAGTCCGCTGCTTTTTCTTAATTTGATCTATGAGATCTCCTACTCAAGTTTGGTGCATATTAAGGATGCTTGTTGCCTTTCCCTAAGTGTTACTCCTACCATCATTCCCTCCATGGCCCGTTTGACCAACCGAAGATTGCTTTCTGGTTGTTTAGTAAGGCACCAAGTTTCTGCTGCGTCTGTCATCACTAGGGACCGGAGGTTTAGCATAAAAAATGAAGGTTTTAGGCGCCTATAACAAGCACTGAAAATTGCAATTCAGACAGTTATACGCACCAAATACAATCGTTTAGGTACATTTAGGCTCAAGTCTTATTTACTTCACCAGGATATTTTACGAAATATTTTTGTCTTGCAGTAAACACAGCCGACAAGTCTTGTGCTGTGGGAAAGTAATGTTATTTTCGTTGTGAGACTTACCCACACAAGAGTTGCTAATTTAACAGCTATATGTGAAATGCCGGGTGTTTCACGCGAAAAGAAAAGCTTAAAAGCCATGACAAGCCAGATCCCCCTCAATGATTTGCGGCTTGAAGTTGTACCTCATATCAGTGAGTAATTGTTTGCGAAAAAAAACCCCTCAACGCTTACTAAAGCCGGCGGAACGTGCTTGTATATGAGTATATGAGTATATGCTTGTATATGAATACGCTCCATGACCTCATTCCGTCTGGAATATCACAACGTTTTGGGCTCAGAGCCATCGGCAGTTCGTTTAGCAAGGGGAATCAAGGAATTCATGTCAGACAGGAATGGCTCTTTTAGCAACCGGTCCTTTGGGGATGGTGGCGGATCTGTCTTGGATCTTCGAAATGACCTCGGCATTCTTACAGTGGCATCCAAGTTCTCAGCTGCGCTAATGCTTTCTGCCGGGAATACGCACACGAATATGCCGAATCACGTTCAAGTGTAGTTGAAGTTCAAGTTTATTAGGAACTTTGTAAATATTACAGTATATAAATTGGTAAGGAATACAGAAAGAGGTACCATAGTTTACCACTGTTGGGGGACTTTTTGTTAAAAAGTACATAACAACAGGTAAAACATGAGCAGTTGGAGTAAATAAGCAGAAATATAATGTAAATGTATACATAAATCAATTGGACAAAAAATGTACATGGTGCGATGATGATCGTTCATTACAGATTAAACCAAAATGTCTGAGGTGGTTAAAAAAACAAAAAAAAACGACGCGTCACTGAACATCACCAATATAAAAGTTAGAACAAAAATAGTTTAATTGCGCCAAAACAGCCTAGGCTGATTGTAAAGCCTTTATAAAGCAAACTGAACAGACATGAAAGCAGAATTATTGTAAATTCATGTTACACACTAAACGCATGACGGGGATCAACCAAGCAATGTGCTTAAACTTGGATGGATCAAGAACCAAATATGCGTTGTGTAAATAATTTCGGATGTGACGCTTTCATGTGCAATGCTGTTAGTCCAACCGGCAAATGTTTTTATAGTAGTTTCCAGGCCCTAGCCGAACTTTTAAAGTTATAACCACGGGCTCCGATGGAAGAGGCACAATCGGTTACTGCTCCTTGAAGACACAACTGTAGAGCAAAGAAAGATAACTGCACGTATTTATTTGTTACCAGAGCAGAACGATCTCCTCAGCTGTTCACAGCGCCGATGAATCCCGTCGGTAGTACCGGGAATTGCCATAATTCCGTACAAATTACTGACACACTCTATTCTGCAAAAGCAGATAACTGGAAAATCAGCGGGAACAACACCATTCAGGAACTATGCATTACATACCGATTACCGATGTCAGACAGCACACAACATTCTTTGCAACTCACTCCCTTATTACTTAGTTTCAAATGCCTTTGAAGGTTACCACCACGGCAAATGACGGCGGTCACGACTCGAGTACTTCAAAAGTGCGGAGGCGCTCATTCTTATGGGCCTCGTGCATTGCAGTTTCAATTAAACATGTGGCGCCACCTGGTAGCGGTGGCGTAATTTTTTCTGAAGAACAAAATGAACACATACAGCACTTTGCTACGGGGCTGAAGTTAAACAACAATCATAAAATTAGTATACAATTACAGCGTTTTATTGCGTTCACAGTTGTTATATTCGTAGAAATATTCCGCTGAGGAGTTGTGCGGGAACACAAGCTGAAATATTTTAGAAAGCGCCCCTTCTCCAATACCAGCAGACGACAGTACTGTCACGCGCCTTGACCGGCAGAGCAGAAGGAAAGGGGAAACAGGGGCAGGCTTAACAAAAGACATCTATTGCATGGCAAACCTCGAAAGAAACAAAGCCCAACAAACGAAACCGTTCACACACAAAACGAAGAGGTAATGAAAAAGACATCCCCCTCGCGAGGGGCACGATCAAATGCACAGCATTTCCAAGGGGGTGCGCCGGCAAGTCGTATCTCTCGATCGCGGGACCCGTGTCGCCATCTTTTGGAGGCGCGGGACAACTTGTGGCGCTTTCGAAACAAACGAGAAAGGAGTGAAGGATATAAGGCGCGTTCGGTGCATGGAAATCTGTGTCGGCTTCGTGGCTCGGTCGGTAGTGCGCCGGGCACCTTGCGCTCCGCCCGCGGCGTCGTTGGTTCGAAACCGGGCGCCGGAAACTGTTATTTCTCTCATAGTGTAGTGGCCTGGCTGCGGACTACGACAAGGCGCGCATGCGGACTACGACAAGGCACGCCAACGCCGCGTGACATTGTGAGTTACTAAAATGCTATGCATTTAAAGAACCAGAAATAGAGGTAATTAAAGAGCAGAAATGCGTCCCGCTGTCGATTGAATAGTCTCCTGCGCTAATCTACATGGTGTCACACAAACCGTCCATACACATGCCTGCCGAATGACCAGCGCTGGAGTGGACCCGCAGAGTGGGTGAAGAGATGTCAACGATGTAGGGGCTTTGTCGTCCTGATGTTGTGTGCCCGGAGAAGTGCCACTCTTTTCGGGAGCTTTGCCGGTGTGTGGTCCGTCGTAGCGGAAGACGGCGGTTCGATGCCGCTTCCCGAATACACGCGCCCGTCACCGCTGGAGCCGCCAAGTCGTGGGTTGGCGGAGCGTTGGGAGACCGGAGCCGATGCGTCGTCGGCCCGCTCCCACCCAGGCTTGTGTGGCGACGTCGGTGTCTTGGGCCGCGTCACCCCTGGCTGTTCCGGAACCTGGGGGCGTTTTCCAAACGCTTCGCTGCACAGAGCACCCACGTGACATGTTTGATGTTACTATGCGCGATTTCATTGTGAGCGCCTGCTAATACGAGCCCGCTGTTCGGGCTCTGTGGCCTCGACGTAGAGTACGTAGTACTGGCGCTGTCGGCTTGGGTGCGAGCCCCAGCACGTTTAGTTAGTTTTTTTTTATTGCTTAATTTTTTCAAAGCCCGTGTCTAGAGTGCCGTCCGACGGTATTATAAGTACTCCACTATATCGACGTCCACCGGCGTTTTGCAACAAAATTGCCGCGTCTGGCTCTATATCACTCTTGATAACGTAAAAAGAGCAACGTAACCTAAACATAACATATAATGATTTAACGCACACAAAGAAATCATTTAAAACGCCAAAAGTAACCGAACCCATAAAAATTATAGCTCAATTTAGAGATGACAAAAAACAACCTAGGCCAAAACCGGCCTCGAACCACCATTCTTGGGATCACTAAGCAAAAACGGAACCTCTACACTACAATGACAGACGCTCGGGCCGGTGCTAGCCGGGTCTGTAATATTCGAATGGCGCCGGACGGCACTCTAGCCATGCCTGCGGCAATCAGCTAGAGCGCCGTCGGACGCACTCAAGACACTGCGTTTTTCAAAATTTCATTCTTTTTCTAAACTAAGTGCTACGCGTTCTTTTTGTTGATATAGGGATCTGGTATGTTTTAGGTCGCTTTAGGCTTGGGCGCAGGGAATGACCACGTTAAATCACCGTTCTACTTCGCGCGAACGGACATGTTGGTTGTGTGCTCTGTGCAGCGAAGCTTTTGGAAATGGCCGTGTCTGGAGTGCCGTCCGACGGTATTATAAGCACTCCACTATATCGACGTCCACCGGCGTTTTTTGACAAAATTGCCGCGTCTGGCAGTACATCGCTCTAGATAACGTAAAGCTAGGCAACCTAACCTAAACATAACTTAAGGTAACCTAACACAGCCAAAGAAATAATTTAAAACACCAAGAGTAACCTAAGGCATAATAATTATAGTTCAATTTTTAAGATGAAAAAAAAAACAGTACAACGACAAACGCTTCAGCCACTGTTAGCCTAGTCTTAAATATTCGAATGTCGTCGGACGGCACTCTAGCCATGCCTGCAGCGATCAGGTGAAGTGCCGTCGGACGACACTCTAGACACTGCGTTTGGAAATACGCAACCCGGGGTCTCCCTGTCGCACCTGCCTCGGTCTCTGTCCTTCCTTCTCTTGTTCTTCTTCCTTCTCTGGGGCGCCATTGTGGGGATTGACCTTAATTTAGGACAAGTACACGGATCAGCTGCTACCCGAGAAAAGTACCCGAGAAAAAAATAAAAAGAACAGATTCATAGGTGCATTTGCGTATCTGACCGCTACTTGGCGTAAGACCGCTGCGAAAAAATGCGGTGTATCCAACAGAAAGGAACAAGTGCTTATTTTTGTAGCTCCTCAAACAGCCTTTGGTGTCAGTTTAACTGTGCACTCATCGGAAAATACATGGAGCTACCCATGGATATGCATGCTACCATTGTACGTAGTCATACCAGAAAAATATAAAGAAAGCTTTAAAATGAAAACATTAGAAACCTAAATGTTTACGCTACACAGCAACACAATAATAAACAGATGGACACATACCAGCGGCAATTCGGAGGGTCGCATATAGTTTTATTGAAATTACTCTCAAATATCTCAAAAATAAGTTGCTGTACAACATGTAGTTTGCGTACCTGCACGGTAGGAGAAATGAAACGAGTTTATCGCTTTGACTAGATAATCAGTAGGCGGTGCTTGTTTTTTTACACGGGTGGCATCGATATCCTAAAAATGAAGATAAATTGGCCGTAAAGTTTTAAAGTTTTATATAGCCTTGAAGCCACAATAAGATTTGCGAGCTGGCTAAGAAAGCCCAGTCGGAACTGTCCCTGAATAAGCGAAAAAAATGGCTGTGGCCTAACTCAGTTAATCCTGGGCGTGCGTAGCGAGACGCATGGTTAATTTGAACCCCGGACCACTCCTGGTTAGCTCAGTGGGTAGAGCTACTGCTCCGGTCAAGCAGTGGTGCCGGGTTCAAATCCTGGACCAGGACGAATTTTTCTTCAACTGCGAGGTTTCCGAGAAAACTGTAAAGCTTTTCTTTGTAGCCGTATGGCTGCATTTAGGTGGATATCAAACTTTCCTTTACAAAGTTTTATACTAATATATACTAGAGGGAAATGTGGCCCCACTGTGTAGGGCAGCCCCGCTTCAGCGAACGCTTCGTCATGTACCGAACAGGCACGTTTCACTTTCGTTGGCATGATTCAAAAACAGGCTCAAAAGTTGGCTCCGGCTGCAAATGAGCAACGATATTACTGTGCAAAATGAATTAAATTTGTCCCATTATTATATAAGTGAACCTGCAAAAGGAATAATTTATCAGGGATTATTTCGAAGACTCATGCAAGATGAACAAGAGAAAATAAAGTACCTCTTTTTGTTGATTTTGGCTTCGATGCAAAAAAGAAGCCATATGTCCAGCTAAGCCAAGCAGGCCAGAAACGTCGCTAGGTGTAATGCCGCTGCCCACGGCGGCCCGGAATTGCAGCTCGAGATTTCCCTCTACTATATGTCAGTATGAAACTCTATTCTGCTCTGCACTGAAAGCGCGTTTTAAGTTACAACGCGTTTTAAATTAGAACATCAAAGCGAAAAGGAGAAAGAAACAAAAACTAAAAAAGGGCAGTGTACATAATACAAATAAAGGTTGTTTTGACCATATATCGGACGTTTATATACATCAATCCCGCCTAGTTTAGACGTTTGTCGATGCGATAGCATTGCTACTAGTCACAATTACTCTGCGTTCGCATTCTGGCGTATAGTAGCATATCAGCTTTGTGACCATCTGCCTTAATTTTCGCAATAGATCGGCGGTTTTTCTCGCCATTGAACTCAAGGCCTGGTGACCAGAAGCACCGTGCGATTAGAAAAAAAATGCTTGGCATCACTTACACAACTGCCAAAAGCCTTCTGCGAGAATTTTTCTTTTGTCATTTTACTTTGTCTTTGCCAATACACAAATAGGATAGCGCCCAAATACTGTTAGCTCGACTGTATGTTTTAATGGAGAGGTTTTTTTTCTTT
Organism: Haemaphysalis longicornis; assembly: GCF_048455015.1. Taxonomy (NCBI): domain Eukaryota; kingdom Metazoa; phylum Arthropoda; class Arachnida; order Ixodida; family Ixodidae; genus Haemaphysalis; species Haemaphysalis longicornis. Next base: position 172,087,862 of record NW_027526422.1, read on the forward strand.
TTGTTTCTGAAACAATTTGCAAGTTCTTGAGCTTCAACAGGGGTCTATTGAACGCAGAAATCTGGGCTTGTTGGTGATAGAACGTTGAAGTGGCAAAAAAGCGCGATGTAAACGGGGACATTGCAAACAACACTTACACAGGACGGATGCTAGCCCTGTACAAGTGTTAATTCTTGTGTCCCCGTTCTCACAGCCTATAACGAGGGATGTTGCGGAGTTCGAATATGTAGTGCAGAGACACCGACTTGGCCATGAAGATGCGGACTGAACTTCATTATTTGGCCGCCTTGATAGAACCACCTTCGGAACGCAACATGGAAGCGTCAGTCAGGAAAATCTCATTCAGTCGAGGAAGCATGCCAGAGGCAGGTGGACCCCGGCTGCTCCTCTTTTAGTCGGCGCTAACAACGCTGCCAGTCGATGCTGGACGGCAGGATGAAGGGGTATCCCATGAAGGGGATACGTTTGAATCTGCTCCCGGCATGAAAGCCAGGGGAGTTTTAAACATGATGAAACGTGCAGCTCTGAACATCTTTCTGACCCCTAGATACCACCATAGTACCACAAGCAGTGCAATTACGCGAGAAGCACATATGGCGGTGGGAATGAATCACCTTCAGGAATAACCTTTCCCGAATGAAAGCACGCCGGAAAGAAAGAACTCTACCGAGTCGCCGAAATATCAACCGATGTCTCTACCTCAAGTGTACAACAGACTGTAGAGGGAGTGTTTCAAAGAAAATATTCAATCTTAATTCACGCAAGCTGCTGTGACACGAAAAGTTGGCTAAAAAAACGCCGCGATGAAACACTCAAGCTTTTCCAGAGCAACAACGTTTTTACCGAAGTGGACGTGAAATATGAGTGGACCTACAAACAGGAGGTTCTGGACACCCAAATTTTAATGCTCCCGGGGGTGAGTGTAGAAAAAGAGATTGTGTGGACTGGGCCGGCACACATTTTACCAGTGGGGAAGATGCGAAGTGTTAAAAGCGGTTGGTGGAAGACACGCGAAACAAGAGGCCGGCCTCCGTTCCGAACAGCTGATACTGCTTATACTTCCACTTGTTTTTCTACGCTCCGCCTTCTTCCCACCCCGCCACGCCGGGAAGATGTAGGCCCATCTCCCATAAGTTTTTTCTAAGGGTTTTTTTTTGTTTGATAGGCGATGTTCTGGGTAACATTGCACAGTTCTCAAAAAGTACGCAGTTTAGCATAATATATACCCCCGGCATGCCTCATCATTATTCGCGGAGTCCGAGCTCCAGGACTCAATTTCTTGGGCAGGTTCTTTCCCCTGCCTTAGTTTAGCCTGGATGCTCTTTGATATTTGCTTTATCGATAATGTGCGATCGTTATGTTTAGGCAACAATATTCGTGAGTACCAGTATCCAGTGGGAACTGTTGCTTTTACCACTGAAACAATGTCCTACGCATACAGGGTCGCATTCGCTCCCGCAAGAGTGCTCTTTCCTGCTCTATACATATACGTATATACGTATACGATGCTTGTTCCGTAATTTTAATTTGTTGGGAAGATATTTTCACTTGTCTTTCTGGCCTTGTTGCCCGCAGAAACTTGAAGAAACCTACAATATCGACCTAATCAAGGCTATTGTTGCTTTCAACGTGAGTACCACAACTCGATCGGTCTCAGCAGGCGAAATGTAAAATAAATTTTTAAGGCGTAGCTTACTCACTCAAAGCTAAGTTCAACAGTATGTCATTTCGCCCCCTGTACCGCACTTTGAGCTGAACGTTTTGAAAGCCCAGAAACTTTTTGCAGGGTAGCCTCTGCGTCCACGCAGAGTATGGCGGCTCCTCTGTTAGAGTAATATCGCTGATTTGTGGCGCACGCAACAGACTGAGGCAAACTGATACCAGATCACAAAGATTGCAAGTAAAGAATAAACATTTGAAGATTCTCCCCACTGCATTTTCGGAAGAGTTGAGCGTTTTTTCCCATAAGTGCATATCTTTTCTTTTCAGCGTTGTTCGTCGCATTTGATACCAAGGGACGTCCGGTACAGTCTAAGGGCGGTTGCCTACTACAAAGACTTCATGTCTGGTTAAATAAGCAACTCTCCCAGCATCTGCAACAGGACACAATAAATATATCTAAGCGCTAATGAACACCCTCTTCTTGTAGTGCCAGTTCACGGTAGTCTACATCACACGTAGTACATGCCGCTGTACTTCTGCACTGCGTGTCCTTAAGCGTAACAATAAAGTGATTCTACAATCATACTCAGCGCGTTGCGAGAGAGTAACGCAGTGGGTTTCATAAAGTACACGCTTAAACATTTGAAGCAGATTGAAAAATGTGGCGCACAGAGACGTCGAGAAGTCTTTTGTTATGAATCAATTGTGATGCTTTTTACTGTAGTAGTGTTCATAATAAAGAAAACATCGGTGTCCCGTAAGCCTGCCGTTTTCCTTACGGATGCATTTTGTCATGAGGAAGTAGAAAACCTGTCCCCATTTTATGCCACCTGACTCAAAGTGCGTGCGCACGAGAATGGAAAATACCGTGCACCATAGAATCTAGAGACTCGCAAACCGGAGGACGGCCGCCTCTTCAGAATTAAAAAAATAAACATTAAAACTGCCTAACTTAACCGGAATAAATTTCCCAGCAAGCCCAAAAATACTTCTCTAGGTTCACTACTTTAGGGTATACCTGTTTTTTCTATGATGAATTTGTACTTTGTCCTTTACCTCCGAACGTGTTCACAGCAATATTTCGCTCATTTTTACTGTCCGGTTCAGTTAATTATTTTGCAGGTGCAATAGACCCTATGCAAAATGCGCCCCGCCATCTCACGTCGACTCCGGTAACTAGGTCCGCCATTTTGGTACGGTCGTTTGAAACCGAAACCAATTGGCAAAACATAGAAGGCGGGCATTGACCGCTCTTGGTGATGGACTACAATGCCGGAGCATTGCTTCGTGCCGCAGAGCACGCAATCCGGAAATACCGGTTCAAATGGAGAAAAGGTACGTGAAGTTCCACGCTTTTGAACGAACTTTGTGACGCCAACTGTGCCGGCGCGAGCAACATTTGTGACGCGCTGGGCGCGGTGCGCTTGGAGCGAATATTTTATTTGTCGTTGGTTCGCTAAGCGCGGGGTTCCGTAGTCGCTGTCTGTATGAAAAATACAGCTGCGTTGGAGTTCTGTTGTGCAGCCTTTGTATTCTAAATGAAGTCTGAGCGTGCGCCGCCTATTCACGCGACTGACAGCGGCGCTCGACCGGGAAAACAGTACCACACGTTGCCAAAATTAGGCTGTTTCTTTACTGGTCCCTGTGGCTCTGCGCCCGCTTCATTTGTTAAATGGTACCGCGTAGCCCCTACACGAGCCTTTATCTTACCTAGGGCTGTAAATAAACTTTTCTTGCCGCACTACGCCGTCAAGGCGCGGTAGAAAATTTCCTCTGTGGCGGGCGCGCACGGTATGGGAGTGTGTTGGTTTCTTTACGTTGCATTTAGCCGCGCGTCGTTGCAGAAGTGGCGAACTGTTTTATGATGATCTAACGGTGGAAAATTCGAGCTTTTGCACTTGGTTCCCTATTTGCCGGGCTGAAAGGTTTGTTGTTAAGTCAAGTTAACTTGGTGCCCATTGTCATTCCAGCAACGATGTATTTACTGTCGAATATTTTGCGACTAAAATACACACTCACTCCTCTAGTTTGTCACATGCTGCATGCATGCCTCCGACGTAATGATAGTGGCCATTGATGTAGGTAGCTGAGACAATTTTCAAGTTTTATTCAAAAAGAAAAAAGAAAACGGCCACAGTTGCATCAGGCCGCCGCGCATCAGCTTGAGTGCTTTTGCGTTTTTTGTATGCACAGTGAAAATCCCAGTAAATTAAACTACTCCGCTGATTTATAGCGCGTGCAGTATAGCAAACTGTGGTTATAGCAGTATAGCAAACTGTGAGGAGCGGGAGGCCAGCACAACTGGGGCAAAAAAAAATTCCCCCGCATTTCCCCGAGGGGGAGAATGTGAAAGTGCGAATGCACGGTTGTCGGCCCACTTGCGGCGCTTGCGCTCGGCCCCCGCAGCCCACCGCCTCGCCGCCTCCTCTTCCATCTCTTCCATCGGGTTTGTAGTATCACGTGTACACCACGCAGTTATCAAGCCGCTATAACGCCGCTGAGTCGCCAACGCACGCCGCTGACGACGTAGTTTGAATGCGTTAAAGATATAAGGCGCGTCACTAACGCTGATATCACGTCGCGTCCGTGGCTTGGTCGGTAGAGCGTCGCGCTGCGGCCTTGCAAAGTCCGCGGATCGAAACCTGGCGCCGGATGCTGTTTCTTTATAGAGGAGCACTGCGGACGCCGACGCCGCCGCCGACGCCGGCGGTGGATGGTTTGGGGTCGCTTATAAAGTGCATTCGCACTTAAAACTCATTCCCAAGGCTTCCAAGTTTTCTCCCAAGCGCCTGCACGGCACTTTGTTGCTGCTCGCATTGCTCCTGTACTCGACGCGCATCGAACAGACGCATTGGCAAGGGAAGGGAGGGGCCATTTTGTTGCGGGCTTCTCCAGTCAATGTTTTGGACACTCGCTGGCTTGATGCCCTGCTGTCTCGGACGTCCCCACTGTTGTGGCAGCTCAGTGCACGCAAGCTCCGGTGGCGCCTCTTAAAACCTTCGGCTTGCAAGAGGGCGAGTAGGTGCACAGCAGCCAAGATGTGACTCCATGCTCTACTGCAACCCGCCGGGCACTCGCACGATGCCTCCCCAATCGCCCCACTGTCCGTCTCAAAGGTGAGGCACACAACATAGGGCCGGCCACTTTTCTTCTGGGAGCGAAATCAGCTGCTGAGCACATGGGTGAGGCCCAACCTGCAAGAACAGAGAGAGTATCAGTAAATAACACTCAGGGAAGAACAGGACTAGTCCGCTACAGTTTATGGTAAAGGGACAGAGCAGAAAAAAGTGGCCGCAAGGAACAGACTCAAAATGACCAGATTTTGTGTCTTGCTTAAACACTGTTGCAAGGGCAATAATCTACACCTCAAACAGCAATGATGTCAAAATTGTTTGTCAAGTTCGAGCGTGCAAGTATCTCTGCATGCTTTGTTAATGCATTTTTCAAGAGAAGGAAGTTTAACATTTAAAAACCTCAGCGTGGGTAATGATACCAGTACCCGCATAATCGTGTTCATAACTTAAGCAAGCAATAATATGTTTATCTGGAACTAACTTCCAGAATCTTTCGAGATAAACAGGTAAACATTCGGGCTATACCGATGACCCATCGAATTAAAAAAAATATTCTAGTTCAGTGAGTTCGAGCTAACGAGGTTTTACTGTATTATCTATTCGTGCACACCAAAAACATGCGCTTTAGAAACAAACACAACCACCCCACCGCCAAAAAAGGAGAAGAAAGACGCACAAACAGATTTGTGCGCATAACATGCGCAATAAATAATGAAAACACACAAAAAAAGAAAATTCAAGGCGTATGTGCGCTTTTGTAGTTGACTTCGCCGCAAAGCACGATTGCTTTGCGGCAAACGCGCGGGCGGACGACCGTCACGGAAAGCGGCCGCAACCTTTCCGTAAACATCTTCGCCAAAAATCATCCCGTAAATTCTATGTACAGCATTTGAAAATACCTAATCCACCCACTAGCGGTACGGTCTGGCGATTGTCGCTCTCCTCTTTCAGGGTTACTGCAACAGGGTCGCCGCTACGCATTTGCGTGGTAAACAACGGTGAACAAAGTGCTCTACAAATGCTCATACCGGTTAACTCGCGTCAAGGAAACAAACACAGAAGGATTTACTTACTGCGAGTCGCACGTGTTTGTCCGCACCGATGAAGGCGAGCAATGCGCCTGGGTGGCAAGGCGGCATGCCCTGCTCCGCTGCCGCTCGGATGGGTCTTTGGCGTGGCACCCCGAGTGGTATGAGTCTTCAGACACAGTCGGCAGCGCAGACAAGTCCTTCGTCCACAATCCGCGGTCGAGAGCCGGAAAACACCGTCCAGTTTGAGCCATACCACGTTACCGTCACCTACTCTTCCACAGTAAACAATACGAGACTTCCCGATCGGCGCCCGTACCAATATGGCCGACGGTCTCGTTTACATCAGTGTTGCTAGATCACCAAGCAATTTCGCATAGGGTCTATTATATCTTCTTCGAGAATTTGAGGGCGGTAAATTGTACATTACGAACGGAATGAGAAAATAGCACGGTGTAAGACCCCTAATTTCTTATATAACTCTTATTTTCTACGAACTACAGGGATTTGGCTTGAGATTTATACCGGCACAGTTGGCGTTGTTTCAATAATTGGCGTGGCAGCGGATTTGAACAGGGTGCTGTTAAAAAAAAAACGTTTGGGTACCACTCCATGCATACGGTTTAGTATTCTTTCCGAAATAGACACCAGAGCTGCCAAGAAAATACAAAAGGGCTTACTACACGGTGGAGTAGTGGAAAAACTAAGGAGGCGTTTATGTGAACTTTTAATTTTACTCGCGTACCGGCTCTACGGAAGCAATTGTAATAGGAAAGTAAACATGAAGAAAACATAATTTAAAGACATGTTTTCAAGACTTGCTTTATTTGTTAATTACAGACGGCGTGCATTGAATTATGCATGTGCGAATCGTATCGGCCCCACATTCATTACGACGCACAAGCGTACGTAACATCATCATCGATCTTTACGGCACACTGCAAACGGATATACAATGGCCTCGCGTACGGGTATTCCGCACTCTGAAAACATCCTTACACTCTAGCTGCGGTTTTTTGGAGACAAATCTGAACTTCAGAAATAAGCTGTGGAGTTTCAGACGCCGCGAAATATTTATAATACACCATATCAATATCACGCGTCCTATGCACTTTCCTCAACTTTGAGATCAGGTGTCGGTGCTGGCCTGTCTCTTCCTCCTTCAGCGGCGGCTTCTTCCGCTTTGGCGTCATTCTTGAAATCTTGCGACTTGTCACGCCCCGCGGGTGCGGTGACGTTGTCGTGTATTTATTTACACCCACTGGGCGAATTCGTGGCTAAAAGGCCAACATGTGTTTGGGCGGGAGGGCAGTCCTAGGCCTGAGTGCCGCAAGGCGCTTCGTTGAGCCCGCGTCCCTGCAACCAAACACACGTTACCGGTCCTTCGCGACGTAAGGCGTCACCTCGAACGCGGCAAAACCGCAGCGCGAGACGTAGTCAGAGACGATATAGAGAAACCACTGCACCTTCGCTCGCAACAGCTGGCTGCACTGGTTAATGACCCTGCAGTAGTTCCTCCACTTTCACATCGCAAAAGACCACCAATGTCTTCGCTCTTTCCGCCTGCTTAGTTTTCACTGCTTACGCGTGGTTTCTTTGGAATGTCCGCAGTGGAATCACGTGGGAGAGCAGTTACAAGGTAGCCAGCGTGTCGCGGAAATCTTTCGTTCGATAAGGTCCTACTTTACCGCGTATGCAAAACAATATCATGTTTAAAAACCGCCCTGGTGGGTGTTGAGGCGGACGTATTTTATATTGTAGCGTTATGTAGGGGTTCGCTACTCGTAAGCAATTAGTTTAATGCCAGAATAAGGCTTAAATCACAGAGGTAATGGCGATGCCAGTACCGAGCGGGACACACACAAAACGAGTTTCGTCTTCTTTCACTTCCATGCGCCAGAACACGCGCATCTGGTTTCGTGCTGTGGTGGGATTGGCGGCATTGATAGTCTTCAGTGTAGAGCTCCTTTCTAGGCTGTCGCTGAATCGATGGGCCGTGGCAATATTCCTCAGTTTCAGCACCAGTCGTCCTCTTCTCCTGCCCTGAGGACTGTCCAGCTAGGGAGCTCAACATTTCACCACAGCCCACTTCGGTTGTAGGAAGTGGAATCTCCAAATGAGCGATAACGCCGCACGTTATCGCAACGCTTAGAGGTAGTAATAATATTCTGCGGGCTTTGAAATGCGAAAAAAAAAAAAACCTTGCCATCGAGGATCGAAATAACGATTGCTGGTTACAATAACAGCGCTCTACCACTGAGCTATATTTTTGCTTTACTGCGGAAATTATCGTGTTCCCGTCAGCAGAAACTCCCACGCTGCTACTGGCTACACCCTGGCTACACAAATAAGCTGCTGGCACCGCCAGAGATCGAACCAGGGCTCGCGTAGCGAAGCAGGGTGAGAGCCTGTCGTCTTGCCGACTAAGCTACGCCCAGAAGTGTAGGTGGAGGAGACCGACGGTTGTCAGGATTCAGCGCCTGTGGAGGTGGAGGGCGCCACATAAGGCAAGAGTAAGGGTGAAGCAATGAGAGAGATGACGTCAAAGAAACGGTGTCTGATTGTAGGGTTTTACGCGCCGACGCAACGCAGGCGATGAGGCGCACCGTAGTGGAGGGCTCCGGATTATTTTGACCACCTGCGGATCTTTAACGTGCGCCGAAATGTCGTACACACGGGCGTTTTTGCTTTTCGCCTCCATAAGAAAAGCGGCCACCGCGGCCGGGAATCGAACCCGCGTCCTCGTGCTCAGCAGCGCAACGCCTTAGCCACTGAGCCACCGCGGTGGGTGAAACGGTGGCGCCGTCCTCCTCACTCTTCGAAAGACGCTAAAAATGGCCGCCACAAACCATTACGTCATACTCCCTCGAAGTTAGTGCTTGTGCCCATCACCTCCTTGTGTCCTGTGCCAATTTTTTTTGCGCTATACGAGGTCATGGATTACCGCTACCAGCTAGCCCAAACTCAAGCACTGATACGCCAGAAACGGCGCGTTCCAAACTGCGCAGTGACGTGCCGGCACGTGCGAAATGAAAGCAAGCAAAAAAAGAACAGAACTCTCGCTCGCGCTGTTCTGGCAGGGGGCGCGTCACCACTTCGAGGGCGGGAAATTTGAATTGAATTGGACAAACGTCTGTTAAACTCCTCAAGAAAGGATGCAGACGGGGAGTCGAATAGCGTGATGGGCGATAGCAGTGAGTGGATGCCACGTGTGTGAATTGAAGTGACGCCGCGTGGGTAATTGCTGCGGGTGTCGTTTACAGCTTCGCAGTGAAACCACCTTCTTAGCGTCGATTGGAACCAATTTTTTGCGGATGTTGGGCGGGTGTTGGGCGCCTCCTCTCCACTCCAAGATCACGATATCCACCGTAATCGCGCAATCAACAACCGTGCATTCGCACTTACACACTCTCCCCCTCGGGGAAGTGCGAGGGAATTTTTTTTCTTCATTACCTGTCCGGCATTACAACAAATTGCAACAATTGAGTAAAAACAACCTTGTGCGCTTGGAGCTGACAAATGGGTTAAAATCGTTGGGAATCACAACAAATCACCTGATACCGGCAGCCAATCTTTGTGGATCACACTGTGCCTTAGATACTAAGCGTACCAGAACAAAACATACAATGAATCAATCGCTGGGCGGTGAGCATCCCCATCAGCCTGTGTTTTGGCGATTCCCGTTTTTTTTATAAACTGTAGAGGCTGAACAATATCAGCATGTCAGTTGGAACCCCACTTTCACTCCTTACTGCGAGAAAGCGAATACCATACGGTGAGAAGACCAAATCACTTTTGTAGAAGACACGTTTAAGCCGAGCGTTATTTGTCGTCACCCCAAAAAGCCTCACGGAGCGGTTACGTCACATCACGTTGCCTAGCAACCCCTGACGGAGCTCTACAAAGCTTCGCGCTCACTTCGCTTCCATAGGCATAGCTTCGCCGAGCCTCAACGGCGCCCGTTAAGCCGTCACGTCAATGCGGAACACATACTATAAACATTCGTATCCAGCGGCGTCGTCCAGGTAGCACGTGGGCTAGCGCCACGTGCAAAAAATGCCAAGGAAAAATACCGAGCACCGGTGAGAAGCTCCTGGCGCTGACGAGCTCGACCTTCGAGAAAACTATGCCCAGCGCTCGTGGCATGATATGTGACGTGCGGTTCTCCTTGCCAGTCCACGTGCATTCGCGCCTGAAGTGGGGCGTATAGAACAGGTCGCGCTGCGGACGCCCAGTTTGCGATGCCGGTTGCTGCTGGTTATAGCGTGTACCGCGTGCAAACGCGGCACACCTTGGGAGAGGTGTGAAACCTGTGGACAAAACAATCAGCGCCGGGCAGTCACGGAGAACATTCAACGGCACGTTCGGAAATACATGTGAAGTGGAACAGCCGGGTCTCCGACGAATGAAGAGGGGCCGCCTGCTCTACCACCCATCACGCTCTTCGCCTGCCTGTCTCTCTCCTTGCTTGATGAATTTAACGGAGGCTGGTTCCAATGCAATTCGAATTTCCCGCCTTCGCAGTGCAGGCCCCCTCCCATTCCTGAACAGTACGAGCGGGCGTTCTGTCCTTTTAGGGGCGAAGCTCCTTAAGTCATGGGTCTGTCCATCCCTTGTGTCTCGTGGTACGTGACCGCCGCATGCTTTCGGAGATGTCGCAAAGTGGGCCGCGTTGCACGCGCAAGAACCGGCTGCAACCGGCAGCGCAAACTCGGCACCGGGAGCGCGAGCTTGTCTGTGTTCGCCAACGGAGACGCGAGCGCACGTGCACTGCGAGGGGGAGATCACGCAAGAGATCACGCCACGAATGCAGGCAGTCGTTCTCGGAGATCGAACGAGACGCAAGGACCTTTGCTCGTTTCCTCTCGTCTTGTTCGGGCACAAGTTCGCCCTAAATAAAAGTTCTTTCTTTACCGTTGTGTCCCATCCTACGTGACAAATTGTGGTAGAGGTGCGGGGTAGTCCTCAATGGCGCGGGGTCTTTCACCAGGTCTGGGCCTGGGAGCATTGACTCCGAAAATAAAAGTTGATTTGTACAATGTACGCACACAGTCTTACGTCTTTCTTAATGATGTAATGGGCGAACTTTCACGGGAGAGTTACGGGTACCGATGATCTCCCCCTCTCGAGCTTCGCCCCACTTATCAGCATTCATTCCGTGGATATGGCGTGATTTGTTTTTGCTTGCTTTCATGTCGCACGTGCCGGCACGTTGCTAGAACGCGCTGTTTCTGGCGGCCACTTTTAGCGTCTTTCTAAGGGTGAGGAAGACGACGACACCGTATCTTTGACCTCATCTCTTCCCCCTCACTCTTGACTTATGCGGCGCCCTACCCCTCCAAAGGCGCTGAATCCCATCAACCGTCGGTCTCCTCCTACACTTCTGGGCGTACGTAGCTAAGTCGGCAAGACGACAGGCTCTCGCTCCTCTTCGCTACGCGAGCCCTGGTTCGATCCGTGGCGATGCCAGCAGCTGATTTGTGTAGCCAGGGTGCAGCTAGTAGCAGCCTGGGAGGTTTCTGCTGACGCGGACACGAAAATTTCTTTAGCTGGTTAGAGGTATAAGAAACCTTGCTGGCACCTGGGAGAGCATCCTCTTTACCCCTTTCAGAACGACTTAGCCCCGATCGGACTTATACAAAGAACTATACAAGGGCACAGGTAGACAGACGTCAATAAGGGTCTGATGCATTAGTTGTTTTAATAACAGATATTCTGAGGGAGAGCGAACCATCAATAATAAAACGCAGCAGCAACTCCCAGCAGACAAGTGTGTGCGCGCGCGCGCGCGCGCGCGAGATAGATAGATAGATAGATAGAGAGAGAGAGAGACAGAGAGAGAGAGAGAGAGACAGAGAGAGAGAGAGAGAGAGAGAGAAGCATTTTAATAAAGAAGACCACTAGGCGAGGGAAGTGACCGGCAGCCGGAGCTGTGCGGCGACCTTTGTAGCCCGGGCTATGATGATCTTCGGTCTCTCCGGGTCAGAGCAGCTCAGCGCTGCCTGCGAAGACTGCTTGGAGGAACATAGCTCGACGACACGCACAAAAAAAATTACGCCCATCTTGCCGCGAGGGAACCCTGATTTGATGCGACGCATCGGGTGGGGGGGGGGGGTTAATTGGCGTTTCCATTGGGTTGATTCTCGAAATCGCGTGAAACGTGTTGTGAACGCGTATGATGCATTTCCATCACATGCGGCTGTTCTCATACGAACACCCGCATGTGTTCGTATGAGCGTTTGCAGTGACGCTGGTATTCGATTGCGTCAATCACTCGCTGAAGGTACCGTCGCTTCCATCACGTCTTCATTGGAAGAATCAAGTCAAGCACGAAGTTGTCAATCAAAGTCACACGGAGTCGATCGAGAGCGAGCGCTTGACTGAACCGCCACAGCGCGCTACCCGCTTTATATTCACAGCGCCTGAAGGAGAGGAGACAGCGGAGGAGAGTCGCGCATGCGCGCACTTTCGCGCCGGAGCAGACGCGAGCGTACCTAAGCGCGCGCACAGCTGTTGTTGTTATGATAATGAGACGGAGTGAGAGTGTTACGCACAGCTGTCGGAGAGAAAAACGGGGGAGAGTTCCACATGTGCAGTGAACCTGCGGACAACGCCGACGCCGGAGGGACATACCCGCGAGCAAGAGATACGTGGCATCTAATAAGCGAAAATATAAGTCGCGAAAAAATCCGCCGTTTTTTTCGGGAGCGGGAGTCGAACCCACATCTCCGCATAACGCGTGCGGTGCACTGACCATTTATGCTATCCCGCAGCGGCTCCTCTCTCGACTTTTACTGCGGGGGTTTATATTTACAAGTGCTCTGAGGACGGTCAACTAGCTCCGCCCCTCGACCACCGCGGCAGACGTAGAACGTCTTTTTTCCCAGCGGCCGCCACGTAAGATGTAGTCGGAGGTCGGGGTTCGCAATTGGCATATCCGAACTGCTGGAGCCAGGGCCCTCGTAATGCATGTAACAGAACAGAAAGATACGGGAGGAGGGACTCGGTAAGGACACATATCAAGGTTCCAGTCGTCATTGTCAGCCGAATAGCACTGGCAAAATATCATGCTGTGTAATATAGGGCATGTAACAACCCGCTAGGATTTCGAAACAAAAACTTCCGGTTAGTCACGTGTAAGCTTACAAACAAAACGTTCACTTTTGTCTGTGGCCTCATACCAGCACTAATGTTCTTAATGGCAAGTGAATGAACCTTTGAATAATATTGATTGCACTGAATTTCAAAAGCAGTATATGCGCAGCCTACGTCGCCTAGAGCAAGTCTGAAAGTACTGATGATGATACTTGCTGTGGAGTACGTAAACACCCACATTTGTAAATACCACTTTCGTAGCAAAGACGACGATTATTTATATGAATAAGGCATATATGCGTGTTATTTTTAATTAGGCACATTGCAAGACTAAAATCGCGCGGACCACAAACCGATTGTTTTAAAAACTGATAGTTTTAGGTCACTGCTGATCGTTGAACAGTTTAAGATGTGGGGAATAACTACAGTAACTGCGGATTAAGTTGGTTCCGCTGTAGTACCTAGAATGACGGCGCTTAAGCATATTCATAAGACTTCCAAATAGCATACGAATATAAAATTGGGTTGCCATCGTCATTACTTTCACACAAGTCTGCATGTTCCCGTCATATTTCATATCCCTCTTTTCATTTGGAGTGAATCTGAGGATAAGTTGTAGGATGTGTGTTTCATCCACTCAAGGTACTCGTTTTTCTGATGGAGGTAAACAACCAAAACTCTCGTGTCTGAGGATTTCGGCACACATCTCTCGGCACACGTCGGGGCGCCTTGAGTAATCTTGGTGACGGTATTGGCGACACCGCGGACCCCGAGCCCCCATACTCACGCTGTTACTGACTGTGGTAATGAGTTTTAAGGTGAAGGGTAGAGACCTCAAATGGTGGCCGTCGGAGCCCCGGTCAAGCTCCGGCGGAGGGGCTCCTGTATGTTTACCAGGCAGGGAGCTCCGGGACCTCTCTTGGTACTAGGGAAACCCGAGCGAAGGAAGTACCCCCGTGCCCTGCTTTTTCCTATGCCGTATGGTAAATCGAAAACTCCCTTCCAAACATGATCGGACCCTGAAAAGGGTCCGCACCCAAGCATTTTTTTCACCTCTTCCTGCCATCAACCCCTTTTCACCCGACAACTACCCCCACTTTTTGATAGTTGAATCAGTTGACAAATCTAAGCCTGTTCATTCACAATCAGCATTCCTTGTGTCCGAATTTCTTCAAGCTATCCTTGGCAAGAGATACAATGCTAAAAAACTAAGAACTCGTGAGATCTTAGTTGAGATCAACACACAGCAGCAAGCCACAATTCTCATGAGCCAAACCCACATGGCAGACCTGGATATCAGAGTCACACCCCACCACAGCCTCAACAGCTCCCAGGGTGTGATATCTAAGCCAGACCTCCTAACCGAGACAGACTGACTGACTGACTGACTGACTGACTGAGTGGTTCGAAGGAAAAGGAAAAGAAATGGACTGGGGATAATTTTGAGCCCATGTGGGGCTCACGGGTATACAACCCAGTCCGGGTGGTAGGGAATATAGAAGGGGGTGAATAGAATAGGGTAGAGAAAAGGAGATACGTAAAGAGAGAAAAGAGAAAAAGTTAAGGCGCCGCGAAGAAAAGAAGCGTTGCCACGGTCACTGGGGGCCACCGAGCACACTACAGACCACAAACACAGGTCTTGGCGCCATGCTGCATCCAGGAGAAGTTCTCGACGGGAGCGGTGAAGCGTAGAGGCGAGGCTGGGCTGCGATGAGTCGTGCGCGGTGGTCAGAAGTGAGGGGAGCTTGCTGGGTGATCTTCCAGGCAGACGGGGGGTTACTGGCCAGCGGGAGCAGGCGCTCGACGGCCTCACGCAGCAGACCGCGCACCACCCAAAAAAATCACCCATGGCTCGCGACGCGTGGCCGTCCGCGCAGGATCGAACGAAAAACACGTCCGCACCCCACCACGACCGAGGCCAAAGTCCCTAACCGAGACAGAGACCAATTTGCTCGAAAGCATAAAAGATCAAGGCGTGACAGCAGTAAGGCGCATCGTCATTAGGAGAGAAAACAAATAGCCACCAAACACTTCATACTTACTTTTGACCGCTGCACACTGCCCGAGCATGTCAACGCAAGTTTCATTCGTTGTTCTGTCCGGCCGTACATCCCGAACCCGCTGCGCTGTTTCAAGTGCCAGCGGTTCGGGCATGATACTACCTCCTATCGCGGCAGAACAACATGTGCCAAATGCGCCCATCATGGTCATCTCTCCGACAACTGCACTGCAACCAACTTCAGTGCCCGAATTGCCAGGGTCCACACGCAGCATACTGTCGCGCTTGTGAAAAGTTTCAACTTGAGAAAAAAAATTACGCCCATCTTCCCGCGAGGGAACCCTGGTGTGATGCGACGCATCGGGGGGTTCAATTGGTGTTTCCGTTGAGTCGATTCTCTAAATCGCGTGAAACGTGTTGTGAACGCGTATGATGCATTTCCATCACATGGAGGTGTTCCTATACGCGGGACGATGGGCGTAATTGTTGTGTCACACCACTCACTGAAAAGACCGTCGCTTCCATCACGTCTTCATCGGAAGAATCAAGTCAAGCACGAAGTAGTCAAACAAGGTCACGTCAAGTGCGAGAGCGAGCGCTTGACTGAACCGCCGGAGCGCGATACCCGCTTTATATTCACAGCGCTTGAAGGAGAGGAGACGACGGAGGAGAGTCGCGCATCCGCGAACTTGCGCGCGCCGGAGCAGTTGTTAAAGGGACACTGAAGTGATATGTAAACATTGCGGGATTACTAGCGCAAAGTGTAGTCCGGAGTCCCCAGGCCATGTTTCGACCACTCTAGGCGCGTTTACGAGATTTTATTTAGTAGAAAAACTAATTCGAAAATGCTGTCCTCCTCTCTTTACGCTCGCCCATTTTCTGTGGCGTTTTCGTGTGACGTCAGGAGGGGATGAGCTGGCAATTGGCTGCGCCACGGCTGCGCTACTGCACGGCTCCCCGGCCGACAGAGTCAGTCGGGCCAGCGTTTCGTCTGCCGGCCGCCGGCGGGTCGTCGCAATCAAGGAGGTTAAAAAAAATTGCTTGGTCGCAATTCGTTCGCTTAGTTGAAACGAAGCCAGGACACGTTTGTGAATGGAAGAATGTGCCTTTCTTTACTTGGTTTGTTTGTACACTGTATCTAGCTCCAAGTCAAGGTCGCTTCACACAAGCGCTGCACAATCGATGATGATGATGATGGTTTGATTTTATTGGCGCAAGGCCGACATGGGCAAAGAGCGCCAAACACAAAGTGATTTGATGAGGTGAGAACAAGAAATAAAATCAGTTAAAAGCTATGAGCACGGCTGGTATAAAGGGCCAGGGTGAAGAACAAGAGTGGTTAAAAAATAAATAAGGTGGCTGGTGTATAGGACCAGGGGTAAAACTATGGGTGGTATGAGATGAGTTGTAAAAAGTGAACTTCTGATAGGAACTGAAAGGTGCGTTGAACAGAAAACATGGCTTCGTCTCCTAAGAAGTATGACGGGTGTGGTGGAATATGTCGTGTGTGTAGTTGTGGGAAGTGTTTTCGTCGTGTAATGTCGAGTGCCTTACATTGTATGAGGATGTGGATCACGGATAGGGCCTCTCCGCACCTGCTGCACAGAGGTCTTGGAGACCCCGTGAGAAGGTGCGAGTGCGTTGCATGAGTGTGCCCTATCCGTAATCTAGCCAAGGCGACTTCAGTGTATCTATTACGTGTGTCGGTGGTGTATGGTCCCAAGTGTGGTTTTATTACGTGTAACTTGTTGTCTGTTTGTTCACTCCAGTGCGTTTGCCATGTTTTGCGAAGTTGTTGTCTGATGTGTGGTTTCACGTCGGTGTAGGGTAATGTGGTTATGTCTACTGTATTCGAGAGTGTAGCAGCAGCAGCCATTCGGTCCGCTGCTTCGTTCCCGGCTATACCACTGTGGCCAGGGACCCAGCAAAGAACCAGTTCAAATTTGCGTACATACACCGACATAATACCCTTGACTATTAGATTTACCACGTGATTTTTTGAAGACGTTGATGACGACAACGCCCGCACGACACTGAGGGAGTCTGTATATATAATGGATTGTGGGATGTGACTTTGAAGGATATGATTAACAACCAGAAGTACTCCATTAGCCTCTGCCGTAAAGATACTGGTATTACTGTTAAGAGTTCTAGTGACATTAAGGCCGGGCCCATGCGCCGCGCAGGACACAGAGGTGGCAGTTTTAGAGGCGTCCGTATAAAATACAGAAAATTGATACTTCTGCTGCAAATACAAGAAGTGCTGCAGAATCGCACATGTGGGAGCTCGGTTTTTATCTACATGTGTGAAGGATGTGTCGCATGATACAGGGCGGAGATGCCATGGTGCTATAAAATCTGTTTGAGAACTTTGTATGGTGTCTAAAAAGGAGACAGAAAGCTCTGACGCTTCCTCTCTAACTCTGTAAGAGAAGGGCGCAGAGAACGATGGTCGGTTTAGGAGTAGTGGAGTCTGAGACGTATCATAAAAAGCCGATTTAAAAGAATGGTGTGGCATAGATGAAATTTTAAAAGCAAAAAGAAGATCTGTGTATGCTCGCTGACGTTGTAGGTTCCACTTATTACACTCCACATAGAGGCTTTCGACCGGGCTAGTCCGGAAGGCGCCACATGCCAACCGGAGCCCCAGATGAAGCACTGGGTCCAGCATTTTGACGGATGTCTTACTTGCTGACCCATAAACAACGCTTCCATAGTCTAATCGTGAACCTATCAGGCTGGTAAAAACACGCAAAAGAAGTTGTTTGTCAGCCCCATATGAAGAGTGGGAGAGAACCTTGAGTATATTCATGGCCTTTAAGCATTTATGTTTAAGTTGTTTTATGTGTTGAATGAACGAGAGCTTTTCGTCAAGGACTACACCTAAAAACTTGTGTTCATTTCTGACTGGAATTGAGACACCATTGAGTTTGATGTCTGGATCCGGCCGAATGCCACGCCTTTTCGAAAACAAAACACAAGTACACTTCACTGGATTAAATTTAAAACCGTTGCTATCTGCCCAGCCAGCTAGCTTGTTAACACCAAGCTGGACTTGGCGCTCGCAGATAGACAGGTTACAAGACTTAAAGGATAATTGCACGTCGTCTACATAGATTGAGCAGGAAATGGTTGGTGGCAGAGCCTTCCGAAGAGAGTTCATTTTTACAATAAACAACGTGCAACTCAAAACTCCACCTTGCGGAACACCGTTTTCCTGCACATGAACTCTAGAGAGTGCAGTTCCAACTCGTACGCGAAACGCGCTGCACAATCGCACATGCGACGCTTCGCTGACTGGTACGCCAGTAGGAAAATATAAGGCCTCTTGAAGGCGGGAGAAGAGTCAGCGAAGTCAATATAGGTACTAAGGAAATAAAATCAACTGATATTTTTACCGTACAGCGTAAAACTAGGGCGCGGGAAGCACTTTTTTGCGCTGGGCGAACAAGCACAGCGGTCAGCAGCACGACTACGCATCTGCGAACGCTTTTCCGTCTACGAAATGCAATTGCTAGACGTGAGCTACTGTGGAAACTCGGGCGACGCTTACTGCACGATCGGAGTACAACAAATAGTCACCTAAGCGGCTTGAAATGCCAAAACTAAATAAAAATGTAAACCGGTTGTATAATATATACCCTATATTAGCAAGGCCTCCGCGTCCCGCTCCGTGGCTCAGTCGTCTGAGGCGTAGGTATGTCGCCGCGAATGCTTTGCAAGTTACGAGGTCGAATCCCCGCAGGTGCGTGCTTTTTTTTTTTTGTAAGTTAACTTTTTTGTTTTCCGCCAATGTTTTCTATATTGAGTTCACCTTTTTTTGGGCCGCAACGTGCATGGCTACACGAACTAGTTCACAAAACGCGCGCAGGCTGGCACTGGCGCGCTAGCGAGTTCTCGTTGGCGTGCTGTTGTCATAAGCACCGACTGCTTGCAGGCAGTGGGCACAGGCCAGAATGAACAGACCCTTGGGCTGCTGCGAACACGCTTTTTACGATACAGGCATGAGGGAGGCAAGCTCCAAATATGGAAGAAAAGCGCATGACATTTGGGCGTCTGCGGGTACGCGGAGGGCGTTCATGCACTGCGTAGGTCTCGGCTAGTGAATGCTACGACTACAAGCCGTCCTGGGAGGCTTATCTTGTGCATTTTACAGCCGACAACATGGCAGAAGCGCGGTACGATGATTACTGAGATATTGAGAATGCCCATCCAACAACGCCATTGGTTATGGTTTACAGAACCGAAACCGAAACCGAAACGTGTGTGATTGCTAACCTTGGGCATCGTCCAATCACGGCGCCCCGCCTCTCAACGTCACAGCCTTAGTTGGTGCGGCCGCCGCAAACCGCGCATGGTAGTTTTTCTTCTTTCGCGCTTTGTAAAATAATTACCGAGTTGTCAACCGGATAAACGATGAAAAGTGTGCTAATTTGAGCCAGTCTACGCAGTGCAAGCAAAAACGGGAGCTTGACAAATTCACTTCAGTGTCCCTTTAATACAGCGTTACGCAGCGAAGCGCGCCCAAACAAGCGCGCCAGCTGTGGTATGCTAATGAGCCGGAGTGAGAGTGTTGCACACAGCTGTGGGAGAGAACAACGGATGAGGGATACGGATGGACGGCGCGACGACAACGCAGGACGAACATGCCTCAGAGCAAGAGATGCGGCGCATCTAAAAATCAATAATGTAAAAGTAACAGAAAACATAACCTTCCCAGAGGGCCGAAAGAGGTTCGCCTGTTTCCCCCTTGGGAGGTACGCCGACGCAGTTCGGCGGGGGGGGGGGGTGCGGAGCGGCATCTGGTTTCGGTGTTCGGTGGGGACCCAGTACCGAGAGTCGGGTTTGCTCCCGCCCCCGCCGCCCCCCCCCTGAGTTGCCTCGGGCAGCCCGACATACCTCCGCACCACCCGCTGAGCCAGCAGCGGCTGTGGTGGCATCCACGTCCGTTGGGGATGCTTCCGCACCCACTGTTTCCTCTCCACCGGCCCGCAGCACACGCGAAGGCACGGAGGAGATTGAGGCGGAGGAAACCGCAGTAGTCCCCACCCCTGCCACACCGCCTGTGCCACTCGGGGCGCTCCGCACACCCTTTGCGGTCGCGGCTCGGACAAAGGGCACCGGAAAGGATGCCAAGTCCGGGGTTTCCGGTCCGCCGGGTACCCCTTCCAAATCTGATGATGACATGGATGTGGGACCTTTCCTGTCTGGTTCGCAGATGAAGGAGCGGGTCCCTCCATGGAAACCCCCAGAGAAGGTTAAAAAGACCCTCCCAAGAGTGCAAGCCCCGAAAGACCTTACGTAAATAGTCACACTCCAGTAGCTCCGAACACTTCATAATGGGAAAAGAAAACATAATACAATGGAACTGCAGAGGCCTTCTTAAAAATATTGAGGATGTATACGAAATACTGCACGCTAATCAGCCAAGTGTAATGTGTGTTCAGGAAGTACATTTGAATTCCAAACACAAATTTCTTGAATAGTTTACCTGGTATACAGAAAGGACAGCCATTGCTGCGCACATCCTTCTGGGGGTGTGGCCATAATCGCCCGGATATCTTTAGCATGCCACCATATCACCTTGAACACTGTCCTTGAGGCTGTAGCAATTCGCACAATATTATTCAAAAGGTTGATAACGGTATTCTTCATATACATGTTTCCTGATCTTGCTCTTTCGAGCTCTGACTTCGAGGCGCTGGTCGACCAGCTGCCCGAACCATACATCCTAACAGGCGACATTAATACACACAATTTTTTCTGATGCTCTTATCGCATGGATTCCCGAGGTCGCCTGATAGAGGAATTCCTTACATCTTCAGGAGCATGCCTCTTCAACAACCCGGCATTTCAACAACCCGACACCCACATTTCGCTCACGACTGCGCGTTTACCATCTCGTGAGCGTTCCGGCAGCGCGTCAGTTGGAAACAAGCGGAAGAAACAATCACGAAAGGTGTCCAACAATGCTCCCTCTTCCGAGTACCTGGACTGTCTTTCTTCAAAGATCACAGCCCTACAAACTGAGCTGCCATCACTGCAGCAAGAATACAAGCACGCCTGCGCCGCACAAGCCCGAAAGACAGCAGAACGTAAAGCCCAGCAGGAGAACCACGACACTCAGTTTCTCAGTCAAAGGAGTTCTACGTGCCAGACGTCCGGTTTTCATTGCGCCTGGATAGCCACAGAGGTTTAACACCTTATAAGCAGGTTGATCTCAAAACATCTCGACATCGCGCTCTCTAAGTACTGGCCACACTTGCCTCAGTCTGCAGATCCCACTGTCTCCAAAGCGGCACCCCAAGCTACCCCGGCCTTTCAGCATGATCCATCGATACTATCCAACACAGAACATGGCAGCAAGTGCTAAAGCCTCGTTGCTGCTGCAGTGGAACTGTCGCGGGTTGCGCGCCAATGCCGCAGAGCTGAATGAACATCTGCGGGCTTTGGATCGCAAAGACGAAAGGAAAAGTCCCGGGCATACAAGGCTACCGTTCTTATGAGGTACCCACCATTCGCTACACCACGATTTCTGACCAAGCCACCAGCGTAGTGATCCAACAGACAGCTTTATACGTTCTGAGAGGAACCCCTCACTGCCCGGTGCCTACTGCAGGCATTTGCAACGATTTTCAGAAAGTAGTGGCTGTCCGCGTGTACTTTGGACGGAGTACCTTACTTGTGGTATCGACCTATGTGCGTCCTCAATTACCAGGTGCAAATTTTGACTGGATGAGGCAGTTGCGTGCTCTGTATCCTCGGCACAAAGTTGTGATTGGGGGTGATTTCAATGCCCTCAGCACGACTTGGGGATGTCGCGTCACCAACATCCGCGGCCGCAACCTCGAGGAATCAGCAGAAGATGCTGACCCCACCCTTTTTAATTATCTGTCGTGCTCCACGCGGCTGGGGCAGTCGCCGAGCCGCCCGCGGGACACCATTCCCGATTTGACCTGGGCCACTCCTTCAACGGCGTCATTACGGAAATGCGACTCTTCATCTTGGCGAAGTGACCATTACCCCATTTGGATCACGCCTTCCGGCACCGCACGGAAAATTAACAAGAATGTCCGGTATGTAGACTGGCCCCCTTTCAGGGAGCTTCAATTTTTCGAAACAGAAAGACATCGCAACTCGAACTTAGACTCACTCACAATTCTGCTAAATCGCATTTTGATTGCTGCAAATGGTGCTACAACGGTCGTCGAAGTGGACCAGGACACTCCTGCTCCTGACCGACACCTGATCAATCTATGGAATGCTCGCGACGACTTGCAGCAGCGCTATCGGACCGGAGGTCGCTCTTATGTTGACCTTGTGCGCCTCCGCCACCAGACAGCTAACATTAGAAAATACGTGAAGCTCCTTGCCCGCAAGCGTTGGGAAGAGCACTGCGACTCTTTTTCCTCTCACACTGGGTCCCGGAAACTGTGGAACACCTTCCGAAGCCTAGCCGGGCGTACAAAGCTGCAGGGTACGGTGGATACGGTGCTACTTCGTACTGGGCAATCCCATGAGGCCTCTCGAAAGAGAGGCTGCACGTATTTTCTTCCCCCTACCCCCGTCTCAACCGCCACCTGATATCTACGCTCTGGAGCCAGTGGACGACAGAGAACAGATTGAGATGCCATTTACATCTGCTGAGCTCACGGTTGGCCTTGAGCAAATCAATGTGTCTAGCAC
Organism: Haemaphysalis longicornis; assembly: GCF_048455015.1. NCBI lineage: Eukaryota > Metazoa > Arthropoda > Arachnida > Ixodida > Ixodidae > Haemaphysalis > Haemaphysalis longicornis. The sequence continues at coordinate 172,110,406 of NW_027526422.1, forward strand.
ACCAGCAAAAGACGGTGTGTTTTGGTCTATGCTTCGTAATCTGCCGGTTGCACAGAAAGAGGAGCTTCTTCAGGCACTTAACGACATATGGATCAGTGGCGTCGTCCCTTCAACCCTCAAGCACGCGGTTGTGGTACCCATTCCCAAGGCAGGCAAGGATCCTGCAGTCCTTGAAAATTTACGTACAATCTCGCTACGTCTACCGCCTGTAAGTTGATTGAGCGGATGGCCACCACGCGACTGAGTCATCACTTGGAAGAAGAAAACAACTACTTCCACCCGGCTCAGAGAGGATTCCGGCCAAATTTCAGCACCCACGACAGTCTCTACCTTCTACGAAAGTTGGTGCGAGCAAGCCGGTATAAGCGGCCACACATTCTGGTTGCTATTGATTTGCAAACGGATTACGACACCGTATCACAAGTAGCGGTACTCGATGCCCTAGTAGATGCTTATCCGGGTAAGCGGCTGCGCAATTTTGTACGGAGCTTCCTGGCTAACCGCAAATACGAGATTCGATCCGGCCGCCACGACACCATTTCCTTCACCAATTGCTGCGGGGTGCCCCAGGGGGCTATCATCTCCCCTGTTATTCTTAATTTGGCTCTCAGGAAGTTGATTCATGGGGTGTCTGCAGTAAAAGGTGTTCATGTCACGGCCTATGCCGATGACATCACAATTTGGACTGAGGCAAGTGACCAACCCACAACCGATGCCGCGATGCGTCAATTACAGAAGGCCCTAGACACGTTCAGCGCCCTCCTAGCTCCCACTGGAATGAAAATATCGCTGGCGAAAACACACTTCCTGGCCATACGGGGCACACCTGCAGAGCGCTCCCGGATTCATTTAACCATTGACGGCGTTTCGCTCCAGCCTGCTCCACAGGATTGGGTGCGTGTCCTCGGGGTGCCCGTTCACCAGAACGGTGGCGCTACAGAATGAATCAAGCAACTTCGGCCGCAGTGGCGTAGCCTCCTGCACCTCATTCGCCGCATCTCCAACACCTTTGGCGGGTCATCGCAGGACGTAGCTCGGCGTTTAGTGCAAAGTGTACTTGTGTCCACAGCCACATATGGCGCCATGTGCTATTCCCTCACCAAACACCAGACCCATCAGCTAGGAGTCCTTTACCGGGAAGCGCTTCGAGCTATAACTGGGATTCCACGACACACATGGATTGAGGAGCTCTATCGGTACTCTGGTCTTTCCACTCTCGAAAGCATAATCTAATCCAGGGAAGAGGGGGCGAAAGACCATCGCAATCTCACTCACCAGGGCCGCCGATTACTGTGCCATGCCGGTGAGGATTTCGACACGTCTGTACCAACCATACATAAGCCCATTCCACCTTGGGAGAATGCGCTCATTACTGAGCAACGGCCAGCACCCACTCCACGTCACGAAGGAACTTACCCATCGCATAGACATGTTCCTTCGGTCACCGCACCTCCCTTGAACACAGAAGACTCAGCAACACTTTCTGTCTTCGTGGCTGCTTTGTTGCGGTGCCATTTACAAACAGCGTCCCTCGCCGCCGTTACACACGTACCGGCCGTAGACACAACCCGCACCTTCAAGTTGACCAAAGCACCTACCGCCATAGGGACCGGGCAGCTGGACGGGTGGCGCCACCACTCGGCGCTCCGCTCGTCAGTGGAATGAGCCGGTGCATTGGACTACACAGCCTCCCGTTGTTTTTGTCGGGTTTTCTTCGGTGCTTTGTATGTTTTGGTGGCGTTGTGAGCAGACATGTGAAATGAAACGAAGTCTAGACAGGTGTGTTGGGTTCCTAGATGCAGTAATGACTACGCAAACTTGTCGGACGCGTCTAAAGTTGGGTTTTGGCTGCAATGGCATGAGCGCTTTTTGCAGCGATCTGCGCTTGGCTCCACCCGTTCTGAGTACGAATAAAACTACTATTATTAGTATTATTTTCTTCTTAAATGCACTAATGGCTACGCAAACTTATTGAATGCTTGTAAAGTTGGGGAAGGGTTACATTGACACGAGCGCTTTTCGCAGCGCTCTGCGCCTGGCTCCGCGCGATCTGAGTAGGAATAAAACTATTAACAATATTAAAATTCAATGACTACGGTTTCAATGACTACGGTTTCCACGCCAGCTTAGCGCTGGGATACCTCGATACGTGTGCTTTAAATAGAAAGGCACCTGCATACGAGATGGATTACCGTGCAGCCGTGGAAATGTTGCGGTAGTTTACACTTTCTGTAACCGTAAGGTTTGTACCTTCGGTTTTGGTGAGCGACACTGTGACAGCATGGGAGCCTGAAAGCCGAAGTGGAAATCCCACGTTTGTGGTGGTCATTTTATCAAGAGCCAAAGTTATTCACCAACTCAACAGCGCATGCTACAAACCATCCCTCCTCCCCTTCCCGTTTTACCACCTGCGTAGAATAAAGGCTGGCACCGATAGTTAAAAAATGTCGCAGTGTTAACGTCAGCCGGTGCTTTTTAATGCTTAATTATTCCTTACAGAGTACCTAAAAAAATCGTGTAATGCCTGGTGAATACACCAAAAACGCGCGATTAGTTGCCTCAAATATGGGTGCATGAGCCCGAGTCCTCCACCACAGACACATTTCCGACACGCTGGAAAAAGTTTAGATTTGGAGAGGGGGCATAGAAGTTCAAAATTAAACAGAAAAATCATCTAGCCCTCCGTATAATGATTATGATGGTTGACCACAAAGCTTTCTTCGTGCGAAATCGAATGGGAAATGGTCAAAGTCAAAGACGCTGCGATCAAAAGAGCAAACTGCGTGCTGGCCAGATTCGACGCTTAACTAGTTAAAGTTTAAATACAGAAGGCAACCAAGGAAACCGATACGATAGAGCTTTGCGATAAACCATCATCGTCGTTAGACAGAGGTGTGCATGATTTTTCAATCGTAGGTGGCAGCTTGTAAACATGACCGCAGCAATCAGTTGTCAAGCTGAGTACAGGTTTCGGGCAACCTCCTGTCTTGCGTCCTTCAGCCACGCAGGAATTGGTTTTTGAAAAACCATTTACCAACTAGCCAGCAACCATTGCAATTCTTGTAAAGCAATGCCTCTCCACGACAAGCAATAACGTTCTACTATCATGCGGTATTTATTCTATCAACGATTCCCGATGACTGTAGTAAGAGCATTTCTATGAAATTAAACACGTTTCAGCCGTAGGTAATGAAGTTACGGAAGCGTCGTCCGTCACAATTTCTGTTTTGAGGTAAATCTTCGAAGACACCCCCCAACTTTGTATGTCGCTTGTGCACGACGTCGACTCCGTTTCGTCATCAACTGCCCAAGGCCAGTGCCGCAGCATTCCTAGATCGGTTGCACACACCGGCTTTGTGGGTGCATTTAGCGGCAATATACTTCTCGATTCGCGAAACTGCATGCAGGCATGAAAAAATTGCATGAAGCAACGAATTTTCACTTCCAGCTTGACTTCCAGCTTGGAGCATTGAGCGTCGTCTGCTATTTGTAAATACTGAGTATGGGCGTAAATAACACACATGGCATGCCTCTAAAACGTCACATCCACGCTCAAGATTTACCGATCTGAAAAATGCCCGTGGGGTTACGTACGCTTTGCAAGCCGCACCGCCGAAAAACGACAGAACGCCATGCACAACTACGCTGCGCTGACCGCCACCGGCATTCCACTGACGAGCGGTTCGCCACGGGCGGCGCTGTTCGCTGAAACGACGGTGGTGCCATACAACGGCCGCCCGGTCCCTATAGCGCTGGAGCTTCGCGCCATCGACGAGGGGGTCCAGCTGGCTGTACGCCTATTGGCAGCTGATCCCCAAACGTACCGAAGCGTCAGCATATTTACGGACAGCGCAGAGGCTTTACGTTATCTCATTGAACCACCCAGACGGCACTCAGTCACTCGTAACGTTAAACGTTCCTGTGCAACGTTGCGACTGCGCACTGTCATTACTGTGACCGTTCGCCTGACACCCGGACACGCAAGAGCCCTCGGCAGTGAGTGGGCCCATCAGCTGGCGAGCGAGGCTCGTCGAAATTTCCGCCCGCAGCTTGAAGGCTCCCGCACTGGGGAGTTCTGCTTCGATCCTAATGGCGAACGCCGCTGCCGCAAACAGCGCCGCCGTCAGGAGATCCTTTCAACAGTGCCCATCAACCCGGACCCAGTGCCTCCTAGGCTTAGTCGCGCTGCACATGTCTTCCTTAACGGTGCGCGCTCCGGATACGCTTTAACTGATGACGTTGTGGCCAGGTGGAGGCACGCCTCGACTAGAACAATGAGGAGCGGCAATTACACGGCAGCAGCTTCCGAAGACCTTTCGTCTGCGGTGGCATCACCATCCGACCCTTCGTACGTCTGTTACGCATGTTGGAAGTCACTGAAGCCAACCATCCATCACTTTGTATGGGACTGCATAGGTCTCGTAGGGCCACGTGAGTCACATCGGCCTGCCTGGGTACTCACTTACGAGAACTGGATCCGTCCGAAGGGCCGCATCAAACAGACTTTATCCGCACTTTGGCGGTTCGTTCTGGACTCCTCCATGTTGGGACACTACTGAGGTCTTCATGTCCCTTCCCTCCTCTTCCCCATGTGGCCTTGAGCCATCCCTTTTAATAAATGTTCGTTTGTTTGTCTTCAACAAAAATAAGCCCACATACGTTAATATAGGCACAACACACACTCATATCTTGACTTGGCTATTGGCTCCGCAGTTCTTTCCTCTTCTCTAGTGGGGTGTGGAGACTGACCCACATGGTAGTGACCACTTCCCTACCTCACTAACATATAAAGCTAAAGGCCCATGCAGTCCATCTTCCCAGAACAGGTTCAATGAAGCAGGAGCTAACTGGAATACATTTACAGAGACTTCTAAATTACACTACACAACAATAAGACACCTACACATTGAAGAAGCTACCCAGGTCCTCACGGCGCACAACCTTGACGCCGCCGAAAAGTCCATTCCCCACGTTTCTGGTGCCCCGCGCAACCAGTGGAGGCCGTGGTGGAATGAAGACTGTAGGTGGGCGTGAGAGGCTCAGAACAAGGCGTGGGATATCCTTCGTCGACACCCCACGTCGGGTAACATTCTTTTGTTCAAACGGGCTAAAGCGCTCGGAAAACGTGTGCGCCGTGAGGCAAAACGAGAGTTAGCACACATTCTTGACATCCAATAATTCATACACGGACACACACAAAGTCTGGACACCTTTGCGTAAGCTCAAAGGACAACATACACACAGCCTGCCCCTGGTTAGCGCAACAGGAGACACACTCGACGTCCAGCCTAACACACTTGCACAACACTTCGCACACGTGTCCAGTTCAGCACACTACACAAACACTTTTATCAAACCCAAAAAATCTGCAGAAAAGAAGTCCCTGCGTGATAGCAACAATTCGCACACTTCCTACAATTCTCCTTTTTCAATTCATGAGCTCAAGTACGCGCTGACCACTTGTAAGCCTTCATCTCCAGGTGCAGACAAAGTCACATAGACCATGATACAACGCCTACACTCACACCCTTAAAACACTTCTACATCTATAGAATAAAATATGGCTTTCGGGGCACATTCCACACTCTTGGAGGGAGGCCATAGTAGTGAATTTCCTGAAAGATGGAAAGGACGCTTCCTCTCCTGCCAGTTAGCGTCCCATTGCTCTGACAAGCTGCCTGTGTAAGCTCTTCAAAAAGATGATGAACAGGAGACTCGTGTACTTCTTAGAGCACAATGCTCTTCTCTAGAGCTGCCAGGCAGGCTTAAGGGCGGGGCGATCTACCCATGATAAGCTCGTTGCGTTAGAGCCATAGTCAAAGCTGCTTTCCTCCACAAGAAGTACTGCATGTCACTATTCTTTTATCTTGAAAAGGCGTATGATACTGCTTGGCGGTATAGTATCCTCAGTGAGTGGAAGTCCTTGGGCATTTCGGGTAAAATGATGAACACACTTGCCAGCTGCTTGTCTGAAAGAACCTTTCGTGTTAGAGTTGGAAGTGAACTCCCAAGGGTTCATGTGCAGGAAAATGGCGTTCCACAAGGCAGAGTTTTGAGTTGCACTCTGTTTATTGTAAAAATGAATTCACTCAGAAAGGCATTGCCACCATCATTTTCCTGCTCAATCTATGTAGACGACGTGCAATTATCCTTTAAGTCTTGTAACCTGTCTACCTGTGAGCGCCAAGTCTAGCTTAGTGTTAACAAGCTAGCTATTTGGGCAGATAGCAACTGTTTTAAATTTATCCAGGAAAGTGTACTTGTGTTTTGTTTTCGAAAAGGCATTGAATTCGGCCGGATCCAGACATCAAACTTAATGGTGTCCTAAATCAGTCAGAAACGAACACACGTCTTTTGGCGTAGTCCCTGACGAAAAGCTCCCATTCATTTCACATTAAAACAACGTAAACATAAATTCTTAAAGGATATGACTATACTCAAGGTTTTCTGCCACTCATCATTTTGTGCTGACAAACAACTTCTTTATGTGTTTTTACTAGCCTGATAGCTTCGTGATTGTAATATGGAAGTGTTGTTTATGGGTAAGCCCATAAAACATCCCCCAAAATGTAGGACCAAGTGCTTCATCTAGGGCTTCGCCTGCAATGTGGCGGCTTCCGTACTAGCCCGGTCGAAAGCCTGTATGTGGAGTGTAATAAATGGAAGCTACAACGTCAGCGAGCATACACAGATATCTTTGATGCTTTTAAAATTTGGTCCATGCCTCACGATCCTTCTAAATCAGTTTTTTATTATACCTCCATCACTAAACTCCTGCTGAATCAACCATCGTTCTCTGCGCCCTTTTCTTACAGAGTTAGAGTGGAAGCGTCAGAGCTTGCTGTCTCTTTTTTAGATATCATACAAACTTCTGTAACAGATTTTATAGCACCACGGCATCTCCGCCCTGTATCAAGCGGCACATCCTTCACACATGTAGAGAAAAACCGAGCTCCTAGATCTGCAATTCTGCAGCACTTCTTGTATCTGCAGCAGAAGTATCAGTGTTTTGAATTTTATACGGACGCCTGTAAAACTGCCGCCTCTGTGTCCTGGGCTGCGCATGGACCCGGCCTTAAGGGGCTACTGAAGCGCTTTTACAACCGGGCGAAACTCTACTTTTTACAATTATTACATTGGTCAGTTTATGCCTATAAACATTTTTTCGGCATTTTTAGCTTGGGGACAGCGGTATTCGTCGTTAAAATTGGCCCTACGCCCCGCCCACTGCTCTCTGCCGCATCGCCGGAAGAGCGGGGAACGGCGAGCAGCGACCGGAAGTAGCGTCATATTCGGAAGACTGCCAGTGACCTGCGCCGCTGCGCCGCTGCTTCGCTGTGTCCCAGTTTCCTCGGCGAAGCTTCAAATTAGGCAGGCGTGTAAACTGCACTTTATTAATCTTCATTGCGTAGAGTTGCTTCCGCGTCAATTTTCTACCTTAAAGCCACTGTGTGATTCCCTGAAGCAGCTCCTAGACACAAGAGATTTCCTACCGGAGCGCCCGTGGCTACTACGTTGCCTTCACGAATTGGCGATGGGATGTTTGAGTCGCGCCCCCTGGCTGTGACTCGGCCTGGCTCTGACTAGGCTGGCTCTGACTCTGACCCCTGGCTCTGACTGGCTCGGCTTAGGGACTCGCGCCGCTGTCGTCTGCTACACTCCGCTTGTAAGAGGCAGCAGTGCCAGTGCTAGAAATCGCCCGCTTTGATGCTTTAGTGCATTAGAAAGCGTATTTCCAGTAATTAAGTTACTGTACACGCTTCTGATACGTCTGAATAATTTCAATCTGAATCCCGCACATGTTTTCAACGCACGTGGAGAGCGAAAAAAACTTTCTTCTGAGCATCGGTCATCGCTCGATCGTGTTTAACTCGTCCTTTTTAACCTATTTGCGAGATTCAGTTCTCAGAGCTCCTCGATGAGTATCCAAATGCATGGGCTTCCCTAAAGTATTTTTGAGATGCTCTTATGAAGATTCCACGGTCAAATGCTACGCACCAAGCAGCGGTCCCTTACACGTGCATCGCACAGCGGGAAATAAAACGGCTGTCTTTTTTTTCATCTGTTCTTGTTGACGTGCATCAGATTAATGTTTTTTTGTGCCCAACGCATTAAATTTTCTGCACCGTCACAAAAGTCTTATTAAGAAATTTGGGTGTGTTTTGGAGGCTCACAGCGTTTGTGTGGATATTTTCTTCAGGCTGTAAGGCATACGGTGTTTTCTTCTTAAGTTGGCTTTCGTTATGGATGCCTGCAAGATGGTACATATCTGAAGCGGGCAATGTTTATTCACATGCAAATGCAATGAAAATGCTTCGGCTACGCCAGTGCGAAACGGCGCAGGCAACGCTGTCCAGAGCACTCGAAGGTGCCTTCGTTCCCCGAATTTCTAACGTAACCATCGTTATCATAATGAACTGACTCTCAGCCCGCACGGTAATGACATGATTTCGGTGTTGAAGGCTTGATATACTCGCTAACGAACGCAATAAATATTACACCTGCATAGATTACGCGAATCGAAACCAATGAGTATGTACAAGTAGCTCTTTATTGTTTTCCAACCCTTGCAGGCGTAACGAATAAATCCTGGCCTATATTTGGGGTGGTGTTCAATGAATTGAATAAAATTACTCTTACTCTCTTGTTCTGAGCTGATTACACCGCCCAGTAACCGGCTCAATTTCACTGTTAAATGGAGTTTTCTCCTCTGCCTCCTTCTCCTAATCCTCCGCTTGTGTACAGCTTGACTGTAACGCATTTCTGAATATTGTGAAGATATGGCTGTGGGAAATGTACCGAAATATGCCTCCAGGTCTGAACAAACATAGTTTTACTGTATTGTTCTCTACACGTGACTCATTTCGCTCAATAAGGCTCCGTACTGGTTGGAAGCCTTGTATAAAATCAGCAGGCGCCTATACACACAGTAGGTTATTTGAAACTCGACCTATATTAATTTTTCGGCCCTCCGTGCATGTTGGAATACTTTCTCGATATTACAATGTAAAGTGATGTGATACACTACTTTCGAGCGTTCGGCAAGGTTGCAAAAACTGTTTTACCTTACATACGATTACCGGGAATCGTAATGCCCGAAGCCCCGAAGACCTGAGAATTAGTTTTGCTCTTGCATTCTCGCTGTTGTCGGTTATTAACAGCTGACTGTTCCTTTTGTTCGGAAGATTGCAGGATAGAGGAGCTGACGCCTAAGTCCGCGACTTCGCGCTTCGCGTAGGACCGGCTTCGCAATAATGGGGCGACGCCGGCAGTTTGTCTTCCGGAGAAGTATAAAAAAAATCGCCATACCAATTCGATCACCTCTTCCAAAATCACCTTGTATTACAATCCCTAGCACAATTTTTCCCCACACTAACAGCCACTCTCTTGCACGTTCGTTCGCTTTTCACGACGGCTTTGATTCTGGACGGCAGGGAAGAGCGGTGCGTGTTTCTGTCTCCAAAACGCTGTAACACCAGCACTTCCGGTGACGTCACACAAAAATAAAAAACAAAAAACAAATACGCAGAAGCCGTCTATGCATTAAGTAGTAATAAGGATAATCATAAAAAGTAAAAATATTGCTGCGCGTGTAAGCATTTGCATCAAAATGTTTTATGCATTAACGAAAGTGGGGCGGATGCGCCACGAGCGCCTACTAGTGGTAGAAAGCACCCGTAAAAAAAAAAGAAACAATGGCGTTTTATGATGTGTGTGTGTGCGATTTGTCCAGGAACTGTTACGAATGTAGTGCATCATAAGGCTCTAAAGTCGTCTGCGCCGTGTGTGTCTTGCCAAGTCGTCATTTGTACGTGAGGAAGTTGTGGTGGGCTGTTTTTACTCGTAGCGTCGTCACCTATCTCCTGCCGAGAACGTCCTGGCTTCATTTGTTGCTGGTGTGTTGTGTGTGTAAAATCTCCCTGATGGAATTTGAGTGGCTTTGTTCTACGACAGCAGTGGTGACAAGCTACAAGGGTTCTTTTTCTGGCTGTGAACATGGGCTCACCCGACGTTAAACGTGAGGCCTACGTAGCTGGTGTTACAACTCACATTCTAGTTCACTCTACTGACAACGGAAGGTATCCTTTACGGAGTGGTTTCGCAGGTTGCTCTGGGTGGTAGTACAATCGGAGCAACGATGCGTTTTTATCCTGTACACAATCGTCTGAGACTGCGTATCTTACAAACAAAGCAGTATGAATGAGCGCGAATATTGTTCAGGTAATCAAATGCGCTGGCGTTAGAGTGTTTCATGACTGCTATGGACTATGGTTGTTCGTAAGCATAAGTAGTTATGTCGGCTGTACAGATACACTGCACTGCACATCGTGTGTGTGTGTGTGTGTGTGTGTGTGTGTGTGTGTGTGTGTGTGTGTGTGTGTGCGCGTGTGTGCGCGCGCGCGCGTACGCATATTAAAGAGGTGGTACCACATGTTGGCATCGACGGATAATATGGCGGCGCCTGGTGCTTCTGCGGGCCACTACATCTTTCCCTAACAGGGAACAAACAATCATTAGACTACACAGTCCTGTCTGCACAAATCACCAATACGGTCACCGTTTGTGTGCAGAAATCACCAATACAGTCACCGTCTGTGTGAGCCCTGACAGCTGTCGAATCACTGCACGTAATCTTGGAAGTGCACTGGAGGTCTGCGATTTCTCCTGGGCCGGTCAGGTGGTGGCCCTGGCATTGAGTCCGTTTCCCTCTACCGGTACACTGCACTCCTCAGTGCCAGAGCCTGGAGCCAGACTTTGTGGCTGCGAACCTTGCGGCTGTGGTGGGCTCGGTGGAACATGTGGTGGTACAGCGCGTGAAGACTCAAGTTGATCTGCGGATGAACTCGCAGATTGTGTTTGTGGCGGACCCCCAGGTGCAGTGATCCAAGTCTTCTACGGTGCAGCTCTACTTTGGTAGTCCGTCAACGGGGGCATGTTGTACGTGCAAGAGTTGTCCTTAGTTTCTTGCCCTGGTGATGCCTCTTTTGGTACCGCTGATAGCTGTGAAGCGTTTCAAGTTCGACCGTCTTCCAGATAGAAGGACCAGCGGCCAATTTTTTTTAGGATCTTTAATAGTGGTCCATAACTTGGAGCCAGGAACTGGTCCAGGAACTGGTTTCTTCACTCGTATGTAGGTGCCAACTTGGAACTTGGGGACTCTCGCAGCTCGCTGTTGTTCAGCGTATGCCTTACTTTTTCGTTCACACTCTGCGACTCTTTTTCCGAGCGGACTCATCTCCCGTGAAGGATTTGTGCTGAAGTCAGCTGTCAGCTGACCAATGACGTCCAAAGAAGTTCTCATGTGTCGGCCATGTAGAAGAACGGCCGGGGAGAGACCGCTGGTTCTGCGAGGGGTGGCTCTGTATACTCCCAAGTACTCAGTCACAGTTTCCTTCACTGGACGCTGCTCCAGCAGAGCCAGTTGAATGTATGACTTCAGTACACGATCAAATCTCAACGAGACCACTTTCCTGTGGGTTGTACACGACAGAAAAGATGTGGTTGATTCCATGGTCTTCAAGGAAGGACTCAAATTCCCTTGATGTGAAGTCGACCGTGAACAGACACTATTTCAGTAGGGTAACCCTCACGTACGAAGAGTGCTAGAAGCAACTTCGTCACCGTGTGAGTGGTAACGTCAGTGCAAAAAGCCACTTCCAGCCATTTTGAAAAATAATCAACTACTGAAATGGAAAATCGATAGTCTCCAGGTGCACGCTGAAAAGGAGCACGCTGAAAAGGAGCAACAACGTCAATAGCTATCTTGTCTCAAGGTTTGTCAGGAAGAGGAATTGGCTGAAGTGGTGTGGGTGAGATCTTGACACTTTTTTCCGCGTGCTGACAGATGGAACTGCGGATAGCTGTTTCATCATGTTTGCCTAACCCTGGCCATCATACTTCTCTCGTAGGCATTGTTTGGTTTTTTACGATACGAGGGTGGGATTTGTGAGCCAGCTGGGCAAAAGTCGCTGTGAGCTTGACAGGAACTACGATGCGCTTAGTACGGAAGAGCATGCCATCAACTGCTGTCAACTCCTTTCGGACTTCATAGTATGGAGTCAGCTTAGGTGCCCGATTCTTGCGGGGCGGCCACGATGTCTGCACGTAACGGGAAACTTCTCGGAGAGTGTTATCCTCCACTGTCGCTTGTCTCAGTTCATCTTGATGTACAGACGTCACCAGAGACTATTTCTTCAGACTCGCGTGGTTTCGTGGTGGGCGGTGACAACTTGTTTGAGTGCTGTGGATGCATTTTGGGGCCTTGTGTCAACGTTTTACTTGGTTTGTGTCAATGTTTGGCCATAGTAAGGCAGTGTAATTCTGTGCCCACAATCTGGAGACCAAAAGCTTGTACGGCATCAATACCCAGAAGTGATGTTCCACCTTGGGTAATGTGGAAGGTCACTACAGCTGTTTCCGATTTGTGCACAGTGAGGGCAGGAAACTGTCCACGCAAAGGAATTTTTCGACGTGAAAAATCCAGTAATGTTGGTTGCGATTTCTTCAGCTCAACTTGGTCTCTGAATAGGTTTTGAAAGCTTTGTTCTCCCATTATCGATACAGCTGAGCCAGTGTCCACTAAAAATTTTATGATGCGCCGGGGTGATGCCAGAGAAACAGGTTGAACCCCGACATAAAAGTAGACACCCGTACGCTTAATTATCAGTGTGAACAGTAAGAATGTTCATGACACTCTCAGCGTCTTCCTCTGGAACAATTTCAGCGACTCAGGCCGGGCGTCTTCCACGCCCACGACGCAAACTTCGACAGTACTGTTGAAAGTGACCTCGAGGTGGCCACACGTGAAGCAGGTTCAACCGCGGGCTACGGAGGTAGACAGTTGTCAGTTTTGTGCGCCGCAATTTCCACACGCGGCTGTGTTTCCGGAGTACGGGATGACAGCGCCACTACATAGGACACTACAGTAGTATTCTTTACAAGTTATGAAAAAGGAACCAAAGACATTGCTGGATTTGGACCCCGTCATTGCAGAAATCTGAAAGTATGTGGCCCCGCGGCATTACTTCACGTGTTTTTGATAAATTGATTTTAAAAATCCACATACACGCAGTGTTTTATTATGCCTGCTACGGTGGTGGTTCATTGTTCCCGTTGCTAATGAAGGTGGCATCAAAGGGGCTCAGTACACCTAAGGGTGTACTGATCTCAAATTGCCGTTATTTTGTTGGCAGTATTGGATTCTGTCTGAAGTGTCGTCAGCTATTAAAGTTATTTTGGAATTGTGCAGTGCATTTCTGAGGAATGAACCCAGCAATTTATCTTTCCTTTATTTTTCTTCAGAGTTTGTAGAATGACCTTTGTGAGCAATAAAAATGTGCTTTTGAAATTGTGCTTCATAGTGATGGCTGGAGTTTCATGATTACATTTTGGTGCTTGTGCAGTTTAACAGTGGAGTATAAATTTTTCCAAAGGAGTTTACAAAGTGTATTGGCAAACAGTCAGGTGTCCAGCGTGCCCTTACAACGATAGAGCCATTATTCTACCAAGTGGGACAATTTTTTCAGAGACTTCCCATAAATGTTTAGTTTGTTTAGATTCAACATCTCTTCCATACACTTGGAAGTTATTATTGTTCTAGCAACTATGACGAGTTGGAGGGGCTTCAGAGTGCTGTGTCACTGATTTTCAAGCATGCACAGTTGCATCTGATTATGCAGCTGCGCTAAGAATAGAAAATGATGCGGCATATCAGAATAGTTCAGGACCTTAGCGCTTCATGTTGCTGCATTTCAAGAATATTCTGGCTGTACAGCTGCAGTAAGAATAGGAACCAGTTGCCCAGCAGGTTGCAATGGTTTGATGTCAGTCCTTCGAGGTGCTAATGTTGCTCCTTTGCAGAGGTGGGCTGTTGCTTCTGACTAGAAGGCTACGGCAAGAATTGCAGACTTATGTAGTACGCTGGAATGGATTCATGTGAGGCCCTCGGGCTGTAAAGCCGCTGCTTCTCAAGCACACCTCTTGTTTACAGCCATGAAGCCGCGGTGAGAGAAAATGTCAGAGACGGTGAAGTTGGTGCTTCTCATGAACACAAGTGTAATTTTTGTATAGGACCCACACCTCCACCATGACCTTTGCCAGCTCTCCCAGTATTGGCATTTTCAATGTGCGTGCACAGCCTGGACAGCTTTCATGGTGCGGAAAACACTACTCGAACACTGCGCCATGAAATAATTTTATGTTGTGCGACGGCTTATGAAGATACGGCATCACTTTCACCTTGTTTTCATCGGGCCTCTGCACTTTCGTTTTGCCTTTTAAACTTGATACGGAGGCAGTCTGCAACCGCCTTAAGCACTGGTGTCAGAAAACCCTCTGCAGAAAACCCTATGAGTCTGGCGGTCAATGTGTTCCTGGATTACGTGGACACAACTTTTCTGCAGTGCACTGCAGAAACGTAATGTGGCTATGCCTCATCAGCGATAGCTCAGAGGTACTGCACTCGCCTCATATGGGGGAAGTACTGGGTTCGAATCTGCGCACCGCCGGGCACCCACTGGTTTCTTTAATGGGTACAGGTGTCCCTGGTCGAGTGCGGACCTTTGAAAGGATAACTCACGCCTGGAAAGCTGCCTTTACCCTTGCGAGGGGCTTCCGACCTTTGTGAATCTGGTGGGGCCCCGGCCTTCTACAACACCGCATTGCCGAAGGGAGGAAGAGTCTGGCGGCATGTCCTACCACAGGCGGTTACTGAGTAGAGTGTGCAGCGTAGCTGTGGAAGTCGCCATGTGCATTCGTGTGCCTTGGTGGTGCCGGGCATCTATTGAGAAAATAGGTACAAGCCTGGTGCTCGGCCCTTGTTACAACTAGAAGATGCTCCTGGCGTGTGACTACACTTGAAAAGTTGACCCAGCTTGTGCAGGAAATCAACTCTATGCAATGAGGTGGCTGGAAAGTGCAATTTTTTTTTTTGGTTTGTGTCCCCACACAATTGATCAAATCAATAAAAGAAAAAGGGACTACTAGCACACATCTTCACCTCAAAAATTGCAATTAATGGGACAAAAAGTCTACGCAAATTGTAGCGAAAACTGGAAAGCGGCAATAAAGTATATAAGTAGTTTACTGAAACACTGGCACTGTCGCCAGTTATTGAAATTTTAGAAATTGGAGCTGAGCTGGTGGTAGACAGTGGCATTGGAGCTGTAGAAAACAAGTGAAAAACGTTTTGTCAGTGGCACCTGCATGATTTCGGTGACACAGGTTTTGGGAATTACATTCTCAGATGTAGGCTATAATTTATATTTTAAGCACCTGCAATGCAGCCTACTAGGGAATGGTGCTATGAGATGCCCCATACCCTACACTGTACCAGAGTCCTTCAATGCTTTACTGGTCACGAAACTGCTCCGTAACTCAATGGGAGAGCTTCATATGCTGCGTTTGGCCGCCGCGCGGTGGCGCCACCCTCTCACTGAGGTCACTCCTCGGGCGGCGTTGCGCTGGCTCGAACGGCGGAGCCGCGGCGAGTTGTGTTTGTTTTGTGCGGAAAAAAAATGTAACGTGCATATCGCGCTCTTGTGATGCGACTTAAGTAGTGCATCGACGATGCCGAACATGTGTTGCGTTCCGGGATGTCGTTCCTTGTACAACGATACCATAGACAATGTTTCCTTGTTCTGTTGACCGAGCGACGGGAGGAGCAGGAGGAGTGAAACTTTATTTTTGTTCAGAATAAAAGAGAGTTAGGGCATGTGGCCCTCCGCACAGGTGCAGTCCCTATTCCGGGACCCCATTGGTCAAGGCCGCCACCCTCACCCGTCGAACTAGAGCCCTTTGAGACTCCAGCCCCGAGCAATTGAGCAGGGCTGCCTCCCATGCCTCTCTGGTAGGGGAAGGGTTGGGTGATAACGCAGGTTTGCGCTGGCATGCCCACACCATGTGGAAGGTGTCGGACACCTCCCCACAGTGCAGACACCGCCCATCTGTTTTCGGGTCGAAATGCTTTGCTACTGCAGGGCACATAAATGTGTTCGTCTGCAGGCGCCGCAGTATTCGCTCATCGGCCTTGCTCAGACCCTGTGCAGGGGCTGGGTAAAGCCGGCGGTTATCGCAGTAATGTTTTACGATTTCTCTAAACCGCAGAAGTGGTTTGCTAATCTCCGAGCCGGGAGAGCATGGGTGAGGCGCCCGGTGGGTAAGCGCTCGGGCAGCCGCGTGCGCGGCCTCGTTACCTCTCAGACCCTGATGCCCCGGAGACCACACAATTTCTTTAGGAGCGGGGTCTACGAACCGCACCACTCGTTTTAAAATTCTGTAGGCCAAGGGTGGTACCGTGCCCGCTAAATACCTTTCACAGGCTCGGCGAGAGTCCGTTATTATTGTCCTTGACTTCGGGTCCGAGGCGGCGAGCGCTATGGCAATCGCCTCGGCTTGCGTGGAGTTAGGAGCCCGGTAGGAGAGCCCATCGACTTGCTGGTCCCTGTGAATTACAGCGGCAGTGAAAAACCCTAGAGGCGACGGTCCTGCCACATCAACATAGAACACACCTCGCCCATTTCCGTATTTCCTTTCCAGGGTCTTAGCGCGTGCTTCCCTCCTGCCTTCGTGAGTGTGCTTTTCCATGTCACGCGGAAGTGGACGCACCCAGAGCCTGTGCCGCCACAACTCTGGGAATTTGCACGTCTCCTCTGTGATGCACTCATGTTTGATTTGTAGGCGATTAAGCAAGTGACGCCCGGACGCCGTTTGTGCGAGTCTAGTGTACTGATTTGTGAGATGAGCCTCTTTCAGCCCTTGATACGAATTGAGCACTCCCAGCGCCGATAACCTGGTGTTGGAGGTAGCCACCGGGAGGTCAAGGGCTCGTTTTCTGGCCTTCCTAATGATGACGTCAATGCGATTCTCGTGTTGTTTGTTCGTACGGAGGTAGGGTACGGAGAAGAGGATCCTACTGGTTACGAAGGCATGGGCGAGCCGGAGCGCGTCTCTGCCCCGTAACCCTCCGCGCGTGTTGGATACGCGTTGTATCATCCGTCCGACCTGTTCACCTGTTCGCTTCAGTTTGGCAATGGTGGTCTCTGGACTAAGTTTGTTGTGAATAAGCAGGCCCAGGATCCTCATCTCTTCCACTTCTCTGATAGAACCACCTGTTAAAGAGATGCAAAGCCTTGTGTTCTCTTTAGGACGGGCAGCTGTGTGAGAAATGGAGGGGCGCCATTCCAAGGCAAGCAACGGGAGATTTCAGCTTCGATTATAAGTGTGCGACAGTGTGTGGAAATGCACTGTGTGTGAGAATGGAAAAAGCAATGTACCCTTTTTAGAGCATGCTGAACATAGAATTGTACAAGGCTATCTTAAAGCCGGATTTTTGTCATATCAGTCAGGTTGTAGCGGTGCTTCATTACCTGTTTGCAAACTTCTATTACCTTGCGCTCAGGCTCGCGTGTAAAAAAAGCTTTGGGACGTCTTTATGCTTTTACTTTTCAAATTTCCGCGAATTATCCCATAGGGTTCGTTTTGTTTGTCTTGTAACCGCGCGTGGCCGATTCCGGTTTCTTATCTGGCGTTTCAACCGGAGCGCCCGTTTGCTCTTTTTCTCGTACGTCCCGCCGGGCAATATTGTTTGATATGGAAAGGGTGCCACCTTGTCGCTAACTTGATTTTTTGTTTCTTCGACAATGTTCTCGATTCCATTTCCGTGGATCTGAAATTAACGTTCCAAGAGTAATGCATGCATAGAAACGCCGCGCAACTCACTTTATCGACGTTCATCTGTTCACGTCACACTGCGGACTGCTTCTTCGACGTTTGTGTTTCATTCTAGTTTTTTGTAGTGCAGGAGATCGCTAGCTCGCTGCGTTTAGAAAAGCTTTGCGTCGGCTACGTGGCAATATTCTGTTTCCTCCGCGTGCTGCACATCGCCGCGCGAAAAAATAAATTTTTGTACGCTGGACCACGGTCTTTTGTCTCCCTTCGTAACATTGAAATTTTTTGTTGCGTGTGATAAAATCAGTTTCATTGTTCTTTTTTCGCTTCCTGTTTTTGCAAGGATTGCAAAGCATGGAAGCAGAAAGATATGGTGCAACTTCATGTTTTGATCCTTCGCGTTTCTGCAGCGTTTTTAGATGTTCTCAAGTATGTACCCACTCATCGAAACGACAATACTATTGGGCTATCTCTTTTAGCGTTCTGTGCATTCCAGAGCAATCAACGAATTCATTAAGCGTAGTCTGAACGACGCGTACTTGGTTTCTTTCAGTTCTTTTTTTGTATTATCGATAGGCCCGCAGCAGTCCGTGACTACACAGCTACCGTATGTGTGGTATTTACAACTTTGCTTTAAGAAAAGAAGCAATATAGATTTAAAATCCGTAAACACGACGGCGCAGCGCTTGTGCCAGAGCACACATAAGCCGTTGCCGTTCGCGGCCGAAGTCTACGGTAACTTACTTCGAAAAATAAAACCCCATTGAAGGCAGGTGATAAACACAATAACTGGATTATTCATCGCTAACTACTACGAAAAAAAAAACACACTTAATCAGCGCGCACACACCAAAATCAGCGAGCGTTTGCACGCCAAGAGCTAGCCAATACTCCGCACGCGCGGCGGCTGGATGACCTTCGTGCGGCGGTGGCGCCTGTAGTGGCGGGCGCGGTCCCTATATGAAGCGAGGGCCGAAGTTTCGTGACCAGTAAAGCATTGAAGGACTCTGACTGTACCAACAAAGTGACGTGACTCTGGTCTCTGAACCACTGTTAGATGGTACGGACAATAAACAAAACCGTTCGCAAATGACAGTCAACAGGTGCAGTTTAATTTTAACGCTCTCTTTATCTACTTTTGCGGCTAACCTTCCAATTTTGACACATTTTGCTGCTAACCTTCCAATTTTGACACATATGCGTTCTGGGGGAATAGAAATTTCGAGAATTGTGAGCACGGCCCCTGCAAAAATGGTCCCAACTCAGATGCTGCAGTATTATTCCAATATTATTCCTGCGATTATATCACCGTTTGTTAGCTGGCTGAGAAAGAAATCGTGCAATATACTTTCCGCCCTTGCATTTCAGAAATACAATACCCAGAACTACAACTTTTTCGGAGGCTGTGTTTTTGTTCGTGAACTTGACTAAAAATAGTTACTACAGGTGCAGGATGCGCTCCTTATCAAGCGTAGATAAGGTGACGGGGATTTCGAGAAAGCCCTTGCTTATATCGTTCCGTCCAGGCGGAACGCCAAACAGCGTTCCCGGCTCACAACTCGCAGTGAAGGCAGTCTGTGTGCATTTTTACCATACCGCTACCGCTCACGGTTAATTAGTAAATACCCTTAATAATTACATCGCTAATTACAGCTTCGGCGACGGGCCTCGGGGCAAGCAACAGCACTGAAATGGTCCATGTGAAAAGCTTGGCATACTGCTGAAAAACAATGCGATCACAACCATTGTCACTCGAGAATTTAAACACAAGCAACGCGCCATCGCCTCCTGTACGATGATCGCGCTCGCCCGCTGTTTATTATTATTATTTTTTTGATAACTGCTACAGACACACAACACACCAGCAACAAATGAAGCCAGGACGTTCTCGGCAGGAGATAGGTGACGACGCTCCGAGTAAAAACAGCCCACCACGACTTCCTCACGTACAAATGACGACTTGGCAAGACACACACGGCGCAGACGACTTTAGAGCCTTATGATGCACTACATTCGTAACAGTTCCTGGACAAATCGCACACACACACATCATAAAACGCCATTGTTTCTTTTTTTTTACGGGTGCTTTCTACCACTAGTAGGCGCTCGTGGCGCATCCGCCCCACTTTCGTTAATGCATAAAACATTTTGATGCAAATGCTTACACGCGCAGCAATATTTTTACTTTTTATGATTATCCTTATTACTACTTAATGCATGGACGGCTTCTGCGTATTTGTTTTTTGTTTTTTATTTTTGTGTGACGTCACCGGAAGTGCTGGTGTTACAGCGTTTTTGAGACGGAAACACGCACCGCTCTTCCCTGCCGTCCAGAATTAAAGCCGTCGTGAAAAGCGAACGAACATGCAAGAGAGTGGCTGTTAGTGTGGGGAAAAATTGTGCTAGGGATTGTAATACACGGTGATTTTGGAAGAGGTGATCGAATTGGTATGGCGATGCGGAGCGCCGACCGGTCGCGGAGTTCGTCGACGGCAGCAAATGAACCTGCCTGAGCACGAGATGCGGCGAGAGGCCGATGGATGACGTTACCTGCGCGCAAGAATGAACACAGCACCGATGGCTAGAATGACTATGAACGTGAAAATAAGGTTTCACACGCGATCAAGGGGATGCTAGGATAGTCATTCGCAATAGTAGAGAATGCAGAGACCAAATATCCGCCTCGGTGCTAAGCCTAAAGTTCCCAATATACGAGGCGTTCCGTGCAACCCAGGCTGGCTGGAGCTGTTGGGGAAGGCGTTTTTCTAATAGCGCTTTCCATTGGGCAAACAGGAGCACTTCTAACTGCACCCAAAGTGCTCTCTCCACTTCTAGCGTCTTCCAGTGGTCGGGCAGGAGCAGGGGCGTTGTGTTTCATTGGTCGATGAGGAGCACTTTTTTGGCTCCGAGAGCAGCCTAGAGCAGTTCTCGGTGCTCCGTCGCCAGCGGCGGAGTAACAGGGAACGCCGAGGAAGTCACATGACCTCTTTTGCGTCACTTCTGGTTTTACCCCCGGGTGGCGGAGGAAAAATGGCGAATCCAGCAGCCGCGGTAGTCGCTCAGTGCGTACGGCAGCAGCTAAGCGCGGCCGTCTGGTAAAGGGATTGGTGCTACTTTTAGATGATGAAAGCAGCACAGATTCAAGCGCAAGCTCATCATCGGACAGCAGCAGTAGCCACGACGACGACGACGACGATTTGACATTGCATGAGTTTATGTTCGAGCACCTGTTCACCCCGCCGGAGCAGCGACCGAAGGTAGAGTCGTATCTGGAAGAGACGGCGGACGCTGTTATCGTTCCCAGCTAATTTTTGGGAGACACAATGGTGACCCCTTTATTATGACCATGAACATCCGCTCGGCTTCTTCATTCGTCGCCATGCGGAAGGCAGACACAAAACCACCGGCACGTATCTGGCAAAACTGGCGAGGAATAACTGCGTGCGGACAAAACGAGCACGCGGAACGTTTGGTCACATGACTCTTGACATCTCGCCCTCCCCCTCTTTTCACTGCCCCCAGAGCAGCGCGAATGTTTCATTCGCGGTTTGAAAGCACACGTCCCCGTTACTCCCGTGTGCTGCTCTGGCTGCTCGCTCCACTTGCTCCTGTTCGCCCAATGGAATTCGCCATAAAGTTCATCGGGGACCAGCGTGCTCCGTTTCGTTCCTCTACCTTTTGAGGAACCACCAGCGTTCGATTCCACTATTCTGAAACTGCGTTTGCGCAGCAATGATACGTTCCGTTGACCGGCCGAGCACCGACCTCAGGGCGATGCGGCAGCCGGCGGCGGCCGCATCGCTAGCTGCTACCTGCGCACGCCGCAGGCCGCTGCACAGAGTGTTTTGCCGCCTGTCCAAATATAAAAACAAAGTTCCACATTCGAGGACGGGGATGATGGTGTGTTCGAAAATTGTGCTAGGAATTGTAACTAGTGCTGGTAGCGAAAGCGGCTAACCAATACCTGCACAACTTCTCTGCACCCGAGAAACAGAAGTTGGCCATGAGTCGTCGGGGGAGAACCCCTTTCTAATACTCGCCGCGAGCGAACTTGTTGCGTTTATAATTATTTTAAGGAAAAATTTTGTGAGCCCTCCATTCACCAGAGGTCCTTCTGGCCCGTATCTGAACGGATACAGAATGAGATCTTCCGGCCGAGCGGTCACAGTAGCACCGGTACTTCCGAATATGACGTCATCTGCAGCCGGCCAATCCTGAAAGGCAGCCAGGGCTCTGACCGCGCCGCCGGGCAGGGGTCGTTTATTTTGACGAGAAAAGATGGCTTGGGTGTATTTACACATAAAATAAACATGTTTTTCGTATACAGCGACGAGGAAATCATACTGCAATGGCCACAACAAATGTTTTTTAAAAAGCTCTTCATCAGCCCTTTAATGTCACTAAAAATCTTAATAGTAATGGTATACTCGGTTATAACTCAAGAACGGGACCACATCATGTAGTGTATCACTCCGCCAACGCCCCGGACCCGTGACGTCAGTGCGCGCGCGTTTTGAAAGGTGTTTGCTATGAATTGGTGATATCGTCTGCCTTGTCTCACGCAGTTTGTTTGTCGTCACTGGCGTCGTTTATAAGCATATTAAGTCCAAACAATCACGGTAACGGCTCACGCCATGTTAAAAATATTCCCAGTAACGCCCTACTTGCGCAGCGCGGAGAAACATCCGGCTACGGTGATAAGGCACAGCAGCAAGTTCCGGTGCCGTTCTTAAGTTTTCACCGAGTATGGTGTCTTTACGGCAGAGGCTTATGGTGTACTTCTTGTTAATCATGTACTTCAAAGGCACATCCCACAATCCATTATCTATACAGATTGCCTAAGTGCTGTGCGGGAATTGTCGTTAACCAAGTCTTCTAAAGTCTTATCGTCAAGGGTATTAATATGTCTGTGTATGTCCATAAATTTGAACTGGTCCTTTGCTGGGTCCCTGGCCACTGTGATATAGCCGGGAACGAAGCCGGGCATCGAATGGCTGCTGCTGCTACAATCTTGAATACGGTAGATGTAACCGCATTACCTTTCACCGACGTGAACTCACACATAAGACAACAACTTCGCAAAACATGGCAAACACACTGGAGTGAACAAACTGACAAGTTACACGTAATAAAACCACACTTGGGACCATACACCACCGACACACGTAATAGATGCACATCAGTCGCCTTGGCTAGATTACGGATAGGGCACACGGATGCAACGCACTCGCACCTTCTCACTGAATCGCCAAGACCTCTGTGCAGCAGGTGCGAATAGGCCCTATTCGTGATCTACATCCTCATACAATGCAATGGACAAGAAACAACACGACACAGACACTTCTCACAGCTATACAGACAACACATTCCACCACAGCCATCGTACTTTTTAGGGGACGACCTTATAATCACCCAGAAGCGTACTTTGAAGTTTTTTAGCGATGTGAAGTTTTTACATCTCATTACTTACCATGCATATTGACACCCTGGCCCTTTACACCAATCATCTACATTGTCTTCTATGTCATTTCACGTATATTTTTTAGTTGAATGTTTTAGACTTACCATCACCTCATCCTCATAAAACAACTCTTTCTTGGCTACTTTGCCCGTAATAGGCCTTTCTCTATAAAAAACCAACCATCATCATCATCGGATAACCCAGTCGAACTCTATATATTAATCATTCGCCCACCACTACGGCGTACATCCTCGCAAAGGCGAAGCTACGGTCCGTTTCACTCGAAGATTTTTTTTAGAATCCACGCGCTCATAAGGTAAAGTGCACAAAAGACCATTATATGCCTCAAGTTTGGTTACTTCGCCGAACCTTTGAATTATGTTTTGCTTTTCAAAATGTGTTGTTCACGTTCTCAAGGTACACGTGCACGAGAGTAGTGGAGTACGGAATAATATAGAACATCTGAAGAAATTTAACGAGCCCGGATTCTCTAAAGACGTGCGGTTCCATTTCTTGCCTCTATATCAGAAATGCCAGGGCCCAGCCCAACTAGGACTTCGCGTGCTAATGTTCTAAAGCACAACATCGAGTTCAATGTACTTCCATACTTCTGGTCGCGTTCCTCGGTAGCTATTTGTCACCCGACTGGCAGAACGCTTCTTTGCCCGTATGCGGAGGTGAAAGTTCCCAGCAGTTACTTAACCAACTCTTTGGGCAAAGAATATGGGTGGCGGAGATAAAGTACTGGTCGTTGAGAGTAGTACGTTAGCAAAACCTGCAAAATTGCTCCACTACGTGACTAATGCATTATTGTCTCCATGCGTTGTATCTAAGCGCGGGATTTGTTTCATTTTATTTAACGCGACGGGCGCACCCAGCGCGTCTAGCCGCGCATCTCGGACGGTTGGAGCCAGCTGCATTTCCGCCGCCGCGATTATGCCGCCGCCACCGCCGTTACGAAAGCTTGTCTCCCCCCCTTCTCCAGGCCACTTCGCCGTCACCAAACAACGCAGCGGCGGGGAGAAGAAGAAAGGGGTGGGAGGCGATGCGCAGGCTCGCTTCCCCCTCGGCATCGTTCGCTGGCTGACCGTTACCACCGTTACGTTGTTTTTCTCTTTTTTTGTTTGCAGACAGATCCCTGGGACCTCGTGACTTTGTAGAGACCAATGAGCGTTGGTGTTGCAACACAGTCGCAGTTTGAAGCACGCTGTTTTTTTCCCTCGACGTGCCGGCCCGCCAGCACCGCCAGTGCGCCGAAGTGAGCGGCCGAGGTCGGTGGCTGGTGGCCGTGATTAGTGCGTCCGTCTTCGTCGTTGCAACTCCGTCGATTCCCTGTGCTGGAGCCGTTCATCGTCTACGAGTCGGCCGGCCTGACTTATGTGTGCTTTTCTGTCTCCATGTGACGACGTCTGACGAGCGCTGTATACCGATTCCCATACAGCGTGTGGATATTTGTAGCTGTGTCTATTTCGTGGGGATAATTGTTTGCTGTCCGCGCTGGGAGCGTACCTTTCGCTGCTACGCCTGAGTATTGCGGTCTTCACCGCTGCGCAACTGGTGCAAGATACTTTTTTCTCTGTTAACAGTGCTGGGCTCGTTCACTTTTGCGTGCTGTGTTTCGAAGCGAAGGTTGCTAGTAAAAAGCACCAGGCCCGAGTTTCGTACCGGCCTAATGGCTGGCTACCGATTTCGCACGCAGTACCGTAAAAATTGCTACACTCATTTGCGATTCCGAACGCAGTCCTGAGCTGCAAGGGACTGGCGTTCCCGGAACGTAAATTAAGAATGTTCTCGTCTGTTGCTCGTACGGCTTAGATCCTCTTTCCTTGATATCGAAGCATAATGTCTTTTTCGTGCTCGATGAAAACTGCATGTAAATGCGGTAATTTTAGATATTCAAGATGAATTTAAGGTTCCAACACCAGACTAGGTAAGTAGACTTGGCTCGCCGTTTGAAATTCAAATGGTTTTTCGGTGAAAGTAGTCGCCAACCTGCCGTGCGACGCTTCCTAGCAATGTACGCATGGTTGGGTAATATCTGTGTGAATATCGCCGTGTGGGTTGCTGCTAAAACTTCGGTCAAACACTGTCTTCAAGGGCAAATACAATGCACCTGTGCTGTAGGGTTTTATGCATTGCCTAAGATATTTTGCTCGCGCATCGGAAATTGACGCGCGAGTTGCGAAATCAGCAGCAGGCCGGCGCTGCGCTTACACAATGCGGATTAAAAGAAAAGAATCAATTGAAGCACATATGACACCACGGTCACGTAGCATAATAACTTAAGATCAAGGTATGTATGAAGTGTGGCGTAGTATTGTGGAGTTGTTTTTTTTTTACTGACCTGCTGAAAACACTGGTACCTCTTCGGCCATGGTAATGAGCCAGTGTAGTCTGTTTTGTTTCTCATCTGGTCTGTTTCGCAGCAGAGCCGCTAAGGGCGCCACTCAATACTATCCTCCCCAATCCTCAGGTTCCCTTTGACGTTGCTTGCTAGACATTAGATGTGATGTGGCTGAATTATATTTATGACTTATGTTTCTACCGCTGTTTTCTGTAAGTGGTTAAGTCTAAGTGCCGAAGAACGCGTGACCCGTCACTGAGCCTTGATGGAAAGGGTTCCACTACGTGGACTGTGCTACCCCTTCCCCGCAGGGCGGTGTTACGTCAGCAATTACCTGGCCCCCCACCAGGTATTCTCCCGGATCCTTCTCTGCCCGGCGTCGTATCTGTCCCCGGATCGAGCTTACAAGCGCAGTAGAACGGATCACTCGAACAACGTTCTGCTAGATGATCTACTCGCGGACGTTTATGAAGCGACCTTTCCGAGATAGGCAGTCGACGCAGTTTCTGGCAGACCCACCAGGCGACGGGCCACATCTGCTCTACAGACACTCCTTTTAGTAACAACCGCTGGTCGTGAAGTGCTGCGCGGGATTAATGCACTTATCTCGATTTGTAATTACCTGCACTTATGTGGCAATGAAACTTCTTTTCATTTCGACCTTTCGGATCCCCTCGTCGCCCTGTCGTCGAGCCAAACAAATACCGGTGCCAACGTGACAGCGCGAACTCTCAGTGAAATATCGGTGTGGAAAATTATCATCGCCATGCTTCTCCGATGCATGAAGGAGACTTACAATACAGCTAGATGCGTCGGAGACGCTGAGCGCATAGCTAGCGCTCAGTACTCGCTTCTTGCGGCACGGTGCTCGCCCCTTGCGCAATCGAACGACGAACGCCCGTCCTCGGTGCCACGGAAACAAATCCTCTTGCTCTGTTTGTACCACGGAGAGCTTCATTTCTTGGCTTCCTCCACGCCTTGGCTCAACATTTTTTTATGCCCAAGCCGGGGACCCGCAGGCGGGACCTGCCTAGGGCATCGAGGCGGCGGAGCCATCATGGAGAGGCTCAAGTTCAAGAGGACATCGAGGCGGGCGCAAAACAAAAGGATCATTAACGAGGAAAGTGCCGCCATGGCTGATCCTTGCGCTACGGCCGACCAGCTGGCGTCGCTTTACGAGAGGATCAAGGCGAATAACGACGATGCAAGTAAGATCCACGAGGAGCTCGAACCTCAGATTCAGGATCACAGGGCATTTGAGGCCGAATATGCGAGCGTGATCGAATATCAAGTTTACGCGACAAGCGTCCTCGCTGAGCTAAAAAGAACGAGCAACCGCCATTCCCAGGCAGCTGCACCTATGACAGGACCCGTAACGAACGGCACGCCCCCAGTCGCTGCTACGACTTTGGAGAGAACCGGGCCAAGCTTACCGAAACTGACCATCACACCTTCCTATGGTGACGTGTGCCGATGAAACGAATTTTGGGAGCAATTCGACCGAAAGATAAACAAGAATAGCGGCCTTTCAGTTTGAGAGAACTTCCTCTACCTACGACTCTTTCTGAAAGGAGATGCTGCTTCGGCGATAGGAGGGCTACCTACGACGGAGGCTTGCTACCAGGATGCTCTTCCAATGCTGAAGAAGCGTTTCGGTGATCGCACACGACTCGAGCAAGAGTATTTCGCCAGGCTCCGAATGATCAACCCTATCAGGTCCTCAAGTTACACAAGTGGCCTTCGCAAGCTCACCGACCAGGTTTTAGTCAACATCCGTGGGCTCGAAACCCTCGGCGTGATATCCTGAGATATGCCCTCAGATATCCTGTAGCGAGCGCTTCCGCACGACATCGTGCTCCAGTACCACCGCACGCGCGCTGCTGAAACGCCTACACCGCAACCGTACGCATCTGAGGATTTGCTGGCATACCTAGACCGTCTTCTAAAGTTCCTCAGCAGGAGAACCTTGAAAGAAGTAATTTCAGGGGTCATAGAGGACGAGACACCAGGCCTGGATATGATACAGGCAAAAACTCCGCCTTAGAGACTCCAAGCCCACGTCGTGTGTTCTCCAATGCAATTCGGCGAATTCCGGTGACGGGTGCACATTCTGCAAGTCCGGAGGTCATACCACGGAGTCTTGTCGGGCGGACATACCTTTGTAAAAGAACAAAATTTCGTCGAAGGCGATGCGATGCTTTCGCTGCAGGCTGGAAGGACACCGAGCACGTGACTTTCGCCGGAAGATTACTTCCAACCGTTTTGTTTATGTTGTACCACGACAATTTTTCAAGCAGAAAAGAATGAGGAACTACGTCAAAAGCCTTCCTTAAATCAAGTCAAAAGCCTTCCTTAACCCCATTGGTCAAGGGTTGATGCTAAGTCGTGTGTTAATTCCGCAAGTTGAGGAACACAAGAAAAACCACTTCGAAATCCATGTTGCTGAGGAATCAATAAAGAAAACGTGTTCAAGTGGCTCACGATGTTGCTAAAAAGTACATGCTCAAATATCTTGCAGAGGACACTGTCAAGGACACAGGCCGATAATTGAACACAAATTTTCGATTTCCCGGTTTCGGCATAGGAAGAACATTGGCGATTTTCCAGTCTGCAGGCAATAAACCACATGTCAAGGACTTAGTAAAAAGTACACACAGGTATTTAGACAACGGGCCTGCACAAGCGGAGAGCACAAAGTTCGGCAAGTCATCGCGCCCGCTGGCACTAGAGGTACTTAAACGCTCAAGTTGCAGTTGAATGCCCCTCCTGTCAAAGACGATGTCATTCATGGGTTCCCCTCCGATGAGCCCGTAGTGAAACATTGGATCCGTGTTAGTTTCGCGCGCAGAAGATACAGAGCTGAAGAAAGAGCTAAAACATTCTGCCTTATCGAAGCTTTCATGAACAAGAGACCCATTGTGTTCGAGCACAGGAATAGACACTTCGTCTTTTCTATTCCTCTTGATAAATTGCCAAAATTCCCTTGGTTAGTTTTTAATCTAGAATGAAAAGAAGCATAAAACACCTTTCGCGTTCGATATTGCGGACTTCGCGGCATTTGAAGCGTGCTGCAATGGTTGCTTTTTCTGGGGTGTAGTGGTCCTTCTGTACGCAGTGTATATGCAATTCCTTTTTTCCAGTGCCCTACGAACGTCCCCCGTGAACCACAGCTTACTTCTAGCCCGCCTTGACGTCATTATCCATGATGGGACGAATTTGTCACGCAACTCGAAAATCTTATTTTTAAGTAAACTCCATACTTTTATGTTCAGCGACTCTGACAATGTCTCAAATACGTCGTAATACGAGTCAAGTGCCAGCGAAATTTTATTGACACGAGCCTTTCGGTAGCTGTATATTCGTCTGCATGCATCATTACTGGCCTTAATGTACTCCGATTTCACTTTGCACAAAACACCATTATTTATTTATTTGAAATGCTCACCAACAGCGCAATGGCCTTCTCGGGGGATGCATAGAATACAGACACATATGGCATACAAAAGACAATATGAAAAGGGAAGTACCAGTACAATTATATGGGTATGTATACACAAAGAAGGAGAGTTATCAAAGAGACAGAGACATTTTCTGAGCAACAAGAGCACGGAGATTGTGTACACTAAACGACAAATACAAGCACAATCGTGATGATTCTCTTCACTCCGACACACAAGAACAGAGGGAGAAGTGCATGTGCGACCGCGCTATAGAACATGTGCATTCAAGATGGAAAACTTATGCCTGTCAAGATGAGCACAGGTTCCGTGTCCACAGGCAAATTAGTAAAAAGTAAGTCTAACACATTACTTCCACGCGTAGGTTGGCACACCAACTGCGATAGCGCAAATGAGTTGCTTAATTTCATCAATTCTTTTGCCGACGCACTAGACACATTAGGCATTGTGGCATTTGGCGTCCAATTAATTTCGGGTAAATATAAATCGCCACCGATCACTAAGGAATCAGAATTTCGCATCTCTACGTCTTCCACTAGCTTAGTTAGAACCTGTACCCTACTGCCAGGAGGCCTGAAAGAGGAGCAAACCGCCAGCAATTCTCTATTCTTTAAAGGAAGTCGCGCCCAAACAGCCTCAGTAGAATCATCTGAATGCTTAACATTTGCGACTGTATTTTCATATCAACAGGAATAAACACACCACCCCCATGACAGTCTATCTTTTCTATAACTAACGTGGTTGCTAGGGAAGACATCACAATCCCTGTCGTTACTATCCAACCACGATTCAGTGCCCAAAATCACAGATGGTTTACTCATGTCAATCAAGCCAAAAAAATCACCTTTTTGTTCCTTAGGCTTCTGCAGTTGACGATAAGGAACGACAACAACGCGTCCTTCTCCCGGCTTTGTCAAACAGCTCGCACAACCCACCCCACGGATTCGTCATAAACATATTTGACGTAATGCAAGTAGAGTACGTCACGCTTAACGTACCCTTTATCAGCCTCAGTCTGGTGTTCCTTTGCATATTCAAAAAGCATTTTTCTTTTCTTTCGCAACGCCTCAGAAAAATCTTCCGAAATTGAAATGTCCGTACCTTTCCATTTCTTCGCAGCCAACAAAACCTTCTGTTTGTCCTGATCCGTACTAAAGTTGGCAATTATTGGGCGTTGTTTTTTGCTGCTAAATTTACCGAGTCGATGGGTTCTTTCTATTTCCACATGGTCGACTTCTATTACTGAACTGCACAAATTGACTACACGCTCTTCAGATTTTGCGTATGGCGCGCGCGCGCCACCTCCGTCAATGCCGAAAAAATTAGGTTACACTTCTGACTACGGTTTTCCAGATCGTCCACCTTGTGTACCAACGATGCTAGGCAAGCCTGAAAGGAATCACACCTCAAGAACTTTACTGGGCAATTCATCGAACCTGTCGATAGATGCTTCAATCTTGGTCATACGCGCATTCAGATTAGCCATAGCAGCCTTATTATCTACTGGGTACCTTTCAATATCGATTAGCTTCTGCTTGAGTTCATTTTGACCATCCAAAAGATGTTGCAGTGTCATGTCATTGGGCCCAGGGTTTGGTATCGCAGCATAATAGCAACAGCAGGAAGTAAACTGCAGCGCGACGAAGCAGCAACAAGTGCGTCTTCCTACCACGAGTAGGTCGCCTAGCTCCTGATCGCGAACATACACTAGCAAAAAGCACAGGGGGTGAAACGGGCAAGGCAAAAACACACTGCGCACGTTTGCTATCCCCTGAACTAACCTGCATGAAGAGCAGCAACGATGTGAATGGCACAGCCATAGCAGCGCCGGTTTCACGCCCCCAATCCAGTCTGAAGCTCGCCGCCTTTTGTATATGAAAGTGGTGCTCGGTGACAGCCCATGGTAGCTTGACCAGAGCTTCGGAGCGTCCAAAACCAGCGGCACTGCAGTATTCCTCGGCGATGTTGAAGTCGGTGGTTTCGTAAAAGTTTTCTGCTGCGCATGACGAGTTGGTAACTTGCGACGAAGGCCGTTGAACGCGGTCCACTTCAGTGATAACGGGGCAGCGGCTCGTTAGTAATCCAGCACCAACCTGCATGAAGAGCAGCAACGACGTGAATGGCACAGCCATAGCAGAGCCGGTTTCACGCCCCCCATGATAGCGAAAAGAAATTCCAAAAGCTGTCAGCGGGAGCGAAACAATGATGGCCACTGAAAGGAAGATGCGATCCACTAGTGTGAAGTTCTGTCACCATAGTGTTGGGTTGATGGAGGCGACAACAACAGGTGTGTGTCTATATTTCGGTGCAAGTGAAGTTCCTCAAGTGGTCAAAATTAGCCAGCTGAACTTCACTCCTCCTTCCGTCATTGCACCGTTGTAGTGCCAGCTTGTACACCCTGACAAAACGATTGTTAGAAATTTAAAGCAAAACTTTACTACTCTAGTCGAGCTTAGTTTCGTCGTCGCCAGCAATATGACCTTCATGTGAGCGCACATGCGCCGTAGCATTGGCAAGGCGTCACGTGACTCACCTCGCCTAGCACCGACACCGCCTAGGCTGCGTGCTTGGCGCATGCGCTCTCCAGAACTGGATCACCGCCTGGCAACGTAACTGGCTGCCCGTTTGCCTAACAGGAGCGCCGCGTCCCCCTCCCTCCTCCCCCCTCAGTGCGAGTTTGATCATGGATTACAGCTACGCTGGGCGGTCGTTGAGCGCTGTGGGAGAGCGGGTGGATTTACCTGTCGTCAGCAAGCAGCGTGTGACCCCCCCGTGATTATCACGCGACGAAATGCTTCACTGTAGAGGGTTCGGAATGCCAAGCGCTTTAAAGGGGCACTAACACAAAATTTTGAAGGCGAGATAACTTCGGAGAAAGATTGGTGCGAACACATATACATCATCTGCAAAATATCAGCGGCGAATACAGCCCAGAACATATTTAAAATCAATTTTAAAATGTGCGAAACGCAACCGAGCAGCCAGCAGAGGACCACGCGCAATCGACATCCCGAAGATATTGTGTAAATAAACAACATCCAAACACGTCACGAGTTTGTGTTTGCCGCTTCCGCACTGCCGGCGTTTTTCGCCGGCTCGCCGCTCCAATCGGAGGGCCGGAGGGCGGAGCTTCTGCTCTCGAGAACGAACGACCCGATCGTTGGCGGCGGCGGCGCCGTGATTTCGTCAGCTCATCGGGCAGCTGGCCGCGAGCAAAGTTCTACAGCGATTCCAGGCACTCTGTTTCTATTACTTTTGATTTACATTGGACGCGAAAACGCGCAGGAGACACGAAAAGCCCACTGAGCTAGCCGCACGGTCGCTGTGCAGGCGGCGGCCACGGCCGCGAAGTGGTCCAGGCCGGCGCAGGTAGCTCGAGTGATAGCTTGTTACCGCTGCACGAAATTGTCCCCAAGTCCCGACCATGGTGGCTTACATGAGAAAGAAGTTAATGATGCCATGGCGGGTTGCATTAAAAATTGTCATCTGCACCGCTTACGAGAGCGGCAGTCGAATATCCGCCGCAGTGCAAAGCCGAACACATCTGTAGGCGGACCTGTAGGCAGACCGGCCGGCTGCTCCCAGCGCGCGTCTTGCCACCCACCGTCTCGAGCGTCGCGCGTCGTTCTTTAGCCGCGGTAGCATTTGCACTCGCAGCGCCTGCGTCACATCCACGGTCGGTTTTTAATTAGGCGCCTCACGAAATCAGTAGGTACTACGGGGGGGCATTCGCAGAAACTGCCGTCAATGCGGATTCGGCAGTGCTACGGCGGCTCTGCTCTGTGACTGTGATATCCCTCCGACGGTCACGTGGTCAGCTTTGTTCACACAAAATCCATCGTTTCGCGGCACTCGCTGAAACCGAAACTGCGACTGGCCGCATTGAAAATGCCTCGAATTAAACAACCGTCGCACGCTGAAACGAGAGGTTTCTAGAGGTTATAAGTAGGTCACTAGCTACTTATCGCAACAAAAAAAACAAGATGCAAAATTCTTGTGTCAGTGCCCCTTAAGCTAGCCTCAGTGACTGAGGGAAAGCGAGCCGTTCGGCTCGCAAAACGCCGGCTGCGGATTAGGCTAAACTAAGATTTTGGCTTGCACATCCAACGTTAGCTGAGTTGCCCCCTTCGTTGCTAACTCGCACGGAATCCGAAAGCTCGTTGACGGCAGTCTGGACCACCTAAAACGCCTGTAGAGGCCTTTTAGGTGGTTTCTGTGGTTTTAAAAGCACACGATACAAGTCAACTGGAAGCGAATGCTTGCTCCCTCTCATCCTGTCAAAAAAAAAAAAAACAGCCAGCAGACACGCCACCTGCTGGCTGTATCGCAAATCACTTACGCTCACTCAGCCCGCTCGCGACTTGCAGGTACACCTTCCTAGTCGCTCCCCGCAAACCTCATGCGGTGTCCTAAATCATGCCCCATAATTTTCAGCAGTTAACACAAACTAGAGCCTCGTCTTATAGGTGAAATGGGAGCGTAAGCAGGGTAAGCAGTAAGGTAAACGCACTAACGCTTTGCTAACACTCCCTCATAGTTCATACAAATTCGAAATGGAACTTCTCTCTAGGGCACCGAGCCACAACCACCTAGCAGGGTGTTTTGAACTTTGGTTCGTTGGTGCCACCCTACTTCGCCATGCCTAAAATACATATGTTGATACTTTGTCGGTGAAAGAATTTCCAATAAACGCGGTTTTCATTTGTAATAAACTTCTTTTGTCAATACAGAAAATGTTCTCAGTAAAAAAAACAACGTTACTCTTAGAAGGCCTTTATGTGTTGAAAAAATCATAGAGCCACATTTTCTGGCTTTCACTGTACACACAGTGTCAGCACTCAGGTCAGCTCAGTTGGTAGAGCGACTGCTCCGGTAAAGCAGTGGTCCCAGGTTCGAATCGTGGACCAGGGCGAATTTTTCTTCAACCGCGAAGTTTTTGAGAGCTGTATAGCTTTCATTTTAGCCGTACGGCTGCATTGAGGTGGATGTCAAACTTTCCTTTGCAGGAACTAACTCCACCTCGGGGATCTCCCCTAAATCTGGTCGATTAACACGTGTCCTTCACTTCGAGTTGTTCATCAATTCGCTCTCGCACAACAAACGACTAGCCACCTGGTTAGCTCAGTTGGTAGAGCGACTGATCAGGTTAAGCTGTGGTACCGGGTTCGAATCCTGGAACAGGACAAATTTCTTTTCAACTTAAAAAGTTTCTGAGGAAGCTGTATAGCTTACCTTGTAGCCGTACGGCTGCATTGAGGTGGATGTCAAACTTTCCTTTGCACTAAACCCTTCTACTGTTCTTTATCAAGTTGAATACAAACTGGACTCATCTCAAATACTGCCAGCTAGGCGGCACTAAAAATGCTTCCTGTCTGTCGCTGACTTCTCTGTGTAGCGAAACCCAGCAACTCGACAGAAACATGAAGGTACAATACTTACTTGGGAAGCGAACGAAATTGTCGTACTGAAACCCGGTTCAGCGATATCCTGTCTTCACGCAGCCTGGAAGCTTTTCCACGGGGCTGAGTCATCATCAATTTCCATGGGCACCACCATTTAGAAGCCCCTCCAGCTTGAAAAACGTGTTGACCATATCCGTGAGCCGTGGCAGAAGCTGGGCGAGAAGATTTTCTTTTGGTTCTTCACGAGAATTCGTCGTGGCCATTATTGCAGTCACTGTCAATGACAGAAACAGAAGAAACACAGCTTCCATGCCGAAGGGCATGACGGTAATTTTGCGCGGTGTTTCTGTAACGTAAGAAGGGGGCGTAGTTTTAGAGCAACGCATGAAGTATGTCAATTACTCCTGCTTTATTATAAAGAAGTATTCCCCGGCTTTGTTGTTATGCCTTCAGAGGAGGTACTTATATTGCATATATTTCCTCTTGATAAAAATTTACCTGTTTGAATAGCTGGACAGAATTCCTTGAAAGTTTTATTTTGTCTGAAAAAGCCATAGTGGCTACAAAATCAGAAAAACGTAGAGGATTGGGTGTCCCTGCTGCTTTGTAAAGGAAGCTTGACGGTGAGAACAAGTTTTGGAACCGTGGGCCATTTTTTATACAGACCCAAAAGGCGCAGAGACAATAACACAACTAAAGACATTCGAAAGCAGATTTTGTGAGAGCGGCCTAACCATTGGCGGATTCTGTGCAAACCATTTAAGAAACACTGTTAGAATGGTTGCTGGGTCGTTAGCATGCTTTGAACCAGCCTAGATAGTCCTTTGGCCGACACTATCATAATTCGGTGTCGTTTTAAAGATTTCAATAACCAAAGTATCATAGAAGTATTCTAAATATTACTGGATTACTTTCCTCTGAATCCGTATAGCCATCGCAGTTGACGGAAGAATACGCCGGATGCAACAGAAAGACCTTCTGCTTGTTTTTTTCTTAACTGTGTATTAAGCACGGGAAGACGAAACCGACTGGCTGCGGGCAATCTTTCCCAAGGGAAAAAAGGCTCCGATTTATACTTCTCTGACAACTGTTTTCACACGTATTCTCATACCAGACTGCTTGGTCTGAGGCCAGAACTGGCTGGAACGAGATTTCTAACACAGATTGCATGTTTACATAGTTGCGCGAGCAGTGACAGGTGCACTTCCCGTCTGGCTGCGCTCCGATTACAATCTACCTACAATTTTTTCAGCCCCTGCTTCCGCTTTCTCTTTTCTTTCCTGTAACGTACGACATTGAAAACAACGTGCTTAACTAGTCTATAAATTATACATTCGCCTCAACAACCTTGCGGGAAAAGTTGGAAACCAATCCAGACTACGTCATTCCACAACCTGTGGCAAGGATCTTTGTGAAGAAGTAAAAAAATGACCACGAATGACTATGCATTCTGTGGAAAAAGATATTTTTCATTTTGAAACACACACTTTACATTGTCAAAAGGTAGTTGTTGCGACATTTACTCTCTACACTCGGCAGAGATTCCACACTGCGCATGCAATAACGCATCTGCTGTGAAGAAATGAGGAAGGAAAACGGCATTGTTTCACATCGTGTAGTTTTTGGTTTTGGAGGCCTAAAAAATTCAATAGTTCGGCATTCTAGGAATTTACTAAGGCGTAGGGAGGATTCAGACGATTTGACAGCAGGGCCAAAACAAGAAATGATTAAGAGATTCTTATCCATGCCACACGCCTCATCCCGAAGACCCCTCAAAATAGCTAGGAACCACTTTCTTTACTAAAATAGTTTTTATAAATTTATTACACGTACACTGAAGTGACCAGGTAGTATATCTGAAGGTGTGTGAACATTCCCAACTTTGAATACTTCACAAATATCGTTTCGTATTTGATTTGCAGCACTGCTTCAGATATTTGAAATTTACAATTAATAAAGCAACATATGTTTGTTTTCCGCAAGACTTGCAAACATTCAAGATTCACTGCACGTCAGGATCTTACAGGTTGGTTTTTCCTCATGACACCAAAGCCGGGCTAAAACCCTGATATAGAAGCATTGAATGAAACAAGGGTTCGCTAACTGTGGTGTATTTTAGCTCAAGTGCAATGCTGCTCGAGTAAAATTCATGACCTCAAAATAGGTGTCTTTGAATATTATGGCACGACAGAAATCAGGCGCCATTGTTGGCTTGTTGGTAAGGTCTTACCAGCAACTAACATGCCCAGGCTTCTTTCAATGACTGGAGGGAAAGCTGCGAGTCATTAAATGTGCCTTACATACTTACTGTATTCACAGAATTTTAGGAAACCGGCATTTCTCCATGGCAATGTATGCAAAATTCTTGATTCACTGCTTTGCCACATCTTTATTTTTTATTTTATCTGTAACATCAATTTTTTGCATATCAAGGACTCGTACCAGAGCACAGGTGTATCTCGTACCCTACAGTTCCGAAAGAACGCCCACCCAAAGTACAGTTCTATGAAGTGAAAACCACAAGGTGAGCTAAATTTCAGGTCAGGAGCGAAAAACTACAAAAAGTGGCTGTACCGCCAACCAAAACTGCAAAGATATAAAAAAATAGAGATGGGCAAACTTTCGGGTCAATCGCAGAAAAGACAAATAAGTGGCGGGATTAAGACACGAATAGATGTTACACATTTATTTTGTCCACTCATTGCTGGTAAAGCCATCGATGTTAGGGGTGGGCAGTCTTTTCGGTCTTTTGAAGTAAATTGAATGTGCTAACTGTAAAGAGCGGTGGGTGATGCTTCAGGGGAGGCGTTCTCCTGGAACTTTACGGTAGTTTTGACTGCCTAAGCTGTTTTTATGTAGTCATGTTTTATATGCCATATACATACACTTGAAAGCAAAGATAGTCTAATTTGAAAATATTCAATTCGGAGCCAGTTTTTACTATTCGTGTTCATAATTATTTTATCCTATTTGAAGTCAAGTATAAGTATTGGTATTCAATTCACAGATGCAAAGTTACTGATCCCACACCTCTAAATATACACGTATAAAGGTAAGTTGTCCTTGTACCAACATGAAACGCTCAGCTGGCATTGTCATCACTGCTGGAGAGAGAAACTGACAGGCAAAACCTCATCCCTGACTAATTTCTGTTTTAAGTTGCAGTGGCACTTTTGTGCTGTTTCACAAGCAAGAACTTAGTTCCTTAGATTGCTGCAAGAAAGTCCTCAATCATACGAAGCTTTATCATGCTACACACAGGATAAATGTACTTCAAGGCAATGCACAAATAGAAGAAACGTCTTAATACCTGTGCTACAAGAGCATTTACAAGGACATTTGAGTCGAATGGCTTTTCAAATAGAAAGGGGTCCGCCGTTCTACACAACTCTCAAAGGCAGTTGAAAGTTTCTGCATTCGCCAGCCGTGTTTTGGTGTCCGCATGGCTGCATTGTATGGTCGTTGGAAAAAAAATTTATTAGCGATAAAATTAATAACCTGCCAGCCCTCACAAAGCATGCGTTTACAGCGAGTTGTTTTTTCTTTTTTTCGCATTGCAGGTCTTGAGAGTACAGAGTGGCCTTGTAATCGTACTCCGAGTAACAGAAAACAAAAATAAGTAAAAAATTATGAAGATCGTTAAACACCAATTTTCCCCGGGTGAATAACTATTTTTGTAATTCCGGCATGCAGTAACTGCACACGAGAGTACGAGCATTCGCGTTTCAAAGGCCTTTGAGAACCTTTGAGGTTGGTGGTGCACCTTTGACTCAAATAGAGTTTTAACCAAAAGCCATTGAAAAACGCTGTTTAGCTGCTCAAAGGTGTCATTTGAGTCAAATGACATTCGACTCAAAGATTTTCCAAATGCTCCGGTTGGTAAAAAGACCAGCTGAAGTACCAAATAGTTCAGCAGTGTGTGACAGCACACATCAAGAACATATTGGATAAACTGTTCAGTATCCGTTGAATGCGTCGCATAGTACCAGCTTCAAAGTGCCCCCAGAGGGGATAAGAATTTTAAAAAAGGTAACTTGACAGGACTCACATAAAGAAAGATGCTTGGCACCGGGACTAAGCACAACTAGTTAACATTTTCTCATTTCGCTACTTGAGGCCTGGATGTGTGCTAATAAGGCTTCGTTGCTGCAGCTGGTAACAACAGAGAAAGAACCTGTGCGCCTTGTCTTGTGCAGAGCTTTCCCTCCCGCCCGGCTTCATGTGCTACGAAGCAGAGAGATTATTGCTACACCTTCGCAATGGTAAACATTACCTGCCTGCCTCACTACTCCGACCACACAATTACACCTTAAGTCGCACAGGCTAACTCCATCATATTAGTGCCAAATATCAGTTAGCGTGTGGAATCGTTTGCCGTAGCTAGCTTGGCTACCAAGGAAGTGGTCATGTGCCCTCCCACTGTCCTCGTGTGACCGGCGTGGCTGCCTCTTGCCGCTGCACGTAGGCGATAAAATGCCAAAGGGCCTCAGCACGGCGCTCTGATACGCAGCACAGAAGTTTGCCGGGCCACTCGGGAGCGCACGCATCACTCTCGCAAACCGAGGCGGCAGAACTGATACAGAACACCCGTGGTCACCGTCGTAACGTACTCCGGGCATTTTAGGCGGACGCACATACGCGCCGTTGGAATCATACGCCGCACATCACCGTAGGTACTCCCCAGAAGTTCTTCGGCAGTGCCTTAATCACAATCTCAAACCAAACCCCTATGCAGAAAGCCCGCTGTCATTGCTGCAACCGCAAACACCACGGCGAGATACGCAGCGTAAAAACGAACCAAACTGCAGAAGCCAACTTTGTTAAACCGTGACATCACATCCGGCAAAAAAGTCGCTTTCTTTGTTATTTGATGTGTAGTCGGCGCATGCGCAATACGCCCCACCGTTCCTGAACGTCAGGTCCGGGATGGGTCCGGAACCTGGAGTTTGCTGCCCCAAACTAGCGTGTGTTTTCCGGTAGCGGCTGAAAACGGAAGTTGTGGACGAAGAGAGCCATCTCGCCCAGAGCTGGCGGCACGTTGTTTGCGGTAGCGCGCTCTTCGCTCGCCGAGACTTCTTTTCGCGGCACAATGGCAGCCGTTCAGACGTCTCAACGGGGCGGTCTATATTGTTGTGGGCTTCGCTACCTTAACACTCAATTAATCACCAAGGGCCGTGATCCGCATGTCAAGGTTTATCACTTTCCGGGCAAGTGGTAGGGAAGAACGGCGACAGGCATGGACAACCGCTGTGCGGCGAGTTAAGTGAGTAAAACTTCGATTCACCGAATTTGTTTGTTTATACTTCTCTACTCTGGACGCTGTGTTCCGATACCAATGAGGTTATTTGAGTTAGGGGTACGTCAGTGTGTTTGCCTGGCGGCTTTTTGATAGCAGTTTGCGTTGGGTTGCAAATCAAAGGGTGGCTAAGCAGCACAGCACCTGCGTCATTTATGATTGTTTTTATAGTAGGAAACCCTTTGTCAGTTAAAACCAAATCCCCTGGTTCGATAGGTCTAAGAATCCAGAGTCTTGTGTTATAAAAGAATCAGTTTTGCGTCCCCCATACACCTTTGAAATGAAAGCAATTATGCCTTTGGGTATGATACCTACAAGAAGGTCTACTGTGTATCCTCCTTTGTAGTGTGAATACAACGCATGCTGGTGATCATAGTTGCAAGACATCTCTGTCCGAATTTCTATGCAGTCGATTATAAATGTGTAGTTCGGGTAATTAACTTTGAACCGGCCTGGCAGGGAATGCTTGATCAGTTGCCACGAGGGCCCAAACATTCACTCTTGTAGGGAAACACAAAGGGCGTCAAGCATCATCTTAAATGAGTGGGACGCAGATTTTGCATTCACACCAAAAATAACGCCTAGAGTGTTAAAAGAGGCGCCAAGACGCAGTTTTGTCTACAACATCAAATATTATCCTCGCGCAGCGCATCAATACTCCTGAACCGCACAAGAGGCAAGAGGTTCAAAAGTAGACAAAAAACTGGCAGAGTGATGCCACACAGGTCCCACAGTGCCTCTTCATTTTCTTTTATAGAGTCCACTCCTTGAAGCCACAAGCTCTTGCCTCTTGCATCCGTGGTAGTAACATTCAATAACACAGAAAACGCAAAATAAAGCTAACGTAACGTGCACAACAGGCTTGACAAAAAATACACAAACCAGCGGGAAAAAGATTTCAGCGATTCCTGGTTTAGGGGGGTACGTAAAACTAAAAACAGTTCTGCAAGTAATTCCTACGTAATGCTTTGCATAAGACTAGTTTGAAGGTTCCTAAAACATGCAGTTGCAGATTCTTCGGTGATTTCACTTCGTGCGAGCATTCAATGCTTTCCTGGACTGCGGACCAAGTCACTAAAGTTCACTAGGGAGGTGCCCAACAAAGCTTCGAACTTGGTGCTGTAACAGTTTTTGGAAGTAATTTTGGCAGGCTGCGCGAGATAGGGTTAAATTTTCTTACATCAGAAAGTATGTAGCTTTCAGAATTGATATTGCTTAATGAGGCAAACGAAAGTTCTTTTTTATAAACGAGAGTTTCTAAAACAAACGAGAGTTTTTTATAAAGGAGAGTTTTATAAACAAAGTTTCTAAATGAAGTGGTATAGACGTCTGCACTTCTTGAAACTTCTAATGACAATAGCAGTTTTCGCGCCTAGCTTTCCGTATTTGATTGTCTGTACCGCAATCATATTGCCTGTACCGATTCATACCGCAATATGAATCGCCGCTGCTGTTTCTTCAAGGAATCCTAGTTGGCACTCTACTTTTGTTAGCTGTAAGTCGCAAGGGTCTGAAGCTCCCCTGAAGCCCAGGAATTAGTTTAATTTTCCTACCATTCCTGGGCAAGTTTCGGAAAACAGGAATCGACAGTCAAGTACGTTTGCAAACACAAGTATCGCAATACGTCCGTTTTTGTTAAATATGAAATTTGCTTGCAAGATATGGGTTAACCTGTTTGTCTCGGTTTAGCAATCTTTTTGTTACACTCAAAGCACATGTTTGAGCCATTTTGCAACTGCTTTACATCCCATACAGAATGACCTCTCAGACTACCAGTTTTGCATGCCTATTGCAATATAAAATGATTTGCCGTGCTAGAGTCCACAGCTTTACACCATGCTCCTTGCAACGATACGCAAGTGTGGATGTTTTTAAATAAATAAATAGTGGCACCTCATGAACAACCGAATGGAGAATACACATTAGCTAACACAGCTGCCAAAAAAACCTGAGCTGCAACGTAGTCACCTAGTGCATCATCGCTATCATCAGCCTACTCAGGTCCACTGAAGGAAGTAGGCTTCTCTCTTACTTTGCCCTCCCGCTGTTCCTGCCCTGCACTGCTAGAGTCACAGTTTACCCCGATTTCTTTGCCTCATCCTTTCATCGGGTTAGTGGCCTTCCCCTTTTTCTAGGCTGATATTTTGGTATCTATGTGTTACCGTACTTGTCCACCGGTTAACGGTTTGCCTCGCTGCATGGGCAGCCCAAATCCATTTCCTTTTCTTTATTTGAACTAAGGTATTTTCTATTGTAGTTTGCTCTCTGATTCAGAAAGCTCGTTTCTTGTCTCTCGTTGTTACTCCTAACATTATTAGTTCCATGGCCCGTTGAGCCGACCTAAGTTTGCTTTCTAGTTGTTTATTAAAGCACCAGGTATCTGCTGTATATACCGTCACTGGCACCACGCACTGGTGTTGAATTTTTCTTTTGCGTGAAAGATGTTCCTTACTTTTCATCACTTGGCAGAACGTGCCGAGTGCTCCCCAACCCATACCTGTTCTGCACCGAGACTGATGTTCTTGAGGCTGCAAGTTGGAATTCTAATTTATTCATTTTTTTCCTTTCAGTTCTTTTGCCTTAGATTGAAGAGAAGCAGACATGAAGCGGCACAAGCAGCGCAGAGTGCATTATGCTTAGTGCAATGCCCTTGACAGCCACTTTATAGGCAAACTGTCAGCGAGCTATCACGTCCTAACCTTTCACGTGACTAGAAAATAAAGAGAACAGCCAACTTCATTTGTATATTTCTCAATACATAAGTTACCGTGTGTCCCCAAGTAAAAGCCAGATGTGCTAAGAGAAGTTATCTTTAAGGTAAAGTAACCATATCTTCAACTATTAGTTAGCGAGTCTGAGTGGCCCCTGCAAGAAGTGAAACACGGCCCCTGGTTCCGCTTTGCTTTATTTGATTAGTAATAAAAGGTATTTTTCCTTGCTACCGAACCTAACATTTGAGACTATACATCAGCAGAAGGCACCGGGTATCTGCTCTGTATACCGTCACTGAGAGCACGCACTGGTTGTGCATTTTTCTTTTGCGTGAAAAATGTTCCTTACATTTCATTCTTTGGCAGAGCTTGCCGAGTGCTCCCCAACCAATACATATTCTACGCCGGGATTCGCTCTCGTAGTTCGGGTCAGCACTAACCATCTGTCCCAGGTAGTTATATTGTTTTACTTCTAGCGTTTCATTTCTTAAGCTGCAGAGGGTGCCTTTGGCATACCTAGTTCTCATTGCGCCTTCAAGCGTTATGAAAGTAGTACATCAAGCTTTTCCTGTACAATATCTCCTCCCTGCGTCAAAATATCCAGTTATGCCATCCGCACCTGCAGTTTTCGTTACTTTCATGCATTTGAGAACCTTTACGACTTCCTTTTTACATTTATTCATATTTATGTCTAGCCCCACGAGCGTGCTTTCTGATTGAAGCTCCTCAAGCATTGTATGCAGGTGTCCATTGTATGCAGGTGTCCTATTTGGCTTTTGACAAGCACGTCTTGAAGAAACAGCCTCAAAAACTGCAAGAATAATTTTTTGGTCTGTGCACGCACGTAAGGTCAAAAAATAGTGCAGACCAATGAGACAGCAATATGTTCACTTGAGAATTTTTATGTGGCATGCAGGCTGAGGCCGTCAATTACGCGCAGGTGCGACATGCAAGTGCTTAGTTATTTGCGTCAGAAAGCAATCTGGACGTCCCTTTCACACGTCATAATCAGTTAATGTACTTCTCCAGTTCAGTGTGCATGATGGGGTAGCTGTCTTGATTATCAGTATACAATTCTGGCAAGTACCTGGATAGTGGTCCCTCAAGGTATGTGCAAGGAAGGTATAAGGCTTGCATTTGCAATATAAACGTACTTGCTGCAAAAGAAATGTGCCCGATCGTAATGATGCCGCTTAGGTCCGTGCAAAGGCTGGCCATTACAAATGTCGTTTATACTGGCATGACACATTGTATAGAGGGCCAGCTATTTCGTGTATTCGCGCCTCAAGTCAAGGTGTACCTTAGTGATGCTCCTACATGAGGAATTCAGTCATTTTGAGGTGACCAGTGGCCTAGACTCACGTTTGAAGATATCTGATAAAGCATTGGGCACATGTCTGTGACGCTTGGACTTCGACGTCTCACACTGCTGTGGTCTGCTTGTGCGCGACTCGTCGTGGGAGGCGTTGGGGCATTCGCATACACCTGCTGCGTGTTTGTACTGTGCCTTCACACCACTTCTGCAACTACATTTCCCTGTCGTAATGGAGAGGTCACGCCGGCCTTCTTGACCCGACGGCTCCAGCTGCAAAAGAAACCGTCGCATTTTTGTCGCAGGAACACGTCTTTCGACATCTTCCCTCTAAAAAGCTAGGTAGCCAGTAGTCATGTGTCTCATCAGTTTGCTGATGGTCTGATGCATTGCGTTTCATACGGATACAGACTTCACGGTCTTGAGACGCCCATGACATTTTCCCGATATTGAGAAGGGCTAATGGAGCACGAACATGTATGTGACATGGGCGAACTGCGCTCATTACAGCTGACGAAGGCAGTTTAGTCTGCAAAGCGACTCGATCCGCATTCGCGCAGTTTGCCATGAGGGTATAGTTGGAAATGAGCTCAGGCGCACGTGTATTTCTGTACGCACGAGGCATTCCTATATATATAAAACTTGTCAACAAAGCCGCAAGGTCAACAAACTCTATACAAAGATTTTAAACTGGTCTTAGCTGCCAAAACGATGCGTACCCTGCTTTCACAGAAGAGGTAATACACACAGGGGACCGTTTAGGCTATCGTTGGCGATTTCTGGGAGTACTGGGCAAAATTTTGATACTCACCTCAAGTTCAATGTCGGACACAACAGCGTCGTTCACTTGCGAAGTGCACTTTGCTTTCACCAGGACACTGCCATGATCGAGAAGCTGCTCGACGTTGTTGACGTGAGACACCAAAAGCTTCCCTTTTTTAATGTCACCGGGAAAGTGGTGTTCCACGCCTGGTATTTTTTAAAAACCACATTGAAGAAAATACGTGCTCACTTAAGCCGCACTAACAGTCTATAAGAAACGCTATAGCATTGCAGAAAAAACGCCGTGAGCCAAACACCAAGTGTTCAACCAATAGCTCCTGTGTGTGCCGAATGCAGTTTCGAAGTGTCGTCTGCTACGCGCTGTTCCGTCTAGCAATATGCCTCCCCCTCCTATCCTTTTGCGCCGCGGCGATCAGGCAATCAGTACGGGGCGATGCGGGGGAGGCGTTTACACTTCTCACGCGGTTATTTCTCGTGTGAGTCAT
Source organism: Haemaphysalis longicornis (assembly GCF_048455015.1). Lineage (NCBI taxonomy): Eukaryota > Metazoa > Arthropoda > Arachnida > Ixodida > Ixodidae > Haemaphysalis > Haemaphysalis longicornis. Next base: position 172,155,325 of record NW_027526422.1, read on the forward strand.
AATTCTGTTTGCTCGAATTGAGACTGCTAACGTATCGCAAAATACCCTTGGGAAATTTGTATTCGCTCCCTCTTGCATCTAACCCACCGATATTTTCTGAATAACGGGGGTCCACCTACTCCAGTGTGTTTTGATTGTGCTAGTGTTCTTATTTTTTCGCAAATTCGTAGCTTAACTTGGCTGCTATGTTAATAAATGTACCGCTGACCTCTGAGATAAATCGCCAATCTAGAAAATGCAAAGAACCCAAGCTTTTCTCTTTTCATTTACAGCGTAGTTGTTGTTGGTGTTATTGTTGTAAGTGATTTACGAATGCAAGGTGAAAGACTGGCCCGGTAAGTGTCTCTCAAAGGGTTCTCGAGGCTTCCACGGGGCACTAAGCAATGTGCAACCTGCCTTGTGATAGCATCGATCGCCTGCAAGTGCTAGCGGAGTGTTGCCAGGCTTCCAGTACTGAAGGAGAAGATTGCTCGGTTTGTTTCGTTTTTTAAATGTGGCGGGCTATTATTGTTCTTTTTACTCAAATGTCGTATCCCTTTTCACGTGATTCGAAAGGCCCAACTCTCTCAACGTCGTACTGCGTAGCCCGAAGCATTAAAATTGGATGATGCCCAGGCCGATTTGTATACAGCAGGTGACAAGAGAACTCCGACGGGAATCAATGCATGGAAAAATCAAATGCTTCATCACGGAACGACTTAGGGACGTAAAGGTAACTTTTGAGCCCCGCGTTCCCTCTTCATCTCAGTGGGACACATCGCGGCACACTTGTTCTATTAGTTTCATTGAAAACAAATAATGCGTGTGAAATTGCGTCATTGTGGTTACAGTACTTGGGTTACAGTACTTACAGTACATGGGTACTTACAGTACATGGGTTAGAGTATATAACATGCTTTGGGACCCTCAGCAACGCAAACAGTCTCTAAGCTGACCCCTCTGAAGAACAATGAATAACCAGCTCTCGACACTTCCAGGCCCATGCCGTGCCTTTCAGGAAAATGGCATCCCAAAATATTGTCTCCAAAGTACACAAACGCACCACATTGTGCGCGTGCGCCGGTATTCTGCGTTTTCAGTGTTGGTTGTGTGCCTAAAGGAATACCAAAACTGAAGCTAACCGACATAGAACGTGCTAAGGTAAATCAACCTACCACCTTGATTGTGTGGGTATTTTAGGGGCGAGGCCCCTTAGTGGCTCGGACTGTTGTTGCCTCGTGTGATTGCCGTCGTAGTAGTATCATGTAGTCACGGTACTAAAACAGCGCGACACTTGTTTTCTAAGGCCTCACGGTAGAACGTAATGCGTACTGAAGAAAACATCGGGACGCTCGTTTTCCAACACCTCGCGCAATAACGTTTTATCTCAGTGTGAAGAGCGCGTTCCAGAAGAACACACCGTGATACTCGTCTTCCAACGCCTCGCGCTAGAATGCTTCGGGCTTCCGAAGAGACTTACAATAAAGCTGTATACCTATACCCCCAACTGTTTCACCTTTGGGGGCAAAACGCCAGGGTGCTAAGAATGCTTCTCCCCTCCCCTGAATTCAGGCTAGTGGAGACGGCCCCAGATTTTTTTAAGTGCGAATGCACTTTATAAGCGACCCTGAATTCCGTCGACCGCCGTCCGTCCGCAGCACAGGTGTTATCGCGCGCCTCCTCGCCCCTAGCAACGGCGCGGAGCGGAGGGGAGCGTGTGCATAGCAACGGCGCGCGCGTGTAGTAACGGAGCGCGCCACGTGATGGCACGCGCATCGACGGCGCTCCGGCGGTGAGCGCGGGCCGGCGCGCGGGCAGCCGCGGCGGCCTCGCGGCGGTGCGCTCCTCCTCTCCCCTCTCTCCTCGCCGTAAACTGCGGGCGCTGCTCTCCTCCTCTCTCCTCGCAGTGACTGCTAGCGTTGGCGCGCCTCGTATACTGTACATACTCTTTCTACTCCTCGACTCTTTAATCCACAAATTAACAACCGTGCATTCGCACTTACACACTTTCCCCCTCGGGGAAGTGCGGGGGAATTTTTCCTGGCTTCATCGTTCGGTATACAGCAGTTATCTCTTACGTAATCTTAAGCTCACGCTCAATCAATTCGTGAAAAGAAAAGCACTCGCACGTATATGCAAAACCATGCATGTGTGCTTGATGACGAAACTACGTCGACACATACTGCGCCACAGCCCAGATATACAAACGTGCGCACTGATAGCAAGTAATGTCCAAAGCGTTCATGCATTCTGTTCAAGCGTTCTGCGCGCGCCATGCCAGCGCTGTGCTGGGCAGACACGTGCACTTCTTGGCGGCAGTGCGAAATTCGTCTAGTGCGTTTTATTATAATAAAGGCTCGAAATGTTACCACCAGTGCTAAAAGAACAAACCACGTAATGGCACTAGCCAGTTAAAACGTGTCTCAATAAAACTGACTAGAAACATAAAGACGTCTGCTGTGCGCAAAATATCCGCAAGCTTTTGATTTCCGTTCATTTTTATTCCCTGTTGGACCTCTGGGTCCTCCAGCTGCGGCGCGATGCGCAGGAAGGGGAGCGACACGTCGTAATACGATGAGGCTTTATTGGAATCTAGAAGAAGTGGAGCGAGCCGACGCAGCCACGAGAGCATGCGGCAGCTCGTGAAGAGCATGATGAAAATGATGATGATCGGCGTCGTCTGCTAGAAGTGGTGAAGACGAGGAAGTCACAACAGTCTCCCCCGCCGACAGATGAAGCTAGGTGGATTCGGAACGGTAAAGTCGGGGTTCGGGGCATTTGAGTGGAGGGCCGCAAGGAAAACGTAGGTTGTTGGACCTGAAGACTCTGACCCGTCCGCCGATCTCAACTCTTCAGTTCATGCCAAGGTCTACAGATGTCTTGGACGAGTTTTTTCGAGTAGCATTCTATCCTTCAATGAGTCCGCATTTTTTTGGGAGATGTTCCAGGTGAAATTTCCGAGCTTCGTTCCTCTTCGTTCCTCGTTCCAGAGCGCTTTCTCCGCCATCGGTGTTTATTCCGCCTAACCTGCTGCTTCTTGCAATTTGTCCAGGGTATTTTGCTAGGCAGAGGCGATATGTGAGGATAGGAGAAGGAACGCTTTCTAAAGCAGAGAAATTTGCTGTAGACGGAAAACTTTTCTTGCACTTGTCGGACCTTCTGTGAGGGCGTGATTTTGCTGCCTTTTCTTTGTGTTTTCCTCCCTGGTAGTCTTCGCGTCGTCACTTCCGCTGTGTTCCGTGCATGCAGCGCGTCAATGTTCCCTTGACGCCTCACTTTGTGCACGGCATGATGTCTCCTGGTACGTGCTTTCTTTTTGCATTCTCTTTTTGACTCGGTGAGTTTTGTAGAAGTCCACTCGCGAAGATTTTCTGTATCCTTTGACGCCTCTTCGCTGGGGTGCAGGATGATTTTGGACTTGAGCGAAAAGATGTCCGACCGCTTTTTCAATTGAAGTCGTAGCTCTTTTGAGGTTCCAGAAAGAGAGTAAAAGGATTTTTCCGCGGAAGCCATTCTTTCTCCCGAGGCGGCAAATACAACAGCTTCGTTGCTAGCCAATATACGTGTGCTAGCTAAAGCTTCTCGGAAGATCTCATTCTGGTGCATCTCCATTGCTTCTTCAGGAGGGAACTCGAATCCAATGAGGGGATCGTCCACACATATAGAGCCTGGTGGCAGTCGCGCTGTCGGTGGGTCGCAGTTTTCCGGAGTCTGCCGAAGCATGATAGAGCCTGCTTGCTTGGATGTGCTCTTGTCTTTTGGTATTGCATGAACGGTCGCCGGGCGTGGCGCCGAAGACCGGCCTTCCTGCATCTTGAAACGTAGACTAGCCGCCAAGGTGACAACCTTATCGCGGTACTTTCCGGCGTCTAACGTTTCACTCTCTAGCAAGTCGTCTGGGGTCTCCTCAAAAATGGCGTCATCCACTGTCTCAATCTGTGCATAAAGTGCACCGATTCGCTCGAGAAGCACACTTACTGCAGATGGTGTCGCCTCTCGATTTCCTCTGATGTGGCCTTCCAATTGCGCTAGAAGGCCATCTAGTTGCGCCCGTAGTCTGAGGCGTCGTCGAAGTTGGTGTTCCATTTAGTCGCACGCAGCTGGGAACTCTCGCCAAGATCGCAGGCGCCGCGTCGTTTCCTCTGCATTCGCGGCTCCGTGCGTCGATGTGCTTGGCGTCGGCTAGAAGTCCCGGGTTCTCGGCCTCATGTGTTGGACCTCTGGGTCCTCAAGCTGCGGCGCGATGCTCAGGAAGGGGAGCGACACGTCGTGATACGATGAGGCTTTAATGGAATCTAGAAGAAGAAGTGGAGCGAGCCGACGCAGCCACGAGAGCATGCGGCAGCTCGTGAAGAGCATGATGCAAATGATGATCGGCGTCGTCTGCTAGAAGTGGTGAAGACGAGGAAGTCACAACATTCCCCACTTATGCCATTCCGCAGACAATGCGGCCACTTGGATGAAGTTTTACGTGTAGCTGCAGCCAAAGTGAACAGGCGCAGGTCACTCTGAAATCTACTACGAGGCACGATGCTTGACAAAAGTGGATGGCCCCTATAGACCAGTCATATGAAGGGCACAGGCGACGCTATAGAAAGAGAAAAAGAAACAAGGCCATCTGTTTCATGCCCAGTCAAGACTTGCCCGACTTTCAGGGCCACAATGTGCCGCCGATTTAACTATCTTTTGAAGTCCACGTGGCTTTGTACTGTGGGGAATACCATATGAGTTCTTCGATAATGCAATCTTTCAATAGTTCGGTTTACTCAGCGGTATGAATCTCACCCGCGCCCTCGTCCTCAGCAGCGCAGACCACTTTGGCTGCTAAACCAATCTATGACCCACGTGACCATCTCATGACTGTAGCCAGGACGCAATTTTTAATTTGTGCCCCGTCATTCCCCTCATCGAGACCTTTAATTTCATACCTCACGAGCCCTGGTGGCATTATTTGACTTTTACCCAATCTATGGCTCAAGTAACTATCTCATAACTAACCGGGAAGCGCTCTTCAATTTCCGCACATGATTACCCTGAGACATTTCATTAGATACCTCACAAGCCCTAGTGGCATCACTGATATTTACCCCAATCTATGACTCATGTGACTATCTCATGACTATAACCGGGAAGCCATTTTTAATTTGCCCACGTGATTCCCCTCATCGAGATCTTTAATTGGATACCTTGACTATCTCATGACTATAACTGGGAAGCGATTTTTAATTTGTTCCACTTGAATCCCCTAATCGAGACCTTTAATTTGATACCTCACAAGCCCTAGTGACATCAAGTTGACTTTTAACCCAATCAATGACTACTGAATAATTAATAATTAACCTAAATTAGGTAATTAGTAAAATAAACGCGCGTCGGCCGGACGTAGTTTCTGGCAGAAGAAATGTGCGTGTCACATGACTAACATTATCACAGTAACGAGCGGTTGAACTTTTAAACAACACGTAAACACGCTTTGCACATGCTCGCGCCTGGGCAAAGTCCCAATCATTTTTGCGATTTTCTTCCGCGGGTGGCTACCGAAAAAAGGAACAGGCCGGGGATGATGATGGGGTTACACAGATGACAGTGGCGATGGGTTTGGATGGGTAGAAGGAACAGAGGGTTGACCCGCCGTGCTCCACACTGGATATAACAATGATCACGTCGCTTCCACGCATAAATATCATAGCAGTACACTCCCAATGCCCACACATTTCCCCCCGCTGCTGAAGGAGGTTAGAGCTGGCGACGGGTGAACGGTTTTAACCGTGAAACGTCCACTGTTTCAGTTCCACGTCGCCGACGGTCCGACGAAGTAGCCACTGGAGACACGCGATAATTTCGATGATAACGTAGGTGCCCAGGTAGCGGTGAAGAAACTTTTCCCAGAGTCCTGGAGTACGAACAGGGGTCCAAAGAAGGACCTCGTCCCCTTTGGAGAATTTAACGGAGCGGTGTGATGCTTCGTACCGGCCTTTCCGTTCTTGCTGGCTGGATTCGGTGAGGTCTCTGGCCACACATCAACAGTGACCGATCCGTCGGGTGAACTGATCGTAAAAAGGCGAAATAGCGGGAATCGGAGTCGAGAAAAAGGTGGTGTCCTGAGCAAAAGAGGGGGGACGGTCGTAAACAAGAAAGAAGGGTGAGTAACCGGTGGTGCGCTGGACAGCAGAATTAAATGCGCATGTGACGAAAGGTAGGATGATGTCCTAGTTGCTGTGGTCCTGGCTGACGGACATCGAGATCATGTCGGACAGAGTGCGGTGGAAACATTCGGTGAGTCGGTTCGTCTGGGGATGGTAACTAGAAGAAATTTTTTGGACGGTGTCGGCAGCCTGAAGCACTTCCACAAGGACGTGGGCGAGAAATGTTTTGCCACGGTCACTCAGCAGGACCCGAGGTGCCCCTTGCCGCAAGATGATAAGTGCGTAATACAAATTCAGCGACTTCGTGAGCACTACCACATTGAATGGGAGCGGTCTCAGCCTATCGGGTCAAATGATCCACAGCCGTCACAATCCAGCGGAAACCATCAGTTGTTGGAGGTAAGGGCTGGTACAAGTCTATGCCTACGGATTCAAAGGGAGCCTAGGGGCATGGAACTGGTTGAAGCAAACTGGCAGGGGGTGGCGTCGATCGCTTGCGGTGCTGGCACGAATCACGAGAGGCCATGTATTGTGCTACACTGGTAGAGAGGCCGGGCCAGAAAAATAGACTGCGAGCGCGATCATATGTTTTCTGAAACCCGAGATGTCCAGAACTGGCATCAACGTGAAGCACCTCGAGCATGCGTATGCAGAGTTGATGGGGAACCACAGGAACCCATTAGTAGCCGGCAGGGTGGTGGTTTGCGCGGCAGAGATCTCCATTAATGATCCGAAGTAGATGAGGTTGACGCCGCAAGCGGCTATTGGGCGGCTGGACAGATCGATCAAAGCGGTCGATTAAAATGCGACACTAAGAGTCTGCGCGCTGTAGCGTTTGCAGTTCGGTAGAGTCGGGTACAGAAGCGTGGTTGAGGGGTTGCATGGGTAAACACGGCTGACTGGAGTCGGAGGAGGCTTGCGGCACGGCCGGTTGCGACGACAGGGATAGGGGGCGCCCCGCGACTGTGCGTCGGCATCCAGATGCTTTTTACCGGATTTGTACGTGATGGTGAAGTCGTACTGTTGCAGACGCAGCACTCAACGGCCTAGGCGTCCAGACAGATTCTTCATTGTCGATAGCCAGCAGAGGGCTTGGTGGTCTGTGAGGATGGTAAAATGACGGCCGTATAGGTAGGGTCGAAACTTCTGAATTGACCAAACTGCGATGCATTCTTGCTCGGTGATACTGCAGTTCTGCTCTGCTGGTGTCAAGGCGCGACTGGCGTACGCGACCACCCTTTCACGATGATGAGCATCTTGTTGCAGGAGAACCCAAAGCCGCAGCCGCTGGCGTCAGTGTGCAGTATAGTGGGTGCTGTCTCGTAAATGAAGCAGGACGGGATCGGATGTAAGGGCGTCTTTGAGGGCTTGAAAAGCGTTCTGGCACTCGTTCGTCTAGACGAAGGGCACGTTGGCTCGTTAAAGCTTGTGCAGAGGGAAAGCGGGCCTTGCAAAATTGCAGTTAAAACGCCGGAAGTACGACGCGAGACCAAGAAAGCTTCCCAAATCTTTCTGTTGTAGTGGTCGGGGAAAACTGATAACAGCTGCAGTCTTATCCGGTTCCGGGCGTATTCCATCCTTGGAAACGACATGTCCCAGCACTTTGATGCTCTGACTAGTGAAATGGCAGTTTTTAGTATTTATTTGCAGGCCGGCATAGAAAGGCAAGTTAGCACCTGATCAAGGCGCTCGAGATGCTGCGAAAATGTGGACGAAAAGATTACCACGTCGTCTAGATAACATATACACGTTTTCCATTTGAGGCCACGAAGCACAGTGTCCATCATGTGTTCGAATGTAGCCGGGCCATTCCAAAGGCCAAACGGCATCACATCAAATTCATAAAGGCCATATGGGGTGGTAAAGGCCGTCTTTTCTTTGTCCGCTTCGTGCATCGGGACTTGCCAGTACCCCGACCGAAGATCCAAGCTGGAGGAGTACTCAGCCCCTAGTAAACAGTCTAAAGCGTCGTCTATGCGGGGCATAGGATATATGTCCTTTCGCGTAATCTTAAGCGCCCGATAATCGATGCAGAAACGCAAAGAGCCATCTTTTTTCTCAAACAGCACAACGGGGGATGCCCATGAACTTCTAGATGGGCGAATGACATTGCGCTTTCTATATCGGCCACATTATCTTCAATTATCTTGCGCTCGGACGAGGACACACGATACGGTCTGCGTCGGATCACAGCCAAACCATCTGTTCCAATTTGATGCTCTGTGGCAGTGTTCTGTGTGAGGCCAGGCGAATGCACGTCAAACGAAGCCCGGTGCTTGGACAGAAGATCAAGCAATAATTTGGTCTAGTTTTGTGTTAGGTCGGGACTGAGAGTGGCCGCAAGAGCTGACAAATCAACAGCCGAAGCAGACGAGGGCTTGCTACGATTGCCAGTGGAAACGACTGCTGCAGGGCTGCTGTCGGCAGTTTTACCTCCAAAAACTGCAGCATCTAGTTTTCCGGATGCTGGTTGGAAGTATTGGAAACGGGACGAAGAGGAGACAAAGCGGGCTGGAAGAGCGAATGGGAACGACGGCGAGAGAGCCGGGAGTCTCGGGGAAGGTCCCTAGTGTCAGGAGGCGATGATCGGCGGAGGAGATGGCGAATACGCATGCTGACGAGGAGAGTAGCAGTAGTAGTCCCGCTCGTAAGGAGCGTAACCGTGCCTCTCGTCTAGCTGCTGTCGACGACAAAAGCGAGAAATGTACCCCCGGATGCCGCAGCAGTAGCAGACAGGCCAGTCATTTATAGGACGCGGTGCTCGCCACGTTGAACGAAAAAATGGTGGAGCGGAAGGCGTAGAAATGGCGGTCAAGTGGCCGTGACGAGTTGGAGGTGCAATATGCTCTGTGGACACAGGTTGCCTTGAAGCAGCTTCCGAGTATGTAGGCACGTGAAGTAAAGCAGCCTGGCAGGGCTGTGGAACGGTTGTCACAGCTGCGAGCTCCTCTGTAATTACGTCACGTGGCCGTTGTGCGTGAACGTCATTGACCGGATTGCTGTGATGACAGGGTACATCGCGCTGCTGTAACTCCTCGCGAATGATGGCCCGAAATAAAGAACGCAGCTCAGAGGAGCCGATGGTCCAGGGATCGGTTTGGAGTCGGATAGCCTGAGGATGGTCTAGGCGCTGACAAATGCTTCGCACATCGGCAATGGTAGCGGGATTTTGGATCGCCATAGCGTTTAAAGCAAAAGAGGAGGCCCGTTTATTGATGTACCGCACCTTGTCCGTTTCGCGCATATCTTTATCAACTCGATGGCACAGTGCGAAGACATCCTCAATGTAGGAAGCATGTCTCCTCTGCGTGCTGCACCTGAGCGTCAAGTTTCTTCTTGGCCGCCAAGCGACCAGACGATGTACCAAAAACCTTGCGTAACTCTTGGGTGAAACCAGGGAAATCGTCGAAGGTGGCCCGATTGTTGAAGAACCACGTCTTCGCTACTTCGGTTAGGGAAAAAGCAACTTTGTGGAGTTTGAACGTGTCATCCCACCGGTTGTACGAACTCACTCGGTTGAAGTGGTCGAGCCATTATTCCACATCATCGCCGCGTAGGCCAGCGAAGTCCAGAGGATCACACTGGGGAGTGGTGATAGTGAAGGCAGGCTGAGCAGGAACTGCTGCGTTGGAAGCACCACGGCTGCTTTCGTGCTGCATGGGGATGTCTGCCACCGGCAGTCGCCGACCTGATCGAAGCTCCAGCGGTGCAACCGAGAGAGGTAGACGGAGGAATCGAGCGCACCCTCCACCTTTTGAGAGACAGAGAGACATACCACTTTTAAATAGGCTGCCGAGCACAGGCCACCGAAAGACGAAACAGCCCGGGGATGATAATGGTTATTCACAGATGACAGCGGCGATGAGTTTGGGTGGGTAGAAGGAACACAGGGATTGACCCGCCATGTTCCACACTGGATATAACAATGATCATGTCGCTTCCCCGCATAAATATCCCAGCAGTACACTCCCAATGCCCACAATATATATAAATCTAGAGAAAGATAAACTCACAAACTGCGGAGAAATAGTATAGGTAAAGAGTCGGATACACAGCAAGAACAATAACAAAGAACGATTACTTACGTAGCGGCAACGGGACTTACCTTCATCAGAGTACAGTTACATGATTTTGCTGTCACATACGTTTGGAACACATTTCTTATATCGGTTGGCAGAAAACTGTGAGAAGGATCGGAAGATGTTTTGAAAACGGAGAGGATGCATGCAGTCGGGCTAAGCCTATGTTACAACAGCAACAAAAAAGAGAGACAGGAGAGAGGGAGAGAGAGAGGAAGGGGTCGTATTTACAATGCAGCAGTCAAGGTTGCTCCACGACGGGGCAACGTACCTAGCATGGGCTGCAATTGCGGAAGACTAGACAATCGCGGTTTCAAAAGGAAGGGAAAAGTATTCAATAAGGTCATCAGTGGTTGGGGAGACTAAGGTCCCTAAAATTACTAAGGTATCGCCATCTTTAGATCTCGCCGCCTTTCGCCCTCGCCCGCGCTCCTCTCTTACTTGGTTTTTTGCCATTTTCTTTTTCGCCGGCGAACGCCGCGCGCCATTGGCCAAGGGAAAAGTCACGTGGTTTTGTTTTTTTTGCTCCGCCGCCGGGTCGCCTCGCCGATGCCTCGCCGGCTGGGACATTGCGCAACGCCGCCGCTGCGACGCCATTGCTGGCTTCCGAGCCACCGTCGCCACCGTGCTTCAGTACCGGCTTTATCGCAGGCGCCAGCTAATAGCAAAGTAAGAATTAGCTGCTCGTTTCGAAAAAATGTCGCACCGGTGTCGTTTTAGGTTGCTTCTCGGTGTCGATGTGCTGTGCCTTAGGCAGCGCGAATATCGTCAGGCAGGGCACAAGACTTCGTTATTCCGTCCGGGAAACGCGACGCAGAAAGGAGAAAAGTTTGGTTGCATAGATTTGAACGGGCATACTTCAGGCCGACGCTACCATCACTCTTTTGCGAGGTAAGTTTCTGAATGCTTGTTCTTGCTCTGTTAAATGCTGCGCGAGCTTGAGCGGTCACTTACGAAGAAATGCGTATTCCCTTCGCGACCGTCGTCCACGCTTTGTTCTGAGTAGGCATTGCGCGCAGCGCCGAGTTCGTCCCGTCGTAAGCTTTGGTTTGGATAAGAGGCCGTGTATTTGTCATGTGCGCGCTTAACTTCCAGCATCAATATCAGCGGCGTAGCATGTTCAGTCAGTTGTCGTAAGGTTTTCGTGACGCGAGAATTGTTCACCTGAATTCATGCTTGTTTTGGCCGACGGCAGCTTGCGTCTGACCATGTATCGTGTGCGTTCCGAGTGCGTGTGCGCTCTTTTTGGCGTGAAGTCATGTTTTGTGTGTTAGCTACCCGGGTGGTATTATAATCCCGTTGTTATGACATCGGAGTGATTTGCTGCGTAATATGGGCTTGGTCGGTGCGGCGCAAATTGAGGCTGTTGCGAGAAAAAAAAATTGCGGCTCGGTAAAACAATTTAAGGTCAGCTAATATAGTGACCGCGCCGTTGACGTACGTTTGATGCGCAATTTCTGTTATCGCTTTATTAAATTCGCGAACGTTTGAATGAGCACTTCAAATGCATATTCGCACCGTAACGGCTGTACGCCCTTTCTTCCGTGTATGCACAGAGGAACGTTAATTACGACTTACGGACTTACGTTTGCATTACACGCGATGCCGTACATTTGCAGTGTGCGCGCTTACTTCATCTTAGTAGTCAATGGCGCAGCGTATTCAGTCATTGCGATTTGAACCAAAACACACTGGGCGACTATATTATTTTCAGCAGACGTATTTTTGTCCAGCAAAGCGCTTGCTAAACGGGTTTAGTGTAGCGAGTTGAGCGGACGCGGCACTGAGCAGATGCGCGAACACGAATTTGACCATGCTACGGTAGAACAGTCACTAACTCCCTTCTGCAATGCATTATTGCCTATATTTGCGGAGTGTTTGTGGCGCATCTCAAACTCGGAGGCGACATTTTTTTTCCCTTCTCAATAGGATTATTTCACGGATCAATTTGAGCAACGGATATTGGAGAAGCTTGGCGTTAAAAAAACTAAACCCAAATGCCACTCCCAACATTTTTTCTCACGGGAAGCCACGTCAGCAGCACAAGCCACCTGCACGACGTCATTACGGACGTTTGTTCCAATAAAATATCTATTTGCTGGCACCAATTCATTTTTGTGATTTATTGTTTTCTCTTGATAATCATCGTGACATTGGTCCTCTTTCGAATTTCTTTCGGGTGTATCCCTGTGTTAGTGCACTGTACAAATCTGCCAGAATATATCCCAGCACAAAACAATTCTGTTCAGGCGCCTCCATTAATAACGGCTGTAAACGACCGCGCCCGGTGAAAAAACGTATTGCATGATTAATTAACTCTAGACGGGGCTCTAGAAATCCTATCCTCTAGAAATTAACGGGGCTCTAGAAATCCTATAAATGCTACCAAAGAGCGATTTCGGCGCGAAAACAAGAGCAAACTGCAGCGAGCGCCCTGAAGCGTAGCGAGGGCGTCTGCTCTCAAGTGGCCAACAAATATGGCGGCCCCGCCGCGGAGTTAAAGGGACGGCGGCGCCGCGGGTGAGGGGAGAGAAAAAAGAGGAGGGCAGCGGAGGAGGAGGTAGCAGTTGGCGCTACCTTAGTTCTTTCAGGGACCTTAGGGGAGACTGGTTCGAAGGGATCCATACAGGCATGAACGAAGAATGTGTTTTGGGTGTGCCCCCGCGGATGGACAAATAGACACAGCAAACAAACGAGCATTGCACAAGACCTAGCAACCGAACAGGAAATAGGTAGGGTCCGTAGATAACAAAGGGTTAAATATTTCAAGTGGCGGGGGGAAAGCGGCCTCCTTCCCAAGGACAAAAAGTATTGTTAGGTCGCATTAAGCTACTAAAGCTGCTGTATTTGTGGAGTTTCTGCAAATTCTGATGGGAAACTCAAGGGTGGGGTTAATGAAAAATGTGATAAAAATTATGGAGTGGCTAATTTTATTCGAGGGATAAGCACGTTTGTTTTCCGTAACTTTCATTAATACCAAGCGTCGCTGACCCAAACTTATGAGATAACATTCCCGAACCTCGCGGTCGTGGTCGGTTTAGAAAGCGGATTTTAAAACTGTTGCTTTAGGATGTTCAAGTGCATGACCGGGACCGTTCGCATGTCTTGACAGGGGCAAATAAGGGCGACGTTTTCATGAGAGGGGTGATAATTGAATCGTATTCGGAAGGGCGTTTCAGTTTGGCCGATATATTGCTGCCTACAAACAGTGCACTCTAGAAGGTATTGGACATTAGCAGAGTCACAGTTGCAGTTACCCTTTATATTTACGTAGTAGTCTGAAGCCGGTTTGGTGGCGCGCTGTGTAGTGGTCATGTGTGGGCATACTTTACATCGAGGTTTATTACAGGGCATGCAACAAGTAGTTTCCCGTCGGCTGATAGGAGAGTTAGTAAGAAAGTCCCCTACATTCTTATTACGCCGGTAGACAACGCGTGGTGGTTCGGAGAATATGCTTTTTAAGCGTTCATTTTGAATTAGGATATTGTGACATTTTCTTAGTACGGTTGACACTTTTGGAGCAGAGGCTGAGTGGTTTAGAACTAAGTTTGTTTTCGGGTTAACGTTCGGGGCTTTTTTCTTACATATTTTGTTAAGGTCGAATTGGTTGGCTCGCACAATAGCGTCGTCGATAACTTGTTCCGGGTATTTCTTATTCAGGAGGGCGGTCTTGAGTTCTCGACAGTTTGATCGAAGTCGGCTTCGTTCGTGAAAATTCTCCTAAAACGGTGGGCTTGGCTGTACGGTATTGCTGTCTTACAGTGTCTGACCTGCCTACTATGGAAGTGCGAATACTGCCGCGTGTCTGTCGGTTTTCTATACAGTCTAGTTTGAAGGCGACCTTGGGAAGTAGTAACGGTAACGTCCAGGCAGTTTCCACTTTGTTTTGAATAGGAAGGAGCAAGCGAAATAGTAGGAAGGGGTAGGTTAAATGCCTCAATGAAGGTGCGGAGCTCCGCGTCACCGTACTGCCGTATCATGAATATGTCGTCAATATACCTTTTACACTACAGTGGCTTTACGTTTTGGGTGTCAAGAAAGTTTGATTCCAGGTGAGCCATAAAGATATTGGCGTAGTTGGGTCCGATTCGAGTTCCCAGGCCCTCGCCAGTGTAATGAACCATTGCGACAGCACTACGGCAGTACAACTATATGAAGCAACTTATGTGGAAGAGGTAACGTCGACAAGAAACTAAGCGAAGTTTGGCACTAAAAACGTAAAAAAACGCACTGTACTACATAAAAAGCACAAATTACGCCACACGTGGTACATTGAAAAGAATTTCATAGCCAGCCAGGCCTCTGTCCATGGATTGCTAGCGCAGGAAAACATTGTGGCAACTGTACAGTGCTGTGAAAAGTGAATACAAAAAGCTATATGAAGGATCAATTGAAACAAGAGAGGGTTCAATTAGAGATCCAAGTGACTTTTTAGTGCTGCCAGCTGCCTCTGCTTGATCTTCAGTTCAAGGCGGGCTGTCTTGGGCTCAATCGTCTGCTTCCACTGTTCGTGACGCATTGGTCGCTTGAGTCTCGTCACCTCCAGCTGATGCAGCTCCTGCCATCGCTCCTGCTCCTAATCGATTCCCCGAATGCGGGCCCGCGCCTGTGCCTGAAGCATGCGCTCCATGGCTGCAATGCGGCTTTAATCCGCACTCGGACAAGCAGCTCAAGCGGAAAAAGGCTCAGCAATGACCACCGCTGCTGCTTCTGCTCGGTGAACAAATTGCTCACACAGGGGTGGAGGAGCCACTGCTGTTTATTGAATACTGCCAGCCTGAGAGCCAAGCCTTGGGCAGGGAGGGTTTACATGTTTATATTCACAAGGACGCAATAGTTAACTGGGTACATATTATTACAACACCGAAAAAATAACACCACATACATTGACAACATTTTCAAATAATAAACTAAAACACAACAGAGAAAGCGCATACTTGCACGGAATTTTACGCGCATAACACTTAACGCGGTGCTGCAGAAGAGTGAGCCGATAACAACTATTTGCAATTATAAAACCACGGCACGATGACAATTGCTATACAAGGAATAACTTTAAAAAAATGTACTCGGAGAGGTACGTTAACACATCGCTGAAAAAACAAAAACTGCAAAAATGTTTACATAAGAGAGAACACGATACCCGCACAACTGTTTTGAAAGGCAGCGTTTACAGACAAACCAATGCGGCACAGAGAACATGAAAGTCAGAAGCAGCGATTAGCACACCGTAGCTGCCCTTAATGAAGAAGTTACCCTTAATGAAGAAATATACCCTTAATGAAGACGTTAGACGAGAACAATGAGACAGCTACTTAAATAGAGAGGTTTTTCATGAATATTTCGACAGTAGAGCATTCGACCATGCTCTGAGGTAGGGAATTCCAAATAGCGACTGTTTGAGGGAAGAACGAATGTTTAAATGCATCTGTGCGACAAGAAAAATCAGTAACATTTTTTGTGTGATATGAACGCGTCGGGCGGCGATCGGTCATTGTGAGGTGTTTTGCTTTGTCTATGCCAAGTTTATCATGGCATATTCAAAAGAACAGCTTTAGCCTGTCGCGGTGACGTCGCGTTTCTGATTTTTCTAAGTTAGCGGCCTGAAGGAGACTTGATGGGGATGCGCGCCAGCTAGAAGAATTAAAAAAAGAATTAAAAATAAATCTCACGGCTTTTCTCTACTGTTTCTAGTTTGTCGATGTTCATTCGCGTATACGGGTCCAATGCCAGCGCGCATATTCCACTACGGGTCTAATGTACGTTTTGTAGGCTAGTAATTTCACTTCCTTCGTTGAATTTCCCAATGTTCGTCTTAATAGCCGAGCTTTTTCATTGTATTATTTGCGATATACGTCGTATGCTCATTCCACCATAAATCAGAAGGGAAAACAACACCTACATAGTTGTAACTGGACACTGCGTCTATAAAACAATTACCGACACGACATCGAAAATTGGGTGAATGTTTTTTTACAAGTTTTAGTCATTGAGACAGGTTTTTTAGAATAATAGACATTAGCCACTTCAGCCACTAATCCTGTATATCGTTCAGTGACATGTTTAAAATTTCTTGATCGTTAGCATATTCAAATTCATGGTATAGCACACAATCATCGGCAAATAACTTTTATTGGTATGTCGATAGCGGTATCGCTAATGAAAACTAGAAACAAAAGAGGCCCTTACACAGATCCCTGAGGGACTCCAGATTGAACTACTGCAGACTTGAAAGTTACGTCGTCAATATAAACGCCTTGTTCTCGGTATGAGAGATATGCTTCTGAGAGATATGCGAATGAATCGTTTTGTGAAATGGGTTTTAGTTTCAAAAAACGTTTAGGATTCGAAACACGATCGAATGCCTCTTCAAAATCGAGGTAAATGATATCAACCAACATGCCGTTGTTTGTCTGGCCGATGCGAGATCATGAATGGTTTCCAGCAGCTGTGTTACCGTGAAAAATTCTTGCGGAAACCATGCTGTCGATTGTCAATCATATTGTGTTCTATGTAAACGGGGATTTGCTTGAAAATAATAAGCTCTAGTACTTTGGCGGAAGTACACAGCACTGATATAGGCCGGTAGGAAATCTGTAGCGATTCATTTTGTTTTTCAGGAATAGGGGTGATTTTTTGCATACTTCCAGTCCTTCGGCAGCTCCGCGCATGAAATAGATGAAGGAGTTGCCTGGGACACAGGCACTGTGAAGGAATCACGACTTGAGCTCGGTCCAGGCAAAGGCGCTGTTTCCTCAGTTGGAGTTTGTATAACTGTGACATCTGCAGAGGCAAAACACAAAAACCGTTGCCTCTGTAGCGGCAGGCGAACGGCACGTTCAGGTAACACTGCACGAGGTACCAGCATGCTGCGTAAAGCAAAAGCTCAGCTTACGTTAGTTTACACAACCATGCAAATTGAAAGTCTAATTCCATCAGCAAAAACGCAGGTATTTGAAACAGCCGATACAAACATTTTCAGCCATGGCATAAAAACCGAAAATTCCCGGAGACCTACCTCCTCTTGTGGTGTATTGGGGGCAAAAGCTTGAAATCCGAATTATGAAACTGATCTGCAACTACTGTATGTGCTTCCGTTCTTTCGCAGCTGTGGTTGCTGTAGATGATGCAGAGTGCATCTTTGTATACACCATACTGATTGATTTGTAAAACAAGTGTCGCAATTTTGTGCGAATTAATAACATGCAGCCTACTACGCTGACACATGTCCAATGGTGCGCTTGTGTCCTTTCATTGCCATCATCCCCATCTTCCCTCTGCGACAATTTCTCTCTTTCGGTTGCTTGGACATTCAATCTTGTTGTTTTTACACATTCTCAATTAGTGGCAGTGTGCTTTGCTACTGATGTAACTCCTACTTGTGTATTTACTGTGCTCTGAAGTTCCTCTGTTATTACTGCGTGCATGTGAGAAACATTTTTCTTATTTCTTAGTTGAAGGCCAGGACCACTTTGGTACATATAAGTTCGTTGGTTAAAAATTATCGAGGTATAGTGGTTCACAGGTTTGGTGTCCATCTCACATTCCAGAAGACCCTGGTGCAAGTCACAAGAAGCTCAAAATTCAGTTTTCTGTTGATATAAAACAGTTACTTGCAGGATTTTCAAGCAACATAGTACATTTATGTTTCTGCAATAACATGCAGATAGAACATGCCATTACAAGCTGATACCAGTAAAGCTGCAAAAGTGATTAAGCTAAACTGTAGCACACACCTATTTGGAAGGCCATTTAGCAATGTAGGCAGAAACAATCTTTTTCTCATACCCCCAGGGAGCCCCACCTTCAACTAATACTTCTTGCATAGCTTCTGTATCCCACAATTAGACGTGTAACTTTGTTTGCCCAAGCATACTGCATTAGGGACTGCAAAGGGGCACTAAATTGCTCGACGTTCTGGAGAACGCACAGCAGGAATTATTAAAACTCTTCGAGAGTGAAGCACTAATGAAAATGAGGTTATATAAAATTATAGATGCTTCTAACCTGCCTCAACTTGTCCTTAAGGGGGCCTTTACATACTCAATTCTGCTATGCTAAAATACTGTAGTTACCACAGCGACATTTCATTTGTGTTTTTTATTACAAAGAGCGTGTTTGCAAACACAGCTGGGGCAAGGTTTGGAAAAGCAAGGCAGCAACTCCCAAGAATTGTACTTGCGCAAAAGCGCGACACAGATGAATTAGTCTTACATTCGTAACGGTATATAAGTGGCCAGTGAATGCTACTCAAAAGTTGACTTCGTTGACAGTCTGTGCATTTTAAAAACTGAAGAACTTCTAATGCCAGTGCTATGAGATTATTATAAATTCAGATACTGAGCTGGTGTAGCTTAGCTTGCAGCCCTTTATTACAACCCATTTTATGGCTAAGGCATAGGTATGGTTCATCAAACTGCAAGACTTGGCAGGAAATATTTTATAATTTTACTTTTGTTTAAAAACCTCCAGCCCTGACAAGCAAGCACAGCTTATTTGCCAGAAGTAGGCTGAAGACCATGCTAGAGAGGGGAGCGCTGTGAACTTCTTACCCATACAAATGCACAACTCCCCAAAATCTGTTCACATTGGCACCAGAAGTGGAATTTCCTTGCATGTATTTAAGATATTTGCCCTGGAGAGCACTGCAGGTGCATTTTTCTCGGGTGACGTGAAACAGTGTACACAGAATATATCAAAAGTACATCTCTTTTACATCGCAACGTCTAGGGAAGTTCATTATGATGGTATAAATTGACGGTTCTTTTATACAGTCGCTCACTCATAGATGACACACTTGCATAGCGTGCACGCACTAAATGCATAGCTCTTAAACCGATGCACTCCAAGTGAAAATTGTTGATACATTTTAGAGATTATTCTAAAGGGGGAATGGACAAAGCATTAGCAAGTCATAGGTTTTCAGAGTGAGCAATTCACAAACCTTAGGTGTTAGTGGCACAGAGTGTCCCCGATAAACAGCGACTAAGTTGACTGGTTATGGATTATGTTTTTTTCACCTCCAGGTTTAAGTATTGAGGGAGCATTTAGCTGTTTGTATTCAATGTAATCACCGAAACAACCTGTGACACTTACGTAGTATATGTTGACGTGTAAGTTTCACTAATCTCTTACAATCCTAAGAGATACTGCTTCCAAATTAGTGATGTGGATGTAGCTTTCCTTGATGATTACAACCAATTTAGCGCTTCTTCATGCAATCAAAGGCACTGAAGTTCACCTTTTAAATATGAAGTAATGTGCCACTGAAGCACTTCAGCTAATGTCAGTGAGTAACAACGCAACTTCAGATGTCCAAGGTTCTGCGCATGTATTAAAAGAGGAGGCAGCAAATTTTTCAGAGAGCACAGATTGCTTATTGCCGCACTTTACATTAGATTGCTTATTTCCGTACTTTACATTTGTACACGCACATGGTCAGTGGGAAGAAGTGAATTCTTTATTTTGAATTTTTCATTATACACGTACAGTACGTCTGTCATAAAAAACAACCTGTGCTCTTGATCTGCTAGCACCAGTGTTGTTCCTTGTTGCATGCTGACTTTCACGTGTAATCAGTACGTAGTCTTTACATGAACAAAATGTGTGTTAAAGGTGGGCGCTTGCCCCTTGATCTTCGTTCTGGTTACTCATGTTGTTCCTACTACAGTTTATGACGCACATTTGTGAAGAAAACACCTCCGCAAAACAGCACGTTTATTATGCAGCCTCCATTTGCATTGTCCACAACTTCCTACAACTTATGCTAGTAAAACTTCTTTTGACCCCTGAACTCACCCGAACGGGCATACCCATCATCAACCATGGTTTCAAGAATGGCATCAGGTGGCAGTGACAACACTGCCTGACCCTCAAATCCACTGTCCCTGTTATTTTGGACACACGCAACCCGTGTGTGAAGATGCGTAGCAGCAGCCCCGACTTGCGCCACACCTACGCTAACTGGACGGCAGGTACGAGGTAGATTGCCTGCAGATTTAATGATTGCATGCGAATTATCACTAATGTATAGACATTTCTTTACAAAAGGAAGTGCACTAGACAAAGGTATTTTTCTACACTTGTACAAATGACATTCTTTTAGTTCTGAGTTCATGCAATAAGTTCACGATTCACATATGTATGCAAATTTTTAAAAAGCATTTTAAAGTTTGCCTGCTTCTTTAAGGGGGCAACAAGAATCCTCCATCACTGGTGTAGTAGCACCTAGCTCTAATAGCAATTCAATTTATGTTCACATGGAAACCCACAAGACCCCACACCATCATTAAATGAACAAAAAAACCTATTGTGCGAAAGTGTCCAGTACACAAGGGTCTATATTGCATCCATTCACATTGGATTCAGCGGCATCCTGCTTTCTGTCCAAGAAAGCTGAGTGGAGTTGCCCTGATGTTCAAGTGCAATCAATTGAACGTATTTGTTGTACAACCTTTCTTTTGCTTTTCCCCCGTTGTTTATGGTGCTGCTCGTTACATAACAAGAAAGGGTCTGTTTTTTGTTTCCTGCTTTCATCATACCTGTTTAAGTGTTTTATACCCACACCACCTTTATCTTTGGGTTGTTTCTGTTTATTTTGGAGTAATTGCCTAAAGGAGGTGATTTCAAATAAACTTTTGCGGTGATTTGGTGAAGCAATGGTGCGTTTTTGCAAAGTTGTTACACTATGTTTTTTTCGTTTTTATTTTTTGGCATTTCAATCCGGTTTTTGTTTGTTTAAGTTTAGTTCGAACATTGTATGTATTCTGATGGATGCTTTATTGCTTTTATGTCTGCGTGTGTGTAGTTCTTGCAGTTAAGGGACAGCATTTCACCGCTGCGCATGGACCATAGAGGCTATGCTGGCCACAGAAATCTACAATTCATATGCAATAAATGCTAGGGTGCTTGTTGGTCCCATCTGACAAAATGGTGCTAATATACACTCAACACCTATCCTGGTACGACGTTCGTCACATATGTTTAATTCGGTTGTCATTTTTATCTCAGCTGCTTAGCCCTTCATTAATCAATTAAAATTCGTGAATTGTTGGCTACTGCCGACAATTATGCGCGGTAGAGTAAGCGGCATTCATGCACACACCTAGGATAGCATGACATTTCTGCTGCAGCTAAATCATTGCAATTATTGCTCTTTGCCTCGCTTCAGACACATTTGCACGCTATTTTTGACAGCCGGCGAATGTTTCGATAATATTTCGGGAGTGCAAACGGCTTGTGGTAGAGTCAGTGGCTTATCACTGCGGCAGGCGCCGGAATGAGCGAGAGTAGTTCTGATGCGTAGAACGATCCCGCCCGCTCGAGTCGTCTGCTAGGCTGTCCCCGCAATGAAGGTATACCAGGCTGATCAGTAGCGGAAAGGCGTTGTGTCGCGCTTGCGGGAATAGCCTCGCAGATGGCTTCCACTGGTGGGATCGTTCTACGTTATTCCACACGTTCGTCCATGCTCTTGCGATTTTAAAACATTTGTAAGCTGCAACCCGTGTCGCATACAAGTATACACGAACTGTGGCAATGTTTTCAAAAATACCCGTCCGCTAAGTGCGCGGCAGGGCTTTGTGCACCGTGCAGAAAGCGGCGGTACGGAAAACAATGACCTGCAGTAAAACAAAAAACAGCATGCATGATTTAAAGGACCCCCAACTCAAAAGAAACGCAAGTATTTTCTCTAAGTTAACCCTGAGCAGAGAATCGGCGTCGTGAACATATTTTTGTAAATGTTATTGGCAAAAACAATGCATGCCACCAATGATTACAATAATATACCCCATGACAGCGGGGTAACCAACTGCATGCAAGCCTCTAACTTATATACGCGTACAAAAACACTCACCGCTCTCACTAGTGCCATATATTACCCTGTTGTTAGAGCTAAGTTTGCCTTGATTTTCTTCCCCATTTCTCTGTCCATGGGCAGCGCGCCGTGCTTGAGCGAATTTCGCAAATAGGGAAAACGATGAGGTATTTATTAGTGGCGAATCGTTTTCGGTTCTCTCCTGCCTGCCTCGTCTTCCAGCGTGTCTTTTCGTTGTCCCATAGTTCTCTTAGTTGGGTGACTGTTACTGGCCTAACGCCCTCCTGTGCATTGTACTCCTGCGCTATTCTTTCCCACGCTTGATCTTTCAGTTTGTTTTCGAAGTTTGTAGACTCCTTGCTCTCGATAATGTCGCGGTACCATACGACCAGCGTGGGGCACCTTTCGCGCTCCTCAGGCGTGAAAATAAACCACCTTACAGCACCTTCCCTATCGCTGCCTTGGAAATAGCGCCTCGCATCCGGAGTGGGTGCGATGGCACTCATGGTAATCTTATCAAGAGACAGGGGCACTCGATGAAATCGGCGGAGCAGCCGACATGAAAACGAAACAGAATTGTGCAGTGTGGCCAGACCAGAAAACAGTTCTCTAGTTGTGTCATTATTGCGCTCCGCACAATCAGAGAAAGTAGTATCGCTTAACGTGCCTTTTTATTTCCGTAAAAGAAAATAAAAACGTGTTTTAGCTATACCTGTTAGGCGCACTTTTATTTTTTGAATAAAAATTGCAGTAACCTCGCCCCCAGATGCCTTTCGCTGCTCCTCCGAAACTGCAGTTCGAGGGTTTCTCCAAACGGGGGATTTCCTCCGGGGGACGGCATCACCACGTTTATGAAATGCGTGGAGACCTCGAGTGGAGGTGTTGCTGTATCCTCCACTCGACGCAGTGGAGGAAGCACTTTGAGTGGAGGAGAGATTCAGAATACGGGGGATAGTCTCCGCCAGGCGCAGCGGAACTGCGGGGCTTGCTAATCCCCGCGAGACACCTGCGGTTAATTTTAGCGTTTATTTTTTAGAGCCTGAAAACTTGGAGGATGGCTCGAATTGCGCGGATGTAAACGCCTGCTTAATACTCATAAATATTTCAATGTAGTCAATAAGGTTTTATTACGTGCATAACTTTTTTGCGTCCACATCAAAAATGAGCGTTCTTTTTTCTAGGCCATGCCAATTCTCTTTTCTGGATACAACCTTACATTGGACGCTTCTGGTACCATGTGTACATCAGGAATACATTTGTTAATATTTATATAAACGTTGCGCACATTTGTCTTCATCATTGAATTGTCTGTGTCCACTCCGATTTTCATAAGTGTGTAGTTTTGTTTTTCTTGTGTTACAATAAACGCCTTTGCTGTCTGGGAAGACTGTGCACTCGAATTAATATTTTGTCTATAGTTTTACTACTGCCACACCTCGCGTTCGAATTTAAAAAATACAAAGCTTGTACGCGATAGTCCTCCAACTTTTCAAAGGATGCCTGGTGTTTATAACTTGTTCTTTCGGTACCCTTTTTTTATTGTTGCCTGCGCATGAGTATTGAGCACTTTTATTTTCTGGTTCCTGTTGCTGCTGGGTACATATTTCGAGATATTTCTGTCTTTTAGAAAGGGATAATTCCTACCAACTTGAGAGGATCAGCTACGCCCATTTCCTGCATTATTCTGGATGAAAAACTGTCACATGCACTGCATCTATAATAATAATACCATGAAGAGTATTCCGTATTTGGTGCAAGACTGTGTACTCAAATGTCTGTAGCGGTCATTGGTGGTACAAAATCCTAATCAGCAGGCCGCAAATTAGCGACAAAAATGTTTTTGGCAACAACCTTTGCGGTATCGCCAAAACAACTTGTAACGGCTGTATTTTGTACCATGAAGCTCCCACTGTGCATATTAATCGATAGCTGCTAACGATATGCGAAACTCTCTGCTGCAAAAAAGTTTATTCATTGTATGTCGTAGCACCAATACAGAAGGCTTAGTAAATATTACGCGATGTTAGGCAATGTCATAAAGCTGGAGAGAAACACTTTTCTGTATTTGTATACAACTTACTCTACTTCCGGAAGGGATGCGTCTGTAACTTGTTACACTAGGTAATATACATTCTGCGACAGATTGAACAGCCAGAGTTTCAAAAGTAAGGACAGAAAATTTAAGTAGTGAATGACTGCCAGTCAACGTAGTTAGTGTTACTTATGAGCCCCGCTTGGAGAGGCTGCATCCGTCGCACTTCAATTATCGTCGCCGTACCTAAACGGTTTTGATGCCATCGAGAATATACTCCGTATAGATGGAGCGAACTGCCTCTATGCATTCACTGAAGTATTGTTGGTCGAAGAACACTTCCGTATTCCCCCAGGTGTCCTCCGCTGCAAAAACAAAAACATATACACGTGGCGATCTTAACCACACCCACAGACACTTGCATCGGTGTGTAGTATAAGGCAGCGGTTGCAGAGAATTTCAGGCAAACGAATTTTCTACTTTTGTTGGGCACTTTACTTCAATGACCACACTGCGCCCACAACAACAGCTAGAATCAAACGTTAAGACACCGTCTGGTGATGCGCCAACGAATGGGCAGTTGGAGTAAATGAAGAGCCCATGATCCTCCAGTTTGGCGCTGTGGTCTTCGGCAAGCAAAATCTGGAGGAGGTGCTGTTTGGCGTCTTCTTCCATGCGTTGTCCTCTTGCCAAAGCGGTCGACTGGAACTTGTCAAATCGCAAAACGGTCCTCAAAAGTCCGCCTACGTTGTGCGGCCGTTGGTCTTTAGGGAACCTGTGGTACCGCGTGCAAAAAGTGTGGCATACGGTGCTCGTGGACATGCCACGGCGGCGTTCGATCCACAACTCGGTTGCAGCTTGGCCCTTGGTTTTTTGTTCAATTTCTTGAATGACGTCTTTCGTGTACGTGACTTTTAGACGTGCCGCGAGCTCTGCAGCGTCCCCCGCAGCTGTCTGGCGAATAACGTCGAGAAGCCTCCGGAGGCTTCTCCAAGTTTACCACATTACGGCGCTTCTGGTGACACGGCCCTAAAAAATATGTTTGATGTTTACAATTGAACGTTTTCTTTTTCAGCGTTTACAAAGGCGCCATAAAGGCCGACCGCACTCAAACTTCCAACGTCTTAAAAACATTGAAAGGCCGACCGCACTCAAAATTTCAACGTCTTAAAAACATTGTTTCTGCTTAGCCTACTTTAAAAAACTGCAATATACAGATAATGACAGTTGAAGTCGTGTATCAACGGAGAAAATGACCTTCAAAAATCGGAGATTTTGGCTCCAAAATTGAGAAGAGCGAGGCCATTACGACCAACATGAAGTGACGTTCACGCCGGCGATCGAGCGGCCGCACGCTGCCGGCCGACCGGAGCAAACCTGTGCACAGCGCTTCACCCTCACAGCATCTTTAGGAGAAACGCGCCCAGCGGGGCGCGGCCGGTTCGCAAAGGCTGGCAGGAGGAAAGTGCACCCGACAGGCCGCATTGTCACTACCACTTCATGGCTGTTTGTGCGATCTGCCGGCAGGTGCAGCGTCGCCTACTGCGAAGCTAATTTAAATGGAGAGACAGCCGCTTTTTCTCCAGTGTACTTTCTTTATTCCAAATGAAAGGACATCATTACAAAAATCTTAACTCGAAATGGTTGCTGATAGCGCCGTAGAACTTTTGAAACCGGTTTTTAGATACACCAGCGATACGTGTCCCGCAAAAAGGAATTCTGTCAACCATGACAGTGGGCCGTGCTGCAACACACTTTTAACTGCACGGCAGAATAAAAGATGTGTTTAGAAACTTGTCCCCGGATAAAACAACAATAACGTGCAACCTTTCCTATTCCTTCGCTCACCCCTCGCATGCCTCCGAGAAATAGGGACCGAAGCGCTAAGTGGTGCCCGCCGCCCCCGAGAGAGAGAGACAAGAAAACCGCACTTAAATAGCTTCCATCTGCGGCGAGTCGCGCCCCTCAGCCCCACTAGGCCGACTAGCAGACACTCAGGACGAGCGTCTACGTAAACGAAAGAAAAAAATTCAGGCCAGCATTAGCAATTACGCGATGCAACAGTCCCTTTACACGTCTCTAATGAATTAAGAGCGCATTTCAAGGAGCTACCAGTCAAGTCCCGGTTGGTTTGGTGGTGCGTCCTGTACATTCAAAGTAAACTTGGTCGAGGTTAAATATGAGCGCAGTTGGCATTTAACGGGTTCAGGAAAATTACCTGCTCCATGTCTGTTTTCTCTTTTCTTGGTATGCCTGGCAACCGGGCAGTTGTAAAGTCACCCTGCCCTGTCCAGCACGCCTGGTGCTACTGGTGAAAGGGCAAGGCGCACAAACTGAAAGAAGGCTTAGTATTAAAAAAAACGTTGCAGTTATTTGTAATGACAGTATCGCTAACCCTTGGGCACGCCGGAAGGTCAATAATGGCCGTAGGGACATATGTTGTTTCCATGACATCTTTGGCATGCTGTCCCCACCTTTGGGGCGCGTCCGTACTCGATATAACTGGGAGGTTTGAAAATCTGTCGGGACGATGCGAGGCAGTGCTTGCATCGTCCAGACAACCTGAAAGAAGTCCAGTATGTTTTGTTAAAACAATCCCGGAGACAGGGAAGCATTTATCACGCACTGTTAACGCGAAAACATTAATGTCCTATTTGACGTCTCAGAGTACGGTACTCATTGGGGTGGGTGGGCTGAAATCCAAGATTCAAATATTTTATTTCCTCAGAAGTACGAGCAGGCAGGCTGGGTCTAAAGGCTACAAAGCCTGACAGAGGCCCCAGTACGGTACTCATTGGGGTGGGTGGGCTGAAATCAAAGATTAAAATATTTTATTTTCTCAGAAGTACGAGGAGGCAGGCTAGGACTAAAGGCTACAAAGCCTGACAGAGGCCCCAGCCCCCTTTGGTAGAGTACAGTGATGAGGCAAAATCAAACAAGCTAGAAAATCTGATGTGAGTTACAAAAATACAAGCAACATGTAGAGCACAAGACATTACAGAACAATATGGGAAAGGTACAGTAACGTACATTAGAGTACAAAAGAGTAAAGTAAAACAAAATACAAGTGGACAATCAGAGTAGAAGTATGATTGAGTTTAAAGATAGACACAATTACAAAACCTGTGCATTTAACAGGTCTAGATGACATCCACAGTTCTAGCCATTGAAGCAGATATTCTGATTTAAGAGGTATTCTTTCGCCTGTGTTTTAAATATGTTTCTACTGCATTTGAAATAAATGTGGTCTGCAACTTTGTTGAGTATGTCGGTGCATTGGAACAGAGAAGACTGCCTGGCGTAGTTTGTTCGCAATTTCGGTGCATGTATTTGGGCACACCTAAGAGGGTATAGCCTGCTATTGTCGTTATGTTTGCCATGGAGATTTTCTTTGTGTATAGCTTGTAAAAGCTTCATATAATAAATTTCGTCAGCCTTAAGCATACTATACTGACCAAATAGTGGACCCGTTCTCAAGTCGGCAAAGTGCCCGTGAAAATTTGCAAATACACGGAGAACTCTTTTCTGTAAGACGATCAGCTGTTTGTAATTTGTTTTGTTTATTGCTCCCCACGCTAATATACCGCAGCAAAGCCTAGAACAGACAAGAGTGTTATAAATCTGTGTTTTCTACCAAAGCGGTATTAAGCCTCTCAATCTGTAGAGAACGACAATATTTTTTAGTTTCATTGCCTAGGTGTTCTATATGAGGGTGCCAAGATTTATTCTTCATGAAACCATACTCCTAAGAGCTTCTGTTCTTTGACTTGGTTGATCATATTGCCCCGATATTCAATATGAATGCCTTGATCTATCTTCTCAATAATTGGTCTAAAAATGATGTAGGTAGTCTTCGATGCGTTTAGCTGTAAGCTATTTTCGTGCAACCACTTTGACAACATTTCTAAATATCTATTTACTTCATACTGGAGTTCTCTTATACTGCTACCGGAGAAAAATATTGTCGTGTCATCTGTATACATGGCTATCTTGGGTGTAGAAGGTATGTTTGGAATATCATTCACATAGATTAAGAATAATAATGGTCCCAGCTTTGACCCTGCGGAACACCCTGTTTTATAGCCAATAACACCAATGAAATACCGTTAAATTCAACAAATTGCTACCTATTACTTAAACAGCTCCAAATAGGTCAGCCGCTATTCCGCCTATTCCTAATGTGTTTAGTTTTTTAGCAATATTTCATGATTGATAGAGTCAAATGCTTTTGTAGGTCCACGAATAACCCGAGTGTAAATTTCTTTCCCTCTATGTTTTCTATTATACTGTCCTTAATATTAAGCAGAGCTTCCTGCGTTCACTTGTTTTTTTCAAAGCCGTAGTGATACGGTAAAATGACCTTGTGTGTGTTCAAAACGTTTGTTAGTCTATTATGTATTACATCTTCAAATATTTTTGAAAAGACAGTCAACACAGAGATTGCCTGTATAGTCTATTATGTATTACATCTTCAAATATTTTTGAAAAGACAGTCAACACAGAGATTGCCCTGTAATTGGACAACTCGTCATGGCCACCACCTTTGTGAATGGGCCTTACTCGTGCTACTTTCAATTTTTGAGGAAAAACTCCAGTAGATAATGTCAAATTAATAACAAAAGCTAAAACTTCACTAATTTCAGAAGCGATGTGTTTAACAGGAAGTGGTGCAATACCATCGATGCCAGATGCGCCGTTGTTTTCAAGTTTAAGAATAAAAGTTTGCACCTCACTCGCCTTTGTCGGACTTAAAAAGAAGGAGTCACTCTTCCAGTATAGCGCTACATTTATCTTCATCGACCT
The DNA here is from genome assembly GCF_048455015.1 of Haemaphysalis longicornis. Taxonomy (NCBI): domain Eukaryota; kingdom Metazoa; phylum Arthropoda; class Arachnida; order Ixodida; family Ixodidae; genus Haemaphysalis; species Haemaphysalis longicornis. Next base: position 172,184,179 of record NW_027526422.1, read on the forward strand.
CCGAAATGTAAGCCCCCGCTTTGATGAAATTCCTATTTATTGCGATTGCCATTTTGGCTGATTCTACCCGTCTACCGTTCAAGCGAGCAACATGCGACTGCGTGCTCTTCTTGCGGCCCGTCATCACATTCACTGTTTCGCATATCTTTTTTTAATCGTCCCGTATGTCCTCGAAGAGGCGTTTATAGTATCTGAGCTTGGCACTTTTCAGGTCGCTCTGCAGTTTGTTTCTATATTTCTTGCATTCTAGAAGCAGGTTATGGTCACGGGTTCGCACAAAAGGGTGATACATTGAGTCACAACTGTTCGGCGAACTGGCGAATCGACTGTTAACTACCTGGCTGAAGCTGTCTTCCTTAATAGGGAATTTAATTAAATGGGCATATTCTACTGTTCATATTCTGCCTTAACCAGTGACTACCTTGAACGACATGCCGCGCAACGGCAAGGTCATTGCACGGCGAGCTCCGTGTACGTGTTGTCGACATGATTTCGTTCGCTGGCCAAAACGCATTCACTGGGTCTGCTACAGCCGTGGAAACGTAGTTGTGCTTGGGATAGGCTGTAGATTACCCTTCCCGAGACCCAGGGTTCCGGTCGCATACAGTACCAAGTTATCATATTTTTAGCCCTATTAACTTCGCCTATTTTGGACCGCCCGCCGTATTAGGGACTATTTCGCCTATGGAGACGCACACGGTGGCTTTTGTGTTCAATTAGCCATGTTATGCGGCTCCATTACGAAGTACACTACACTAAGCAGATGCTTAGAGCTATACTGAACATTTCAACAATGCGTTTTCACACGAATTCGCGCCGCGGATACCACGGAATGGTTGACACATTTAGTCGCCAAGAGGTTAGAACTGCAATCGCATATTTCATTATTCTATACACGCAGTGAAGCTCTGTGCACGCGCACGCACACAATCACCAACACACACACATAGCGTTCGTAAGCGCACTTCTGCTGCGTATATCATCACCATCATCAGCCTGTCTACGTCCACTGCGCGGCAAATGCCGCTCCAATTGATCTCCAATTATCTCGGTGCTGTGCTAACTGCGACCAATTTACCCCTGCAAACTTCTTGATCTCATCTGCCCATCTAACTTGCTGCCGCCCCAAGCCACGCTTGCCTTCTCCAGGGATCCACCCTGTTATAATTTTGTTGAGCGCAGTAAAAACACAGGAGGAGGAATAAAAGGACGAGTGCTGCTTACAATTGAATTTCAATAACAACCACGGGACGTATAAATAGAAAAAAAATCACAACACGCTCAAATGACTATGAAGTTTATCATATCACTGCACATCCCCCCACGCACTCGTCAAGCACGCAGGTGCGACAAATGTTTATCCAAGAAAGTCAGCGCTATCGAACTCAAAAACATAGACGTCGAACTGACGCAGTCACCTATCCGCTGCATTTCCGCGGCCTCAACAATGTCTCACGTGCGCTGATCCCCGTCTCAAAAAAGTGACAGAGCACGCATCCTACATAGGCTCGCACTTGTCGTCGCACTTTTAGCAATTAATACCCAAAGTGCAATCTTTGCTTTTATGTACATATATATATATATATATATATATATATATATATATATAGTAGTGAAGGGCCAGTGCAGTGTGGGGGCCAATCCGCCGAACCAGGGGTGTAGCGCTGGCCGAAGGCAACAGGCCAGCAGGAAAGAAGAAAAGGAAGGAGCTCGGAAGCGGTCGGGAAAGACGACCGCAGGATGGCGCCCTCGTGGTGCAGGTCCGAGGTCCGTCACCGGCGCTTCCTTCCAGTTTCCGTCCGTCGCGGTGTAGGCCCGACGACAACCCTGGACGACGCCGGGAGAAGCGGAAGTCCGTCCCAAGAGTGAGCGGTGTGCCGGTGACGGGGAGCGCGGGCAGCGAGGCCTCGTTTCGGGCCCAGGCTATTTCCACCCGCCGCTAGTCATCGGCACCGCCACAATCTCCGCCGTGGAACACAACGCCGGGTTGAAGCTTCTCGGCGCACACGTCTTGTACTGCTGACAGACTACCACCTCTTGTCGACTCACCGAAGTCACCGACCCGTCCGCGTTCCATCCACCGTGCCAGCCCCAGCGGACTGTAGTGGACCAGTTCCTCGCCAGTCTTGCAAATATTGACCTTCCCCTTTCGTACTTGCCCGTTTGGATTACCTTGTGAATATAAGGCGTGAGTTGGCTCAGGAACAGTAGTCCGGCTCATTGCTCTGCACGCGGTCCGGCCCAACATTCATGACAAAAGTGGCGAGCCTGCCAGGATTCGCGTGTTACCAATAGAGAGGAGTCCGGTTGCTGTTAGCCCTACGACCACGCAAATATTCGAACATGTATATCACGGGTTTGGAAAAAATAATGAAGGCCGGGCAAGACTTCGGATTGACAGGTGCAGCCCTCCGCAACTACTTCGACACGGAGAAGAAGAAGTTTAAAAGGGAGCTATCCTTGAGTAGGGAGGCGAGGCGACTAGGTGTTGATGTTGCACTCTTGAGAGACGCTGGTGAGCACAAAGATGCGATGCTGGAACAGTGGCAGCAAAGAAAGAGGAACAGGAAAAGGATGCACTCAGAGAGTATGAGGAAAGGAAGGACACGGATGAACGAAAGATTGTCGCCCTGAACAAGAAAATTGCCGCGCTCGAATTGCGCATACGCCTCGCTCGTGCGGCCGACATATCGCGTACCCCCGTACAGGTGCCAGGCACCGCCTCTATCCACCCTGCTAATTGCTCAGTGCCTATTCAACGAGAGCTTGGTTTGCAAGCACCAGAGACTAATGACGACAACGCGGAAGGTCCTGAGGAAGACAAGCCACCGGGTTCGATTATTCTCGAAGCGTACTCAAACAGCGGCCCGGAAGTCAATATTCCCAAAGGACTCGCAGCCGCCAGTGAGGCGTTTTCGCGCTCCCAAAATTGACCGCAGAAACGAAAGAGCCACAAGGAGACTGCGACACATTCGGCCTCGACAACATCGGACTGCGCCCCGAATTGTCTTACATCCCAGCAGCGACAGTTCCATTTGATTTCCAACCATCTCGAGACACGGTGTTTTCAGAAGTTCAGCAGAAGCAGCAAACACCACGTAACGAGTCGAACTAAAAGTCTTTCAACAGGCTCATTACTCCGTGGGAGTGTGAGGTTGGACAACTTTACACAGGACCAACCACTACTTTCCGGATAACCCCGCGAAGTGGCACGCAACGTAAAGGAACACCACACAACCGTTCGCGCAAACCCTGTAAAAGCAAGCGCCAGAGGCGAAAGCAACAAACCCGAAAGAAACGTGACCTGTTCACCGCATTTTAATGCTGCTTTTTCCCTACCGGATTATGAGGACACAGACACCCTAGTAAGAGGCGCGGTAAAGGCAACCAGAGTGTCTTTCACACCAGAGGTTCATGCCCCCCGAAGCGGAAGAGGCGCCGAGTTTCTAGGCAACCGTAGGCTCTTCAGGCAAACACGCACGCATGTTCATGGAAGTGAGACTCTGGACAACGTGCTCCCGCTGTGTACTGCTTCGGACGCTTTCTTTTAAGTGCAATGCACGTCTTATGCGACCCTGAACCTGCGTCCACCGGCGATGTCCGCGCACGTGGGGATGGGCGCGCGCAGCCTGGCCGCTGACATGGCACATACCCACGTGGGGGATTGGCCAGGAATCTCCTCGTCTTCCTTCGCAACGGGGGGAGATGGGCGCGCGCTGCCTGGCCGCTGACATGGCACATACCCACGTGTGGGATTGGCCAAGAATCGGGCGTGAGAAGGGCTAATGCACCTGCTTAAAGGAGTACTGACACGAAATTTCAAAGCTGAGATCCGCTCTAGCAATCAAGTACAACGACAACACAAATAGGTGTCTGTGAATAAATGCATCTTTCTTTCTTTGTAGTTGTGTGTGTGTGTGTGTGTGTGTGTGATCTCTATTTCGCGAACATCACCGAACCGCGCAAATTCAACTCGTGCATTCGCACTTTCACATTCTTCCCCTCGGGGAAATGCGGGGCATTTTTTGTTCTTTTAGTGCACTCAAGCAGACTACGCCGTAGACTTATCTGTTTCTGGCAGCTTGAAGAACTGCTTGAACTATTTTGTGCCCACACTCTAAACTTTTTTTCCACCCATATACTCCCTAGAGGTTCTTTTTCGCCTGTCCTCTAGTGATCCTCCTTGTAGGAGTTTTTTTACTACATGGAACAGGGAGGTTTTGTTTACCTCCTCAAAACAGGGTGTTTTTAGGTGATAGAAAGGAGGTAGTTAGGGAGTGTTAAGAAATGTTAGGGAGAATTTAAGGAGATCAAAATGGAGTATTCTTTACTTCCTCAAGGCGTTTTTAAGTGATGTTTATGGACTTTTTAGGCGTTTGAATAGGAGCTTATTATGGCTCCCTTGGGAAGTACTTATGTTATTTTAGGGGCGTTTTGAGGAGGTTCAAGGGAAGCATTTACTTCTTTTGCATGGAGTTTCACGTTTTGTAGGCCTCGCGAGGGGAGTTTTTAGGAGGTTCAAGGGAAGCATATATTTCTTTTGAATGGAGTTTTGCAAAGCTGGGGCGGTTTTGTAGGCCTTCCGAAAGGATTTTTTGCAAGGCCACAAGGGAGAGTTTCTAGTTCCCTGCGGGAGTACTGATTTCACACGGTTTTGCTCGGTTTCAGGTTTATTTCAAACGAACTTTCGCATACAAGTTTACATGGTATATGGTGTACACAAGGAGGCTCCGAAATAAAAACTTAGGGCGACCTCCTACAAGAAAGCAAAAATGGTAAATTGCTAAAAACACGCCAGTTAGGAATGGAAGACAGCAATAGAATGCTAGTTGAACAAACCGTAGAATTAATATTACTACAAGAACTGGAAATACGCGAAAAACAAAGATAGGCGCAAACACAACCACATGGTAAGTGAAATCATTATATAATAATAGCGGATCAAGAACGCGTCAGTACTTATCAGAACTTATCAGAACGCATTAGCACTCAGTACACAAAGTGAAAAAAATGGTTGCAGTGGTTTACAACGACAAAAAAATTTCAGTTGGTGAAATGAGCGATCTGTGTGCTAGTTGAACAAACTGTAGAAACAATATTACTACAAGAACTGGAAATACGCGAAAAACATATAGGCACAAACACAACGGCATGGTAAGTGACATCATTATATAATACTAGAGGATTGAGAACGCGTGAGTACTTATCAGTACGCATCAGTACTCAGTACACAAAGTGAAAAAAATGATTGCAGTGGTTTACAACAACAAAATTTTTTTTCAATTGGTGGTGAAATGTGCGAGAGCTGTGTAACGATTTGATATTGAAAGGTAACGAGCATTTTGTAGATGGTAAAGGCACAAGAGATAAATGATGTAGGAGACGGACAGCAATGAGATGGCTATGGATAAATGAGTAATATAAAGAACGAGAAATATGCTGCGGAAAATACCAGTGCGTTTTGATAAAGACACAAATGCGCCAAGAAAAGTGACCCAGTCTGAGGGGTTAATTGCAAGGATATAGAACAGAATGGGTGGTATCGCGCCAGCTTCTTCAGAGTGAGAAGAAAAAGCCATGTAATTCGTGTTTTTCCGATAATTTTGAGTTGATTCATTTGACACCAGTTGCCAACATTATTTAGATAATTGTTTCAAGTTATATTAGTTGGTTAATATTATTGCTTCACTAAAAGATAGCTGTATTATCAGCATACAGAAGGGCCCATCAAATATCCCCTGTTCAGTAAAAAAAAAAGAAAACGTCAGAAACATAATACGAAATTCTTTAAACTACTATCCAATGATTACAGGATTGAAAACAAATAAAATATTGGTGAGGGATATTAGTGCGATAAAAGTTAATTAGTTCTAAATCCTTCACACGTGGTTTGGTGCTGGCAAGGTCCAAAAAGGCATGTTCCACAAACGTTAGAGCTCTGTGTGCCTTCTTGGGATATTGAATGTTGAAAACCCAGAACGATGCAAACAGACTACACAGTCCTATCAGTAAAGATGATGCAGTCAAGACACTCTGGCCATCGATGCGGAGGCTAATTTCCCCTTTCGCGGAATGCAGGCTGGGAGTCAAAGGAACATCTACCTGAAAAAGCAAAAAAGAAAAAAAAATGCCCCACATGTAAAATTCAAAACAGACACTATGGTTAAACGAACTTAATAATTCGGCACAGTAATAAAATTGTTATGCCAGGTTCCCTGCGAATTTCAGTTCTTAAATTAGGAATGCAACGGCTTCATAAAACCAAGTGCCAGTACATTAACCATCGTGGCTTTTGCAGCAATAAAAAGATATTACTTCCGCACAATATACTTGAGCACAACTTTAAATGACAGTGAAGTTAAAATGCAAGTCTCTCTAGGTTGATAGATTAGCTCACGGGGAACACTATTATACCCCTCTTACACCTGGCATTTTTTTTTTAAATAAGGTTGAAACTAGCAAAAACACGTTTTCACCAGAAGGGCTTGTGGCCTGACGCGCACAACTTCTTTCTTGGCTGCCGCTGGATGGTGCTACTCGTCCATACTTGGGGTGGCAGTACCGCTTTCCAAGGGAGCATGCGAGCTACGCATGAGAAAATCGTTCGACGCCAAAACTTGCGAGGCCTCAAAAGGCCAATGTTCTTCTTCAGTGAAGCGTAAATACTGATCACAGGTCCAATGGAGAAACATTTTGCTTAGTGGTCTCGAACGGCAAATGACAGGGGAGTTTGGGGAAGCATGAGCGATTTGACCGGAACTGACCAAACTGCTTGGTACGTGGTAATGTTGTATTCAGTTGCTTGTATACTGTTTGCGTCACGCTTGATGAGCAGTTGAACAGCGATTTCTCAGCACTTAAGGCATCTTGGCACTAAATCAATGCTGAAATGGCTATGCGGAGGTCCGACTTCCGTTTGAAATCAACTAGCTGGTTGTCTTCAATGACCCTTTAACAACAAGTTACCCTTATGCCTCATCACTGCAACCGATTGTTCCTCCGTGTGGTGCAAAGTGTGTTAGTGTGTAACGTGAAACGAACCGTTTCTGTGATTTGTAGGACTGATTCTGCTATTAATTACTGCAGTGACAACAAGCTATGAAAGAAAATCCCGCCATCTCCACGAAGTGAATGATGATGAGAGGGGCGAATCTTAAATGCTTATCAGCAGACAATGTGACGCATTAAGTGCAAGCTGCTTTCATAGTGTGTGCATTGACATTAGGATACGGCCCCCTGGCAGAATGATGCGCTGCGCGAGATTTTGCCGTACCTAAAAGGACAGGCAACTCATTTTTACGGAGTATAGGATCTGTAAAAGGGTTGCGAGTTGGTAATTATGCATTGCGAAAAATAAACTGCGCGCAAATTAACGAGGACAAGAACACATGAAGACGGCACAAGCGCACACTCGCAACTAGTTTATTATTGCACAATTCAAAGCTTTATATGCCCAAGCGCCCAATTGCCGCGCCCCCAATGCGTCACAGTTCTCGGCGCACTCAGCCGAAAATACTAAAAAACCGTAACAACAAAACCACAAAACGAACTTTGAGGCGCACGAAGAACCCCCTCCCACCCCCAACACGCATTCCCAGAAGCACCGAAATAGCGCTCAATGTGCGTCTAAATCTGCGACTTCTCGATTAAGCAGGGCGATAGAGGGATGACTGACACATTCGGAACCAGCTTTTCTGATGTGGCTGGCTTCTACAATTTCTCGCGTTTGCTGGTTCTTATGTCGCAAAAGGATGGCTGTGCGCTCAAACACAGGGACACAATCAGGTCTGCATGCGCGGCAATGAGAAGATAAGTGGCTCAGGTCACGTTGAAAAATGCAAAAAAAAAATATACGGTACTTTTAGACGTCGTACGCTCGAGTTTGTGACAACGTACCCGTGTGCGGCTCTGTCCTGAAGTTCGGAGAAATGCAGGCGGGTTGTGTTATATTTCTCGTCTTGCATTACGCTTTCTTTTATATATTAGCGCCCTCTTCCCCGACCTCTCTACCTTCCTTACCGCTTCCGTCTGACTGCGCTGATTTTCGCCAGCACGAAGTAACCGTCACGTTGCTTTGAAACGACGCCGCGCGCGACAAACGATTTTACCTCGAATGCCCTGTTACAAACCAGCCTACAAAAGAATGCGAACGCATACCCCAAAACCCACAAACAAGTAAAATAATACGAGTGTGCGCTTTTTTCTTTGCCTGTGCGCGTACGAGCGGTGAGCGGCACGGGTACCCGGGTACTTCGCTGTTAACCCTATCCAAACGTTTGACAAACGCATCGACTGATGAAAGACCACTTACCAGCGAGCTGTCCACACCTGTCGCCGTATCCAAATGCTGTTTGCGGCCGTTCCTCGTGTGACAGGGGCACATGAAAATCTTTCCACCAAATGGCACTACTAGTCCTTCACAAATAAGAAAAAACGACGGCCCAAGGCGAGGCTTGATGCTCCGGCCGCGCCGAGTCACCGGCCGTGCTGCGTCGTTGTATACATCCGGGCAGCCAGTCGTGCCGCCAGGGCAAGTTGAGTCGCTGCAGTCGGGTGCGTTGGCGCGCTGGCACGGGAATTTAAATCGTCTATGTATGCGCAAGCAAGCGAAGCAGATGAACGTTGCAATTGTTTGCAACGGCGAGAACTGCCTCTTCGTTAGCAGCAGAGTTTGACACCACCTATCGCCAAAATAAACAGATTGAGACAACACGGCCGCGCTCTCTGCCTGTGATCGCGCTGCTTGAAGCATCTATACGGGTATACGTACGGTATTGGTTTTGTAGCTGCGTGCAACCGTTGCATCCTGCTTACTCGTTCTAATTAGCATTAGGCCACGGTTGAAGTGCTGGTGCACGGAGACAACAGAAGACTAACATGGCGACCGCCCGCTTGAGATGATTACCTCAGATAGGGCGTTTATTGTGGACGTGGTAGTATACAAGGAACCGAACGCCATCTCACAAATGGTGTTAAGTCGTTCTAAATCCTCCCTTTTGCTACCCGGATGGGCAAAGGTACTACCGTGGAGGTTCGTCCACTTCTTTAGATCATGCCTAGGGAGTACATTTTTTGCTATAGGTACTTTTCAGGGCACATTACTTGATTAAAACTCCATTTCCGGCTAGTTTGCGTTTACAGTGCATGTGAACTGCTTATGGTGACGTGCTTGAACTTTGGTGTGTGGTTTTGTTTTCTACGAACTCGGCTGTGCTGTGTGATTTTGCTAATTGGATTAGTGGTTAGGCCCTCTCTCCGACTCTTCGACACTGACTGGCGTTCTCCATCCCCAACGTCTAGAGAATAGTTCTTTCTAAGAAATTTTTGAAGAGGGGGGTAGTGTAGTGAAGGGCCAGTGCAGTGCGGTGGCCAATCCGCCGAACCTGCTTAGGTTTTAACGTGTCGACCGGGGACCGGCCTTGGGTGTAGCGCTGGCCGAACGCAACAGGCCAGCAGTGAAGAAGAAAAGGAAGGAGCTCGTAAGCGGTCGGGAAAGACGACAGCAGGACGGCCCCCTCGCGGTGTAGGCCCGAGGTCCGTCACCGGCGCTTCCTTCCAGTTTCCGTCCGTCGCGGTGTAGGCCCGACGACAGCCCTGAACGCCGCCGGGAGAAGCCGAAGTCCGTCCCAAGAGTGAGCGGTGTGCCGGTGACGCGGAGCTCGGGCAGCGAGGCCTCGCTTTGGGTACAGGCTATTTCCTCCCGCCGCTAGTCATCGGCACCGCCACAATCTCCGCCCTGGAGCACAACGCCGGGTTGAAGCTTCTCGGTGCACACGTCTTGTACTGCTTGCAGACTACCACCTCGTGTCGACTCACCGAAGTCACCGACCCGTCCGCGTTCCATCCACCGTGCCAGCCCCAGCGGACTGCAGTGGACCAGTTCCTCGTCAGTCTTGTAAATATTGACCTTCCCCTTTCGTACTTGCCCGTTTGGATCACCTTGTGAATATAAGGCGTGAGTTGGCTCAGGAACAGTACTCCGGCTCATTTCTCTGCACGCGATCCGGCCCAACATTCATGACATATATATAGATAGTCGCGAAGTAGAGTCCTTAGTTGCTGCATAAATACGAACAAAGTAGAAGTACGCTCTTCGGAGACTTTATTTCCAACGTTTCGACCTGCGACAGGTCTATATATATATATATATATATATATATATTTATATATATATATATATATATATATATATATATATATATATATATATATATATATATATATATATATAGACTGAAAAGATAAAAACTCACACAGAGCGCGAAAAAAATAAGGTTAGTAGAGACAGAGACAAACGAGAAAGACTTAGAAAATAAAAATAAGTTTACTGACGTTTCAGGGAGAGGACTCTGAAGAAAGGGAGTCCTCTCCCTGAAACGTCAGTAAACTTATTTTTATTTTCTAAGTCTTTCTCGTTTGTCTCTGTCTCTACTAACCTTATATATATATATATATATATATATATATATATATATATATATATATATATATATATATCGAAAGCGTCGGTATCCGGAATGGTTAATTCCAACTTGGATCCCCTGGTTTCCATCTCTCCTCTCGCAGAAGTCGGCCCACAGTGATTACAATGTGTTGCAAATCCAAACCAAGGCAAATTCTCTAGATATGCAAAACAACGAGAGAGAGAAACAACGGCGTAGCGCGCGCGCTATGCTACTGTGACAGCTACAGGTGGCGCGCCGGTGGCGCTAGTGGTCCGGGCCTCCAGTGCTAGCCGTTGCAGGCTTGCTTTGTGTCGCCGTCGCTGGTCTAGGCGCCACAAACGTGTAGTACGGCCTACTTCATGATAACGAGTTCGTAGATGGCGTCTTTGTGTTCTGCCCCCGCAGTATCTGGCGATGTTCATTTATTCTACGCTCCGGCCACTAAATCGAACTCCGCTTAATTCAAACAATTTTGTTGTCCGATTACAGTAACATTTAACCAGCTTTTGCTGTATGTATGTATGTAAGTATATATATATATATATATATATATATATATATTGTTACTTGGCGGCAGGACGAATGACAGGAACAATGGTTGAATGTGAAGCGATATATTTACATGATGGCGTCCATCACAGCACCACGCAAAGCAACGCACCACGCACACAACTTCGTCCTCTTCGTCTTCTTTTGGTGACATGGCCCCCTCGTCCATGCGTCGACCGTCCCGGTCGAGGGCGCAGTGAATGGGCGAGCACGCGAAATGAAAAATGAGATGATTACAAACAGTGAGGAAGTCCATGCCGCCACGAATGTAGGGGATGAGCTCGCTGCACCACGACCCACGAACAGTGATTCTCGCCAATGCAGCTGAAACGCCGAAGGCCTTGCAGATGCGTCGGTGTTCTGGGCGAAGGAGCGGAATCGTCGTCAGTTCTGGTCACGGCGGCTCATCGGCTGGGGACACGAGGCTGAGGACGTAGACGTGTCCGTGAAGCTCCGGGGCTGGGGCAAGCCGACGCAATCCAGGAACCCTCAGGAAAAAAATTCCCGGCATTTCCCCGAGGGGAAGACTGTGAAAGTGCGAATGCACGAGTTGAATTTGCGCGGTTCGGTAATGTTCGCGAAAGAGAGATCACACACACACACACACAACTACAAAGAAAGAAAGATGCATTTATTCACAGACACCTATTTGTGTTGTCGTTGTACTTGATTGCTAGAGCGGATCTCAGCTTTGAAATTTCGTGTCAGTACTCCTTTAAGCGGGTGCATTGGCCATTCTCACGCCCGATTCTTGGCCAATCCCCCACGTGGGTATGTGCCATGTCAGCGGCCAGGCAGCGCGCGCCCATCTCCCCCCGTTGCCAAGGAAGACGAGGAGCGCGCGCACCCGCAGCTGTTGCTATGCGGACGGCGGCGGACGCTTCAGGCTCGATTAAGAAGTGCATTCGCACTTAAAACGCATCCGGAGCAGAGGCGGGCAATGCTTGAGTGTCGGTATGGGGATGTACCCCGCACGGTCCACCAAAATGTTGAGTGGCGGCAGGACGAATGACAGGAGCAATGGTTGAATGTGAAGCGAAACATTTACATGATGGCGTCCATCACAGCACCAAGCAAAGCCACGCACCCCGCACGCAACTTCGTCCTTTTCGTCTTCTCTTCGTGACAATATATATATATATATATATATATATATATATATATATATATATACATATATATATATGTGTGTGTGTGTGTGTGTAGAGAGAGAGAGAGAGAGAGAATGAGAGCACTGCAAACTGCAATGACCTTTCGCAATTAATGGTGTCAATCATACTCCAGAACTTTACTCCTTAGTATCAGCTTATCCCTAGTTCTACCTCTTGTAAGCATAAAACGTCACTTTCTGCAACATACACAGCTTTCGAGAGCGCGCACTATGGCATCCCTAAACTTCAGCCCTGCACCAAGATGGAAGGCGGAAATAACGAAAAACTTTTGCGGATAAAGCGAGCTTAAATTTTTACTTACCCTGCCGCACAAGTATACCTAATGCTGTAGATTTTGTCGTTGCCTAGTCTGCCTTCTACAATGTGGGGATGACACAGGCGTTCTGCAGTTTGTAGGACATATCCAAGCACTGCGGAGCCGCCGTCGCCTTGGCATCCAGGGGCTACAGCGCTGCACTTAATTACATGGCCCGAATTAACAAGATCTCCTTCATTCAGGCAGCGTCTGCTGTCGCCAACATAACCCAAAAGCGTAGACAATGAGGGGTGCATAGAACAATATTCTTTGTTGCGTTAGGTAAAATCGCTTGCTGAAGACCGGTTAATTTCTGCGGAAGCTAACGAGTCATTGTAGAAAACGACCGCCTTGTCCAGGATAATGACCCAATGTCCTGTCAAGTTTGGGTTATTTTAAAAGCAGCCTCATTTCAATAACAGTGGCACCACTTTGAGCGCACACTTCACTCAAAGAAGCTTATATTGCGGAAAATAAAGAGAAGTATCACATATAATGGGTAGTTTATTGCGATTCCCTGGGGCCCACAATAGCTAAAGCAAATAAATGGAGATTATAAGCTTGCAGAATGAGATTGCAGAGTGACAGCTAAATTTATTGCACATTCTTTTCGTAGCAGTCACAATGCTAAGGTTAACATTACCATGTTTACCCTAAGAGTTAGGTTTTTCCTGTTGGCATCAACATCAATCACCATACTAACCTTTGCTTGTGGTGCCTGTGGTGCATTGCAACGTCGTGAATTATTAGATGCAACAGGAGAATTTAAATTGTGGCCTTACTAATTCAGTTGCTCAATGAGTAAAGCACCGTTTGTTTGCGAACAAGTGGTGGGGCCACTATAAGATACCAAACCTCCTGAATAAAACAAACTTGCAATTTTGCCTGCATGGCCCGTTTAATCAGGAGGACCGGGGTTCACACTAATCCAAGTTCTAATTGTTGATACGATCTCCTATGTACCCCCCACAAATGTGATTCTTTCTGCTTTAAGATTATAAGAGGTTATTTGACCTATCTGAAGGTTATACAAATTGCTTTTCACCTTTCTTTCAACGCACCCATTGCCATTCTCAAACGTTTTGGGAGTGCACGGTATGGCGGAAAGCTTACAGAAGCCCACCTTTCCAATCAGTTGGTCCGTTTATCCGAAACTCCTAATGGAAACTACTTTCTTAAACAGATAAGTATAGGTCACAATGACTACTTGCCGCAGTTCCGCTCCTTTGTCAAAGCCATGCAAACCTTGCCATTAAACCAATACCCACCGCCATGTCTCCATGTACCATGCATGTCACAGGGAACAGAGAACACGGGCCCTGCATAAACAACTTCTTGCTCGGTCTGATGGACTGTATGTGGATGCTGCAGAATAGACCCGCTGCGCCACATTTTCCACTGCAGTGATAACACTGAGGACCTCCCTGTTGACTTTTACCCCATCAATAACAATTCGCTTCAAAAGAGCCGTTCAAAAGTTCACCAACCACCCTGTTTTGATGCTGGCATGCGAAATTCTCCGTGCCACCCACCCCACTACCTAGTGATGTGTATCCACTCTAACAAACACTGACGTCATGGTTATGAGTCTGCCTGTAATATGGTTTCAGTGCTCACACTCCAAGCTGTGGGCAGCCTCAAACCTTATTACGGAGGCAAACCTTCCAGGCGCACACTTGTTACATGCAGAGAAAGTCCCGCACGTTGAAGTTTTGCCCACCTTGCGTACCTTCTGGCTCACACCCATCTTACGAATTTCAAAGAGGACATGCGGTGTCTTCTTCGGAACACTTCCCAATCCCACTAAACTTCACTCAACCCACCCTTCATCATACCTTTCCCCGGAACGCCCCTGTATGTGTACCCCCGCAGCCCTTCCCCGCACCTTCTGGGGATGCTCCAAGAATACATTTGTCTTAATTCTTTTGTGAAGAGCTATAGGGAGGAGGCCTATGAATTGCAGATCAAAGATACATGCCTCCTTAGTTCGCACCTTCAGCTGTCGACGTTGCCTGCTGCATCAGCCGGCAGCCACAGCCGCCCCCCCCCCCCTGAACCACGTTATGCGAGCAGGAAATGTCTCCGCTTTCTATCTCTCTGCCGTTGAAAATGGTTTGCAAGTTTTCTGAAAGCGTTGGGATGCCTTTTCTGGCTGTGAGTTAAGAACAGAACGACCATTGACTACACATTTGTGCTTTTCAAATGCGCTACTTGCGCATAGGCGCTGCTTAGCAGGGTCTGCTTGTCTCCCAGCAGGTTCCTGAGCAACTTCAGCCCATGCCACGCATCAAAAACCATAAAGATTTTCTGCTCTTTGTTTCTAGGATTCGGAAAGTATGGCTTGAGGTCCTTGAATGCATGCTGGTGCACCTGACAGTCAAGACGTTTTGCCACTGAAACGTTCGCCTCAAGGCAATAGCACACAACGGCTACCACGGTCAGGCTGCAGTCCTGGACGCATGCAATGTCCTCCAGCACCAAGTTTTTCAGCACTTCACCGGGCAGCCCAGCATTGAGAAAATAGCCGAACGGCATCTTCCAAGGTGCAGCCAGTCCCACCACCATAAACACGGAAGCGTCTCTTGCCAGTGGTAGAGCGCGTGAATCCTGGGGCTTTTGACTGTGGCCAGGTCCACATAGCCGATGAAGCGCCCAGTCGAAGAGCAAAAGTAACACGATCTTTTTATGCTCATTCCGTCCAGCAGAATGGAGCACAACCGTTCACGGGGGGTGTCATCCGTATGTTTTCTGCTCAGGTCATCAAGGACTTCGGCTGTGAAGCCCGGCCATCCGTCCACTGCTTTAAGCCATGCCCTTATTACTCTCGTGTTTGGCAAAGGGAACATTTTGCTTATGTATTCGTATGCACGTGGCGAGTAATAGTGCAGCGTTGTAGCAATTTTTTTCATTTCGTCAGACTAGCGCCTGACTCGCAGCTGGTGCATGGCATTTTGTGACCAATTAACGAGGTTTTCCTTAGACACATTTCCGAACAGTTGCAGTTGCTGCTCGGCTTCATCTGAAATTAAATGCTTGTTCTTCAGTTCTTCATTAAGGGACTCCAGTGCCCTAATTTTATCATGGCAGCGCTTCGCTCTTTCCCGAAGGTACTTCATCTGTTTACGAGTGGTAGTGAGGGATTCACTTAACCTCTGTACTTTTGCCTCAGGCAGCTGTGGGTCGAAATATGCGTGGTCTTTGGAATGGCTTGGTCCACTACTTGCTGATGAGTAACTGATGCCCAGTGCATAGCTGCTATGCTGTTGTGGCTCACGTTCGGCTTGACATTTCACGTTCGGCTAGACATTCGACATTTCAGTGTGCCTGGTACCTGCATTGAAGTTATTGCATGTGTTCAGCTTTAAGGGACTCATAAATACTTGGAATAAACGCTTTCACCCTTTCATTCGTGCACTGCAGAAGGTGTTATCAGCGGAGAGCAGCATTGCCTGTCTTGCTTGGCCCAGCAGATACGCCTTGTAGTTTCTATTTTGCAGTTTTCTTCAAAAGCGGCGATATCATGCATTCATTGCTGCAACTACTGTGGCTGCTTCTATTGTGTGTTGTGGCTATTGACCAGCTACTTAGCTGGCCAATAGCCGCAACACCTGTCTAATTATGTGTTTCCAAAGCTCCAACAACGCCAAAGCCCAGAAATAGGGAAACATTTTTTGAGCAAGTTTTTAGATAAAAACTTTTGAGCAAGTTTTTAGATACATCTGATGGACTTTGAGCAATAATTTTTAGCTGAGGTACTTTGTAACCCCCCTCTTCCAATTCTAACTACTCTAAGAAGTACAGTGAAACCTCGATATAGAACAGCCCGGTGCCCGCGAAATAGTTCGATATAACCAGAATTCGATATGTAAAATCACGTAAAAAACGCGTCATAAACTGGTACAAATCAATAAATGAACGAATTGTGCAGTAAATACTCAGTTGGTGGTTCAAAGTATTTATTCTTTTGGCTTAAAGTACTGCAGCAGGGTAGCCTGGCGTGTTATACACGACTTCCTCAACGTAGTCGAAACGTTCCACAAGCGACAGGCCGGTGCCTTGTATAGTGCTGCAGTAGCGGTGCGGTAGGGCCAAAACCGCTGAAGACTCGGTCGATGTCGGGAGCGAGACACTATCAGCGCTTGCGGGTACAACCTCGGCAGCGTCTTCGTTTGTGCGCTCAGTAGTAACCTCCGCTAGAATCTCCACATCTGTCAACTCCGCCGTCGTTCCGCTGCCGTCGTCACCGCCAACAAAGTCATCAATGCACATGCTTCGTGGCTCAGCGCCAACAAAGCGCTCCAGCTGGCCCCAGGTTTCTTCAAGCTTGCATTCTTCTTTTGCACCGTCCAATTCTGCTTCGGTGCAACCGATGCGCAGCAGTCGGGAACGCCCATCGCGCCACCCCTATCCTAGAGGGTACTGCGGGACAGCTCGCCGCCTGTCAACAGAGCGCCAGCGGTCTGGGCAGTCTGGGGTGGCGGAGTTCGATATACCCATTTCATGTCCGTCCTAGTTCAATGTTCGATATAGGCAATAATTCGATATAGCCGAGTTCGGTATATCGAGGTTTGACTGTAGGCTATGTTGTGCAGAGATTTCAGATTTAAGAATAAGTTGAAAAAATGCTGCAGGGTTTTTTGAGCGTTATTATTGATTCAGTTTGTACACACGTCTGAGTGGAGCTCTCCCATGGCGGCGCCACCATAGCGGGTGTCATCTGTGGGCCCCACCACCTGGGTACCTGCCATGGGGCAACCTGCCATACTCTACAAGAAAGCTTTGCTTCAGTTTACATGTGACTGCTACCAACGAGCGCTGTTTGAAACAAGAATCGCTTTTATACAAAACAAAATCTGTCTTGAACGTTGCTCACACTTGGGGAGTCTATTCAGCTCTCCGCACAACTACAATAACAAGGACGTTTTGAGTCAGTACTGTCAAAAAATGATGTGAGTGATTTTATTTGGAAAACAAGTCACGACAATAGCAGAGCTGTGTGGTTTTTTGCACCTAAAAGTTTATTTGCAATGGTGCGTATAAACAATCATAACACAAAAACCATAACTGTGTATGCCTCAATAAAATACATATGTATGTGCACAGTCTTGTCTTCCCTTTGTCCTGAAAGCAGGAACTTCAAAGAGGGTAGGGACGGCATTGTCCCGCAGTCGGCGTCGCGCTTTACCAGGCCAGAACATCGATGGCTCTAAAATGCTTAAACACTGCATGTGGTGGTGTTTAGGCGTGAAGCCCTCTTGCGCCATTGCAGTGAGCCATTTCTGTAGAAGCTCAGCGCTTCTTAGTATGACCCTGGTCATGGAAATTAACTGTAGGCGGGCATGCAGACCCCATAAGGTCACGAAGGCTGCTGCGGTTTTTTGCAAGTGACTGGGGAATATCGTGCATTTCTTTAGGGTTTTGAATTGCAGAGATGCCATGCATTCATTTTCCATGGTTTGAAAGTGAAGTATTAATTTTTTCTACCATTCATAGTGATAATCTGGCTTGCACTACACTGAAATTAGTTGAAAATGCAGTATACTCCTAGCATACTATTTCCTGGCATCCAGGATATCACAGGTTTTACAAATAACCGTGATTAGCACTTTACCCATGTTAATGCGTTAGTGGATGGTGGTTCATGCTGACCCATACGCTGCCTCAAGCAGGCGCAATGAGTCAAATACATGGCGAGTCTTTAAGCTGGGATTTCTTTATCATTACAAGCATTCATGCTATTTCAAAATGTATTGCCCGCATCCTTCAATACTTACTTGTTGTAAGAAACTTCGCCTCCGCGTCTATATTTATTTCGGCAAAAAAATTGCGCAACGTGAAGACATGACTCCCGCATGTCTAGCTGTCGCATGTGCTTCGGCCGCCAAAGCACGTAGCAGAAGATAATATTGCAGTTTTGAGGGGAGCAAAAACACAGTTTAGGACAATCTGAGTAATTCATGTGTATGTAAATATTAATACACAAAGAAAGTGGCTTCTAATTTGCAGTATAATAATTTATAAAATAATCCGGGACGGACCGCTGTATCTGGTGGCGTGAGCCATATGCAGGACCCCTGTTTTATTTTTTTTCTAACCCTCAAATTCGTCTCTTAATTTAAGCACTGTAACACAGAAGTTTACACAGATTAAAATTTGTTAACAGCGGAACTTTTGGCCTTTGAAGGTACGTTGCTCTTGCTGTGAACACAGAGACTCGCACGGAAAAAAACGTAGACTTTTACGAGAATACGGCGCACTAACAACTGATTTATTCGGAACAAAACAAAAGCATCTGTAGAAAACACAGAATGCAACAACAAATTCCAGATAGATGAGGAGGGGGAGCAGACGGCTAAAATATACTGATAAAAAGAGATAAAAAGATAGCGGTGGTCCAAGCGAGTCCACGTGGAGTCATTAGAAAGATGACTCTAAAAACTTAATCTCACGCTGGGTGAGCACAAACGAACGGGTGCTCACGCATTCACCCTCACGTCCTGACATCATTGAAAACGCTTCGTAAATCTCCCGGGACATTTTATCTTTAGCGCGGAACAAAATGGTGGTTTCGTCACATGCGACCTCACACTTGCACCTGGCACGGTGTGCGCAAGATTTCCCACTGTGCTGACCTGTTGACAGGCATATCTATGCTCACGCAGTCTTGCGTTGATACATCGGCCTGATTGTCCGATGTAGAAACGACCGCAAGACAAAGGTATCCTATGTACAACACCCTGCGCGCAATTCACAAATGTTCGCACGTGCCGAACCTTGCATGTTGTCTTGGATGCTCCATTTTCTTTTCTTAACTGCAAAGCCTTACAAAGGCCACCGAGCTTTAAAGGTGCAGTGAAAACTGGTACTTTAGGCTTTCCCCCAACTTTCTTTAAGCTGTGGGAAACGCCGTGAACGTATTGCAAAACGGCAGGTCGAATGCGTTCTTTCACGCCTCCTTCTTCTACACCTTTCCCTTTGACAACTGTTCTCAGGACTTTCTGCAACAAAAACTAGCAACGCGTCTCGACATTGTTGTTGTTGTTGTTGAAAACGTTTATTAGGAAAAGAGGGAAAGGGAGTTGGGTTAAAAAGTGGAGCACTGGGTGGCCATCCTATTCCGGTAGGCCGCGCGCTGTGGCTGCAGTCTTCGCCCGGAGAATCAGGGCTTCCTGTTCTTCGAGCTGGCTGCAGCGCAGCGCGCGCTCCCAATGCTCAGGAGAGGGGGGTAGGGAGGGGGGGATTGAACGGACATGTCCAAACTAGGTGGCTGGTGGTGTTGGGAAAGTTGCAGTATGGGCAGTTGAATGGGTAGAGGGTGGGGGAGACATAGTGAAGGCGAGTGTGATTGTGGTACGTCTGTGTTTGTAGGTGCCGCCATATGCGGGCGTCGGTGGTTGTGAGGGAGGGGTGTGGGGGGGGGGATAGAGTCGTCGGGAGTTCCGGTAGTGGGCTAAGATGTCGGAGTACGTTGGTGGCAGGGGGTGGAGGGTTAGGTCTTCGTTGGCCGGTAGGTCGTTGGTCTCTCCTGGGAATGCCCGGTAAGTGAGTTCGCGGGCGGTGGCGTGTGCCACCTCGTTCCCAGGAAGAGATGTGTGGCCAGGGATCCACACTATACGGGTCGTTGGGAGCGATGGTCGGCGTGCTAGGATGTTGGAACTGATGCGAGTGATGCGTCCTGTGGCGTAGCGGCGGCAAGCGGACTGGGAGTCGGTCAGCACTGTGATGTCCGATGAGGGTGCATTGGTGATGGCCAAAGCGATTGCAGCCTCCTCTGTGGTATCAATGGATGTGATTGGTATTGTGGCAGAAGCTGTGATGATGTTGGTTGAGTGGATTACTGCTGTGGCATGAGCCGGGTATGTGCGGTATGGGGCTGCGTCAGTGTAGTAGGTATCGGGGTCGGCGGCGTACTTTTTGAGGAGTAGGCGTGCGCGATGTTGGCGGCGACCTACGTTGTAGACGGGGTGCATATGTTTGGGTGGTGGAAGGACATGAATGGCATCTCGGGCTGCTGTAGAAAGGCTGCAGAATGTTTCGGGGGTTGCAGCCGTAGGGTGGCCCAGGCGTTTAAGGAGGTGTCGTTCAGTAGCAGTGATTTGAAGTCTTTGAAGCTGGCTGGTAGTGTGGGCTTCAATCAGTTCCGACAGGGTATTGTGGAGCCCAAGCTGGAGGAGAAGATCTGTGGATGTGTAGGCCGGTAGGCCTAGCGCTGATTTGTATGCTTTGCGTATGAGGATGTCGATCTTTGCTGATTCTTGTCGTTTCAATGCCAGATAGGGTGCTCCATAAGTGATGCGACTTGTGAGCATGGCTTGCAGTATGCGACACATGTCTGCCTCTTTGAGTCCGTGGCGGCGAGAGCATACCCGTTGTATTGGGTGCGTGAGTTGAGCCACCGTTTTCTGCAGGCGGGGGAGGAATGCTGCCCCCGATCCATCGTGGTGATATTGCACTCCGAGGATGCGTAGTGTGGGTACTGTCGGGACTGGTTGGCCATCGATTGATATTTCGGGGTCTGGTGTTGGTTGTAAGGGGCGGCCGCGCGTTCTACTTCGGAGTATTAGGAGGGCCGACTTGGCTGGTGCGCAGTAAAGTCGACATGTGCCGAGATATGAAGTGACGGTGTCGGTAGCTTGCTGCATGTTGTCTTGTTGGAGGCCCGGGGAGCCTTTGTTGGTCCAAATTGTAATATCATCCGCATAGAGTGCATGGGAGATATCCGGGATGTTTGAGAGCAGTGGTGGGAGTCCGGCCATAGCAATATTGAATAGCAGGGGCGAGATGACTGACCCTTGTGGTGTTCCTTGGGCGGGTGTGCTAAAGCGATCGGACCGATGGTGGCCGATGCTTATTGTGGCGGTACGATCGGTTAGGAACGCGCGGACGTAGTTATAGGTGGACTGGCCGCTGCCTGTATTTTGTAGTTGATCGACAATTGCGCTGTGGGACACGTTGTCGAACGCTCCTTTAATGTCCAACGTCAATATGGTGCTTGGATGCGTCTTGCTGAGCTTATCAATTATATCTTCTTTCAGTTGTAGGTGAATATCTTGTGCTGATAGATGCGCCCGAAATCCAAACATGGTGTGCGGGAGTTGTTCTGTATCGTTGAGGTGGGCAGTTAGGCGGCGTGCGACAAGGTGCTGCAGTAGTTTGCCGGTACACGATGTTAGAGAGATTGGGCGCAGGTTGTCCAGGTTAACGGGCTTGTTTGGCTTGGGGAGTAGGCTGATGTCGGCATGCCGCCATTGTGGGGGTAGCGTGCCATTGGCCCGTTGTTGATTGTAATATTCAAGGAGGGCGTCAATGTGGTCTTCGTCAAAATTGCGAAGGAGTTTGTAGGTGATGCGGTCGTGGCCCGGGGCGGTGTTGCGAGTGAGGCTCGATAGGGCCCGTAGAAGTTCGGTGCGGGTGAAAGGGGCGTCCAGGGCCTCGTTCGGGGTTTCCCTGTAATCCGGGTGCGGCGAAGGTGTTGTAGTCGTTGCGAAGAGTCTGTTTCGTTGCGAGGCCAGTAGGCTGTCGGGGGCTGATATTGTTATGAATGAGTCGAGAGATTGTTTGGTTGGTGGCTGTTTTGGAGGTGGTGGTGCCAATGAGACCTCGGAGAATGTGCCATGCTCGTTTGGTCGTGAGCGTCCCGGCGAGTTGATCGCAAAAGGTGCGCCAGTTTTGGTTTTGTAGTTGCTTCGCATAATCTAGAGCGGTTTTGGTAAGTTGTGCTATGCGACGTTTCAGGTTGCGATTATGTTTGTTGCGTCGCCAGGGATTTAGGAGGCTACGTCTCGCTTCCCAGAGGTGGTCTTCGCGCGTGATACCAATAATCTCACCTGGAGTCTTCTACCGGAAACCTTAGGAAGTGACCACCACATTATCAAGATAACGCTTCCCTCTACTCATCATAGACACCGAATCGGGATAGCTAAATTGACAGACTGGAAAGCTTTCCGCGAGGATCCCCTCCCACGCCTCACACCTGCGGAAGACTTGGGCCGCTGGGCACAGAGCCTCCTTGAAACTCAGTCTCGGCAAACCAAAAGCATCAACCTAACTCCAGAAATCCCGGCAGTTGACGCGTCTTGACAACCACTTTTTTTTGCGTTCTTTATCGAGACGCCTTGCTAGTTTCTGTGACAAAACACGAGGCGCAGCATCTTACTTCTTTTCCTGTTTTTTTCGAAGTCTTCCGGCCGAAAGTGCAGACTGCAGACCATCAAGTAACTGGACGTTGAGTTGGGTTCCATCTTCTTTCCAGAAATGTTCGTTACCCATTGTGCTTTCAGGGCTTCATTCACTGAGAACGCATGATTGGAGGCATTTGGATCCTTCTTCCGCACGCTGAAGGATGGGACACAGCAATATGATATTCATCGGTTTTAAATATCACGAGCAAAACATCGTCGCTTGTTTAATGGGCAGGTATAACACAAATGTAGCGGCAGGTATCCTCACAGATGTAAAAATACATAAGAAATGAAGAACCGTTCACTGGCAAAAAGCGGGAATGCGAAGTCACGGTTTGCCCGCGGATCGTCTGCTACCATGTGACCTAGCAGGAGAGGATCGGTAGCAGGAGGATCGGTGGGTGGCGCCACCACACGGAAATCAGACGCAGTAGGAGAGGGCAAGGCGGGCACGCTTTAGGATAACGCCGCAGGCATTGTAGTAGTAAAGGAGGCGATGCCTCAGGTTTTTTTTGACGTTGCTTGCTAGACATTAGATGTGATGTGGCTGAATTAGATCTCTGACATATTTCTACCGCTGTTTTCTGTAAGTGGTTAAGGCTAAGCGCCGAAGAACGCGTGACCCGTCTTTGAGCCTTGATGGAACGGGTCCGCTGCGTGGCGTGTGCTACCCCCCTTCCCCGAAGGGCGGTGTAACGTCAACAATTACCTGGCTGCCCACCTGCTATTTTCCCGGATCCTCCTCTGCTCGGCGTCGTATATGTCTCCGCATCTAGCTTTCAAGCGCAGTAGAAGGGAACGCTCGAACAACTTTCTGCTAGATGATCTCCTCGCGGACGTTTATGAAGTGACATTTCCGAGATAGGCAGTCGACGCACAGTTTGTGGCAGACCCACGTGGCGATGGGCTACGTCTGCCCTACAGACACTCCTGGTAGTACCAACCCTGGTCGTGAAGTGCTGCTCTTGATAACTCCACTTATCTCGTCCTTTAATTACTTGTACTTCTGTGGCAGTGAAACCTGTTATCATTACGACCCTTCGGATCTTGCCTTCGGCCTGCCATGGAGCGAAACAAATAAAGGTGACCACGTGACAGCACGAACTCTCAGTAAATAATCGGAGTTCGATCACCCCTACCACGTTTTTCAGTTTTGTGAAGCAATTTTATTACCGTAGTTTGAAACAAAATGTGACAAACTAAATTTTAGTAGCGGAGCTGCTTGTGCTTGAGTTCCATCCATTCCTGGTGTAGCTCAAAACATTGCGAAGTTCTTTTGAGAGGAGGAAAATGCTAGGCCACGAATTTTATAAAAGGGTGGCAAGTAACCGGCGAGAGGGTTTGCGAAGTGCGCGTTACAGCGCAGACGTTCGGGTGAGGAGCCGCGCGTCAGCGATTGGCTGCGCCTCGTGATGACGTAAGCTGTCACGTGCGAGTGTTCTAGTTGAGCGAGACAATCTGCGCTCCGCGGCAACATGTAAGAAACGCCAAGTTAAAGCTAATGGAGATAACCAGCTCTGCTGTTTTCTCTGTCTTCGCATCTTAATAGTGATGGTGCCCGAATTTTTTAAAGAGGATGATTAAGAGACCCGCCATCTCAAATCTCTCGAGGAACTGGCTGCGGTTAACCGGTCTAAAAAATCTTTAAGACCACCAAGCCCAAAACAATTAAATACATGACAGGCAGCAGTTCATTTTTCAACCCAGGTATGCCGCGATGCACGATTCGCGTTACGTTGATTCCCTCCTGAGCGTGGTATCCGTCTTTTTTTCTGACACTGACGACGATGTTTCCGCTGAATAAGTCGTTCAACGCTTTCACATTACGATGGCCGCCTTCCTTCAGTGCAGAAAAAGCGGCAAGATCTTGAAACTGCGGCGTTGTTAGCAGGAACTATGCAGGCGACGAGCGGCTGTGGCTTATAAACTTCAGCCGCCCCCCTCCCATTTGGACTGTGGACCCGAATTTTTCAGGCGGAAAGCCCACGGTAACCAAACGTAGGCCTACCTTAGTCTCTCCATTCCTATTATGATGATGATGATGATTTCTATTGTTTTCCCTTTTGAAGCGGGGTGATGACATGTCATCTTACCAAAAAGGACTAATATAACCATATTGTGCAGTCTTGGTTTATTACTACCGCTGCTTAGGGCAGGCACTAAAGCTTATTAGGCCCGAAATACTTTCTTTTCACCGTTACAGGTGGTAACTGTCCTAGGCAATATTCCCCTCTCTGCTTTTCGTCCACCAGCATTCTAATCTCTTCACAGTAAATTGCTTCACAGTAATGTTTACTAGTGTTGTTCTCTGCAAAGCACCCAGAGTACCCTGCATTAGAAACTTTTTTGTAGTTAAAATAGGCCTCATTTTGGTAAAGTTCACTCCTAACATTAAGTACTTTGTTTTGAAAAAAAAAACAATATATAACTTTTCAAGTATTGTTTACTTGCTTACAACATCCCGAACAGAGTTTATAGAAATATACCTACCCCGAGTATTCCCCTGCCGGCTCAAACCCCACAACTTTCCTCTAAACTCTGCCGCCAGAGCCCCCGCCTCCCGAGCGAGACTGCGCATTTGGGTGTCACAGGCAGGTCAATGCTGCCAAGGTCAAAATGTCGTGATTACTTTATTGCTAGGCAAGTATTGATATTTTTTTGCAGCTGCACTGATTGCCCACTGGTGTAACGACTCATGGTGAATGTCGGCTGATTCATTTGTCACAATTGTCATCTCAGGCCACAACAGGTCAGCAAGTGGCGACGTGCAAGGAAAATTAGGTGAAAAATTTAAAATTCAATTCACGCCCACATTTTGCAGCTCTTACCGATACGTGGGGGAAGAAGTTTGGTTCAGGGTCTGGAATATACGCAAGGGGGTGAAGTAGTAGAAAAAATGCGCGAGCGATACAGTCAATAACGGTAAAGAGTAACTGTAAGTGTAAAAAACGAAATGTCACGGAAACAAAAATGCGAAATATGGTTTTGACGGCTGAGGAAGGAGCATACCTGTCGCTCTTGATGGTGCGCCATTCTTTTGGTAGTGTCTTGCTTGAAAACGGTTAGCGGAGCCCTTCGGATTTTGCACATGATAGCGAAAAGAAATTTCAAAAGCTATCAGCGGGAGGGAAACAATGATGGCCACGAAAGGAAGATGCTGTCTACTATTGTGAAGTTCTGTCACAGTAGTGTTGGGTCGATGGAGGCGGAAACAAGAACGTGTGCGTCCATATTTCAGTGCAATTTAAGGTCCCATAGTGGTCGAAATTAGCCAACTGACCTTCACTCCTACTGCCCTCTTGCCCCGTTGTAGTGCCAGCTTGTAAACCCAGACAATACGATTGTTACAAATTTCAAGCAAAATTTTACCACCATAGTAGAGCCGAGTTTCGCTGTCCCCAGATTCTCTGCCGTAGCTTTGGTAACGCATTATGTGACTCGCCGCGCCACGCTCCGCCGCTGCCTTGGCTGCTGCTTGGCGCACGCCCTCTGCGCACCTGGGTCGCCGCCTGGCAACGAAACTGGCTGCACGCTTGCCTAAAGCCCGTTCTACATGGAGCGAATTTCGCCTGCGAATCCGCTGAAACGAACATTCGCACTTGCGAAGTTCGCAATGCCTGGAATTGTCGTCTACATGGGGCCTGCGAACGCCGCGATTTTCGCATTTCAGATGCGCCTTGTTTGCAGACTGAAATAAGTTTGCAACCAGCAAAGGTTGTTGTGATTTTAACAAGGGTGGTTTTATTTTACTTTCTTGGCAAGTTGTTTCTGCCTGGTTTGCGGTAAATGTAAGTTTATTTGCCGTTTTATGTAAGAATCGCCAATTCTTTATCAATATATGCACACACAGCAGAGAAGACAAACGTTTTGGTGTGCCCGCGCTTTTGTCGCGCTGATACAAGCAACGCCATCTGGTTTCCAAGCCTGCAAGTGGTGCCGAGCTGTGCTCCTATTGGCCACAGGTCCGGCCCCTCTACGCCGCGCACGCAGCACGAGCGGCGTTTGCTCGACCACTTCAAATGTTTGGCACTTTGCCACAGCAACGAAAAAAGGTGGTTTTGCCGCACGAGCAGCGCCGCATCAGCGAATTCGCAGGCGAAATCGCTCCATGTAGTACGGGCTTAAGAGAAGCGCCGCGTTCCCCCCCCCCCCCCCCCTCAGGGCGAGTTTGGCCATGGATGGCAGCGACCCCGGGTGGTCTTCCCGTAACGTTGCGGGGGAGCGGGCGGCTTCTAGCCGTCGTCGGCAAGCGGCGTCTGAGCAGCCCGCGGATATCAGCCGGCGAGCTGCTTCACTGAAGAGGGTCCGGAATGCCATCAGCTCTAAGCTAGCGTCGGAGACTGAGGGAGAGCTGACCGTTCGGCTCGCAAAACGCCGGATGCGGATCAGGCTAAGCCAAGCTTTTGCACATCCAGTGTAAGCTGAGCTAAGCCGCAGCAATTTTCTGCGGACAAGTCTCCCCTTCCTTGCTGATCCACACGGAAGAATAAAGCTCGTTAACAACATCCTGGACTGCCTAAAAGGCCTAGAGAGGCGTACGATAACAAGGCAGTCGTTTCATGTAGCACTGTAGTTTGTAAGTTTAAGATAGAGGTTCAGCGGGAATCCGGTTTGTACCCTATCGTCCTGTCGGAGAAAGCAGCGTGGCAGTACGCAGTCACGCCACCTGCTGGCTGTATCGCAAATAATTTACGCTCGCTCGGCCCGCTCGCGACTTCTAGGTAAACCTTCCTAGTCGCTCCGCGCAAACCTCATGCAGTTTTCTAAATCGTGCCCCATAATTTTCAGCGGATAACGCAAGCTATAGAGCCTCGTGTTACAGATTAAACGGGAGCGTATGCAGGGTGAGCAGTAATGTAAACACACTAACGGTATGCTAAAGCTCCCTTATAGTTCACACAAATAGGAACTACTAGTTCTATATAGAGAACCTAACCACAACCACCTAACAGCGTGTTTTGAACTTTGGTTCATTGGTGCCACCCATCTTCGGCCTGCCTAAGATACATATGGTGATATTATTTCGGCGAAAGACCCTGATATACTGCCCCGTTAGCATTTGTAGTGAAGCTCTTTCGTCAAGACAAATTCCCAAATAAAAACAACGTAACTCTTAGAACGCCTTATTGTGTTTAACAAAACATAGTGCGATATTTTCTGTTTCTCACTGTAAACGCAGTGGTAGCGCTAAACCCTTCTGTTTTGTTTCATGTTGAATAAGAAGTGAACTTGTCGCAGCAAGGTTTATTAGAAATGACAGATGTACGACAGTAACAATGCTTCCGATCTCTTCACCTCTGTCACTGACGTCTCTATGCAGCCAAAGCAGGCAACTCTACAGAAACATGAGGGTACAATAATTTCTTGGCAAGCGAACGAAATGGTCATTCCAAAACCTAGTTCATGGATCTGCTGTCTTCACGCAGCCTGAAGCGCTTTCCAAACCGCTGTGTCCTTTTCACTATACAAGGGCATTCTTGAGAAGTCCGTCTAGCTTCAAAAACTTTTTCACTACATCCGTCAGCCGTGGCAGAAGCTGGGCGAGAAGATTTTCTTTTGGTTCTTCTGGAGAATCCGTCGAGGCCATTATTGCCGTCACTGTCATTGACAGCAGCAGAAGAAAAACCGCCTCCTTGCCGAAGGGCATGCCGATAATTTTGCGCAGTGTTTCTGGAAGGTAAAAAGTGTGCGCAGTTTGAGAGCAACGTATGAATTATGTTAATTAACTACAGCTATATTATAAACAAGTATTTCGCTGCTGTGCTGTTATGCCTTCCAGGGACACACTCACATTGCTTATATTTCTTCTTGACAATAATTGTTTCAATAGCTGGATAGAATTCCGTGAAAGTTTTATTTGTCCTGAAGCAGCCTAGTGGTTACAAACTAAAAAACACGTACACGATTGGGTGCCCCCTGACGCATCAAAAAAAGAAGCTTGACGGTGAGAAGAAAGATTTTTTTGGAAACCAGGGGAAACCATTTGGGGGGGGGGGTGGGGGCGGGAAACACTAAAGGCGCAGACACAGTTACGCAACCAAAACGCTTTAAAGCAGATTTTGTGAGAGCGGCTTAACAGTTTGCGCATTGTGTGCACACCGTTTGAGAATCGCAAGTTAGAATGGTTCAGAGTCGTTAGCATGATCCGAATAAGGCTAGATGGTCGTTTAGCCGATACTACCATAACTCTGTGTCGTTCGAAAGATTTAAATAACCAAGAAAGTATAAAAGTGTTCAAGCAAATAACTTGACTTACTCTCCTCTGAATAGCTATAGCCACCGCAGTTCACGGAAGAGTACGCTGGAGGAAACAGAAAGGCCTATTCTTTTCTTTTCTCAACTTCGTTTTAAGCGGTAAAAGAGCACAAACGACAGGCTGCGGCCGATCTATCCCCAGGAAAAAAAAGGCGCCAATTTATACTTTTCTGACGACTATGTTCAAACGTAGCCTCAACACCAGACTACTTGTTGTGGAGCCAAAACTGGCTGAAACGAGATTTCTCACATCGATTGCATGTTTACACGGTTCCGGCAGCTGTGATAGATGCACTTCCGGTCCGGCATCCCCCAGATTACAATCTACGGACATTTTTTTTTCAACACCTGGTTCCGCTCCCTCTTTTCATTCCTGTAACATACGATATTGAAAACAATGTGTTTTGTTGGCGCGTAAATAAATCCTACATTGGCCTAGACAAGCTATGAGTAAACATTGGAAAAAAATCCAGGCACGTCCTATCACACCTTGTGCAAGGCTCTTTGCAACCACTAACAAACAACCCCGAATGACTACGCATTCTGTGAAAAACAGATGTTTTGCTTTTTGAAACACTCGGCATAGCCGAAGGGAGTGGTTGCGCCATTTGTGCTCTATATCCGGAAGCGATACCACTCTGCGCATGCGATCCCGTATCTGACCACGAATGACTATGCATTCGGTAGAAAACAGATGCTTGTTCTCTTTTTCAACGCTTCACATTGACAACGGGTGTGGTTGCGTTGTTTATGCTGTACACCCGGAAGGAATACAACACTGTGCAATCGCGCATCTGCTGTCAAGAAATCCGGAAACTAAAAGCTATTACTTCACATCGTTTAGTTTTTGGTGTTGGAGGCCTAACAAAATGCAATGTTTCCGCATTCTATAAATTTACTAAGGCTTAGGGGGGCTTCAGACGTTTTTAAAGTAGGGCCAAAACAAGAAATGATGCATGTAACACGCGTCATCCTGAGGACACTGTGAAATAGCTAGAAACCACTACGTGCGTCTAATTTTTTTTTATTCTTTGGCGCGAAGAGCGCAACTTACTTGCAAATGTTTTAAAGGCGGCAACATTAGGATATTGCACGTAGTTATAGACACCGAGAAGTTTGAAGAACAACATTGTGCGGCGCAGATGTGTGCTATAGACTTCTGTTAGCCCCCTGGCTGTGCATACTATATGCTGTTCTATATGAGACGTTTGGTGAACTCCCAATTCCAGCTCGACCTAATTTATCTAACCTATTTTCCTTGAGTACGTCGTAATCATATACGAGCTTCCAGGGTAGTGACTCACTTTTACTGGTAGAGAGGGTAAGAACCTTGTGTGACTCTTCGAACGCCAGTAACAACAGTGATACAATATATATTTTCCAAAGAGAGAGAGGCGTGCACGGGTGACACGGCTGCCTTTGCCAGCTTGGTACGCGAACATACTGAATAAGTACTTCCTATTTCAGGTCATCGCTTTGATGACCACCATTAACCGTACAAAAATGGATTTTGATCTTCAAGTTAGGTCTTGTTGATAGTCTTTGAATAGAAACTTGAGTCAAACTCAATGGCTTCTGAGATTTGTCATCAGGAAGTCAGAAGCATTTTTATTGAGAAAACGCAAGCCAAATATAATGGCACCAGTCTAATGAAACTCTATCGAGCACCAATGGACAAAACGCAAGCGGATGAAACATCTATCTGTGAAGGGCTGTTTTTTAGCGCTGCCCACTGTAGCTACGGAATTGCATAATAATAAGGATAGTAGGTTAGTTTCATGCTCTTGTATTCAACAGTCAGATTTCTGTTGAGTGCAGTCAATAACGATTCAGGAAAGTTTCTATAGAAAAACTTTAACGTAATATCTAAAGACTTCGTTTAATTAAACCTCAATACAATTGTTCATGATAAAACGTATTAGGGTATACCAGTAGCCTTTACCACCATCCTTGTACGAATAAGTATTATAACCGAGTAAACGGGGGCGTAAATTTTTCATGATTTTTAATGCATTTCCTGAACACATGCGACAGCATGGCTTGCACCAAAAACAATAAAGCCAGTAAACATTAACAAAACTCTAGTGGCTCATCTGTTCTGCAACTAAACTACCGCGGAATCGCTCCTGTGCAGCATTTGATTTTTTTTATTATACGAAAAAGGTCGTGTGGGCGAAACCGTACCACGAATTGTCATAATGGGTGAGCAGTCCCCACTACTGCTTTGCTGCAGCTGTGGCGCGACTTAGCGGGAGTGGAGATATTAGAAGTCATTTTTTTGGGTAAAGTTGGACAGGGAGCATGAAGATCTCGGCCGGGAAAAAACGGGGAGGCTGGGAAATGGGAGTTTTACACATATGTCAGCTCCCAGTATTGGGGGCAGGAAAAAATTCCTCCCCCCTAGCCGTTTTCAACCGTCTAATACTTTGACACGTTGTTTTATGGGGGGCGGGGTAGATTAAACACAGCGATTTCATCTTCCATATTTACATAATGCTAATGTGCCATCGCACTATTGTAAGGCGATCCCGTGCTCCTCTTGGGCGGCATGATACTAAGAGCGCAGTTTGCAGATATGTATCTCACAAACACAAACGCTACAACAATATGTCACTGATGCAAGTAGTCCAGTGCATTCTCAGCAAAAGAAAAAGAGCAGAACTTTGGTGTAAACCCCCACACGTCGAGAAAAAAAAACGCTAATAAAATATTTTCATATACCCGAATTCGAAAATAAGACGAATCCCAGTGGGCGAAAGCTTGGCCTCTTCATCATTGGCTCTTGGATTTCATTCTAGGAGGCAGAAGTACAGTTATCCCTCGCACATAACGAATTCGTTTACCATAACGGGAACTGTATACGATAACAACTGTAGGAGTGCAGTGCAGAACACGGAGAATTCCACAAGCGCCGAACGCACATCAACGTTCTATATAAAACATGTGAAAACATTTCTTTCAAATGAAGAGAGCTTCGTCCTCGTAAACGAAAGAGGCCCTCAGTCCAATGCCCTTGAGTCCGCCGCTCACAATAAATAAACGAAGAAGCGAAGAAAAAAATGGAGAAAGACAAACTGAAACGTCGAAACGCCGAATAACAAGTCTTTATTTGCACAGGGACTCAAAAAGAAAGGAGTCTGCTACTGCTTCACGTTACTGCAAGAAAAGGGAGAGAAACCCAACAAAGCCGACAAACGTAGGTGAGCTGGTGTGCCGCCTGCCGCACTCCGAGGCACTCTCTGGCCAACAAAAGTATTTTTTTAAAGACAGTAACCTGTTCCCAGACACTATTTCTCAAACGCAAACGCCTCGCAAATATCCTGCTCCCACAAAAACCTCCAAAACTGTTCGAAAGAATTTCTATTTTAAGAATTTTTCGTCTTCTGCGGTCATTCGCCGACGGGGCAAAGGGCGCGGGCGCGCGGGTACAAAACATGGGTCACCCACAGGCCGATGAGAAGGTTTATGGTTGGCTCGAACACTCTCCAAAGCTAAGTTGCCCACGCCCTCGCCACCGTCGCCAACGGCGAACCTCACGACTTGGGCGGCTGTTTGCCTACTTGCAATATAACATTACTGAAGCTGAAGGAGTTTGTATTGTTTCTAAAAAAATGATCGTAAATATTACCACAGCACTCACAAACACCTGTCGTTTTATTGTGTCTCCCTAAAGTTTTTCTTTGTGTGTGTGTGTGTGTGTGTCGAGGCAGTTTGTGCTACGCCCACCAGGCAATGGGCCGTCTGTCTGCCTTAGAGATCCTTCTGGTAATAGCATGCGCAGTCATAAAGTGCGGCGTGCAATTTAAAGCGAAGCTCTTTAGCAAACCGTAATTTTTTGTGTCCCCGTTGCGCTGCTGAGCACGAGGTCGCGGGTTCGATTCCCGGCCGCGGCGGCCGCTCTTCTGATGGAGGCGACAAGCGAAAACGCCCGTGTGTACGAGATTTCGGTGCACGTTAAAGATCCCCAGGTGGTCAAAATTAATCCGGAGCCTTCCACTACGGCGCGCCTCATCGCCTGCGTTGCGTCTGCGCGTTAAAACCGACAATCAATCAGTACAATTTTTTGTGTCCGCAGTTAAAAATACTCCAAAATTGCCCAGCGCGGTCACGTGAGCGCGGGCACCGCGGCAACCGCCTGGCAGTTAACAAAATCAAGAAAATGCCAGCCCTCGTGTGTGTGTGCCTCGCGAAGACCACCCAGCGTAGCTTGCACACGTTTCTCAAACCAAGAACACCCATTTAGGGAGATTGGAAAAAATTTTGGCGACCGCCCGGAAGTTGAAAAGACCAAAAAAAGGCCGATCATTCCAGTGTGCGTGCCTGGCGGCGACCGCCCACCGTGCCAGGCGCACGTTTTCAAGTCATACACCCTCAGGGAGATTGGCCAAGATTGGCCATAAAAAAAATTGCGTTCGCCGTAATCGTGGCTATACTTGTTCGGAACCAGAAAGACACGCCCTAGAATACGCCTGTCCAAGATGATGTCAAATGATAATCACTTCCAAACAATTGAAGGAAGCTCACGCTTATAGCAACAATGATGGAGTACAGGTCGTGCGGCAGCGAAGACGAAGCAAATCGGCTACAATCGTGGACCGTAACCCCTTGTGATAGTAGTGAAGGTTGCGTATAGCTTCACTACATTCTATTCTCACGCGTTACTGTCAGCTTCCTTCATTTTTATTCTACTTATCTGTCCTTGTAATAACTTGTTATTCTATGGCAATGCAGCCTTTCTTCATTTCGGCCCTTTGGATACCGCCTTTCCCCTGTCGTTGAGGGAAACTTGTCGATGTACCCACGTGACAGAACGAACACTCAGTAAGTTTTCGGAGTATTGCACTAACCGTGGCTAGACAGCACTTTAAAGGAGCCATGAAGAGAAAATGCAAGTTGGTTTTATTCGAAAGATTTCGTGTTTTATAGTGCCCCCAGCGCTTGTCCGGATACAAACGGTGCTTTATTCACTGAGAAATTAAACAATTTAGGTTAAAAGTTTGATTTTCCCGCTCAATCGTGCGTTTTCGTGGTCCCAAGTGACATCACGGGAACCGACCGCTCTACAGCCTAGAATACCTTCATTCACGCATCCGCCGTACAGGGTAGAGACACGTATACGCTGGCGCCGCCATTTTCGGTTGCTCGCTCGCCGCCGAAGCAAGTCATTGTGTCAAAACCGCGCTAAAATTATCGCCGCAACGCGGTTTACTGAAGAAGTTTGAATCATATTGTCTGTTTCGCGTTGCTAGGTCTCGTGGGAAACGAAAAGAATAACGCGTTGAGCCCGTTGGCCCAATTGCGGCGGCACGGGACCGTTCAAAGGTTGTCTCCACCCTGTACAGCGGTGTTGGTTTGTTCCCGCGTTTATTTACGTTCCGTAACCTAGATGGCGCCACCATACCGTGGCAAGCGTTTGGTTTGTTTTTGCCCGCATTTAAACCTGGCTTGTTTTTGTTCTGGGAGAAAATATTCGTTCCCTGAAACAGTGCTCGCTCGACAAATGGGGTCACGTAAGACACCGTTGCTTGCGTCAATCGGCCAGTGTCGTCTGAGACAACCCCAAGCCCCGTAGTGCTGTGCAGCTAAACCACGCATGCTGTGCGCAGTACGAACAGCAGAACGCATCAGTACTTCTATGTTTACATGTGCTTTCGTAACTTCCACTGTTTGTCCCATCATTCTTATTGGTTTGTAAAGAATGTGCCCTCAATTTAAACGCAAATCGCTCGTTCGTCTAGTTTGTAAGCTCTACCTAATTTTCGTCTGCTTCTGCCAGCCTCCGCCAATCGCAGAGCTTAGCTCATGTGACATCATAGGTTCAGTTGCGGGAAATGAGCTGGTGGGTCGCATGACCATTCCCGTTTTTCCTAATTATGTAGCTTATTTGAGCGAAGTTTACGTTAAAAGTGGTGTCAGTATGATTCTAACGAGACAATCTTTTGAATGAACCAAACTTGTGTTTTCTCTTCATGGCTCCTTTAAGTGGGGAGGTGCGCAGCCTGACGCGAAAACGTGCGACTAACAGGAAAACAGGGATAGATTAGGTGAGGCGCAAACTGAGGAATAAAGTCTTGCTTTAAAAAGAATCAATTTTCCGCAAGATAAGCCAACAAAGGACCTGAAGCGGCACCTTTGGAATTACGCACGTAATTTATCACTGTGAGTGGGATTTTTCCCTCGGTCTGAAATGGGCCGTTGTGCAAAATGTAACGTTTTAAATAGGAGCAGTTCTCTCACCAAAATGTTTTCCCCTCATCTTAACCCTTAGTCTTTTCATGGTGAAAAACAGCATGAACATTCACCAACTTGCCCAGTTCACCTTTGTCTTTTGTGCGCCCCCCTCCTCCTCTCCCGAATCCCCCCCACTGGGGTGTCCTGCTTTCTACCCCCGGAGTATGGTCACCCTACTCTAAGCTCTATTCACAGAGGCGCACCGCAAGCACCTAAGCAGGATGGTCTGAACTGTACTTAAGTACATAATAAAGAATACGCCGACCACCAGGGAAAATAAAAAATAAAACAATGACGTTGCGGCACCCCGAACGGGAACCTTGTTCACAATAAAAAAACTCGGCGTATTCTTTATTATGTACTTCAGTGTCATTCCCGACCAGACGGGCGTCCGTCGAAGCCTCGATTTGAACTGTACTTAGTTGCACCCATGAAACACAAGTTGTCTTGAAGACGTCTTGAAACAGCCTGAAACAGCTACAATCGTCTACCCCTACGTGAATACATCTTGAAAACGTTTACTGCTAGCAGTTTTGAGAAGTTTATTTGTAAACGTGTAAAAGATGTCTTGCTGAGAACAACACAAGCATATGCTACATCAAGAGGATTTAAAAACGTCGCTTGAGATAGGTTTATCCGGAGACATGGTAAAGAAGTGTTACCCGAGCCTATTTGGTTTTTACGCGTCTGGATACTTTGAAAACCACTCATAAATTTACTAGAAATGCTTTCCTTGACATTTGCGCTTAAATACGTCTGAACACGCCCCATCTCAAAACAAATTTAACCACACACATGCTCTACACTTCTATAGTAAAAAATCCCGGCATCCATTCAGCAAGAAATCACCTCCATTTTCTATCTCTACTATGCTTTTCTAAAAACATCCAAGCCAGATTCTTTCTTTGTGATCCATTTTACCCACCGTGGATCTTCACATCTGCCGATTCAATTATATCACTGCAGGTATTTTTTAGGATTAGGCCTTGATTGTTGTAAATTGTGCTGCTAAAACCACATACTTTTACTTGCGCTATCTCTGGTCCTCCTCGCAATTCATGAATTGCACCGTATGCGGTACTGTGAGGGCTGGGCGTGAAGGCTGGGGCATTCAGGTGGCATGACGAGGCGAATGAGAGTTATTTAAAGGAAATAATTTATTTGAACATTATACAACATGATTGACCACACTGCACAAATGAAGCACAAACAAGCAAGCGTGTCCCAGATCTCACATGGGCCTGGAGCTGCGTGGCGTAATGGCACTGAAGGTGACGCTAGTGATCATCCAATGACTACAGCCCATGTGGCTGGCTGCTCGCACCCCGCCCCAGTTTGGTTGACCACGTCTCGTGGACAGTAATATCCGCACATTGTCCACAACAGTCGCAACACTCATGCACGCGGGGGAAACACTGCCTCACGCTTCACTCGTGCACCAAGTCATCTAGGTGGCTAGCCAGCCAATAAGCGCTTTGTACCTAATAAGCTGTGGCTGCACTGATTGCAGAGGTGAGTCTACACTGTCCTGCTTCCTTGCACTAGCAGTTTCACGCACACTGAAGCGTGTTAAGGGCCTTAGTTCGTTCGTGAAAGGCCCTAGTTCGTTCGAGGTTCGTGAAAGGCGTGTCAGTTGTCCTTGGACAGGAGGTTGCCGATACCCTCTCAAACAGTCTCATAGAGCTGCATGTGGCACACAGTATGCCACAATTGCTACGCAGGAAGTCCTTGCTCGTCTTGTAGCCAAATGCTAAATGGCCGGTGCTGCTGCAAAACTTTCAGGCATGGGCTTTGTCCAGCTGAAGTACATCGATGCCACTCATGAAGTGGTCACCCAGGTGCGGCACAAGTTGTCCTTGGTCCCTTATGGTACCACAGTAGGCTCGAGTTGGGTGTTGGCTGCTGCACAGGTCGCAGCTGGTTGGCGCTGTTGACGGGTTTGGAACCTGTAGGTGGCTGGCTCACGAGCGGTTTTCACTTTTTCTGTCTATGGACCAAGTTTCCGGCATGCTGGGCTTGCTGTTGGCTGGGCTGAAAGTAGTTGGCAGGTGGTTCACCGACGGTATGAACTCTTTCTGGCTGTTGAAGGAATTCTGTATGTGCTTGACTTCCTTTGTGAGAATTGGCCTGACAGAACTTGGTTTCGCAACCCACCCGTGTCAAGCATAATGCATCCGGGAGGCTCAGAAGGAAGCGGAGGGGCCACAGAAGCCGTACTGTTTGAATGGAAGCTCCTGGCCTTTACTCGTTTTGAATTCGCACAGAAGCTGTAGAGTTAGAGGTTGCTTGGCTGCGATGAGCAAGGCACGGATGATGGCTTTGATTGTAGCTCATTACATTCCCATTTGAAAGCCATGGTTCACTAGGGCCCCTGAGTTTTCAGGAACTGCTTGCCTTCTGCATCGTACGGTATGAGCTCCGATTAGGGCAAGCGCTAGCAGGTAAACACGGAGCTTCATATCAGTGATATGGTCAAGATCATCGCTGTGGCAAGCAAAAACAACTCTGTGTTCGGCCAATGTACCTTTTATAACTGCGTGCTGGCTGCGAAGCGGGACGCGCGAACACCACGTAGGATGCGACGGTGTCATGCGACAGGGGCACTTCTTGAGGGCAATGTTTGGGCTACTAACACTAGCCATGGCGGCTGCTCTGGCAAAGGCAACGGATCATATTGCAGGCAGTCTTTGGCACTGTGTCTGGCAAGGCTAAGTACCGTTGCTGGGTCTAGCGTCAAAGGAACCGCGGCGGACGAGGCAGAAGCCTTCGCTTCAACCGGGGGGCTAGCTTCATGCTGCTGCCGAATGTCGGCTTCCAGTCACCGAATGAGCTCTTCTTTGAAACCGGCAGTGTCCAGCTGTCGCCGTGCCAATTCTTTCCGTATGAGGTCGATGAATAGGCGTGACATCCTCACTGAGACGAGCCGCTCCCACACAATTCCCGGCATGATATTCCGCCGAGCCGGATACACGCAGGCGGTCACACACAAAACACAATCTTGCTGGAGTATCCGCCAGCAAGCAAGCGCAGACCCGCACAAGGAGGCGAGCGAGTGAACGGCGCAAAACGCTTGGGCGAGGAAGACAAAATGACGCACTGGCTGTCGAACTGGTCCAACGGCGAAGGCCGGCTTAGTTACCGCGTTGGCGTACTTGCGTGTCTGCGTGGTTGCACAGAGGCTCGGGCATCGACTGCGCAAGATGTGAGGGCTGGGCGTGAAGGCTGGAGCATTTAGGAGACATGGCGAGGGGAATCGGACTGCAATGTTTTGTGTATGGAGGATGGTTTTGTGAACCACGTGAACTAACGAGCGCGTCCCAGAGCTCGCTAGGGCTGAAGCTGCGTCGGCGTAATGGCACTAAAGGTGGCGCTAGTGATTAGCTAGTGATTATGGCATAGGCTGGCGTTCACAATGCACACATCATGCAGCATCTTCCGGAGCTAGAAAAATGAACAGCTATGCACCCAACCGGGAACATTTGGGATTGCGAAAGTTATTTTCTACCAAAAAGGCTCGCTAGCGTTCAGCGAAGCAGACGACCCTATTCCACCTTTCTGGAAAATAACTCGTTGCTTCCTTGCTTCACACGGCGCCGAAGATAGTCAGAGTGCCTGATAACGCATGGGAAAAGTACCGAAGACTTCAAGAAGCATTTTTACAGGCACAAGTCCAACTGATCCAATCCAAAATTGTAGAACTGAACCGCAGCAAACTTCAAAAAGCGGGCGCTGAGCGGTCACTCAAAAAGAAAGATAACAAGGCGTTGAAAATTGCAAGTAAATGAGTAATTTATTGCATTTAAAAAAAAACTTGGCTTACAAAACGTTTTTTTGCTTTTTATTATGGAAAATATTTTACTCTTTAGTTTATGCGTTTTTGGTATTCAGCACCACCAGGGGTTCCTCTGTCGCTTTATTTCAAACTTCAAACACAACAACCGTTGGTCGCGTTTGCCGTTCCAATGAGTTCCTCTTGTGTTTGTAAGGTTGTTTGCGCAAAAAAATGCTTTTGAGAGAGTAAATAGGTAAATTGTGTTTTAAAGGGACACTGAAGTGAATTTGTCAAGCTCCCGTTTTTGCTTGCACTGTGTAGACTGGCTCAAATAAACACACTTTTCATCGTTTATCCGGTTGACAAATCGGTAATTATTTTACAAAGCGCGAAAGAAGAAACACTACCATGCGCGGTTTGCGGCGGCCGCACAAACTAAGCTGTGACGTTGGGAGGAGGGGGCGCCGTGATTGGACGATGCCCAAGGTTAGCAATCAAACAAGTTTCGGTTTCGGCCTGTAAAACAACATGTTTGACATCCGATGGCGTCGTTGGATGGGCATTCTCAATATCCCAGTTATGGTAGTACCGCGCTTCTGCCATGTTGTCGGCTGTAAAATGCATAAGATAAGCCTCCCAGGACGGCTTGGAATCGTAGCATTCACTA
Source organism: Haemaphysalis longicornis (assembly GCF_048455015.1). NCBI lineage: Eukaryota > Metazoa > Arthropoda > Arachnida > Ixodida > Ixodidae > Haemaphysalis > Haemaphysalis longicornis. Next base: position 172,223,746 of record NW_027526422.1, read on the forward strand.
TCTGAGGCCTACGCAGTGCATGAACGCCCTCCGCGTCCCCGCAGACGCTCAAATGCATGCGCTTTTCCCCCATATTTGGAGCTTGCCTCGCTCATGCGTGTATCGTAAAAAGCGTGTTCGCACCAGGCCAAGGGTCTGTTGATTCTGGCCTGTGCCCACTGCCCGCAAGCAGTCGGTGCTTATGGCAACAGCACGCCAACGAGAACTCGCTAGCGCGGCAGTGCCAGTCTGCGCGAGTTCTGTGGACTAGTTCGTGGAGCAATGAACGTTGCGGCCCAAAAAAAGGTGAACTCAGTATAGAAAACATCGGCGAAAAACCAAAAAGTTGACTCATAAAAAGAAAGCATGTACCCGCGGCCATTCGAACTTGTGACTGGCAAAACACTGCGATGACATACCTAGCACCCCATACGACTAGGCCACAGGGGGCCGCTTGGGGCGATGGAAAAGATAAGGTGTATAATGTATAACCAGTTTACACTTTTATTTAGTTTTAGTATTTCAAGCAGCTTAGGTGACTATTTGTTGTTGGTGCAGTAAGCGTCCCCCGAGTTTCAACAATAGCTCACGTCTAGAAATTGCATTTCGTAGACGGGAAAGCGTTCGCAGATGCGTAGCCGTGCTGCTGACCGCTCTGCTTGTTCGCCCAGCGCAAAAAAGTGCTTCCCGCACCCTAGTTTTACGCTGTACGGTAAAAATATCAGTTATTTTATTTCCTTAGTACCTATATTGACTTCGCTCACTCTTCTCACCCTTCAAGAGGCCTTATATTTTCCTACTGGCGTACCAGTCAGCGAAGCGTCGCATGTGCGTTTGTGCAGCGCTTGTGTGAAGCGACCTTGACTTGGAGCTAGATACAGTGTACAAACTGACGAAGTTAAGAAAGGCGCATTCTTCCATTACCAAACGTGTTGTGGCTTCGTTTCAACTGAGTGAACGAATTACGACGACCCGTCGGCGGCCGGCGGACTAAACGGTGGGCCGACTGACTCGGTCGCGGAAGGTCGGCGAGCCGTGCAGTAGCGCAGCCAATTGTCAGCTCCTCTCCTGCTGACGTCACACGAAAACGCCACAGAAAATTGGCGAGCGTAAGGAGAGGAGGACAGCATTTTCGAATTAATTTTTCTACTAAATAAATTCGCGTAAACGCGCACAGAGTGGTCGAAACAGGGCCCATGGACTCCGGACTACAGTTTGCGCTCGTAATCCCGCATTGTTTACAAATCACTTCAGTGTCCCTTTAAATGCAGCTCCAAAATACCTTGCTCAAGCCTTTGTATGCGTGAAAACTGCCAGGGTTCCCCAAGCGTCCAGAAACGACTCGGCACGAACAAAGGTGAGTAGCTGCTAGCGTGATAAGTAGTTTCTTGCGGTCGTCGTTAATGAGCTATCACTGCACAGTACCGTAGTTTAGCGAATTCTGTGCGCAGCACACGCCGGTGCCCAGCGCCACAATTTGTGAAGAAGTATACGCTTGGGCTTGCAAACTTTTGACATTACCTTTCTCGTTAAAGAAAACTGTTGAAACGGTACAAGCAGTACAACGAATGCACAGGCTATCAGCCGATCTCGCGCTCAGTCTTTATGGACTAGTGATGCACAAAATTTTGAGACATAAATTTTGCTGATGTCGCAGCACAACGATGGAGTACAACGTCAATCACTATTAAGGCAAAATGAGGGGGAGCAACTGTACTTTTGTTTTATAGTTAGCGCCTTTCATGCTGCAACCCCGTTTTTCTTGGTTTTCGCTCACATTATCAGATTATATATGGCGCACTGGCCGAGAAGAAATAATAGTAAAAGAAAGCGTCTGAGTCAGAACACGTTGACCAGAAAGAGTATCTTCCAGGCTCCACTCATTGTCTGTTGTGACTGCTACAAGAAGACACTAACAGAAAAAAAGCAAGAAGTTTGTAGTAAGTCCGCATGTAGGCAATGTTTCTCGCAGATTCCGGAAAATACCCAGTAGATAACGCACGTGACTACAGAGACTGAATCAGAAATCGTTTGTAAGGTCCCTTTGATGTGATAAAATCCTACATAGGCAAATGCGTTTAAGAGCACAGTTTAGCGTATGGACATTACAAATACTAGACAGTTGTTGCGCATTATGGTGCGTACGCAAACTAAAACTCAACAATACAGTAATCCTACTCACATAACTCCACAGAAAACAATGGAAATGATGGAGGAATTGTTGTTTTTCCGAACACAAATTGTTGGGGTTAACTTAATACACCATCTGAAGTCGACAGAGTGACGGAATCCAGTCTGGCCGGGAGAATGCATTTCAAACACACGAGACGCCGACCAGTCAAAAAATCATTCTTGACGTTTCGGCTTCCAGCACGGAAGCCTTGTTCACAATGAAAACATCACCAGAAATGGATCGTTTAAATGGTGTTGAGTAATCGATGTAAGGAGCGCGCGTAGATTGTATTTAGATTTCCGTCGTTACGATTAACCGTGTTAGATGTGGTCTGAATGATTAGTGATTCCAGATGCAGGCGTGAAGTTGCCGATTTTTCTGTGGCGACGATTCTTGCACCGTCCCAGTCAATCTTGTGGTCATTCGGGACGGCATGCTCTGCTAAAGCGTTGTTGCGAACGCTCTTATTTACGTCACGAGCGTGTTGCTGTAATCGTTTCTTGTAGTTTGCTGATTCCCCGATGTAAACACCGTCGCAGTCTGCGCACAGGATTTCATACACAACTCCGGGGAAGCATTCCTTGGGCAAGCTGTGCTTCACTTTTACCAGCTGGTGACGCATCTTTCTTGCCGGAACGTGTGCCACCTGTACGTAATACTCCCGTAAGACACGTGCGAGACATTCGCTTGTTCCAGGAATATACGGCACAGAAGCTCGTTTCTTGAGGGGAGGAGGTGCGTCCTGTTGTCCCCTGCGTGACAGCTGACGTTCCGTTGCATCGATAGTGTCTACGGTATCCGCAGCTTGCGAGGTCATCCCGTACCTTTTTCTTGTCCACAGCCACTTCCTCGGGCCTTGAGCACAGACGTTCGGCCTGCTGCAGTGCTAACAACGGCTTGCTTGTGGACCACAAGATTGACTGGGACGGTGCAAGAATCGTCGCAACAAAAAAATCGGCAACTTCACGCCTCCATCTGTAATCACTAATCATTCAGACCACATCTAACACGGCTAATCGTAACGACGGAAATCTAAATCCAATCTACGCGCACTCCTTACATCGATTACTCAACCCCATTTAAACGATCCATTTCTGGTGATGTTTTCATTGTGAACAAGGCTTCCGTGCTGGAAGCCGAAACGTCAAGAACGATTTTTTGACTAGTCGGCGTCTCATGTGTTTGAAATACACCATCTGTTTCCAAAAACCCGTATGAAATGCATGTCGTGCGATTTTGTAATCTGGACCAAAAATAAAGCTGGAAAGGGGCCAATTCAAGACAATTTGCATTGCCACTGACCGTTACCATATCTCCATGCTGCATTTATTGTTGATGTGATCAGTTGTCTTGAGATATTTATGATGGGCATATTTAGTGAATTTCTGTCTGAGCTAAAAGTGAAGCTTATAGACTGCACATGTGCCTTACTGCTTGTTCCATTTTAGTTGTCTCCTGTCACATAAAACAGTATGACAAAAGGAGAATGGCATATTAGCTAGCTGCAAGCGTGTGTTTATAAAGAAAGTTTGCAATGCTATTGCTAGTGTCTGACATATTTTAGTTTTCTTCTGCTAACTCACATTTGAGTCATGAATAGTACCAGAAGAGTTTTATACATTCTAAGCCTTTCACTGTAGAAGGTTTGAGATTCTTGAATAAGATAAGCTCATTCACAGGCAAAGGCCGGTAAATGAGCTTTTGACTTCTTTTTTGTCCTTCTGCAGTAGGATATTTTTATGTTTTCAGTAGTAAAATCCCTCCGCATCCTTGTTTACCTCGAGATAACAAGTTTTGCTTACCTTAAGTTTCAAACTGCTTTAGTGCTCAGTGCATTAGTTGTGTACACTTTATTATCGCATTTTTTCCGGCATCTGGTCGGTGCGTTCAGGGCGCCTTTTCAAGCCCTGGATGTCAACAAAGCTGCCAAAGAAGTGTCGCTGATCAACCTGTCCATGTGCGAGTGGGCCAAGCCACGCTTGCACAGAGTCAATTAGGACGTTTCTCATTTACAGAAGGTAACCACTTTTTGTGTATAGCTGATGTTGCAAATGGAATTTTCCTTGCAGACCCATGATGTGTTTACAGTGCAATTAACCGGTTATGCTGGGTGCATCAGGTTTTGGGAGGATGTGGTATGCGATTTGTGTACACTAAATGAGAGAGAAGCTGTGCAATTTGTGCTCGCTGCCCTTCGTGTTACCGCTTTGCATAGAGCTGCCCTTGTGTCTTGTTTTCTTGTCTTCAGGTTTCACCTAGGAATATTTATAAATACGTTTATTGGGTTGTCCTAGGTTGTTATATGTACTCGAGAGTGGCTTAAAGTGGCTTAAAAATTATGTTGGGGCAGGAGATGACGAAGGCTTCAATTTCAGCGTCGCACCTGGGAGATCAAGTGGTTGCTGTTTAGCCAGCTGCAGGGCAATTCGACAGGCTTGCAAACCTCAGAGCTTTGTCACTTGTGGCTTAGCAATGTTTACCACACCGTTATATCATATTTCCTAAGGTAATTGCGTGTTTTCCCCTTCTGAACTGCTATTTGTACCTATTGGTCCAGTAATCATAAAATGGCCCAGGTGGTGGCCCCTGTGGATGGGAGGACCCTGGTTGGTCCCCTGTTCTGGTGGCCGAGGTGCAACTGGAAATCCTGGGCAAGCACAGCAAACAACGGACGCCCCACTGTGGCCAGCTCAGCTGGCCTGGGCCATCGTCCGAGACGACCTGGAGGGCCACACCCTGGCCTATTCGGGTGGCTCTGTGCAGCAGCAACAGGGCTCGGCTTCAGCAGGCGCTGTGCTAGGGGAGGTCACCCGGCAGGCGCTGCTGTAGTGCGCTGTATCCTCAGCCACAGCCGAGGTGGTGGGTGTCAGGCTGGGCCTGACCCAAGCGCTGTGCCCTGCTATGCTACTCCAGGGTGGCCTTGCTGCACATCCGGAGGGCGCCTTTACGCTCACTCCCGGTGCGGGGAGTGCTATATCGGGGCGCCTGGCTGCGGCCGCATTGGGAGCCCAGACACAGAGAGCTCAAGGGCAACGAACCAGTGATGTGATATCTGCGCCTAACCGTGCCGAAAGGTAAATCCTGCTACATCCTTCTTCATTTCAAGCAATCTGCACCAATCTTGTGCCGAAGCTTCGTTTCGCCGGGCTTCAAAGATGTGTTGCGCTCTGGTGGGAGGAATCCTTTACGCCACAGGCGTTGAAGGAATCTTTTACATAAAATGAAGTGGAAGTTTTTACATAAAATGAGCTGAGTGCCTTCTGCGCGACTGCCGTTCAACGACGTCATTTTGCAGAGCCTGCGCTTCTTAAGCCCACAGCTGAGGATAGAAAAGTCCTCTAGAGCTCGTTTTAGGGTGCTGCAAGTGATCTAACCCTGCGATGAATTGACTTTGATGGATGAATACACGCTCGTCCAGCTTGAACATGTTGATCAGATCCGTCTACACGAATTAACGAGTATTGGCAGCAGAGTTTTGAGCAGAAGGAGGCTGACAACAAAACCAAATTCCCTGTCTTGGCTAGGCTAGTGAAGGCATTGCTGTGCATTCCACATAGAAACGCGGTTAGCGAAATGGGCTTCAATAAGAACTTCCGGCACCTTAATGAAAGGGCTCAGTGTGCGATACAAACTGTTAATGGCATCAGGCACATTGTTTCATTTTCCAAGCGCTTTGAAGGAGATGCAAGTCGCTTCAATGTGACACCAGAGGTTTTGAGAGCAGTACAAACATCTAGCAAAGGCTAATAAGATAGCATTGCAGCTGAAAATCTCAGGCAGCTAAGCAGCAGTGTCTTGACCCAGCCAAGGCTGGTCCTGTTACAATGGCCGAGACAGGCTCCAGCAAGAAGTGGAGACCACAAAAATAGCATGGTGGTGAATGCGGAGCATCTAATTAGCCTCGGCATAAAGTCCAAGAGCTTCAGGTATGTCGAAAGTGGGCAGTCTCTTCTAGCTGAGGGTAAAGCTAGAATAGTGGCAGCACTGGACAAAATGGCACAAAAAACAACTTTGGACCTGTCACAATAGTTCTAATTTCATGCATATTTAACTAGAGAAACGTGGGTTTAGCACAAGTGTTTGTTTTGTTTCGTTACATTATGTGCTTACTTAAACAAGTTCAAAGGTGTTTCAGGGGATCGAGTCATATTGTGTTTTATTGCCATGTAGTCGTTTTAGCTTCAGGATGTTGTTTTCATGTACATCAAACTGTCCACATTAAGTGACTGTGTTTCGTTCATTCTGGTTTTATGAAAAGTTCTGTAGCCTACCGAATTGAATGCTACCCCGATAGTCGTTTTTAAATGAAAGTCAAGTTCCTTCATGATCTGTTGGCTCGTGTGGTGAATGTACACATCGCACGAACTCTTTTGGTGCTTGTCCTGAGGCATTTCATAATCGCTGTTAACAGACATCCGTGCGGCAGAAACTCTTCTGCACATAGTCATTTTATTTGTTTAAACATTTCTGTGTGCCCAGGATGATGCTTTTGGGGCTCCTCTTAGTTGTTTTCCTCTCCTTCCAGCAGTATTTCTCAAATCTTAATGCTTGTTCTGGCTGCTCGAAAACCTACTTTTGGCTGCTCTGAAATTTCTCTACCCAATCACATTACTGCGAGAGGGAAGATGAGCTGCTCTCTCAACCAATGCAGCCAAGGCGGCAGAGGATGATGCCTACTTGCTTATCCAGCGGCACGCGAGCACCCAGCACCCGGACCCGAGGCTGTGGAGAGGCCGCCGTAGCTGTGTGGGCTGCATGGCTGTCCCGGCAGCAGCCCTCGGCCGTCCTGTGCCCCATGTAGGTGCCCGAGCAGAAAAACACCACCTGGAGGTGGCTGACAGCCCTGCCTGCTGGCCATGGAGAGTGGCCAGATTTAACAACAGGGAGGTGAGCTGCTGGCCGCACGGCGGAATCTTCGGCTGCTGAACCAGCTGCTGTTGCTGCCGGGCTGTGCCAGGGAGCGGGACAGAGTCCACAAGGCCCTGGGCTCCTACCTGGACGCCTCACGAGTCATCCCCACGCTTCGCCTCCCAGCCCGGTGATTTGGAACAACATTGAGGAACTGAGGGTTTGTTTATTTGTTTGTTATCTTCTCTTGTGCATTTGTGTGTGTGTGTCTTTTTTTTAATACCCCTTTGTAAGGGACACTGAAGTGATTTGAAAATATTGCAGGAATACTAGTGCGAATTGTAATCTGGAGTCTCTAGGCCATATTTCCACCACTCCCAGCATTTACGTAATTTTATTCGGTAGAAAAAATCAATTAAAAAATGCTGCCTTCCTCTGCATCGTTCTTGCTGATTTCCTGTGCCATTTTGTGTGACATCAAAACAAGATGGTTTGGCTGCACTACTGGGCGGCTCGCCGACCCTCCGACACAGTCAGTCGGTCCAGCGTATAGTCTTCTGGCTGCGAGCGGGTCGTCTTAATTTGTTTGCTCAGTTGAAACTAAGCCATGACCCATTTGTGCCTGGAAATATCTGCCTTTAGTTTGTTAGTTTGTAGACTGTATTCAGCTTTAAATCGCTCCACACATGCGACGCTCCGCTGAATGGTACGCTAGTAGAAAAATTCAAAGGCCAATTGAAGACGGGAGAAGCCTAATCAAAGTTATTAAGGTACAAAAAAGAAAACTGCGCATAAAACGAGGACACAAGAGAAGACGAATAGACACGTAGGGTGCAGAGTAGCAAGTGATTTTTATGTGAGTGAAAAACACATCATGAATGAAACTGCGATAACCTAGTGCACAGAACAAAGATAAACAACCAAAACCAAAGCCAAAAGACTGAGCGCAACACGGGGGGCAAGGAACCCTACTCTAGGCATGTGCAATCGCTTCGCCCATAAACAAACAAGGCGAGGGCCGGGGTAGTCCAAGGGCACTAAAAATCACCCCCAAGAGTGCAGTCACAAAACGCAATCTCGGTGCTTAGTAGAGACACCAACGGTGAACTGACGCAATCATTGCCTTTTTTTTTCAGAATCGTGTACTCTTCAAAAATCTCCATCCTGCGCGCACCCCTGTAACGCTTTGTCACTTCGCATGCTTGGAGGCCTTTGCAGTCTTTAGAGTGGGTGGCCAGGTTGCTGCCAGTAAAACTGCGGCTGCCGTCGGCGTGTACCCTCAGTCGATCATTATGCATCGGCCCGTTTGGCCAATGTACGATCACCCACAGGACAAGGGGGTTTCGTAGACGACGCATGTTTGACAGTTACCAAAGCCCTTCTCGAGTCTTTTCCGGCACCCCGCATGTCTATTTTCTTCGGAGTTAACACGCTTACACAACTTGTGTAGCTTGTTAGGTGCCAGAAAAACAACACGAACCCCCGCCTTTTCCCTAGCTTTCTTGATCCTGTGCCCAACATTGTGGACGTAAGGTTCGTGCCTCCGCATGAAAGATTCAGCCCAACCGGCGGTTGTGACCCAGCGACGGTGCCAGCGGTCCAACTAGCTGAGCCAATTCAAGGAGGGTGTGGTTGTTCCTATGTTCCTAAGGACGGCGTATGTATAGGGCGTATGTCTTTCCCCAATATTCAGTGACCTCCTACTCGCACGTTTCGACAGAAAACTTCGTCAGTTGCTTCCGTTGCTCTGCACTAACGTCACTAAGATTTTCCGCTTCGTTGACGACTTCCTAGTGCTGTATCAGCTCAATTCAGAGGGCACTATACATCAAGTTGATGAAGTGTTTTGAACTTCTGATTCCACCCTCAATGTCTTTTCGCAAACAATGGAAGCACCGGTCGGGGGAAGATTGTTATGCAATTCGCAAGCTCAAATCCCACTACCACTTTTTATTTTTATAAGTGGTTTATTTGTTTTTGGGCGGCCGTAGCAGAGGGTTCCAGAATAATTTTAACCACCTGGGGATCTTTCATGTGCGCTTAAATCTCAAACATGGGCGTTTTTGCTTTTTATCTCCATCAAAAAATCGGCCGCCGCGGCTGGTAATTTAACCCGCATCCTTGTGCTCAGCAGCACAAAGCCTTATCCACTGTGTCACCGCGGCAGGTAGAAGTGGTGTGCATGTGTTGGGAAGGGCAGGTAGCCGGGTACGACACCTGAATGTTCCTTCTCGCCTACGCTCCATCACAGAGGGGCGATGGGGAGGAATATCCAGACGCGGACACGGAAAAAAGTGAAAGAAGACTATGCACACGCAGTATCGTGTATCATGCGTGCATCACTGCGCTCCCATGCGCCATGCCGCCATCCAAAACGTGCTTGTTTGGTGGGCGCACTGATCGGTTGTCTGGGGCGAGACAGGGAGTGCAAAATATATAGGTAAATTTTGTTTCTGTAAACCTGGAAAAACTTAAGGGTGTGCAAATTATGCGAGTAAATGCAGTATTTTACAGAACCAAAACAAACTGGTTTGAATTCTAATCTTGGACATCGTCCAATTACGTAGTAACTTGTATGAATGTCACTGCTTTAGTTGCTGTGGCTGCCTCAGACCGCGCATGGCAGTTTTTCCCCTTTCAGGCCTCATAAAATAAATACCGCCTTATCGACAGGATAAACGATGAAAGGTGTGTTTATTTGAGCCATTATACGCAGTTCAAACAAAAAACACAGGAGCTTGACAAATTCACTTCGGTGTCCTTTTAATACCCCACAACCCACCGCTGTGGCTCAGGGGCTAAAGCGTTTAGCTGAGCCTGAGGTTGCAGGTTCGTTTCTCAATTGTGGTGACCGCTTTTCTGATGGAGGTCGAAAGCAAAAACGCCCTTGTGCTCGAGATCCCGTGCAGGTGGTCAAAATGTTAATCTGGGGCCCTCCACTATGGCTCACCTCATCGCCTGTGTAGCGTCGGTGCGTAAAACATAATCAGTACCCCCTTGTGCCTTTGTCTCTCCTCTCTATCTGCCTGTCATGCCCTCCCCCACTCCCCACACGAGTGGACATACTGGTGTCCATGCCTAAGTGTGATAATTTACAGCTGCTGGTGCACATTCTTTTCTGCCTTCCTGGAAATCATTCATTTTGGTAAAGGATAAAAATCACTGCAGCCATAATTCTTATACTTGCTTTCTGGCACCTATACCCATGGATAATACAGTCGAACCCCACTACAACGAACCCCGCTTCAACGAAATTTCCATTTCGACGAAAAATTTCCAATGCCCCATCAGTTAGCCAGAGAAGTCAGTGCAACACAGTCCTCGTTCCAACGAACCATTTGTCTCGCTTGCTTTCGCATCAACGAAATTTAATAAGTAGCTGTCTGTCTGATACCTTTCACTGCTGGTACACATTGTAAGTGACACAGTGCCTTGTGTTCTACCCAGGCATCTTGCTGGCACGGGGCAACACGGCTGGAGGCAAGAAGCAAGGAGTCAGATTCATGGGAACAAGCCAGATTGCTGATGACTGCCACATGAAGCTATCATCCCTGCTTATAAGTATAAAGCGGGTTGACGGTTACCTTTTTTTGTGAGCGCTTTCTCCTGTAATTCCTTCTTTCACGCATATACCTAATGTTGCACTACAAATAAAGCGTGTTTTTCAAAAGTTCACAGGTTGATTTTATCATTTTGTTGTACACAGGACACAAAACATGGGATATGAAGCAACTCTATTCTTGCGAGTTTATGTGAATACCCCTACTTTATGTTGTGCTAACATCACCTTCAGTTGTGCTGCCCGCTTGATGCTTTCTCTGTTCACATTGGCCGGTTGTGGATGTTGCTGCCAGCTGTCAACAATTAACATGCCCAGTGGTTGCTTCCAGAACACTCAACAATGACCAGTCCTTCTCCGATTAAGTATCTTTTAAACTGCGTGCCAGTTTAAGCAAAGACATTTATTCGAAGAAGAGCGAGCAATCGAGTCAGTGTTCCAAAAGCAGCTGCTGGGTGCGTCAATTGTGGAGACAGCTCGTAGCGATATTTCAGGCTAGCCTGTGTGTACAGAGAAAGAATTTAGCGGGTGCCACGAAGGAACCCCTGAGTAAACGTAGATAGCGTGGTTCCTAAAACCTATTGAAAAGGTCTTAAAACTCCATAAAAAGAAGTTATATAGACGTCTACAAGAAGCTGCTGAGACGTCCTACAAGAAGTCCTGTAGATGTCTTGCAAGCACCCAGACAGACTGCTATAAGCGTCGCGTTAGCACAGCTACAAGACTTGTTCAGGACGGCTTTTATAAATAACTTCTTGGCCGAGATGTCTCTAAGCAGTTCGAATCATCTTGTGTAGACGTCTTTTAGATTTACAATAGCCCTTTTTGCGTTTCATGGGCATGGTGCCATCATACCGATTTTTTTCTGTGAAAGTATTTTCAATAGGCAGCGTGGCACATTGCTCGCCATCCATTTTATCGAAGCACCTTTATCAAGAGAAATATTTACAAATAAAATGAACGCAGCTCTTAGAAGGCCTTATTCTTTTTAACAAATCATGTAGCAACATTTTCTGGACGCCACTGTCAACCCAGCACCTGCACTAAACAGCTCTCCTGTTTTGTTTCAAGTTAAATAAGAACAACAGGACTCATTTAAACAAAGTTTATTCAGAAATTACTGCTGGAGAGAATAAAATTGCCTCCCGTGTGCCAATGACATTGTCATGTGTCGAACGTCAAGAACTCTGGAGAAACAGAAGGGTACAATCGTAACTTGGCCAGCACCAACGAAATGGTCATTCGAAAACCCCGTTCAGCGATTTCCTGTCTTCACGCAGCCTGGGGCGTTCTCCAAACGGCTATGGCATTTTCACTTCCCAAGGGCAGTTTTGAGAAGTCCGTCTAGTTTCAAAAACTTGTTCACCACATCCGTCAGCCGTGGTAGAAGCTGGGTGAGCACATTTTCTCTCGGTTCTTCAGGAGAGTCCATCGAGGCCATTATTGCCGTCACTGTCATTGACAGAAGCAGAAGAAAAGCCGCCTCCTTGCCGAAATGCATGCCGATAATTCTACACGTTGTTCCTAAAATGGCAGACGTAAGCGCAGCTTTAGAGCAACGCCCGAAGTACGTCAGTCATATACGACTTTATTACGAACTAGCATTTATTTGCTTCGCTGTAGGGCCTTATTAGGGCCAGTCGTATTCCATATTTCCCCCTTATTCGTTTCATTTTCTAGAGCTATTGTGGATAGTTTTAATTAAACGACTGTTATTTATTACACCTAATGAGGTTCACGCTTTCCTCGATTTATAATCGGTATGGTGACTGTACTTTTTGTTCTCAATTCTGTGCCCTTCTTTTTTGACCGCAACATTCTGTGGCCTGTGGGTAGCAGACTTGTACGGACACTGTGGCATCAGCACAACAGCACAACGTTAGCATCAGCACAACGTTAGCATCAGCACAACACTTCTGCTATTTTAGTGCAATGAAATATCTCAGCGATCGCTCTTTTCAGTTCACACGCAACATGAAAGCTTTTTTACACATAGAATTATTTCCTAACACTGACTGTGCAAAGCATCTACCACTCTTGCCCTTTACATAATTATTCGTCGAATGTTACTGCGAGACAAGTGATTGGTGAGTTTTGCCTTATTGCTTAGTCCTTGAGCGCCATGTTAAGACAACCTCAGAGACCACCAAAGAACACTTTACTAATTTGTAGTAAAAGTAGTCGGCTGCTCTGTAATGCTTGGTATGACGGAGTACATTAGTATGTATCAACAGTCCCTTTGAACATGTATACTTAAAAATTGTAATGAGACATGTTTCGCGTATTCCTGTCGTTATTATATTTGTGCAGAACTATCACGCTCCGGGTTCGCTTGCTTAGATCGGTCGTGTGCCCCACTACAACAGCTAGAGCAACCGACTGCCAACAACGGTTCTAGATACCTCCGAGGCAATGTACAGCTTTTACTTATGATTTACTTTCTCTTATTTAAAATACGAATGGTGATAGCTTAGTAGTTTACACACATGTGAGTTCCCCACGAGGCCAAAATTTTCTTGCTTGAGTAGCTGTACACAATTCCTTGGAAGTTTTCTTTTGTCTAAAACAGCCATAGTGGCTGCAATGTGGAACTCACGTAGACGGGTGGCTGCCCCTTACCGAGCACAAACGAAGCTTTACGGCGAGAACAACAAGGATCCTTTGGCAACCAGGGCTATTATTATAACAAACACCAAAGGCCGAGCCCATTACCAAACAGAAACGCTTTGAAGCACGTTTGATTGGGCGGAACAACTCCACATTGGCTCATTCTTTGTCCGCCGTGCAAGAAACACAGTAACAATGATTGCAGGGTCGTTAGCACGCTCTGAATCAGCCAAAATTGTCCTTTGACAGATACTACTATAATTGCGTGGCGTTTCAAAGAATAAAATATTACAGAAACTATAGAAGCATTCTAGCAAATTACTTGACTTACTTTCTTCTGAATACGTATGGCTCTAGTCACCGCAGTTGACTCAAGAGTATGCAGGATGCGACAGAAAGGTGTATTGCTTGTTTTCTCTGAACTATGTTTTAAGCGGGCAAGAACACATTCAACAGGCTAGGGCATTTTTTCCTGAAGGAAGAAAGGCTCCCAATTTATACTTTTCTGGCGAATATATCCCTACATAGACTCAAAACGAGACTGCCTGTTGTTGAGCAAAGACTAGCTTAAGCGAGATTCCCAACACCGATAGCATGTTTACATGGTTCCGGTCGCTTTCACAGATGCACTTCCCGTCTGGCAGCCCAACCGATTAAAATCTACCGACATTTTGTTTTCAACCGCTGCTTCCGCTCTATTTTTTCTTTCCTGGAACGTACGACATAGCCAACCAATTTCATCGGCGTACAAATAAATCGTACCTTGGCCTAAAACACATATGCGTGAAAGTCGGAAACAAATCCAAAATACGTCATCCGAAAAGTTTTGCCAGGCTCTTTGCTAACCAGTAACAAACGACCCGGAAGGACTATGCATTCGCTGGAAAACAGATGCTTTTTCCCTTTTTCAACGCTTCACATTGACAACGAGTGTGGTTGCGTTATTTAAGCTGTGTGCCCGGAAGAAATACCACACTGCGCAATCGCGAATCTGCTGTGAAGAAATCCGGAAGCAAAAAGGCATTTCTTCACAACGTTTAGTTTTTTGGTGTTAGAGGCCTAATATAAGTCAATATTTCTGCATTATATGAATTTATTAAAGCGTAGGGTGGTTTCAGACGTTTTCACACTAGGGCCAAAACAAGAAATGATTAAGAGATTCTTATCCATGCAACACGCGTCATCACGAAGACACCTTAAAATAGCGAGAAACCGCGAGGTGCGTCTACTTTTTCGTACAGTGAAGTAAACGTCTACGGCGAGTAGCGGAAAATTCATTTCTAAATGTTTCAAAGTCGGCAACCTTAGAATATTGTACGTATTTATAGACACCGAGACGGTTTCGGGAAGACGTCGTCCGCGGCACATGTGTTCTTCAGACTACCGTTAGGCTTACTGTGGCACGTTTTCCAGCGCAATAAAGGCGGGAAATCAGATAACAATACGTACGGCACAAATGCCAGTTATCCCAGTAGCACTTTGCCCAACATTCCGCACTAATTTCGCTGGGGGTTTGACTTTGCTTGCTACATGCTGTTCCGCACGAGACGTTTGGTGAGTCTGAAGTACCAGCTCTACGTCATTCATCTTAAATATTTTCCTTGAGCAAGCCCTAATCTTATACGAGCATCAGTGCCATTGACTCGCTTTTGCTGGTGTTGAGGGTAAAAAACTCGTGTGACTCTTCCAACATCACTTGGATCAGGTACAATATGGGTATCCCAGCTTCCATGCACCGAGATTTTAAAAAAAGAACAATTCAACCTAGTGCATATGTTTCCGGTACCGTGGAGTAGTGAACGGTAATTTTTTTGTTGACACCTAAATAATTACTTAATTATTATCTAACCTTAGAGGTACTGTACAAATCATCAAATTGCATATGAGGCTCTCGTAGGCACCCACGAGATGCATAAAACTTCGGTATTTTCAGCGACGAACTACTAGCGCACTCATTTATTCTGACTGATAAAGAAACCCTGCGAAATATGAAAAATGCCACGTGACGGCGCTCCCGAACGCCTCGTAAAGCAATTCCCTCAAACAGACTTATTCTGAGTTAGAGCCAGAATGAAATAAAGAAAAAAATAGAAGAAATTGTGGCCGAGCTTTGTCTTAGCTGCCACACGCGCCTCGCGTAAGATGCTGTTGCTGCTGCTTTCATGCACGCCATTATCAAGGTGATACGCTGTCTTTTTGGGCGGGTGACAGGCGAAGTAGTTGCTTGATATCAGCCACTTTTGGGGGCGCAGAGTTACGAGGCGGGCGGGAGCGCCATCACGTAGTAGTTTTCATATTTTGCGGGATTTCCTTGTAAGCCAGAATAAATGAGTACGCAATTAGTTAGTCTCTGAAAATATCGCAGTGAGATTTCTCTTGTGGATACCTACGAATGCCTCATCTACACTTTAATGATTAGAAGAATACTTCTCGAGTCGTATAATTACTATTAATTAAGTCTCCCTAACCGGATATTACTGTCCGCTTCTCCACAGTACTGCAAACATTATGAACTAGGTTTTCTTCGAGTAACGCCACTGGTCTTATTTAAAATCTAGGTGCATCATAGCTGCGACACCTTGTATATATTTTCTAAAGCAGCAAAAGCGTGCACGTGTGACAGCACTGCTTTTGCCAGCTAGTTAAATGAACAGAGTGGGTAAGTAATGACGATTTTGCTTCCTCGCTTAAATGACAACCATTAGTGTGAAAAACTGGACACCAGAAACTGGAGTTTCAAATACAGAAAGACAGAACTGAAGGTGGCGAAGGATTGCCACCTTAACATTTGACTGTGTCCCTCATTGTGCTCATTCACTGAAAATTGACGCAACTGTTATCACATGGATAAAAGAATTTAGTTCTAACAGGATGCAGTTTACATCAGTTAACAATATCAACCCGTCTCTAGTGCCCGTAACATGTGGTCTACTACAGGGAAGCGAACGTGGCTTCTACGTTTTGTAATTGATAATATTGATCTACCAGGCGGCGTTAAATTATTATCAGACTATTTGCGGACCACTCTGTAACATATCGTAATATCCATTCGAACTGTGATTATAACATTCTTCAATCTGACCTAAGCGCTGCAAAACGCATCGTGTTCAACTTTGCTAATGACCCTATACCTTGCTAAACAAAATAAATGCCTTCCCTTATTAGGCACCCCGCCCATCAACGTCTTATATCGTAAATAACAATCGTCTGGAGCAGGTTTCTCCCTACAAATACCTTGGCGTTCATCTAAGCACTACCTTGAGGTTGATTGATTTTTGATTGGAGGGTTTAACACGCCGACTCAACGCAGGCGATGAGGCGCGCCGTAGTGAAGGGCTCCCGAACAATTTTGACCACCTGGGGATCTTTACCGTGCGCGGAAATCTCATACACACGGGTGTTTTTGCTTTTCGCCTCCATCAGAGAAGCGGCCGCCGCAGCCGTGAATCGAACCCGCGACCTCGTGTTCAGCAGCGCACCGCCTTCGCCACTGAGCCACTGCGGCGGCTAACTTGAGTTGGAATGATCACATTAACCCTATACTCGCATCTGCAAACCGTTCCCTTGACTTTCTGGCAATGGAACTGGCAATGCAACTACCTGGAGGCAAATGAGAAATCTACTTTGTCTTATCTACGCTTCTGTGCTGCAGATGCAGCAACCACGAATGTTAGAAACTGGTTGATAGTTTTTTTATCTTTGGTTATCTGAAAAAGATCCGTATGCACTCTTTAATGCACTAATTGGTTGTAACAGCAGCTGCAGCCGCTTTAGATGAAGGTGGAAATTCTTCCTCCCAGAATTTTCCGTTTTAGCAAAAAAGGTTAGTATTCACGGAGTGTACAAATAGGTCACGTAATAATGTAATAGATGTTGGCAGCAAGATATATTACAGCCAGCTGCATGGGAAAGAGCGATTATGACACCAGAGCAGCGTCAAAGTTAGTGGACAACGTTAAATTTGCGCTCCCCGCCCTAAAACTTCACTTATTCCGTGTCACTGTACTGCAGGGCAAAAAGTATGGCAGATGGGTAGTAATAATAATAGTAAAATATAGATTTATGATTGTACTTGTTCCACTTGTAGAATTTGTATGATCCTAAAGTTCAGGTGAAACAATGTGTGTTAGAGTAAGCCCTTGGAAGAGGCTATTATATTTAGCGTCACAGTAGCCTGTAGCTACTTCTGGAGATAACAGTGTGGTTCTCAGCTTTCCATGACGTGAGGCATGAATCCCCCAGCAACAATGCTCCAGAGAAGGCTCCATGCGGGGTGACTTCAGACACGGCAAAGACAAGGCTGTGCCGGGGATAGCAAGGGCTGTATTCCAATCAATGTACTCGAACTACAGTAGCCCCGAAGGTCCTGATCAGAACTGCATTCTAGAAGAGCTGCTGGCTGACGTGATTCGGTCACGTCATCATCAACTCGCCACCGAAGATGGTTCCAGTGTAGCCGCTTCAACAGCACAACTGCCGACCTCCTAACACCCACAGGAAGGGGAATCGGAAATACAGTAGGCAGGCACCGGTGAAGGCCCGGCAACGAGCTCGGGTCAGGCACGTCGCCCGCCAAAACAAGCACGTACTCCTTCAGCAAGACCGCATTTCCTGCGTGTGCAGGAAGTTTTGCAGCTGAACCAGAAGATCGTTCAGCTCCAAGAAGCTTCCATGCGAGCACGGAAATACGCCGCTGAAGCCGCGTTAGCTACCTCAACTGCGATTGCGGACACTACAGAAAAAGGTAGGGCACGCAGCCGACACATGGCAAAATTTTAGTGCAGCTGCATCACATATACTGAACAATTTTTCTTACCTGTTCGAATCACTCACAGCTCTGACTCACTTGGGGATAAAAAAAGGCTGAACTCGAGATCATCGCCTTGTAACTTGACGAGAAGCAGCGCAAACAAGCAATAAAAAATCTGGAACCTCAGCAGAAAAAGCATGAGCTAAAAAACAAGACACAGGAGTTGAAGAACCGAAAGCTCAAGCTCAAAATCATTAAGCATAAAGAAGAGTATAACAAGGCAGCTCTTTGAGATTCACCTGCACGTTGCTAGAAGATAGTGGCATATCGCTTATACCATGACAAAATGCTTGTTTTTCCTTTCGCTACATTTTGTTCTGGTACAGTGTGGGGCATATCATCTATTTTTATGCGTATAAGCTTGAGCATTCATGTTATGTTCAGAGTGTAATATATATGGAGTGTTTTTAGGACCAGTACAGGTTGCCTTTAATTGTTATGTTTAGCTTCCAGTGTGTGTATAGGGAATGACGAAAAACACCTTGGGGCGACAGAAACTGGGGTGTTTGCAACGCAACGTTACTTTTCACAGTTGCTTCCCCCGCTAGTTCTTCCCTGTTCTTCCCCTCTAGATCTTGCCCGCTAATTCTTGACGGCACTTCATGTTCGTCCCAATTTGTTTAAAGGCGTCAAGCACTTGCAATGAGCCCCTTCTGTTTTTTCTGCACTTTCTTGCTTTGCAGCTGTCCATACTTTGTAACTGGCGCTATTATTAAAAACTGCGAGGGCTTGTTTTTGCAAGAATAGGTGTGTCTGCTTGCTTTGTGTTCTAACTCAGGCTGCACACCAAAATAAGAGTCGCTAGCTTTATATGCCGAGCCGCCGTAGAGACAGCAACACGTAGGCAACAGTTCCGGGAGCAGAAGTAAAGCAAATCGATTTTGGTGCACAATAAAATGTTGGCTGAGTTTATGTAGCCTTTCATGCCGGCAGTAGCTATTAATTTCAGCCCGCAGCCTTGACAATCGCCGTGCGGTGTTACACCGCGAAAAGTGCTGCTGCACAATGGCACTACGGAGTGCCACCCCGTCCTCGTCTGCATAGCTGGGCAGAGTCGGCTCCTCTGGCGGTAGAGGCCAGTCCTCCTCGCTGCTGCATGTATACACCTTGGTTACGTTGTGTAGCACACACCAAGCTGCGATAATGACAGCACCGGGGGCCGGCTTCATGCGGAGTTCACCGTGCAAACAATGGAACCGACGTTTCAGCTGACCGATGGTCCTGGAGGACAGCAAGGTGACTGGTGGCGGTTTTTTTTTTACTGTTAGTCTAATGAAACGAAGGACACTAGCGTTGCCACAATTTACAAACGCTTGACCAAATAACAAGAAAGTAGTCACCGATAGGAAGGCAGCCTTCAAGTGCCTACTGTTGGACACAGTGGCGAGCACGTTGTACCATATTTAATAGAAACTTAAAGTGGTTCTATTGAATTTTACCTTGCTGTAATCATCAGCGAGGCTCTTCACGCACTGACAGTGGAATTGACAATGAGTAATACGTATTAGAACTCGCAAAGTGCAGCGTCACATATTAAAACAGATTTGTGTGTGCTGCGAACAATTTCTTTCTGAGTAGGCTGCCTACACACTCGCCTTTCTACAATGGCCCGTGTGGTTTCGTGCGCAGCGTTGTAGCGCCTTTTTCACGGAGTTTCACGCGTCCGAAATGGTGTCATGAGCCACGGCTTGCACGGGTAACCGCTGTCGCCTAGTGGAAAGCCCGTATAAGCTCCGCTGTTGAAGTTCCTGGCGACATCGCTGTTGGCCAGCATTCGCGCGTCGTCAGCACCACCAGGCCACTTAGCGACGACATCCCGGATACAGCAGCGGCTTGCTGCCACAAGTTGTACGTTAATTGACTGATGGAAATTGCGATTAATGTACGCGTCCTCATAAAGATCGGGTGCCTGTATCCGCACGTGCGTTCTATCGACAGCGCCCACAACACGTGGGAAGCCCGAAAAAGCGTAGAATTCTCCCTCCAAGGTATGCTGCTCGCTCAGCGACGGCCAGCTGAAAGTAGAGCATAGAGTAATTCAGCTGAATATTGATATGACCGATGTTTTTATGCTGCAGTCGCAAAGCAGGCGACGAAGCACATGTGACCTGTCGCCGTCAGAATCTCATCACACCTATACAAACAGAACATCTCGACCACGACTTCATTTGGGGCTGAGTAGTGACCACACTGCGTAGCACGCACAGACGAAGGCTGATATCGCGAACGTGTTTGTTGGTAACACCTGCCGCCTCCCATGCTACACAGTTCTAAGAACACCACTTCTGTATTTGCACTATCGGTTGTCATTACAACACGCCTTCCAAAAACGCACACTTGGTTTAGCAACGCCTTCTTCTTTTAACAAAATGCCAAAAGGAAAACAGCCAAGAGGTACAAGGGTGGTGCGGTTACCAGTCTTGTGCAAGGTGAGTCTTGTACAAGGGTGGTGCGGTTACCAACATTTCTTATTACAGGCAAATATCTATACTCCCGCTTTTTTCAAAGATCGCTGAAAAAGTAATTAACGCCCGAATAACTGTCCACCTTTAAAAATATCAACTGTTATCTCCAAAACAATATGGGTTTCAAAAGGGGAAATCAACAGAATCAGCTTTACTTAACATTAAGGAAAAAATGTTTTTCAACGTAGAAAACCGCCTCTATACAATTGGTATTTTGTTGATTTTAAAAAAGCTCTTGATTCTATCAAGTATCATATTCTCTTCAGAAAGCTCCCATATTACGGAATACGTGGCACGGCGTATAAACTATTGCAGGGCTATCTCTTAAGTAGAGTACAGTTTGTTGTATATAATAACGTATTATCAGATGCTGGATACCTCGCTTTTGGTGTCCCACAAGGGTCTACATTACGACCAGTACTATTTCTTCTTTATATTAATGATATTGTCAAGATTGCCGAGACTCCTGAAATGGTGTTATACGCTGACGACACAAATGCGGTTTTCTCCTCAAATGTTTAACAGTGCTCTTACGTGATGCTAACACTTAGATCCAAAATTTATCGCAATGGTTAAGTGCAAATCAGCTGCTTTTAAATACACAAAAAACTAAGTATATTATCTTTTCTGCTATACATAAACCCGTACAACGTCTTAATGCCATATCGTTGAATCAGAAGTGTTACAACGAGTTTCACAATGTAAGTTTCTTGGCGTGTATTTCCACGAATCTCTTGGTTGGACCTATCATATAAATTAATGAAAACGCAGTGTAGCCCAAACAATTGGCTCCCTTAACAAGCTTTGTATATTGTTACCCGAGACCATAAGACGACAACTTTACCACTGCGCTGTTCACTAGAGGCTACAATATTGTTTACTAGTTTGGGGCGCTACGCCAAAATGAAACATTCATGTTCTTTCTTTAGTGCAAAAACGTGGTTTACGATTCATTTACAACTTATCAAGTCGACAACATGTCTCTTCGTATTTTAAATGTAGCTACATATTGACTATTAAGGACATATATAGTCAACGCCTAGCCGAAACAGCCTTCCTGAATTTGAAATCAGACCCAGAAATATTTTTATCATTATACACTAATACTGATCTGCATTGTAGTCTCAAGCACACTACATTTGAAACAATTCAGACTAGGACAGGGTACGGCATGGCACTGCTTCAATGGCAGATACCAAATCTTTTAAAAAAAGTATTCTTCTCTACTTGATGTGATGCAAAGCTGCTGTTCTTTGTTAGCCTTCCGAAAAAAAAGGTAAAAGGCTTCTACTCCAGTAATTACGTCATGTTCTTCCGTCTCCTCTTTTGTAGTTGTTATTGTGTGCTTGTGTTTTATGTAATAACGTTTTTGTGTTGTAATCACTGTAAAAAACTATTTTTCGGTATGTAACAAGAGTTTTTTATTACGCATATTTATGCTTACAAATTTGGATCGTGAATACTGTAGAGACTCCAGAAATGGATACAAACTGTATAGTTAGCCTGATGTTGTTCTATATTTGTACATAGAATTGTATAAGGTTTGAATTACCATTTATAAGCCATTTGCGTCTTACACTCCTGTTTGCGTGTTTGTTCTGCCTGGGGCTAGGGGCCCAGCCAGGCGACTTTAAATGTTGCCTTTTGCCATAGCCCCAGGGCAACCACCTTTTGTTGCCGAAATAAACAATTCAATTCAAGACGCAATAGTCATTTCCCACAAGTTTGAAGAAAAAAATTGCGGATGGTGACTTTGCGAAGTTCTTCAAGCGATAGCTCGGTTTTTCTTGCTTCGGGGAAAGTTGAGACCATTGCTCTGCAGAGATTTACTTTGTGTTTATGGTTTATGGTGTTATTATGTCATTCAATATCAAATCAACAATTTATTCATTAATTCATTTTGCGACTGAAACATCAACTGCAATACTCACCGTATTCATTCACCGCTGCGCCGCACGACTGCGAGTGCAACGCGCCTCACTGTTCTGTTTGCTGTTGACTCGTGAACACCGATTAAGTCCGCAGCCGTTAGGAGGAAACCTGCTGTGGCAAAGAATTTCAGAGCGAGCAAAATTTGCTGCTCCACTGTTGGAGCATGGGTCCGATGTGTTGGACGACTGAGGTCTTCGCGAAAGAACTCAGCGAGGTACGCAATACCATCCCGCCCGAAGCGGAATCGTCGCCGCAGTTCATCTTCGCTGAAAACTTCAAATGGGTGTGTTCGCTCCCTAAATACCCCTTCTTCTCCCAACAAGACGTCGGCTAGTAGTTCTAGCAGTAGCAAGCGGAGAGTACACATCTTAGAAAGAAATAATGTTCCGCGATAGCATGAGCATACAGTTGTAGGGCTGTTCGCATCCGTGTGGAACCCCAATCACACTCGTGACTAGTTACGAGACAAGCCGTGCTTCAATGCTGGAGTCCGCACACAACCGGCACAGCTTACGATCGGCCGACGATCGTCTGCTAAGCGCAGACGATTTCGCGACAACGGCCACTAAGCAGACGATTCCGAAGCAGGCCACCAGTTCATCACTCATACCGCCCCCTCCGGGCACCCGTCGTCTGCGCAGGCCCTCGTTGACGAAGGGAAAGCACGGGAGGAGCGTACACTGGGCGTCTTCGATTTTCGTCTCGGACTCACCGCGGACTCCAAGATGTTGCCAGTCCGACGTTCCATTTTTCTCGGGGAGCCCCGCCCACCTTCCCGAGAGCTGTCAGAACGCGTTCAATTTTGTCGGATAGCTATCCTCGGACTAACCGAGGGCTCACCGAGCAGTCAGCAGGTTTTAAATGCAGAGCATTTCAGTAACTCACGATTTCACCCGCGTTGACGTCCGTAGTCCGCACCGCACCCCTCCCTACTATATATAAAAAAATACTATCCGGCGCCCGGTTTCGATCTCTCGACCCTGCGGGCGAAACGCAATGCACATAGTGCTCTGCCCACTGCGCCACAAAGCCGACACAATGGGACGCTTCGAACGCGCCTTATATCGTTGACTCATTCAAATTACTGCTGACGAGCGCTCTCTCGTCAGCAGTTGCCACAAGTGCAACAACATTAACGTAACGCAAAAAAGCAAACTACTTAACGTCGTGCGCCCTCGGAAATGCTCTGCATTTGATCGTGCCCCTCGCGAGGGGGATGTTTCACTGCGTCTTCTCTCGGTCGCGGGACCCGTGGCGCCATCTGGCGGAGGCGAGGCACAACTCGTACCACTTTCTTTGAAAAAGCGCCTCGAAAGCGCGGCAAATATGAAATAGGGATGACGTTTAAAGGTCACGCGAGCACAGTTTAAATGGATGTGCGAAATTTCTTTCTGATTTTTTTGTCCCGGCAGCTAGCAGACGACAGAAAACTGCGGTGTAGCAGACGACAAAGACGAATCTCGCGGCTTCTCATCTTTTCGCGCGCTTTCCGGCGGTCGTCTGGTCCCGCTACTCTGGTCAACGATGTCGGCTGCTGCAATCTACCAGTTTAAACTGGGAAACAGCGCTTTAAACGAGGACAGCGAAGAAGAAGACACGGACACTAGCGCTGCTGTCTGTGCTAGTGTCTGCACTAGTGTCGGTGTCTTCTTCGCTGTCCTCGTTTAAAGCGCTGTTTCCCAGTTTAAATATGAACCAGCTAGCCCAAACCCAAACTTTAGTCATATCTACCAGTTGCTCGACAATAACGGAGCACCGGTGATCGAAAACGGCCGACTGGTGTACGTGACAGTCGGTACGTATTCTTTGCGCCGTCAAGCGAGCTGATACAGCCCGTGGCGGGATCGTGCTCTGTGGTGCGGTTGCGCCTGAAGTCCCTCCATCGGCTTTTCCGACGAAGGGACTTCAGTGCCCCCAAAACTAGCTGATATCGGTCCACTATTTTGTGACGCTGCGAGTGTGGTTGAACAGTTGAACCACCGCTTTGCAGATGGCACGTCAGTCGAGGTCATCGCGGCCGAAGCCGTCGGAGCAGTCGGAGCGCCCGAAGCTGCTGGGGATGCCAGCAGCCGGGCGGACGCACTTTGGCCTTGGCCGAAGGCGCTATTTCTAATTTCCGCCTTCAAGCTGTTCCACACCAAGCATAGCAGGAGGCAGCACACCAAGAGGGCTATGTGGGAGGACCTTGCGGCGCAGGTGAACGAGGAGTTCACTGGAAGTGAACTGACGCCGGCTGAAATCGAGAACAAGTCGCGCAAGATGGAGCGGGCCTGGAACCGTGCGAGAACGGCGAATCGGCGAACCGGTGCCGCAAGGCAGACGTGCGAGTATGAAAGGTAAGCTGTCGTTTCGCTCTTGATGTAGCTTAAACATTTTGTGGGCGCTGCGCGTATTGACGTCTTGTCGAAACGTTCTATGTGAGCAGGGTGCACATTCCCAGAAAACCCCAGCTGGGCTTAACTTTCCCAAGTGGGTACTCCCCATTAACCAGCTGTCTACAACTCGCATTTTATCTAGGGTATTTGCACATACAACAACGTTCTAGTTATTCGTAGAAAGCCCGTACAGATCAGCTCGTCTATCCTCGAGCGTATAGCGTACGAATATTTGGTAGATTACCGCAAGTATAAAAATAGTAAAAATGAGTGGGGAAATGCTTAGTGGCGATTACCTAGCTAAACTTAACAGCAGCACACATTGCGATCCTGGACGTATGAACTCGTGAAAAATGTAAGTGGATCGATGTGCAGGTGATTCAAAGCGCTAGTCATTTCGCAAAAATAAAGGGAAGTCCAGTGACAGCAGTAATTACGCGTGTATGTCGAGTACCTCTCATGGGAAATTTTCGGCCAGCGTGTTGTTTGCTAGGATTCTGAGAAAGCCAGCTGCATTTATAGCTCTGCAATGCTATTCAGAAATGTACCACTGTAGGCATAAAGGACAAGGGAAAACAGCTGCAATGCGTAATGCCATTTTGAATATTTTATTCTTGCTCACGGAGCTCACCGAAGTGCTGGAAAAAGAACATGCGGCCAACCCCACATACCTGGCAGGACCAGGCAGAATAAGGAGGTTGAACGATACAGGGGGAGTGTTCTGGGGCTCTATTATTCGTTTTGATCGAGTCAAACAAGGTGGTGGACTGCTAATGTCATTGCACGAACTTTTTTGTAAACCTGCTACACTTGAATCAGCTTGCTGTCTCAGCTCTTTCGGCATTGCACAGAATGTTTGTACTGTGCACATTGTAATGCGCGAAAGAATTATTCCAAATAAATCGTCACCTTTATTTAGGCAAACATGCTTTTTGCCCGTGGAAGGACGTAGGTAAGGGTACATAAATAGCTGTTTTCCTCACTGTCTGTGGAAAAAATAACTACAATTGATCTTGATGTTAGTCTTTTTATTTATTTCATATGTACATGCCTGCGTGCATGAAGTCCAAGCAGAGGCGGTAAGAAAAGCGGGAAGATGAGAGTGTATGAAAGTAACAGTGAATCAAAAATGAGAGGTGCAAATGAACCCCTTTATAAGAGACACGTACCAGGGAACCATTATGGTCTGTTATACGAGAGGTCTCTTGTAAGCAGGGAACCATGTTTCCACTGACTGATGAACCGCTAGTTCAATGTGGGCACCGGCCGCACAACTAAAATAAGCTCAAAAAAACGCTACGTCATAGTCATCAAATGTAGCGCAGAAGAAACACACGTGCAGGAAAGAATACACATGGGTGAGCGCTAACTTCCAACTGATTCTTTATTCCCGTAGCTGCAAATATGTATGCTTTGCCTTTACAGGAACAGCAATAACAGGGAATAGCAAAATACTGACAAAGAAAGAGCGACTACACCCAACACGTGCCAAACATTTTTTGAAAACCACAGTGGCCTGTTGCGTATGGCATCACATTGCAAGCAATGCAGTTGACGGTCAGGTAGCATGACGACGGTTTGCTTGCACAGTCGGTTTTTCCACGTGCCATCTCAGCCGCCGCACTGATTAGGGGCGCTTGCTTGTCCTTAATCATATCGACTACTGTGGTGCCAGAAAACTGCGGAGTGCAACCCCTGCACGAGCTGACATGCTGTGCCAAGAAGCCTTCCTTGCCATTACGCACATTATTGGCATGCTCGCGTAGACGCTCTTTGAGGCATCTGCCCGTCTGTTCCGCCGTAGCTTGTGCCGCACGACAAAGGAGTTGTATATATTAAAGTTTCAACACATTCTACGAACTGTGTTCTGCGTTCGGCAGCGCGTTGGGCCCTACGTTGCTTTACGGGACAAGTACTACTATCCAGCTGGGATAACTTATGAAGAGCGCTGGAAACAACTTTCACGTTAACACGTTGTCCCATTTTCTTAAGGCGATGGGACATGAAGCGCATATAAGGAAGCACAACCACTCTCTCGTGTTTCTCCTGTACCTTGTCCTTGTATGCCGCGGGCAGTGCCCCTGCATTTCTGTTTCCTTCGCATTGTCTCGGCTACAGATACAAGCAATGGGCGAGGGTACGCTGCTGCATCTATGCTCGGGGACAACTTTCTGTGGCAATGGAGCGAAAGCTACGGAGGGAGGCAGAGGGGGACGCTAACTACTCTGTGTTACTGCGCAAAGTAGTTCCCAATAAACTGGTTTCGGTTTCAGTTTCGGCGTGACCGATACGCATTTGCAGTCAGCGGCAAGCCAGTATTCAGTGCTGACCATTGATTTTGCTGTTGGCAGGCTCCCCAGGCGGCAGACGTGCGTCAACGTTGTCAAGTTTGGCTGCATCCACGCAGCCATATCGGCCCTTCTTGGAAGCGCGCAGTTTCCGCACGTGCGGGCACTCTCTCGACTGACCAGGCAGCCAAGACCCTGTCCTGGAACCGGTTGGTCATCGCCTGATGCCAGTTGTGCCTGGAACCTTCAACCACGTCCCCTGGCGGCCGGCCTCGCCTACTTATACGGAGAAGCCACCATGCACCTCTGCAGTCAGCGCAAAGCCAGTATTCAGTGCTGACCATTGATTTTGCTGTTGGCAGGTAAGGTAGTTACGCCACCAGTTTGCTTTCATTGCTTGTACGTTCGCCGCTGACTGCACTGCCATGTCGTCGTGTGCAAAATGTTCCAAATTGGTACCCGCACAAGTGAAATGTTTGACATGTTGTAAATGTGGCGAAAGCTTCCACCTTGGAAAGGCGTGCTCGTCTGTTTCCGAGTCGTCGTTCTCGAAAATGAGCACCGTTAAACGAGACGTGGTGCTGCCAGCCATGGAGATCGGATTCGGGGGCCAGTGCAGACACAGACACCCATTCCGGTGACAACTCTTTTGCAAAGCAGTTCTCGGCTGTGAATGAGAGGCTTGATAGCCTCGTGTCCACTGTAGAGCGGCTCGCAACAAAACTGGAGGATTTCTTGTCACTAAAGACTGCAGTCGTGGAAATACAGGAATCGATCGACCATCTGTCCGCGAAGTACGACACAGTAATTGCTACGATGAATGCTAACAAAGCAGACATCGCCGTACTCAATGCACATGCACAGTCAGTAACTACTGCAGTGGACGACCACGCAGAATCTTTGTATCAGTTGACCACCGAACTTAATCAGTTAGAACAGTACACCCGTCGATGCAACTTCGAAATTCATGGTCTCGCTGTCCAGCCAAAAGAAAACGTGTCTTCTTTTGTGTGCGAGCTAGCTCTGAAACTTGACCTGACTAACTTCAGTACAACTGATATCGCAGCTGTTCACCGTCTGCCTACTGGTCTTAATAAAATACCGCCCGTCCTTCTGCAAGTTCACAAAGTTAGCACAAAAGAACAGTAGATCACCGCGCGCACAAAGCTTCTTGAGCTGGCGGAAGAGGAAACGTTCCCTCGCTTTTACATCAACGAGAACCTGGCTCGCGCTAATAAAGAGCTCTTCCGCTTGGCTAGGCCTAAAGGTAAAGAAAAAGGTTTCAAGTTTGTGTGGACTAGAAACGGCAGGGTGCTTGCTAGGAAACAGGAAGGTCGCCACATCGTTCATATCGATTCGAAAGCGGACCTTGACTTCATCGTATAAAAATGGATAAAGACCACTTCCTAGTTTCTCAATCCTTTTCTGCAGTCAAATAGTTTTTTAGGTGTGATAGTAGCTCGGTTCAAATTTGCCACGTAAATATTCGAAGCATTAGAAAATACTGGGACCAGTACTTGGCTTTAACCTCCTCGTTTAGGACTTGCTGTGAAGTTTTTGTGTTAACCGAGATAAATGTTCCTTTAGACACCCTTTGCAACTACACACTTCCTGGCTATCAAGTTTATTCTTACTTACGCCCCATTGAAAAAGGGGGAGGCATAGCTGTCTTTATCAAAAACACGTGGTTGGTTTCAGAAATAACTTTTTCTTTCACTCAAGCTGTAGTCGCATTGCGGTTATGTTCCCCATTATTATCTCTTGTCTTGATAGCGGTGTACCGCCCACCTTGCTGTAATGGGCGCATATTTCTTCAAGAGCGTAATGTGGCCATTTCTTCCCTGTTGTCTGGTGACAACATATGTATGACAGGTGATATAAACATTGACACATTGCGCCCCAACTTGCCACTAACTGCGGACTATTTAGATGTATTGTCCAAATGGGGTCTAGACTGTGCAATTTCGAAAGCTACCCGTTAAGACTTCTTGTCCAGTAAGCGCGTTACTTGTTGTTTAGACCACATCAACGTACGCGTTCACGATTTTCAAACCCTCTCAGCTGTAATTGAAACTAAACTTGCGGACCATTATTTTGTTGCATGCTCTTTGTCACCGAAGTCTTCACATGAGCGCAGAGTCGCGAGCAAAACAACTATTTCAGTCATTGATCCGAGGGCACTTGATAGGGAAATCGCACAGTACGACTGGCACATCTTTATATGTATAACATCTCCCAGTAACATGTACGAAAAGTTCGTAACCTTGCTCGATGAATTCAAGAAAACTGCGAAACGAATAGTTAAGGTCAGGCAAACAAACTCTAATGAAAAATGGATGACAAAAGAAATCCTTGTCGCCATTAAAGAAAAAGATATTCTTTGGGCTCGAACAAAACGTGCCCCACAAAATGCAATTCTCAGGGCAAGCTTTAAACAAAGTCGAAATAAGGTAAATGCGATGATACGTCTAGCTAAACGCAACCACATGCGGTATAGGTTTGAAGATGCGCGCTTCGATTCTAGGAAAACTTGGTCCTTAATTAACGGTATGAGAGGTTCTAATGTGCAATCTAGCAAGGAAGAATACTTTTTTTCCCATTTTTCTGGTGACGGACTGAATATTGCCAATAGTTTAAACGACTTTTTTTCGCGGGTCACAGGTGTTGCCCGATCTACCCCTGGGATTTGTACGTTGCAGAATAGCATAGCTAAATCGGCTTATCTGCCCCCACTCATTGAAGGTGACCTCAAGTCAATTTTATTTGCGCTGAAAGCCAACAAGTCACCTGGGCATGATGGTATTTCGATAAATGGGCTGCGCAGAAATTTTGACCACATTAAAGCTGTTCTTCTTTCCATTTTAAACCATATCATTGAGAGTGGCATCATTCCCATACAGTTGAAGAAGGCAATAGTTTTTCCTTTGTTTAAGTCAGGTTCTCGAAATAAAATTGAAAACTATAGACCTATCTCTGTTCTCTCTTGTATAGTTCAGATATTAGAGAAACACATTTTAAATGTTATCACCAGTTTTTTATCGACTCCTGATGTTTTCTCCCCATCTCAGTATGGGTTTATTGGAGGCCGATGTACTCAAACTTTGCTCGAGGATTTTTCTGATTAATAAACTATACTTTCGATCGTAACCAGATTGCATGTGCATTATTTCTTGATGTCAGTAAAGCTTTCGATAGCGTGTGTCATACCCTCCTGCTCACCAAACTACAAAGACTAGGTTTTCGGGACAACTTTCTGCGTCTACTTGAAAACTTCTTACTTGACAGAACTCAGGTTGTTCGGATTGGTAAATTTTCAAGTAACGCTTCTTTTATTAGGTCAGGTGTACCACAAGGGTCTATACTGAGTCATCTGCTGTTTAACTTGTATGTTAACGACCTCGCCTAATCTGTATCGTCTTGAATATTTCAGTACGCCGATGACACGGTTCTTGTTTCTTATGCTTCTCGTCAGTCTGACGCCATAAAGCGCTTCAAGTTTCTGCAATGGAAACTATGAATTGGTTTACGACCAATTCCATTGATGTTAATACCAAAAAAACACAGCTGATTTGCTTTTACAATCCATTGAAAAAAGTTGACTTAACGCAATCTTTATTTTTACACTCAGCGGCCTGCTCTTCTTGTAGTTGTATTCCTGTAAAGTATGTGTCCACTGTGAAGTATTTAGGTTTGTATTTCGATAGCGACCTTTCTTGGAATTCATACTTAGCTTATGTATGTAAAAAAATTCGTGCTGTATCATCTTTGTTGTACAAATTAAGAACATTTATTCCATTTTCGTTGCGAAAAGTCATTGTACATTCCCTTTGCTATAGTGTGCTTAGCTACGGTATTACAGTATATAGTCACTGTTCTTTACGTTGGATAGAGCGAGTCAATTCCATTTTGCGTTTTTTGCTGCGTACCATTGCATATGACTTGTGTATGGAGAACGATGACAATGTATTCAAAACCTTGATGTTGCCCGATTTCACCTCGCTCCTAAATGAAACCGTTATCTTAAAACATTTTTGGATTATTACATTCAAAACGTGTTACACTCCTGCTCGGTCCCTGAGACCGAAGCAACGTTGCGCAATTCCTCGTTGTTCCACAAGGTACGGGAAAAGAACACGCCGTTATTATGTGCCAGCTATATTTAACACTTTGCCATCTGGCTTTTTTGCGCATGCTTCGAAATATAAACTGAAAAAGGCTTTAAGGCGCATGCGCTAGTGCTTTCCAGAGATTTCGGGAATACCGCATGGGTATCTGTTCTTGGTTGGTACTGCGTACTGTAACATATATAATTTTTTTTAACGCTTGTCGCCTGCCAGGCTCTGCCTGACAAGTCCATTGCGGCTTAGGTAGGCCTGATTATGTACATGACTTCTGTTTGACTAATAAATATTATTATTATTATTATACAGTTCATTTCTTCGCATAAGCTCCATAGTTGAGTGCGCTGAACCACGATCACCAAGCATGCAGGCATATTGGCGTCTCCTTCCACACGCTTCATTTGTTTGTAAACATAGGCCAACGTTTTGACTGGACACGGCCCGAGCGTCCGTGAAGTGGAGAACTCAGACCGACTGTGGACTCTGTATCGTTCAGAAAAGAAGTGAATTTTGCAAGCGCTGCAGTTTTGACTGAATGCACCGATCTGTAAACTCTTCTACTGTGCAGCAGCACCGGCATGTGCCGCGTACTTACCTAGCGCGGTCGCGGTATACCGAAAGAGCAGCATGCACACATGCTTACTCACACGCTGGCTCACGCCGGGAAACTGGCTAACCGAACGGATTGCCAAAACAGCGGAGAGCCCCGGTTGCATCAGTCTCACTTGGGCGTACACTTTGCAAACCGCTCGCTTCGTTTGTTTAGACAGCGAAGCTTTACAAACCCTATGCGGAGAATGAAGTGGCGAGCTGCCGAAAGCAGTGGGCAAGAACGCCGTGTTTTGTTTTTTATTTCTTTCGGGAGGGAACCATTGCGACGCCTGCGACGACAGCCGCAAACAAAAATATCCGAAAATGTGAAAAAATGCTCTCTGTTTCATATACTCTGGCTAGGAATTTAGTAGCATTATCACGGCAAGTCTAAAACTTCAGAACTAAATATTCTGAACTATTCTGAATATTCAGAACTAAATATACTAAAGGTGCGCAGTGAAAAGGCGTTGTCCGGCTCCGTAGCCTTGACTGCATTGCCACAGAAAGTTGTCCCCGAGTATTTATTTATTTATTTACACAGTACCCACAGCGCCTGAGGCATTACAGTGTGTGGGGGGGGGTAGTAGTACAACTTAGATCAGAAAAATAGGAGTTCCGACTGGCTAACGAGGCGTGGTGGCAAGACCTCTGCAAAGCATTGGAAAAATGTGTCTGCGATTGCTCTCTTAACATGTTTGCTATGAGCTGATGTGAATGGCAGGATAGGCTTCTGCGCACCAGACTCGTAACACCAGCACGTTTGGGCCTGAAGAAAGCGAATCCTCAGGTCTAGAGACCTGATCACCATGTGATCAAACATCATCTAGGTTTGATCACTAGCCAGATCACTATGCGATCAAACCTGATCTAGGTGTTCTCACTGTGAATTACCAACTAGCCCAGTCAGCAGCTTTACTAAGCTACATTATGTTGCAAAAGAGTCAGTCTCATTTCTGTTTGGCCCCCAGAATGCATGAAATAGTTCCGAGTGTTTGTTTGATTCATGGCTGTATTTGCACTTTTTTGCAACAGATTCTACAAGCTTTCTCTCCTACTATTGAAGAAAATGGATCGTACATGTCGATTTCACAAGCCTGATTACTAGCCAGAGCGCAATTCTTCTTCCGCTCTGTGCTGTATCCATAACACTTGCACGGCTCAACATCTGCAATGATTCTTTATTGGGATCTACGCGATTGGGAGAGCCACTGTGCAGTCACGGTATTGTTGGCTTGTGCAGAAGCCCACATGCAAGTTCACGCTCATGGGCATAGCAGTAAACTGTAACGAAACCGATGTGACGGGCTAGTTGGTGTGACAAATGCAATGAAAGTGTGCTAAAAGGAAAGGATGCACAGAACAAGACACAACACTGCGCTGCATGGTGTGTCTTCTGTTCACCCTGTTCTTTTAGCACAATTTTATTTCAAGCTTTCATCAGCTTTGTACATTGTATTCCCTTTGGCAGGGCTTCTCGTTGTCGCCTCATAGCTGTCTGAACCACCACTGCATTTGCTGAAGTTATAATAGCGAATGTGGGGGTCTGTCGTCCCCCTCTGATTTCACAACGGAAGCAACTGCAGCTAGGGACTGGTGGTACTGCAGACGACGTTAAAATGCCTATTACAAGCAATATTGTTGACACAATTTCAAGGATAACTTGACCTTTATATTGAACTATCTTCTACATTCGATGTTTGTTATAAAAGAGATCAAATTAATGGGGAAAATAGGGTAAACATCAATCAGGGTGAATGGTGTCTCTTACACTGGATTGTCTTTTACATCCATACATACCTCTTAAATGAGGTTTAACTGTATGAAGGCATTCTGAAAAATGTAATGAAGTTTACGGGTTTAGCATGGGGTGGATGGGAAAAAACAGGTACAACTACATTAGCAGTCAAACTCTATTAAATTATGTTGTGTATGCTGCACACGTGGACATGAGAGAAGCATTTTGCTTTTCTTTGACTGGGCCTTCTGCGTAACAGAGTAAAGGGAGAAGCTGTAGGCCGCATGTGCCGAGGTGGCCATCGCGTGCGCATTAGTGATTGTGTCGTTTGCTGCTCCCAGTGAACTGGCCGACGCAGACCGACCAGGAGGCCCAGGTGTGGGGGACGACGCCACTGAGCAGCAGGAGGAGTAGGCAGCTGAGAAGGACGTCCAGCCACAGCAGCCACCCCCTGTCGGCCGTGCTGCTAGGAGGGCTCGGCAAGACCACACGCGGGCACTCATCCAGCAGGCCATCAGTACCATCCAGGCGGCTGAGGCTGACAGGCAAAGGCGACACGAAGAGCGCCTGGCTGCTCGACGCCAGGTAGAGGAGGACAAGAAGCACAGGTACCAGCAGTTGATTGCTGCTCTTGACCGGCGAACGGCAAGGATTGCTGCTGCTATTGAGGGACGACGGGTGTTTTACCCTGACACATAATCAGTTCTGTAGTTTTTCATTATTGCCCTTGCGCATTCCATTGTACTGACAGCGTGCAATCTCCACGGTCATTTGTCGCTAGTCACGTCTATTGAGGAACGACAGGTGTCACACCCTGACACCTAATCAGTTGTGTATTTTTTTCATTGCTCCCCTTGCGCAGTCCATTGTACTCACAGCGTACAAACTGCACGTCCATTTCTTGCTAGTCACGTCTATTGAGGGACGACAGGTGTCACACCCTGACACCTAATCGGTTGTGTATTTTTTTCATTGCTGCCCTTGCACATTCCATTGTACCGACACTGCAATCTGCACGGCCATTTCTTGCTAGTCACGTCTATTTAGGGACGACGGGTGTCACACCCTGACACCTAATCGGTTGTGTATTTTTTTCATTGCTGCCCTTGCGCATTCCATTCTACTGACAGCGTGCAAACTGCACGTCCATTTCTTCCTAGTCGCGTCATTTGAAAGGCGGCGAGTTTATCACCCTAATGTGCGCCACGTTGTCAGATTTGCAATTTATTTTCATCGTTTTTATTCTACTGATAGCGTGCCTATGGATGCCTATTTCTGAAGCACAACTTATTTCTCCACCATTAACTTTCTCTGATTGGCGCAGTTGATTTTTTGCGTGTCAAAGGTATACCTGGCGCAAGAACACAGATCATTACTGTAGAGGGCTGTAGACTTAGTGACATCATGTGGGAATTTCTCACGTGCAGTGCAATCTTGCACCCACGCCCATTATTTCTTTTTGTCTCCATCATCAAAGCATCTACTCTGGCAACAAAGTGAGCTCAGACAAACTTGCACGGCACTGAATCGCCACTGTGGGATGTGTTGAAGTTGCAGTCGATGATTTATGTCCTTGCAGGCCCTAAGCGAGCTCAAAATGTGCAGAATGCTGGAAGGGCTTCGTTAAAATGTGCGCATACCACAGGTGACTTCAAGAAAGAAACAGGTTTTGGTGTTTTTATGGAACCCACCGAGCGAAGCTGTAAAAGCAAATGTATTTCCGTTTTTCTTTTTGCTCCCTACATTTTTCTGCTTTGCGGTGGCTCTTGCAAAACAGTTTGGTTCACTTGCGTTGTCTTCTTTTTTCATCATGGCAACTCCGACCTATGTTTGTGCCTGCCGTATGTCCTTGCGGTCGCTTAATTTGTCATTCTGCCTGTTTACTGTGCTAATTTTTCAGCTATTCTTTATTACTGCACATGTACTCTGTTCTGAGCTGTTCACACACGGTGCACATATGGAAAGGTATTTAGTTTCATTTGTGTTACCTTTTGCACTTCAATCATGCATTTGCAAACCCATGGCCTAGTCCAGCCATGCTGAACTATTGCCACAACTCAGGAAACTGCATCCAATGTTCTTGTTATTGCTGTGCGCTGTTACGGCAAGCTACGAATGGTTAACATGTATATGTGACGTAGTACCTTTTTGTGGTTAGCTGTGTTCTTTGTTGCCTTTTTATGTGTCTTCTCTGGGATGTTATTACTCTTGTGGTTCAAGTACACGCGAGGGATAGAGGCCAGTCTGCAGTGCTATTGTTATGGTTACTGCACCTTGGGTACGGTTTGACAATGACAGTTTGACAATGACCACTCTGAGTAGTGGTGCATCAACGTGTTTTGTAAGCCACCATGAGTATTGAACACCCACAGTCGGTGTACAAGGTGATGATGATCCACATTTTTCAGGTGTCTGTGAAATTGGCGTCACCGTTACTGAGGCCCCCGGTATTTTCGTGAGAGCAACCCATTTGTGCAGAACCTGATTCATACTAGAAAGAGGGGGTAAGGACTGTGGTGGCCCAATGTTTACCATAACCGCATGCTTTGAAATGTAGCTTCTGAATAGGCGGCCAAAACAGTACTTATTTTGCTCGCACCCGCCACAGTGGCTCAATGGCTAAGGCGTTGCGCTGCTGAGCATGAGGTCGCGGGTTTGTTTCCTGGCTGCGGCAAGCGCTTTTCTGATGGAAGCGAAAAAAAAATGCCCGTGTGTGTGAGATTTCGGCGCGCGGTAAAGATCCCCAGGACGTGAAAATTATTCCGGAACCCTGCAGAGCAACGCACCTCATCGGCTGCGTTGCGTCGGCGCGTTAAACCCCACTACCAATCAAATCATTGTGCTCAATTATCTACAGGTACTGGTTGACATCGCACGACCTCAGAGCGGAGCAGTAAGGCTAAGATCTGGTGCTCCGGCTCTGGTGCTCTGACATACCCAACAGTTGGTGCTTTTAAACTAGTGAATTGATACATGCTTAGAGAGTTGCACACACCTGCACTGGGGCATTGTACAGCCCTTTAAAAACAATAATGTATGCTAATTTTCATGACATTTTGTAGTTTCCGAAGACAAAAATTCCGTGCGAAGGATGTAAAAACTTTCGCTGCCCTCGCCCCACGGAGTAAAACTTTACCAGAATTTTTTTTATACAACCAGGGTTCTGGGCCCTTGTCAACTGTAGGATGCATTTGTGCCGCCTTTTTATTTTGTTACCTATATGCTAATGCTCATAACTTAGATTCAATATAACATCACGCTACAATAGCTCCATCACGTAGCATCGGCGTGCCTTGTGTATATTATTCCATGTTAATATGCAGCGTTACGCTAATTACCCCACTCACCGAAACATATTTTGTGCTTTAGATACTGGGGAAGGGTGTGGTGGTCCTTGCTATGTGCACGCGTCTCAGGGCGGACAAAGTATGCATTTTTGTACAGCCAAAAAAAATTGCTCTGACAGTCACAGATAAACTTCTCACAGGCATCCGTTACACTATTTGAGATATTGCCAAGTGAATTCATTCTTCTGGTGTAAAGTTTTTTCAAGATTACTTGTTTGCTCCTCTGCCAGCAGTGCCTTATACCGAGGTATGTGCACATGCCTTGTCACAGCGGTGTCATGTGAATGGTGGCACTCTTTGTGACATTTTTGCTCTACAAATTGACTCAGTCTAGTCTCTTGCGTGGCGCGTAAAATATTTATTACACAGATAAAAACGTGACAGAAGAAAACCTTTTACACACATTTAGCATGTTGTCTGCAAGCAGTCTTTTTTACAAAATATAGCACACGCAGCCAACAGGTAGGTGAAAGTAAAACAATGTATGAAATATATTCCAACCACTCATGCCATGTATGTAACCATGAATATGGATATATACGCACGTACGAGCTATTCTGTTGCTTCCGGACTTGCAGACCGTTTATCTTTTCGTAGTTTCATATCCACCTTGGTTCTTGCTATGGGACATGAGTGGGCACATATTTAGCACCAAACAACCTTTGAATACACTTAACATTTTCGCGTGGCTTGTATGCCCATAAAAGGCACACCTTAGGGTAAGGTATTGGGTAATCACATCCCGGAAACATACTTTGCTGCGACGTATATATGCGAAACGTAGCCGCGTTTGTTGTGCGCGCTGCAAGACACAACCAACCTCTCCGTATACCAGTATCACGTCTAAGAAGGTGACAGCACTAATCACTTGTGCCTGACGTATTTGGTGGTAACAGTGGTGATATGCTGCTGCCGCCGCCGTAAGAGACTCCGAGACGTGCGCAGAACCACCTCTCCGGAAGGCTCTTGTTGGCGTTTAAGGACGTCACCAAGATGCAGCTGTTTTTTGAAGTGCCTAAATGTACTGCTTGCTTAAAGGCGTACCCTTAACAAGTTCTTCAGGCCGCGGAAAGGCAAAGAGAAGCGAACGAGAACCGACACACTCCATGCGCCCCTATGACCACTAGTGCTCATCCCGCAAAGGCTACGGAGAAGCGGCGGCAGGCGGCGCAGCGATCGCACCGGTCAAGGCGTATACATCAGTGCCTCCGTTGTTGTTGAATATATTCGTCGCGATTTATAGAAATGCAGACACCTTCTTATGTGTTTGCATAGTACCGAAGCAACGACAACACAGTGCTTCAGAGTCTGAAGCATAAACCAATGGTGGCAACAAGATCGAGTACTATTTGCATGGTTTTATACAATGAAAATAAAGCTGCACTGAGTAACTACAATGTCCGCAAAGGCTTTGCACTGGTTGGGCTGCATCAATACTTTGGAGGTGTTATAACTATGCTACTCTAAAGGTACACCTGATCACATTCATGCACTTCCATTATGCACAAATTAGTATTGAAAAACATCACAGGCTTTATACCGTAAAGTACTACAATTTTTCCCCGACCAAACTATTTTCTTGCAGGGTACACGACTGTTGGTTTGATTCACCATCAAAGTATAAGGAATTCTGATGGGGATAATATGCAAGCGCATTGACATAATGCCATTGGCACAGAACGGCTCATTGCAATTGGTGCAGCCAACGTGGTGATGGAAGAGTGGTACCAGGTACTGCTGTAAGGTTGACCGGGGCGTCGCCAAACGCTCGGAATGTAGGAATGTGAAATCACATGTCTTCTGTAAATGTCACAGGGCACGGTCACAGTGCTTAATGCTGAATTTTAAAAACCCAAGGCACTACTCTCTGATGGCCCCTTACAGAACCGCAGCGCAGTGTACATCTGATGCAGTCGTTAATATTCATCCCCATGCAGCACTTTTTTCATTCAAGGTTATTTTGTCGAAGATTCACATACATCGGTGGGACACATCAGTTGTCCAAAGGAGCAGCTTAGTCTGTGCAAGGTCAAGTGTAACACAATTTCAATTAACCAATGTATGAACCTCTTTTCTGTATACTGGGGCACGCATTGCAGTTCCATGGTGTTCACCTAGTGCACAAACATTCATAGCAGCAAAGTGTGACAACAATGCACACATTTTTGTTTTGCTCTGCATATAGGTAACCGTGACAGATGTCCAATTTCAGACTTTCTTCCCCGTCACAAGTACAATGTTGACATAAGTCATGAAGGTGATACATTGGTACTCCTGCTAAAGCTCTGTGGTTCGCAGCTTACTGCAGCAAACATAGTCAATATTGCTATGCACTTCTTTGTCAAACTGGCATGTCCAACCAGCACACATGTGCAACTTAAGAACGTCAATCGCCTATGTAGTTTGTCGCTCTGCTGAAGCGGCAAGCTCATGACGCGAACACACGCGCTTGTTTTGAAAACAGGTAGCACTTACTGCCCGAAATTCAAATTTTCTCACAACATTTGTTATCACTGGAGTAGTTCATAAGTGGCTTAAGTAAGAAAAATCGGGAAAATGACCTGTTTCACGTTAAAATACTTGCAGTAATACACTCTTTGCTACAGGGATGAACAGCCAGCTTCAGTGATGAGGTGAAAGGGCAACTTGCATTGTTGTTTTTAAGTTTCCCTCAGTAGAGTAAACTCACCATTAAACATGCATCATATTGCTTATCCTGTGACATGCAGCAATATATTCACATGAACGGGGCAGTGAATTGCAAGTAATCTAGCATTGATGCACTCTTGGTAGGGTATTGCATGGTGCAGCAATACATTGAAAGTGTTTAGGCTTATCATAGGCTGTTATCAAACCTGGGATGAAAACATTTAGCCTCATCAGCAGGTGATGTCGTCAAAAACAAAAATCAAGCATGTCAGCCCATCAGCAGACACCGTCGTCAAAAGAGGAATAAAACCATTTAGGCTGTTCGGCAGCTGCTGTCGTCAAAGGAGGAGTGAAAACATTTAGCCTCATCAGCAGGTGATGTCAAAAACAAAATTTAGGGATGTCAGCCCATCAGCACACGCCGTTGTCAAAAGAGAAATAAGACCATTTAGGCTGTTTGGCAGCTGCTTCGTCAAAGGAGGAGTGAAAACATTTAGCCTCATCAGAAGGTGATGCCGTCAAAACCAAAATTCAAACATGTCAGCCCATCAGCACACGCCGTTGTCAAAAGAGGAATAAAACCTGCTCAGCAGCTGCTGTCGTCAAAGGAGGAGTGAAAACATTTAGCCTCATCAGCAGGTGATGTCGTCACAATCAAACTTAAAGCAAGGAGGGTCATTGGCACACGCTGTCGTCAAATGAAGAAAAAACAGTTAGGTTCATAAGCTTATGCTGTCGTCGAAAAACCATCGGAGAATACGGAACAATACTTAGCATGCCTTAGAGGCCTAGCGCAACTGCGTCCCGCAAGGCAGTTGCTGGGGCAGATGTGTTGTGCTCCTGCAAGGGATCAGTAGGTGACACATCTGTTCCACTGTCGGGGAGAGCTTCGTCGTCGTTGAGCTGGTCGGAAGCCCTCTGCGCAATGTTGTGCAGGACACAGGCTCCCAACACGGTATCGACAGCTTGTGGTATTGTTAGGACGTCAATGTGCAGAAGGCGTCGGAAACGGGCCTTCAGCAATCCAAAGCTGCCCTCGATTACCCTTAGCTGCCGATTGTGGGCACTGTTGAAGGCCTGCATGTGTGACTGCCACCTTCCTGTAGCCTGCTTGTAGGGGGTCAGCAGCCAAGGTTGCAGCGGGTAGGCAGAGTCCCCAAGGAGGTACCCACCTGCAAATGTGTATGTGGGATGCTTGCTATAGAAAAGAAAACAATACAGACAAGGGTAATATTTTTATGAGGAGTGTGTAGA
Organism: Haemaphysalis longicornis; assembly: GCF_048455015.1. NCBI lineage: Eukaryota > Metazoa > Arthropoda > Arachnida > Ixodida > Ixodidae > Haemaphysalis > Haemaphysalis longicornis. The sequence goes on from NW_027526422.1 coordinate 172,264,482, forward strand.
GGAAGAAAATGAACATGCTCATTGTATTATAAAGTTTATCTGTACACAAATCTTCCCGAAGAAACTTTCGCTGCCGGAAGTGGAACTGCATTGTTGGCAAAATATTACACATTGCAAACTTGCCTGCGCTCCCATCCAGAATTCAATCAAATTTATGGATGTGCTGCGTACTGTAGTACATACTTTAATGGGTAAATATGTCCATACCTCACTACCATTTCTCCATCATTACCTTTCCTCGAGCTTTTGTACCTCAAAAGGGATTAAGCTCGGCATGCGTGGCAGAACATCTGGACCAACGAAATGTGCACGTTATCGCCGATATGGCATCGTCCCGAAACAGGGAGATGGCTTACATGAAAATAATAATCATCATAATTTACCTACGTATGCCTCTGTATTTGCGGCAGATAGATTGCAGTTATTAGGACTCCAGTCCTTACCTTCGCACTTGGACGCCGCGTTCTCGAAGAAGAAGCTTTCGCGCAACACACGGGCGTCGTGGGCACTCCCCGGAAACCCGGCGAACACATCGGTGGACACCATATCCGCATGACAGATGCCCTGCAGGACGATCGAGTGGAAGTTCTTCCTGTTATAGTAGCTTTCCTCCGACTCGGATGGTCTGGAAATGCGGATGTGGCATCCATCGACGGCCCCAATGACGTCCGGCAGGCCACCACGACGACCGAGTGACAAAAACGTCCGTTTCATCCTTCCGCGCTCGTCGGCGTCCGGCCACCGGATCTCTCGGGCGCTGATGGAATAGAGGAATGTCAACACCCGGTTGATGGCAAGGTGCACGCTGGATTGGGCGACGTCGAACTTGTCCGCAATCCGGTACATCGCACTCTGCGTACCGATGTACGTGAGGGCGATGAGCAGGGTCTTCTCGGAGCTCATTTGTCTTCGTCCACGGTGCTTAGCGGGGTAGAATTCAGAACTCTCAAATTCCGCACCAAGGAGAGCTACCGTGGAGCGTGAGAGCCTGAACATTTTGCGACATTCAAACTCAAAGTACGTGGATACGACCCGCTCAACGCACAGGACACTCGGTGGCGCTGCTCCCTCACCAGCTTCGCTAAAATCAGCAGCGCAACGTAGAGGTCGGCGGAACATTCGTCGTCGCTGTCGCAGTCACTTCCATCGGAATCTGAACTCTCAGATTCCAGTAATTCAAGCACAGCGCCAAGAGCTCGAACACCTTCCGCCGACATCTTCGAGAGCAGACGATGCAGCAGACGATTTTTCCCGCCTCTCGTTTTTTGCCGCACGGCGCCTGGCTGAGAGCGCAGAACTTCGCCGCAAAAACTGCCAGCATACGTCACTGTGACGTCACTTCCTGTCCAAACAGGAAGTGTTCCGACTTACCGCGGACTATCCCAGACTGGTAAATCGAAGAGGTCCAGTACTGTAAGCGGCGCCCAGATGCCGCGCCGCGTGAAATGACCAACTGCGGATAGCGGGTCAACATAGGACTGCTCGGAGCAGTGTTATTCACAGTCTTACTGCGTTCTTATTTAGAGTCTTATTTGCTGTCATGTTTCCAGAAAGCGTCTTATTCCCTAGGGAACATAAGACCTCAAATAATACTGCCAGTAAGACCACACTGCGAATAAAACTGTTTTATTGAGCTTCGAGCAAGCGGGCCCTTTTGTGACATTAGCGCTATCTACCCAGCCAACTTTTGAAAAGCACGCCCACTTCATCGACGCTTCTGGCCACGGCACTGCTACTGCTTTAGTGCGTTCACAAGTGATGTATTTCCAGGTTAGTTATTACAAGTGTCATTGTTACCGTAGTGATAATGTTTGCCTTGTGGCAGTGTCATGGCCCACTTGTTGTTCTGGTTGTTTTGACCATTTCAAGCGCGCTTGTGATGTCGTGTTGTACCTTTGTGATATACTGGTGGTTAACGGCGACATAGAAGAGAACCTGGGACCTACGGCCAAGGCCCAAGAAGACAAGTTAAAGTTCGTGTCTGATGTAGTTACACTACTCGAATCAAACCATACAGCCCTCCTTCAATCCATATTAAAATCTTGCAGAATTGTATCAGTATGAAAAATGGCATGGAATTACTGAGCGAAGGGGTTCTGGCGCTCGAGTCAAGAACTGGATCAGATGCGTCCCCCCACCAAACTGAAAACTATGACCAAAACCTTTCTTTTATGCAGTGCAAAATTTACGACTTGAGAAACGGTCACGGCGCTCTGATGTGTTATGCTTCGGTATCGACGACACCGACAAAGCTGAATCTTGGGATGTGTCTGAAGAACTCGTTAAAAGTTTTTTTGCCGAAAAACTGGAGGTCACCGTAGCATCCATTGTCAGAGCGTACAGGCTGGGCAAGTTTTCTGCGGACAAAAAGCGTCCCATTATATCAAAACGTTCAAACGAGAAAGACGTGGAAGCTGTTTTAAGCCGTGGTATTAGGTTAACGGACACAACTTTTGGAATCTCGCGTCACTATTTTGCAACCGTTCGTGACGTGCGCAGTAAGCGTCTGGAATTTTCAAAAACAGTTAAAAAGCAGAGTGAGCGTGTTCGGCTCGTATTCACCAAATTTTCGATTAACAATGACGCCTGTGTTTGGGTAAAGGCGAGACTGTTCGTTTAAACCAAAACGAAAGGCGTGAAGTTAACTCCGAAGCATCTCCGCCGACGAGAGAATTACGCGACGAATTGTGTAGTTCTATTCCAACTCGTGCACAGGAGTTATCAACACAAAATCGCCTGTCTTTTACTACCGGTGTTTCTTTTCTGTACATTAACATTCGGAGTGCCTTACCAAAAACGGTCGCCCTTTCTTCTCTTCTTGATTCATGTTGCGCAGCTATTAACAGAAACATGGTTGAACGAAACGGTTCCTGATAGCAGCATTCTTGTCAGTGGATCGGACTACATCTTTTTTCGCTGAGACAGGCTAAACTGTCAAAACATAATTCTTTGTCGCTTCTATCAATTCAATTCTTTTCTTGAATGTGTTTTTTGTTTCCATAAAATGTGACGCGTTTCATGTCATAATTGGTTTTTTACCCCCCTCCCGATATGTCAGCCTCATTCACAGCTGAATTTCCTGAAACCCTCGATGAAGCTACCATGCGTTTTCCTAATTAAGTTCTATTAATTTTTGGCGATTTCAACTTCCCGAGCCTTGACTGGTCTTCACTAGCCGTAGTTTACAATGAAATCGAGGTAAACTCTTTTCTTCAGACCTGCCTTGACTTTTCGTTAACTCAACTAATTAACTCCCCAACTCATCGTTCAACGACGTCTGCAAATATCCTTGACCTAATATTTACCAATCATCCCGACCTTTGTTCCAATATTGCTATCTGAGAAGGCATCTCGGATCATGTCATTATAACTGGTAGCATTACTCGTCCCTTCAATTCCAGAAAAACCAGTAGCAAAAACACTAGGTGCTAAGCCAGAGTCGATTTTGATGCCAAGAACACTCAACTGTCTCGTTTCTACAACCAGTTTTGAATACTTACCATTCATGCTCCACTGAAGAAAATTTGCTCATTTTTAAGAAAAACATTTATGAATGTGATTGAGTCGTGCATTCCGGTCCTTACCATCAAAAACAGTAGTTGTGCAGTGCCTTGGTTCACCCGCGCACTTCGCCGCTTAAACAATAAGAAAAAGCGCCTTTACAGGTATGCAGATAAAAACAGAGACTCGGTTCCTTGGCTGCGCTAAAAGGAGTGTGACAAGCAGTACTAATCCCTTCTTAAATCTACTGGTCGCACTTTCTACACTCACGACTTCACATCCATGATAAGTAACCATCGGAAATTCTGGCGCGTAATCAATCGTAAAAGCTACCCTGACCTCATTAAATGTAGAGCATAAAGGCCAAACTGTTCCGGAATTGAATGCGCGCAGATACTTAACAAGTCATTTGCGTCGGTTTTTACTTGCGAAGACGTTGCTTCATTACCCATCGCAACTGGTTTCATGGAGGGCATGATGCCTTAAATCGTCATTACTGAGGGGGAAACTTGTCTTCACTCAATAACCCTAAATTTTCATGAACACGTGATCATATGGGCATTAAAAATACCGTACTAATATACTTCCTTAAGCATTGCTCCAGTACTAGCAGCACTTTTCACTCAGTCCTTATCTGAGGGTTCAGTCCCGCATGACTGGCGTATGGGGAAAATTGCACCCTTCTTCAAATCCGGTGATCGTTCTTCACCACTGAACTACCGACCCATCTCTCTGACTAGCACCATTTGTAGAATTACCGAGCATATCATACATTCTCAAGTTATTAGTACCTAGCAGATCATAAGACTATTTTTAAATTCCAACACTATTTCCGCAAACGTTACTAATTGGCCGGATTTACTAACGATTTATATACTTCAGTAGACTCAGGGTTCCAAGTCGATGCAGTCTTATATTTCTCTAAAGCGTTCGATCGCGTTCCTCACCACAAGCTATCTAAATTTAACCTACATCCCAACGTTCTAGCTTGGATTAAAGATTTCCTGACTTCTAGACATCAGTTTACATTTGTCAACAATCACGCACCCGCTTTCGCTCAAGTAACATAAGAGGTCCCTCAAGATAGCGCATTATGCCCATTACGTTTTCTAGTCTACTTTAACGAGCTTCCCTCCTGTGTATCATCCCGTGTTCCGCCTATTTGCTGATGACCTTGTAATTTACCGCACCATTTCTTGTGATACCGACCGTTGCAGTGTTCAATTTGACATAGATACAATTAACTATTGGTGCTTAAGATGGTAGATGCCTCTTAATTCATCCAAAACAAAGCCAATGTCGTTTTCAGGTGAAACCCCCCATTTTGCAACTTCTTATACTATAAATCGTATAGCAATAGAGGTAACGAACACGTACAAATATTTTGGTCTTCATTTCAGAAATGATTTAACATGGCATCACCATATTAACGTCATCCTTACCTCAGCAAATTGCTCTTTAGGACTACTCCGGCGTAATCTAAAACAACCCTCATGAGATGTAAAAAATACTTGCATACGTCACAACTATTCGTCCAAAAATAGAATATGCGTCTGCAATCTGGGATCCTTATCCAGCATATCTCACAAATAAACTACATAACCGTGCTGCTCGCTTAATCTTTTCTGATTATTCTGCATTTTCAAGCGTCACAGCATTAAAACACCGTGCTGAACTGGATACGTTATGCGTTCGTCGCGCACATGCTCGCCTGTTCCTTTTCTATAAACTATACTTCCACCCAACACTTCACGGCCATTTCTTTCGGCCTCCATCAGCCATTTTTCCTCGAAGGGATCATCCCGACATAGTTAAGCGCCCACTATCTCACTCGTCCTTGTACGCACACTCATTCCTGCCCAACACCATAACTGAATGGAACGATTTACCCTCACAAATAGCAACTCAAACTGACATAACTAAATTTCAAGAGTTGCTTCACCAATTGTGATGATTTCAATTGTAGTGTTCCATGAAATGTATTATTGTGCACCTACCGCTTTTGTCTCTTCTTGCCTTTCATCGCTTTTCTGGATTTAACTGTATTTAACTAGTTCCGTAGAGTAATTTTCTTGTCATTTGTAAGTGCCGTCTTGCGCGAGCGCAATCCGTTATTTGCTCAAATTATTTTTTCCTAAAAGACATTGCATTCCTGCCATATTTTGTAGCACATAAAATTTCTTTTTCGTTCTTTTATGTCGTTTTTTCTTTTTTATTGAACCGACGTTTTTGTTTTTCGTTCTTCCCTATCTTTTCTGCCTTTTTCTATTTTTATAACACTGCTTCCAACATGTGTGTTCATTGTGTATGCCCCCCCCATATGTAATACCCTCCATTGAGGGGTAATATGAAATAAAGAAATAAAGAAATTTTTGCAATATAAATATTTTACGTACGAGTTGTGCGGGAATACGTACTAAACCATTTGTAAAGCGCTACTTCTGTCAAAAAAGCAGACGACGTTCGGCCGTGGAACGAAGCGACTGCCTCAAAAAAATATCAGAATAAAATAAAAGGAGGTGAATACAAGCATTTTGTTTTATTTCAACTCTTGGTGCTATACCACTACAGAAAAGAGCATTAGCGAAAGGTTTGGGTGTCTTTTTGGTCCATCACTAATTACCCGCGGTGCGACTACTCACGGCAACGCAAGCTGGTACTCCAACGTTTTGCAAGGCGGCACAAATAAATGTGTGCCGCCTTGAAACAATTGCGACATGAAACAATGCAAACATTGGTTTGTTTATCCGATACATGTTCCTCAACTCCAAATTTAACTAGTGAGCCAAACTAACCATTATCAAATCGAGACTACTTCTTCAGGACGGTGCATCCTTGTACCACTTCTACTTCGTGCTTTAGTAATTGGCAAACGTGAGGCAGAAGTTTCAAGGAAAACATGAATGCAACATTCTCCGGCATTGATGCGGCCCGAACGAACATCAGGTGCACGAACGCAGTACGTTGCAAAATACAATCTACCAACCTGAATGTTGGGGCACTTGTAGCCGCATCCGAAAAGCCACAACACACTCGTTGAATAACAACGTACACTTTTTGGGCAACCGAAAAGTACGTAACCAGACAGTACGCATCGCGATGGGTGCGCGAAGCAGTCGCGCAAAATACCGGTCCAGTTTGAACTGTTTGATCGCCAACGACTAGGGGTCTTATGTGCTACTGGTCGTGTGATTGTGGCGCTCTCTCTCTGGCGACGCTTCCCGATTAGTTTGGTTGATTGCTGTTGTTATTTGGTAAAAAAAAGAACCCATAAAAAAGCCTGTAGTGGCGCGCACCTAATCTTCTAGCAGCGCCACTATCATCGGCATCATCCCATTATCATCATCAGCAGTGCTTGGCCGGCCAGCGTCAGCAGTGCCACGCGCCACAGGTGGGACACGACCGTACTGCTGGGTGTCCGCATGTCTGCACCGCTCCCACTCCTGCCCGGACCTACGCTCTCTCCAATAAAATTTAGGGGGCCACCGCACCCTACCGAGTCTGCTTCCTACAAGTAGTGACTCTGACGTTCCTTACAAGTGGTGACCCGGACGCTCCTTACAAGTGGTGACGCGGAGGTTCAGCGCCATATACCCGGGCAGCGGCACACCGTCATGGCGACGTGGGGGGACCCACCGATGCCGGTATTCGAGGCTACCCTCTGGCTCAACCACGTCAGCGTACAGCCTCTGAAGCACTCCATCCTCTAGGAGACGCTTCCGCTAGAGCTCCGCTGCGTCCTCGCCCTCCCACGGCCCAGCGCCACTCCCTACGATGACCTTCGCGCTGCCGTGCTCGCGCACTACGGTTTCGGGGACGACTGCTTTCGGCCTGCAGCAGATGAGGTACCGGCACGGTATGCGCACGCTTCGCCGTCGCCTGCAGCACGCGAGGTACCCGCACGGCTCGCGCATACTACGCCGCCACACACGGTATCCTCCGTTCAACCCAGCACAGCGACGTTCGCTCCAACCGACGCCGACAACTTGGTCTCTGTCTCCAGCGCCGCAGCCGCATTTTTACCGACTACACCGGCCGCCGATGACACAGCGCACGCTAACCAACCAAAGCCTGCCATGTCCGCTACTACCACATCCCGAGAAGGCGCCCCTCCGCCAAGAGAGAGAGAGAGAGAGAGAGAGAGCAAACCTTATTGAGCATTCTGAGCCGTTTAGGCGTTTGATGGGTTGGTGCCCTCTTCTCGGGCCCCATATGTTTCCAGGTTCTCCTGTCCTCTGGTGATCAGCGCGATCTGTTCTTCCAGGGCAGGGCTGGACAAGGTCTCCTATCGCTTAGGGTTGATGTGAGGAGAGGGGGGGAGGAGGTGCGGGGTGAACTTTGGGAAAATTGCACTCTCCTATTATGTGAAGTGTGCCCAGTTGTCTGCAGTTGGGACATTCTTTCTCATATCTATCCGGGTAGAACTTGTTTCGGAGATAAGGGTGGGGGAACGACCCGGCTTGGATCTGTCTGTATATGACTTGGCGCGCTCTGCTTAGAGAATGGTGTGGTTTAGGGTCGCAGCCGACGTCATTGAAGACGCTCACTGGCCGCAACCACCCGCTGCTATCACCCTACGCGCAGGAACCGGTGAGCCACCCACTACCGTGGCGGCGACCTCCCTTCCGCCTCAGTCTCCTACACCACTGTCATCCACAGCCGGTGTAGACTCCAACACGGTTTGACCTCCAGCGGCGCATCCGCGTTAACTGCCCGACAACCACGAACCATGCGCCTGTTCGATTTACGGGCGTTCTGGCACCCGCGGGCTGCCAGAAGCTTGCTCTCGGGCAGAAAGTTGCGTCATGATTACGTTGCTCAAGCGCCTCGGAATACACCGGAAGCCGGGACCGAGAAATCCCAGCCGGGACAATCGCTGCGGAGCAACCTTTTTTAGGTCGTCTGCTACAGTTTCGGCGGCAAAATGTTGGACGCCACAAGAAGTGCGCTCGCTGCTCTCGTCCTCGCGTTTTGTGCGAACCGTCATCTTCTTGAAAATGAGGACGATTGCGAGGTCCACAACTTCATTGTTTGCTTTGTCCTCGCGATGATCGAGCGGGTAGAATGGCACCGCCTACCCCTCTACGTGGTGGACGTTGTGCCGACGTACGTGGACTTTCAGTTTAAAGCGACTGTTTCGCCTGTCGCGGCATACTCTGGCAGCCCTGGTCGCCGAGTTTGAAAGCTCAGATTTCTACCCAGGACTACGTGGACGCCCCAAAATGCCTCCCGACAAGACAGTACTCATCGCCCTTTCGTACATCGGGACCCAGTGTACCATGTACATGATCGCTGACAAATTTGATGTCAGCGAATCGTCTGTTCATGCTGCGGTCTACCGAGTCATCGGATTCCTGATCTCGATCAGCGAACGGGAAATCTGCTGGCTTGACCTAGTCGAACGGGAGCGGAACAAGCGGGCGTTTGACGCCCTCGGTCGTCGTGCAAACGGAGGGCTGCCGGACGTTATCGGCGCGATTGAGAGTTATATAATCGCAAGAAGTTTCACTCTAACGTATTCCAGGGGTTCTGCAATGCGGACATGGTGTTCATCGACGTGTTCTCCGGCTCTCCCGGCAGCGCCCACGATGCCAGAGTTCTGCGGGAAAGCTTTTTTTCCCGGGGCAGCATCGAAATGCGAAAGTGAGAAAAATTCATGTTTAGCGAGCTGGCGAGAGAAACATCAGGGAGGTTGAGGAGCATACACAGAAATTTGTGGACTTACTGCATTGAAGCGTAGGATGCTAGAAACGTACATATTGCATGTATAGCTTTGGCTGTGAGCAGACGAATAATTTGTCTGCGATTCTCAGGGAATAATCGACCAAACTCAGTCAGTAGATCAAGTTTCTTGACCTAGACAGCTAACTTGGCAGATGCCTGCAGTTGTGCTACGCACAAGCTTAGTTGTTTCCGCGACAGCTCCTATTACATCGCATTCAAATTCACTTGTAGGGGGATGCATCTTTGACGACTCGGCGTACCCGCTGCTTCCATCGTTGCTGCCGCCTTACCGGCAGACGCCCGCCTTTCAGACATGGATGCAGGTGTTCAACAGCGTCCACAGCAAGCAACGGGTGGCCGTGGAAGGTGCCTTCGGTATCCTGAAGGGTCGGTTCCAGCGCCTTTATTACATCGATGTGGCCAGCGTGCAGCACGCCGTGGAGATCGTTGTTGCCGCCTGTGTGCTGCACAACATGGCGATGAGGTGCTGCGACACTCCTGAGGAGCTCGCGGGCACCGACAGCGGCACAGATGTGTCGGCAACCGACTGTGGCGACGATGGCGACACGTCGGCAATGGCCAGCTCCTTGCGGGACAGGCTTGCGCAGGCCTTGTAGGATGCTCGGACTTCTTACTTTTTTCCTTCATTGCTTTTATATCCAGAGCATTTCTTTACCTCACGATGTCACCCGTTCTTGGCGTCCGTGGTTGTCCGCATAGAGCTCGCCTTGACATGCCCGGCTCATACGTTTCGCTATCGGCGCGATCAACATTCGATAGCGCGCCCAGGCACGTTTCAAGGACACTCTCTCCCCTCTCTCGGACTCAACGTGCACCAGGGCGCCAATTTTACTGCTGACGAGCGCTCTCTCGTCAGCAGTTGCCACTAGTGCAACAACATTAACGTAACGCAAACTACTTAACGTCGTGCGCCCCCGGAAATGCTCTGCATTTGATCGTGCCCCTCGCGAGGGGGATGTTTCACTGCGTCACCATGCGAACAGCTTGCCACGCTTTAGTTTCAGTTCCGTATCTCCCCGCCGCGGCCGTGGAGAGAAGGCGGCCGGCCGCGACCCTCGCCACCGCGCGCTGCGGTTGCGAGTTGCGCTGGGAAAGCGAGCGTCGTCTGCTAGCGGGGAGCGGAACGCGTTCCGCTCGGTATCTCCGGTCTTCGCCACTTCTGGCTGCGCATTGCAAAAGAAATAATTCCTGGAATACTTGTGCAATGTACCGAGGAAAAATTACACCATCTTCCCGCAGGGGAACCCTGAGTACGAAGCGAAGCAGCCATGGGGCCGATTGAAGTTCCCATTAGTTTTCAGTTCGTCGTTTCCGTTGACGTTCAGCTTGACGTGACTTCGTGGTATCAATAGCTTCTTGACATAGCTTGAATGAGTGAAGGACATAAGGCACGTTCATAGCACATGCTCCCGTCTCGGTTCCTACAGGTGTTACATTGCTCACGACTGAGGATACAGGCTTTTCACCGGATTTTTGCAACCTTCATTTGGTGTTCGCGTAGTGAGCCAATGCGTCGAGATAACCTTTTTCTTCCGGTTGTGCGAGGGGGACTTGGGCTTGTTCATCTGTTTCTTTGGCAGCTTCTTTCTCGTTTATTCTACTTTCGAGATGTTCAACATCCTTTTTTGAAAGCTGTACTGCAAATACGTCTTGCACATTTTCTCCCAGATATTGTGGTGTCTTCGCTGTCTGTGGACGCAGCCCGAAGCCCGCGAGGTTTCCTCAAAGAAGTGGTTGACACAATTCGCTTCTTACAGGCTCGGTTTAGCCTTGAGTACATATTTACTGCTACGCGCGATTCTATTTCTGATGCCCTGGTTTCTGGGCTCTTTCCCACACCTTTATATCGTGTTCTGTACCTACAGTGTCCGTACCAGGGTGTCCTCAATAGAGTGTGTAAAATGTGTGTTCCGCCAGGTGTTAAAACATTTTTCTTTAAATTACACACTGGCACGCTCCCTGTTAAAACTTGGATGAAAGATCGGGGTCTGTTTATAGCTTGGTCGACAGACTGTCGGCTCTGTACTCGACCAGAGACAATTGATCACTGCTTTGTAGACTGCAGAGATGCTGTCTTTTTCTGGGACATTCTACAGTGAACGCTCAAAAAAGACATGGATATTACGCCTTTCTCTATCCGATTTTTGCCATTCGACTATCCTGGTGAGCCACCTTATGACATGTTCGTGTTGATTGGTTTGTACAGTCTGTGGCGATGCCGCTTATGTGATAGACATGCTGAGCCACCAAGATCAACTAAGTCTTATTTCAGAGAAACTGTGGCATTTGTACATAGTGTGTATAGTTCGCTTGACCAACCACCTGACTGGCTCCCTCTTTTGAACGCTTGTGTGTGTTTGCCTGAATTTTGATGTATATTTGCTTGTCATAACTTCAGGGTATTCTTTTGTTTGCTTGTATTCCTCGTACTGCAACGTCTGAGGGTATTTTCCCATGTAATAAAGAAAAAAAAGGTTTGTAGCGCAGTGGGAAAAGCGCCACGTACCTCTCGTTGCGGCCAGAGAGTCGTGGGATTGAAACCGGGCGCCGCCTAACTTTTTTCACTGTTATTTGACCTGGCCTTCCACTGCGAGCCCGTGAGGTTTTGTATTTTATTTCTGTGATGTTGCCGCTATTCGAATGAATGTGCTTCTTGCAGTTCTATGACCTGGGCTTCCACTGGGAGCCCGTGACGTTTTGTATTTTATTTCTGCCATGTTTCGGTATTTGTACTCGCTTCTTGCAGCTCTATGACCTGGGCTTCCACTGGGAGCCCGTGACGTTTTGTATTTTATTTGTGCCATGTTTCCGCTATTCGGATGAACTTGCTTCTTGCATTTGTATGACCTGTTATGTTTCGGTTATTTGGGGATAATTTGTTTTTTGCTGTTTCATGACCTGGTCTTGTACCGTGAGCCCAGTACTTTTGCTATATTGTATTCGTATCGTCAAGTTACCACTACGGGGCCGTGGTTCTCAAGTGGGATTCCATAAACCCACGAGCAAACATTTTTCTCCTGGTCTTTGGGGCCCAGGCAGGCTGTGGCACATTTACATTGTACGCACCGCACAGGTAGTGCACTTCGTTGAACCCATTTCACTCTTACTCACAACCGGTGAGGGGCTCTCGTAAAAAAGCTTTGAAGTTAATTGGGCTGGGTCAGTAGGGACGCCTACTTTCCTTTTAGGCCGCTCAGTGATATGGTAGTCTCCAGAGTAGTGTCTGCGAGGCAGAGTGAAAATCACGCTCCATCTGAGCACGCTCAGGTTCCACATCAGGGGCTATATACCAGAATATGGACCAGACACCTAGCTTGTGGCCTCCTTTCAAGCTGATGTGAATAGGTACGCACGTGATCGTGACGGAGTGAAAATGCGTTGATAGAGGTCTAGGAAAACAAAGTAATGAAGGCAAAATTTGCCTTTGCTTACCATGATTAAGTTGGGTCGTAACTGCAGAAAACATTCTAATTTTTCTATGCGTTACATGGCTTCGAAACTTGTCTCGATGTTTTCTGAACGCCTGCTGTGAGCACACTTTTTCGGGCCGGGCTGGTGTTTTTGAAACACAAATATCGAAACAGGTGAAATGGTAGCGCAGAGATTTTGCTTTGTGTGCGGCTGTGCCGCGTATTGATAAACTGGTTGAAACAAAGTGATCAGCCAGTGTTCTTAATTAAAGGAACATGTTTCACGCTGCAGTTGTGTTAATTAACTTAGGTATCCCCCTCCTCCCCCCCCGGATTCTCCTGCAAGGGGTCCCTTCGCTTGCATAAGCCCACAACGAGACCCGCATCGATGCCTGAAAACCGCCGCTGTGGAGCATTACTTCACGCTACTCCTCAGGTTGCTCGACCCCACAAGTGGTGTAGGAGGCACCCCAGAGAATAAAATATGAAAAAAAATATTTCTTCTATGCAGCAATAACCACGTTGTACAAAACGTGAATACAATAGCAGAAACACAGTAATAAAAAACGTGTGTGTTGAACAATGTTAAACAACTGGGCATGAATGGAGCTTTAAATAAAATTAGGCCCAACTAAGATTCTGCCATGAGGCAAGGCAACGTCGCGAAGGTGTCACGCACAATTGCAGCCTGAACAGGGGAAAGAAACACAAACAGCAACGGCTGCAATATATATATATCTGTGTGTGTGTGGGTGGGTGGGTGTGTACATAAACGTATGCCACCACAAAATCAAGTTTGCTCTTTAGAGCATTTTAGAAAGGATGTGGGAAGGGGAGGAAGAGCGCGAGAGGGCGGGGTGTGCACGAAGCGCTGCAGCAATCGCACTTTTGATGGCCTCGTTGCGCTCCTTGTTCACCGCTCCCCCGCTTCCAGGCGCTCCCGGTGACGTCTCTCTCTGTTAGCCTCTGTCTCCTTGAGGTAATCAAGAAGGCCACCCACAATTGTGTGAACGTTTTCCTGCACCTCTTCTTGGCCGGGGGTTGGTCATTGCTGGCGGGGACGGCAGGCACCTCTGGCGACACAGGGGATGTGGCAGATCTGCTGAGCAGCCCAGAACTAGACGCTGGTTCTTCTCCCGCGGTTCCCTCTGCTGCCCTCTTCGTGCTTGGGCCTGCTCTGGCAAGAGCACAAGGAACACGTGCACTTTTTAGACAATCACTTAAGGGTATTAATTCTTCTAGTTTAACATCGCAATAAGCATGCGATTTTCACGGCGAGAACGATACGCGACCTAAATTATTTTGCATGGAGGTGCATGTCGCCCTGACAATTCACAAAAAAAAAACCCGTCGTGAGATACAGCACCACCTGAGCACAAAATAACTTAAGAAAGCCATTATTTGAAACATCCCACTGAGCACGACATGCACATGTCAGTGCGTGCCATTGACCGGGCGAAAGGTTTTGAATTAATAAGGTTTCATGCTGCCCATTATATTACCGTCACAGTTGTATTACAACTCACATTTACAACTCACATTAACCTCTACGAATTACACTTAATCCGCTCAAGACATGTTATTGGTGCACAAAATCTCCAAACCAGCTCATTTTCAAGTGTATTATGAGAACATTTCACGAGACAAGCTTACTCCTCGTTTTGTTGGGACCCTGGGTCCCACCGACATGACGAACTTCGGCTTCACGGAGTGGCTCGTTTTGAATATTTCTTCCAGTGGCCTCAGCACATAAAATATACCGACACAAGCTTCTCGATCGATAAGACACGCACGTTGTCTTTGTGAGAACGCTGCGCCATGCATGGGCTAGTACTGCTACATTTGTGAAAAATAGCTGTTATCCTTTTATTTCCACACTACCTGGCATCAAAAAGCAATTCTTTTATGCCCGATGACCGCATCTCATTTGGTCACGCGCATTAGACGCACCAATCATCGAAAAAATGCATTGCTTTATCCTATTAAGTTATGTTGTTGAATTTAAACCTTTCAATTTAGGGGAGTATTGTTTTCATATCAACGCACAAGTTGCCTGTTGAAACAGAAATGTCTTCCTAGATGCATACGCAAAAAAACGAAATCAAATAAAACAATTAATTGTCGTTCATCTCTTGCGCGGACATGCTTGGATTTTGAGGAAAGCGCGATCCTACTATGTTCGCCAGCTGTTGCCTATATAATTTTGAAATCAAGGCTCAATATAGCACCGTTTTTCCCCTGCGCAAAATCGTTAATTACAGGCATTGAATTTTCACTGATTAATATATTCCTGCAAGTATGCACACATTCTCCACCTAGTGGCCATTGAAGAACGGTTTTGATAAACGTGCTCACTCTTCGAACGTCCACTTCTCCGCCTCCTTGCCCGTCGTGTTGCTCGAACTGACGAGCTTCTTGTAGCGCCTTTCCAAGTTGCGCCATTTATTTTCCACTTGGAAACGCGTCATGCATTCTGGGAAAATGTCGTTAATTTTTCCGCGAGGGCTTTCCACAGCTGACGTTTCGTGAGCATTCTTTTAGGCGGGTTATTTCTGATTTACTTGCAGGCGTAAATCAAAAAAAGTGTTTTCGCCTCATTCCACAGTTCTTCGTTCGCCGACTCCGTCCTCACAGGGGCAGCCGGCACCGTTTGGACGCACACACCATCTACAGAATAAACAAAACTTTTCATTCCTTTCGCGCGGACAACCAATGTTCGCGCTTAGAACCACTTACCTGAAGTAATAAAAACAGGCATGCCTTCTAGAACGGCGACGCCGTCCTCGCCCACGGGCTGAAATAGGCTCTCCATGTGTATGAGACTACGAACCGCAAATGACCGTTACCTTTTAGGCGCGAATAATCTGTCATCTCACTTCCCGTACAAAAAAAGAAAACAAGAAGGGAGTTGCGATGAGAAAAATGAATAGAAATGTGCGCGAGAGTTATGTTTCACGTCAAATAAAGCAACTTAAAACCATCAAATCAAGAAGAACGAAAGATATTTGCAACTTTATCTTGAAACTGGCCGTAACGCTCTCCTTTTGTCGTCTGCTAGCAGCGTCGTCTGCTAGCTGCTAGATTGGTGCCCGCTCGCCGCCAGACCACAAACGCCCGGGAGGCTCTGGCAGCTTGCGGGGAGCCTGGAGTAGCCGACCCGGAAAAATTGAAGACGTTCTGTTGCCGCCGGTAGTGACGTTTTGTGCTTCTCGAGAAAAACGAATGACCGGCTCTCGCCTCTGGCAGCCCGCGGGCAGCCCCGGTCACCCAGAAGTGGAAAATCGAACAGGCTCCATGTTGGCTAGCCAACCCTGAGAGAGCGATCGTAGACGCGTCAAAACTTGCGACGCACGATGTTCGGACGGCACCAGTGAGTCAGAACCTGGAAGGCTCCATTCGTCCTTCTCCCCCCTATGCACTCTCGCCAGGTCATTCGCCACACGACCACGCGTTTTCTAGTCGAACTGATCGCAGCTACAAGCGACTGAACAAACACCTAGAACCTGGCGCCCGAATGGTCGCTCCACATCGATCGGACCTTTCAACGACTGTGCGGACGTCGCTAACTAACTGCAAATGCTCTTTGGCGCGCCCCATCAACAACGGTTTCTTGGAGTTAGCAGGGAATTCACCACCATGCTATGGGACTGGCCAGTCTTCACACGTCATCAGAAGCGTCCCTTCAACCCACCACGATGCTCCACGGCCTGTAGACCACCTACTCTTAGACGAGCACGGGGTCGACCGCAGCAATTACGTCGTAACTGGTTGCATGACGGAGCCATCCAACACACGCAAGCCTTCGTCCAATTACTGGGACTGCGTTGTGGACAACACGACGCACCCGAGCTCTTCCCGACCTCTCGTGCCTCTTCGTGCGCCTGTTTGATTTCGCATCGGAAGACGTACGTTGCAGTCTGCGTCCCCTACGCCACTCCCAGGCTAGGCCACCGGAGGTCTGTCTACGCCCCGTACGCTCTTACCCGACCGACCAGGACTGCTGTCTTAACTCGAATGCGGACAAACCTCCATCACTGCTCGTGTGGTACATACCTGTACATAGGTTTTGCACACTCTACATCGTGCATGTTACCCCACTCATCTTAACGCGCCCTGTGCTAGGGGGGACCGATGTAGTGGCGCGCACCTCATCTGGTAGCAGCGCCACTATCATCTGCATCATCCCACTATTATCATCAGCGGTGCTTGCCCGGCCAGCGTCAGCAGTGCCACGCCCCACAGATGGAACACGACCGTGCTGCTGGGCGGCCACATGTCTGCACCGCTCCCACTCCTGGCCGGGCCTACGCTCTCTCCAACAAAATGTAGGGGGCCACCGCACATACCGAGTCTGCTTCCTACAAGCCTTTTTTTTTTGTTTGTGTGGCTGCTGCCGTGAGATGTTCTCAAATACCCCGCAAGCCCGTTCTCCCCTTTGCTCTTTTTTTTTTCTTTATCTCGTTTTGCAGTTTTAATAGAACGGCAGGCAAATATATGTGGAAATGTTCGAAATGTCAGGCCCCAGTTAATTTCTTCTTGCTTGATACTGCCCGGTTCAAACACAACATTTTGTTTTTTTAAGGCACCTTTTTGCGTTTTGTACTGTGTTTTGCAAGCACAGTAACGGTGCCCTTTAGATTGGCGCGTTCAGAAGTACGTCATCTGCTTCGGGCGTTCGCCCGCGCGCACAGACGGAAGCAGACTTGGCGGACACCTCGGCGTTGATATGGGACCCAGGAGGAAGAAAAAGGAAGTGAGGTCGGAAAAAGCCTCAGCCAGCAAATTTTGCGGTAAAACATGTAAGAACTCGTACTTTAACACGCAGGGAGGATGCCTGAGATTAGGTTCTACTCATTTCCCGAAAAGCCTTATGAAGAAGCGAAGAGGAGACTTTGGATCAACGCTGTTCGCCACGCAAAGTAGGACGTCGTACGTTCGTTTTGTATCTTCTTGCTCTGAAATCGTGACTCATTTTCAGCAATGGCGCCTTGTGAGAGCCGAGACGACGCATTTCTGTGATCTGCAGCGCGCACTCTGTTGAAACAAAAAAAGCTCAATTGAGCTTCACCCAACCTACGTACCAGGCATTTTCACCCCACGCCCTAGAAGTGCGTGGGGAGGAGGGGTTTTGCCTGTTAACCAGTTCCGAAGGTACAAAAGGTAAGCATTACTTGGTAACTGTAGTTATTCACATATTGTCAAGTGCGCACAAGTCCTTGCTGTGCATGACGATAACGTCCATCAATTTCTTTCGGGTTTCCAACCAGTTGAATAGTTTGTGCGAGCAGAAAATTAAATATGCTTTATTGCGCGCAGCATACATATTTTCTCTCGTCATTATTCACGGCAGCTCGCAGAGGCTGCTTGCAACAACTGGCAGCGATGTCCTAAGGGCCAAGAACTGCTGCTTCGTTCGACGACAGATTACCCGATGCAGGGGATGGAGTTCAGCAGGGCTTACCGAGCGACAACCATGTCGCATTTGCGTCTGTGGTAAGCCGATGGTTGCCTGTAATATTTCGTTTCAGCTTTCTACCCGGCTACAACCCTAAAACAAATCTAAAAGCCCTTCTGTAGATCGCTTACCTGAACCCTCAGCTGCTACTTTTCTTCCCCCAGGCGAACGAGGCGCGACGCTAGCACACACACTCTGCACCTAAAGTACCGCCTTTCCGAATCCTTGACCGACTGTAACCTTGTCTCCTTGAGCGGGTATTCGTGCTCACATCCCGTGCACACAACACCCCGCTTCCTCTTCGGAGGCATGGTACTGCCCGTCCCAGGCGTGCCCAACTCAAACTTACTTCACTGCCGCGGTCTCGCGCGCTGCACTGTAATTAAAAAGTAACACTCAACGTGGGATTCTTTCCTAGAGCATCAATTCTTCTTTCACGAATTACTAACTAGAATCACAACTATCACGATTTCAAAGCTCCACATGCAACAACCGCGTGGCACATCTGATTCGGTTACTTTCCTACACTAAAGACACCTAAGAACTCCCGCTCCTTTCCACTAACCGTATTGTCTGAAAGTACACCTGCTCTCTCTTGGACATGGCCACTCTAAAAAGGGAATATTAAATTTCAAACACTTATCCATTTTCGTCGTCGGTGCCTCCGCCGTGCTCACTACGCCAGCACACCTCGATAGCTGACAGCGCGTTTTCTGCCATCTGACGGCCGAAACCAATATGTGCATCGTAGAGGTCAGATGAGCTAGCCGACAGGTGCCAGCACATACGGCACGACGCTTTCTTGCGTGGCTAGGCCGGCTCGCGGCACCAGGTGGACTGCGACCCGATGGCGTCCGGACTGATTCCACCACGTGCGATGTTTATGGTGTCATCGTTTCTTTAGAGTGTACTAGAAGTTTGTTTCATGGAGCGCATGCCGGTTTGTTGTGTGTGGCCATTGGGAGCTTCTGAAGTCCTGTGTATTCGGTGCTGCTGCTGTTATGGCGTACCTTTCGCTGGCAACGAAGAAGGAAAGTGCTTTCTTGTGCCTTTAAAAACGTCGATTGGGCTAGCCGCGTCATGAAATGTCTATTTGGTCCCGCCTGTAAAACGAGTGCGCGACACAGTGCACGTGGCTTTCGCTTACGGTAACGTTCCAATTTTTGCGCTTATTCTTAATCCTTGTTCGCCGAATCTGTTGACGTGAGCATCGGCCCTAGCTATTGTTTTTTTCGCGAACTAGCTACTGGTGTAATGTATGCACGCGCACATAGCGCTCCCGTAGCCATACATCATAGGTAATCAGGCGCGGTTACATTTTTGTAGCCGTTGAAATGTGTGTTCGTTTCATTCTTAGCGACGAAAAGGAAGTTGTTCAAGTTTCAGTTCTTTTTATTATGGTAGTGGTTTATTGGGGGGACATATGCGGACAGCGCGGCATGTGTAAACCTATTGCTTAGCCTATGCAAGGTGCGCTCTGAAAAACTAGTCTAACACCCTGCATAAAAAATGTTTAGTTCGATAGGCTGATGCTTACTGGTGACGAAATTTATAACTCTGTGCAGCAAGGCGAACTTGCAAAGTGCTGAATATATCCGTGTTTTTCAAGCCTTGCCGATGTCAAGCTGCGGTTTTTTCTATGCTATGTAGGGGAGCCAGACAGAAGGACACTGCACCTTCGATGGCCCGTGCACCATGTTCCTGCCACAAAGAAACAGCATCTGTTTGCATACAGGCTCAAACCGCATCCAAAACATCCACAGCTACAAGACCCGACGAACGCAGCTGTGTCTTCCTTTGGTACAATTCTTTCTGTGAGCGGGCTGACGCCTTCAGAGAACTGTGCGGAGTAAGTGCAAACGTTTTTGCATTGCTGATGCCAGTGTTGACGGCCATACCTACAAGACGAAGAGATGTACCTATGCCTCAAAAACTCGTCATTTTTTGATGAAGATGAAACTGGGGATTTCTTCGCAAGTCTGGCAGTGCTTCAAAGGATTCACCGAACAACTGTTAACCGCACTATTTTTATATTGAGCAATCTTGTCAGAGCCATGAAACACTGGATCCCAGGGCCAGACCTCCCTATAGTTCAGGCAACAATGCCAGACTTTCAAACGCCCCTATCTCCGTTGCAGCTTCATCATAGATTGCATATAGATAAGGATGGAAGCACCACATAACGTCGAACAGAAACGTGCTTTGTTTTGAAGATAGAAAGGATTGTACAATCTAAACATTTTGGTAGGCATATTACCCAATGGGACAGTCACGTTTGTGTCTGACGCGTATGCCAGGCACAGGTCTTACGCATATCAAATCCGCGTTTTCGAACAAAGTTGAGCCTGGAGATGTCGTGCTAGCTAACAAGGGCATCCCAAGGATCACAGCCTCTACGAAAGGAATAGTGGTTTTGCCTTCATTTTCAAAAGGAAACAAAAAGTTTACGTATGCCGAGCTTCAGGAGGTTTACCGTGTTGCACAATTGCGGGTTCACATAGAGACGGTCATTCAACGCATTAAGACGTCGAATGTTTTGAACACAAGAGTGGATAACGGCACGATTCCTTATATGAGTGATGTTATGCAAATGTGTTACCTTTTAGTGAATCTCCAACCCCCAATCATTACCTCTGCAAAGGGTGACGACAATTCATATGACATTACCTTAGCTGCCACTGAGTTTGTTTGGCAGGGCAGTGATTGCCAGTAATCATGTGGTAAATATTTTCAATGGACTAGTGCAGCACAAGCATGGTGTGTTTTTTATGGGGGTGACATAATATTCAGTTACAAAAACATCCATAACCTATTCATATTAAATTTAGGCTTACTACGTCAGAGGTACATAATTCTATAGTACAGGAAAACCTCGTTACAAAAGACACCTGTGTATAAAAGACTCTTGAAAATGGTTTCGGTGGTTTCCCTATGTTTGCCATGTTAGAGCATACTAGGGACATGGTTACAAGAGACACTCTGTTATGAAGGGCTACTTCCTGGGTCCGTAGAGTACATTCTTCACTTTTTAGAGAGATGCATGTAAGAGGGCCCTTAAATGAAAGACTGTAAAAATTTCCCGAAAGATGAAGTTTTGGCCTGCATGCAAGAGCCCAGAGGTACCAGACTCTTTTCAGGAGTTTGCGGTCGCAGATGTGGATATCATCTACTCCAAAAAGATTACACATCATGTTATCCTCGTGCAAGCAAATGGTACCCTGGAGAATGAACAAGCGGAGGAAAACGACAAGGATATTTAAAGGGCAGAAAGTGTTGGCAGCTGAGGCTAACAAACATGTAGCAGCACTTGTATAGTTTTGTGAGAACAAAACAACTTTCAGAGCGGAGTCCTTTACCTGCAAAAGGTGGGAAACAAGTACTACAACCTATAGTGTCCAAAACTATAAATGCCTTAAGGATAGTGCGCATTTTCTCAGCCTGTCATTCGATTCTGGTGTACATTTACGTGATCTAGTCTGACGTGACAGTGTTTCTAGAATTTTTGGTTGCAAGAGACCTTGGTTCCAAGAGACATTTTTACTGGCCCCCTTGTGTGTCTTTTGTTGGGGTAACGAGGTATTGCTGTTTTGTCAGTGGCAGCAAGCAACAAGGACGTGTGATGTGCTTTTACTGGTCATTTTACAAGCCAAGGAGTTTGATTCAGGATTTTTATGTGCTATTTTTGTTTAGGAATCTATTTTACAGAGCTCATTTTTTGTGTTCCATTGTACATCATTGTAACTAAGAAAATGTTTTTGCAAAGCAAATGTATTTGCTTTGCATTTTCCCTCTATTTAAGTGTGCATGTAGCCAAATTTGCTCTTTTTATGTTATGGTTTCGTCCCTATGCAATAATAGTGTTGGGAGTTCCTTTATTGCATCTTCCTTGGTTACTGGGAATCCCGTGTTGACTAGCACGAAATATTTTGTTAACACAGAAAATTATTGTTCAATGTTGCATCAAGCTAGAGCGGTTAAAAATTTGTTTTTTAACAGCGACACGTGTTTGTAGCATGGAAGAAAAACAAACCAGCGTGCGTGCAGCATAGTCAAAATTGAAGGAATACTGTAACGAAACTTGCGGGTGACATTTTTTTTTCGCTGTTATGGGTGTCTATCAGCCCAGTTCACAGAGAATGGCACATTAGTTAGTCGATCGCTGCGTAAATAATTACTTCGAGCTTCATCTAGTTGTGTCAGTTTCGGTTGCGACAAAAATATCATTTGCGGTGGCTGCAGTACAGGAGCGTGCTCTTGACATTGCTGTCCTCGGTGCACGTGCCCGAACAGCATAATGTCAGTCCCATAACTGCTAGAGACGGCACAAACCAGAGCAGTGCACACCAACATCATTCAGCACCTTGACCTTGTCACAGGAGCGCTGATGTCAGCTCTGTCGCAAAGGGATCAATGTGTCATGCTGATGTTCATGTTGAAAGGGTATTCACTCTGAGCATTCTTGTGCATGCAAGTAGTAAAATTAATTGCTGTAAATCGTTACTGGTGCAACTTCCTGGCAGATCTTTCCTCATACAAATGAAGTTTTTATGTTAGTTTCAGCTTTGAACTTTTGTGTCAGTACTCCCTTACTGTGTCGCACTACACTACTACACGTTTTACAGTCGCGGTGTGGCTTGTCCATAAATATGAAACTTGGATACTTGCAGTTTCACAAAAAAACCATTGGAAGCCTGTTTCAGGGATCCTAATGCATACAACAAAAGGGTCACAATATGTATAAACAGGACAATAAATGATGTGGTACATTTGTCTGGTTAAAAAAAACAGAAACGAAACAAGGACCGCCGAGCCAACATTTAAAAACAATGATACAAAACAAAGCATAACGTTCGTAAAACAATGATAAACAAGCTGCCGGTGGTCTTACATAATTAACTTCTGAAATTTAACACATACAGAGTTAAACCTGAACGTAACGAACCTCTATGGAACAAATTCCTACATTTAACAAGGTTTTCAATTTCCTATTGCTAGCCCCATTGAAGCGGATATGTTTGCGACCTCTCTGTAGAGAAGGCGGTGCGACGGTTCACCGTGATGTAACAAATTCTCAATGTCGATGAGTCGCTGTTTTTTGCACTTTTCCTGAGAAATCGGCTGAAGAAATGCACTAATTGAGCGAACATTGTTTGCACCGCAAACTACCGCGTGTTTCCACGCGTGAGTGCGGTGTACATTTTGGTCCTTGGGCTGCCTGTCCGTGTATAGTCAGGCGTCTCCATTGCTCTCTGTGGTGCCGGTTTGTTGGTGATGAGTTCTGCTGCCAGAAAACGAAAATTTTTATCTTTTCATGACAAGCTCGCAATATTAAATGCCATCTTTGCCGGCGAGAAAGAGGAATGTCGCTGCCCGGTGCAGTATTGCAGCTAGCACTCTCAACACTTTTGAGTGCGGATGAGAGAATCAAGTTAGCGAAAAGGTACCGTTTCAGCATATGCTTGGTCTTTGAAACCGTTAAGACACCTAAAATTGTTAAAAGGCAAAATTGGTACTTAAGATACGTTTGTGAATTCATTGCCAAGAGCTCTTGCTTCTTTGGAGGTTCGTGTAGTAACTAAGCTCATGCAAAAGCAGGAGGTGCAAACCACGCAGTTTTTCGCTGTGAAATAAATCCTTGGAGGGTGAGTTCACCGTCACTGGTGGCTAGCATTCTGGATTTGTTTCTTATTCATTCACGCGAGGCTTAACTTGAAACCTGCATGTAACAAAAAATTGCTGTTTTTTGTCACCATTGTTACATACAGGTTCAACTGTAATGGAATGCATGTGTCAGATGGAAGTCAAAACCAAAAAAAATAGCTGTTAGTGGAAGCTTTGGAGAATGTAGACAATCCCCAAGTGGCCTAACAATTGCATACCCTTCTGTGGTGTTTCCTGTCACATAAGCTACATTCGAAGACATGCGAGATGAGTGCGACTGCACATAAACAAACAATATAGAAAGTGCACACAAATGATATACGCACTCAGTTTGCCAATGCCTTTAAATAATATGTGAAGTAGAAATGCTCCAGTTTTGGAATGAATTCCGCAAGAAACCTGTCATATCTTTGACAATAACAGGGACCTGTTGTTGTGACGTGTATACATAAAAGGTGCACGATCCATGTAGGTGCACGATCCATGTAAGTATGTACAACATTAGCACGATTTGGCTGTAGTAGGGGTGCCTTTTCTTCAAGATCAGGCGCCCATTCTCATAGCATATGTACTTACTGAAGCTGAGTTCCTTGTGGGCAATGAGAATGCCATCTTTCGTATTGCACGGGCGTTTGATCTCTACCGGATGGCTGGTGGTGTTGCCTGCTTTGATCACACCGTCAGGGCTTCAGCACAGCCATGGTTATTCCGGGTGTATTACAAGTACAGCCTGTTGGAAAACCTTGAATAGATGGTGATTTTTTACAGAGTGCATACAAACTAGTCCCTCGTGAAGTGGAGTTCTCAGGGCCCGTGCAAGTGTTCTTCGTGCTGCTGCTTTTTGATGTCTTCCTAAAGAAAATAAAGCTGTTACTCATTGATTGGTACATGTCTTTGCTGGAGTTGCACCTAAACAGCTTTTATAATTTCAATTTATCTTTTTTCTGTTTTTGTTCTGGCTGTAAACTTGGTGCGCCGATGCGCCATCTCTGTAGAATGGTTGCCCTATTTAAGGAACCGCAATAAAGTTATGGGACTTTATCTTTTTCAGTTTTGCAGGTGTGAGTATTTTATCAACATTTTTTTTACTTCTGAGAAACCTCTAATTCCTATGTAGTTAAACTAACGTTAAATCGTCTCCCCAGTATATTTTATAATTGTAGGGGAAAATCGGAATCGATGCAGTAATTCCCACTATTTTTTTCATTTTCTGTCCCTTTCCTCTTGGGTGAAACTGCACCCCTGTTCCCATTTCTGTTTTTGTTTTCTTTTCCTGAACTAAACAGTTATCCATTGGAAATGTCACAGGTCCCCTCCAATAAATACTTTTCCTGTTTTTTGCGCTCACAGTTAACCGTTCGTTACCATCGCACCGTTTAAACTCAAAATGTGCCCCAACCACAGCAAGTGGCGTTTGCTGTGAATGATTTGGCTGTTTTGAAGGTTTTCGCGAGTTGTTCGAACCGCGATCGGTTGCTTATCACACGATGAGCCGTGGAGCTGGTGATCCGCACATGGCGTTCTTCGTGCCACCTGAGAAAAAATAGAAACATGCGCCGCCGTCTCACGTAAGTATTAAAAAACAATGTCTATCTAAAAACACAAACCATTGTGTTGCTGCTTGGCCCCGTGTAGCGAAGGAGGTCTCAACAACGTCGTCCGCATTTTGATAACGAGTTTTTGGTAGAAGTCCCTCTCCGTTTCTGTCAACGGAGACAAAATTTTCTTCCTCTTCACCCGTAGGGGTGCTGCACTCGTCACCTTCATGGTGCTGTAGGTCTTTCCTTCTTAGCAAGTGATGCTTCGGAGCAGCGCCCTATCTTCTATCGACAACTTCGTCGACTAGGTTGCGAAGTACGCCGCTGCATTTCGATTGTACTGCACTGGTGGTGCTCTTGCACTCCAAGATGTGCGTGAGGACGCATTTTACGTCTGGAAATTTGCTGAGCACAGTTGCCGGACGGAGTGGATGAAGACGAGAAGCTGGGAGAGTCCTAGCTACACAACAGATTTAAGACAGTTTTTTTAATTCACGCTCTTGTGGTCGTTCAAGCTAAGTGTTGCAGCTTGCCGATGAAAAACTCATTGACACATTTTTTGGTATCCAAAGTTGTACGCGATTATGGCATACCTCAGGCACACGGTAAATCTGTGCACGATTCATGTTTGTGTTGGTTTATGTACACGGCAATGGCTGCAGCGTGCCTACACCATCCGCAGCACCCAGCCTTGCAGCTACAGCTGGCTTGGAAGATGTGTCTTGATTCAGCCGACAGCTGAAAGGTAACGTCTACTATAAATATACGCCCACGCGACTGATTTAATACGCAAGGCAACAAAATTTATCCCAACTTCAACCACACATCGTACTCCGCAGGTTTACTTTGCGCCGCGCATCTCCAGACGTGATGTGAGGGTGCCGTGTCAATATAAATCACTTCTCTAACTCCAAAAAGGTGTTGGCCATGATGGTTCCTCTGGTGGTTCCTTTTCCGCCGAAAAAACGCTCCAAACCAACGGAGTATATTTACAAAAAAACGCTCACTTGGTTGGTCGAGGAAATTGCGCGTGCCGATTAATCCGGCGGCGCTTCAACACCCTATACAATCCCAGCAGGAAGAAAACCTTTTAGAACAATTGATTCACATCTTGAAAAGGCGAGAAGCGAATGTTTTCAAAACTATGTTGCAAAATGTCGCAGAAGAACCGCGCGCTATGGCACAACACAAGGAACATCAACAGTTTCTGGTCTGTTACAGAAGCGGCAATACCCGACCAAAGAACGACACCCTTTTTTGCGCCATCACGGTTTACTGAAAATATTTCCGAATAAATTTAAAAACCTTTCCGCAGTTGGCGACACCCATGAAACACTGACACGGTCTGCAACACTGCTCCTGTGTTCACGTAGTTGGGATGGCCCTAATTTATTTCAGCAAGGTCCGAGCAGCGGAATAAAACTACAGGTTTTTCCGCTCAATTTAATCCAATCACCATACAATTTAATCCAAGCGCCAGCCCATTTATTCCAAGTGCCACATAATTTAATACGAACGCCATCGATTTTATTCCAGGTGCCAGCGAATTTAATCTAAGTACCAACCAATTTAATCCAGCTGTTGGAAGGTTGTTCAGGGGTGTTTTGTGCGCCATTAGTCGAGCTTTGCGGGCTTTGATGCACGTGGCGGGATGAAAACGGTGTTCTTAATGGACATTTACTAACATCCGCAGATCAGGTGAGCGGTCTCGTTTGATCCATAGGTGGCGTGTGGTGATCGACTGCGAGATCGTCAGAAGTGTCGTCTGCTCGCGTATTGTTACCCCAGCAGATGCATTTTTACGCCAGCAGACGACGCTTCTGTCGCCAGCAGGCGATATTTCTGACAATCTCGAAGACGATATTATAATTCGGAAATATCGCTTAACACTGCATAAAAGCATTGAATTACTGAAAATCAAAATGCAAAGGACATTTATTTAATGTGTCTTTATCAAAGGAAGTTGTGAAGGCAGTGTTACGCGAAGATGAGACGGTACTTCTGACGTGTGTTATCGACGGCACTGTTGCAGACGATCAGGTCACAGCAACGGTCTGCGCGTGTTGGTAAATGTATATTCAGCTGTTCGCATAAGACATTTTGCCCACAATGAGTCATGAAACACCACGTTTTCACAACACTCCCAACAAAGTCCGCAAAGCTGTGCCCAATTTCGCACAAAACGCTCATGAACATTCTTGTGGTACCTGGATTAATTTTGTTGGCGCAGGAATTAAAGTGGATGGCCCTTGAGTTAAATATTCTATAGACATTTGGATAAACCTGAGCCGGAAAACCTGTAGTTGCAGTAAGACTTGAGAGTGGTAAGTAATCCCTTAGACATCTCATCACTTTTACACCCCCCCCCCCCCCCACCCCCGGCCGATTCTGCCTTCACCCGGTTATGGCCTAACGGATATGAAATAAGCCCCTTTGATTTACTAGTTTTCATGACACACAGGATCCGCATATCTTATAAAATTGCATGCTGTCATAACGGTTATATGACTCGACCATGTAAAATTCTTTATTTAGTGGGTCTTTCACATTGCAGCACACAAGGAACAAGTGAACAGTCTTACGACACCTCGCGATATCTCGAGGTGTAATATGTAGCGATGGTACTGAATGTGGTTACATATTCTGTATGTTAACGGCAGCGCGAACAAACGAAACCTTGTGTCTGTCATACGCTGCACATTCAACGCGACTGATGTTCTCAATGGCTTGTTTCGCGGCGTTGACAAGCATGGAGCGCCGGTGTTGTTTTTTTGTCACACCAGCTGGTGCGTTCAGGAGCGCCTGTCGATGTTCCTCTACGTAGGCCTTGACATTGAACTTGAACTTCGAAAACGCCTCTTCAGTTGGATTGAAGAAAGGGCTGTAGGGCGGCAGTCTTTGGATCGTGTGTTGGCTCATGGCCAAAGCCGCCATTTCCGCCCGTCGATGCGCTGGAGCATTGTCAAAAATAAAGACCGCCTCGCCGTCGGGGTCCTGTTCATGTGCTTGCTGCGACGCTTCTTCAAGGAATCCGTTGAAGCCTCCCAGTGCACTGTGTCGGCGATACTCCAGTGGACGATGCCGTTGGCCGACATACAGAGCAGGATGTTTACATTTGCCCCTCTGGTGCCCGTCACAAGTTTTACGGCCGGAGCACCTCTTTTCGCTCTTGTAAAACTCCGCGCACACCACACATTAAAATTGGTCTCATCAAGTCGTAGCGTGACACCGTCGTGCCATCGTTTTGCAGCCATTCTGCGAACTCCCGGCGCTTCGCCTTGACTTCCGGGCTGTTTCTCTCTACCGGTCTGAGCGTGCCCAACTTCAGTGAATAGCCGTGGCCATCTAACAACCGGTCGATGCTGGAGAAACTAATCTCAAGGTCTGGCAAGGTTTTGACTAGGGCAGACCGAATCCGAGAAAGCGTGAAGGATGGGTTATTGTCAACAATCTCGGTCAGCGCGTGTACGACGGTCACGTCGAACTTCTTTGACGAACCGCCACGTTTTCTTGCGGTGCTGCGGTCCGTTGCTGCAATGAATGTAGCCATCTTGACGTTTATGCCAAGCTTTTCATCGAGAAGTATTAAGTCGCCACCGCGCCTATAAACCTCAACTATCCGGGCTCTGTCGACATTTGAAACGGAGTTGTACTTCTTTCCTTCACCCGGCGCTTTTTGCGGTCTTCCTCGGGACATTTTTCTAATACCCGCAGGCCAAGACAGCGGTCTTTTTACTCCATCGGTGCCGTGTCGTGATCGTCTGCGAGTTTCTTATACGTATCGTCTGCCAGCGTAGTGTAACTCGCGTCAGAATTATCGTCTACTCCTTGCGTAACAATGCTTTAAGATATTTTGTTGGTAAAACTCATCATAGCTTTTATGCAGTGTTAAGCAATATTTCCGAATTATAATGTGTCTGCGAGATCGTCAGAAATATCACCTGCAGGCGACAGAAGCGTCGTCTTCTCGCGTAAAAATGCGCTGGCAAATCTGCTGGGGTAACAATACGTGAGCAGACGACACTTCTGACGATCTCGCAGACGATCACCCCACGATACCTACGGATCAAACGAGACCGCTCTCCTCATCTGCGGTTGTTAGTAAATGTCCATTAAGCTTCGCCCATATGATATTTCGCACGTAAGACATCAAGGAACACCACGTTTTCATCACACCACGCGCATCAACGCCCACAAAGCTCGCCTAATGCCGCACAAAACGCCCCTGAACAACCTTCCAACAGCTGGATTAAATTGGCTGGAACTTGGATTAAATTGCTTGCAACTTGGATTACATTCCCTGGAACCTGGATTAAATTAGGTGGCAGTTGGATTAAAATAAATGGCAGTTATATTAAATTGACTTGCGCTTGGATTAAATTGTATGCCGATTGGATTATATGGAAAACCTGTAGTTACCGGTCTTGTTCTTGTTCTTGTCTTCCCGGCTTGTTTCTACCAGCAATCAGAACCTTTGCAGAGGTATTGTCTCCGCTCTCTCAAAAATATGAAGTGGAAGTATAGAAGGTCTAGATTATTGCGCCACGCATGCCACCTCAACGTAATAACCCGTGAGTAGAACAAGTGCAGACGGGCCACACAGAACTCTGCTTCTAGAGACGCTGTCGCTTTTGCTATTGCGCTTGATGACGTAATTTTAGAAATAATACAAAGAAATTGAAGCGACGAAAGAGATGCAAATACTATGTAGCTGCAAAGCTGTACTTACGCTGACAAGAAGGGCAAGTTGGCCCTTCAAAGCACGTCAGCGGAATGGCGTTTCAAAAGTATTTTTATAAAGGACAGCAACACAGCTTATGGAAAAGTGAACTTTAATATCGCAGAACTCTTTCAGGGCCATAAGGCAGCAGGAGACAGAATGGGTGATTTGGGCTAAAGCCTTGATAAAGCTCGAATTACGTAGAAGAAACATCAACAGGCCCACGCAGATTGACACAAATCATCAGCGACAGATTTGTGTCCACTGGAGGTCGAAGGCCGTTTTAAAAGCGTTTTAGCCAATTGGGTCTACCAGCTCGTACCTCCCGGCACGTAGTCTGAGTCGGGTAATCCGACAACGCCCGGTTTGCCTAATCTACTCAGTGCCGTAGGAATCGGTGCCTCGTACACAACGTACTTGGCTGGGGATTATCGAAAAGGTTCACCGTGTTGTACACGACCCCACAGGGAAGATATGCGCGTTCTATTTTTTATCTTGTTTTTACAGCTTTTTTCTCATAATATAGTTCCAAAATATGGTGTCAAGATTGTATCAACCCGCATATTTTTCATTCTAAAAGTGCAGGAACGTGCCAGGAGAGACCAATCAGTTTCAATGGCTTCTTTTGCACCTGCCAAAGAGAATGCTTATGTACATTTATGGGCACTGCCACGAAAACGTGATCCTAAAACCTGGCGTTTGCAGACGAGGGATTTATTTTGTATCACAGGCTCAAATGAATAAATGTGACGAAATACAGAAGGTACCCTGTTACGCTTGACCTTTTTTGGAAACTGAAAATTCTTACAGAAAGTAGTCAGCCAACACATCCAGTACTTAGATTAGGGCTCGCAAAGTACCTCAGCTAACGAGTACGGCACTATGCCCACAATATAAATTGAAAAATTGTTCAAAATATTTTTATCTTTTTCCAGGTCTTGGCGTTATTCGACCGCTCAAATCTCGTCATTATAGCGATGCAGCAGCGACTGGCCGGCTTTCCTTTAGATGGCGCCAAGAAAACATTCGGTAGTCATTTAAAACGAATCCACAAAACCAAGCACAAACGGAAGACGTGCCTGCTGCCACGACCGCAACACGCACCGCCCGTCCATGATGGCCATAAATATAGCTTTCTCAGTGCTTCCAGACGAAAAGGAAAGAACGAAACCGTTTATTGGAAGTGTCGCACAGTCTCTTTAACGTTTTTGTTTTAGATGGGGATATGATTAAAAGCGCGAAAAAAAGCAAAAAGCTCACAGTAACGCGTAAGACCTGAATGTAACGAAGCTGTACGCAACCATCACGACCTTTTGGATCCGCGATTGCGGCCGATTTGCTTCTTCTTCGCTGCCGCAACAACCATTACTACAGTTTTGTTGCTATAATGGCGCAAAAAAGCAAATTGAAGAAGCAGATCAAACGAACGGAGCGAGCACACTTGCACTAAATTCCCGCAGATGGAACCTGCATCCTATCACTTGTTCTGTATCGAACAGGTGGCGTGATTCCTCTCCCCACAGTCACAGCCGAGTGAGTAAGCCATTTGACTCTCCGGTACTAACTCCCGGTTGTAGCCGAGTGTGTAAGACCACTGGCTCTACACCGCTATCTACCGGACGGAAGTTTGAAACTGCCGCTGTCAGTGATTTCTTTTCTTTTCTTTATACTGTTATACTTAGTTTTGTGAAACGCAGGAATCAACAAACTGCTAAACAGCTGGGCTATTAAAATTGCGAAAATAGAGCTGGCCAAACACACAGTGCAGCATCCGTCACACTGTTTGCAGGATAAGCAACAGCCTTTTTACAAGCTACCGTTTCATGTACAACGTGAACATTGGGGGCATAATGCGTTGCATCAGTATTCGACTGGGAGATAAAACTAGTCCTCGTGTGGCCACGGCATGCACAATCTTGGCAGTACATTTCAGAGTGTGTGGTTGTGCTCCCTGGGTTACTACTATCGAGGTATACCTACACATGTTTAAACAAGAACACAAGAATTTAGGGACACATACTGAAACCTGATCTTAGAGGGGACATATCACAAACCATACATCAATAAAACAGTGATGCCACGGTATCATTGATGTGATGCCAAATAACTTACGAATCATGTTCTCCCAGATGGTATTGCTGCAGTGTGCCGCCACTTATCAACCGCTACGTCATCATTACTTCCGTTTACATTCACAAGTGAACCGAATATTAATCGCAGTGAGTTGAAACAAACCAAACTATTAAAATAAATTTGAAGATCAATAAAAAGAATTAGTATCCAATATGCTTATTAAATACACTAACATTGCGCACTGGTTTAGCATGAGTTGGGGACTCGATATAACAAAAAACCATGTGCGCAGGCAAGCTAACAAGAATAAAGATTCCGCATCATGGTATCGCTGCAAATGGTAAGAAAATAGGCATCAATCTCTTCGAGAATGCTCTCGCTGCAATATTATCACTCATGATTTCCCGTCAACACTAACAATCCGAGAAGGCTGTGGCCCAAAATAAGTTCTTGTTATCATCCTGACATCAAAACTGGCCTGGGCACGACATTATAAAGTTTGGTATTGCTTATTTTTATAGTGAATGAAACGCCCTTATGCCGTGCTTGCGCTCTACTAGTTCTCAAAATGAGCGTCGTAAAAACGAAGGCTGTATTTCCTTATGTTTTTTTAATCCGAAACGAAAATAGGGCGGGCACACGACGCCTGGTGCTGATTTTTGCGCGCTGTAAATGTGGCAGTGCAGAATATGTTGGAATCTCCATTTTTAAAGACGGTAGTCTTTCTTGGGCTACTTAAACCCAGAAATTTTGATCTGTTTGTATGTCTGTCTGTCTGTCCGTCTGTCTGTCTGTAACTCGATTCAGCCACCCGGCCAAAGTAAAATTGATATTGCGAAATAGTCTTATATACTCACAGCCAAATGTAAACGTCTAAGCCCGGTTTATATGTTCATACGTGTCAACATTGTTGAACAAGAACAACACATTACGCAAATATCAGACAGGAAATTAGTACACAAGGGATATTTACAGTGTTCCTTTATTAAAACTTTATGAATGCTTGGTTTTTCGATAACAAAATGATATTCTATATCTACTGAAGCAAACGGCCGCCTCCTGGCGGCATATGAAAAAAAATCGCGCCAATCCACCCCGTGAATGTGGTTGGAAAGCAAAGCTGTAAACGGCACCCATAACGATTACCCGTGCCACGTCACTTAAATTCACTCACATCGCTCTTCAAACAGCAAAACCAGAGAGAAGTGAAATGCACTTAACCACAACATTTATTACTTCAAAGAGATATTCTTGTTAAGGTTAAACCAATGCATGAAGCATGAACGGTGTTTGGTTGAGTTGTATTCGTGCAGCACAAGGGGGGAAACTTTTTTTTTATAAAATTAAACTCCAACCTGGTGTTAGACGACCTGTCTTCTCCGTCTCTGCGGCGCGGACAGAGGCGACGAGATTTGCGGCAGAGAAGGAGGAGGAAGAAATACTTCTGTTCAGATTTCTGAACTGTCCAGAGTGCAGCCCTGGGGAGTGATTCATTCTTCTGTGGGGCCCATATGCAGTACGCGCGGCCTGTGTTCTGTCCACCCGGAATGCAAGTCGCACACGGAATGCAAGTCAGGGCACCCAACCCTACTGGTTATTCCAGTAGGCTTGCTGGGAATCGATGACTACTCTCCGACCCCCAAGTGTAGCGAGAGCCAAAGTGATGCCTGCCTCTTCTGCTGCCGTCATTTCTTGAGTCCTAAGTGAGGTACACGCAAGGAGGTTGGTTCTGGAGGTAGCCACGATGATGGCGTATTGCTGCCCTCGTTGTTTGGAGGCGTCTGTGTAGATAACTTGTTGAGGCGCAGCATGGTGTCCCACAGGTGTTCTCGGCGTGTGTCTGCCCGGCCATCTTCCCACATAGTGTTATGTGCGTTGAAGTCGCCACAGAGGAGATTCCGGGGGGCACAAAGGGTTACCAAGCGA
Source organism: Haemaphysalis longicornis (assembly GCF_048455015.1). NCBI lineage: Eukaryota > Metazoa > Arthropoda > Arachnida > Ixodida > Ixodidae > Haemaphysalis > Haemaphysalis longicornis. The sequence continues at coordinate 172,298,511 of NW_027526422.1, forward strand.
TCCAGAGGCTCGAGTCCCAGGGTTCACTGGCGCACAGGTACACGGTGCATACAGTCACGTCACTACTCGGCACGAACCGCAGCGTCACTGCCACGCACTCCTGCATCGTCGTCGTCACCGCACTGATATCCAGCTTCGCGTGCTGCACTCGCTGCGCAGGAGCAGTGATGCCCGCAAGGATCCTGGAGGGGCGGAGGGATTGCCGCACACCACTACCGAGCACTGCCTGCAGTCACATGCCGTGGGACTATGGTAGCCCATGCATCCCGGCAGCGTGAACGCCGAGGCATCACCCGCACGCACATAGCTCTCCTGCAGCCCACCGCATCGGGCACGTGCTGCAGCAGATACGCGCTCAGTTCCGCACGACGCGCGCGGAGCGCGTTGACGTTCCATTGCAGCACAGTGGGCCCCCGAGGGTGTTTGCGACGGCTCCTAGCCGTGATGGTGCACGGGATGTGGTCCCCTGCACAGCCAGGACGCACAGGGGGCAGTGGGGGTTTCAGCAGGAAACACCTCTCACACGCTGCAAGGAACAAAGTCTAGGCGCTCCCGCTGCTACCTAGACTCCACCGCCCTTCTGATCTGCTGTAGGCGCCAGTGCACGTTTTAGGCAATTCGCCACATGTGGATGCATAATAAAATCCAGAAAAACAGGAGGATGCGCTGAGCAGTTGTGATCACACCCACCAGGCTCTTCTTGTCACTCACCCCGGCTAAGACTGCATGAAAGCCTAAAAAATGTACCAGGAAGGAGGTTCCCTCCCAACCGAAGAAGACGTCTGCGCCTTCTCCGTTTGTTCAGCAGAAATGCTTGCTTTTTCTCCAGGTATATCTCCCTCTTTTCGTAGCATCCAAATCGCCATTGAGGCTAAATGTATGCTAAAGAGACCCCTGTTAATTCTACCGCACCGCAAGAAATCACCACACGGAAGCACTTACGCTGTGAAACAATGTTTTGCTTTGTAGAGCTGTGTGCGCTTCGGTTTACGTGAATCTTGTCGGAAGCCCTGTTTCAGTTACTAATGTGCTTATACTGTTGCTCCTTTCCCATCACATCGAGTCACAAACAGCGAACGTTTTAGTAGCTTTTTAATGTAACTCTAACCCTACGGGTGACCTTAAAATGTTCCACTGAAGAAGCTAGCGGCTGGTGCCTCTTTATCATTAATTAAATGCTTATGCATTACACTACGGATCCTACAAGAAAGCTTACGCGCCCTCTGGAGTATCGAGATCGTAGTAGACAAGGTTATTACGCAGATACTTGATAAGGTTAGATAAGTTCGATACAAAGTGTAGAAAGCACTCCGGGTCTTTTGGGCGATGAATGCTGGATTTAATTACATAGGACGTTAACTCAATTCCTAGCACCTTCCACATTTTGTGGTTCCACGCGGCTCCATCGCAGGTGATAAGGTCAACAAAAACACCGCCATCTTTGGTGTGAGTAACTGATCAAATTAGAATAGACCCTATGCAAAATGCGCCCCGCCATCTCACGTCGACTCCGGTAACTAGGTCCGCCATTTTGGTGCGGTCGTTTGAAACCGAAACCAATTAGCAAAACATAGAAGGCGGGCATTGACCGCTCTTGGTGATGGACTGCATTGCCGGAGCACTGCTTCGTGTCGCAGTGCACGCAATGCGGACATACCGGCCCCAAATGGAGAAAAAATATGTGAAGTTCCACGCACTTGAACGAACTTTCTGACGCGAACTATGCCGGCGCGAGCAACCTTTGTGACACGCTGGGCGCGGTGCGCTGGGAGCGAATACTTGTTGGTTTGCTAAGCGCGGGATTTCATAGTCGCTGTCCGGATGAAAAATACAGCTGCGTTGGAGTTCTGTGGTCCAGCGTTTGTATTCTAAATGAAACCTGAGTGTGCGCCACCTATTCATGCGACTTACAGCGGCGCTCGACCGGGAAAACAGTACCATACGTTGCCAAAATTAGGCTGTTTCACCACTCGTCCCTTGGCTCTGCGCCCGCTTCATTTCATTGTTAAATGGTACCGCTTAGCCCATACACGAGCCTTTATTTTATCTAGGGCTGTAAACAAACTTTTCTTGCCGCACTACGCCGTCACGCCGCGGTTGAAAATTTCCTCTGTGGCGGGCGCGCATGGTATGGAGTATGTTGTTGGTTTCTTTTACGTTGAATTTAGCCGCCTGTGGTTGCACAAGTGGCGTACACTGTTTTATGATGATCTAACGGTGGAAAATTTGAGCTTTTGCACTTGGTTCCCGATTTGCCAGGCTGAAAAGGTTTGTTGTTACGTCAAGTTGTTTGTTGTTACGTCAGACTTGTTTGTTGCCCATTGTAATTTCAGCCATGATGTATTTACTGTCGAATATTTTGCGACTAAAATACACACTCACTCCTCTAGTTTGTCACATGCTGCATGCATGCTTCCGACGTAATGATAGTGGCCATTGATGAGGTAGCTGAGACAATTTTCAAGTTTTATTTAAAAAAAAAGAAAACGGCCAGAGTTGCATCAGGCCGCCGCGCATCAGCTTGATAGCTTTTGCTTTGTTTTGTATCCACAGTGAAACTCCCAGTAAATTAAACTACTGCGCTGATTTATAGCGTGTGCAGTATAGCAAACTGTGGATATAAATGGAACAAATGGAAGAATTCGCGCACCCCTGCACGCTGCGGTCTAGTAAACACGCCGTTGCCCAGCTTCTTCTGCGTGCTCGCGAGGTGACCACGGCGTAATGTGGCATGAATGCTTGCTGGTAGCTCATAGGTGACCCTTCAGGTGCCATGCCAGTCCTTGTTTCTGTCACTGTGGGGGAGTGACGCCAGCAAAACTGAGACAAAAAACCCATTCGCAAGGCTACCAAGTTTTCTCCCAAGCGCCCGCACGGCACTTTGTTGCTGCTCGCATTGCTCCTGTACTCCACGTGCATCAAACAGACGCAATGGCCAGGGAAGGGAGGGGCCATTTTCTCGCGGGCTTCTCCAGTCAATATTTGGACACTCGCTGGCTTGATGCCCTGCTGTCTCGGACGTCCCCACTGTTGTGGCAGCTTAGTGCACGCAAGCTCCATTGGCGCCTCTTAAAACCTTCGGCTTGCAAGAGGGCGAGTAGGTGCACAGCAGCCAGGATGTGACTCCATGCTCCACTGCAACCCGCCGGGCACTCGCACGCTGCCTCCACAATCACCCCACTGTCTGTCTCGAAGGTGAGGCACACAACATAGGGCCGGCCACTTTTCTTCTGGGAGCGAAAGTAGATGCTGAGCACATGGATGAGGCCCAACCTGCAAGAACAGAGAGAGTAACAGTAAATAGCTCTCAGGGAAGAACAAGACTAGTCCGCTACAGTTTATGGTAAAGGGACAGAGCAGAAAGCAGTGGCTGCAAGGAACAGACTCAAAATGACGAGATTTTGTGCCTTACTTAACACTGTTGCAAGGGCAATAATCTACACCTCAAACGGCAGTGATGCCAAAATTGTTTTTCAAGTTCGAGCGTGCAAGTATCGCTGCATGCTTTGTTAACGTATTTTTAAGGGAAGGAAGTTTAGGATTAAACCTCACCGTGGGTAATGATACCACCAGTATGCGCATAATCGTGTTCGTCATAACTTAAGCAAGCAATATTATGATTATCTGGAACTCACTTCCAAAACCTTTCGAAATAAACAGGTAAACATTCGGGCTATACCGATGACCCATCGAATTAAAAAAAATCTCTTATTTCAGTGAGCTAACGAGGTTTTACTGTATTATCTGGTCGGGCACACCAAAAACATGCGCTTTAGAAACAAACACACCCACCCCACTGCCAAAAAAGGAGAAGAAAGACAAACAAGCAGATTTTTGCGGCAGAACATGCTGAATAAATAATGAAAACACTCAAAAACAAAAACTTCCAGGCGTATGTGCACTTTTGTTGTTGACTTCGCCTCAAAGCGCGATTGCTTTGCAGCAAACGCGCGGGCGGACGACCATCACGGAAAACGGCCGCAACCTTTCCGTAAACATCTTCGCCAAAACTCATCCCGTAAATTCGATGTACAGCATTTGAAAATAAATAATCCACCCACTAGCGGCACGGTCTGGCGATAGTCGCTTTCCTCTTTCAGGGGTACTGCAACAGGGTCGCCGCTACGCATTTGCGTGGTAAACAACGGTGAACAAAGTGCTGTACAAATGCTCATACCGGTTAACTCGCGTCAAGAAAAAAAACGAAGAAGGATTTACTTACTGCGAGTCGCACGTATTTGTCCGCACCGATGAAGGCGAGCAATGCGCCCCGGTGGCTAGGCGGCATGCCCTGCTCCGCTACCGCTCGGATGGGTCTTTGGCGCGGCACCCCGAGTGGTATGAGTCTTCAGACACCGCCGGCAGCGCAGACAAGTCCTTCGTCCACAATCCGTGGTCGGGAGCAGGAAAACGCCGCCCAGTTCGAGCCATACCTCGTTACCGTCACCTACTCTTCCACAGTAAACAATACGAGACTTCCAGATCGGCGCCCGTACCAATATGGCGGACGGTCTTGTTTACATCAGTGTTGCTAGATCACCAAGCAATTTCGCATAGGGTCTATTTCGGAAACAAGTTACCCTTTAACATTTCCGTCAGTCGGGAAAACCGCCAGGACTTGCGTTCATCTTCAGACTAATGGAGAGAACAGTATGACCATTCTGTGCTCGCAGGGTGTGTCCGTTATTTTTCTGTCGTGAACGGCCCCACATCATAAAGTTAATCTATGCGGGCTGAAGTGAAAACTAAATATGGCCGATAGCTTGGTTTCGTCCACGAAGATGCCTCTGTGGCTCATCTTGTGCGCTCTTTTAGTGCTGGAAGAACTTCTGCGAAAAAGCTAGAGCCAGATTTGTAGGAGCTTTAATATTTTTGGGGTGCTTTTCTAAGCCACCAAGAGGACGTTATTCTTCTGATGTAGTTGTAGTTTAGGAATTTCCGCGTTCATTCGCAGGCACTGAAAAATCCAATTATGAGTGAAGTCCATCCCATTTGTTCCTCTCCTCCTCGATGCGCGAAAAAATGCAAAGCGGCTTCTTTTTCTACGGCTGAAGCGCCGTCATGCGTTTTTTTCTCTTTTGCACGTACCAAAACATAATATGGTCATATTCCCTGAGGGCATCCAAAGGCTCACCAAAAACACCATAGTCCCCTAAAGACCTGTATACCTGGAGGGGCTGCTCATTTATTCCAAGCTGATGCACAATTGTTCACCTTGTGAAAAACGTGAAACTAATTATTGTAGACCACAAGTCGGAAGCATGCTTCATGTAAAAAATCTTCACAGAATCAAAACGCATGGTCGTAAAGTGACTAAAACATGCAAGCTTTTGGAAACTAAAAGTAGTAGTACTGACACTCCTTCTGTTGACACCGATTAACCAATGTTTGCTGACGCAAATCCATGTTGAATTATGTTTATATAACGTGTAATAAAGATGTACGTTGAAAACGGCTCGGACAAATTAGTACTCGTGAACTATGACAACTTGTCGAACAATGTCACCAATTCACTTTGTTGTGGAAACACATATATTACAAATACGTGGGCTGTTGTAAAGTACAACGGTTTACACCATTTATCGCTTCCAAAAATTGGCGCAAGAAAAGCAGCAATCTTTAAAACCCGTTTACAGCACTCAGCTTACATGGTACCCTTGAAATACAAAAAGCAGCAGAGTGGGGCGAACATAGTAATTTCCACTCCTAAAACCCATTCGTGGAGTGTTTCTGTATTGCGTTTCCCATTTAAGGACGAACGTTTCAACGGTGCTCATTTATTATGTAGAGGCCTACGCAAAAATTTACTATCATTTCACTGTGTGACGTTCGTTGACCAGCGAAGCTGCAGCGGCGACACGACAGCATGCGGCAACGAGTGCAATTACGTCACATTATAGACGACTGTATTGCGGCCGCAGCGTCGTCGCTGTGTCCGCATAGCAAGACTGCTCTTCCACCAGCACGCACGGATCGGCGTAACCTGGGCGATTGCGCTTGGCTTCGAAGTCTTGTTCTGCTTCCCGGGCCGCCAGTTCGGCCTTCGTCCAGGTTGCGCAACATCTGGTAGGTGAGGCTGTCGGCCCCTGATGCCGACTTTCGCTTACAGGTGCACAGCGCCCCACTGAGTTCGGCCTCCGTGATTGGGTCTTTATTTAGGTGATTTTGTCTCTGTGACTCATCCGGCACTGCAACCACATGCCCAGCCGCCGCATGGTGTGGTGGCAGGAAGTGTTACGCGAAAACCTCGCCGTCTCCTCGTAGCTGGCCTTCCTCTTGGTGGCCAGGGTGGTCAGGGGGTTGAGGTTTCCGCGGTGCTTCAGGACCGACTGGAAAATTACTCTGAGTTGGCGGAAGCTTGGGTCGGCCCCCGAGCTGAGACAGACGTCGGCCCACCGCTGCCGACTGAGGCAGTTGCCGTTCCGTCAACAGGCCGCGTCCACGCGGTGGTACGACGTCCACTTCGTCCTGGCACCCGAGCGCAATGCCTTACTCTCTGCCCGGTTCCGCTCCGCTCACAGCTGCAGCAGCTTTACGTCCGGCGTAGGTGCGTCCTTGGCAATGATATTATTCTTCTGATGTAGTTGTAGTTTCGGATTTTCGTCGTTCATTTGCAGGCACTGAAAAATTCAATTCTGAGTGAAGTCCATCCCTTTCGTTCCTCTCCTCTTTGATGCGCGAAAACATGCGAAGCGGCTTCTTTTTCTACGGCTGAAGCGCCGTGATGCGTTTTTTTTTCAAACGCCTCTATTAATTTTCTGGTCGGATTTTTTCATGTCCTTCAGTTGTGTGGTGACCCCTCATGTCGTCTTAAGACGCCGATGATTCTGCCGGAGGTTCCTTTGGTGCAGGCTTGCTTTTTGTCGCATAGCAGCATCTGCAAACCTCAATTGTTACTTTCAGCGTACGAGCGCAGTCCTTATCTTCGAGCACAATTAACAAGTTGACCCTGCAAAATAAAGCAAAAGAAACCGACATCATCAGAGATTCCCCAAAATTATACAATGAGGCTGCTTGTCACCTTTAAGCAATATAAAGCAAACCTTTGAGACCCACAACCCAGTACTGTTGCTCCGTACAGCTGTAAACTGGGTGGGCATTCTTCCTCCACATTCACGTGCCGGTGCTCGTGACAGTACCGGCATGAGCAATCTCGTATGATTCTCCTCAAGGTTTTAAACTGCATGGCATGATAAAAAGAAAGTTGAAATTTCTGCTTCCATTACCTGTTTTTTTTTTTTTTACAGAGAGCAACACACTCGTTTTTGACACAGAATTGTTCTTTTGTAGAAACACTCGAACATATTTTATTCGAATATGTGGCCTATGTCACACCAAGATTGTCCTCCTTACATAGAAGTTAGCGCCTAAAACGAGTACTTGTACCGCTCAACGTTATTCTAGGAACATCTAATTTCCTTCGAAGCCGCCCCTAGCTATGTTAAGTTCGTTCTCCTATTTGGACGACGAGGGCGTCACTTCGAAGGTGTCGAATTTGTGACTGAAGTTGCAAAAATTACTTGGCGGTCATATTACATTCCAAGCCAGTTTTTTTCGTTTTCTTACTGACCTCCTTCTCGTTCCCTTTCTTCCTCATCCCCGATTATCATTAGAGAAGCATATATACGATATTAAAGGCCGACCAAACTGTTTTTCAATAAAGGCTCTTCTCTGTCTCTCTATGCACCTGTCGTACCTGTAGCCTTATACTGCCTTGCCCTAAAAGGATTTCAAGAAACTACTGCAGCGTTGCTATGTCTATGTCTCAACGGATTTGTAAAATAATTGTGAGTGCAATTCTTAGAGGCAGCGAAGAAAAATGTGGTACCCACTTGAAATGCAGCCGTATGGCTCCAACGGAAAGCTATGCAGATTTCTCGAAAACTTCTCAGGTGAAGAAAAATTCGTCCGTGTCAAAGACGACTTTTCCTTTGCAGAAACTTACTCCGCTCTTGGACCCTTATCCGACGCCGCTTCTCCCTTCGGACTCACCAGACCGGGAATTCGAAGCTTAGTGCGAGTAACAAAGGTGCCACTAACGGTCGCCCCTGCGTTCTGCCTGCGTAGTTTTGGCCCTTGTCTTTTGGTTTGCTTTAGTTGAAAATGTCCCGGCAGGGTGTACGCGATTCCCGAGGGTGTCAGAGCAATATTGTATGCCTTATTGACAATTTCCGCAATGTGATTTAGCCCGGATGTCAAGTCGTAGATGTATCAAGTACATAACTTCCTCGGAAACGTAGCTCGTGCAGCTGGTACTGTAGAAGACTTGCTTGTGGCACCGCAGTGACCCAGGAAGCTTCTTAGAACGCCTCGCCTCGCTGCTCTGCAGGCATTTTTTTAGTATAGCTATTCTACACAGCAGTAATCACTCTTCCTGCTGTAACTCAGCTTCTGCGTCTGCGAGAGACAATCCAGGTTTTTCTGAATACATTTGAAAAAAGCCTTCCCGTGATATAAACAAAAGGCTCTACTCAGTCTTCATGTCACGCCAATACGCCTTCATTGTCAGGAACCAGCGAAATCACCCAGTTGCTGTTGTCTGGTTTCCTGAGGCTTTGCAGTCGTTCTGAACTTCCCCGCGAACATGACGTATGGCAACCTTCCTCTGGTACATCTTGGTAAAAAAACAGGACGCCTTGCGAAACCTCCACTGTTTGTTTTTAGTTTTTGGTGGGTTATGTGCACCATAAGTGCGTTTCTCGCTAAGTTTTCATTTAACCGAACAGGGATCCATCTCCGGTTTGCAGCCGCTTTATCGACGAAAGACACCAAGCGCTGGAACTTGCGCAGCTCCTGGTGGCTTATGCTGCATTCATTAGGAAAACTCTTGGTCTGGTAAGCTGGCCAAAGGTAGGCCACCTTCTGCAATTCCTGGGCGATCACGTGAAATCAGAACTTCTTCTTCACAAACAGTATAACAAAATACCGCGCCACTTCCTCACGGGACAAATGTAGCTCACAAACGAAACCTGTTTTAACCAGTGCTCTTCCGTTCATACGAAGACATTGTTGCCACTACTGTCCAAGCGAAGGACACCTAGGCATCTGAAACAGAGCAAGCCTGCACTCATCTTTCTGCCACTTGCAACCTGTGCTGCAGTCGAGAACATAGCACGCTGTCTGTGTCTGATTGGAAGGCTTAGCGCAAACAATTAGCCCCATATTCCCGAAGGGAACGCTGAGTAGATGCGGAGCATCATGGGGTGCTGACGCTTGCTTGCGCCAACCCACTAACTGAAGGGACTGGTGCTTCCATCACACTTCATCGGAAGAACGGAGTGAAGCGGAGTCAACAGCAGCAAGCGCTGAACTGAACACGCGCAGCGTGCTACCCGATTTACATTCAAGTTTCAGAGAGAGGAGACGAGAGGAGTAGAGATGCGCGAGCGCCGAGCATGCGCCGCGAAAGCAGAAGCGAGAGCGCGGGAGAAGTGAAAGCGAAGTCCACGCAGCTGGTACGAGAGAAGTGGCGGGAGTATCGCGCAGCTGTGAGAGAGATGGAAGGGGGCGAGTTGCGCATGCGCAGTGTGAGTGCGGACGCTGACGCGGGACATGCCCAGACTATAAGATGCTCCGCATCTAAAAAAGACGAGGACGGTGGCAAACGTTGATTGATTGATTGTGGGGTTTAACGCGCCGACGCAACGCAGGCGATGAGGCGCGCCGTAGTGGAGGACTCCGGATTAATTTTGACCACCTGAGGATCTTTACCGTGCGCCGAAATCTCGTACACACGGGCGTTTTTGCTTTTCGCCTCCATCAGAAAAGCGGCCGCCGCGGCCGGGAATCGAACCCGCGACCTCGTGCTCAGCAGCGCAACGCCTTAGCCACTGAGCCACCGCGGCGGGTCGGTGGCAAACGTGACAGGCGCTACTAACAACTGAGTTTATTTAGAAAAGCCAAGCATATATATGACAGGCATGCACTGAAGAGAAAAGAAAGGAATGGAAAAAAGACAGATCACGGGCATCTGGCGACCATCAGAAAAAAATTTGCAGAAATACACTTTCCTTATCATACATACAAAGCGACGGTACACTTAGCGCAGATGGGCCCCTTTTTTTGAAAAAAAAGCCTCCGTAACCTCACGTGAGGTAGCATCTCGGCTCCTTTCGGTTATGTTTGTTTTGTCCAGATCGGGTTTACAGACAGAATCAAAATACTTCCAATGTTGTGGCAAGTGCGAACAAGTTCCAGTTTTCATCGACAGGGCATGTTCTCTGAGGCGGTCATTGATGCATCGGCCGGTTTTGCCGATATACACTTTACCATAAATCAAAGGAAACTTGTACACAACACCAATCGCACACCTAATGAATGGCCCGACATGGTTCTTCTCGCAATTTTTGCATTTCATTTTTGGCGCTATTCTTGAGCACAGCGTGGCAAGTGTCAAGGGCGCTTAAAGCACAACCAGCACGTTGTACTTGGAAGCGACCTTCTTCGGGTTGTGCGCAACTCGGTGCGAGTACGGTATGAGCGCAGGCCTCGGCTCACTTGGCCCATGTATACCAACTAGCCCAACAGCGCGTTTTGTTAATGTCTGAGTCTTCTTTCTTTTCATAGCCTGAAAATTATAATAAAAAATCACTCATGCCTAAAAAAATATTACACTGCTCAACCTGTTGAAAATCTTTTGCCGCGAACAGTTGCGAATATTAGTGGATAGTATGCGAGTTGCCGAAGTTCATCAGTGTTATAGACTGTTCCATCGGGCGAGGCAAAAATTTACTCTTTCACTTAGCTGTCGCGGCCTATCTACGCCAACCAGCATGAAAAGGTATTCACTGTGGGCTATGCAAAATCGGCAGACGCGGCATTTCCTGAAGCTGCACTGCAGTCCTGCCAGACGGTGCCAGGACACGTTGTCTCCGGAGACGGAGAACCAGACAGCTGACAAAGCGGAACGGAAAGTCAGTAGGGGAAAGTGGGGTTTATACAACAGTTAAAGGTCAACGTCACTCAAATTTCACCTAGACCAAATTTATTTTTAATGCATTGTAAGTACCCCCAATCAGCTGGTACACAAGTGGTAGCCCCGTGAAACGCCTCGTTAATCAGTCAGAAGCGTTTAAAAAAGCTCCGCCGCAGACCACGCTGCACCTGCCGGCGGATCGCGTAAGCAGCCATGACGCGCCAGTGACGTTCCAGCCGAAGGGGGCTTCTTCCTGCGGCCATCCAGGCAGCTGGAGAACCGGCCGAACTCTACTGGGCACGCTTCACCGATTTCCTGCTCGCGCGCAGACTTTCTCCTGAGCTGGTGGCCATGCGACCGCTCGCTGGACGGCTTTAACGTCACTACTTCTCCGTTCTTCTCCGTTTCGGTTTCAAAAGCACCGATCTTTGCTGGCCGCTTGCGGCGTCCACGCGCGTATTTTACCTGTGGTATTTTGCAGGTTGCGGTCCTTTTAAGCAGACTATTTGAGAATAGGGTTTTCAAGAGGTCGAAATTTTGAGTGCAGTTGGCCGTTTAAAAGCAGGTAAAGGCAGCAGAGACGACAAAGTGGGCACGGAGAATAGAAGCAAAAAAAAAACCCTGGAGACTTAAAGGGACACTGAAGTGAATTTGTCAAGCTCACGTTTTTGCTTGCACTGCGTAGACTGGCTCAAATTAGCACACTTTTCATCGTTTATCCGGTTGACAAATCGGTAATTATTTTACAAAGCGCGAAAGAAGAAAAACTACCATGCGCGGTTTGCGGCGGCCGCACCAACTAAGGCTGTGACGTTGAGAGGAGGGGCGCCGTGATTGGACGATGCCCAAGGTTAGCAATCACACAAGTTTCGGTTTCGGTTTCGGTTCTGTAAAACATAACAAATGGCTTTGTTGGATGGGCATTCTCAATATCTCAGTAATCATCGTACCGCGCTTCTGCCATGTTGTCGGCTGTAAAATGCACAAGATAAGCCTCCCAGGACGGCTTGTAGTCGTAGCATTCACTAGCCGAGACCTACGCAGTGCATGAACGCCCTCCGCGTACCCGCAGACGCCTAAATGTCATGCGCTTTTCCCCCATATTTGGAGCTTGCCTCCCTCATGCCTCTATCGTAAACAGCGTGTTCGCACCAGGCCAAGGGTCTGTTCATTCTGGCCTGTGCCCACTGCCTGCAAGCAGTCGGTGCTTATGGCAACAGCACGCCAACGAGAACTCGCTAGCGCGCCAGTGCCAGCCTGCGCGCGTTTTGTGAACTAGTTCGTGTAGCCATGAACGTTGCGGCCCAAAAAAAGGTGAACTCAATATAGAAATCATCGGCGGAAAACGAAAAAAAAAGCATGTACCCGCGGGGATTCGAACTCGCGACTTGCAAAATACTTGCGGTGGCATACCTAGCAATCCAGACCGCTCGGCCACGAAGCGGGCTCCGCTGGTATTGGTAATATAGGGTATATATTGTACAACCAGTTTACACTTTTCTTTAGTTTTGGCATTTCAAGCCGCTTAGGTGACTATTTGTTGTACTGCGATCGTGCAGTAAGCGTCGCCCGAGTTTCCACAGTAGCTCACGTCTAGCAATTGCATTTCGTAGACGGAAAAGTGTTCGCAGATGCGTAGTCGTGCTGCTGACCGCTGTGCTTCTTCGCCCAGCGCAAAAAAGTGCTTCCCGCGCCCTAGTTTTACGCTGTACGGTAAAAATATCAGTTGATTTTATTTGCCTAGTACCTATATTGGCTTCGCTGACTCTTCTCCCGCCTTCAAGAGGCCTTATATTTTCCTACTGGCGTACCAGTCAGCGAAGCGTCGCATGTGCAGCGCTTGTGTGAAGCGACCTTGACTTGGAGCTAGATACAGTGTACAAACAAACCAAGTCAAGAAAGGCACATTCTTCCATTCACAAACGTGTCCTGGCTTCGTTTCAACTAAGCGAACGAATTGCGACCAAGCAATTTTTTTTAACCTCCTTGATTGCGACGACCTGCCGGCGGCCGGCGGACGAAACGCTGGGCCGACTGACTCTGTCGGCCGGGGAGCCGTGCAGTAGCGCAGCCGTGGCGCAGCCAATTGCCAGCTCATCCCCTCCTGACGTCACACGAAAACGCCACAGAAAATGGGTGAGCGTAAAGAGAGGAGGACAGCGTTTTCGAATTAGTTTTTCTACTAAATAAAATTGCGTAAACGCGCCTAGAGTGGTCGAAACATGGCCTGGGGACTCCGGACTACAATTTGCGCTAGTAATCCCGCAATGTTTACACATCACTTCAGTGTCCCTTTAAAGGACAGAGAAACAGGAAATTAAGAAAAAAAAACCTGGAGACTTAAAGGACAGAGAAACAGGAAATTAGAAAATAAGGATTCTATGGCAACACGCGAGGTAGTGCATTGCTCTTCGAAGCACGGGCGGGTGCCTGAGAACCCGGGCATACACGAGTATCTACAGGCAGCAGGATGACACATGTGCAGGCTGCGGCAGTGATTGGGAAATTATACACCATATTGTCAGGGGCTGCACAGATATACGACCACCGCTGGGTGAGAGGAAACGACGCTGGCGGAGGCTATGGGATTTGGGGCGAGGGGAACCTCAACTTCAAGGCCATAGAGGAACGAAGTGGCGACTGGAGTGGTAGTGGAAGAAAAGAAGGAAAGGGATGGGTGCGCAGGCGCAGTAATCATACGGATGAGAATTTAGAACATCAGGGGAAGAAAAAGGAGGTGGGAGCGATGAGATTAAAACTGGGATGAGGGGGAGATGGGATGGAGGAAGCAAATCTGTTAGGTTAGCTAGGAGTAGGGCTAGTGAGCGTAATAAAAGAGGCAAGTCGGTTGCTTACAACCGACGCATCGATTTAAAGGGAGAGCCTCTAATCATCATGATCATCATCCAGAGAATGCAACGGTCACAACAGAAAACTGAAAGCTCGATACCATGGTTATGAAGATAGATACAACTTTATTTGAGCCATTGAAGGCACCGTTGAGGCGGCCTCCGACGGGGTGGTTCCTCATTCACAGGGCCCATAAACGGCCAGCACCTCCAGGCCCAGGGCCACTAGGGCCGCGTGGGTCGTTGCGGCGGGGCTGGACCGTAGAATTTCCAATTACTCTTTGGGGGAAGGGGGTAGAGGGGTGTTGGTTGGGGATGGGATTTGTGGGATGGGGGTTTTGAGTGACGTGCACTCTGCAATGACATGTCGCAAGGTGCCTTTTTCTTGGCGACAGGAAGGGCATGTGTCTTAATATTGTTGTGGGAACATGGTGTGTAGCAATGTTGGGTGGGCCAGTGACCCCGCTTGAATTCTTCGTAATATTGTCTGCTCTTTCCGTGTTAGTGTACGATGGGGTGCCGGCAGTGCGCGTCTGTCCTTCCTGTACTTTTCTGTTATCCCTTTGAAGCTAGTGACGGAACTGGGGCCGTCTTCTCCTCCACTCGCCTCCTCTTGTACCCGGCGTGCCATCTCTCGGGCGTAGTAGTCGGCACTTGTGTTGCCGATTAATGAGGAGTGAGCGGGTGTCCACACGACCTCGACTACCCTTTCTGGTGGCTCTCTCTTGTACATAATGTTTGCTGCCAAGCAGGAGATCGTGCCCTTCCGGTAGCCGCTGTAGGCCTTCTTGCTGTCAGTGACCACGACCTCGACGCCGGGTTGAAGCAGCGCTAGTGCCCCGGCCACTTCTTCCGTTGTGGTTGGGTCTCGTGTCCTCGTGGATGCCGTGGTAATTAGCCTGTTTCGAGACGTAAGGCCACTGCTGCTCTGTCGTTTCCCTGTAGTAGGGATGCGTCCGTGTACAAGACGTGAGGGTTGTCACCGAATCTCGTCTCCAGAGCTGCTGTTCGCGCCTTTCTTCTTCCCTCGTCCTCTCCCGGCGTCATATTACTTGGAAGGGGCTTCGACGTGATTTTTGATCGCCAGTGTTCTGGTATGAGGCCCGGTGTTGGCATCAGCTCGATCTTCCATCCTATCTTCTGGAGGACCCTTCTGCCGTGTTCGGTGCAGCTGAGTCCCATCCTCTGGTTGGACAGGTGGGCTTCCACAAGCTCGTCCACGGTGTTCAGCACTCCCATTTCATGCAGCCGTTTGGTGGACGTGTAGATGGGGGCGTCCCAGGGCTTGCTTCGTTGCCTTTCTTATAAGTATGTCTAGTCCTTCCCTCTGTGTCTTAGTTAGTTGCAGGTACGGTGCTGAATGGGTAATTTCCCAGATGCCGAAAGCCTGGACAAGGCGGATTGCGTCGTCTTCTTTTATGCCTGGATTCCTGTTGGCTACCCTTCTCAGCCGACCCAGTACCTGTTCCGTGGTGGTTTTGATCTTGGCAAGGGCTGCGTCCGCTTTACCGTCGGTCCTCAGTATGAGCCCCAGTATACGGCATTGTTTGGTGGGCTTTATCTCGATTCCGTCTATTTGAAGAGTAATTTGACTCCTGGTCTTCTTGTTAGCGCTCGGTTGGACTACTTAGAGCTCGGATTTTTGGGGGGCGCAGCTCAGGCCGCACAACTTAAAGTACTCATGCACCGTCTTCGCTGCTTGCTGCAATGTTTCTTCCTTCCTCCCCTCAGACCCTGCTCTGTTCGTCCATACCGTGATATCGTCAGCGTAAAATGCATGGTCGATTCCTTCAATCTGTTCCAATAGTCGTGGCAAGGGCAGAAGAGCGAGATTGAACAGTAGCGTTAAGATCACCGATCCCTGGGGTGTGCCACGCTCGCCCAGTGTAATGGGGTCCGCCTTGGTTCCTCCTATCGCCAATGTTGCCGTTCTGCCCGTTAGAAAGTTTCTGACATACTGGAAGATCCCGCCTCCGCATCTACTTGTGTTAAGGTTTCGTAACACGCTGGCGTGGGTTACGTTATCAAACACTCCCTTGAGATCTAAGGCTAGGATGGCCCTTGGGTCCGGCTCTCGTGGCCTCTTCGACCACCAGCTCGTGAAGTTGAATCATGATGTCTTGTGTTCCGAGATGTTTTCGAAACCCTTACAGTGCTCTGCAATTGTAAGGTGATACTCGGAGCGCGTGACTACCGGCGCTTGTTGCGCCACAGGTAAGCGGTTGCGAAAGCGAGCTGACGCATTGTGGTATACGGTGCGCGTGAGAGCGCTCGTGACGCATGCTAGCTGCATCCGGTAGACAGCCCTGCAGTGTGTGGTTCTTGGCGGCGTCATAGGGGCGTGCAGGCCATGGCTTCAGAACTCTGTGCTTGCGCGCCGCACCGCGCGAAGCTGTTGGAGCTTGCAGTGCGTGCGTTGCGAAGAATTCGAATGCGCATTTATCGCGACCTGTCATGATGGAGCACAGCTTTGGAGCATAACCAAGGTGTTTGAGCCATACTGCGCGCTTAGTAAAAAAGAAAGACGAACTAGGACAGAGAAACCAATCAGGTTTTATTAAAGACAAGACGAAAAATTGCGGTAGAGAAAGGCTTGATTCGGTCTTCGTGTTGCTACCGCAGGGTCGGTCCTGCCTTGCGGTTGGTGATACCTAGTACTTTGTCATGTCTCCTCGAGTGGCCACAACAGCTTCCATCCGGTGGGGAAGACTGTTGAAGAGGCTGGAGACTATGTTGGTAGCTTCCAGGCGATTCCACTCGGCCTCTACCGCTGCCCACAGGTCGTGATGATCGTTGGATGTTTATGGCGCAAGGCCAACTGGGGCAAAGAGCGCCAAAACAATAGTCGATGATAGGGGTGAAACCTTAAACACTAAGTAAAATCAGCAAAAACAAAAGTAAAATCACAACACGACAATGAGCATGGCTGGTGTATAGGGCCAGATTTCATGATGCGTGATAGGAAATGAGGTTTAAAAACTTGACGTCGGACAAATACTCAAACACACGTTTCACGGAAACAATGGCATCATCACCTAGGAAAAACAATGGATGTAGGGGGAGATGTTGTCTGTAGAGTTCTCTGAAGTGTTTGTGTCGTGTTGTGTGAAGTGCCTTGCATGTGATTAGTATGTGCACTACGGATAGGGCCTCTCCGCACCTGCCGCACTGGGGTCTAGGAGATCCCGTCAGCAGATACGAGTGCGTCGCATGGGTGTGCCCTATCCGTAGCCTTGCTAAGGCGACTTCTGTGTGTCTGTTGTGTGAGTCAGTTGTGTACCGTCCCAAGTGTGGCTTTATTACGTGTAGTTTGTTGTATGTCTGTTCGTCCCAGTGTGTTTGCCATGTTCTGCGCAGGTGCTGTTTTATGTGAGGCTTGAGGTCTGTATATGGTACGCTTGTTATGTCGACAGTGTTCCTGAGTGCAGCAGCACCGGCCCTCTCGTCCGCCAACTCGTTCCCAGCGATCCCAGCGTGTCCTGGGACCCAGCAGAGGAGCAGCCGATGGTTCTCCGCATACACCGACATGATACTGTTGAATACAAGATTAATTATGTGGTTTTTGGGGGGTTTATGCGATGATAATGCGCGAACAACACTCAAAGAATCTGTGTAGATGATAGAATTGGGAATTTGATTTTCAAGGATATGTCGTACAATCAGAAAAATTCCGTACGCCTCTGCTGAAAAAATTGTTGTGTGCACGCTCATGGTTCTGGCTGCATTGAAATTTGGACCATGAGCAGCGCACGACACCATAGTGGAGGTTTTAGAAGCGTCACTGTAGAATTCAGCACGTGGGTATTTGAACTGCAAAGAAAGAAAGTGCTGAAGTATTGCAGCTCGCGGTACCCGATTTTTGTCAAGCTTTATAAAAGAAAGGTCACAGGACGCAGGGCGAACTTGCCAAGGCGGTAAAATGTTTAAAGAGGATGACCTGTACACGTCTAAAAACGAAGCACTCAGATCCGAGGCTCGCTCTCTCGCTCGAAGTGAAAAAGGCGGAGTAATGGACGGGCGATTTACAAACAGCACAGATGTGGATGTATCGTTAAGGACAGGATAAAAAGGGTGGTTATTCTGAGATGAAATTTTAGAAGCATAAAGCAAGTCCATGTACGTTCGCTGGTTCTCAAGGCTCCACTTACTACATTCAACATATAGACTCTCGACAGGGCTAGTGCGAAAAGCACCCGACGCAAGCCGTAGCCCCAAGTGTAGTACCGGGTCAAGCATTCGCAATGCTGTTTTACTCGCCGACCCATATACCACACTGCCATAGTCCAAACGAGACCCAACCAAAGCAGTATAGAGCCGTAGTAGGAGTTCTTTGTCAGAACCATACGAATGATGGGAGAGAACCTTCAGGATATTCATGGTTTTAAGACATTTTTGTTTTAGTTGTTTCATATGAGAAATAAAGGAAAGTTTTTCATCAAGAATTATACCGAGGAACTTGTGTTCTTTTTTGACCGGAATCGAGACACCATTCAGTTTGATGTCTGGATCTGGCCTGATCCCCCGCCTTTTGGAAAACACAACACAAGTGCTCTTGACTGGGTTCAGCTTAAAACCGTTCTGATCTGCCCAGCCTGCTAGTTTGTTGACTCCAAGCAGGACTTGGCGTTCACAGATTGACATATTGCATGATTTAAAAGATATTTGCACATCATCTACATATATTGTACAGGAAATGGTTCGTGGCAACGCCTTTCGAAGTGAGTTCATCTTGACAATGAACAATGTGCAGCTCAAAACGCCGCCTTGAGGCACGCCGTTTTCCTGCAGGAAAACATTTGAAAGGGCAGTGCCAACTCTCACACGAAAGGTTCGCTCCGCCAGGTAGCTACGAAGTGTATTAAACATATTTCCCGAGACACCGAAGGCTTTTAGGTCGCAAAGTATCCCGTATCGCCAAGCGGTATCGTAGGCTTTCTCGAGATCAAAAAACACCGTAGCACAAAACTGCTTATGGACAAACGCATCCTTGATATACGACTCAAGGGCGACGAGTTGGTCGTTTGTGGATCGCCCCACCCTGAAGCCGGCCTGGCAGCTCTCGAGAAGACCATTGAACTCTAAGAAGTACACAAGTCTCCTGTTGATCATCTTCTCGAGAAGCTTGCCCAGGCAGCTTGTGAGGGCGATGGGTCGATAACTGGCGGGAGAAGAAGGGTCCTTACCCTCCTTCAAGAACGCCACTACAATAGCCTCCCTCCAAGATTTTGGGATGTGCCCCGAAAGCCATATGTTGTTGTATAGGTGTAGGAGTGTTTCAAGAGTGTCCGGGTGTAGGTGTTGTATCATGGTGTATGTAATCTTATCTGCGCCGGGAGCTGAAGGTTTACACGTGCTCAGTGCAGCCCTCAACTCATAGAGTGTAAATTCAGAATTGTAACCAGATTTTGAGCTGTTATTGTCATGTAGGGACTTCTTTTCACAAGTATTTTTATGTTTCAGGAAAGTGTTTGTGTAGTGTGCAGAGCTGGAAACGTGTTGAAAGTGTTGTGCAAGAGTGTTAGCCTGGTCTTCGAGTGTGTCCCCTGTTGTACTGACCAGGGGCAGGCTATGTGTATGTTGTCCTTTAAGTTTGCGTATTCTTGTCCATACCTTGTGTGCATCTGTGTATGAGTTAATGGATGTAAGGAAGGTGCGCCAACTCTCTCGTTTTGCCTCACGGCGCACACGTTTGCCGAACGCCTTGGCCCGTTTGAACAAAATGAGGTTACCCGACGTGGGGTACCGACGAAGGATACCCCACGCCTTGTTCTGGGCCTCTCGCGCCCGCCTACAGTCCTCATTCCACCACGGCCTCCGCTGGTTGCGCGGGGCTCCAGAGGCGTGGGGAATGGACTTTTCGGCGGCGTCGAGGATGTGCGCCGTGAGGAGTTGTGCGGCTTCATCTAAGTGTAGGTGTCCTATGGATGTGTGGTGTAGTTTCGATGTCTCTGTAAATGTGTTCCAGTTAGCTCGTGCTTCATTGAACCTATTATGGGAAGATGAACTGCTTGGGCCTTTACCCATATATGTAAGTGAGGTGGGGAAGTGGTAACTGCCATATGGGTCAGTTCCCACACCCCACTCCAGAAGATAAAAGAGAACTGCGGAGCCAATAGCCAAGTCAAGACATGAGTATGTGGTGTGTCCTATGTTATGATATGTAGGCTGTTTATTGTTGAAAAGGCATGCTCCAGAGGATGTTAAAAACTTCTCTATCAGGCGACCTCGGGCATCCGTGCGAGAAGAGCCCCAAAAAGAATTGTGTGCATTGAAGTCGCCTGTTAAGATGTACGGTTCAAGAAGCTGGTCGACCAGCGCCTCAAAGTCAGAGCTCAGAAGTGCAAGATCAGGAGGGATGTAGATGGAGCATACCGTCATCAACCTATGAAATATTATTGTGCGGATGACTACAGCCTTAAATATGGCGTTCAAGGTGACAGGGTGGCATGCTAAGGATTTGCGGGCGATTATGGCCACACCGCCAGAAGAGTGTGTGCAGCCAACCCTGTCCTCTCTGTATACCAAGTAACTATTCAAGAAATTTGTGTTCTTGGAATTCAGGTGTGTTTCCTGAACACACATTACACTTGGCGGTTTTGGCATGCAGAATCTCATGCACGTCGTCAAGATTATTCAGAAGGCCTCTGCAGTTCCATTGTACTATGTTTTCTCTTCCCATTATGATGTGTTAGAGCTACTGGAGTGTGACTATTTATGTAGGGTCTTTCGGGGCTTGTACTCTTGGAATGGGTTTTCTGGCCTTCTCTACTGACCTGGACGTCGCAGCCCGTTCCATTCGTTGCGATGAAAGCCGGAAGGGCTCGACGTCCATGTCGTCATCTGAAGGCAAGGGGGTGCCCAGCGGACTGGGCCCCCTTGACGTGGTACCCTTTCGGGTGTTCTTTGCCTGCGCTGCCAGTGCCAAAGGCGTGGGGAGCACCACAGGTGGCACAGGCAGTGAGGCGGGGTAGGGGGTCGCGGCGACTTCCTCCGTCTCCATCTCCCCCGTGCCCTTGCGTGTGCTTTGGGCCGGTGGTGGAGAGGAAGCAGAGGATGCAGCGCCATCCCCAAAAGACGTTGCCACCACAGCCGCTGCTGGGTGAGCGAGCGGTGCAAAGGCTGGTTGGGCTGCCCGGGGCAGCCCTGGGGGGGGCGGGGGCGGGACCAAGTCCGACTCGCGGTACTGTGTCCCCGCCGAAACCAGACGCCGCCCCGCCCCCCGGCGAGCAGAGTAGGCGTACATCCCCAGGGGAAAAGAGGCGAACCTCTTTTGCGCCTCCGGGAAGGTGATGTTTTCTGTTACCTTTACGTTAATGATTTTTTTCTCTAGTTGACACTTTTCACAAGCGCGAGAGTATGCTGCATGTGGACCCTGCCAATTCGGGCAGGTAAGGTTGGTTGCAGTGCAGTTGTCGGATAGATGATCATGCTGGCCACATTTGGCACATGTTGTTCTGCCACGACAGGAGTTGGTACCATGCCCGAACCTCTGGCACTCGAAACAGCGCCGCGGGTTCCGGATGTATGGCCGGATAGGACAACGAATGAAACCTGCGTTGACATGCTCGAGCAGTGTGCAGCGGTCGAAAGTCAGAATCAGATGTTTGGTGGCTATTTCTTTGTTGTCTCTCCTTATGACGATGCGCCTTACTGCTGTCACGCCTTGATCTTTTAGGCCTTCGAGCAGATCGGTCTCTGTCTCGGTTAGGAGGTCTGGCTCAGATATCACACCCTAGGAGCTGTTGAGGCTGCGGTGGGGTGTGACTCTGATATCCAGGTCTGCCATGCGGGTTTGGCTCATGAGAGTTGTGGCTTGCTTCTGTGAGTTAACCTTAACTAAGACCTCGCCAGTTCTTAGTTTTTTAGCATTGTATGTCTTGCCAAGGATAGATTCAAGAAACTTGGATACAAGGAATACAGATTGTGAGGAAAGAGGCTTGGATTTGTCAACCGAATCAACTACCAAAAAACGTGGGTAGTTGTTAGGTTTCGGTGAGTTGATGGCAGGAAGAGGTGAAAAAGATTCTTCGGTGCGGACCCTTTTCAGGGTCCGATCAGGTTTGGAGGGGGTTTTTCGATTTACCATATGGCATAGGAAAAAGCAGGGGACGGGGGTACTTCCTTCGCTCGGGTTACCCTGATACCGAGAGAGGTCTCGGAGCTCCCTGCCTGGTAAACAGACACGGAGCCCATCCGCCGGAGCTTGACCTGGGCTCCGACGGCCACCGTTTGTGGTTTCTACCCTTCACCTTGAAAACACATCACCACGGTAGGTCACAGCTTATGTTGGGGCCTCGGGGTCCGCGGTATCGCCAGTATCGTCACCAAGATTTCTCAAGGTGCCCCGTGCGGGGTCCATGAGCCGAGTCACTGACGCCGCCGTGTGAACCGGGCTTCTATCTTGTTGCAAGTAAAACAATCCATCAGGAAAGGGCCCTTTCAGAGCGTAGGGGAGCAGGGTGCTGTCTATTAGATCCCTGTACGCGCCGGCATTGAACCGTCCCTCGAGTCTTACTAAATGCCCCAAGCCGTATTTCGATACTGCTCCCCAGACACTGGCCGCTGCTGGCCACTCGCTGAAAGTTTGTTCCTACAAACCTGAGCAAAAAAAAGAGAGAACATTCGCTATTGATATGTTATAGTCGCGTTGCAATATAGGAAAATCAACGTAGAAGGTCGGAGACGTAAACGATGGTGCACTCGTTTGAAGTCATGTACACGTCTTCACTGTACGCTGTATTGATGAGAATAGGGCAGTTGATTATTGGTAGAAGCAAAATGAGACCTGTGGAAAAGGCAAAGTGAATGCCTTTTGCAAGCACTTGAAATTCCAAGTGCTTGCAACATGTGTTTTTAGTCTGTGTATTGTTTGTTTTTACAATGTGACTCCACTCCTGTAATATTCCCATAACGGGATTGACAGTATACTGAAATAAATAAATAAATAAATAAATAAATAAATAAATAAATAAACGAGCTATCATGGCTTGATAAATAACACGCAGGCAATGCTTAGTGAAACCAAATGCACTGCATCTACAAAAAGCCCCCCCCCCCCTTGTCTAACTAGCCCGATAAATTGTCTCAAAAACAATGTATGCGCTTGCAGCCACTAGATTATCGTAGCTCAGCACGCTGGCTATGGAATTCGCTCAGAACGATTTTACCAGCGGAAAACGGACAGGGACCTCGAAAGAAGTAGACGGGACACTCGCTAGACTTCAACTGAACATCTTTTACTTGAGACATGCAATATATAAAACCGCTACCAGACAGGGCTAAAAAGATAACAAAAATGATAAAAACGATAAAACAATGTCCAGTTAAATGAGTACCACCCACACGGCCAAGCTACGTCCCACGCATGCGCTCTTGTAAGAAGCGTAGCTCTTTTGCCGTAAGAGCGGTGGAAGGCACGCTGATACAATTATCTGCCTCCCTGTGAATATGGACGGCCTCAGAACCCTCTCGTTTTACTTGGTCGCGCCCGCTGCCTGTGCCACACGTCTCAGGCCGCGGGCGCGACCAAGTAAAACGAGAGATTTCTGAGGCCTTCCTTATTCACAGGGAGGCAGATAATTGTATCAGCGTCCCTTCCACCGCTCTTACGGCAAAAGAGCTACGCTTCTTACAAGGGCGCATGCGCGGGACGTAGCTTGGCCGTGTGGGTGGTACACATCTATGACTGTTTGTAAGTGTTATCTTTTTAGCACTCTGTAGTAGCGGTTTCATATATTGCATGTCTCAAGTAAAAGATGTTCAGTTGAAGTCTAGCGAGAGTGCCGTCTACTCCATTCTAGGTCCCTGTCCGTTTTTCGCTGCTAAAATGGTTCTAAGTCAACACCAACTAGCCCACCTTTCATCCTTAACTGTAACTCGCTCACACTCGAGATTTTTTACCCTATGAATTTCGGACAGGATATCATACCGTGTATTCTCACTCCTCCAGATGCGCTGGTGCTGGTCCCATCTGGTTGAGAAAAGGGATTCGTCAGATAATAAGACGCTGTGCCAATCACTCACAGTCCAATCTTGGTGCTCCTCGGCAAATAGCAACCTTTTTGCCTTGGTCGGGCCTGAAAGCAGTGGCTTCCTCGCAGGAACACGGCTACGGAGGCCACCTTGATGCAGACGGTTCCTCACCCCGCACGTGCTTGCGGTTAGCCCGAGCTCATTGCAAATCTTCTTCGCTGTCAAAATCGGGTCCCGTCTCGCTGCATTCAGGATCCGTTCGTCCTCGTCGGCTGTCGTTGCTCTCGGCCTGCAACCCCGGGGCAGGTTCTCAATGCGGCCTTCGTGGCGGTACTCATTTACAATACTATTCACGGAGGAATACGCGTGTCCTGCGATTTTCGCAATATCCTTCTGCGAAACGCCTCTGTCACACATTGTGACAATTTGAATGCGCTCTGCGAGCGTTACGCCGGGCAAGGCTGATCCAGAATGAACATCACAAGAATAGCTTCACCCTTTTATAACGATTTGCACAGTAAGAAGACTGATAAAGATGGGCGTCACCTTCTTTCGTCTAAATTATCAGGTATAGCTGCTACAATCGGTCGCATTGAAAATATATCATCTGAAGTCCTAATCACGGACCGCGGAACGGCCTTTACCGCGGAGCTGATGCAAGGAATCTTACGCTACAGCAACACGGATCACCGAAGAACGACGGCGTACCACCCCCAAACGAACGGACTAACGGAACGTCTGAACAAGACGATTGCGGATATACTGTCCATGTACGTCGACGTTGAACATAAGACTTGGGACGAAGTTCTCCCGTATGTCACGTTTGCGTACAACACGGCTATCCAGGAGACGACGCAGCTGACGCCGTTCGAGCTTGTCTACGGTAGAAGGCCGACTACGATGCTCGACGCCATGCTTCCGCACGTAGAAGACGACGACCTCAACGCCGACGTCCACGGATATCTTCAACGTGCGGAGGAGGCCCGCCAGCTCGCTCGAGTTCGTATAACGGGCCAGCAGCTGGTGGATGCGGGCCGCTACAACCTCCGACGCCGAGACGCCGAGTACCAACCAGGGGATCGTGTGTGGGTTTGGACTCCCATCCGACGACGCGGACTCAGTGAGAAGCTCCTGCGACGGTATTTCGGACCCTACCAGATTCTACGACGTGTTGGCCAACTTACCTACGAAGTGATCCCCGATGGTGACTCCGGCACATCACGACGACGCACGCGGCCTGAAGTCGTCCACGTGGTTCGCTTAAAACCTTTCTACGCACGATGACGAACTTTTATTTTCATTTGTTCGGACTGTCGCTTATGTTAGCATCGGGTCGATGCACTCTTAGAGGGGGGGTAATGCCGCGAACCATACATTGGGTTTGTTTATTTGTGTTTTGCTTTTACCGCCCGGCTGTGCCGGTCTGTGTTATCTCTGCGCCAAGGAAAGCGCGTGTTCAATTCTTTCTTTCTGTGCTGCATGTGTTATCTGTTGTGATAGGGAGAGCATTCCGATCTAACGTGAACAGCCCAGAATAATCTTCTTGGGTCTACTATGTTCTCGATGCGAATCGACGTTTCGAGAATCACGCGCGCCAAAAGATAAAAAGCCTGCAGTGCGGACGCCGGGGCATTCGATTCTGCGACGCTCGCTGACGCAAGTCACTTTGTTGACCGCTGCTTCGCCGCCTCTGTATTCTTTTGAGTTGTTAGGGGAGCACAAGTTCGCTCCAATAAACTTGTTTCTCCTGCAAGACAACTGCGTCGTCCTTGGCTTCGTGACAATATTTGCACATGCTCGAAGCTTGGAGTTATCAGCTCGTAGCCGGCTGCCAGCCATAGGCCTTCTCCTGGGGGGCGTGGCGAAGGGCTGCTTGTGGCCTAGTTCTTCTTTCTTTTGTACTAAGCGCGCAGTATGGCTCGAGCACCTTGGTTACGCTCCACAGCTGTGCGCCAGGATAACAGATCGCGATAAATGTGCATTCTAATTCTTCGCAACGCGCGCGCTGCCTGCACCAACAGCTTTGCTCGGCGCGGCGCGCACGTGCAGAGTTCGGAAGCCAGGGCCTGCAGCGCCCCTATGGTGCCGCAAAGAACCATACACTGAAGGGCTGTCTACCGGATACAGTTAGCATGCGTCACGAGCGCTCTCACCCTCACCGTATACCAGAATGCGTGAGCTCGCTTTCGCAAGCGCTCACCTGTGGCGCAACAAGTGCCGGCAGCTACGCGCTCCGAGTATCGCGTTTCAATCTCTGAGCACTGTACATGGTGGCCGGCATTTGTCTCGTGACCTCGAGATGTTCTTGGAGTCGTCGCAAGACCATGCGTTCCATGAACTTGCCGACACAGGATGTCAGCGATATCAAGCTAAGGTTGTCCACCGACGGGGGTTTCCCAGGTTTCGGTATGAATCTAACATCGCCTTCATTCCATTCGTCCGGCAACGTCGAGGTCTCCCAGGCAGTATTGATATACTGTAAGAGTTCGTTTGCTGTTTTACCACACATGTTAGCTAGGAGCTTATACGTAATCTTGTCCCTGCAGGGGGCGCTTTTCTTGTAGCTGTCGTCGATAGCCGCCCATAACTCTGCGATGGTAAATGGGCGGTCTAACTCTTCGTTTTCGGGTCCCTCGTATTCCTCGGGTGGGGGGTGAATTCTTTTCGCGGTTCGCAAGTACTTCTTGTAAGTGCTTTCAGGAGTTTACGTTCTCTGCCTTTATACGCGTTTAGTACCTTGGGAAATCCTCGCTGGGAAAACGTTGGGAAATCCTCGCCAAATTCTTTCTGTTCTTGTTCTTGTTGTTCTCGTCGTTCCTATTGTCGCCTTCGCACCCCGTACGGGGTATTGAAACGATTGGTGCTCTCTTGGCCTCCTGTAACGTGCTGGCCGCCGCATAGTTGACACTTCGGCTTGCAGCGTGTTGCGTGGTCTTTGTCAGGGTTTGGCTGTCCACACCCGATACAGATTCTTGTGTCGGGGAAGGAGCAGACGTAACGCCGGTGCCCGACCTTCCCTGCACTGTCTGCATACGTCGTGGTGTTTGCGATACAGGACGCACAGCATCAACATAGGGCCGTATTTGACATAGTTCAGTACCCTAGTCCCGTCGAACAGTACTATCACCGCAGACGTCCCTCCGATGCGGTGCGCCTGCAGCGCGGTGGGGTTGGTCTCACTTACAATGTTGTCGTTGATCTCCTCGTCCGTAAGGGCGGCATCAACTCCTCTGATCACGCCTTTTGCTGTTCCTGTTGCTGTTGCTGTTCCCCCCCCCCCGTGAGGTTACAAATTCTGTTGTAACGCTCGGCTCGCTCTTCACTTGGCGTGCTCATTACGATGATGTTGTGAGCGGGATTTGGGCAGATGGTGTCCATCCTTGCTTCTTCCTTGCTAATTTGGGCTGCCGCAACCACCGCCGCCATTATTGCCGTAGCTTCAGTACGAGCGACATTTAGGCCGCCACTTGGTCAGATGATGATTTTGGTCTCTTCGCGCGGTATTGCGGGCATACGTGCTGCCTTCGTTATTCTCGCTGTCACCCTCTTCGCGTAATTGACCCGCTCCCTCAGTCTGGATTGGTGTTCAGACGACGAAAAGGACTCACCGGCTTTCAGCTCGGTACCGAGGCGCTTGGTGCGTCTGCTGTGGGCCGTTCATCCCACCGTTTCGTTAGGCACAAAGTCCTCACCAGGCACTTCCGCACACATTCGTCCTCCGTGGTTGCCAAGTTCGTCTTCCGTGGTGGCCGGCCCTTTGCGGGGGCTCCCGGCCCGCGGCGGAGTCCGGTCGGCCGCGCTAAGCCTAGGTGTCGCCGCCGATTCGAAAAAGTCCGATAAATTGTAGCGGATTGTATTCAGCAACTCGTGGTATTCTTGAATTCAACACAGCGTGAAACGTTTAGCGGAATAAAGCATTTCCTCGGGAACCGAGGTGCAACACGTCTGCACCCTTCGTCGTTGTCGTTTTTTTTTTTTCAAAATGACGACGACTTTCCCCAGTAGAGCAAGAACTTTTCCAGGCCATGTTTTGACACAGCCGTGTACTTGAAGACAAGGAGAAGGTGCGCATCACTGAGCTTTAAACGATGTCGGGGTGTGAATTTAGAACGGAAAAATACGCGGTTAACACTTTCTTGTCCACCGGCACTTCTCAGGGGATTGGTAATCACTAGTTTGTCTGTGTACACGAGAAGGAATACAGTTCTGCAACTTGAGTCATGGATGAGGTCATAATGATAGCCGAAGAAATCACCATTCATGACGTCAGTGAGAAGTTGAGATCGTGATCTTGACAGTGGCTGTTTAAAGCATTCAAGGATGCTGTCTGTCGAAAAAATGATCAGTACATTTGTTACTTCTGTGTAGCAAATGGACCAATGCTCCATGCCCGGCTCAAGTTGCACTTCTGTGACTCCAGTGTAGGCAAATGATCCATGAGGAGGAGGAGAAATAAACTTTTATTGAAGTCCAATCCAACTCCGTGTGTGGAAGCAGACCAGTGGGGAGTCTCCTTAGTTCCGGAGTCGTTGGCTCTGGCTGGCACTCCGGGCCCGTCTCACCAGGTTATGCTGCCAGCCGGGTTCAGAGCTGGACAGCTGCGCGGCCCACAGTGAATGGAAGGGCTGAGGATTGGGAAGAAGGTCGGGTGTGTGAGAGCATTCCCATACTGTGATAAAGTGTACCCCTTTCGGGGCAAAACTTGCACTGTGGGGAGTGAGAGGTGGGGAAGACCAAATGCCAAAGTATATTGTGGGGGACGATCCGGGTTTAAAGTTTACGGAGAGTGATTTCATCGGCTTTTGTTAGAGACGGGTGAGGTGGAAGGAAGGTGCGACGAGAAAGCTTGTAGTGTGTGAGAATATCGTTGTACGTGAGTAGGGGGTGGGTATCCAGGGTGAGAGGAGGGGAGTCGGGGGCAATAACCCGGTGTACCACTTCTCGGGCCGCGACGTGCGCCGCTTCATTGCCGGCCAACCCACAATGGCCAGGAGCCATAGAACGTGGCACTCCTCGGGGAGGTAAGTGGAGTGTTCGATTATGTGAGGGCAGTGCGAGGAAGTAGACATTTTTGAAGATGCCGGCAGGCTTCCATGAGACATTTTTTGGATATGCTTTGAAACTCTGAAAAGATGTCAGTTACAATTCTCTCGGCATTCTGGAGCGTTTGAAGCGTTTTATTTACTGTTTCGGCACGTTTTCTTTTGGAGGATTCGTACTGTTTGGTGAATGGGGCAGTCAAAAACTTCACCAGGTGGGCTAGATTAAAGTTCTAGCATTTCCGTAATCCCAATTTAAAACAGCGCAAACTGTTTTCCATTTCATGGAAGTTGCTCGACCCTTCATGGTTAACCCTCTTATCATTCCTCACCTGCGCTAGAGGTGAAGCAGCGCGAAATGAGGACTCTTTTTAAACTCCGCCACTGCGATTTTCTTCACCTGACGGGTTCGCCTGTGACGCGCTCGTCTGGGCTAATGTCTACCCCCCACCGTATATTAGTATAAAATTGTATGGTAAACAAATGCTCTCATAAAGTATTGAAAACGCCCCTGCTGAGCTCGGCTGACAGTTGCACCAGTTCGCTCGGGTTGCCTATAATGCGAGCGCCAGAACGTCGTTTTAGACAAGCCTGATCGATGTGCCGACGCGCTCGAGCTATCTGCAGTGCATCTGATCATAGATTGCTCTGCGAGTGCAGCTTTGCGCAGTTTGGTCACCGCTCCTGTGCCCCGTTTTGCTTTTACATTGTTTATGCTCTCTGCACAGGGTGCTCTAATATACAGTCGAACACGGATATATCGAACACGGGTATATCGAATTATTGTCTATATCGAACTCATAAATTATCCCCTTCAAAATTCTGTGTAAAAGTATAGGAATTCGTACGTTTATATCGAACCGTATTTTTCCCGACATCGGGTATATCGAACGCCGCGGGAGCTGGTAGGTGCTCTTCGGCGGTCGCTGCACCCCCGATTGAGGTTGAGGAGGATGTGGAGAAATGCGCGGGCATGGCGAAGGTCGGGTACAGGAGGCGACTCCTCGATAGGCTTTTGATGAACCTCCGCGTGGGCACCGGGCTTAAGGTTGACCTGCTGGGAGCCATACATATGATGACAAGTGCTTGGAACGGCGTGAAGAAGGAGACCGTGGCCAACTGCTTCCAGAAGGCAGGCTTTGTGACGGCCGAACTTTCCGAAGCTTGCGAAGACGGCGACGACGACGACGAGTGCATGGGCGACACGTTTCATGAGTTTTCGTCCCTTTTCCCGGCTGCTGTTCCAGCCGGAGTGTCTGCCGACGACTTCGTGAACGCTGACACCAATGTTCAGGCTGTTTCGAGCCTCGGTGACGAGGATATTGTAGCTGCGGTCGCAGGAACCCAGGCCGATAGCTCGAGTGGTGAAGATCGCCCGGACGAGGAGGCGGCTACACAATCGTACTCCGCGGGTGAAGTGGCCGCTGCGTTCAGCTTGATTCGCCGTTGTTGCGGCGACATGGGAAGAACTGGGCTGTCGCACCTGGACGGCCTCGAGAAGGTTGAGACCAGCGTCTTTAATTTCATTTCCAGGATGAAGAAGCAGGCCAAGATCAGCGATTTTTTTTTCACGGAAATAAAGCGTCCTGTTGCGTCGTGAGTGCGGAATTAGTTGTCATTCTTGAATGCGCCCATCGGTAAGTGATCGTTCGCCATAGGTGAGGTCTCAGGGCCCATATTTTTTATATCGAATTTTTCATATATCGAACTATTTCGCGATCCCCTTGGAGTTCGATATATCCGTGTTCGACTGTAATTAGTTCTGTAGAAGAGCTCTCGTGTTCCGCCTCATTCTTTAAACTTAGATGAAAACCAAAGAGGAGGGATCATTCCGTAGATCGCTGTAGGGATCGGAGGCATACTCGATGAGGCACACATGACAGAGCGACCATTACGCATGTTTTATAAAAAGACTATATATTATAAGAAGAGTACGGGCTAATTTACAAGATCATATTCTTATTCCCAGGCATCCTTCGAAGAAGCGAATGACGAAGATTGCGCAGGTAGAAAACAACAACCGTCGACAACACATTGATGGGGGGAACCTGATCGTCGGAAATCGGAAATGGGTGGCGAGGTGATTTAACGCGGGTTGGAGGGGGGCGGCGTCGTGCAGCTGCAATTATTGCAGTGTGATTTATGGGAGCAGAGCGCGACTGCACCTCTATTTCTATTTTAGTGTTTTACTTACTTCAGCCAATATGAGTTTACTGGACAGAGCCACGGTCGGGATAAACCACCCGAGTTCCGTTGAATAGTGTTGTGTCAGAGCGCCCGGACGAAACTTGTTGCACGTGCCGACGCGCCGACAGCGGTGCCAATTCACGGTTCGTCCAAACCAGACCAAACCGCCCACGGCGGACAGGCTGAAAAATGCACCCCCGCAGAGTCGTCTCATCCTTCTGCGTCACGGCGGCTCGGCCAAACAGTGCATCGGGTGTACGACCGGCAACCGACATGTCGCTACTCGACAGGAGGCGAGGACACGTTGACAGCGTGGGCGTCGCCCTCTCTTTCCCCATCGCGGCGGCTCGGATCCTGCATCGGGTGAACTGCCGGCAAGCGACATGCGGCGGCTTGCCTGGAGACGGCGTCGCAAAGACGGCGTGGGCGTCGCAAAGACGGCGTGGGCGTCGCCCTCCCTTTACCCATTGATTCGGCTCGGCTGAAGCAACCGCTTCGCTACCATTCGTCGGATTTCAAACTTCAGCCAGCGAGAGTCCTAATTGGAGCGATTCAAACTTCTCGGGGCTATAACGAACTTCCGGGTGGTGTAAAACCCGCCCAGAGGCACTTACCGTCGGCATACTCCAGCGGCATTCTCCGGCGGCACTTTTAGGAGGCACCGAGTGGAGAGGTGCTGTTGGCTTCGTGCGAGCCATGTAACGTTTGCTTACCGTTCTATATACTGTATATAAATGTTGTTTAACTGTGCGTCGGCTCGAGAACTTCATCTCTCTGCTCTGCGCCGCGTCGATAGCGGACGGAGCAAGGCAACGTCATTACACCGGTAACTGCGCTCGGATGGCCAGTCGCAACAGTGGAGGTTGCGGTGACAGGGCCCAGTCCCAACTGCGGTGACAGCATCGAGGTGGCTGATTCCCAACATTGGTGACAAGCTGGATTCTAGTCACAACCTTGGTAACTGAGGTGGGATGGTCATTCCCAACAGTGGATGGCAGCTGCGGGATCGACCGGAAACGGCTACTACCTAGTGTGGTAAGCGCTCAACGTTTTCTCTCAGTTCGCCAGACTTCTCTAGTACAGGCTATGGTAGTTCAGAGAAGGACTGCGTGAAACACTGTGAAAGCTTTGATTGTTTACAGCCTAGAGAAAGTATGTTGAAACCAGAACTAGTTGCGAGCGTAGAGAAATGAGCGTAAAGAATTACTTGTGTGTACCTCAGCCTCAGTGCCCTCACTGATGCCCTTGTACGCCAATACACCGTACAGGAAAGCCAACTTTTTCTGATGATGATGATGAATCATCGTGGTGGAAGTGAAAGAAAAAAACGCTTCCCGTCGACGGAATCAAAAGTCGAGTTTCTCGCGCTGTGAAGCCGGTGTGTATCTTATTGCTCAATTTCGACATAGCAAAAGCGGTTTCGAAAACTCAGACGACAATCAAAGAGTACGTCACGGGAAGAATGGCGTTGCTCTGCATACCGTACGGCTGTTAGCCACGAGACGTTTGGCTTAACGACACATCTTGGGGTTGAACACCTAAAACCACAACCCACTCAAAAAGGTGCTCACTGAACGCCAAGCAGCCAAGCGATTCGCGCCTGCACTCTAAACCCAAACGTTAGGCCTGCGGAGTGCACCCAGCTTAGGCTGGTGGAAAGGGCAGTAGGGGCAGGGGTCTCCAATGGAGTCCTGGACTGAGGGCCCCACACCACATTACGATGCTCCCAATAAAATTTATCCTCCTCCTGCTCCACCCGAGAGTTGCAGTGGGTATTCTAGGAAAGTTGTACGTACCTCCAGAGTATACACATACTCGCAGTGTGGTTTGGCCAACCAATAAATCCACCACGAGAAAGTTTCCGTTTAATCATCGCTGTCGTTAGACGGAGGGGTGCATGATTTTTTTTAATTTAGTGTTTTATTCTGGAGGAGATGCACAAAATGCATGCTTTTAATTTCACTGGTTCACTTTGTCAACTATTTTATATTTTCGTATTTTTTCGGTATGTAAAATTTTGTTCGTTGGATTTCATACGTTTGTGCTGTTATAGCATCTTACACGTGTTAACTGCGCTAGTTATGCGACTTTATGAGAATCGAGGGCGTTGAACGGCTGAACAGTTTTCCCTGTTTTTTTGTCGTTTCGTTTTTTTCTGGGCTTTTTGTTTGTATTCGTTTTAATTAGGAGCTGTATCAGATGGGATGTTTAGGACGCACATTGTTGATTTCGTAAGTTCAATTTGAAAATTTTGAATGTCTTCGATTTTTTTATATTTACCGGTTTTCGCAAAGTTCATTCGCTCACCCATCTTTAAAGTTGTTATAACGAATATGCCTACTCCGCCAAGTATACATGTTTGTGTAAATGTATGGTGTAACACGGTTGGGGCTGCGGAGACACCCTGCACAGAACGCTTGCACGTGAAAATTCAGTTGTTTCCCTGAGCTGAACGCACCGCTCAAGTGGGTAGGAGCCCCACTGGTTAATTTTTGGTTATTTCGTTTATCGTTTTCTTCGCGTCCTCGTCTTTATACTTTGTTTTTATTTTATTATTGCTACGTTTTTTTTTGCAACGCGTTCTTATTTCTTTTAAATCGCGTCGGATTGTATTATTTTACGCTGAAGTTTCTGCCCGCTCGCACTGTTGTTTAGCCACCACTTCAGAGCAAACGGACGCACACTAGTCATCGTTAAGGCTGGAACGAGCGCGAAGCTGAGCATAGGTATTGGTTGAAGTACTTGGTCCGTCTATCCTGCAAAATAAAGTCGCCCGCCCCACACCCTAAGCAAGTGGTTCTCAAACGGGATCCGCAAAGCCCTCCCTTAAACCTCGTCCACCCCCCCCCCCATACATTTCACCTTTTTTTTTCTACGCCTTGCTGGGAAAGCGAACAACTGTATTCGGTGCACGATTTTCACGAATTTCCCCGGCCAGCCCATCGTTTGACGTTGGTTTTTTTCACAACACGCCAGCTATGCTGAAAAGCCAGACGCACAATTGGCACCACACTTGAGTGTGGGTGACTTGTACAAATTGTTCGGCATTATGACGCGGATAAGCATAAACGTGAGACAAAAAAATGGGCACCGAATAAGTATGTTGGAGCCTTGAGGTGCTATTGCAAATTTTTTTGGCATCTGACACAATTAAGATAATTCATTGTGGGGTCGTCGACCAATTTAGCAAGCCCTAAATAGGGTCTCCAGCACACTCCCGGTTGAGGACCACTGCCCTAGTGCCTTAAGTCAACATTTGGTTGTATGTGCGCTACCCTTCTTCCCATATTGACGTCCTCTGACACACACACACACACACACACACACACACACACACACACACACACACACACACACACACACACACACACACACACACACACACAGACACACACACACACACACACACACACACAAAGAAAGAAAAGCCACCAGTTTAAAACACCCAAGAGAGCATACAAGAGTAATTTGACCAATTTTTCTTTTTTTTTTAGTGCAGCGTACTACCTTTCAGTGTTAGCGGGGACCGAATGCGTGCCTTTAGATTACGTCTGACGCCTTAACGATCACTGTATATGGGTAACTGTGTACTCAGCCTCTTTTTGAGGTATTTATGCTGATGTAACACCTTACACCCGAGAATGGTAGGCAGCATTGCACCAACAACTTTGACCATGCATTTTCAAACACTTTCTTTCCTAGCACTCCAAAAAGTATACTTCATTGAAAAAAATCTAATCAGCAAAATTACTCCCCCTTGCTTTGATCAACGTCGTAGACTGTTTCCAATCATATTGATCTTCTATGTGCAGACATTTCTCAGATGATTTAGGGGAAAAGACACACAGTCCTGTTTATTAAAGAAAAGCACTGTTGTCAGGATATACAATCATCTATAAGCTTCCCTGCACATGGCTGTGTCCACTAATAGACACTAAGTGAAAAAATGATTCAGGAACTGCCTAAAAAACCTTACGAGGCATATCCTGATACGAAACATGTTGAGAAACAGCCTTTCAGCCAATGAAACTCTGAGGGACCTAAATGACAATGCAGTCTTGAGCAAATTGTCAGCACTGATTCAAACAATGAGACATGTATATATACATAGTCAAACAAACAATGATTGGATGGTGCGCAATCAGAAAGACGAGCAAGTGGTGAACAGCGATTTACTGCGCGTAACTGAAATGGGTTGTTTTCAGTGAGTGCATACTTCTGGCACTCGCACATACAAGGGATCAAAATTCAAAATTCACTGACCTCTTGGGAAGCCGTGCGATCTAAAAGACTGGCATAAGCTTTTATACCTAATTGTGAAATCAGTAATGTAACATGGGATTAGTACTGAAATGGGCTGGGTCCAATAAAATTTACAAAACATGTCGTGGATATGCTGAGAAAAACGGTGCACATCAGCAACTTGATGCGCACTAAAATCAAGAAACTAAGGCAGCGTCAGGGTAGAGCGGCAAAAAAACGAAATAACGCAGCAATGCCATATCTACAGGAAATAAAAGGAAAAAAACTTCAAATTCAGGCATAACGCAATTAGAATTCAAAACAATGGGTATATAAACCCAATTTCCAAAGTATAAACGAACATACTGCGGTTCATCAGGCGAGAAATAATGACCAAAAATTAAAATCACAAGACAATGAACATTTCCAATTTTCAGCCCCCAGAAAAATTGTTCACAAACATATGGTATAGCGTGGTCAAGAGAGATATTGCTACACAATGGAAACAAAACTAATACTGACGTAGCGACAAAACGAATGATTTGATTTGATTTGAATTGATTTTTATTTTTTGGTAAAAACCAAGGGGAGGCTGAGACTAAAGGCGAGCGTGGCCTGACAGAGGCCTCAGCCACCCGATTTACAGCGTACATAACAACACGTCTGTTCACAAATTTAAGCTTGATAGCAAAATTGTAATTGAGAAACAGCACAAAGCAAAGTCGTTACTACACTTCTTATGTATTATACAAAGCATAGGTCCCAAAGTTCACAATGTACACATAAAAGGAGTAGTTCGTACGCATGAACTTTCATCAGTTACACTACTATGTCACAGTTACGTGTTAATATATTTGTTTGTAATGTTTCTTAAGTTCTACCTTTAGGGGAACATGTAGACGTATACTTCGAACCCTTAATTATATATAAGTATTGCGAGCGTTTTGCTTAAGTGACACTTCTTTGACCTGTTTTTTAAACGTATGTTCAGTGGCGTCGAAGTTTAATTTTTCTCCTAATTTATATAATATTTTAGTTCACTGGTACAGGAAAGATTGCTCACCATAGTTCGTTCTTACTTTTGGAGTGTGCCGTATGGTATGCCTGAGATGGTAGCCAGAAGATTTATTGTTAACTTGATTGTGGGTCTTTTGCTTATAAGTCCCGGCCGCGGCGGCCGCTTTTCTGATGGAGGCGAAAAGCAAAAACGCCCGTGTGTTCGAGATTTCGTCGCGCGTTAAAGATCCCCAGGTGGTCAAAATCAATCCGGAGCCCTCCACTACGGCGCGCCTCATCGCCTGCGTTGCGTCGGCGCGTTAAACCCTACAATCAATCAATCAAATCAATCACTTTTGCTTATAAATGGTGTGCAGTACCTTCATGTAATCGATTTGGGCAGTTCGAAGCATTGAATATTCAGTAAATAAAGGACTTGTCCTCAAATCTGCGAACAGCCACGATAATCTAAATATATTCTTTTTTGGAATACAATGAGCCTGTTACAGTCAGTTTTAGTTGTGGTCCCCAACACCAAAATCTCTTAGCATAGTTTCGAATAAATGAGAGCATTGTTTAAGTTTTGTTTCAACCATAGTGGTATCACATGGCCGATTCCATACATGAGACCTATACTTTTAGAGAGTTCGGAGGACAGGTGAGCAATATGCGTATTCAACCAAAGTTGTTCTTGAAACCAAACACCTAAGAATTTCTGTTCTGTCAGTCGGTTTAACTTGGTTCCGTTGAATACAATGGGGATTTTTTTCTCGACATTTTTATTGTACGGCCTAAATATCATGTAAGTTGTCTTTGTAGTGTTAAGTTTCAATTTATTATCTAATATCCAGTTTGATAATTGTTCCAAGTAAACATTTACTATTGAGTGAAGTTTAATTATATTACCGATGTAAAGAAAACGTTAGTGTCATCCGCATACATTACAAGTTTTTGCAGACCTTCTATATTTTTGATGTCATTTACATAAACTCTAAACAGTAACGGGCCTAACTTGGAGCCTTGCGGGACACCTTGTTTTAGCTCTAATATGTCTGATGCAATGGATTTTAGTTGAGCAAACTGCTTTCTTTAAGGCAAATAGCTTTTGAAAAGGTTACCTGCCACGCCACGTATTCCATACCTCTCCAATTTATTTAGCAAAATATTATCATCTATCGGATCTAATGCTTTTGTAAGGTCTAAAAACAGTGCAATTGTGAACTGCCTGTTTTCAATGTTTGCAATTATTTTATCGTAAGTGTTCAGTAATGCTTGCTCTGTTGATTTATATTTTTGGAAACCACACTGATACTTCGATAATTACATTGTGTTTAAGAAAGAAAGTCCATAGTCTATTATAGATTACTCCCTCAAATACCTTGAAAAATCTGTGAGGACAGATATTGGTCTGTAATTTGATACATTGTCGTGTGCTCCCCGTTTATGAATCGGCGTCAGTCTAGCAACTTTAAGTTCCTCAGTAAAAACGCCGGTGGACAGACGTAGATTAATAATGTACGCTAACAAGAACATCAAAAGTGTGAATTAGTTGTTATATACTTAAGAAGAAACTGTGCAATTCCGAAATATGGTATAAAAAATAAAACCAAAATGATGTCAACTACTGGGCTGCATGAATTATGGTGACTACATGGAGGAACAAGAAAATTCTGCGGGAAAAATCACTCTTGATGAAAAAGGGTTAGAGTGACTGTATCGGCAAAGTTAAAATGATTTCTTGAAAATTTGGTACATTCTAATCTAAGCACACGATTTGACACTTGGGCGTTACCTCACCTACGAAGTACAAGTCAAGGCGATCGTGGACAGCTTGATCTTGCGGTCGTGCAACGCATTTTCCCCAGTTTTTGCCACCGTAAATGCAAACCGGTGCCTACGGAATTCCACAACCTCCAATTTGTCCAGCAACAGCACCACTTCATTCTGTGCACTAACAATGCTGCAAATGTGTGCAAACTTTGGCTCGTCCCATAACAAGGACATCACCAATGTCATACTGGCGCATAGTTTTCGACTGGTTTGAATCATCTATGACAGATATTTCGAACGTAAGGTTTATTATGAATTTCATTCTCTTTTAAATGTAATTGGCATCACCGACCTAGAAAGCGCCGATGTTATCGTGACGCCATGTTTTTCTATAAGATACTAAATGGGTATTTTGACGCTCCCGATTTACTGCACAGCGTTAATTTAGATGTCCCTCAGTGATTCACGCGCCATTCTACATTATTTGCCCCCAGTATGCCACATAGCAAATCACCTGTTGAACGCCTGCAAATTCTGTGCAATTGTATGTCAATAGATATTGATTTCTTCAAAGTGTTTTTAATCGTACCTTAACAAATCTGTTTCTAATTATCTGATCTAAAAACCTGTTTCATGACTTGCGGTTCTGCCTTCCATGCACGGTTATTTCACTGATAAGTCTGTGCTCGCGATATCGGCATGTGCGTGTAGCTATATTAAATTGGGGATGCTTTTAATTTTCACTTTATCACATTTTACTATCTGACTTGTGTACCAATGTAAGAGCCCCTATGGTCTATTGGACACGCAATAAAACATGAATGAATGAATGAATGGCTTAGCCTGCCAGTCTTTACAAGGAGGGAGTGCGTCCTGAACAGAAGCGGGCAACTCGGACCTCTCAGCAGGTTTCAAACCAGTCGTTGTTGGGGCTTCATCGAAGGCACATTCACTGAATTCATAGCTGTGGAGGAGCTGTTGGTGCTCAGCATACGTTTTTGAGATGTTTCTAGAGTTCTTGACCCTTTTCGCCACATTTTTTTAGGTAGTGGTGTTTCGCATCAAACCTGTGTAAGGGGACCAAAAAAGGAAATCATCCGAAGTTAATGGATCAGGTAAAGAAGCTTTAGAATGAGCATCCGGTAGGGGTAGCTTACACCAAAAGTGCGGATAAACTCCTCAATTTTCGTTTCCAGGTAGTCCAAAGCATCTGCTGGCATTTCACAGGCCGAAATAATATCTGCAACTTCCCTGAACAGCAAGCATACTTCCCATTTCAAATTTCCGTCTGGTACACTGGAGGAAAATATTTCACGAAGCAGACGAAAAGACACCACATCTGAGTTGCGGTGTGTTACTACACCCTTGTCTTTCAGCTATGAAACTGTGAGCTCAGATTGTCGGTTTTTTAGGTCATTGCAACTCTACTGAAACGTCGCGATCTTTCTCACAGTCCGATTCAGACAACATGTCATCCTGCAGCAACCCCATGACACTATGCTGCCCAACAAATGTAAAAGCCCCATCAAATAGGTCGTACATGATATCTGGAGGGAGCTGTGACGTTGGATCGAAATTTCCGAGGCAGGACAGGGCTAACCGTGCATTTACCCCACACAGCCCCTCGTAAACAGCTGTATTGAGTTCTACAGCAGTTAAATGGCTTTCATGTAGCTCCGTTGTCCTCACCTGGCATAAGTTCTCTCTTGTTAAGGTACAGAGCTGTGATTGTTGCGCCATACAAAAAAGGCACACAGAACCGCGAGAAAATGACCATGTAAAGCCCCCTAGCCGGTTCATCGAGAGATTGCCTCCGGCGCACGTCGGATAGATACTTTCAGATACATGTCTTTTCCATTTACACTGATGGTGATACATTGCTTTGTAGCTCATTTAGTTCCAGAAGCAATGGCCTAAGAGTTGCTGGTAGGCCATGCTTCTGCACACCAGGCTATTTCGCAATAATACCGATGTACAAGAGCCTCAGCTGGGAGCGATACGTTGGATGCATGTTCAGTATGCTGTAGTTCACAACAAAAAACGTGTGCTTGCCCCTGGCAGCTCCAATTGGGTTTGCAATCCCTAGCTCGCCTGCGTAGAGCAAGACATGCACAAGCGTTTCATTTTCAACACGGAGGTTTCCAGCGATTTCTTTTTGGTACACAGTGCCGTCTCGAAAGCTCCTTAAAATTTCAGTTTCGGCAGCCTCAGTGTCTTTGAGATGTGTAAAAACATCCTTGCACTGGGCAAAGTTACGGAAAACACCGGCAATAGAAATACACTGAAAAGACGCTGGGTCATCAGCTGCCTAGCTGCACTGCTCTGGATCTGTGTAACGAAGAGTGGTTTTAGCGTACTCAGTTCGTTGGTACTGAAAGCGAATGCCATCAAATATGTCTTGAAGAAATGCACACTCAAAAATATGCGCTAAAGGCTCCGGCACGCAGAGCTCATGCTTGATGTACTCGGCGAAACGCCGCAACGAGGACTGAAGCAGGACTTCAATGTCAAGAAACAGCTTTTCACAAGTTCTATGGGGACTTTCTTTTTCTCGGCCAAAACATAAAAAAAACTTGGTGATCTATTCCCACACATCACAGACCAAGCGCTGTAATAAGAAAAGGTCTGATGCGTCCTGGGCAACGGCCTCTTGCTCGTGCGGCGATTCTGGCGGACTTTCTGCCGTACCACTGGAGGACACAGCGCCGACATCTGAGCCACTGGCAGCAACAGAGTCGTCGTGCACGGAAGAGTGCACAAGGTCTAACCCGGGGTTCCCGTTCAGTCGACGAAAGCCATTTTCTTGTGGTCGCGGTACACGTGGTTCCTGAAGCTTCCCATAATTTTGTACTGTCTCTGGCAGCCCTCAGTGCAACACGTAACCACAAAGTTCGGCTCGAGACTGTATTCATGTTGTAGGTGAAAAACAACATGCGTGTATATTGGAGCGAAAAACGGACATCTAGGGAATCAAAACAGCAGTACGAAGGTGATGTTGGCGATAATATATACAACTATTCGTGTTATTTTTTACGTCACCATTTCGGTGTTCAGAGGTAATTGTTACAGATACGAAACAGCTTTCCAGTTCACAACTGCGACTCCAGAATGTTCCTGTGGTGCTACGGCACGAACAACAAGCAATGGTTGGCTACGGCTTAAGCCAGCGTTATGATTGTTACGGCGAATGTTCCGAAACCCCAAAATAACTTATCTTACATAACAACCTAAGAGAAAATTGTACGTGGTCCCAGCTGGTTTACCGTTAATTAGCAATGGAACCAGCTGGGAACAGCTGTCTACAGTTTGGAATTAACCGTAAACTGGGACCACCTACCATTTTTTTTTCAGAGCAAATTGTCCTCCAAACTTTTTGTAATTTCCCTAAGATTTGCTTTTATAAATTAGCTTTGTTTAAAAACACCACAAAAAAATTAGAGCTGTAATTTTTTTGTGACGACATTGGCGGATTGATCGGTGGATTGGATTGCGTAAGGCGTGAAAATCGCTAGGTGCTAGGTTGACTAGGTCATACCAGGTCATACTCCCTGTAGCCAACTGTACGTCGCGCTGCGCCGGTGTCCGCGATTTCTCGCGCACCACTACGTATCTGGTGTACCCGTGCGACGTGACGCTGCGATGTCGTGTTCGAGTCAGGCGACGTCGCATTCGGGGACAGAAGTTCCTCCCGAGAACTCAGCCGGGCAAGTTGTTTGCCATGTGTCGCACGGACAATCGAACAAAGTAATGAAGGTCGGGGGGTCGAAGCAGCTGGAAGACGTTCGAAGGAGTCTCGGAAAAAGTGAATTCGGGCATCTGTGTGACGCTTCATTTATAATTCAGGTAAGTGCTCCAATTTTTCGCACCATTTAGCGTGTAGTGGATAAAACTTGTCACAAATGGTGCGCTCTTTGAAACAGTGAAGCCAGCGCGGTTTGAGTCGTTCGAATAATTGCTCCAATGATTGTCTTCTGAAGCTATCATGCGACAAGAACAAAGAACAGTGAACTAATTCTTACAAGTCAGTGAAACTCGGCGGAATGGTAGAATCGTCTTAACGGGTAAATATTTATAATTTGTTTCGGGATACTTTCGATGTGCGCAAGATATGAGAGCTGTTTTCTGTAATCATACTCCCTCCGTAAATGTCCATGCCCGTTATTC
Source organism: Haemaphysalis longicornis (assembly GCF_048455015.1). Classification (NCBI taxonomy): domain Eukaryota; kingdom Metazoa; phylum Arthropoda; class Arachnida; order Ixodida; family Ixodidae; genus Haemaphysalis; species Haemaphysalis longicornis. The sequence goes on from NW_027526422.1 coordinate 172,340,645, forward strand.
ACGCGCATCAGACATTGTAAAAAGCCAGCTTACAAAAACCAAGCTTATAGCGATCTCCTTAAGTCGGCTTCACAGCTACGCACAAGTGCATTACTGAGAAGCTGTGGCGTAGCCAGAAATATATTTCGAGAGGTGTTACACGTAACCACGAAGACAAAAAAAACTTATAAGAAAGAGAGAGTACGCCGGAGGCCCAAACAATATCTGAGTCATATTTCTGAATGCATAAATTTCGGAGGGTATTGTGATATTGACCCCCCTCCCTCCTAGGAAGACATCTCAGGGCCAATATAAGCAACTTTCTATTAAAAATAGAATGCCCTAGGTCGTGTTTTTTTATTTCGTAAATTTTCTATACTGGAGATTGGTTTTTGTAGGGTGGTGGAACCTGCTTGGGGTGGAGTGTGAAGCGAGACCACACCCAACTGTCAAGCCCAGACCCAGAACAACTCCGCTGTTAACATTGCGCATTACAGAGAGTGCAAGGCGCGCCGCTGTTGCATCGCTCCGCGATAAATAGGTTGTGCCTGTATTTGCTTGTCATTGTCAAATTTTTTTCAAAGCAGGCCGAACTTATAGCAAGTCTAAAACGGATGAAGGGAAATCTATAAGTACTGAGGCTGTCTTCAGCCTGTTTTTACAGTGTGCGTTGTCGGCCCTGGTACTGAGCAATGGAATAATGCCATATACAGCCGAATATAGTTCTTTGCATTACTTGGTGTGCTCTACAAAGCGAATTTAAACTGTCGTTCGCCTAAAGAATTGTGCGCTGTTCTATTTTCCAGATGTACACTGACCGTTTTGAGTGTTTCGTGGATCTTCACAACGACATCGTGGGTCTGATGGTGCCAAGCTGAAACTGGCAGTCATCGACAGCCCAAAGACAGAAGATGCAGAACCGTATGCATTTTTATTGCATTATGTGTCCAAATGTTTATGCATATAAAGCTTTGTTACTCGTGCTCACAAAACAAACCACTTGGCTGAATTGCACCAGTTCGAGTGCTGAAATTGTATTTTAACTGCTACCTGTAGTTGCGGTTTGACGCTTTGGTCAGGTTAACATGGTGCGCCTTGCTTGAACCAGTTTATTGTACCAGTGCTTATAACGTTCAAAACAGTTATAGGCAAGGAAGTTAGCGGCAATGTGCTGGGTCATATGTCGCACCGTTTTAGTTCCAGGCATGTAGGTGCTCAGCTATTATATATCAAAGGCATGAATATCAAAATAGTTATTCAGTACAAATGGTGGTGAAGCATTTTCAATAGAGAAAGATTTTTGTAATTGGAACTAAATTATGTTCAAAATGGCAATGATGCCATGTATCAGGCACATAGCAACGCAAACTATTACAGAAACTTAATCCTGAAAATTCACTGTAATACTCTAGCGTACCATTTGTTATTCTATATGCTATTTTTTATGCAAAGAAAATGCAGCATGAGGCTATCGCTTTCTGGTTTCTCGAGGCAAGCCAGAACAAGTGGTGTTCCACACCAACCAAGGCCACAAAATCAACTTTTCCCAGTTGGACACTACCCATTGCCCGAATTCCGATCGACGTCAACGTGAGAGTAAGCAGAGTTGTTAATGGGGATATTCCTGAACTACTGAAGAGAAGGATAGTGGACTTATTAATGTATGAGCTTACAACCGATTCAACAATGGGCCTCCTCAATTATCAGTCCCGGACCGTCCGCGGACTGCCGCGAACACCGATCCAGCGCTAGATTTTTTTGCGAAGCTCCGCCCACTAGTCCGCAAGTTGCCCCAACGCGCTCGTTTTTCTCAGACTGACGGCTTTGGACAATCCCCGGACGCGCCGGCGCGGCCAGCCCGGAGGATTTCGGTCCAGCAACTAGCAGACGACGCTGTAACGAGCGGTGAATTTGAAAAAGAAGGTTGCCAACGGCAATCGTCTGCTCTTGCTTTGCTGAACCGGCAAGCCCTCCGCTCGCCAGCACTGCATTCGCAATGGAGCAGAGCGAAGTTTTGAGCATTTTTTCAAGTTGTAGACACCAACCAGAGGCGGGTGCTAGATTTGATTCAGGTACGTGCTAGACTCAAATTTCGCACGTAGCGGGCGCTGCGCGAACTTATACGCAGCACATCTGTGTGTTTTAATGGTGTGCAGACGGCGTTCGAGTTTTCCTGACTCCGCGTGCTGCGGGCTCCTTGGTCAGCCAGCCTGCCCGCGACACTCTGAACGGCGAAGACACCCCGGTCAAAGTGCCTAGCCGCGACGAGTCGGCCGCGGCCGAGCTATGGCCTCGACATATATCGGTGTTTTTAATTGAAAAATTCAGAGAGTTCAAACAAGACCGCGAAAAAAGACTAAAACGAAGCGCCAGATGTGGGCGGAGCTGGCCTGCAGCCTAAACAATGAATTCCCTGGCACTACACTTTCGTGGAGTCAAGTGGAAAACCGTTGGAGGACGCTGAAAAGACAGTACAAAAAACACTCAAGGCATCTGAACACCTCAGGCAACAATCGCGCGAAGCCCTGTCCATTTCACAGGTAAGCATTAACTACACAGACCAGCAAAAACGCCCGTGTGTACGAGATTTCGGCGCACGATAAAGATCCCCAGGTGGTCAAAATTAATCCGGAGCTCTCCACTACGGCGCGCCTCATCGCCTGCGTTGCGTCGGCGCGTTAAACCCCACAATCAATCAACTACACTGACCAAAAAATGACCCAGCACTGCGCTTCAGTTTCTTCAAAGTGACTTGAATGACATTCAGTATTTTTTAAACTGATGAATTGTGGGAGCAGGAACTCCAAAATGGATAACAACTACATACATGTTTGACCCCGCGTTTGTTTTTGTTTGCATAAAATTATAAGAATATAAGAACTGTGCCGTCCTCGCTAATACTGCTGTGCTTGTTTTTGTGCTTCCATGATGGCGTGAGCGCCATTCATAATGTAAGTGCACTCATAGTGTGAGCAATTGCTTGTGGAGGTAACTTGAGGATGTATTTGAGGAACACCACGCGATAAACCCCACGTATCTGCGCGGTCCAGGGATCCTGCGGACCAACACGGAGTAAGTGCTTCTTGCTACTTATCAAAAGTAAAGAGAGTGCACTGGTAGGTATATATATTCGCTCGCAGAAAGCATGGAAAAGAGGACAGCCCCCAAACAGAGTGAATTACAGTTTTAGCTGCAATTAGTCAAGAGAGCTAGAGCCCAAACATATGCTCTAGCCACATATGGAACTGACGGAAAAGAGCTAACCAAACAAGCGCCCTGAAAACGTAATTCACAAGTCGACATGCCACTTCCTACTGCAGTACGTTTTTCCGCTTCAGCAAAAAAAAGGAAAGGGGTCGCTGTACTGCTTCGGTTGCTAGGTGCCAAACAGTGCTTTTAAAATGGGTATTTTGTTTTTTTCGCATTGTTTTTGAATTCGCAACTTTTCATATTGTAATATGTGTATAATTCTCGGGCCACTCACGTGTCTTACAAATTAATATTTTGCAAGTGACAATGTAATGTTGAGCGAAATGCATTAATTTACGATGTGTGCACATCAAAAGCACTTTGCGCGAACAATGTTTTCGCGTACTTTGAAGCTAAATACGCTCGTCTAGGAACATTTCTCTAAATTTTCGATGGTATCCTGAGTGATTCTCTGATCGCAGCAACCGCACGTGCTTAAGCCCCAGCTTAGAAGAGCCACCGAACGGGGAGGAGGAAGAGGTGCCTGATGGTGTCCACACCAAGGAAGCCGGGCCGTTGCGCCAGCCGCCGGGCCGTTGCCCGAACCCCGCCAAAAGACCACCCGCGCGCTGATTGCGGGCTGTGTCCGTCATTCTAGCAGGCCGCTTAGGAGCGACACAGACACCGCCTTGCTGCCCCGGGCAGAGGCTGAGGCTTCCCGTGAGAGGCGTCGCCGCGAACGCATTGCCGTGCTCGAGAAGATAGACGACAAGATTGCGGCCGCTTCAGGCCGCCAAATGTGCGAAATTCCTAGAGTGTTACTGCTTCTTTCATTCAACAAACTGTTTTCGCACTGCTAACTGCTGCTCAACTTTTTGTTGATGAACACAACTTATGTTTTTAATATTTTAGATTAACTGTTTTGTGTTGATGTTTTGGTGTTCTGTTATTTTTTTTGTACCTGTAATGTATTCTTTGTGCTTGTTTAAGTAGTTTATTGTTCTCTCGAATTCTTTTTCTGAACGATGCAAAGAACAGGCTTGTTCTGTTAGGAGTCCGCTTACGTTTTATTCCATCCTTTTAAAGCAAAGCTTTTTACCTCTACCCCCCAAGGGTTCTTTCGCGACCGTTGGTGTCACCAGAAAACTCCAGAAACAAATAAAAGAATTTACTGGCACCGCCGGGAATCGAACCTGGAACTAATACACTAACAAAGCGAGAGCCCGTTGCCTTACCGATTTAGCTACGAGCCCACTTTTTTCTTTTATGCATGGAAATGTTAGAAAACTTCAAAAGACGAGACACTTAACACACAATTTAAGCACTAACAGACAGTCGAACAAAGATCAAAACTCAGGCAAGCAAACGCACGCATCCAAAAGAGGCAGCTACTCTGGTGGATCACTCTGCGCAGCATAAACGCTCCGCACCAACGCCGCCTGTTCCCGAAAAATGCACTTGGTCGGCCTAGGGGGTTCCGCATGCCGATCAGTCATACGGCACTTCCACAAGCTAAACAATCCTAGGAGAACGAAAACGTCATATGGCACCCGATTAACATCTTCAAATGGCAGGAAGCGAATGGTGTACGGGGTGATGTCGATGTCCTTTTTTAGTGTCCGCTGCAAAACGTCCCAGAAGAACACAGCGTCCCGGCACAACACAAAACAATGATCAATTGTCTCTGGTTGATTACAGAGGCGGCAATTGTCCGACCAAGGAATAGACATTCCTTTTTCGCGCAGCCATGCCTTAACTGGGAGTGTGGAAGAATGAAGCTTGAAGAAAAATGTTTTTGCATTTGGCGGGATACACATGGTCATTGCGCGTTTTAAAACATTGCTTTTCTGGTGGCCTAAGTAAGGCTGGCGATAAACAGGCACCGGGAATAGACTTTCAATAAGAGTGTTCGTCATAGCTTTCCTTGACATGGTGAACAGATATTCCAAGGAAAACCGCGCGGTAAGAAAGTTAAATGACTCCACGACCTCTTTGAGAAATCCCCATGGAGGCTTCGTATTGACCTCACCCGTACATACAAGCAAAAAAGGCAAATGGAAACTTAAGCGCTGCTGAAGTACAGTCAGTAAAAGTGGGTGATCAACCAATTTGTAGAAGAAAAAACGAGACACAAGTTGGTGCACAAACAAATGCATGAGCCCAACACCCCCTGCCTTTAAAGGAAGAAACAAGTTGTCCCTGCGCATAGGTTCCCATTGAGAGCCCCACACAAATGTTGCAAAAACTCTATGTAGGGCCTGAACTTTTGCTCGCGCACAGTGAAGCACTTGAAGCACATAAAGGAGCTTTGTGGCAAGGAAGACGTTACACACTCTTGCACGTGCAAACACAGAGAGGTCTCGCCCATTCCATGCCTGCGATGCGCGCTTAACTTGCGTGAGCGCTGATGACCAATGAGGCCCTGTGTTCCGTATTTGATGTAACGGCACGCCGAGGTACTGAAGTGGGGCGCTATCCCAAATAATACCAGCGAATGTAGATGGTTTTGTTCCCCATTGTCCGATCCAAAATCCCTTAGTTTTTTTCCATATTAACATCCGCCCCAGACACATCGCAGAACTGCTTAGTCACTGCAAGGGCTTCCTGGACACTCCTTTTGTCAGCACAAAAATACGCTATATCATCTGCATAAGCAAGCACCTTAACTTCGCACGATTTTAAGCAAAAACTTTTTACTCTTTGACTCTGCTGAATGCTGAGACAAAGAGGCTCGAGGTACAATGCAAACAGCAATGGTGACAGGGGGCAACCTTGTCTGACAGACGACTTGATCGCAATCGGCTCAGACAGAATACCATTGACGATAAGCTGTGTACTGCACCGATCATAGCACAGCTTGATGCCCTTATATAACACATCACCTAAGTTGACTGCTGCCATAAGTGCGAATAAGAAATCATGAGAAACCCGATCAAAAGCTTTTGCAAGGTCAATTTGTATTAGGGCCATCTGATCTACCGAATCGGACACGCACTCCAAGACAGAACGAGCGATATGAATATTTGTGTGAATACTCCTACCCCGAATACCGCAAGTTTGGTGGGATCCCACTAAACTAGTGATTACAAATTGAAGGCGCCTAGATAAAATTTTTGCAAAAATTTTGTAGTCAACGTTGCAGAGGGCGATTGGTCGGTAACCCTCTACATACCTTAGTTTTTCTGCATCCGCAGTTTTGGGGATTAGCACCGTGTGTCCTAAATAAAAGGTTGGCGGCAAGATATTATGATCATAGGCAGCCGTAAATACGTCCAAGAGAACTGGAGCAAGGATACTAGAAAACTTTTGATAGAACTCCCCACCAAGGCCATCTGGCCCTGGGGTCTTGTTAGTCTTAAGCGCGGAGATAGCATCCTTAACTTCCTCCAGTGTAATAGGCCCTGACACCATCATGCACTCGTCCTCTGTAAGCCTGGGAAGTAAGTCAATGAGGGAATGGAACTTTAATTGCTGAGTATTAATTCTAGACCCCCCAAATAACGTGCTGTAATGTGTGTGGAAAGCACTGACTATTTCTTTAGCTTCAGTATACCTAACACCGTTATAGTAAATTTCAATTATCTCCTTTGCAAGTGCGGATTGGCGCTCATCACTAAGACACCGGCGAGAAGGATAACTATCAAAGAATCTTTCAGTTCTGGATCGAATTAAGGCACCATGATACTTTTCAGTTACATATTTTTGCAATTGTTCTTTAACAATCCCAATTTCTTCCAAAGTTGATCCCGCATTGACTGCTTCCAGTTCGTGAAGCGCCACCAATGTACGGGAAAGTTCACGTACATAAAAGCGTTTTAAAAACGAAAGCCGAGCTGACTCCTCTATTGCGTCATTCCTAATTTCCTGTTTAAAGAGATCCCATTTTTGATAAAGAGATAGTTCGGGAGTGTTTAGAATATGGTGTAAGCAATCAGATACCCTTTTGCAAAAAATTTCGTCAGCCAGTAGAGAGGTATTAAGTTTCCACAGATCCCATTGAGTCGGCTTGTTACGTGGTCTTGACCTACCGAAGTAGATTGAGACCATACAGTGGTCAGTAAAAAATATTGGACGTACATTATAGTCCGAAACACCAGAAACTTCCTCTGCTGATATATATCCTGTCAAGGCGAGCATTTGAACTGCACTGAAAATGAGTAAAGTGCACTGCACTTCCTTTCATCTGACCGACATCAACAAGACCATGCTCGTGCACTAAATCGGCCAGTGTGGCTGCACTGCGGTCATAGCGCGCAGCTGGCCTTGAACGATCATGCTCACTGCAGACACAGTTGAAATCGCCCATAAAGAGAAGCTTTCGTTGTGTTCGGAGGAACTGCCCCAGCGACAAGAAAAAGGTATCACGGTCTCGACAATTAACTGGTGCATAGGGGCAAATGATACGCCATTCAACACCCCCAAGAACAAGGTGACAGCAAATCAAACGCCCTGAAGTATCTACAGTGCAGGAGAGACAAGAAAACCCTACTTGCTTGCTGATGAAGAGGAAACATCTGCCAGACAAGCCTGAGGAATGAGTGACGCATGCATTATAATGTTCTAAAAAGGGCTCTAATGCGGCCGCTGTGTCCTCATCACCGCAAAGCTTTGTCTCCTGAATAGCGGCGATGCTTACGTCCATCCGTTTTAGGAGACGTAAGAGCTGATACTGTCTTCTCCTGTTCCTGAGTCCTCGCACATTAAGTGTGGCAGCGTGCAATGCCGTGACACTTGCCATCCCGTTGGAGCAGCTTACGTAATTCTTCCTCCAGCTGAACCACCCTTGCGGCTGGCCTTGGACAATTGAGGCTAAACTTGCTTCTTGGAGCCGGCCAGCGGCACGCCTCCACTAACCCCGGTGGCCGTGTCGGCATGGTCCAAAACAGTGGATGCCTGCTTTTTGCCGGCACTGGATGCTTTGTTTTCGCTGTCAGCTGGAGCTGGTCTTTTTATCGGTCCACTGCTAGCACCCGAAACGTCCTCAGGCAGTACCGAGGCATCCGCCCACGATGGGTATGAAACATCGCCATCGTGGATATCCCCAGAAGACATGTCGCTGCGATCGCTATCGCTTGCCGGAAGGGGCACTACAGTGTGGTCGTCACCCACCGCGTCATTTGGAGGCAGTAGATGCGTGTCCATTTGCTCTTCCGGCTGTTGGTCGCATGACGTTGCCTTAGACTGGCTGTGATGGGAGCCCCCATCCTGCTCACGATCTGGGGACACTGGAGGTGGACACATATCCTTGTTTTCTCCTGCTGAAGGAGCCGTGGGCACAGCCGTCATGTTTTCCGACAGCATCGACTGGCTAATCTCCCCTGTCGCATCAACGACCTCCGTGACGTCCATTACATGGGCGGAGAGGTCCTCATCCGTCGATGGTTCCTGACCTTGGCGGAGCTTGTCAGCGTACGTCATGACGCATCTCTCAGCGGTGTGACCATATCGCCTACACTCGCTGCACCGGGGTGTTCGGCATTGTCTCCGCACATGTCCAATCCTGCTGCAACGCAGACAAAGAGGTGGCCGACCAGGAATCAGAACAAGGCACTGGCTTCCATAAATGTCCATCATATGCGGCACCTCTGCGACAGAGACGCCGTCCTTAAGTATAAGGGACACTTCCCGAGCTCTAGTTTCCATGTGGTCCATACCTGGACACCGCCACATTTCGCGGACGACGGATTAGGTAGTCCCAAATGGCTCAAGAGCTTCTGTAATCCGACGGTTCTCCATGTGACGTGGCACCCAAAGTAACTTCATTTTGATGTTCCTTGTGTCCGGGTCAAACACCATACACTTGAGTCCCTTGACGGTGATGTGCTCAAGCTGAACTAACTTGTGCTTCACGGCGCTCGAGGCGCAAGTAAGCATCCACACGTGACTCATTTGGTATTGACCAATGCACACTACGTCACGAAGGTTTATCACGCGAGCCAGGGCATCCCTAAAGTCAGGAGCACGGTATGGACGGCCTTTCAAGTCCGCATGCAGGAAAACGGTGTTCAGGACAACATTACCGCGCGAAGACTGGGAAGACAGGTGTTGTACTCACCAAGCATATCTACGGGTTTACCCCCTGCGTTCTCGGTGAATGCCACGTGGAAGCGTCACGCGACCACTCACGCCCGTCTAGCGGCCCTGTGCGCACCTTGCTCATGTGCTAAGAGTTACAAAAATAAAAGGAAGCTCACACCAATGCATGACATCTCACTTGTAGTACGGCAATGTGCTAAAGCCTGTGGCCTCCAGTGTTCACGTAAACAATCACAGCTCCTTGTCGTCCGCCCTCACGCCAAACCAACGAATACATTCAAATACTCCTTGGTGGCCAGGCCATCACTCCAAGCCCCAGCATCAAGATCCTGTGCCTACATCTCGAGGCTAACACCAAGAGTGACGTCTACTTGCAGCACCTCAAAAACAGCATTAACCAAATCATACACATGATCACTCCAGTTGCAACCAAGAAGCCAGGCCTAAAGGAATCTGGTACCTTTGGATTAATTAAAGTATTTCTCCTCTCAACAGTTACTTACGTCAACCCCCTGTCTTCTTCTCGACAAGGAAGACATAGAGATGCTTTATATAATGATTACAAAGGCGGTCGAGCAGGCCATTGGCCTTCTCATGAGTGCGTCCACACAGAGGCTGCTTAGCGCGGGGCTCCACACACGGTGGAAAATGTGATAGAAGGCCATCTTTCTAACCAGAAGGTGCGACACAGAACTGCCATGAGTAACCGCATGCTTCACCAGATTGGCTAGGCAGCCCAGAATGTCACTCCGCTTGACGTACTCCCAGACTCTTGGCGACTAAAACTAAAGATTCTCCCTTTGCTTAGAAATATGAACCCCTCACATGATGAGTTCACCGAAAAGCACGGGCTCAAGCGCTCAACACCACCCTCGGTAGGGATAAGAATAAGAATAATGTTTATTGTGCGTTCATAAACTGTGTACATAAGTGAATATACAGAAGGGGGTCCCATAGCACTAGGCTGTAAGGGGACCTCCTGCAGTTATCAACACAGACGCCTCCAAACATCGAGGGCAGCAATACGCCATCATCGCGGCTGCCTCCAGAACCAACCTCCTTGCGTGTACCTCGCTTAGGACCCAAGACATGACGGCAGCAGAAGAGGCAGCCATCACCTTGGCTCTCGCTCAACAACGGGTTCGGAGGGTAGTCATGGATTCCCAGCAAGCCTACTGGAATTACCAATAGGTTTGGGTGTCCTGACCTAAATGGTCATGCTGAAAAACCACTCCCCAAACGGTTCCATTGAGCTCATCTGGACTCCCCTCATGCTTGAATGGAGGGCAACCAATACGCCCACCCAACAAGCCTGCGCGTTTACCTCCCGTGCTATGGAGCTGCACGAGGACAGTCACCCGCTTGTCACGTTTAGGGGGATAACCCAGCGTTATCGCCTTCTGAGACAGACCGTACCTTCGCCTTACCCTGACCTTTCCAGAGAACAACAAAGTACCCTACGGCTCATACAATCCGGCTCCTTCCTACAGCCTACGCGTTTTCACTTAATGTATCCGAACCGCTACGACGCTGAATGTAAATTTTGCTCAGAAGTAGGAACACTCCGCCCCGTAATCGGGGTGTGCACCCTCCTCTCTTTCCGTCAACTACCCAACAAGACCAATGGGAGATGCTGCTGTTCAGGCCCTCTCTACCTACCCAGCTTCAGGAGGTGGACAGCACAGAGGCCGCGCGGACTGCATACGGGCCCCACAGCAGAAGGAATCACTCCCTAGGGCTGTACTCTGGGCCGTTCAGAAATCTGAACAGAAGTATTTCTTCCACCTCCTCCTTCTCTGCCGCAAATCTCGTCGCCTCGGTCAACGGCGCAGAGACGGAGAAGACAGATTGCTTAACACCGGGTTGGAGCTTACTTTAATTTTATAAAAAAAATTTTCCACTCTTGTTCTGCACCAATACAACTCAACCAAACGCCGCTCATGCTTCAACATTGATTTAACCTTAGCAATAATATATTTTTGAAGTAATAAATGGTGTGGTTAAGTGCATTTGACTTAAGCAAAAATGCCCCTGTGTTGAGATTGCAGCATAGGCTACAGATCCCCAGGTGGTCAAAATTAGTGCGGAGCCCTGCGCTATGCTGTGCATCATAGCAAATGTTTAGCTTCAGCACGTTAAGCCCCAAAATTAATTATACATTGCTACTAACGTGTAACCTCAATCACAAATTTTTGTCGTTTTAAACCCGTTGTAGAAATATGCTGTAAAGCAGATTGTTTTTGTCATGAGGAGGGTAAGGTCAAACTGAACTACTTCTGTTCAGATTTCTGAACGGCCCAGAGTACAGCCCTAGGGAGTGATTCCTTCTGCTGTGGGGCCCGTATGCAGTCCGCGCGGCCTGTGTGCTGTCCACCTCCTGAAGCTGGGTAGGTAGAGAGGGCCTGAACAGGAGCATCTCCCATTGGTCTTGTTGGGTAGTTAACGGAAAGAGAGAAGGGTGCACACCCCGACTTGGCACGGCGGAGGCAGCACGGACAACCAACGTAATCTCTGCACCTGCTATCTTTGCAGTTTCTGCGAAATCTTCCTTGGCGAGGCGACTGTTTTGTCTTCAAGCATCGGCTTTTGCTGCTGCGGGAAAGGAACGTCGGAGACAGCGCAAGCGCGTCACCGGCATCACATCCGCCAGGGGAAGCAGGCGCTATAAAGACGGCTGTGCTCGAGAGCTACGGTCACTTGGCACGGTGGAGGCAGCACGGACAACCAACGTAATCGCTGCACCTGCTATCTTTGCAGTTTCTGCGAAATCTTCCTTGGCGAGGCGACTGTTTTGTCTTCAAGCATCGGCTTTTGCTGCTGCGGGAAAGGAACGTCGGAGACAGCGCAAGCGCGTCACCGGCATCACATCCGCCAGGGGAAGCAGGCGCTATAAAGACGGCTGTGCTCGAGAGCTACGGTCACTTGGCACGGCGGAGGCAGCACGGACAACCAACGTAATCGCTGCACCTGCTATCTTTGCAGGTTGGCATTTTTCTACACTTCTTTTCTCAACATAAAATATTTGTTTTTTGCTGCCTTGACTGCTGCCAAGTTCTAAGTGCTGTTTTGTTTGTATGCCATTTTTCGCTGTAGCGTACCATGGCTGACCTTGCTCGTTTTCAAGATGAGTTGAGAAAAGAAATGAATTACTTTAAGGCAAAGTTGGAGCGTGATTTACGTAAAGAAATCCGCGAACTAAAGTCAAGCCTGGACTTTTTCAATGAGCAATTTGAACAGGCAAAGCAGGAGCGAAGTGAGCTAGAGAATGAAAACAAATCTCTCAAGAACACAAACGAAAAGCTACTTTTGGACTGCGAAGCTCTGCGAAAACAAGTGTTGCAGCATGAGCAACGCATTACTGCCTCGGAGCAGTATTCCAGGAAGTCTAACCTTGAAGTGAAGGGTTTACCGTTCGCTGAGGATGAAAACCTTGTTGACACCGTCAGCGAGATAGGTAGACTTGTAAACGAGCCCATTTCGTAATCAGATATTGATGCCTGCCACCGTGTTCCGGCGAAAAACCAGAATGTTGCTCCCAACATTATCTTGCAATTCAAATGCCGTTCAAAGCGTGACGCGGTGCTAGAAAAGGCAAGAAAAATGAAACTTCCGACGCATGACTTTGGCCACGAGTCTAGCGAACCTGTTTTCATCAACGAGCACCTTTGCCCTGCGATGAAACAGTTGCTGGGCATGGCTATTGCACAAAAAAAGGCGAAAAACTGGCGTTTCGTTTGGACACGTGGTGGCAAGGTCTATGCGCGAAAAGATGAAAAATCTTCTCTCGTGCACATTCGAAGCGCACATGACGTAGAAAAGATTGTGTAAACTGGTCAGGCTTTCGTTGCCTGAACAGTCTATCTTGAAAGATGACCGCGTCACCACGTGATGTTAGCAACATAGTTGAAACCAACCCCGATGTACGGTTTTCTTGCCTACACCTTAACATTCGTTCGGCGAGACACAAGGAAGACGAATTGTCAGTATTTCTGGATGAGTTTACTTTTGAGTTTGATGCTGTCATGTTGACAGAAACATGGTATACGTGCAATGATGAAATTTACAAGCGTGACGGATATCGAAGCTTTTTTGTGAATCGATCTAGTAGAAATGGAGGCGGGCTGGCTATCTTGCTTAAAAATATGTTTGATTGTGACATCCTGTCAGACTTTTCTTTCATAACCAACGCCGTTGAATGCTTAACCGTTATATCTAATAATTCTATTTATTCCGTAGCGTACCGACCCCCTGATGCCGATGTAAATATATTTATTGAATTTTTGGACCCCCTTCTCATCTATGTGAACAACAACAAATTCAATTTAATTCTTGGGGGGGACTTTAACATCGACCTCCTAAAACGTTCTCCTGCTCAGGAAGCTTTTTTATTAACGGTAGAATCGAATGGCAACTCTATTCTGACACAGACGGCTACACGCGTTACGATGCACTCAGCCACACTTATTGGTGTATTTATCTCTAACATAAATATCAGTAACTTACTTTCAGGTGTACTGCACTGTGCAATCAGCGATCACTTTCCCATTTATGTACTTGCGAAATGTGTCACTGGTAAACAACACGAATTGCCAGCACAGAATACAGCCCAAAAGATAACGCCTGGCACTCTAGCATCCTTTTTCTCTGCTTTTTCAAATCAACATTGGGATGACGTATTTTGCTCTGAAAATACTGACGAGGCGTACGAGGCATTTATTATCTGCTTTAAGCGCATATACCATGCCCACTTTCCTGAGAAAACCGTGATAAAGTCTACGAAATCTCGTAAGCCGTGGATAAATCGAGAATGCCTTAAAATGATAAGAAAGAAAAACCAGTTATATAAGAAATTTATGAGAACAAAGTCCCCCACTGATCTAGCAAGCTTTAGAAAATACCGCAACAAAGTAACGTCTTTTCTTAAAAACGAAAAAAGAAACTTTTTACATAATGAGTTTGCTAAGGAATTCTGCGACGGTAGTGCACAAGTCTGGAAAAAGTTAATAAATTATTAAACCGTGTCCCATCTGTATCAGGAGTCACAGATCTTGTTTTTGAGGGTGAACGTATTGAGGGTCTGGAACTTGCAGAGAAATTTAATGAGTTTTTCAAAGATACTATAAATACCGGTTTGACTTCTGACATTATTTACAATACTATACGACGAAACAACAATAGCATATTTTTGGAACCATCTGATGACATCGAGGTATTCAACATTTTTTCTTCCTTTAAGAACAGCAGGTCTTGCGACATAGATGGAATTCAAATCGCACCAGTAAAGTTTGTCCTCACTCTAATAGTTCCTGCATTAACGCATATTTATAACCTTGCCTTATTAACTGGAACTTTTCCAAGGCAATTGCAGAAATCTAAGGTAATTGTATTTTATAAAGGCGGAGATAAAAATAGCTTCTCGAGTTATAGACCGATTTCTATATTACCGGTTTTTTCAAAAGGCTTAGAGAAAATTATTGAAAAAAGGCTAGTTAAATTTTGCAACAGGTTCAAGTTGTTATCCACATCCCAACATGGTTTTATGCGAGGTAAATCTACTGAATCAGCTCTATTGTCTCAGAAAGAAATTATTCTTAGCGCTTTTGAAAATAAGGAATTATGCGTGGGCATCTTTATAGATTTTTCGAAGGCTTTCGATCACCTTAACCATAACACATTACTTAAAAAATTAGAACTCTATGGCATACGAGGCACTCCACTTGAACTCCTTAAATCTTACCTAGGTCATCGTCTACAATGCGTTAAAATAGGGCAACATACATCCTCCTTTCAAACTGTCAGTGCTGGTGTGCCACAGGGCAGTATTTTAGGGCCACTTCTTTTTATTTTATATATAAATGACCTTGTTTTGACTGACAGCAAGCCGACGTTTGTAATTTATGCAGACGATGCAAGTTTGTTTTTCACAGGTAGATCCACCCAATCTTTGGTTCCTCTTATAAACAATGTTCTCGCTAAAGTTAAGGTTTGGAGTGAAGCAAACTCATTACTTATAAACACAAAAAAGACGAAAGCCATTCTTTTCAGTACAAGACAATTTTCCACTCCACCCGATATGGGTATATACATAGGTAATTCACAGGTACAGTTTGTAGATACCGTCAAGATCTTGGGAGTATTTTTTAATAAGACCATGAGTTGGGACGCTGAGATTCAGTTCATACTGGGGAATTTGGCAAAGTGCACCGGAATTCTCACGAAATTTCGGTATTTTCTGCCAGCGCATATAAAATTAATAATTTATAATGCACTTTTTGTATCGCACCTAAATTACTGTTTCTTGGTTTGGGGTACCACCACAAAAATAAATATTAATAAAATATACATGCTTCAGAAGAAAGCCGTCCGCTATATTGCAAACGTACACTACCTTGCTCACACAGAAGAACTGTTTACTCGTTTCCACATATCACCGATTAATACTATGTACGAATATCATTTAGCCTTAAAATATAAGCGATGTATCCGACACAACCAACTTAGTTTTCTTGAAATACCCTCTCTCAGACAAAATCTCGCAGAATATTCGTTTCGCAAAAAAGAAATTTGGCACATTCCTTTCTCTCGTACAATGTACGGACACCAAATGCTCCGAAACACCTTGCCCTCTGTTTTGAATAAATTATTGTCAAAGGATGTAATTCCCGAAACATGTTCACCTGCTGCCCTTAGAAGTGCATTATGTATCTAATCATTTCATTTGTGATGTTGTGTTCACATATTTTCTTTTCTCTCTCGTTCACCATACCTGCATTCCGCTTGTTCCCTGTTTGTTTTATGCAGTGGTGATCCTGCTTTGGTTTTATGCTTTTTTTTGTTTTTTATGCTTTTTTTATGCTTTGTTCGTAAGTTCATCTGCGATTGTGTTGTTCTTGCAATATTAGGGATAATGTTGTCATATACGCTCTGTGCGATTTCGCTGTATGCCTTGTACATGGGGGGCTCGGGCGTCCCTCAAGTGATTTTTTTCACTTTTTGCCCGGGCCTACCCGCATCGTTCTTTTTGACGATGTAAATAAAACTCACTTTGACTTTGACTTTGACTAGTTCAGAGGTAACAAGGCAGGTGACATCAGACACAGATGAAACATAGCGATGAGACAAAATACAAGATACGCAAATTGGAAAAACAAACTAGTGTAATCGGCACAGTTCGTATTTGAAAAAGTCCAACGTACAGTAGTTTGGGCTCACGTGCGCGGTTTGACAATGTCGCAGCACTGCCTCAGTGCTCTTGTTGACGCAGTCGTGGCCGGGGGATGAAGTGCCGCTGTGCCCATGTGTTTGCGAGTCAATGGAGAGGGCTGCTGGGCAGGCACTGACAGGGTGGTGTTGGCTGTCGTCAAGGTCAGGACAAGGATCCGACTCAACGTGGAGGTATCCTGGCCATTGACATCCAGCCAAACGCTTGCCGATTACGCCCATTCTTCCTGTCCCCCTTGCCACATATGTGTTCCTTGCCTCTTCTCCTTTTTGCTTCTCCCACGTGATCTTCCCCGACCACAGTTCGACTACTTCGGCTTTTTCTTTTATCCTCTGACTGACGGCTTCATGACAAGCGCCTCCTCACTCATTGGTTAAGCTCTAAAATATTGCCGCTAAATATTTCAGACTTTGGTGTGTTAACATTACTGTCCTGTAACTCCACAAAATAAGAAATTCTTGTACTTCCAAAACATATTTTTCTTTCCAGGTACCCAAAAATTATGTACAAGCTTCACGCGGCCTGCCTTGTTGCTCGCCACCACGCGCAGAGGGATTCCTCGGAAACTGGCTACGTATGAATTCGGCTCTTTTATCTCTAGTATATTCGTTAAAAATAGAACAAACATAACTCAATCCTAATAACTCCTTGAAACAATATTTTATGACCACCTTGTGTGTCAGAATGAGTCACTAGTTTCACTCGTAGCTTCTTTACCCACGGCAAGTTAGCCAGAACTTCCTAGTGCACCACAGAGTCTACACGGTTATCTCAAAAATGAATGCCTCCCACGTGTGTCACCCAAGCACCAACACGCACCGTGGTTTGCGGTAGGAGACACCGGTGGCACTTCGAGGCCCATGAGAGGCTCGGGAGGGTGGGTTGGATAGTCGGCGGTTCAGGTACTGTCGGCAGTCGAGTTGGGCACACGTCTGCCCAATGCCTAAATTCACCACTCTTGCGGTACTTCTGACGGAAAGGTCGGCAGCAGATTAACACTACCCACTTTCACGTACAATTGGATGAATTTTGTTTACAATGTAAGGAGTACTTGCTTTATTTTGCACATTCTGCGGGTGTAAAGCAAAGTTGGTCCATTACCCTGAAGGTACTCCATGAATATTTGGTGATGCCAGGGTTGAGGCTGTGAATAACCCCGCGCGCAAACTAGGAGGTGGCTTCATATACGTGGGAAACTCAAGTAGGTGAGTGACAAGTTGTAGGCCTTCTATTTTGCAGAGCAAGATTGCGAGGTCCGGGTTGGCCGTGCTGGCGACAAGCACGTTAAAGACGGGTTATAGGAGGAGAGACATCTTGCAGAAGGAATCCGGGAGGAGTAGGATGTTGCATTTGTCTTCGAAGACTGGTGTCAATGCTTGAGTTATCAGAGATGCTACATGGAGTCCTTGTCTGGGTGGGTAGGCAATTGTGCATTTGTTTAGGGGTAGGCGAGGAGGTGGCTCTTTAAAGGCGGATCACAGTTGCATAGGTTGCTGCACGTTGTGTTGTGAAGACGGAGACGTTGGCTTGCTTTTTGCTTCGTTTCCAAAGTATGGAGATCCATGGGTTGGCACAGCCACGTGTTCTCTTGTTGGAAGAATCAGTTTCTATGCTGCTGGTTTGCGGCGGCGAGAGTGGGGGCTCTTGGCTCATCACCCAGCGAGCTGGTGTTGCTGCACCGAGAGGCAGTGGCTGGGCCTACAAAGTAGGTCTAGTTGAACCAGTGTGGTGGCCAAGTCGTTGAGGCTGATAACAGGTTCAGCTGGTCTGATGTGGCTAAACCTGGTATCAGATGGGGCCTGATGATATTAAACATGCGCTAATGGTGGGCTTTTCGGTAAATGAAGGGCAGATCTACTGATGCAAACACAAAAGGCGAGAGCCAGAACCATGTGCTTTTGTCTGTGTTAGCCACCTGGTGGCGGCCTTATTTAAGGTTACTCACACACAAAAGCATGAACATAGCAGCTCCAGGTTTATTGTGCCCCTACTTCCATGGCCAGCTCTGCTTGCCTTGTATTATCTCCTTCTAGTAGCAACCCTCTTCCTCCTCGCTGTTTTAGAAAAAAAAATCCCCCACTCTTTAATTTTTCTCCAGCACTTATCGTATTTACTCATATCTAGCTTTGCCTCAATTTTAGGCTGACCCGAGGAAAATAAAAAGGAGCTTAGATTGAATGTAAGCCGTTTGAAAAAAGGAGTTGATGGGGACTGGAACATGCACTTAATTAAGCTTGCGGGGCTCATGTTGCAGCACTTTTTGTATTGCTGTAGCTGCCTAAAAATTTTACTACTGTTCGTCTTTGGTACCCCTCTAATGTGACTGGACAGAATTCTGCAGTATATAAATACGTCACATACATTTTATTGTCGAACATAGAATACCTGAACCAAAAGAAGCAATTTTCAGTATTATTTTTATGTTCAAATATTTTTATTTACAAAATGCCTAATGCCCACAAAAGGTACATAAAGAGGTTGGAAGAGACAAACATTTCAATAGGAGGCAAAGTATCAAGTTTAATTAGATTTTCCTCACCCTCTTCCATCCACAAAGGCAAAGGAACACCTGCCCGGCGGTGGCACGATCAACAGCTCCGACTTCTGCGGCGAGCACCGCAGTCCCGTCCCGATGAGCTGGTCTTCGATGGCGTTCACCGCTGTCTGCAACGCGTCGTCGATGTGGCCGTTGCTGTCCCCGGGGACCGACAGCGTGATGTCATCCGCGTAGATGGTGTGGCGGACCTGCGGGATCTCCGAAAGCCTGCCCGCCACGCCTATCAGGACTAGGTTGCAGAGCAGCGGTGATATCACCGAGCCCTGGGGGGTTGCCGTGCTCCCTAGCTTCTTGGGCGGCAGCTGTAGGTCGCCCGCGTGTATTGTGATGGTTCGTTCTGAAAGAAAGTCCCGAAAATATTCATAGGACCTTCTGCCCATGCCGAGGCTGCTGACCTGCGCGAGGATGGCGGAGTGCTTGACTTTGTCAAACGCACTCTGCAGGTCCAGCCCCAGCACGGCCCTGTTGTCGTGGGTGCGTACGGACGCGTCCAGAATGTCGTGTTGTAACTGAATCATTGCGTCTTGTGTGCTCAGTCTCTCCCGGAAGCCGAGCATAGTGTCCGTGTAGAGTCTCTCCGATTCTAGGTATCGTCGCCACCTGTCGTTCAGTATGTGCTCTAGGATCTTCCCCACGCATGACGTTAGGGAGATTGGGCGCAGGTTTTCTATGCTCGGCGGTTTGTCCGGCTTCGGAATGAGTACCGTCTTCCCCGTCTTCCACTGCTTCGGTAGTGTTCCCGAACGCCAACAGCGGTTGAAGTATGTCGTCAAGGACGCGATGGCTCCGTCTCCGAGGTTTCGTATGGCCTTGTTCGTTATCCCGTCCGGTCCCGCCGCCGACTTGCAATTCATGCTCTGGAGCACAGCCCGGACCTCCCACTCCTCGATGTCGCGGTCGAGAGCCGGGTTGTCCACGCCCGCGTATTCGCCGTGTCGTTCAACGGGGGTGCTTGGGAGGTACTTGGTATCTATGCGGTTTTTCGCCTGTTCTTCTCCCAGCGCTTTGGTTGCCGCGTGTATGACCTGCGCGAAGCGGTGTTGCTGGTAGCCCTTGGTGCCGGTCTCGTCCAGGAGGTGGCGGAGTAACTTCCACGTTCTCCCCTGGATCTTTCTCAACCAAGAGAGAGAACCGAAATGTTTGCCTTCCACCAAACCTACTAGTCAGCTGGACTCAAGTTGGGCACTAGACTGCTTTGCCCTTTTCCAGCTTGACAAACTAACAGTACTCCTGCTCAACCACAAGAAGAGTACTAAAGATGCCTTCCCAAGGGTCTCCAGGTTCGAACAGCACCTCGAAACGCAGGCAGATACCACCACCTGCGGCATGTTCGCCAGGAAGGTAATAAAACCAGCCTAAAATACATATTTTAGATATAACCTCCATTGCAGCAAGGAAGTTCAATGGAAATAATTTATAAAAGAATCAAGTAAAAGTCAAACTTAAACCTCTCCCTCTCTATCGTATCACAATACATATCTCACTGAGCCAACAAACTATCTCTCTTCGTCAATTACAATGCACAACTTACCCATCTACTAACTAAAATATAGTTGTAAATAACATATTCAACAGAATATAAAACAGATTTATAAAGGTGAGCACAAAAAAAGAAAACACTCACTTTATAAAAGTAAGAATAAAATCACGAGTTTTTAGCAACTACAGTTTTGCCATGAAAAAAAAGAAAATAAGAGCGAAGAAGAGATGGACAAAGCACACACATGCAAAAAAAAGGGTTGTGGAGGCTAACAGATTATAACATTCATCTTTCGCTACTCCGAATCATTTCGAAAGTGCGTACTTTGCCTATAGGAAACGACATAATCTTTATATATACGTATTTTGTTTCCTTTTTTTAACTGACATATATATATTTTTATATGTCACTTTCTATTACTGGGGTGGGAGGGGTACTTATCTTTCCTTTATTTTACCAGGAAGACCAAAAAGCAACCTGATATTTCTCTTAGATATAAAAGGATCAAGACAGGTCAATCTAACCGCACCACAAGAATGAAGACGTCGATTAAAGACTACAATTGAAGACCATTCAGTTTTCCTAAAAAAAATAAACGCCGCCATTTGCCCCCCGTTCCCTTGGCCGGTTTTGCTGATGGTACGTTTCCTCTTTTTCTTCTTTTCCTTTTTCTAAAAATTACCTTTTCCCAATTTTATTTTATATTACTATTTGATTAATCCTGCTTTACATAGTGGCGCAGGCCGAAGCCTGTTATTTTTATTTCCTTTTCACTTTGCCTCAAAATATTCCTGTCTCTATCTACTATCTAGCGAAAGCACAGCCAAGGGAACGGGCTTGGAAAAATCAGCGGGGAAAGAAGACCCTGTTGAGCTTGAATCAACTGACTCTGTGAAGTCTCATTAGAGGTGTATCAGAAGTGAGAGGCCATGCGGTTCGGCCCCGTTTCGGCGGGGTTCGCGCGTCCGTCAAAGAAATACCACTACTGTCATCGTTTCTTTACTTAACTCGGTGGAGGGGAGGGCAGACCAATGAGCGTCCACGCTTGTAGCGCCAAGTGCGGGAGCTCCTGGGCCTCCTTCTGGTGCGCTCGGTGGGCCTGCACGATCTGTTCCGAGGACAGTGTCAGGCGGGAAGTTTGACTGAGGCGATACATCTGTCAAACGGTAACGGAGGGGTCCTAAGGCGAGCTCAGCGAGAGAAAAAAAAGCGGGGCCCCTCGATCCTTTGGGTTGAAGAGTTTCGACCTTAAAATAGTCTAGAAATCCGGTAGGAAGCACTTCGAATCCGACTGCCTGTCTCGCGATCCCGTCGACCCACCACCGCAAGACTCCGATGAAGACAGCGCATTCTTCGGAGTCATGACGGAGAGCGACCTCGCCGCCCAGCAGCGTGCCGATCCCGAGTTACGTGTAATGATCTACTACCTCGAAGGAAAAAAATGTCACCGTGCCGCGGGCCTTGAAACTGAACTTACCAGCATTCAGCCTGAAAACCTCCGTCCTCGTGAAGAAGAATGCCAGCCACGGAGCAAGAAGAAAGACTGATTATCTCCTTGTCATCCCTACAGACCTCCATGACGAAATTTTGGAAGCATGCCACGACGAACCGTCTCTGGACAACTCGGCACAGCTCGAACTATTGGAAAAATTTCCCCGCATTTCCCCGAGGGGAAGAATGTGAAAGTGCGAATGCAGGAGTTGAATTTGCGCGGTTCGGTAATGTTCGCGAAAGAGAGATCACACACACACACACACAACTACAAAGAAAGAAAGATGCATTTATTCACAGACACCTATTTGTGTTGTCGTTGTACTTGATTGCTAGAGCGGATCTCAGCTTTGAAATTTCGTGTCAATACTGCTTTAAGCGGGTGCATTAGCCCTTCTCACGCACGATTCCTGGCCAATCCCCCACGTGGGTATGTGCCATGCACAGACACCTATTTGTGTTGTCGTTGTACTTGATTGCTAGAGCGGATCTCAGCTTTGAAATTTCGTGTCAGTACTCCTTTAAGCGGGTGCATTAGCCCTTCTCACGCCCGATTTCTGGCCAATCCCCCACGTGGGTATGTGCCATGTCAGCGGCCAGGCAGCGCGCGCCCATCTCCCCCCGTTGCCAAGGAAGACGAGGAGATTCCTGGCCAATCCCCCACGTGGGTATGTGCCATGTCAGCGGCCAGGCAGCGCGCGCCCATCTCCCCCCGTTGCCAAGGAAGACGAGGAGCGCGCGCACCCGCAGCTGTTGCTATTTGGACGGACGGCGGTCACCGGAATTCAGGGTCGCTTATAAAGTGCATTCGCACTTAAAATCAAGAAGTTCTACTGGCCCCGCCTTGCACCCGACGTCACCCAGTACCGCTGGAGCTGCCGCAACTGCCAGCGATGAAAACCGCCACCGACGAGACCCGCCGGACTTCTGCAGCCCATCACCGTCCCATCGAGGCCGTTCCAACACATTGGAATGGACCTCCTGGGCCCATTCCCTACGTCACGATCCGAGAACAAGTGGATTGTCGTAACGACAGACTACATGACGCGCTATACGCAGAGACCGCCGCTCTTCCGAGAGGGACTGCACAAGAAGTAGCAAAGTTCTTTATAAGCCAAGTTGTCCTGCGACATGGAGCCCCCGAAGTCCTAATCACGGACCGCGGAACGGCCTTTACTGCGGAGGTTATGCAAGGAGTCTGACGCTACAGCAACGCGGATCACCAAAGAACGACGGCGTATCACCCGCAAACGAACGGACAAACGGGACGTCTGAACAAGGCAATCGCGGATATGCTGTCAATGTACGTCGACGTTGAACATAGGACGTGGGGCGAAGTGCTCCCGTATGTCACGTTTGCTACAACACAGCTATCCAGGGAACTAACGCAGATGACACCGTTCAAGCTTTTCTACGGAAGACGGCCGTCTACGATGCTTGGCGCCATACCTTCGCAAGTAGAAGACGACGACCTCAACGCCGACGTACCAGTACACCTTCACCGTGCGGAGGAGGCCCGCCGGCTCGCACGAGTTCGTACAACGCACCAGCAGCTGGTGGATGCCAGACGCTACAACCTCCGACGACGAGACGCCGATTACCACCCAGGGTACCGTGTGTTGGTTGAGACACCGATCCGACGACGTGGACTCAGGGAGAAGCTTCTTCGACGGTATTTCGGACCCTGGCGGATTGTGCAACGCGTTCGGCAACTTACCTACAAGGTGATCCCGACTGTGATTCTGGAACATCACGACGACGCACGCGACCTGAAGTCGTCCACGTGGTTCGCTTAAAACCTTAGTACCCAAGGTGACTGATTTTGCGTTTGTTTATTTGTTCGGACTGTCGTTTTACTTTGGCATCGGGTGATGCACTCCTAGGGGGGGGGGGGGGGGCGGTATTGCCGCGAACCTTGCATTGCCTTTGTTTATTTATGTTTTCTTTTTAACGCCCGGATGCGCCGGTCTTTGTTATCTGTGTGCCAAGTGAAGGGCGTGTTCCATTATTATGTTCTATTCTCAAAATCCCACGCTTTGATGCTTTAGTGCACTGAAAACGTATTTTTTGTAATCATTTATTGTTACAAGCTTCTGACACATGGGAATAATTTCAAGCTTTATCACCCACAAGTTCGCAACAGACGAGGAGAGAAAGCACAAAATTTCTTCGCAGCATCGGTCAGAAGCTCGTGTTCTCCCCGTCCTTTCGCGACGTTCAGAGCACAGATAAGTATTCAGAATGCGTTGGTTTCCCTACAGTATTTTTTAAATGCTCTTGTGACGACTCAACAGTACACGGGCATCGCACAGTAGGAAGTAGACGGGCTGTCTTCTTTTATTTCGATGTTGTTGACTTGTATCACATGAATGTTTTTTTCTGTGCCGAACGCATTATTTTAGTACTAATTATTTAATTATAACCGTTAGAAACGTCTTATTAGTAGGTTTGGGGGTGTTTGGGAGGTTCACAAAGATCGTGAGGATGCTTTCTTGAGGCTGTATGCAGGGCATACATTCCCTTTTTCACAAATTGGCTTCCGTTATGGCTACTTGCAAGAAAGTGCATATCCGCAGAGTGCGTTGTTTATTCCCATGCAAATACAATGAGAAGGTTTTTGCTACGCCAGCGCGATCGCGCCCCAGGCAACGTTGTCGATAGTACTCGAAGGCGGATTTTATGCTCCGAATTTCTATCGTAACCATTGTTATCATAACGAACTGGCTCTCAACCCGAACAATAGACCTTATGCAAAATGCGCCCCGCCATCTCACGTCGACTCCGGTAACTAGGCCCCGCCATTTTGGTACGGTCGTTTCAAGCCAAACCCATTAGCAAAACATTGAAGGCGGGCATCGACTGCTCTTGGTGATGGACTACAATGCCGGAGCATTGCTTCGTGCCGCAGTGCATGCAATGCGGAAATACCGATCCAAATGGAGAAAAGGTACGTGAAGTTCCACGCTTTTGAACGAACTTTCTGACGCAAACTATGCCGGCGCGAGCAACCTTTGTGACATGCTGGGAGCTGTGCGCTGGGAGCGAATATTTGTCGTTGGTTCGCTAAACGCGAGATTCCGTAGTCGCTTTCCGGATGAAAACTACAGCTAATGGAGAAAAGGTACGTGAAGTTCCACGCTTTTGAACGAACTTTCTGACGCGAACTATGCCGGCGCGAGCAACCTTTGTGACACGCTGGGCGCGGTGCGCTGGGAGCGATTATTTGTCGTTGGTTCGCTAAGCGCGGGATTCCGTAGTCGCTTTCCGGAAGAAAACTACAGCTGCGTTTGAGTCCTGTGGTCCAGCCTTTGTATTCGAAATCATTAAGCCTGAGCGCGCGCCACCTATTCATGCGACTGACAGCGGCGCTCGACCGGGAAAACAGTACCACACGTTGTCAAAACTAGGCTGTTTCTTTACTCGTCCCTGTGGCTCTGCGCCCGCTTTATTTCATTGTTAAATGGTGCCGCTTAGCCCCTACACGAGCCTTTATCTTACCTGGGGTATGTAAACAAACTTTTCTTACCGCACTACGCCGTCACGGCGCGGTTGAAAATTTCCTCTGTGGCGGGCGCGCACGGTATGGGAGTGTGTTGTTGGTTTCTTTTCCGTTGCATTTAGCCGCGTGTCGTTGCAGAAGTGGCGCACACTGTTTTATGATGATCTAACGGTGGAAAATTGAACTTGGTTCCTGATTTGCCGGACTGAAAGGTTTGTTGTTACGTCAAGTTAACTTGGTGCCCATTGTTATTTCAGCCACGATGTATTTACTATCGAATATCTTGCGACTACAATACACGCTCACTCCTCTAGTTTGTCACATGCTGCATGCATGCCTCCGACGTAATGATAGTGGCCATTGATGTAGCTAGGTGAGACAATTTTCAAGTTTTATTAAAAAAAAGAAAACGGCCAGATTTGCATCAGGCCGCCGCGCATCAGCTTGAATGCTTTCGCATTTTTTGTATCCACAGTGAAAATCCCAGTAAATTAAACTACTTCGCTGATTTATAGCGCGTACAGTATAGTAAACTGTGGATATAAATGGAACAAACGGAAGCATTCGTGCACCCCTGCATGCCGCGGTCTAGTAAACACGACGTTGCCCAGCCTCTGCGTGCTCGCGAGATGACCACGGCGAAATGTGGCATGAATGCCTGCTGGTAGCTCATAGGTGACCCTTCAGATGCCATGCCAGTCCTTGTTTCTGTCACTGTGGGGGGTGAGGCCAGCACATCTGGGGCAAAAAACTCATTCCCAAGGCTACCATGTTTTCTCCCAAGCGCCTGCACGGCACTTTGTTGCTGCTCCCATTGCTCCTATACTCGACGTGCATCGAACAGACGCATTGGCAAGGGAAAGGAGGGGCCATTTTCTCGCGGGCTTCTCCAGTCAATGTCTTGGACACTCGCTGGCTTGATGCCGCTGTCTCGGACGTCCCCACTGTTGTGGCAGCTCAGTGCACGCAAGCTCCGGTGGCGCCTATTAAAACCTTCAGCTTGCAAGAGGGCGAGTAGGTGCACAGCAGCCAGGATGTGACTCCATGCTCCACTGCAACCCGCCGGGCAATCGCACGCTGCTTCACAATCGCCCCACTGCCGTCTCAAACGTGAGGCACACAACATAGGGCCGGCCACTTTTCTACTGAGAGCGAAATCAGCTGCTGAGCACATGGATGAGGCTCAACCTGCAAGAACAGAGAAAGTAACAGTAAATAGCACTCAGGGAAGAACATGACTAGTCCGATACAGTTTATGGTAAAGGGACAGAGCAGAAAGAAGTGGCCGCAAGCAACAGACTCAAAATGACCAGATTTTGTGTCTTGCTTAACACTGTTGCAAGGGCAATAATCTACACCTCAAACAGCAATGATGTCAAAACTGTTTGTCAAGTTCGAGCATGCAAGTATCTCTGCATGCTTTGTAATGCATTTTCAAGAAAAGGAAGTTTAACATTTAAAAACCCCACCGTGGGTAAAGATACCAGTACCCGCATAAACGTGTTCGTAATAACTTAAGCAAGCATTAATATAATTATCTGGAACTCACTTCCAGAACCTTTCGAGATAAACAGGTAAACATTCGGGCTATAGCGATGACCCATCGAATTAAAAAAAATCTTCTAGTTCATTGAGTTCGAGCTAACGAGGTTTTACTGTATTATCTATTCGTGCACACCAAAAACATGCGCTTTAAAAACAAACACAACCACCCCACCACCAAAAAAGGCGAAGAAAGACACACAAACAGATTTTTGCGGCAGAACATGCGCAATAAATAATGAAAACACACAAAAAAGAAAATTCAAGGCGTATGTGCGCTTTTGTAGTTGACTTCAACGCAAAGCGCGATTGCTTTGCGGCAAACGCGCGGGCGGACGACCGTCAGGGAAAACGGCCGCAACCTTTCCGTAAACATCTTCGCCAAAAATCATCCCGTAAATTCAATGTACAGCATTTGAAAATACTTAATCCACCCACTAGCGGTACGGTCTGGCGATTGTCGCTTTCCTCTTTCAGAGTTACTGCAACAGGGTTGCCGCTACGCGTTTGCATGGTAAACAACGGTGAACAAAGTGCTATACAAATGCTCATACCGGTTAACTCGCGTCAAGTAAAAAACAAAGAAGGATTTACTTACTACGAGTCGCACGTGTTAGTCCGCACCGATGAAGGCGAGCAATGCGCCTCGGTGGCTAAGCGGCATGCCCTGCTCCGCTGACGCTCGGATGGGTCTTGGGCGCGGCACCCCGAGTGGTATGAGTCTTCAGACACAGTCGGCAGCGCAGACAAGTCCTTCGTCCACAATCCGCGGTCGGGAGCCGGAAAACGCCGTCCAGTTTGAGCCATACCGCGTTACCGTGACCTACTCTTCCACATTAAACAATACGAGACTTCCCGATCGGCGCCCGTACCAATATGGCCGACGGACTCGTTTGCATCAGTGTTGCTAGATCACCAAGCAATTTCGCATAAGGTCTATTATGACATGACTACGGTGTTGAAGGCTTGATATACTTGCCAACGAACGCAATAAGTTGTATACGTGCATATATTACAACAATCGAAACCGATCCATACTTCCACGCAGCTCTCTTCAACTCTTTTAACTCTTCCAGGCGTAAAGAACAAACTCGGGATGGCGATCTGTGAATTGGTAAAACTTACTCTTACTCCTTTGTCCTGGACTGAGGACCCATACGACTAATCAGCTTAATTTTACTGTGAATTACAGTTTTCTCATCCTCCTGCTCTTCCTCTTCAGTGCAGTTTTCCTATAACGCAAATATGAATACTGGGAACACATGGCTGTAAGGAGTGTACTGAAATATCCCTCCAGGTCTGAACAAACATAGTGTTACTGTATCTTTACCGTACACGTGACTCGTTAATAAAACCTCCATACTGGTTAGAAGCGCGGTATAAAACCAGCCCTCGGCTATACACATCGTGGGTTATTCGCAACTCAACCAACAGTTCTTGCAGCCCCATAGTGCACGTCGGCATACTTTCATGCTATGACCAGATAAAGTGATGTGGCACAGTACTTTCGAGCGTTCGGCAAGGTTGCAAAAACTCTTACCTTAGATACGAATACCGAGAATCGTAATGCCTTCTGCACACACCGACAGCCCTGAAGGCCTGGTATCTGTTTTGATCTTGCAATTTCGCTTTTGTCGGTTATTAGCAGCTGGCTGTTCCCTGGGTTCGAAACATTGCTTAATACCAAAGCTGACCCCTAGCTCTAACTCGTTGCGCTCCGCACGGGACTGGCTTCGAAAGGAATGGGGCGATGCCGGCAATTTTTCGTCTTTAGCGGTATCCAACTCAATTTAACTCACGCCTTCAGCTAGTTTATGCGATTTTATGTCTATTACAATGATAAAACGTTACGCACATGCCATACATCCGACGTCAACCGAACGCAAAAAAACAGTAGGGAGAGCGAGCCCGAGTGTAGCAGACGATAAATGCGAGAATCCCTAAGCTGACATCACGGAGGCGCGCTTCGCAGCACCGCCCGTCGTCGCGCTCAACGCCAATTACTCGCTCAACCACAGCATCATTTTTCCTTTGTTCCTGTTCACTATACAACACAAAACGCACAAAAAAACCCCGAAACACCTGAACCACGCACTGGCTGGTCTTTTACTCTTCTAAAATTCTTAGGCAAGCCAGTTCATTCAGAACTTTGCTGCATTTGGAGGGTGATGTTGGGCTTCAAGTTAAAACACCGCCATAACACACACTTTCAATAAACTCTTCACTTACCGGGTGGGCATTAGAATCTACATTTTCAACGGCGTTGCTCGTTTTCGAGAATGCGTGGAGGCTGAATAACATCATGTCGCCCAGTATTTCATTGATTGACTCTAGGAATTAACGCGCCGACGCAACGCAGGCGATGAGGCGAGCCGCATTAGAGAGCACCAGATTAATTTCGACCACTTGGGGATCTTTAACGTACACCGAAATCTCCTACCCACAGGTGTTTTCGCTTTTCGTCTCCACCAGAGAAGCGGTGGCTGCGGCCGGGAATCGAACCCGCGACCTCGTGCGTAGGAGTGCAACACCTTAAACACTTAGCAACCGCGGCGGGTCGCCCAATATTTCATTGCTAACCACCGGCAAGTAACGGAGACGGGGGTGGCTAATGGGCAGTTACTTTCTTTTTTTTTTTGGGGGGGGGGGGGCGGTACAAAGGGCAGGTACAAACCTTCAGACCAAATCACTCCACGGCGTTTTCGTCACAACTATTATGCTTAGACCCTTTGTTAAAAACTGTAAACGTAAAAAACCAAAAAACAAGAATTCACGCAAACACGCGATGACGGAACATCGTATGCATTGCATGGACGACACAATACATACCCACCGGTGCCTTTGAAGGCGGACATTCGTTACGGTACGCAGAAAATCTCACTTTGGCCTCGTTGGAACATAAAGGGGATATCAATCTGCCCAATAAATAAATGGGGACCGACAAGCCCTGCTCGGTCCACAGATAGAAACAAGTTGGCCCGGATGGTTCGCTCCCAGCTCGGTCCCCATATGAACGTTCAAACACGCTGTGTTAGGGCGCAGCCTTTTCGCGTCCGTCTCTGAGCTGAGCCGTGTTGTCGGCGCAACCGAGTGAACGACGGCAAGACCGACGGGTGAAAGAAAAAGCGAACGATGAAAGAAATCAGAGGAGAGTGTCGTGAAATTGGGAGGGGAGGGCGGTTCGCCGTGGCGGCGCAAGCCAGCGCTCTCCATACGTGTTAGGTAGGGGGCGGGAGAAGAGGCAGTATGCTTGCCCGCTCTAGCCGCTCGACCGCGCGACGCTCAGCGAAAACGTGTGGGGCGTGCGCGTGACTATGATGACACAGTTACCGGTCCCTTCCTGAGAAGCACTTCGCGCCACCGACGCAGAGGCTCATCATCGCTGCCGTCGAGAGAACTCACGAGTGAGTGTTTCCTCAGCGCACTGCTCCTGCGCACAATATCGCACTAGGCAGTATCGTGATCGAAATCCAATTTTAATGCGTAGCATTCTCGGCCGAGTACCCCCACAGCCAGAAACGTGTAACGCCCTGCATTTCACAATTATGCAGATTTCGCGAACGTTGCACGTGTAATTTATAATAACGTGAATGGAGATAATTTGTCGAACGAAATTTCGAAAAACTAAAAGAACAAAAAATTATAAAATAAACAGAAAACTGCAAACCCTGCAACGTCCTGCATTTACACAATAATGCTGATTTCGCGAAAGTTCTAAATGTAATTGTTGTAATAACGCAAAGGAAGATAATTGGTCGAACAAAATTTAAAAAACAGGAAATAATAAATGTATTTAGGAAATACGGAGAATGTCAAAAAGTATACCGTATGCCATTTCTACAATATTGCAGATTTCGCAAAAGTTCCACCTGTAGTCGTTATAATGTCCTAAATTACCATAATTGGTCGAACGAAATTTTGAAAAACTAAAGAAATAACAATTAAAAATATTAACGGAAAATTGCGAACCGTGTAACGCCCTGCATTTCCACAATAATGCAGATTTTGCGAATGTTTTAAGTGCAATCGTTGTAATAACGTACACTGAGATAATTGGTACAAGAAAATTTTTAAACACTAAACAATAAGAAAAATATTGAAAAAATAAGGAGATTGTCAAACTTAATACGGCATGCCTATTCCGCTATAATGCAGAGTTCGGGAAAGTTCCGCCATAACTGGTAGAACAAAATTTCGAAGAAGTAAAAAATTAAGAAAATCATTAAATATTTACGAAAAATGGCAAAACATTTATCGCATGGTATTTCCGCAATAACGCAGACTTCGCGAAAGTTTCACCTGCGATCGTTATAATTTCGAAATAGGTGATAATGGGTTAGACAGGATTTAGAAAAAAATAAAAAAAACAACTGGATAGAGAAAACTAACTTTCAAACAAACGGCATAAGAATGCAACGCATTAGTAGATAATTCTCTGAATTTCCGCAGATTATTTTTTCAACACTGATTTATTGTGGAATGTTTGGAATGTGTTTCTAGTTGCGTATGTTTGGTACATATCACAAGTACATTTAAGGGCTCAACAACATCACCGTGACTGCAGGGAGGAAAATATATAAATCTGAAGACTCACGCTGCATGTCGTGACGGACGTTTTTTTGTTGAATGGCTGCATTCCGAACAGATTAGCCGAATATTTTTTCGGTTACAATTGTGTAGCAAGCTTCCCCCCAGCCCCTCCAACTTGCTTATCAGTTGTGTCTCCATTTCCTAGGTAGGAAAAGCCATGGCAACTGTGTGGTGCCGCTACTGACGGCTCTGGCAGTTCTCACTGAGCAAAACGGGCTTTCGCACTCTTGTTTTCTGATTCAACATTGAAGCTTCGTAGGATTTATTTTCCCTATTACCTACACTAACTCTGGTAAGTCTTACCCCAAATTTAATTGATTTTTGAATCTGCAACTGGGCCAGTCGCACACGCTTATGCAGCTGGCAACTCCAGTGAAGCGAAATCGGAGAAGCGTCGTAACTGCAGTATAAGGAATTCATGTGCATATAAGTACAGAGTTATTTGCCTTATTAGCCGCTATCTTCAAAGTTGTAAAATGATCTCATTTTTCACTGCACAATCGACTTTTGACTACCCGTCAACAGATCGGCGAGGCTCGCAGTGGGTGCAGTCAAGACAATTACAAAGAGTTCACTCACAGAAAGCGCCACAGGTAATCGATGAGGATACCAAAAATTCGAATAGCACCTTAGAATTCATTTTTATACTACCGAAATATTCGTTTAAACGCAACCCAAGCGATTGAGACGTGGCCCACTAACTCTATACTTATTCTACACGAGAAAGCCAATCAGAGTCTCTTGAAGGCGTCCTTTACAAGGCATCATTTATGATCATATTATGCACCTGCCAAAGAGGATAACGCGTGACGCACCAATCTACGCATGGTGTGTGTGCGCCGAGGGGGATGTGCCGGTAGCGCTAATAGGGACCAAAACCCCAGAAGGAC
Source organism: Haemaphysalis longicornis (assembly GCF_048455015.1). Lineage (NCBI taxonomy): Eukaryota > Metazoa > Arthropoda > Arachnida > Ixodida > Ixodidae > Haemaphysalis > Haemaphysalis longicornis. The sequence goes on from NW_027526422.1 coordinate 172,373,120, forward strand.
CGGTTATAAAGCCGGTCATCATTGTGGCAAGTAATTGACCACCGCTTCCGATAGTAGAGCGGATGCCAATCTGTTCCGCAATTCTCCCCCAGATTTTATCACTGATCTCGCATATGTAACTTTTATTACCCCATTAGTTGTAATCGGGCCAACGAAGACAAAATGTAGCCTTCACCAGCCAGCGTCATTTCATGCGCGGAGGCAGTGCCATTGTACAGACGCTGGCTGCCCCGCGCGCTCTCCGCGCCGGTGCGCTGGTCTGTACACGGCCGCGTCACGACTGGCGGTGTCAGCAAGGATCTGTTTTGCGTGCAGAAAACACTGCATTGTCTAGCTTCATCTATTTTCTGCTCACCAGTCGCGAAATTTTCAAACCCAGTTAGCTTATCGTCATAGTCTGCTATACTGGTGGGAAAAAGGCATACCAAAAGGGGCAATGCTGACAAGATACAAGTTTGCTTTATTCAAAACATTTGTTTTTATACAGTACAATCTCGGTTAACCAATCACGCGGGACCGCCCTAAATCATTCGTTATTTTTAAATATTGCTGTAACGAAAAACTTGCGGCCCTGTACCAGTGGTCATACCTAGGAGTGACAACGGCGCACTTTGGCAGTATACGCGTGTGCAGGCAACCCAACTCTGAAATCAAAACGTTGCACTCAATTCAAAGCAGCTTTATTCGAAGAAATCAGTATTTTTATTCTCGCGAGTGCGGCACGAACGACGAATTCCACTCTGCGCATTACCTCATCGGGCACATCACGAGCGTCGGGACGATGACTGCTGTTGCTTCTTTTTGACTATGCTGCTACCTGCATTCGTCGTTGGATCTCGCACAAGCAACTTCGCAGCAAGATCACTCCGAACAATGAAATACCTGCCCGCACACGTGAATAGCGTAAGAAATAAGCCACGGCCGCTCGATGGAAACTAGGTCCGGCCTGCCGAACGCGCCTCTCCGCCGGTGACGGCGTTAGTTTCCCTTTCCGCCGCAGCGTCAGTCGTGGCGCTAATCATCGGTGAAAGATAAGCGGCAGCTGCCGGCTGCGGTCACGGTTTCAATACGGTGTAAGTTGTTCATGACTGCACCGACGGCCGAAGTCAGCATCCTTATAATTTATAATATTACGCGGTGATAAGTGAGGCGGAAACTCACAATATAGGCGTGACGGACTAACTAGTATTTCAGAAGTAGGCACAGCGCTACATTTGTTTTCCTTTTAGCGTGCCGCATGCGACGTTAGCAAGTGGCGTATTGCTAACGTCGAGCGCAATAGGCGGATTTCTTTCTAAAGACTTTCCCAAGACTTTCAGGAATAATATTTGGCATGGCAAGCTAGTCTGAGCAACCGCATTTGTTTATTACAAAACAGCTTACAAGTTGAGCGTACGTAAAAATTACATGAACGTTTCGTGCTGTGTCGTACACGCCCATTTCTCAATGCGCGTTTGACAAATGTGACTGGATATTTTCACACCTTGCTTTAACTGTGTTTTCAAAGAGAACTGGAATAATCTAATACCTTTTAGGATCCATTGGTCCATTTGCTTTGGAAATATTGTTCGACGGCGCGTTAGGTTACCGGGTACACAAAATTATGGAAGACACACGAATGAAATGGACAGATCTAACGCAACTATGAATTGATTTATTGCAACAAGAACACTATTTACATGGGAACCAAAACACGGAAATGAGTACAGGATGCAGTAGAATGCTGTAAAACTTCGGCAGTCGTTCTTTGATTCACACAGTTGCACAACGTAATATACAGTTGGAAAATAAATTAAACTGTATTAAATCCATGTGACATCAAAGGTAAATTTAATACAACATTTAAAGAGGGATTTACTGGGTTTGTGAGAAAATATGCAATTCATCTTCGCCTATGGTTCACCAGCAAACAGCTTTACAAGCGGAAAACTTTTGGCGAGAAGTGTTTTCCTGAAAGCTTCAGTAGATTCTCTAAAGAGCTATTAACGTCGCCAGCCCAGGTGGCAAGAAGCAGCGTCAATAGCTTTTTTTCGCGAAGCTCATGACAGGGTACGGGTCCCTGTTGCTGGCGCACCACATCAGCGGACAGTCTGCGAGGTGTGGGAATACGGTGTTTGAAAGGAGCTTACAAATTCGTCCGCTGTGTCGAACTGCCTGTACAGCGCGATTCCCCTCGAACTTCTTCACTTGTTCACGAAATTCGTCGCAGCGTTTTTGCAGTTTTTGTAGTTTTTCGTTTAGTCTGTTTTCTTTCATATTAAGGCGGCGGGCATTTCTCTTGGTGTTGTCGAAAAAGCCTGTCAGATCGAACGAAGTCTGGCGTTCTCGAGTCTAAAAATTACGTTGGCCGCATGATTGCATGTCCGTGAGAGAGTACAGGATTGGGTCTAACCTCTTTCGGTGAGTGCGGTTGACCTCTTTCTTCATTATCCGTTAGGCCCAGAATTGAACGCTCAATCGTTCCATTTTCTGCAACCATTGTGCTCACTTGCCCTTGATTGCGTACTTGAGATGCCGACGCACACGCCTCCAGCAGCGGCCGAACAAGCGCCCTCCTCCTTTTCGGGCTTTCCGGCAGCACGTACGTTGGGTACGGCGGAAATCTTGTCGACACAGCTGTTGGCAGCAACAACTTGCCCTACAATCCCACCGTGTAGTCATCCTCTTTGAAGTGCAGCGAGCAAACGACCGATCTGGAGCTTGGCTTCCGTTGGCTGCCCTTGTTGATCCCTTGACGGGAGATGTTGTGCAGCCAGGCGTCTCGGAGTCGTTCTTTGGAGGGAACTCGTGGTAGCAGACGCCCGGGGTTTTCTAGGAATTCGACTTGCAGCGCGGCACGCAGCAGTTTTGGGCATTTCATAACCAGGAGCACACTAGTACGATATATTGCACGAGCAGTGCGCGGAATTCGGCGAAACGAATAGCTCAAAGCGCTCACGCGTGCTTCAACATTCCCGCCGCTGCTGCTCTTCGCGCCCAAGCCGGAGTCTGCGCCGATACGTGGCACCCCACCGCGAGTACAAGCGGCAACCGTAAACTTCGCTTCCATGCCCTCGCCCGTCGCCGACGCGCGATGCTGCAAGCCGCATTCATCCTTCCAACCGTGTTGCTTGCCCGCGTTAATTCCGATTCCACCCTCCTGAAGTTAACATGTGCAGATTATTAAAACTGGAAGCTGAGCTAATTCGGTTCCGTTCATAATGAAAAATGACAAGCAGCGTAAATGCTATACAACATAGAATCACGCAAAAATACACAAGTTATCACTGCCAAGCAGTTCTTATTAAATCTATTAATATCCACGCAAGCGGCCTATCAGATTTCACACGTAAGATTTCACACATAGGGGAAACTCGACCGCACATGCTAAATCAAACCACGATTCAAACGAAATACGGAAAGAAGAAAGCAAACCACAAACACATTACCGATAGTACACAGGTGTTTCCCTCGGGCAAAGCAGCGCATCTACGTACGCCGCGCATCGTACACAGCGCATCTAAGCATTTTATGTCCCTGTTTAACGAGTAAATATCCGGTTTACTAATAAATGTGACCTTCTGCAATTTCTCAGCATTTGGGGACATTTGGCTGGGATTAAAATTACCGTGCCTGAATTCAAACATGAGACTGCCCTGGGGCTGCTGAGCTGTGTTTGGCAAGGTTAAAACACGGCCGTTTTAGAATTGTCCATCAGTTAGCATGGTGCATGGGAGCAGTAATGGAGTTTTATATTCCAACACAAACGCGCTGCTGTGTTCAAAGCGAATTAGCATTGTAACATGCTGCACATTCATATTCCCGACCATCGCGGGAACTGGGTTGTGGGAGCGGCCGCATCGCACTCGTCTTTTTAAACCGCGAACAAGAATTACCGTCATCAAACAGATGAAATTCTTAGGCATTGAAGATATATCTTTGCCGTAAATTGTGGTGTCATTATTTTCCAGATACGTGTGTTAGAACGCGAGTAAACGACGTTTAAAGGGGCGATGATCGTCGATATTCCGTAGGCGCTCCGAAGCGAGGGCCGCGGGAGCCCGTCACCGATGTGTGGCGCCCCCGCCGAAAGTAGGGGCGGCAACTGACAACTCCGCTGTCACGCGCCTGCCCATTGGCGGCGCGTTAATGGGCAGGCCGGACCTAGTTTCCATCGAGCGGCCGTTTCCATCGAGCGGCCGTGAATAAGCGAACCCCTAACCGGCCATCCACTGACACCCAAAGCAGCGACAGAGAAAAGAGGCAAAGTCGGCTAGGCTGGCTAGGCTGCTGCCCATTGAACTACAGCTGTGTGGTGGCACTAGCAATTGACACTCGACATGGTGATGATGATAGCTACTTTAATTGGGGGAACACACAGAGAAACGGCGGATTCTGTTTCACGCGAGAGTTGCGGCGCTGTTACTTTACCCGAATTCATAATACTGATGTTTCGCGACCGTAAAGGAGAAAATAAATTACGTGCGTTATTCTGAAATATGCGCTATGCTGAAATTTGTAGTTTTGAAATATTTTTGCATTGAAAATATAGGCAATCTGGCATTATTGTGAAAATCGTAAATGTGAGAAATTGGTTAGTGTGGGGTTCGTGGAAACGACATTTGATTGCAGTGCCCCCAGCGCTTGTCCAGCAGCAAGCAATGCGTTAATCACTTTGAAATTAAACAGTTTAAGCTAAACTTTTGATACTCCAAAAAATCGTGTGTTTCGTGAAGTGTGCGATGACTAATCCAAAGCAGGTTTTCAAGCGAACGCGTTAGTGCGCAGTTTATTTGCAGAGAAGTGCGAAACGACTTCTTTAGCGTCAGTGCTCACAGATGCCTCCACCATACCGCCAGGACCGCTCTCTGTCCTCGCTTTGTATCTGGCCGTATGTGCACCTGGCTTATTTTGTAGCGTGGGCTACACTGGCCGAGGTTGAGCAGTTTCGCGTGGCTCATGGAGAGCCGGGCGGCGCATGCGAGAGGAGCAGTGACGTCACACGGCGCCCAGAACGTTGCTCGCTGCCCGGCGTCTCCCACACACCCCACGCGCCCAGCGTCTTCGCCGACCTCCGTTCTGCACGTGGCGGTCCTGTCCACTTGATGACCGTGCAAGGGCTGGCCGGGTGTGGAACTGATGGCTCGTAAGTCGCAGAAACAAAAGCGTGCGCCTGTGGAACCAGCTTAGCTCTGGCGCGATTGGTGACGCTGCGCAGGAGCCGCCTGATAAATATAAAAGTCTCACAAAATGGGTATACCGTCTGTGTGTCATTGAAGCAGCACTAAGCATGGTAATTAAGCTAATCGAAGACAACCAGCAGGGCTAAGAATAACCAGCTGTAGCTCACGCTACGTATATCCTGGCATAGCAGCGCTAAGCCACTGGTAATTTTTTTGTAATGGTTGACAGTAATTGTTCCGTGAAACATTGAGTATCCTCGACAAACAGGGTCACGTAAGACAATTTCGCTTACGTCAATTGTCAAGTGTCATGAGCAACAACCCAAAGCGCCGGGCTTGCCAATTGGGAACGGCCACCGCTGGGAATGGCCACCGCCCATTTGCGGTTCGTAGGCCTTAGGTGGTAAGTGATGCTTACCCAATCAAATAGGCAGTAAGCGGAATGCGCCTAGGGCTTACTACTGTGACGTAAACTCGATGATATTGCATGCATCTGAAGCTCTGCTCGCCTTTTGCATGAACTGAAAGACAAAAACAATGACTCGGTGTGTCTGCCCACGAAATATATGATAAGCCTAACGCTAATTGATATACCTTAACCCTCAAGAAGACTGCTTATCGGTCACAGAAATCATTCTCCTACCAGAGCCGTAGACCACACATGTTTTGCCACCGCTTATAAATAGCCTTAAACAGAGCTCTCTAGTGGACACAAGAACGTGATCCAAGAGACGTACCACTAGGAATGGGTGGTTTGGTAGGGAGAGTCTGTAGTGGTGGGAATTTGCCAAAGTATTGACAGCTAAGACGCACTATTTATAAGGAGTAATTGTGAGGTTTGTATAATACGAATTAAGATATTGAAGAAGTTTTTTATGTACATCTTTCTATTGGCGGCGATTGCAAGTCTTATAAAATATATAAGCTCTAATAAGGTCATGCTGTGAGATATTTACAGCGCCGATACGACGAGGTATTCAAATCTAGCCTATAGTTTCAGGAGGGCTAAACATACTCCCTTCCAATTCGATCAAAGCTGACATACTGGTTTATTCTGGCTGTTGTGTTGGACAGCATGCATAGGAAGTAGCACATAGGGGATTCTTAGCCCGACATTTTCTCGGGGCCATAAATAACAATCTGTTGAATAATTTGGCATTTCACATTCTACACAAGAATAGAAGAACTAAAACGCCACAAAGAAGATTGTTTTTGAAACAGCATCGGGGGAGTTTATTCTTGCGACAAAAACTGCACACTTGACTCTAACGTTACAGTGAAACCACAGGTAGGAATTTTGTGTATAGGGGAGCCGTACATCTAGTAGAATTTAGTTGACAAAATATGGCACTGCCGCGTTGAGTTGATGAGGCAAGAATAGCATGTAGTGAATACAAATGCAGTCATAACGAATAATAAATGTGTTTGAGTAATCCCGAATTTTGTATTTTTAGAGTTGGGTGCGATTGTGAGTACCCTTTAAGCGTATCTGAACACTATCTGCTTTTTTTTAAGTGTTCGCAGAGTAGGAAAGAGTTAAGTCATTGTGTTTTTAAAACGCTCAGCAAATGCTGTAATTATAACTCACTATGCAGTCACGCGAAATAGCGATAAATGTCCAGCGATGTATTTATTAGTAACATTATTACTGCGTATGTTGCTCATAAAAATGTACTCGCGAATGCGAGTCGCACTGGGCGTTTAATGGGAACTTTCGATGTGCTAATAAAAAAACAATCAACACAAGACCCCTAATTCATCCCATCTTTTTGCTTCGTTCCATTACAACCCAAATATAGCACTAGGATGAAAAACATGTTAACAATTCATTCGTTTTTTGCCTCACATGCGTCTTTATCAGTAAGGTTACTGTCAATACCTGCGAGCAACACTTAATGTCGTCTTCGTCAATCACAATTTGTTAAAATAGACCGTATATTCTTGCACCCATGCGATTCCTCTTGTCCCTATACGGCTGAGACCCATGGGCCCCATTAGCGGTTTTTTGCAGGTGTGCCACCATTATTGAAACATGTGCCTACAGCTAACACTCTTTGCTTCTGAGAAGTATTTATACGTCACTGTGGTTGCCGATATTTCTGTAAAGGGGTTTATAATGCAGCCATGTTAGGGAGATGCAAGGGCAGTCTACGTATGCCGACATACAAATAGTTGGTGCAAGCACTTGCCACTAATAGGCAAGGTTCGTCATCGTGATGAAAACATCATTTTCGCATTCCACTCGGGGGTAGATTGCATCTTTTATGGTATCTGCACGCTCAATTAGGAACATTGTATCACATACAGATGTCCGTGGAATCCATGTACTATATCATAATGTGGACATGGTGAATCAGTGCAAAGCGACTTTGTTTGAAATGATGGTACAAGCTCCTTTCAGTGATCCTTGTAGGTGACGCAGCGAGAGTTCCAAACAAAGGAGCGCCATAGACATTGCGCAACCGCTGATGTAGACTGTGAAGTAGATGTAAAATGTTTGATAAGTTTGTTCAGGAAAATCTTGCTGCACAAGGGATGATGGCAGCTTGAGGTGGCGATGTGCTAATCCTGCTTCCGCGATGGCCAGAAGAACACGACGGTGTTGGTATCTGCGGAAGACGCGAGAACCATGAAATGCTTGAGATTTTATTTTTACATAAAATTTCTGCGGTGCGTCAAGCGTTATTTAAGCTACGGTTAGAAAAATGGCAAAACTCAATACCACTTGATTTGAGGTGTTCGATTCGGAATAATATTTTTGCACAATTGAGCGCATTTTGCTGAGGCATTGCACCCGATTTTGACTTTTAATTGACGAATTTGGGGCTGGTGTCATGACTCAAATTATTATCAGAAAGCTTCTACAATTTTATGGACGTCCGAAATGGCAGTGATAGTTTTTCCCAGTTTTATACAATAACGTTTAAATTCACGGCATGTGATTCCTATTAAATTAAATCGTTTTTAATCTCTGCACCTTATTTCGCGCAACAAGGCTACGCCTAAGGGACCGTTTTTATTTAGTTTGATACGATGTCTGACTTTTACTGCACTCATATACCGCACGACGATTACGAGCCTTACCAAAGATTTATTTGCAAACTTGGTTTGATTTTATTAAAGTTGCGCGGGCAGTTTGAAAAGGTCGATGTGCACTGCGTGTAATTTTATTTGGCACTGTTGAGCCTTTAACATGGGTAAGCTGTATCTAAACACCTTCCAAACCACCACTAAACCCTAAGGGGGCTGTGAAACTACATTTTTATTATAAATACACAATGACAATAACACTTATTTATACACTATCGATGAATACACACAATATTAGTTAACTAAATTCAGCGCCTTAAAAACGGGATGGAAATTTCTGGGAAGTTTGCGGGAGACACCGCGCTTAAACCACGTCCACTCTATAGTTCTTCCCTTGCCTTTCACTTGGTCACGATGTAGTCGCCCTTATGCATCACCTTCATCCAATCTTTTTTTTTCTTGGGATTGCACTTGAGAAAAGAGGTTTTAAAGACAGCTGAACCAAGAAAATGAGCCACTGAAATGCATAATTTCAACAGTTCAATACTGTGTTTTTCAGAAAAGTCTGGCTTGTTTCGCCAACAAGCACTACAAGCCCTTTGCTTGAATGTACTAAATTTTTATCCAAACTTCCTATTATATTTCACATTAACATAAACTAACATATAAACAAGCAAAGAAAACAAACATTTGTCAGCAACCGCACGTGCAGAATTGACATCAAAGGTATTTTTGACACTAAAAGCGTACCCTAACCGCCCCTTGTACAATTTTATGACAGGACAAAAAAAATTGTTGATAACTACATCTCCACCCTGTGAGGATACCAAAGCATTGGTCTGTTGCTGTAGAAGGGCAACAATTCAACATCGAGGCCTAGACGAACAGAAAACGGCGGAGGACTGTGTCGCCGTTCCCGTTAAGTTAAACGAGAGACCTGAAGCTATGCCGGCGCATAGCCCCGGTCGGAGCGTATAAAGAACGTCAGGCCGGCATATGCACGCGTTCGCAGATGATGGCGATATTTCTTGCGCCACGTTGTACGTTAAATGTCACTGCTCTTTTGCCCCCTGGGACGATGGTATTTTTGTAGGACTGTCTGCAAAGAACCCTGCACAGCGCTAATAAAACTACAAAACGGGTGCGCAGACCTTGCACTGTGAAGAAAGGAATAAAGCAAGGTCACTTCCAGTTGGCATTAATTCATATTTTCACACTTAACCAGATGACGTGTTTACTTCCTACTACCTTTCGTGGCATCCGTCGTAAAAACAATTTCGCGCCTATTTGCCATCAGGCCATTGCCGTGCCGCCTTCCTCCAGCTGGGCCCTACCTCAAAAGGTTACCGACCCCAGCTATAAACGAAACCGCTTTGAGCGGCTGGGTGCCACAATTTTATCTCATGAACAAGTTGCAAATAAAGTCGCAGCTGCAGCCACCGGCGCAAGGCAACTACCGCTGCGGCTTTGCAGTGGTTGCGCCAACGTGCATGATTCAAGCCTGAAGTGCCCAGAAACGCACGCAGTGCTCACTGATTCCACGTTTCTCTGTCCGCCATGAGTAGGAAGAGTGGGTTAACCCCCCGTGGCTCACTGGCTAAGGCGTTGTGCTGCTGTGCCCAAGGACGCGAGTTCGGTTCCGGGCTGCGGCGACCGCTTTTCTTATGGAGGCGAAAAGCGAAAGCGCCCGTGTGTTCAAGATTTCGGCGCACGTTAAAAACCTCAGGTGGTGAAAATTAATCCGGAGCGCTCCACTACGGCGCGCCGCAGCGCCTGTGTAGCGTCGGCGCGGTAAACACGCACAACCATCATCAGGAAGGATGGGTTAGCGGTAGCGCCGAACTGCAGCGCTCCGGGTACGCCGGCGGTGCAATAAAAGGCGCTTTTGGTGCACTTTAAGTAACGCGTGATTATATATTCTATTCCCTGGCAGAGCTGCTATGCGCTGGCGAAAACTAGAAAACAATCTTGGAATCAGCGCTCCGATCGGTTATCCTAAACACCCAGTCTGACTCGTTTCGTCACGACGACACGCTCGCAACGCGCACTAGCACTCAGCAGGAGGCATGCTTTAGAAGAAGCGTGCCGAGCTCGATTGGTGTGGACTACACAACGCTTGCCAGCAGCCTTCCGTTGCGGTGTGAAAATATGGCCCTTGCCGATGTTCTTTGAACGAAATTTTTCTGTTGTAGAGTGACGATCCAGCGACGCCTGATCTCCGTGTCGCGCTCACTGTGCGGAAAGGGGTGCATTGCTAAAGGTCGCAGACACGGACACTCTTTGTTAAGGTGCGCCCATTGACACCAACATGGTGATCCGTCTCACATACTGACGTCCCAATCGCAGCTGCTACATTCGACTACGGCTCAAGCTCTCCTCCGTTACTTCCACATTTTCTGAATGAGCACTAAGTTGAGCACCATTTCAGGCTACGGAGGAAATCGAAACCGCCCCGTGCTAAAGGCCAGTCCAAGCGAGTTCACTGGTAAGTCGCCTGTAGAAGATCAGCCGAACTGCTTGCTGTAGGCGGTCTGTACCAATTTCGGGTGCTGTACCAGTGAAGACCTACATATTTTGGCGATAACATTTACGTACCTTTGAACACAAAATTAGAGCGGTTCTTATGCCACATTTATTCAAAACTTGGAGCTCTTAGAGGAACAGGGCATTTTAAACTTGAACGCCCAAAATATTCAGTATAATAGCAGATAGTGAAGCCAGGACGTTGGCAAAACTTTAGAAGTTTACGGTTTTTTATAATGTACTTTCCAGTACTGTTGTAGGTGCTATGCTGCATTAATTTTGCGATTTGCACTCATTTTATACTTCTAAAAGGAGCTGAACGCTTGTATAGTAGAGCATTGTTGGCGATTAGTTATGGTAAACAGACACAGACGACACGAACTACAACCAGCATTTCCAGGGGTCACAAAGACAAAATCCATGCTTGCAATATTGAAAATCCGGCACGGACCCAATACAAGTGATGATAATTCTATCCCTCACTTTAAAAGCCAAGCTGAATATTTAAGGAACCAAATTTAGGAGTAACCACTCACCACCTGCACTACCGACCCCTCATAAGTCGCAACGGAGATTTGTCTGTGCAATTGAGCGCCACGAGAACTCGACCATCGAACAACATTCCTTTTAGCGTGTGCGGTGTCTAGAGAGCGATTTTGTCGGTTGGTTGGGAATAGCGTGAAAAAACAAAGCGTAGAAACAAAGGCGAAACAAAGCAAATAGGAGAACCGCCGTCCTGTTTTGCTTCGCTTTCTCTAGTCCCTGTTTCGCGTAGTTTATCACCATGCAAATACGCCAACTCGCCCAGCTGGCCATGCAGCTCTGTAGATCACTATTGTTTAAACATTAACGTGCAGTTTACAAAACAATGGTTCCTGTATCACGCCACTGTTGACAAAAAGGCCTGCGCGAAATTGGAAACATTTAAATACTACTTTGTTTTTTCGCGTTAGAAGACATTTTGGGCAACGGTAATTAAGTCGATGAGTTACCAAAGGCTAACCATGCAAACTAAAATCGGGTTCGTCCATAACACTTATTTAGGCCATTAAAACAAGCGGCGAGAGCATGTAAGTTTTCCCAAAGGAAAGAAATTGCGTTTTCCCACCGAAGAAACACTTAGGGGAAAACTGCGCAACCTGCTTCTACCGACTTTCCTCGAATTTCTTCTAGGAAAAAGTTCCATTATTTTCCCACACTACAACATCGAAAGCTTGAAAAAGGCCACGAATAACAATAAAGAGCATTTTCGTAGTAAAGCCAATACGTTGAAATAGTGAGGATAGCGCTGTACTACGGTTCGAAATACTCCGTTTGTGATTGCGTTGTGTTTAGAGATACTCTTAAGCACAAATTAACTTCAAAGTATTTTATCAATCAGGCAGCTCTTCACTCTATGTGTGACAAAATAAGTGTACGTACCTCGCAGGATTGTTCGAATGCATCAGCGACACCTGGTGCACCATGCCAAATTTTCCAGCAATAGTGAGATTCCAACGCTGAGCGATTGCGAGCTCTTCATCGGTGCAAATTGTCCCCACCACGTGGGTTCCCTCACTGGCCCTTTTGAAACAGTCATCGGTTTGCCATGAACCTGGACTGAGCAGAGCTCTCATAAGGACGGCAATTTCGTCAGGAAAATGGTCCAAATTTCTATTCTCCAATCCCCCATCCCAGGGCATGCTTTCGCAATATTTAAGGGCACGAGTTTCGAAAAGGTGGCTTATTTCTGCCATACTCTTGACGATACTGGAAACCACAGGGACAGTGTGAATCGAAGTGATAGTTGACTGAATGTAGTTGCCTAGAAAGAACACTCCAATCATCCACGCCGCGAACAGCAGGCAGCAATGCCTCCCTGCGCTTGAAATCGGAGCAGGCGGACTTCGGCCGAGGAGTGTACTTACCAAAAAAAGAATCGAGTGAGACATGCGGTATTGCCAAATTTTCCCAAACATGCCATTGAAAAAGAATGTCAAAATAAGAATAGCAGCTCCCAGCCATGACAAACCGCTGAGCAAGATTACAAATGACTGGAAGGAGTCCATAATACTTACGTGGACACGGGTATATCGCCGGGCTAAAAAACAAAAAAACGCTGGTTGATAATGAGCGTCCGTAAACATTACCCTCACAGCACCGGAGTGGAGTGTAGTCGGAGAAAGAAGAAAGTCTGATTTTTTAAGTAAGATGCTAAATAACGGAATATCTTTCACAAAAGTAAGTGAGTTATTGAGAGTTGTGTAAGCATCAATCAACGCCGCGACGCCAGAGGTTCGGGTGACTGTCTTTCCGTGTGGCCAGTGCAGACCTTCATTGACTACATATGCATGCCCCTTTGGATATTTCGTTTCTGGCTTGTCGGCTTTAAACATATTATAAGTCGTCACGTATTCTCGAATGTGACATCTCTTGTAACGATCAGCAGGAACGTAGAAACCGAAAGGTGTCACCGCTACTAGACTGCAAGAAAGTTTGTCGAATTTCGCAAGTTCGCTGTAACCTGAATTCACGAAAACGAACAAGGCAAGCCAAAAACGTTCCTTCAAAAACAAATTAAGGCGTTTTTGTAATACTGTTGGGATATTGTGATGCCAAGGCAGGTACACCAACCTCTTTGTTACCTCGAAGGTTGATACGTCTACTTCCGCTACGCCACACATTTCGTGGAGCAGGTCGTATAGACTTAGGAATTCGCAAGAAAAGGTTTGCCTAACGGCGGGCACAAACTTGACTGGCACTGATAGGTTTTTTACATCGTAAACGAGGCGCTCCCTATCCTGCAAGGAGTATATCAAAATATGTCGGGCAGCGGGCGTACTAGATCGTTCAATTATTTTAGGAATAAGAGACTTCAGTTCACAATGGGCCACAGTGACAGCTAACGTCAGGACAGTGCACCAAACGGGCAGCATGAGAAAAGGAGTCAAAAAAAGCTTCAAATATGCACACCCCCGCAACAAAGATGCGGTGAACGAGAGTCCACAAACTATCGAGGCGAAACTCGCACGAAGGTTTCCGAAATATTTGAACGCAATACTCGTAGACTACGCCATAACAATACCGTCTTACAGAGGTAAACGGTACGAAAACTTTAAGCGAGAACTGAAATGTAGCACGTTTTCCGACCACGTCACCTTTCACGACGACTTCATTACCTACCCGTTTCTCGAACCTCTACTTTTTGCACACAAGCACATACAAACCACAGGCACGACCGCAGACACGCACGCTGCCCGCTCGATCGCGCGCATGCACGCACTCATACGGACTTATATTTTAATTTATCAATAAGTTTATTGCCAGTGCATCCACCGTAAAAGGAATATTTTAATTTTTCAAAAAGTTTATTGCGCGTGCATCCGCCGTAAACAACTTTTTGGCCTCCAACGTTTGTTTTCAATTTGCAAATACCAAGATAAGCCATAAAACAAGATTGCCGAACATATTTTGGTTGGCAAATGAGATGGCCCCAGGTGTTTTGGTTGGCACCACATCTCCAGATGTGGTGATTAATTATGCTGCATTCGCAAATGGCGCATGATAATAGCCTACTAAAGTGTCGAACGATGTTCTGTTTGTCCTGATTTCGTACATCGTGGGCTATGTTGTCCCGTGACAACAAAAAATGCCAAAATCAATGTTGCTATGGTGGGAACTCAGTCTTGAATTCTCGCAAGAAGCAGAAGAAGAAGACGAAGCTTATTCATGCGTGTAACAAAAGTACATAAATAAAAAATTACACCATCTGCCCGTAGGGGAACTCTGAGTAGTATGCGAAGCAGCCATGAGGTCGACTCAATCATCATCATTGCAAAGTGGCCCCATCTCTAAAGAAGCACAAAAATATCTCCTCTGGGAACTCCCTCTGGAGGTAGAAGTGCAACTTTTTTAATACGAGTGGCAGACAGTGCAAGTTCCCAGTAACCGGCGAGGTGCAATAACTGATTATCACTGCCCTAACTAGTTCTAGTTCACTGAACTAACGTGGCCAATGATGTAGGCTGACTGCCCTGCGCCGGTAGAACCAGAGGTTCTAAAAATAAAAGCCCCTCCCATGGTCGAAATTGAGGTTCGTCTCTCGGGTAACTTTAGGCGGACGTCTATTCAATTGTGCAACAATTTTGGTCTCCTAACGAATTGCTGATATCCTCGACTTTCCGCCGGGAAGAAAACGTTAATTCCTTGCTTTTTGTTATAAGGTGCTAATGACACCTCCATATTGGTAAAAAAAAATGTCTGAAGTGACTTTACGTGAAACTTTCCTCAAAGATTGCTTTCTGAAAAGACGACTCAGAAAACAGCAGGTACCCGGCAACGGCAGGTACCCGGTTGCCAGATATACAGTTTATTTCCGGCGGCCGATGTTGTGAAAAAGAACGGCCGACGTAAGGCCCTCGGGCATCCGTTTTTCTTTCGGGAAGCGGTGTTGAGCCGAAGCACGGCAACCGACCGGCCAAAGAATATTCGCATTTTTGTGGAATTCGATGTTCAGAAGGAGACCGGCCGGAGTGCGGCAGCAGTGCATTCGCTTTTTCTACGCTGAACGCCGCGTCCGGCGGGAGAATATTCGTATTCTTCGGGTTACCTGTGTTAACAAAGCTACGGTGAACGAGAGTCCACAAACTATCGCGGCGGAACTCGCACGAAGATTTCCAAAATATTTTAACGCAATAGTCATAGACTATCTTATAACAACACGGTTTTAGTCGTAAACTCTACGAAAACTTCAAGCGAGAACTGAAACGTAGCAGGTTTTCCGACCACGTCACTTTTGACGATGACTTTATTACGTAGCCGTTTCTCGAACCGCTACTTCACGCATACAAGAAAAATACAAACAAAAACACGAACGGAGACACGCACGCTGCCCGCTCGCCGGCACGCATGCACGCACTCATACGGACTTATATTTTAATTTACCAATACGTTTATTGCCAGTGCATCCACCGTAAAAGGAATATTTTAATATTCAATACGTTTATTGCGCGTGCATCCGCCGTAAACAACTTTTTGCCCTCCAACGTTTGTTTTCAATTTGCAAATTGCAAGATAAGCCATAAAACATTTTGCCGAACATATTCTGGTTGACCAATGATTGGCCCCGGGTGTTTCCGTTGGCAACACATCTCCCGATGATGAGATTATGCTGCATTCCCAAATGGCGCATGAAAATAGCCTACTCAAGTGTCTAACAAAGTTCCATTTGTCATGGTTTCATACACCGTTGGCTATGTTGTCCCGTGACAACAAACAATGCAGAAATCAATGTTGCCATGGTGGGAATTCAGTCTTATATTCTCGCAGAGTTTCATTACACATAAGAAGAAGAAGAAGAAAAAGAAAAAAAGATGAAGAAGAAGCTTATACAAGCGTATAAGACAAGTAGTTAAGTAAAAACACTGCAGAGAAGGGTCCCAAGAGGCAGTGACTGTACAGGTACCCTCGATGAGTTAATAGAGTGGTAATAATTACAACAAACATTGGCAGAAAAGAAGCAGGGAAATAAATTTAAACTAACGACAGTTCACGTGAGCGCATTGTACTTCCGCAGCACCACGTGCGTCGTGACGTAGCTTCCGCCACGGCAAAGCAGCAATCACCGAACTGCCGCGCTGCATATCGACGAATGCGCGACCCGTTCAACCCGTTCAGACGTGGGCGCGGCGATTTTGTTATTCACCATCATTGCAAAGTAGCCCCATCTATAAACAAGGAGAAAAAGATGCCTTATGGGAACGCCCTCTGGAGGTACAAGTGCAACTTACTTTTTGAATACGAGTGGCAGAAGTGCAACCTCCACTTATCGCGAGGTGCAATAGCTGATTATCACTGCCTTAACTAGTTCACTCAGTTACCAGTGACGTAGTCCGACTACCCAACGCCAGCACAAGCAGAGGCTTTAAAAACAAAAACGCCTCCCCTGGTTTAAACTGAGGCTGGTCGCTCGCGTGAACTAGGCGGAAGTCTATTCAATGGCGCCACAATCTTGGTCTCCTAACGAACTGCTAATAGCCTCAACTTTCCGCCAGGCAGGGAAAGTTAATTCCTTGCTTTTTTATTATAAAGTGCTTGAGGCATATCCATATTGGTAAAAAAATAATTTCGGACCTGAGTTCTGCAACTTTCCTGAAAGATTGCTTTCAGAAAAAAAATTCCCGCGCCTTCTCGCGAGGGGAACACGAGTAAATGCAGAGCATTGGGGGTCGTTAACGCCGCGTATATTCGCGTGAGGGTGGGTAGTTGGGTCGTAGTTGCGTTGGTGTTGGTTTGGGGTAGAGAGAGGAGAGTAAAGTCGCGTTAGGGTCGAGCGAGCGTCAACCAAGGAAGGAAGGAGCAACGCAGTGACTGAAGCACGAGCGACCGCTAGCCGCTTTATATTTGCAGCGCGCGCAGTAGAGGGAGAGCAGTACGGGGGGGGGGGGGGAGAAAGCAGCGCACGCCCCACCGCGCTGCTATCACGCACCTGTTACGCCGAGACCGCGACGGAGCGAACGGGCTGACTACGACGCATGTGCGCGCCAGCTGCTGTTGAGAGAGAGGAGGGAAGGAGTAGAGGCGCACCTGCTGCGGACGCGGAGCTGTGGACGCCATCCGACGCAGGAAGAGGCGAGGCTACGAAATGCTCTGCATTTAAAATACGACTCAGAAAACGGCATGCACCCGGCAAGGGCAGGTACCCACTTGCCAGATATACAGCTTACTTCCGGCGGCCGATGTTGAGAAACAGAACGGCTGCCGCACGGCCTTAGGGCACGGCCGCTCGATGAAAAAAACCCAGGCAGCACAGGACTGCTCGGCCTAAAACAGGCCGGTGTACTTTGGCCGGTGATTTTCTGTCCGGCCGTTTTCCGGCAGCCATGTTCAGCCCATGTCCAAATGTGGGCCTTTTGGCCGTATACGGCCGTACTCCCATGGCTGTCCAACGGCCAGTGTCCGTCGGCCAGTCGACCGGCTTACGGTCATTCGGCCAGATTCCAGCCGTAGGGGTCCGGCCATTCCAAAGCCACCCGTGTACGGCCGAAGTACGGCCGCCGGAGGACAGCCGAGATACGGTCGTCGGACTCCAGCCGGACTAAAGCTACCGGAAATACGGCCGTGCTACGGGCATTGGAATTAAACCACAGTACGTTAACTGTACTGAGGCCGGTCACTGCATGTCGCGCAAGCAGATGACTCATTCGCGCAGTGCAGAAGCAGCACAAACCCAGCATTTTGGGTCCAATGCAGCCACATCAAAGTGAGCTCGCGCGCAACGACCAGCCGTCAAGCTTTCAGTGCAGCCTTGCTAAATTACCAGCCTCAGTTTACAGTAAAATTCATTTATTAAACAGTGCTCACAAATTGTCGTTCCTTTAATTGCTGTGCCTCTTTTACTGCCGAACACAGAAAATATTCAGTTCTTTGTAGAGCTTGAATAGACGTTTTGTCCAGGTCCTGATATCCTCTGTGGGTCGGCTTACCTGTAATAAAGAGGGAAAGAGGAGGGGGGGGGGACGGCGGAGGGCGCATACTTTAGTGGTTTGAATTTCAGAGAGCTAAATTCCGCCGCTTTTAGCCAATTTCTTTTAGGGCAATATTACGGAACACTTTGATGCTATGACTACGTAAACTATTTTTATAACACTTGCTTGACCAATTTTGATGTATATAAAACCGGCGTGAATGCAATTACGAAGCGTTTTGGTTCTCAACAAAACACTCAGGAGCATTTACTATAACTCCTTCACAAAAAAGTATGTCCAGTTTTTGCCCATTTTTCTTGCAAAGACATTTTCTACTCGATCAACTTTTCTGATGATCTTGCGCAGGGCTAATCCTAAGAAGGAGTGAACAGGTACTTTCATTTTCAATCTAATTTAATGTTGTTTTCATGAGTATACGTCCACACCACTTAATAGTCCAAAAGAACTTAATTTTGTTCTAATGTCATACTACGTTGAAAAAATTCTAGGCGCGTTGCGAATGACGCCCTCCTTCAGGTGGCTGCAGTTGTATCCCTCTGTGTTCACGCAAGGAAAGGCGTAAAATTAGAGTTACATAATTTGTTTCAAACCAATAACAAAGCAATGGTAGCATGCATACAGGAAACCTTGCATAGTGCAACGAATAGGGAAATAAATATTTTATTCGTCAAGGTTGAATGCGTAGGGTTCTCAACCCGTCGGAGGCAAACTTGCGCCTCTGGAAGTTTATTTATTTATTTATTCAGTTAGTTGTTCGTTTATTTGTTTATTTTATTCATTTATTTAATCATTGTTTTATTTATTTATTTATTTGATGCCTGCTTGCCTTGGCATGCATTACAGAAGGGAGATACGTAACACTAAGCATTAAATATGAGACAAAATAACAAAAAAATTCTACAAAGCGCGCTGAAAATCGTCAATATAAACAGTTAATGCAATCATACGTGGAACATAATTACACTGCAATATTGATGTCAAATAAAATGAATCGCGCAAGGCGTCACCTTTAAAGGAAAGTTAATAATTTGCTTTAAGCTATCGGTGCCACTTTGCAATATGTAGAATGGCGCTTGGACATACTTCTCCCCTTCTACTCCAGTTTTCGAATGATAGATATTACAAAAAAAAATTCCACCTGGAGTTTCGTCTGTGATCTTTCACGTCCTGCCATTTCAGTCTACTTTTACTTCCCCTCATCCTAAGTTGAAAGTGCCAATACCTAATACGAATCGCACTGACATATTCTGTATGTTTTCGAGCGTATCAACCAGCTCTTCGCTGTAGGGATCCCAGAAAAGACATGCGTACTCCAAGATTGAGCGCTCATGAGTGAAATACGGTTGTTCTATTCAGTTAGATGGAGGTTCACTGAAATTTCGTCTCAGAAAGCCAAAAACATATGCAGCCGTAACTTTTATGGTGTACACCTGCCTATTTAACCTCTAACCACTCCCTAAATAAACTCCTATGTATTTATATTCCTCGGCCGTTGTCACAGCAGCATAATTTACGGTATACGCATTCAATTGGAACGAAGGTTTTCTTGTAAAGGTGCCGCTAACACACTGTTTAACATCCAAAAACGTTTCTGAATCAGCACATCAGGATGTTATTAAATTCGAATAAAGCTGCAGGTATACGGAATCACGTTCATTCGATATAGTCCGGTAAACTACACAGTACTTTTGAACAAAGCTATAGGGCCAATAGTAATAACAATGCAAAAACCAATTCATTCAATTCATAGGATGAAATGTACAACGCAGAAGGTGATATGGAACACCATTATTTGCTTTTTTGCAGTCCAAGAATATACAGTCAACTACTTTAAGCTTATCTATTGCAAGAGCCAAATCGTGCGTGAACTCAACAATTTGCGTTGAGCAAGAAATTCCTGACAAAAACCATGTTTGCTAAGATGCTGGCGATTATGTTTAACCAAATGAGTCATATCCCAAGCTCACCTTCAAACATCGGAACTAAATTAACAGCTAGGCTTCGTCAGTGACAAGGCTCTGTTGTTATCGCAAATTTAAAATATTTTTTTTCTAAATAGGCAGTCGTAAAATCCCATGAAGTAACATAGTGCAGGGCATGAAGTTGATCCTACCAATGCAGGAGCGAGTCTCTTCTACATTTATCACCAACAACATAGTGCAACATTGCTTGTCGCAGTTTAAATGTAAGCAGAATAACTTGCGCTTTTGATCGCACTTGCCTTTCTTTGGTAGGGAGTCCTTGGCATGGTGGCGGTTTAGCTCCTGCGTGGTGGCCGCTTGCTCAACGCCTTTGAAGGCCAGTTATTTTGGTGAACCATCTCCATCTTGGATCGGACATCTCTGCCGGGTCGATGTCTCCAATGCTCTCCATTTCTTGAGGGGGCGAATAGCCTCGATCTGATGCGTCGACGAAGCCGGCGGCAGAGGCGTGGTAGCGGCGATGACTGGCGAGGCTTAGCTCACCCGTCGGTGTGGCACAGTCTTCTTGTGTCAATAAATGACATTTCGATGGCCAAAAAGGTTCCCTGCTAATTTCCAGTGAGTCCTTGCACCTTGCCCGTTCACCGAGAACACTCATTACTGTTTGACAAACGATGGTCGTTCATTTAAAACGTATACGGAGCGGATGAAAAACGCGTCCCCGTCGTTCGGCTACCTAACGGCTTTTTCTCCCCCCAGGAAAAAACCGGTCGGTCTCCTTACAAACACGTCTGTGCATGAATTCTCGGCGCCCAGGCGCGTGCCGTTCTTCGGCTGTATGCCGTTTGCCGAAAAAATGACGTATAACCAGATACCTTACGTAGGCCGGTCTCCTCTTGAACACCGGTTGCCAAATATTCTGTGGCCGTTCGCTTGCTGTAATTCGGCCGAGGACAGCTAACCGAATGAAAAACGTATATTCTGGGGCCGTACGTCGGCCGGTATCCTTCATAACACTGGTTGCCCGAAGAAAACGAATATTCTACCGCCGGACGCGCGGTTCGCGGTTGAAACAACGAATGCACGGAAGCCGCGCTCCGGCCGGTCTCCTTTCGAACACCAACTGCCGCAAGAATACGCATATTCTGTGGCCGGTCGCTTGCCGTGCTTCGGCTGATTACCGCTTCCCGAAGAAAAAACGGATGCCCTAAGGCCGTACTTCGGCCGTTCTCTTTCTCAACATCGGCAGCCGCAAGAGAACTGAATATCTGGCAGCCGGTTAGCTGCCGTTGTGCGTCCGGACACGGGCGGACGGAAAAATACCGAAGCGCTGGTTGCCGAATGTTGGCCGTTCAACGCATGATCAGTGGCTGCCAGAACCTGGATTCTGGCCGGACATGCCAGAAAACGGCCATAGACAGGCCGGTCTTGGGGCACACCTTCTGTGCCGCCTGGGAAGGTCCCTGTTTTCATCCAGCGGCCGTGCTTAGGGCATCCGTTTTTCTTTCGGGAAGCGGTGTTCAGCCGAAGCACGGCAAGCGACCGGCCACAGAATATTCGTGTTTTTGTGGCAGTTGGTGTTCGGAAGGAGACCGGCCGGAGTGCGGTAGCCGTGCATTCACTTTTTCTACGGTAAACCTCACGTCCGGCGGCATAATATTCGTTTTCTTCGGGCAACCTTCGTTATAGAGGAGACCGGCCGACGTAAGGCCCCAGAATGTACGTTTTTCATTCGCTTAGTGGCGCCCAATTACGGCAAGCGAACGGCCGAAGAAAATTTGGCAACCGGTGTTCAGGAGGAGGTCAGCATGCGTAAGGTTTCAGGTTATCTGTCATTTTTTCGGTAAGCTGTGAACAGCGGAATAACAGCACGCGTCTGGGCGCCGAGAACTGATGCACAGCTCGTGTTCGGAAGGAGACCCGCCGTTGAACGCCTGGTTTTTACATCAGTGAGGAAAAAGCACTTAAGGAGCCGTGCGATGCTGACGCGTTTTTAAAGCAAAGTTTTCTACCTCCACCTGGCAACGGTTCTTTCGTGGCGTGGGGGACAAGAAATTCCCAACGCGGCTGGTGCTGGGGAGGGCGCTTTACACTCACGGAGCAGTGTAAATGGCGCGGCGATAGGGCGCTCTTACCCAGCTTTCCCCGCACGCAGGTGACTGCTTGCACCGACGGGCGCATCGGAAGAACGGCTTTGTCGTCTGCTTTAGCGACAGTTGCTTAGGGCCTGTTTTGGCGCTGCTTCGCATCCATTGCGCGCTTTCTTCGCAAGGCTTGATGAACTTTTTCGACAGCACCTGCTCGGTAACCCGAAGCCGACGGAACTAAGTGGGCGTACGGCAAAGATACGTTAAGTATTGGTTTGCAGGGGGGGAAAACAAAATGTAGATATCACACACAGGCATCTGGCCGCTAGAGGAACGCTACCGCTTTCGCACTGCTTGCCACGACAAGGACTCCGCTTTCTAAATTTGTGAATACCAATTCGAACGCGTTTTAAGCGGTATTACAAAATTCGAAAGGAGCAACTGGATCTGATAAATGGCGATTATAAAAGTTTCCTCAGCTTGCTCGCAATCCCCAACCTAATAAACCAACTAGTTTAAATCGGTATAACTGGGAATCACTAAGCTCACATGCCAAATTGTTATCGTGTCTGCGCTTGTGTCGCGCGATGCTGTAGCCCCGAGCTAGCAAATCAGGATGGCTAGGTTCCGCTGCCTCACCCTTCGAAAGGCGCTCCTCTCCGTTTTCTTTCCGCCGCTCTAGCCCGGCCGTGCCCGACGCTGCTGCGTTCGGGACGCCGCCCCCGCGAATCTCAGCTAACGGCTGCCAGAATCTCCTGTTTCACACTTTTTGGAGGCACGTGTGTGAATTCAAGTGACGTCGCTTGGACAGTTGTTGTGGGTGTCGTTTAAGGCTTTGCTTTCCAACCACCTTCACAGCGTGAATTGGAGCCATTTTTTTTCGTCTGCTCGGTGTTTATACGTTTCAAATGAACGCACTTCGTTTGTCAAGCTTAATGAGTGGTACTAGGCAAACCGGCAATGTGCAGGGACCCACTAAACATTACCAGTTAACCTTTTAGGCCATCGGAATGCAATTCAGTGCCGCAAGACTGTACCACACCGACGGGTGAGCTAAGCCTCGCCCGTCCGCTACCATGCCTCGCCCGCCGGCCTCATCAACGCATCAGCTCGAGGCTATCCGCCCCCTCCAGAAATGGAGGGCATTGGAGACATCGACACGGCTTAGATGTTCGACCCGAGATTGCCGTGTTTCACCGAAAATAACTGGCCTAGAAGGGCGTCGACCAAACGGCCACCACGCAGAAGCTCAACCGGCGCCATTTCAAGGACTCCGCACCAAAAAAAGGCAAGGGAGCGCAAAAGCGCAAGTTTCAGGCAGTTCTTCTGACAATAATACTGCGAAAAACAATACTGCAATATTTTGTTTGTACTAAATATATAGAGGTTATTCTCGTGAATTCGGAAGCTAACCTTCGTGCCCTGCACTGTCTCTTCATCTGATTTTATGACTGCCTATTTAAAACAAGCGCCAATTTAAACTTGCGACAACAACAGAGTCTTGTCAATGAAAAAGTTGCGGTGTTCGAAGCTGAGCTCAGACACACTTGGTATATGACACTGTTTGTGAAACAATCTCCAGCATCCTAGCCACACAGTTTTCGTAAGCTTTTTTTCTTGCAGGGTGTCATTCGCAACACGCCTAGAATTTTTTAAGAGGAAAATACGTTCTTTTGAATCTTGACGATACAGATATACCAGCTATAGAAAAGAAATGACTATTTTCTGTATCCGACACTAGAAGAGGCACATCAAATATACGAACGACAAGTTGTGAGCAGTGTTTATTAAACCAATTCTGCTGTCAACTTCCATTGATCAATATGCAGGGCTGCGCTCAAGATTGGACGACTGGTGGTGGCACGTTCACAACATAAAAGTTCAGGCTGCATATGCGTTGGGTTTTTTTAGACAAAATTTCAGCGAACCTCCATCCAACTTAAAAGAACAACCGTATTTTACTAATGTGCACTCGATATTGGAGTACGCATGTTTCTGCTGGGATGCGTATACCAGTTCTGGCCGACACGCTCGAAAACATACAGAATGGGGAAGTGAGATTCGTTTTAGTAATTGGGATCATCAACTCAGCATGAGGGAAAGTATTAGTAAACTGATTACAATCATAAAGTAACTTATTGACTTTACTTTAAAGATGACGCGTTGTGCAATTTATTCTTTCTGTTATGAGTACGGGACTGGAATTATCTGCCACGTATGATTGTATCCATTGTTTCTAATTACAATTTTCACCGCGCTTTGTAGAATTATTGTGTTATTTGATCTCAAAGTTGATGCTTACTTTTATGTATCCCCCTCCTGTAATGCATGCAAATAGGAAGCAGGTATTAAATAAATAAATAAAAAATAGAGACCCGAAAAAGTGCCTCGTTGTGGGCATTCTTTAAGAAATGGGAATAGCAGGGTACGAAAAGTGTTTTCTCTGAGTGTCGATTGCCGTAACGAAAAAGGAGTAACACGCAGCCATTGACGCTGCTGAAACTGAAAACGTGGCCACTGGAACGGTCAGATTGCAAATCACGGCTGGCCCTGCTTTCTAGAGGCGTGCGAGAAATGCCCTGTTAGACTCTAAAGCTGTAGGAAGGTGTGTGTACATACGGCCGAGCCGCAAGTTTGCCTCCGAGGGGTTGAGAGCCTTACGCATTCAAACTCGAACAATGAAATATTATGTTTTATTCGTTGCAGTATGCAAGGTATGATGTACGCATACTACCATTGCTATGTTATTGGTTTAAAACAAATTTTAAAACCCTAGTGTTCCCTTGCGTGAACACAACGTCGGATAGAACTGCAGCCACCAAAAGCAGGGTGTCATTCGCAACACGCCTAGAATTTTCTAAGAGGAGAATTAAGTTCTTTTGAATCTTGACGATACAATTATTCCAGCTATAGCAAATAAATGAATGTTTTCTGTATCCGAGATTAAAAGAGGCACATCAGTTATACGAACGACAAGTTGTGAGCAATGTTTAATAAATGATTTCGGCTGTCAACTTACACTGATCAATATGCAAGGCTGCGCTGAAGACCGGACCACTGGTGGTGGCGCGAGGGCTCACTTTGTTGTGGGGGCAGTGGACCCAAAATGATGGGTTTGTGCTGATGCACAGTGTGACTGAGTCATCTGCTTGCGCTGCATGCAGTGGTCGCCCACCGGCCTCCAATGCCCGTAGCATGGCCGAACTTCCAGCATCTTTAGTCTCGGGGGAGTCCGACGACCGCATTTTGGCTGACCTCCGGTGGCCGTACTTCGACAGCACACGGGTGGCTCTCGAATGGCTCGTGCCCTACGGCGCGAAGCTGGGCGTATGAACGTAAGTCGGTCGACTGGCCGACGGAGATTGGCCGTTGGATAGCCGTGGGAGTACGGCCGTATGCGGGCAAAAGGCCCACATTTGTACATGGGCCGAATACGTCTGCCTGAAAAAGGAGGGATTGAAAATCACTGGCCAATGTACAACGGCTTGAGTTAGGCCGAACATTACTGGGAGGATTCTCCGAAGCTCACCAACGCCGAACGCCATAAGCGACAAAATATAGTGACAATGCGCTTTTTACTGCAAAGCAGTATGTCTAACCCCCCACTTTTCATTCCGGTGTCACCGATTTACTCGGCGCCGCTCCGGGGCGCCGCTCCCGGGCTCCTCCTCGTCACCGCTGAAACCTCTCCCACAACTACTTTTCCCCTCGCCTCCACCGATGCCACTTTGGCGAGTTGCCCAGACGGCGGATAACGGCGGTGGTGCAGTTATCAGGTGATTCCGAAAAATAAACACAAGCACGGATTGGCGTAAAAAATGCACTGACAATCGATTACTATACTCACTAATATGAAATTTGCGCGCAGCGCGAGCTGTATTCTTCTCGTTCACGGCGCATTTGTGCTGCGTCTCAGGAAATGCTCGCGTGATCAGCGAACGCCCGGCGGCATGCGCTACTCTTCTGCAACTCGCAACGCGCCGCCGCCACTGGCCAGCATGTTGCAAATCGTGTTTGAACACCCCGCACAAATGACACGTGGTTCAAATTAGCAGCGCACAAAGGTGCAGCGAGCAAGTTGTTGCAAAGCGTGTTTGAACCTTCCGCGCCATAGTTGATTGATTGATTGTGGGGGTTTAACGCGCCGACGCAACGCAGGCGATGAGGCGCGCCGTAGTGGAGGGCTCCGGATTAATTTTGACCACCTGGGGATCTTTAACGTGCGCCGAAATCTCGTACACACGGGCGTTTTTGCTTTTCGCCTCCATCAGAAAAGCGGCCGCCGCGGCCGGGAATCGAACCCGCGACCTCGTGCTCAGCAGCGCAACGCCTTAGCCACTGAGCCACCGCGGCGGGTTCCGCGCCATAGTCACGCGGTTTGGATTAGCGGAGAATGGAACATGGTCTGGGGAAAGTGTCAGGCAAGGGCGCTCCTTGGTGGCGACGCAAGATACGTGTCAGGGAAAGGCAGTGAGAGAGATGACGCCGTAGCCGCACGTGTGGTATTCTACCTCACCTTTCGCTAGACGCTCATCTCCGTTGCCGTTCTTTCGTCGCTGCTGCATTCGTTCACTCAGTTAGGCAGACATAAACAGACGCCGCTCCCGCGATCCTCAGGTAATGGATGCCAAAGGGCTGCCCCCTAAAATAATTTGAACCGGCTCTCGCCGTTTGCGCTAAAATTACACTTCGCCAAATAGCTACGAATACCTCCCGGTGGAGGAGAAACTTGCCCAGTTGGAACAGCGGCGTAAGCCCATATTTCTTTTTCAGCTTGGAAGGCCTTCCGAGCGACATTTTCACCGGTGTCTTTTACGCTTAAGTATTTGCCATCACCGGTTGCCGGTTTATGGAGGTTGGAAAAAAGGGGGCGTGCACGCATACCAAGGCTTCATACAGCTGCCGATGAAATGCCGGTTGTGCTGGTGGAAGAATTAGATGTCAAAATTACACAACTCAATGCCCTTAGTCGGCTGTCCTGCTTAATCGAGTGGTTCGGGTTTCGGTTGATGTGTTACACAGACATCTTACAGAGACAGTAAGATGCCTACGAGGGGGAAGCGAAACGGACAGCCACATGTTTGAATGCGAGAATAGAGCTGAAAAGCTTGCAGGTTTTATATCGTCATGGAACGGATGCATGCTGTTTGTTTGGAGGAAGAAGACCAACAATTGAAGGCTTGGCCTGAACACAAGCGCTAATGGGCGCAAAAACGGCACAAAGCTGCTGGCGCAGCCGTTAACGCCTCAAGTTCAGCTCGTCCAGTAGCGGCGAATCCCTCCCAGATGAACAGCCACTCGCCAGCTGGGAACGCCGGCGTGAGCCAACATCACTACTTCAGAGGGCTTTCAAGGGATACTTTCGACCGCGTGTGTTTCTTCTAAGCACGCGCACATGACCGGTTGCCGGTTTATGAATCCGCACGGTTGTAGTGGAGAATAGTGGGAGGAGGAACGAGGGGCGTGCACGAGCAGATATAGGTTTCATGCCTGTAATTATGAATGGCACGTCCGTTGTGCTGGTGCGAGGTTTAAACGCGAACGTTAAACAGCCTGATGGGACCTGTCCAGAGTCATTTGGGTAGAGTGGATTGGGCTTGTGTGTTACACAAACATTAAGATGCTTACGACGAGGGAGGGACACAGGCAGCTGGATATTTGTCTGCAACGACAAAGCTTAGGTCTTTCAGAGGTTCATTCAGCTAATTGATTGATTGATTGATTGTTGGGGTTAACGCGCCGACGCAACGCAGGCGATGAGGCGCGCCGTAGTGGAGGGCTCCGGATTAATTTTGACCACCTGGGGATCTTTAACGTGCGCCGAAATCTCGTACACACGGGCGTTTTTGCTTTTCGCCTCCATCAGAAAAGCGACCGCCGCGGCCTGGAATCGAACCCGCGACCTCGTGCTCAGCAGCGCAACGCCTTAGCCACTGAGCCACCGCGGCGGGTCATTCAGCTAATTGGCTGGGAAATATCTTCCATCGTAAATTACGATAAACGCGTTTTGTTTCGTGCACTCCGTGACGGCGTCCAGCTTTGCAGGTCATCCTTCTTCGCAAAGTGGAAGGGCAGTAATTTTTATGCTATCATTTACATTTTACAACCCCAAGAAGATAATGACTATGGTGAGGCAGCTAAAGATCAGCAGTACTCTGCAAAAATCAACACCATGACAATCTTTTCAACATTTTCTAAATTGTAATGCCTCCAGAGCGCAGTCAACCAACATATCCACTACTTAGATTAGGGGGTCAAAGTACAGTCTTAGTGAGAATTTTGTACGCCACGGTCTCTGTGGCCAAAACAATTTTGACCGACCTTAGCTCAGCCAAAAATACTGCCGCAGGACCATCAGATAACTTCAAACCTTTCTCAAACGATATTGATTGGCGCCTTTAGACCGCTCTAATTACGTCATTGCAGCAGTGTAGCGGCTATTACCCGGCTTTCCACAAAGAACGCATTATATAGCAAAAAAAGCCACCCAAAACAAACAGAATTGGAAGGGGTATCTGCTGCGACGATCAATCCATGCAGCGCCGCTGCATGGTGACAAAATATATAGCTTTAGCATTGCTTCCATACGCAAAATAAACTGTGAAAACGTTTCTCGGAAGTGTTGCACAGAACCCTTACTTCGCGTCGGGAAACATTGTGAAAGTTACACTTATCCCGAGCGCGGAGCGAACCTCTGTGATTTGCTCGCCACAGAAAACCCGCCTTCCGTTACTGCTTTCCTTCTGTTGATTTTTCTCTAAAGTGTATATCGAAAGCGTTTATTTCCGCAACTGAAATAAACCCGGCCTGCATTGCTGTACTGACTTAATTTGAGAACTGGAAGAACGCCAGGTCCGGGAACAAGAAAACATTTTCCGATCAGGTTTCTAAGTTAACTGATGGGCATTAAGCAATAATTTTTGGCTGATCTACTTCGTGACCCAATATTCTGAGCATGGGATGCGTTTGTTGACTACGTACTGAAAGCATTTAGGATTTAGTCTAGAAAAAAGGTAAGTTTTGCAGGGCCCTTTTAATGTACCTCACTGGAATCCGTCACAGCAAAAGGAACGGAAACAATTTGTGCAAAGAGAGCAGTATATTACCAATAAATACAAATTGTGGCTGCTCGCCGTACAGACATAAAGGGTCGCTCCAATCCCCCCGCATCAGTTTTTTCCCCTGAATAGGACGTCAGGCACACTGCCACGAGGCTATTAAAGGGCTACTATCATCGCCGCAGCGACCAGCGCCGTTCATATTCACCTGTATCTACCATTACGTGGTAAGTTTGCAACAGGGTACGCAACCTTCAAAATGCATTTATTTGGGTGCAGCAAGCGTCAGTTTCACTGTTCGCTAGCAAGGGATCTTCGCAAGAATACGTAACATTCTGGAAACCGAGACGTTAAAGCTCCTTCGCGCCAGTGTTGCTCATCATGACTTTCATCTCTGAATAAGCCACTAGAGTAACTGCCTAAAGTAAATTTGAACATTCCGCCACGATTTTACACGAAAAGGATAAATGATCTATTGGCGTCAATCACTGCTCCTCACTGTTTTGAAGAACGGGTGCCACAACATTATCATATATCCCGGATTGGCAGTGGTTCCTGACTTCAAGAGGAGACAAGGAATGACATTACAGAGGAGCCACATGACCACCTTTGGGTGCTGGTCCAGATGACAATCTAAGCCGCATGTTCTTGGTAAATTGCGTATATTGGTGCGAAAGAATTACGGGTTGGACCCGCTTGCTTTCGCATTCGCAACTTTGAAGGAGTGCTTAGGCGCCCTTGGAGTTTTTTCCGTTCAAGTCTCCCTGCGAGAGTAAAGTGCACGGCGCACCCAAGAAACTTGGCACGATCGGTACCATAAACAATGCGACGTTTCGAAAGCCTGCAAATATACTGCACAGGGCACCCAAAAAACATTGTTTTTTGGTTGCCCATAAAACAATGTTTTTTGGTTGCACAAACAAGTACACATAGGCCACTTTTAGTAGCAGGCGCCTTGTTACCCATTAGTGTATCGCAGATGATGCACAAAGTAAACGCTTCAGGGTTGACTACTTCTCTGAAGAAACCATTCACAACAGTGGGCGGCAGGAGAGGTGCATCCGTATATGTATTCGCAATTACGCATAAATACAGCACGCAAACTCATCCCCAAAAGTTTTTTTGCTACTGTTACCAGCCAGTGAACACATCCTTTATTATAAACATGAGAAACCGCGGTAATCATCCATTCTGCTGGGTAAAAAGCAAGAATATATAGGAGAGGAAACGCCCATTGCGGCCGGCGCGATAGAGCGACCAGATAATGTCACAATGATAACTAGGGCGACCTACGGAGCTACGCAGCTGCGGCGGCGAACAATTTTACAGCGGCACCTGGTTGAATGTATTAAAAGCAATACTATTGTTTGCAGCGTTCGCCGCAAGCTCGAGCTGCTGCGCGACGCGGGCACGGGACGCGCGTTTACCACGTACGTAGCGGGCGCGCGCGCGTTCGTGTCATCGTCCCGCAACGGCGGTGGTGCTGGCACTTGGTCTCTTTTGTTTTTTGCCTGCTCAAAGCAGCTTTGAGCATCGCCAAGCTGCTCCGTATTTTATTTGCAGGAGCAGCGCCGCGTTGGCTCCGCCCACCACTACCGGAGCTGCTGAATCGCTGAATCGTATTTCATTTGCACCAGGGAGCAGCTCAGGGCGGCCGCAAACTGTTCTCGCGGCTGAGGAGGTGCACATAGCAGACGACAGAAAGGCGAGCAGACGACACATGTAAAGGCCACTCCGGGTCTCGTTGGCGCTTTCGCTTGTTCAGGCGTCAGTTGATCATCTGCTCAGTGCGATAATGGCGGGATTGTCTGCGGTTCCATCGCATTTCGCGCGATTACAATTGACGTTAAGACGCCGGTGTGTCCGCGGTCCTTTGACGAAGGCGGCGTACCGGTGTTAAACAAAGTGCACTAGGTTTGCGCGTCTGCCGGTACGTGTATACAATGGCAACGTTTGAACAATGTCATTAGCAAATGCGATGCGATTTTGCAACGGTTTGCATCCCGTATTTCAAATTTGTCCTCACGGTACGCCATCGTTTCGTCGCAGTCACCATAGGAGTCTAGTATATCCAACATATATCGGCTGTGTGAGGTGAACAGTTCATTTCGACACGCCAGTGCAGACCTCACAAAATGCGCTCAGCCGCAAACGGAATATGCATAAAAACAGCGTCACGTACACGCCGAAACGGCGCGTTTGGTTGCGTCGACAACGCTTAGTTACGCAACTGAGAAATTTTGTAGTTACTTTGACAGCCGTTTTAAAAAAAAAATCTATTCGTTGTAATAATTTGTGACCAAATAATAACTATCAGGGTTATAACTTTGCGTTGTTGAGCGCCTGCCTGCACGAAGTGCCAACACGAGCAGACGACAAATCGTCTGCTCGTCTGCAGTGCGCCTGCCGCGGCGGATCGCTGGCCGCAGGGCAGCTTTGAGCTGCTGCTTCAGGTGACCGCTACGTACCTAAGAGCTGTTTCGTAGCTGCTCCAAGCAGCTTTGAGCTGCTTCAAGACAGGCAAAAAAAAGAGACCTACTTTTCAGTGCACTGTCGCATAACCAATAAATTGGCCGGTGCACTCAACTCGCTTCGAGCGCATCGCAAAAGGCCGTGCCGCCACTCGCAGGAGCCCCGAAAAGTAGGAGCATAAACCAGCCTGGAATCGGAGCAGACGAAACGCGCCTGCAGTCTTACGCCTCAAATGTAACGGCTAGTTTTGTGCAAAAGTGATCTCTCTTTTCGCCGTGTTTTCCGAATTCCGTTGACCGGCTGCAAGGACTATGACCGTCGCCAAGGTGTAGAAAAATGGGGCGCAGGTGCTTCGTAAAAAACTGTAAGAGTGGGCACAAGGGGTGCAAAGAGACGGTGAGCACCTTCAAGGCACCCGATGACCCGCAACAATTGGAGGCATGGGCCATGGCCATTGGAGGCGACCAGAAGCTGACATCCAAGCACTACATCTGCGAGAAGCACTTCGCCAGTGACATGATAAAGCGGGACAAGTACTATGGTGAGCTAGGAGGCGAAGTACTGCTAGACCACCCGAAAAGACCGAAGCTACTTCCTGGGGCTGTTCCGTGCAGGCTTCTTTTTTGTCCACCTTCACCGAAAAAGAAACGGCCTCCTCAGGAACCGTCAGCAGGTGACTCTCAACGGAACACCAAGAGAACGAAGACAAGTATGCACGACCAGCCAAGAACATCTGCTTCAGGAAGCACCAGCACTGGCAGCAGTGGTCTGCAAGAGGACGCCAATTATCCTCCTGCCTACAGCGGGGCTTGCGCGACGTCCGAACATCCTGCATTAGGCGGAAACCGCACCGATGCGTATTCAGGCGATGAGTCTCGCGCGGATGCCAGCAACACTAGCCCTGACGGGCCACTCGACTCTGAAGAAAAAGAATGCAGCAGTCGAGTGCCCGCTTGGATTGACGGGCAGCCACCTGAGCAATGCTTGTCGCTGCGTCAATATATGAAGGAGGGGGCCGTCACATTGCCTAGTTCAGCATGGAATCGGCATGAAATCAGCATGGAAGGCATCGAAAGTGTTTGTTTCGCAGAACTGAGAAAGCCGTTGCCAGCATCACCAGCTTTTGTGTTTAAAAGCTTAGAGTTAGCAGTGCATGCAGGACAGCTGAAGGTGAGCCGATACATTTTAGAACGCGAAGTTGGCAGCAAGATCTACCCGTTGCACTCCCACATCTCTGAGCAGCCAGACATAACAGGGATGCTTGCCGCTTTCCATGAATGTGTTGTATGCAGCGGTGGACCAGAAGGGAACAAGTTTCCTGGCATACAATTAGAATGCGCTGCAGTTGACAGGTTGGGAGTTTGGAGGCACAGAAATTGTTCCTTGCTTCTTGGTGCTTCTGAAATCCAATGCCAATCATGCAAATCTTTGGACAACACTCTGCGTGTTCACAAGGCGCGAAAAGAAAAGCGCGTCAAGCCAGCACGAATACGCGTAATGGCAAGTTCTTCGAAAAAAGCGAAATTTGAGGCTTTGCGAAAGCAGCGCATTGCTTGCTATCGCTCAAAGCAGAGGTTGCAAAAAAGAAAGGATGCATTGACTAGTGAGCTACGCAAATGCAAAGAGCGATTGAATGACCTCAAAGATAGCGACCTAGAAGACTTGGCGAAGAAAGCGGAGCTGCCGGAAGCGCAAATCGTGCTTTTGACGGAATGCGTAGCGGCGGCGAAGGCAACGTCAAAACAGGCCAGGCGCTATACAGACAACTGGCTGCTACTGTGTCTTCTTTTGCAGATTCGTTCGCCGGCCGCCTACCGATTTCTTCGGGACAGTCACATACTACCCTTGCCGTGTGTGAAGACCGTGAGAAAGTACATTTCTACCGTAGGGATGAAGTGTGGTTTTGATCCCGAGTTTTTTTCAGCCCTAAAAAAGAAGCTCGAAGCAAGATCCGAGTTCCAAAAGCACGGCATGCTTCTCTTCGACGAGATTCAAGTACGAGAAAGAAAATGTGTTGAGTCGAGAACGCTGACCTACATTGGGCTCGTCGATAACGGTAATGGTAATGGCGAAACATCTGCCTTGGCCAACCACGCCCTCGTGTTTATGTTTTGCCCCTTCGGAGAAAACTACGCCCAACCAATTGGAGTATTCGCATCAAGAGGGGCCACAAAAGGAACGGTGCTCAGCCAGTTGGTGCTGCAGGCTATTGTCATGTTAGAAGGGGCAGGAGCGATCGTTGACGGCATCGTTTGCGATGGAGCAAGTACCAACAGGAAGATGTGGACCTGTCTTGGTGTCAGCGGTAAACTTGGCGCAACGAAGCACTTCTTTGAACACCCGATGTCTGAAGACAGAAAGGTGTACGTGTTCTCCGATGTACCGCACCTCTTTAAGTGCATCAGGAATAGACTACTGAGACAGCGCCTGCTCAAAGTAAAAGGGGAGTGGGTGAAATGGTGGTTTTACGTTGCGGTCTACAAAGAAGACCTGAAGAATGCAGGTGGCTTGAAGGTCTGCCCCAAAATAACAAACCGGCATGTAAACCCCTCAAACATGGACCTAATGCGAGTCAAACTTGCAACTCAAGTGTTCAGCCGGTCTATGGCTTCGGCAGTCAAGTACTATACACAGCGCAACGTGTTCAATGGGGCGGAGGCTGCTGGCACCATCGCGTTTACTGAACGCATGAATGACCTATTTGACGCAATGAACAGGCGACATCCTAGTGAGGCTGTGCGCAAAGGAAGCAAGGATATTTCTGTAATGATTGAATCCCTTCAGTGGCTTGATGAATGGGAACGGGAACTGTTGTCTGGAGATATCATCAAGGACATGTTTCTTACTCCATCAACCGCCGAAGGCCTTAGGGTAACAATCTTGTCTACATTGGATCTGACAGAACGCCTGCTGACAGAATGTGGGTTCAAATATGTCCCTACTGCAAAATTTAATCAGGATCCCGTCGAACGATTTTTTGGGAAATCCCGCCAAGCAGGAGGTGACAACGACCACCCTGATATGCCGACGTTTCTTCAACTGTACAGGATGCTCGCCGTGTACGGCCTCCTAGAGCCGCCTAAATTCGGGAACTGCGAAGCACGACTAGAGAGGCCACTGTTGGATTTAGCTGCCTTTAGAGCCACATTCAGTAGCAAGAAATCTGACGAGACGATTTTGAACCAGCTTAAAGCAAAGCTAGATGGCCTGATCGACACAGAAGAATGGGATTGCGACGACGTCATAGCAGAGGAGTGTGACAGCAGCGAAGTGGTTGACGCCATCTTGTACTATGTAACCGGATTTGTAAGTCGCAAAATGGCAAACCTGCTGCCGTGCACAAAGTGCAGGCAGTCACTTTCTGTGGCAACTTCGACAAGGCAGGAGGCGTCCCTTACACTCTCCAAGACGCGAGGAGGCCTTACGCACCCCAACACGCGCCTTTACGGGATGCTTCGCTGCGCCGAAGGATATTTTTCCGCAAACAGAAATGACTGCGACATCTTTTGGTCGACAATTGACCACGTTGTGGACAATTTTCCTCTCACCTTCCCATGCGATGAGCACAAGAATGAGGCTATAGCCAAGATATTGAGGTATTACGTCGCTATGCGCATGAGACAACACTGCCTCAATGAAGCCAGGAACTCTGCGAAGCCGTCACACGAACAAAAGAAACAATCAAGGCTCTGCACGAAATGAGTGTTCCCTGTGCACGCTCTTATCTCTCTGGTCGTACTTGTTTATGATTCTGTTACAAATTTGTTTCATTCAGAGCATGTAGGTTTAGGTGACGAGCGGTGGAATGTTTCTACAAACAACGCTTGCTTATATTCTTTATGCAAATATTTATTTCCCCACACTTATGGGGGTTCAACGTCCTAAATAAAAAAAAAAATTCAGCGCACAGAAGCAGATGTGTTAAGTTCGGTGCCGTGGTGAAGTTCAATAAATTCATTTTTTATAGAAACACTGTTGCACTGTGTCCTTTTTAAAAGGATTTTTTTTTTTTTTTACGCCAACATGTGGGGCTATTCACTTCCTAAAGCACCCTGAGCCTGACAACGCTCACCGTATTCCTGACGTATGTCCCGCCCATTAATTAACACAGTACACAGACAACTCTGTCCACAGCCATTAAACTACAAACGTTCGATGGGCTTCTAGTAATGTATAACGTTAGCCGCGGTCGGAACACCATTGACAAAAAATTAAACACCACCCAGCGGTCCAAAATTATATAAAAAGACTGCACTGCCCAATAACTCGTGAGCACGGCTGCGGCGCTTTGCCTATTTTTAGCTTGTTTTCCCTTCGACCAGTAATCTACGTTTACGCCCTTACAGTTACTGAAAGTGTAACATCATCAATTGTGGGATTTTGCACGATATAGGTTGTTACGTAGTCGGTGGTTTCACGATTTTTTTTGCGTTTACAGGTTTGTATTTCGGGCTTGCTGCTCGCGCAAGATTGCTTACGCATTAAAAGAAAATGCCCCTGTTATTCGCTCGTACCGGCCGGTTTAAATTTGACAGAAAATTAATCGCGAAGGCGGGTTCTTCAGCCAACGAAAGAGCAGAAGAGCGCAGTGGGCCTGTTCGATTGTTCTGGCAGCCCGCGGGCTGCCAGAAGCTAGCCGGCGGATAGGAAGTTGCGTAATAATTACGTTGTTCAAGCGCCTCGGGATACACCGGAAGCCGGGACCGAGAAATCCCAGCTGCGACAAGCGCTGCGGAGCAACTTTTTTTTTTCGGTCATCTGCTACAGTTTCAGTGGCAAAATGGCGTACGACGCAAGAAGTGCGCTCCCTGCTCTTCACGACGCGTTCTTTGCGGACCGCCGTCATCTTGAAGATGAAGAGTGCGATTGCGAACCAACGTTTTTAATGTGTGCGTCGTCCTCATCGCGATGGTGCAGTGGGAAGAACGGCACCGCGTACGTCTCTACGTGGAGAACGTTGTGCCGACCTACCTGGAGTTCGAGTTCAGGAGACTGTTTCGCCTGTCGCGGCGTGCAGTGGCAGCCCTAGTCGCCGAATTTCACCACTCCGAATTCTACCCTGAAGGACTGCGAGGACGCCCCAAAATGCCTGACCAGACAACAGTTTTCATTTGCCTGTCGTACATCGGTACACAGCGTACCATGTGCATGATCGCGAATTCGACGTGAGCGAGTCATCTGTTCACGCCGCAGTCTACCGAGTAAACGGATTTGTTTATTTCTATCAGCGGATGGGAAATCTGGCCCGACTGAACATAACGAAAGCTCAACAAGCGGGCGTTCCACACTCTCGTTTATGTCGAGGAAGCGTAGGACTGCCGGACATGATCGGCGCGATTTATGACTGCGTATTCGTACACCCTCGGAGTACGAAGGGAGTTACAATCGCAAGAAGTTTCACTCCATCGTACTCCAAGGGATCTACAATGCGGACATGGCGTTCATCGACGTGTTTGCCGGCTTTCCTGGCAGCGCCCACGACGCCAGAGTGCTGCGCGGGAGAGCACTTTTTTTCTTTCCGGAAGAATAAACGAAAACTTTCATTCATGACACACGGACAACCAATGTACTCGCTTAGAACCCCTTACATGAAGTAATAAACACAGACATGCTTTTATCTAGAATTGCTACGCCGTCCTCACCCACGAGCTGAAATAGGCATTCCATGCCTGCCAGAAGACGAACCGCAAATGACCGTTTAGGCGCGCATCATATGTCACCTCACTTCCCGTTAAAAAAAAAACGGCTGTTTTAATGCGAAAAATTAATTGAAATGTGCGCAAAAGTGATTTTTCAGATTAAATAAATAAACTCCAAACCATCAAATCAGAAAGAACGAAAAATATTCCCGATTTTATTTTCAGACTAGCCGTGCGGCTCTCCTTTTGTCGTCTGCTAGCAGCGTCGTCTGCTATCTGCCAGATCAGTGCCCGCTCGCCGCCAGACCACGAACGCCCGGGCGGTTCTGGCAGCTTGCGGGTTGCCAGAAGCAGCCGACCCAGAAAAATCGAAGACGTTCTGGCGCCGCCCGAAGTGACATTTTGGGCTGCCCGAGAAAAGCGAATGACCGGCTCTCGCCTCTGGCAGCCCACGGGCAGCCCCGGCAGCCAGAAGTGGAAAATCAAATAGGCCCACTCTCGCTTCGGCCACGGAATGTTTCGGCGGCCGGGCGAAATGCCGACGCTATGCCCGCGTCCGCGTTGGACTGGGCGAGCGCGAACAGAACGCGCGCCGGCCGTGGCGATGACCACGCAGTTCCTTCGCTTGCCGCCAGATGCCGGAAGCTTGACGATCGCCAAGTGTTTGTGACGTTACCGCGTTGCCCCAGGAAGCTCCGTTTCCCCTCCTATTTTATTCTTGCTCCGTGGTAAAAAGCCATCGCTACTGTGGGGGAGAGCTATCAACATCCGGCCGCTGATGAGGAGAGGCCATTACGGAAAAGAGCACTAGCAGTGATATGCTAAGCGCCTAAGACAGTCTGCTAAGACAGTCTCTCTTAAAAGGACACTGAAGTGATTTGTAAACATTGCGGGATTACTAGCGCAAATTGTAGTTCGGAGTCCGTAGGCATTGTTTCGACCACTCTGGCCGCGTTTACGCGAATTTATTTAGT
This sequence comes from Haemaphysalis longicornis, assembly GCF_048455015.1. NCBI lineage: Eukaryota > Metazoa > Arthropoda > Arachnida > Ixodida > Ixodidae > Haemaphysalis > Haemaphysalis longicornis. The sequence goes on from NW_027526422.1 coordinate 172,411,453, forward strand.
AGAAAAATCAATTCGAAAATGCTGTCCTCCTCTCTTTACGCTCGCCCATTTTCTGTGGCGTTTTCGTGTGACGTCAGCAGGAGATGAGCTGGAAAATGGCTGCGCTACTGCACGGTTCGCCGACCAGCCGACCTACCGATCGAGTCAGTCGGCCCAGCGTTTCGTCCGCCGGCCGCCGACGGGTCGTCGCTATTCGCTCGCTCAATTGAAACTAAGCCACAACACCTTTGTGAATGAAAGAATGTGCCTTTCCTTACTTTGTTAGTTTGTACACTGTGTCAAATTCAGAGTCCGGATCGCTCCACACAAGCGCTGCACAAGTGCACATGCGACGCTTCGCTGACTTTACGCTAGTAGGAAAATCTAAGGCCAATTGAAGGCGGGAGAAGAGTCAGCGAAGTCAATATAGGTACTAAGAAAATAAAATCACCTGAAACTTTTACCGTACAGCGCAAAACTAGGGAGCAGGAAGCACTTTTTTTGCGCTGGGTAAACAAGCACAGCGGTCAGCAGCACGACCGCACATCTGCGAACGCTTTTCCGTCAAAGAAATGCAATTGCTAGACGTGAGATATTGTGGAAGTTTGGGGGACACTTACTGCAGGAGTGATATACAACAAATAGTCACATAAAGTACTTAAAATGCTTAAAATAAATAAAAGTGTAAACTGGTCATACATTATAAACCTTATATATCCAAACCGGCCGGCGCCGGCTCGTAGCCTAGCGGTCTGAGGCGCTGGAATTTGTTTTGAAAGTCGCAAGTTCGAATCCCCGAGGGTGTATGTATTTTTTTTTTGTAAGTTGATTTTTTCGTATGCGGCCGATGTTTTCTGAACTGACTTCACCATTTTTGGGCCGTAACGTTCACTGCTCCACGAGTGAGATCGCAGAACGCGCGCATACTGACAATGACGCGCTAGCGAGTTCTCGTTGGCGTGCTGTTGCCACAAGCACCGACTGCTTGCGGGCAGTGGGCCCAGGCCTGAATCAGCACACCCTTGGCCTGGTGCGAACTAGCTTTTTACGAACAGACATGAGTGGGGCAAGCTTCGAATATGCGGGAAAAGGGCATGGCATTTGAGAGTCTGCGGTGACGCGGAGGGCGTTCATCTACTGCGTAGGCCTCGTCTAGTGATTTCTACGATTCCAAGCCGCCCTGGGAGGTTTATCTTAGACATTTCACAGCCGACAACATGGCAGAAGCGCGGTACGGCGATAATTGAGAAATCGTGAATGCCCATCCAACAAGATGTCAAGCATGTTGTTTTACAGAACCGAAACCGAAACCGAAACTTTTGATTACTAACCTTGGGCATTGTCCAATCACGGTGCCCTGACGTCACAGCCTTTAGTTGGTGCGGCCGCCGCAAACCGCGCATTGTAGTTTTTCTTCTTTCGCGCTTTGTAAAATAATTACCGATTTATCAACCGGATAAACGATGGATAGTGTGTTAATTTGAGCCAGTCTACACAGTGCAAGCAAAAACGGGAGCTTGACAAATTCACTTCAGTGTCCCTTTAAAACGGGGGGGGGGGTGTATTCCACCCCCTACCCCAGTTGTTTGCCGACAGGAGCGAGGATAGAGAAAAAGCCAAACCATCTGTAGATCCATATGCCGTAGGAGAAGTAAACATGGCTGTGACGGCATTTTTTAACTACGCCATATTGCTTGACCTAGTTAAATACTGTAAGTTATGTTAAGTGTTTACGGGTCGCAGTGATGAACTGATCACATACACTGCTTCAGAATACAAGGTCTTCGTGCTATTAGGGGCCAGGGGGCGGTTTTTATTCGAACTGAAAAACAAACACGGCCTGTGTGGAAGTGTCGGTGTAGTGTCCAGATGGTCAAAACAACTGTGTAGCACTCACTTACAAAGCGCAAAGCACGGCGTTGCTTTGGCGTGGAATCCGCCAACGTACGATTTAAACCATAAATGTGAGCTTTGGAAGAAGAAATACCGAATTGACATTTACACAAAATTTTGTGTACAATTTAAATTAAATTTGCCCTTTGGAAGAAGAAATACGCAATTTAATTTTGCCAGAAATGTTGTCTACGTAACGCATATTTTATTACACTCGTGTTGTATCATACCACAATGTTTTGGAAGTGCATTAGGGTTCAACGATAATTACTGTGTAGTCTGTTTGGTCGCTTCGGTGTTTTTATCATAAATTTTCTCAAGGCAACGACACGCGCTAGGTTCAATGCACCACAGTGGCCTAAGTAGCCATGAATCAGCGTAAACCTGTCGGCTGTCCCTTAGCCCAGATTGTAATTTTCTTCACAACCCAACCACAAAAGGCGACACTGAGGTCAGATGCCAGGCGACCTAAAAAACCACTTGTCAACGGCTGATCTGGGTTATCTACACAGAGATATTGTATCAGGGTAAACCATCTGGTTATTAAGAACTGCGGAAACGACTGACGCCTACAACGAGGCCAAAGCGGTCGTAATGTTGTCCGCGGAGAAAACACACCCAAGGTTTCCCACGCTCTTATCTTTACCCCTGCCCTATACGTCTTTCTTGCAGTTGGTATTTTTTACAGTATACCCACAGAAGCACTCGACCTTTTGTGTAGAAGCGTTGCGTTAAAATGGCACGGAACGCAAGGTAAGCTTGAAGACCGCGCTGTCGAAAGAAAGAAAGAAAGAAAAACACGCGCCCAGAGTGGGGTCCCCACTCTGGGCGCGTGTTTTTCTTTCTTTCTTTCTTCTGTATATTTAAAAAAAATGTTTACTTCATTAACCGTAGTGAAAAAAGAAAAGAGCCTAACCACACCCCCACTCTGGGCGCGTGTTTTTCTTTCTTTCTTTCTTCTGTATATTTAAAAAAAATGTTTACTTCATTAACCGTAGTGAAAAAAGAAATGAGCCTAACCACACCCCTATGCCTCCTTTGGCGTTGTAGACTGCTGACCTATCTTTCTGTATTTCCTCAACGAGCCCCTCATTTCCTTACTATATTATCCTGCGAAAGCCTAGCGAGGGTCTCTGTTGTGGCAGCCTTGATGCCTAGGTAGCATAAGAGGGTTTCCCGCCAGTTACCCGCTCATGACAGGCTGTAGACGTTTGAGTCACGCCCCGGGGGTTGAAAAGAAGGTCCCCTTCTCCCCGTGTAGTCAGAGTGGCGCTGGCTACCACCCTCAAGCGTCAGATACAATTCTAGTAAATATAAATAGCCCAGAAAGTGAAGGAGAACACAGTCGCCCAGATAGCCGAATTGGTAAGGCATTCGACATGTAATCGAAAGGCGTGGGTTCGGTCCCCACTCTGGGCGCGTGTTTTTCTTTCTTTCTTTCTTCTGTATATTTAAAAAAAATGTTTACTTCGTTAACCGTAGTGAAAAAAGAAAAGAGCCTAACCACACCCCTATGCCTCCTTTGGCGTTGTAGACTGCTGACCTATCTTTCTGTATTTCCTCAACGAGCCCCTCATTTCCTTACTATATATATATATATATATATATATATATATATATGTATATATATATAGAAAGAAATGCCGGCAGTCTACAACGCCAAAGGCGGCAGAGGGGAATGATTAGACTATTTTTTACCGTTAGTGCCGTTACATTTTTTTTTATTAATTAATTACGTGAGAAAGAAAGAAAGAAAAACACGCGCCCAGAGTGGGGACCGAACCCACGCCTTTCGATTATATCTCGAATGCCTTACCAATTCGGCTATCTGGGCGACTGTGTTCTCCTTCACATTCTGGGGTATTTATATTTCCTACAACTGTATCTGACGCTTGAGGGTGGTAGCCAGCGCCACTCAGACTACACGGGGAGGAGGGGACCTTCTTTTCAACCCCCGGGGCGTGACGCGAACGTCTACAGCCTGTCATAAGCGGGTAACGGGCGGGAAACCCTCTTATGCTACCTTGGAATCAAGGCTGCCAGAACCGATGCCCTCGCTAAGCTTTCGCACTATAAACTGGTTGGGAAATGAGGGGCTCGTTAGGAAATACAGAAAGAAATGCCGGCAGTCTACAACGCCAAAGGCGGCATAGGGGAATGATTCGACTATTTTTTACCGTGAGTGACGTTACATATTTTTTTATTATTAATTACGTGAGAACGAAAGAAAGAAAAACACGCGCCCAGAGTGGGGACCGAACCCACGCCTTTCGATTAGATCTCGAATGCCTTACCAATTCGGCTATCTGGACGACTGTGTTCTCCTTCACATTCTGGGGTATTTATATTTACTACAACTGTATCTGACGCTTGAGGGTGGTAGCGAGCGCCACTCAGACTACACGGGGAGGAGGGGACCTTCTTTTCAACGCCCGGGGCGTGACGCGAACGTCTACAGCCTGTCATAAGCGGGTAACTGGCGGGAAACCCTCTTATGCTACCTTGGCATCAAGGCTGCCAGAACCGATGCCCTCGCTAAGCTTTCGCACTATAAACGGGTTGTTAGGAAATGAGGGGCTCGTTAGGAAATACAGAAAGAAATGCCGGCAGTCTACAACGCCAAAGGCGGCATAGGGGAATGATTAGACTATTTTTTACCGTTAGTGACGTTACATATTTTTTTTATTATTAATTACGTGAGAAAGAAAGAAAGAAAAACACGCGCCCAGAGTGGGGACCGAACCCACGCCTTTCGATTAGATCTCGAATGCCTTACCAATTCGGCTATCTGGGCGACTGTGTTCTCCTTCACATTCTGGGGTATATTTATTTACTACAACTGTATCTCACGCTTGAGGGTGGTAGCCAGCGCCACTCAGACTACTCGGGGAGGAGGGGACCTTCTTTTCAAACCCGGGGCGTGACGCGAACGTCTACAGCCTGTCATAAGCGGGTAACTGGCGGGAAACCCTCTTATGCTACCTTGGCATCAAGGCTGCCAGAACCGATGCCCTGGCTAAGCTTTCGCACTATAAACGGGTTGGGAAATGAGGGGCTCGTTAGGAAATACAGAAAGAAATTATGGCAGTCTACAACGCCAAAGGCGGCATAGGGGAATGATTAGAATATTTTTTACCGTTACTGACGTTACATATTTTTTTATTATTAATTACGTGAGAAAGAAAGAAAGGAAAACACGCGCCCAGAGTGGGGACCGAACCCACGCCTTTCGATTAGATCTCGAACGCCTTACCAATTCGGCTATCTGGGCGACTGTGTTCTCCTTCACATTCTGGGGTATTTATATTTACAACAACTGTATCTGACGCTTGAGGGTGGTAGCCAGCGCCACTCAGACTACACGGGGAGGAGGGGACCTTCTTTTCAACCCCCGGGGCGTGACGCGAACGTCTACAGCCTGTCATAAGCGGGTAACTAACGAGCCCCTCATTTCCCAACCCGTATATATATATATATATATATATATATATATATATATATATATATATATATATATATATATATATATATATATATATATATATATATATATATTATTTATTTATTTATTTATTTATTTATTTATATATTATAAGGGGGTATATAGCCAGAGGCCAGCAAGACGTTCGAAAAGAGACAGACCACCAAAGATGAGCAAGATGAGCAAGGCATCGAAGGCCGATGTCTCAGCACGGTCTCTTAGAGCACGCTCTCGTTCCGAGCCACGCGATACTGGTCGTGCTTCTCGCGCCCAGCACCTTACGCCTACCATCATCGTCCGCGCATAATAGTCTTTCTCCCGGAGTATACCCAGTCCGCTGCACAAGAGAGATTGGCGCACATGAACGACATGGGATGTCGTCTTGTCGGGGACTACTATCTCCAGTACAATATATATATATATATATATATATATATATATATATATATATTTATATATATATATATATATAAATTGCGAGATGGGCTGTCTTAGGTTGCCGTGACAAATATTAAAAAATGGGTATAGGTGCTAACAAAACTGTTTATTGGTCGACGTTTCGGTCGGATGCCGACCTTTATCAAGACAACATTTCGTATTTCTCTGCACGTATTTATAAGCTCGTCGTCCAACGACGCCTAAAAAACAGAGAGATAGACAGAGGGGATTTGGGGAGAAAAGCAACAACAAACACACCCTCTAGGCGAGTTGAGGTAAAGGTTAACAAAAAGACAAATTGAGAGACAGAGAAGAAAAAAAAACATAAACATGCATAGGGGAGATAAGAGTACACAAATCTTTCAAAACGCTGACCTCTATCATTCGTCAGCTTGTAGAAAGAGTGACAGGGACCGCCCGCCTCAGAAGGGTGCCGCTCTGCTCAAGAAAGGAAAGCGCAAAGCAGTAACAGAAAGGATCTCACACAATCACTGGGGGCACAGCATTCCAATGGTCGCTGACATTGCGGGAATGGTTTACAGGAAGCGGTCGCAGCCGCACACATGTTTCAGTGACGCCAACCGGACAAACAAATAGGAAGGCTCGTTAAGGGTGTAGGTACAATCTTCGCACTGTGGCTCAAAACATGCAAGGTTCCACCGACCGGCAGGACGGGCGGGCGGTATTCATCATACTTCGGTGTATCCTTCCGCTCTGTCCGGGCAGTCGAAGGGGTCGTCCCTGACCATGAACCCGGGGAAGGGCGCTTAACTAATACTCTACCGGCACGCGGGTGTGGCTCGGGTCCTTTGTTGGAGTAAACGACGGCGGACGCCTGGAGGCTGTTTGTGGTATATGCCGTCTGTGCGGAAACCCCAGAAAGGAAATGAATAAATAAGAATAGCTTGATTACTTGTTTAAACAGCACAGAGACTTACAATTTAGATAGGGGATTATTCCGCAGGCAGATTTTTAACAGCATGTATAGACGACATAATGCCCGGGCTAACATTCATCCCTGCCTTTACGGTATTGAATTTGGGAATAATGTAAGATTCACGTTGTTCGCGTTGTCAGTAGAAAATCCACTCTGTAAAAGTGTAGCTTTGATGGAATCGAACAGGTGGTTTTGGGAGTTAATATGTCGGGATAAGGGTAGATCCGGAAGTGAACGAACATGTTCGCGATGGCTGTTGAAGCGCATGCGGAATGCCGTGTCCGTCTGGCCAATGTATTGAAAGCCACAAACACCGCACTCCAGAAGGTACACGACATTAGAAGAGTCGCAGTCGAGTGTCGTGTGAATTAGATGTTTGAAATTGGAGTTGGTGCTTTCTGCCACCATGGTTGTCTGCATGTGTTTACATATGCGGCACCATGCCTTTCCGCATGGTTGACACCCACCTTTAAGTGTCCTCTCAGTTTTGGCGTGTACAAGGTAATCTTTAATATTTTTCGGGCGCCTGTATACGACACGAGGAGGGGTGGGGAAGATTTTCGAAAGCCGTTCACTCTGTTGTAGCATGTTGAAATGCTTTTTCAAGATTTTGTTTATGTTCGCGGAATTGCCCCCGAACGCCAGAACCAGGTTGCCTCTCCCTTTCTGGTTTAGTTATTTTTCATGGTGCAGCAACTCTTGGCGATCAAAGTTGGCCGCTTTGCAAATAGCGTCGTTGACTATGGGGGTGGGTATTGTTGCTTCGCGAGTACTTTGCGCACGTTTTCTGCGTTTGCCTTGAAGTCCTCGGTGCGGGAACAAAGTCTCCTAAATCGGTGGGCCTGGGAGTATGGGATACTCGTTTTGCAGTGGCGCGGATGACAACTGTCAAAGTGCAGATACTGCTGCCTATCGGTAGGTTTTTTGTACACGGTAGTGATCAATTCTCCTTTATATTTATATGCACGTCAAGGAAATTGATTTCCGTGGGTGAATAGGTATAAGTGAATGCGATGCAGATGGGCCTTGTTGAGACACTCGATGAAGTCGAATAAGTCCTCCTCCGTACGGTCCAAATAAGGAATATATCGTCCAGAAACCGTTTGTAAAAAAATGGCCGAATTTCACGGGTTGATAGGAAGTTTGTTTCGAGATCGTTCATGAATATATTAGCGTAGTTGGGTGCCATTCTTTCAATTTCTCTTTTTGTTAACCTTTACCTCAACTCGCCGAGAGGGTGTGTTTGTTGTTGCTTTTCTCCCCAAATCCCCTCTCTCTCTCCCTTTTTTTTTTCTTCGGCGTCGTTGGACGACGAGCTTATAAATACGTGCAGAGAAATACGAAATGTTGTCTTGATAAAGGTTGGCATCCGACCGAAACGTCGACCAATAAACAGTTTTGTTAGAAGGTATACCCATTTTTTACTATATACATATATATATATATATATATATATATATATATATATATATATATATATATATATATATATATATATATATATATATATATATATATATATATATATATATATATATACACAGAGAGTGGGAGAGAGAGGAAACCATTGATACATTTTTCACCGGACCGGGAAAACAAAACGTCACCGGGAAAACGCCGCAGCGAGGAAACCTCCGAAAATGAACGAAAACAGTGTAGCTTTGCCTTGCAACCATGTATTTCTGCGAGTTTGGCTTTCCACCCCTAAAAAAAAATCACGCCATATCCACGGAATGAATGATGATAAGTGGGGCGAAGCTCGAGAGGGGGAGATCATCGGTAACCGTAACTCTCCCGTGAAAGGTCGCCCATTACATAATTAGGAAAGACGTAAGACTGTGTGCGTACATTGTACAAATCAACTGTTATTTTGTTCTTTTATTTTGTTCTTGTTCGTTTGTTGTTTCGTTTCTTCGTTTGTTCTTTTCATTTCATCGTTGTCATGGCTGGATTGCGAGGTCCCTTCATTACGACGGCTTTATGATCTGTGAAATGAAGCGAGAGAGGTTCTTGTACTGGCTGCAATGGGAAGTTTGCAAACACTAAGTCTATACACGTTCCTCGGATCGTGGTAGGGTTCATATGGATACATCTGAGTGTGTATTTGAAGAAAGAACTTTTATTTAGGGCGAACTTGTGCCCGAACAAGACAAGAGGAAACGAGCAAAGGTCCTTGCGTCTCGTTCGATCTCCGAGAATGACTGCCTGCGTTCGTGGCGTGATCTCTTGCGTGATCTCCCCCTCGCAGTGCACGTGCGCTCGCGCCTCCGTTGGAGAACACAGACAAGCTCGCGCTCCCGGTACCGAGTTTGCGCTGCCGGTTGCAGCCGGTTCTTGCGCGTGCAACACGGCCCACTTTGCGACATCCCACTTTGCGGCCCACTTTGCGACATACCACGAGACACAAGGGATGGACAGACCCATGGCTTTAGGAGCTTCGCCCCTAAAACTCGACAATGTAGGATTGCCGGTTTTTGCGACCCCTGGAAAACACCATGCGTGGCAATGCAAGGTCCCTACAAATGTCGCCTCCCTTCTGCGCTGGCTGCTTGTCTAGTGCGTTTAGTACGTCAAGCTTTTCCTGAAGTTAAAGGGCCTCCCGTTTTTACGACGCCATCAAGGCACGACGAAGTTCGCTGTTGCAAGTTACACGGCGTTCCCAAAGCTTGAAGCGCACAATGACGGCGAGCGCGCGTGCTATTCTTGCGGTGATGATTTTATGGCAAACACGCACTACCGGCATTCCAAAGTAAAACTTCAGTTGTAAGTGCAGTGATTATGATGATAGCACAGAGTAGCATAGGCTTATCTAGTTGTGACTAATCGCACCCGCGTGCGGCTTCATGCAGTCAGTTCCGTAGACAAGCCTAGCCAAGGCTTGTCAAACTTAATTGTATGGCGGTCCGCGAATGTTGACCGGGCGGGTTCGGAGTGTCAGATTGTGACGAATGATCCAGGAACGTACTCTGAGCCACGAAGTAACAGTGAAGAGTTTAATACATGAGACTCTATGTGAGCGGCGCCGCAACTGGACAAAAACAACTTAGCAGCCGGGAAAACGTAGCACTGAGGAACGGAAGAGCAGGGTTCTACTGATGTATGTTGCAACGCATGCATGTATGTATGTATGTATGTATGTATGTATGTGTGTATATATATTTGACGAACGCCAACCCTTCATCCGAAACGTTATCCGATTGTTCCGACGGGCGTTGAGGGATACCTTGTTTGGCATATAAATATATATATATATATATCAGGGTGTCGAACCGGAACCGAACCGAACCGAAAACCGGAACCGAACCGGTATTTTTGCCGGAACTGAACCCGAACCCGAACCATTATTTTTTGAGCCGGCTGAACCCGAACCGGAACTGAACCGAAAAAAGAAATAACGGTTTCCGGTTCTCGACAAAACGGTTCGACCATCCCGTTATTGATAACGGGTGGTAAGTATCATTAGGGGCTTCTTTCTTTCACGCGCCATCAACTTCGCAATCTCTCGCTCACTTTTACCCGTTCAATGAATCAAAACGCTCCGAACACGCTCATCACGGTCACAACATGGTGACAATTTGATTACTTGATTGATTGTGAGGTTTGTTAATGCGCCGACGCAAGGCAGGCGATGAGGCGCACCGCAGTGGAGGGCTCAGGATTAATTTTGACCACCTTGGGATCTTTAATGTGTGCCGAAATCTCGTACACACGGGCGTTTTCGCTTTTCGCCTCCATCAGAAAAGCGGCCGCCGCGGCCGGAAATCGAACCCGCGTCTTTCGGCTCAGCAGCACAACGCCATAGCCACAGCATGGTGAAACGACTGCACACCAGTATAGCAATTAAGTCTCCTAATTGCAATGGTATGTTGCTGATGGTCGAGCAAGCAGGGTGCAAGGCTTGGAAGAAGAAATGTCAAACTCTTGGCAGCCTGCACGATGTTTGAAGCACCGAATTCACCCTTCCCGCGGTCGCCGGTGCGCCTGTCACCACGCCCCCACAAGGGGCCTTAAAAGGCTCTATAAAACGTTTGTCGCTCTCTCTTTCTCCCTCATTGGGACAGTGCAAGTGCAATCAGTCCACGAGATTGTTGCACTGTGTACCAGCCAAGGTTCAAGCCCTACATTTGCCTATGCCTATTTACAGCAGCTAAAGAGTGTTGAAATTTTGGCTTTTAGGTACATGCATAATCACAAGAATTAAAACAGCGCCACTAACGGGACGCAAGAAGAAAGGGACGCACATATGTTTGTTATTGGTTCGAGACATCGGCTTTATACAAGCGAGGCGAACCTCACGAAACGAGGAAGAGGGGAAAATAGGGCGAAGGGGCCGGAGAAATAAGATTCTTAATCGTACTGCACGGGGAAAGAGAACATTGATTGATTATGAGGTTTAACGCGCCGACGCTACACAGGTGATGAGGCGCGCCCCAGTGGAAGGCTCCGGATGAATTTTGACCACCTGGGGATCTTTAGCGAGCGCCGAAACCTCGAACACACGGGCGTTTTCGCTTTTCGCCTCCATCAGAAAAGCGGCCGCCACGGCCGGGAATGGAAACCGCGTTTTTGAGGCTTAGCAGCACGACGTCTTAGCCACTGAGCCACCGCGGCGGGTGAGGTAAGCGAAGATACGTGTCTATTCGAAATTCTAGAGACTGTGTTCTTTCGAATTGACAGGTGTGCCCAGCGTTGGGCACTGTACGTTTGGTTTCGCTGCTTTCCACTAGCGTCTTTGGTAGTCTCTTGTACAGGTAAAGCTGCTCTTCACAGGCGAATAAAACGACATGTTGTGTGCGCGGGCGTGTGTTTGCGCGCTTTACGTGGAAGTTTTCTTTGTTGATTGTTTTGCAGGCAGCATTCGCTCTTGATTGTCGCAGTAAGCCCGATAACGAAGAGGCCGCAGCCCCTGGTCGGCGATATTTTTCCGCCGCGTCATCTTACATGCTTGGCCAAGGATCCTAAATGGACCGTGAAAACAAAGCCCTACCTTGCCTTATTTGAAAGATCTGCCTTTGGTGACTCGTTAAGGAAGTTGTTTTTACAAGAAGTGGTGAGAAACACCGAAAAAACTTTCAAATTTTCTGCCACCCAGCATCAGCAGTGACGTAACAAGGAAGTAATTCAAGCAAAATGGGCAATGTCTTAAGTCATTATTAGCATCTAAGCAGTACAATAAAACGAAGAAAGGGGCACCAATAAATAACACATTCATGTCTCTTGGCGGCGGCTTTGTGTAGTCTCTAGGATAGGGGTGGTGAAAAAGAGGCTGGTACATTTTCTGTTACACCTGGCAAATATTTTCAAATTTGACAGTAGTATTGCAGCTCATTTTCAAAAAACCACTAGTTCGAGTGAAGAAAAAAAGTACTTCAGTTTTGATGAATTTAAAGTATACAAAACTGATTTTTCACGCCTTGCTAATAATTCAGTTCTGAACCGGTTCACGAACCGGTTCAACACTCCGAACCGGTTCGCGAACCGGTTCGTGGATAGAATTAGTCGAACCGGAACTGAACCGGAACAAAATAAATTTACCTGAACCCGAACCGTAACCGAACCCGTATTTTTTTCGGTTCGACACACTGATATATATATATAGTAAGAAATGGGTATAGCTTCTAACAAAACTGTTTATTGGTCGACGTTTCGATCGGATGCCGATCTTTCTCAAGACATATATATATATATATATATATATATATATATATATATATATATATATATATATACAGGGAGAGAGAATAAGTGTACGGCTGCGAACCGCGAAGCTTTGTGTAGTCCGATTCAAATTATCACAGCCAGTCTCGGTCTCGGACCACGGAACACTTCGTCTGCTTCCTCAGCTCCTCATAATCCCCGTTCCTTCAGGCTGCCAGCGTTCGGGCTGCTGAGTGAATACACAGGCCCGCCGTGACTGCCTCTTTACCTCTACGTATGCAATATTTAAATAAGGACATGTTTCACTCTTGATTTGTAATCACTTCACTAGGCTGGCCGTCTATGCCAGTACACGGCAAATGAAGCGCGCGACGAACGCTTTTAAAGAAGCGAACATACAAGCAAACCTGGCTATCGTCCTCAACTCTCCCATTGCGCGGCGGCAGGTACAATTGTCGGCACAAATCGCAAGAAACACATCGAAGCCATTGAGAAACGTTTGGTGGCATTACAAACCAATGTGCACCAAGCAGTAAGATTACAAATCCGGTCGAAAGCACGAGGCGGACGCAAGGCGTCTCAGGTGTTCAAGATGACGCTCATGCGTTTGAACTCACAACTCATGAGTGCTCCGGTGTCCTGCAAAATTTAGCTTTGTGAACGTGTGGAACATAGTGACATCAAAACGGCTTTCCTGGGTAATCAGCCACCATAAAAATGGTTGGGCGCTTGATTTTTGGTGGTGGTTTAGGTGGTTTATTGATTGAAGAGGTTGGAAGCGAATGTGCTCCCGGCTACTCCATTTCACCAATACAGGGTCATAGACCCGGCTATACTAGTCCACTGTGCACAAACATTTCGTGAGTACTAATGTGTATAAAATGTCCTCCTGAGTTTGTGTTCACTGAGTCACGGTAAAAAGCTAATACGTCACATAGTACTTTGTCACTATTCCTGTCGAGGTAAAAAAAACACATTCAGGGCATGAACAACCTTATTTTGGAGTCCCGCATCAGGCCATGGTTCTAGTAAAAATGCTAAACACACCACACGACGGTTATCTAATTGGAGTTTGTTGAATCGTTCACGTCTTTGCCGTGAATATAATGGGCAGTCTAGCATCTCGTGGGAAACATCTTCGGGCGCTCCGCATGCGCAGGATGGGGAGTTTGCACAGTGAATTAAGAACCGAAACGACTTTGTATAAGCCACCCCGAGTCGCATGCGGTGAAGCAGTTTCTACATTTTGTGACAGCTCCTCATTCAAACGGAACTGTAAGGCTGGGTCTATTGGGTACAGCAATACCCGCTTCGTGTCTTCATCAAACCACGCCTCTGCAGACCGTTGCTCAATTAGTTTCCGTATGATGCTTGTTATATCATCAGCGAGGAGAGGAACGGTGAGCTCGTCGCTGTCGTCGCGCCCCTGTTTGTAGAAGCAAGGCTGATGTATACTCGGGGACCAGTTAAGAACGGCAATAGCTTATGTACGGTACCACTCCGCCCACGCGACGGAGCCGTATGTCAACGGGAGCACGTGTTTTGAAAGATTGCCATGAATGCGTGATATCGTCTGCTTTTTCTCACGTAGTTTGTCGTCGCTGCAGTAGTTTATAAGCATATTAAGCCTAAAAAGAACGGAAATGGCTCGTGCCATGTTCAAAATATTCCCAGTAACGCACTGCTTGCGTCGCGCGGAGTAACAACCGCATGCGGTGATGAGGCACAGCGGCAACTTTCGTTGCCCTTCTTGACTTACCCGAGTATAGTAATCCACATAAACAGGGTGTTCAATGACTCGGGTGCAAATGTCCTTCCCGTTGCCTAAAAATTCCGCCTAGGCGCACACATGCAGTCTACAAATTTGTGGATAAATGCTGAAGCGATATATTAACTCGAAGCGCATCTATGTATGACAGGCTGCAGCAAAAGATAGACATTTTTCCAGGTGTATTGGCTCTGTCATTGGGGGTGCATACCGTTCCTGTTTTATGCCCTCCTGGGTGCGTTCCCCTGCGCGCCCTCAACGACTCCTGCTCCAGGCAATCTTGCCCTCGGCGCTTGCTTCCCTCTCCCTGCTTGGCGGCCTGAAACTGAATCTGAAGATTTCACCAACGGAAAGCTTGTGCTGGGGGGGATACGTATCACATTGCAGTACGGAATGGTGCACAAGCATTCCAGCAGTCCTGGAAGGCGTCGAAGTGGTATATTTCGGCCACTTTTACTGCGCTAGTTACCTCAGCCAGAACCTGTACATCCGCACAGTAAATTCACATTCGGACTACTGGCGGTTGTTTTAGCACACATTCCTAAATAGACCCCCGTGAAATATGACAAAAACAAACGGCATGATAACTTCTTTGAACAAGAGTGGCGTTCTGACCACTGATTTAGGGCAGCACATTGGCGACATTTCTTTTTTTGCTACGCTGAAAGAATGCTATCGGTCGGCTTACGGTTTTTCTACCGGGTTTGGTAGAGTGTTAACGCTTCCAAGCAGAAGAAACTTGCGTCAGTGATCACGGCCACAACTCAAACCTGTTCCTTTAGGCCGGGAACCAGCTAATAGAAACAGGCAATGATACCGGCTTGTATTTTTCCCAACTAGGAGACTACATAGGTCGGTAGGGGCATGCGTTGCTCCTCATCTGTACCAAACCGTGAACTTGACAAACTTGCAAATCACTTAGCCAATTTCTGATTCCACTCATTTGCGCTTCTATGACTTGTTCTTCCTCGTAACATCTCTGATGGATTCATACTGCACTGTAAGAGAGATAGTGTACGCGCAGGCATCTTCTTGTTCATTACTTTACAATTGATCAAAAAGTAAAGGGAAAGACAGCACCGTTTGTGTTACTGCGGTCTGAAAATATGGCAAAAGCTGCTTTCTTCTATCGTTGCCTAGCAATCAACGAGAGGTTGGTGGATGTAACATGCCGAGAAATCAATTGTGTTTAGTCGTATGCTGAAGAAATGTAGAAAATCTTTGGCTCCGTTCATGTACCTCAATAATACAATACTACCTATTTCTTATTACCATCGACAGTTCTAATCAACCACATCGACAATTTATAATGGAACGGCAATCCTGTCACCTTTCAGGAGGCGGCTCGCCTAAGGGCGATCTCCGACAAGCAGAAAATATCCCATGTAAACTTCCGTAGTAAGATTATTAAAGAAACATCATGACGTGAGAGCTTCACTGCCTCTATTTTTTGTGCCGGAGTCTCATTATATAATCTACTGTGAGGGTATACAGACATACACCTAGGCTGAATGAAAAAGTGTAGGCTTTAAAAAGCTAAACACAATAGAACACCATTAAGGTATAATTTGCGCAGTCTTACTTTTTTCTGGCCCTCCTCTGCTGATTTTTTGACGTCTTTCAGTGTTACGGTAACCTTCTTCCTCATGGTGCAATTTAAATTTCTTTCGTTTCTTTTTTGCAGCTACAAGCCGTTCGGAGTGAAAAGTTCCCAAAGTTGGAAGCTTACTACGAAAGAATCAAAACTCAGCTTCCCTACTTTGAAGACGTGAACAGGGATGCCATGATAAAACGCAACGAGCTCCTCAAGGGTCTGAAATAAACTGAAGAATATCGGAAACGTAATTTTAGGAGGTCAGTACAATGGTTGATAAATAAAGTGGCTTCGAAATACGCAGTTGTGGTGTCAGCGTAATGCAGCGATTGATGCTATGGCTTTGTTCAAAAATTTGGCACTGCGCCAACGAGATCAAAACTGTTGCTCAATAGAAGTTACTAAGGAATATCTCAAAGATTTTGCTTTTCATATTCGGGAGGCTCACTTTGCCGTTTTAAACCCTGTGTTTTTCGAAGATGCCTGGATGCAAAACGTCTAGAAGAGCTCTGCTAAAGTGGCGAACAGATCATTTTTCAGGGCGGGATCATGCTTCAATGGGCGCACGTTTCCTGAACAGTCGAATGACGTCAGGAGTCAACTAAAGGCGCCCGTACGCGCACTGCTGCGCCTACAACTCCTTCTTTTGTGTAAAACACGATCTCCTGTAGGACAAATTCTAGGCAAAATGTTTCCAACGCCCGTTTACCCATTATGCAAACTGAATTCGCCGATTTCTTACACATGGTCGATCGTTTGAGCTGTCGTCGCTATTTCTGGCATTCTTCGACAAATTATACATATCTGTAATGATTTCTGATTATTAAAATTATTATTTCATTCCTTGTTGGCAGTAATTGTTTAAAGTCTGACTAATCTTTCTGATTTCATAATATTATCCTCTTATTTTTTTTATTCCCCTTATTTTTCTTGTCCGTAATTCTGACCTTTCTCTTTCCGATTATATTTTAATAAACTTTATTATTTTTTATAAGGCGATAAAAGAAAGATTAGGGTTTATTAAACCTGCGTCCGCCTAAAATAAATGTCAACTCAAAACTGAACTACGCAGTAGGTCCATCTCCTCCTTTCACTAGAAAGCATCCACACAAACATATCAATCTGCAAATACAACAGTGAATGACTTGATGAATGAATCAAATCGGAATCTCTAAATCATACATTCAATAAATCTACAAATTTCCCACCACCACATTAATGATTTATTCAAACGAGGGCAACCGGAAGCTGTCACGGATGTGTGGTACTCATGGCCCCACATGAGTTCCAAAACAGGCACTACCGCTGACTGACAATGGTCGGATACACGTCTGTTCTACAAGCAAATGAAGAAGACAAGTGCTCCTTACAAACAAATCGATTTGTTCAATCTCAAAGGTGCTATAAGTGTCTACTATTTTCTATGGCTTCCCTAAAAAGGCAAAAATTTTAACTGGCATTACTGACAGGTCGCACCACACTTTCAGCCAGTCTTTACGCAATCAGAAGTCATTTAAATCCCTAATTCCTCATGTAAATGTCTCCTTAATTTTTTTCAGCATTGTCACATTCCGAACGCTTCATTTCTGCGTATAAAGCAGCGTAGCGTTGCTCAGCGCTGGAGCTGGAGCTAGAACCGTCGCTGGACTTGAGGAGCAGTCCGCCGTCGACGGGCAGCGTGACGCCTGTAACAAAAGAAGCCTCGTCTGACGCCAAGAAGGCAATGCAGCGCGCAACTTCCTCGGGAGTGCCCACACGACCCATTGCGTGTTTGTCCTTAGTCATCTCCTCCATCAGCTGAAAAAACAAAAATAGAAAATGTAGTGGCTCATCACTTGCGCTTTATGGCATTGTGTGGTGATCTTACTGATCTATGCTAAGCGTGCTGTTAAAAAATGGGCGTCTTGCTGAGTCCTCCCCCAAGAAAGACAGGCGGAAATTTTTTGTAAAAATTGGATATCCGTGAGCACAATTTTTACAGAATTCGACGCAGAACACGCGGTATGTAGCATTTGCCACGCCTGGGTAGGTTTCAAGGCTTTCATAAAATTTTGAACGGAAGTATGTATGCTTAATAATTTACAGTTTCGCTTAATGTTTTTAACATAGCATTTACTAAAAGAATGAGAGCTCAACTGTTCTTTCAACACACCTTCATGTGCTCCTCGTCAGTGAATCCTGGTAGTTTTCCAATGGGAGTTTTGATGGTCGCAGGGCTGGAGAAAAATGCAATAAAACGTAATCTTATGATGATGGTTGGAGTTATTCGGCGCAAGGCCAGCTGGGGAAAGAGCGCCAAACAAGAGTACCTAGATGAAAATAGTGGCTACTAAAGCCAGAATAACAGTAATCTTATGATCTTATCAAACATCAAGAGATTAATAAACACTGCATCACCACTCAATTCCTAATAAACAATTTATTGTATCGTTAACCTTCCATATTTTAGTCTTCTCGCAGATGAGTTAGAGGTCATTTTACCGCTAAAGCTGTTATTTGCTATGCTGGTGAGCACGTTTAGTCTGATTACACTATAAAACTTTATCTGGTGGAAAAAAATATTTCCTTAAACTACTAATCAATGGTGGCAAGACGTCAAACGCATGCATAGGCAACGTAAGCAGTCCAGTTCCAGCAGTTCAGTAAGCAGTCCAGCAGTCGAGCAGTCCAACTCGAGTCCAGTTCGTCATAGTTCCGTTTGTCGTCGAAAAAGCTTCAAGTTTGGCCTTGCGCCTAGCGTATTGAACCTTGCGTTTTTGGCGGCCTGCTTGGCGTCGAACTCATGCTCTTTACAGTGGCGAAACAAGCGCGAAGTATGGCTGACATGTGTGACATCACTGACTTCGCTCAGCCCGCCTTAATATGCACACTGGGAATTAACATTCCCCCCACTTTCTGCAAACTGCAAATAGCAAACAACAAAACCTCAAAAAATAAATTATACAAAACTCACTTATCGTAAACTGGCCTACATAATGTACAGCTGCCTTCAGAAGTAAGTGGAACACGAGAGCTGTCGCCGAACCGCTTACGAGCGCCGTGTAGCTGCACGGGCGGTCACGAAAGGAGCAAAACACACATGCCGACGACGATAGCCAATGTATCCCTCTCATGCCACTTCTTTTAACCTGGCTTCGATCAATGTTCGCAGCATACGGGTCTTGGCGATGGCGCTGAAAGCCGAAAAAAGCCTAAGATTATTTTAGAAGAACACTGCCACCGCAGCTCTCTGTGATAACGCCACTTCTGCAGCAGCTAGCGCGTGCTGGAAGTCTGCGAGAGACGCTGCCAGATGTGTTTCTGCTACTAACGGAATCGCTTAGACCAGTTTGCTCCGAAGAATGCTCGTAGTGACGTTAATAGAAGCGAGTCAGAGGTGCAGATAGGTTACAACCGTCCGAAGGTGCACATGGGTGTTCTGCTGCTTTCGGTTACCTCCGGTGCGGCTACGCGGCACTCCTATGCGGTTCGGCAACAGGCCCCATGCTCCACATACCTCTGACGGCACCTGTACTGCTCTCACGAATCATACATGCACCCGCCGACAGTCAGTTCTTCAAAATGTGGATGCACGAAAATGGCCATTATTTACCAAATCGCGGCTATCGTGATTGCTTCATTCCCAACTCTAAATCAATGTGTTATGTAAGACGTACGGCTATCTGTGTGAAAGCATGCAACTTTTTTGATTTTCGGTTTTGTTTTCCAAACATGAATCTTTTGTGTGCGAGAAACATAGCAGCTTGTACGTCGAAACAGCTTGGTAATAAGAGCTTTTCGAAAAGTGTTATAATTTCTCAATGTTCTTGTTGCTGTCTTTCCCATCATTTCTATTGTAGTTTTGTAAGTTAAAAATCAGTCAGTTCGGCACTGTACGCTACGACTGCCTTCCATTTTCTACCCTTATTTTGTTCTCTCGCTCAACGTTACGCTAGTGTGTCAAAAGTTGCATGTCTAATTCGTGTGAGTGCGGTCTTTTTTCCTGTTGAAGGCTAAAAACAAGAACGACTCAGTGTCGATTTTCAGCGCGTGGTAAAACTTTCTAGTGGTCTAAGACAATCCGGAGCCTTTCACCAGTGCGAACCACACATAAAGTGCAGCTTCCATGCATTAAGCCCCAATGCCCTTTGACTTGCTAAACAATTTGCCGCATTTTTTTACCCGCGTGGCACAACGTGAGTGCGCTCGTCCTCGGGTGTGGTTCGGCGTATACGAATGGAGAGGTTAGAATGAGGCATTAAATGTTACGAAAAGAACAAAAAAAAATCCTCCGTCGCATGCCCCCGGGCAAGGGACACGAGAAATGCACAGCATTGCCGTCGTTTACGTGGTGGTGGTTGGGTTGGTGGTGGTGGGGTTGGTGGTGGTGGTGGTGGTAGTTGTTGGTGGTAGTTGTTGGTGGTGGTAGTTGGGTTTGAGAGAGAGAGAGAGAGAGAGAGAGAGAGAGAGAGAGAGAGAGAGAGAGAGAGAGAGAGAGAGAGAGAGAGAGAGAGAGAGAGGCGTAAGTAGGTCACAACGTAACGCGGACCCCCGACGCCGCCGAGATGGGAACTGCGGCCGCCGACGAACGTAAGAGATGAGAGCGCAGGAGTTGACTGGAGTGGAGCCCGCGCCAACCCGCTTTATAGGGACAGGGCAGCTGGATGGGTGGCCCCACCACTCGGCGCTCCCCTCGTCAGTGGAATGAGCCGGTGCATTGGACTACACAGCCTCCCGTTGTTTTTGTCGTGTTTGCTTCGGTGCTTTGAATGTTTTGGTGGCGTTGTGAGCAGACATGTGAGATGAAACGAAGTCTAGACAGATGTGTTGGGTTCTTAGATGCAGAAATGACTACGTAAACTTGTCGGACGCATCTAAAGTTGGATATCGGCTGCAATGGTATGAGCGCTCCTTGCAGCGATCTGCGCTTGGCTCCATCCGTTCTTAGTACGAATAAAACTACTATTATTAGTATTATTTTCTTCTTAAATGCACTAACGGCTACGCAAACTTATTGGATGCTTGTAAGTTTGGAGACAGGCTACATTGACACGAGCGCTTTTTGCAGCGCTCTGCGCCTGGCTCCACGCTATCTGAGTAGGAATAAAACTATTAGCAATATTAGAATTCATTTCTACCACTTTAAATTATCTCTACTGGTTTCAATGACTACAGTTTCCACGCCACCCTTAGCGCTGGGATACCTCGATACGTGTGCTTTAAATAGAAAGGCACCTGCATACGAGATGGATTACCGTGTAGCCGTAGAAATGTTGCGGTAGTTTACACTTTCTGTAACCGTGAGCTTTGTGCCTTCGGTTTTGGTGAGCGACACTGTGACAGCATGGGAGCCTGAAAGCCGAAGTGGAAATCCCACGTTTGTGGCGGTCATTTTATCAGGAGCCAAAGTTATTCAACCACCCAACAGCCCAAGCCACAAACCATCCCTCCTCCCCTCCCCATTTTACAACCTGCGTGTAATAAAGGCTGGCACCAATAGTTACAAAATGTGGCAGTGTAAACGTCAGCCGGTGTTTTTTAATGCTTAAGTATTCTTTACCGAAAACAATCGTGTAATGCCTTCTGAAAGCACCAAAAACGCGAGATTAGTTGCCTCAAATATGGGTGCATCAATCCGAGTCCTCAAGCACAGACACATTTTCGACACGCTGGAAAAAGTTTAGATTCGGAGAGGGGTGCATGGAAGTTTAAAATTAAACAGCGAAGACCTCTAACCCCTCGTCTGATGATTACGATGGTTGAACGCAAAGCTTTCTTCGTGCGAAATGAATGGGAAATGGTCAAACAAAGACGCTGCGATCAAAAGACCAAAGTGCGTGCTGGTCAAATTTGAAGCTCAACTAGTCAAAGTTTAACTCCAGAAGGCAACCAAGGAAACCCATACGAGAAAGCTTTGCGATTAACCATCATCGTCGTTAGACGAAGGTGTGCATGATTTTTCAAGCGTAGGTGGCGGCTTGTAACCGCAGCATTGAGTTGTGAAGCTGAGTGCATTCTTCGGGCACCCTCCTGTCTTGCGTCCTTCAGCCACGCAGGAGTTGGTTATTGAAAAACCATCTACCAACTAGCCAGCAACCATTTGAATTCTTCTAAATCAATGCTTCTCCACTACAAGCAATAATTTTCTACTATCATGCGGTATTTATTCCATCAGTGATTCCCGATTACTGTAGTAAGACCATTTCTGTGAAATTAAACACGTTTCAGCCGTAGGTAATGAAGTTACGGAAGCGTCATCTGTTTCTGTTTTGAGGTAAATCTTAGAAGGCACCCCCAACTTTGTCTTTCGATTGTGCACGACGTCGACGCCGTTGTGTCATTAACTGCCAAAAGTCAGCGCCGCAGCATTCCTGGATCGTTTGCACACACCGGCTTTGTGGGAGCATTTAAATGCAATATACTCCTCGATACGCGACACTGCATGCAGGCATGAAAAAATTACATGAAGGAACGGACTTTCACTTCCAGCTTGACTTCCAGCTTGGCGCATTGAGCGTCGTCTGCTATTTGTAAATACTGAGTTTTGGCGTAAATCACATACATGGCATGCCTTGTAAATGTCACACCCATGCTCAAGATTTACCGATCTGAAAAATATCCATGTGGTTATGCACGCTTTGCAAGCCGCACCGCAGCAGAACGAAAGAAAGCCATGCACACCACCACCGGCATTCCACTGACGAGCGGTTCGCCACGGGCGGCGCTGTTCGCTGAAGCGACGGTGGTGCCATACAACGGCCGCCCGGTCCCTATTGCGGTAACGTTTAGTGTTTGGGGGGTTGGTGCTATCACGTGTACACCACGCAGCTATCACGCCGCTAGCACGCCGCTGAGTCGCCAACGCACGCCGCTGACGACGTAGTTTGAATGAGTCAAGGATATAAGGCGCGTTCGTAGCCTTTGATTCTGTGTCGTTTTGTGGCGCAGTGGGTAGAGCATCATGTACCTTGCGTTCCGCCCGCAGGGTCGTGGGATCGAAACCAGGCGCCGGTAACTGTTATTTCTTTTTCTTTTTATAGTGTAGGGGGAGGCTGGCTGCTGCGGACGCCGACGCACGGGTTACATCGTGAGTTATACAAATGCTCTGCATTTAAAATGTAACTAATAATTGAGCAAAGTTGTTTCAAAAGAAATTAATGCCAGCTTACTTGACAGAGTTCACGCGAACGCCGAATGGTGCGTTTTCTGGAATAGAAAAAGGGAGGTCATACGTTTTTCCAAACTTGACATGTATACACTCGCATAAACCCGCATCTACCGCGTGTATTCGTTACCAAAGTAACGTCCAGTGTAACAATCACGATGTTTGTGTGAATTCACTGATTTATTTTTGAACATGAGCGAATTTTAATTTTACTCACAAAAATCTCAACGCGTTTGTATTCATCATTGCGTTGGTTCATTTGAGGATATTGGTTCACTGCGGCAAGGCATGACAATATGGTACGAAAAGGACGAATAAGAACACATAGACACGCCGCCTTCCACTTGTCATTCTACAAGTTCTGTACATTCTTCAAGAGGCGGCAAAAAACGACCGTAAATAACATCTAACTTTGTTTCATTGCATAGAAGTCAGAAATCAGTTAAGCGCTTCGGGATTCATCTTGGTTTTGGAGTCGAGGAAAGGGACAAACTAATCGCATACACAGCTCTCGAAGTGTGAAGAATTTCATGCAGCCTGTTATAGCGAAATAATTGAAGGGGTCTTCAGCCTGATAAGGTATATGGATGATTTGGCCTGCATAAGAATCGGACCAACGATGTTATTAAGATCCCACTTGGAATACTTTAGTTTGTTTTTGTAGTTATTTATACGTTAGAGGTCGGCAATCTTTCGAGGTGGAGAGCCGAGTTGCATGAAGCAGACACGGCAAGGGCCGGATGGAAAATCAGAGAGGGGGGTGAGAGGGCTGTTTTTAAAGGTGCAAAGAAAGCAAGTGAAGACGTTATCTGATGAAGTGTGAAGATAGGGGCAATGGTAACTGGAAGCGATCTTGCCTTGTGCCTGTCTACCCCACTTCAGGTAAAAATGCCATGTGAGCGATCAGCTAGAGTTGAAGTGACAAGGGGAGGGAGGTGATGATGATGATGATTATGAATGGGTTTTATGGCGCAAGGCCGACTATGGGCAAAGAGCACCAAAGAAGAAGTTGCTGGGTTTTGATGAGACCGTGAATACTAAAACATGTGACTAAAAGTAAAAGTCACACAAAACATAAGACAATGGAGATGGCTGGTGTATAGACCGTTCCATTGGGCGAGGGGGAAACGTACTCTCGGACTCAGCGGCCGCGGCGCGCGGACCGCCTTTCCCCCTCTCTGGAGTGTGCGCGCCGATCACGGCGGGCCTGGCGCGGCTGCTCCTTTGCCTTGACTACGCTTTGTAGGCATCGCGCGTGCGGGTTTACCACTAATTTACGCATTATTTTAATGAAAAATCTTGCTAATAAATGAGCCAGACTAGCACCTTGTGAGTTGCGCACTTATTAGCACACAAGATTTTTGGCAATTTTGTTCTTCTGAGCTCTTTCTGTACACTCGATCCTACCTTGGAGTAGGGGCAGAAAATTATTCTACCTTCTTTCCAAATTAAAATTGGTAACTGAAACTTGCCTGTGCTGCAGATGGTATTATTTCCATCTCCACTGCTGCTGCGGTCACAGTGCGGCATACCCGGCTCCAAGTAAAACGTGGGCTGGCGTTGGCGATTTTTACAGTGACACCTCCCTAGGTTGTCCCTGTCCCCAGCCAATCTGATCGAAAGGGGGAGGGGACTACTGAAGGGGATTCCACCTCCATTCTTCCCCCATCCCCGACTCGGGCAAAATAAAGTTATTCACTCGCTCACTTCAGCCAAGAGTTCAGTCTATTACCCAAATATGATGTCTCTTTGTCGGCAGCATCAAACCTAGATAAAAGCAACGCAAAAGCGAAATCTCGTCTGGTTGCCCAACAGCGGACGCTTAATAAGATGCTTAATACTAAGTTGCCCAAAGGCGGACTCTCTGCAGGAGCTGTGTTGTTCACTTTATTTATGTTGTACTTTAGTACTGCAGAGCAGCTTGAAATTCTAGAGAGAGGAAGATATGGCGACAGTGGTGGCTGAGGGTGAGGTCTTGATATATCGATAATATTTAATACAAACTATGCAATATGCCAAATACTTACTACGTCCACACAAAACAACCTGTATTAAACCCTGAAGGGATATGAAGCCAGAAGTATGTTACACTGACGTCGACACGCGCTTCTGCTTGTTGCCCATGGGCGCCGGGCGTATCATGGTTAGATCATTTTAATAAACATCAGTTTTTGCAGTAAAGTGATAAAAATACCCGCTTTACGCGATCCCGGACACAGACACGCAAACAAAAAAATTGTGACGAAGTATTGCAAACATATGTTCGACACGGCATCGTGTACCCACCGCGGACCACGCTACCTCGAGGCGAATTTCAGCTCCACCGCGGCCCGAAAAGCTGCCAATTTAAGCCAGATCGCATAAACTGGTCCTATGCAACAACTTTCCAATTTAAAGTATATTACGGAAACGAACGCACAACGCGCTACAACGAAAAATTCACTGAGCCGCCGTTGGCGCCCATGCGCCGCGGAGCAAACGCCCAAGCCAGCGAATCGGCTAGCTACGAGAGGGCGCTGTGCACGCAAGATGGCGGCGCCCTCATTGGAATGGTGTATAGGGTCAGGATGATTACACGTGATATGACAAGAGCTGCGGAAAGTTTACCTCAGCTAAAAACTTAAAAGCACGTTGACTAGATGATGATGATGGTTGGGTGTTAATTGCGCAAGGCCAACTGGGGCAAAGAGCGCCAAAACAGTTGACTAGAAAACATTGGTTCGTCGGCTAAGAAGTATGATGGGTGCGGTGGAATGTGTCGTCTCTTTAATACCGGGAAATGTTTGTGTCGTGTTGTGCCAAGTGCCTTGCATGTGATTAGTATGTGGACTACGGATAGGTCCCTTCCACACCTGAGGGAGGTTTTGACGTCTTCTTGGGGGCTGCATATTACTTCCCCGCAGGCGGCAGGTTGCCGACCCCCCCTATAGGCGATAGCACGTGAGTTTGTTTCGCTTAGCGATAGGGCATATACGAAAGACACTCTCGAACCAAGATCCGCAGGCTTTTGGTTAAGATGACGCCACTTTCGATCATGTGCAGCCACAGATAATGAAGAGCGGATCTGAAATTATGATGATTATCAGGGGACAATATGTCATTTCGCAAGGAATACAGCCGCCGTTCTAAGCAAGGAAGAAACATGGCGTGGGCGTGGCTTTAAGAAAATCACCAGTTATAGATACGTTTCACTATTACAAGTAAAGTGTTTGCGTCGTCATTTTTGGTGTATTCTCTTTGTTAAAGCTTTCCCGACCTTATCCCCATGGGCGTTGGTCTAGGCCAGCAAAGGCAAGTATTTTTCACTTTGCAAGAAAAACCGTCGCGTGATGATAAAATATACTTCCCACTCCTAAGCTTTAACAACGACACAGATCTTTTACAAAGAACACGCAGTTGTAACGTACTGTTAGCGAAGACTGATGGTTAGGATGCCCGCTTTCGAAGGAGAGCCTCGTATGGATTCCTAGAATTTCGAAACTGACTACGTGACATCAGCTATGGACACAGCGAAAAACACATGGATCAAGTAAACGTTGGAACGTAGTGACTGCGCCACAAATATTCCAAGAATTACTACTGCATTTATACAACCATTGAGAGCTGCCGTTGCACTATATGGATAAAAGTAATCTTTCTATTCTGATGGTGGTTGTTGGATTCGTATGGCGCAAGGCCAACTAGGGAAAAGAGCGCCAAATCAGTGGCTATGTATGAGGAGTAAAGATGTAAACAAATCCTTCTATTCAGCTGTTTGTTTTACGTTCTTCTTTGGTGAGAAACTAAAAAGCACAATGCCGGTTTTAAATAAGCCTGATTTGAGTGCAGTTTCAATATTTGGCGAAAGTGCTTAAGTAGCCTATAAAAGTCATGTTGGTAAACGACAGCCATTCGGTTGCATTGCACTATGCCTACAAAACAAATGTGCAGTCTTCCGAAGTTTCTTCAAAACAGGCCATGATTGAGACGATGAACGCACACGCAAAACCAAACCTCCAACGCTGTGTAGTCGTAGTCCTTCCTATAATTCTCGTTTCTTTTTCTCTCTTGCTCATCTTACCTGTGGAAGAACGTCCAGGGAGGCAAGGGCCGTCGTGGATAGAAAGCAGATATATTTACACTATGTACAGGGAACCGGACTATAAAGCGCCCATCGTATCGCCGCGCCTGGCCGTCTTCTTCTTCGTCTATGCGTCTGTTGGGCCACGTGCCTGCGTTGTTTTCGTCGCCTTCGAAAGTTCCAACATTCTCCCGCCCGACAGCAGTGCGTGCGAGCGAGAAAAAGGAAATCGGTGCTGGTACTATCAACAAACGTTAATGTTGCTTAACCAAGTCCTGGGCGAAGATACTGGTCAGTCTGTCGTTCGTATCCAGCCGGTGTCTGCAGTGATCTTTTTTCTGATCTTTGGCCTTCGTTTTTTTCGAGATTTTGCTTTTCTCCGTACTTTCGATCTGTTTTTCTGCACCACGACTGTGTTAGGGGTTGAGTCAAAACCTTGTTTGCCAGCGTAGTTTCGTGTGCACACTGATTTCGGAAACAGTCGCTTCATCAAGGTTTTCTGTTTGCACCTGGCAACTCGGTTTGAATCTTTACTATTCACGTTTTGGGCACTCTGAAATTTGGTGGCAAGACTTATTCCTCGCAACTTCATTGATTTCAAAACACGTTTGGAGGCTTGGTTGTTACTCGATGTACTCACGCTGGCGCGGGTATCCCTCGCTGCTCTTTTCCTAGTAGACGATGTGTAGCTCTTTTCGGTGGTCATCAGCTTGATGACCACTGACACTGCTGACCGCTGCCGGGCCGCGGTTGTGTGGTCCGTACTTTTGTGGAGAGCGAATTTAAGCAGCCGGCTTTGTGTGGCCCTGTCCTCGTAGTGGGTCATCGGCTTCACTTTCATTGCCTGTGTCGTAGCTGACACCACATCTTCAGGCGTGAGAACAGCTTCCTTCAATATCATGGACGAGTTGGTGCTTGCGTCGGTGAGTATTTTGTGTTGACTTTGGATGTCGTGCGCAGTCTCGTCATGTCCAGACATGTCGGAAACACAGTCAAACTTGTATCTTAAGGACGAGTCTGTATTGACTGGCACAGTTGTCCTTGCTTTCCTCCGTGTTGCACCATCGTCGAGACTTACATTTCGGCTCTTGTAAAAGTCGTCTTGCGTACGGTCATCCGGACATGTCATGACTGCATACGCATAGGAGGGTTCAAGCACTTCAGTTTTACTGCAATAAGGTACGCATTTGGGCTGGTTGGTTCATGATTACGAATGAAAAAACAGCGCTAAAAGGACAGGACAAGAAAGGACACAGGACCACGGCGCTGACTAACAACCAAATGTGTTTTATTTCTTCAGTCAGCATATATACTTCACCATTATCACTAAGCAATGACAAACAAATTGATTGTAATACTCAGCCTGCGCAGAGGCTAAGAGGCGATCAATCAGACATGAATTTTATCTCTTTTGGAAGGAGGGAAATCGAGGGGAGGCTAACACATGCCTCGCCACTGTTGTGGATGTGATAGGCTTCTGAAATGAGACGCGCGCATTCATCACGGTATTTTGACAAGAAAGTGGTATCTTCAAAAATTGGGTGGCACTTGCATTTCTTACAGTTCTTACAATGAATGGCTAACTGACTATCAGCAGCCTGTTTTTTAACCTTATTCGAATGTTCCCGCAAGCGGTCATTCGCGCACCGCCCCGTTTGGCCGATATAATATTTCCCGCAAGAAAGAGGAATTTTGTACACTACACCTTGGCGACATTCAACATACTTCTGCTTATGTTTCTTAGTACATCCTCTTGTTTTCCTCCTCCCCTCTCGATTCACTTTCTGGCGCAGGTTACCGAGCTTATTTTGGGCAGAAAACAATAGCTTAACGCCTGCCCTGCCGACAACCTTCTTGAGATTGTGCGCCACCTTGTGCACATATGGGATGACGGCTATTTTTTGCTGCGAGTTTGTCTCCGATTGTATGGCAACTGAGCGTTTTTTCTTAAGGCCTGCTAAGAGGCTTTCAGCAATGTTAGCCAAAAGCGTTGCTGGAAAACCTGCAAGCTTCAGGCGTGCTACTTGCGACAGAAAACTTTCATCAACTTGGTGGTCACAAGACCTACTTAGCGCCGCCTTCATGCACGCTGTTGCAATGCCGCGTTTTACAATCTTCGAGTGGGCAGACGAAAAAGGAAGAAGGCTCTTTTGAGACCTTGGCGCATAACGCCAACAGACATGGCTATCTAAGTACGTGAGCTCTAAGTCTAAGAAGCGTAGTTTGTTATCTGAAGGGTGCTCAGTCGTCAGTTCAAAACAGCTTAATTCTGCGACAAACACGTCAAAGACAGTCTTAGCAGCAAGCTGCTCGTCAGAAGGGTTAGTGCTGTAAAATATTAAAAAGTCATCCACATATCGCACCACCTTAACCGCGCTCGTCTGACTTAGCTTGCTCTCAAGCTTACGGTCGTAGCTGGCTAATAAAATGTTACTAAGAACAGGGGCGATGCAAGATCCTATGCACACACCTTTCCGCTGTATAAAAAGCTTATCGTCCAGGCAGATGAAGGTGGATTGCATATAGAACTTTACAAATTCTAAAAACCTGTCTACAGTGGTTCCACGTGCGTTCTGAAACTTAATAGCCCCGTATCTGTCAATGCAATTGCTCACTTCGGTACATACTTCTTCCTGAGGCAGCGAATAATATAAGTCCTTAATGTCCACGGAAAACGCACTCACACCCACTGGACACTCCTCCCGGAGATAGTTTTACATACGTTGACGATGTCACCTTCTGAAGCTATCTCCTCTTGCAGGGTGTTTTCTTCTGTTGCTGATGGAGCTGGCATATATTGCGGTGGTTCTTGCTCAGTTACCTCTCGCTGCTGGTGTGAAGTTCCCAGAGTAACGGCGTCTTCAGTTCTGATCAAGGAATGCGCATTTGTCTGTCGTATTTCAAGCGCCGTTTCAGTCGACTGGTCATTCACAGAGGCGCATGTCGTCGTTGGACCTGGGGATGTAGCCAAGCTTGAAAGTTCTTGGGTTTGATAACCTATTACCGGAACCTTCATCAATGTCGTTGAAGTCGTGGGCTTCATTCGAGTTCCGGTCTCCTCCCCAGGATCATTACACCCACTTGTATTAAACAACTCATACTGTCGAAGCTGTCGCCTTATGCCCTCTTTTGCGAGATGTGGCTCCTGAGGGGTGAGGGCTTCTCGTCCGTGAAGTCTTTGTTCGAGGTAACAAATAATTCTGTATGCTTCTTTGACCGACTCTAGAGCGTCGTCGTGTTGGCCATCAACAATGGTTCCGCGTGCAAGGGCATCCAGCTTCTCGCTGAGTGCAGCAAGTCGGTCGGCACTGTGCTGGAGCCTTGATATCGAAACTGCGGCCTCCACGTCTTTGTTGTGCTCTAGAGTAGGTGTTATCTCGGCAATAAGCTTCCGATTGAATTCGAGAAGGCTGTTCTGGGCGATCCGGAGCCGGTGCCGCTGTCTCGACGCCTCCTCCTCGCTTCGGGGTGAGCATGGCGGTCGAAGAACTGAATTCCGCTGCATGGCTCACCTCGTCGTGTCGCTTGACGTCCCGGGTTTTGGCACCATGTGGAAGAACGTCCAGGGAGGCAAGGGAGGAGGCCGTCGTGGATAGAAAGCAGATATATTTACACTATGTACAGGGAACCGGACTATAAAGCGCCCATCGTATCGCCGCGCCTGGCCGTCTTCTTCTTCGTCTATGCGTCTGTTGGGCCACGTGCCTGCGTTGTCTTCGTCGCCTTCGAAAGTTCCAACATTACCATTTGCTTTATTTTTCCGAGCAAGCGCTGCAGACGCAACACTGCACTTATCCGTAAAGCTTACTTACAAAGGGCAAGCAATACAGTAGTGCAAACTTTGTTCCGTACCCAACTCGAAATTATGTTCATGCGCTTTCACTACTCATGTGAAGCTAGCCCACATTCTGCGAGGTCATTCACCTTGAACCACAAGTCGTCAGAGCAATGCTAATTCGATCCCACCAAACACTGTCTTAAAGAAGGTAGCAGCAAGCACTACAGGTGCCACAATTTTCCCTCTTCGTCTTGCTTTCAACTTGTTTTAGAGGTTTTGTCATATTTGTAACCGCCATTTTGTGGCTGATTTTTGTCAAACTTCGTGTGGGCAAGAAAACGGTGGCAGAAAATAGTGCATTTGAACATTGAGTATCTCCGCAGTGTTTTACAGGGCTCTGACCTTCAAAAACGTGGATCCAACTTTGATATCGGCCGCGACGTTCGGTTTAGCTCGTTTGCGGTAAAGCCATTTGTGACACGGGCGTACGTCACTGGTACGACATAGCGGAAACACAATGTCTCACCAAGGGCCGCGTGCTTGGTCAGCTGGTCCAGGGCTGCTTTACTCATGCTGTAGGCGGACGTGCTGTATTGCTGCAAAAAAGGGTCGAGTAACAGAAAATCGTCTGCGAAGGTACACAAAGGTGGGACTACCTAGTACGAAATGGTCTCCAGAAAGTACCTTTTTATGCAGCGGACGTTACACAACGCACCAGATAAAGGACACTAAAAAGATACACACGACACCCTGTTGTTGTGTATTCGCTGTTGAACATTACGAATGAAAAGATACCAGCCCCGCGCCTTCCACTTTGCTTCCGGCAGGTTTCCCGTTTTCTGTCGGTCTTTCGCCCCGGCAGGAAGCAGGAAGTGCAGTACTATCCTACTACAACAAAATTCACGAATATTGCAACGGGCGGCCCTCCGCCTCAGAACGCCAGAACCAATGAAAGATCTAGGTGTACCGTGTTTTCAGGCGTCGCTTTCAAAATGAAAACGTGAGATTACATCATTTTCGAGAAACTTGGCCAACACTGGATACTGCTGTGACCTTGTGCTTAAATTGGCATGTCACTCTACTTTAGAAGGAAGGTTATGCTTTGACTTGTAATGAAGGTCAGCGGAAGTGAATGCCGTGTTATTTTACTCTATAGTACATTCATCCACCAATTTCTTATTATGAGCTGAACCGTTACATTGCGCCTAACTGCCCTTCTTTGCTGCTAATTGCCTCGTCGCCTTGCTCCTACTTGCTCCTAACCACGAGAACCACGGTCACTGCATCGGAATGTTGAATCCGATTCGTACACCAAGGCTGTTCACACGACATTTTCATTGAGACCTCTCCGGCATACCGTCATCGCTGCTTCCGTCTACAAAAATAAACTTTAGCTGTCCACCTCCTAAATCCGACTTCCTTCGTCACGCTAGTGAAGAGCGGACGGAACAACACTGTTCCTCCTCAAGAACGAATGTGTTGTTTCCCCAACGCAAGAAGTTAGGAGGCATGGTGTTTGCGAGCAGAAGCCTAACCACCAGTGATTTTTACACCCCGTTACTCCATGCCTTTTACATCCTTGACTACTGTGACATTTCTAGGCAAAGCTTTCTACTCCAAGTAAAAACCAAGGAAAAGCTGGTAGCGTCCTTATCACATGTAAGAAAGTGCCTCGTGCGCTAAAACGCAAGTAAGTGCACGTGCGGTTCTCAGCGCCGAAGGAAGCGCGAAAGACCACGTTTCGGCTACAGACCGAACCAATTCGAGGCGGCGACTGCGTCCGCGGTGAAAACGTAAAATTTCTCGTTCGTTCCAATGGGAGGGTTACGCATGGGTTGCAACTAACTTTTCCGCGGGTACGCCCTTACAGCGTACCCGCTGTAAGTGGGTACGCTTCAAGGGCGCTGTAAGCCCTGCAGCGGGTGTTTTGTGTTCCCGCGCAATTGTGCGTGCGTTCAATGAGAGCTGTAGCCAGAAAATCGCCTTTCGGTCGACAAATTGGATTGACCGCGTTCCACCGCGGCGAAATGTATGGCTGCGGTTGCACGTATGTATCGTGTCCTGGATACCACCGTTTCGTACGCGTGATTGCTGCCAACGCTCGAAGTAAAATTTCTCACACCACCAACTTGAATTATGTGTCACTTCTATGCCGTGTGCTTAAAAGACCCTGGGCACCCTCCTCCACAGAGTGCGGTGATTAGTTCGCCGTGCCACGAATCAACTAAGCCAGAAACGGCGTGCAGACATCCAAAACAAAACACGAAGGAAGCTCACACTAAGGCGTGACTTGAAGGTAGCGAAGCTGTACGCAACCTTCACAGCCATCACGACGGTTTAAGTCTACGATCGGAGCAGATTTCCTTCCTTTTCGCTGCCGCAACGACCCTTGCTCCATCATTGTTGCTATAAGTGTGAGCTGCCTTCATTTTTTGGGAAGTGAAAATCATAGGACATGACCTTGGAGGGGCGCACACTATGACGTGTATTACACGTTCCGAGTTGGTGTCGCCAGGATTACGGTTAACGGTGCAGTTCTTTTTTGGGCCAATCTCCGTAAGTGCGTATGCAAGGATTGACAAACCTGCGCTCGCCATTTTGTTAGATTTCTTTTTAATTACGGGGCGGTCGCCGCAGTCTCGCACAAACTATTTAAGTGGGTATGCTTGGCTTGAGAAATGTGTGCCGGGGACGCTGCGCTGTCCCCGATAGGCACGCGCTCACTTGCGCTCGCTCGCCATTTGCTTCATATTTTTAACTGCGGACCGGAAAAATTACGATTTGCTATACAGCTTCGGCGTTAAAACAACAACCCCGACCGAAACGTTAATGTGAAAGCACTGTGGGTCCCGCTGCATACGTGAATGAAAAAAGATGCTAAAATCCTGTCACACACCATACAACCCTTATAGAGACGTAGAGTTAGTAACCCGAATTGTGGAATGCGTAAGAGCTCCCGTAGATAAAAACTGGACAGCCTATTGGCCGTGAAAATACTTTAGATATGCCCGTATGCGCGTTGCCACGTAAAGCCGCGGCCGTTTTTTACAAAAAACTCCCCCCACCTCCCCGAAGGGGATCGTGCGGAAATGCGAATGCATTGGGTGCACCGATGAGTGCGCTGCGGCAAGCAGTCACGGACAGAGGCACGCGCTCCACTGCATTTATATATATTTTTCCGAGCGCAGCGAGCGGAGAGAGGGTACGCGGAGAGGAGAGAGAGACCCGCGCAACACGCCCGCCCCGCGCGCGAGCTCTCTCCGCCGAGCTCCGCGATGCGAGCGCCCTCACACGCCCGAGCGCGCTCCTCCTCTCCCCTTGCCCTCCGCTACTCCCGCCCGAGCTACGACCTGCTCCGGTTGCTAGGCGCGCCACAGCTGTTGCTAGGGGCACGCAGGAGCGCGGTGAGATAACACCTGCGTGCGGACGCCGGCACAGACCGCACGACAACCCCCGACTAAGAAATGCATTCGTATTTAAAAAAGTAACACTTACCACAGAAAGCGATGAAATGCTTGAGACGTTCACGATGCAGCCTGAAACAGGAACAACCCGTCAGTGATAGAAAAATCGTGACAGCGCTTTCTCGGAAGCGAAGGGATATCTAAAGCGTACAACGCTTCTTTAGGCAGTTTTGGCAAGCTGGTGGACCTTTTGATAAAGCGTGCAGTATAGTGAGAACTAAGCTTGCGCCACTAACCATTTACGGAATGATCTTTTTTTTTTTGCTCCTTAGACCCTTCGCCCTTGCTATTCTACTTGCTTCCAATCCCCGGTGTTTTTGGTATATGACGATTGTTCTACGAGAAGTGCAGTACATAGATTCTGCAGCATATGCTTATCGACAGAATGCGGCAGGTGCCGCAGTACAGAACATATAACGGTGGTGGGTGACACCCCTCCGTAAACGCCTAAACCGTCATTTAATACGTCAGATTGGAGGGCTCGGGGATGAGAGAGAGAGCTTCCCCTCGGCCAGCCTTAAATGGGTTCATGTAGAGTGCGGACTCGTTTCGACCAATTTAGCACCATTTGCGCGATCTTTGGCAAAATCAGCTATTCCAAAAATGGTGCGATGATGCGTAACAAAAGAATACATGATTCCAAAAAAGTATCACAATATTTACCCGCATGTACTCCATGCAACACGTCCAAATATTATCTATGAATGAAAGATATACTAAAGGTAATTATAAACATTGAATAAAGTCACTATATTTATCAATAAAAACTGCACTAAAAATTCAAAAGTTGGTTCCACCGGATTGGGGCTAGGCTAGCCGCCAATATCGAAAACAATATAAAAGAGTTATTATGAAATTGTACTGTTCAAGACGGTCCATCCTAACATTTTCAAAACGTTTCCATTCGCCTTTCAGCTCTAAATTGAAGAGTGTTTCTTCATGACGTGAATAAGACGATCAAAAAATCTTGCATGCCCACATTTACAGTAACAGGAGATACTTTTTGAAGACCTCACTCATGTGCCCATGCTGCTTTCGCACTTTAAACCAATGCGTTTGTTCCAAACAACTATAAGGAATTATATGATCCGTAGTGGCATCTGGAATTAAAGGATCCATGGAGACAAAACATGAGTTTGGTTCATTAGAAAGACCACTTTGTCCCGAAAACAATAATACCAATTTATCGCAAACTTTGGACAATTCAAGGACTTATTAAGGAAAGCATGTGTAGCAGCGGTCAATCTTCAGCCACTTTCCAGCAAATTTTATGTCACAAGATCTCGTTTGTGCGATTGGCGGCCTCTAGTTCACTCGGATCGCATCACTTGAATGCTAACGCAATAATTATTTTGGTGCTAGCCCATAAAAAAGTGCGGTTATCTTGCCAAGGAGCGAGATGGCTACAGTGCAAAATTAATTGCATCGTTCTAATCTCAGAAGGCATTTTCCAGACAGAACGATAAAAAGGAGATAGCTTCCTTCGGTGATTCAAAGGTAAGTTTCGAACCAAATTGACCCCGCGACCAACACATGTTCCTAACATAAAATAGCAGGCAGAAAGACAGGGAGCTCTACCATTACTGTTAGGAAACATGGCACCTATCATAAAATGTCGCACTTCCTTAGTCAGCAACAGAGTCAGGTGAATGACTACAAACGCACGTACAGGTGCGTCTTTACGGCATATTGAAGTTCTATTCAGACTGATTTCTGTAAGTACTTTGGTGTTATAGACCTTATTTGACCACAGCTGTTGTGGAAATGGCAGCTTTCCTGGTGCAAACTGTAAAGTTCATGTGGATGTTCTAAAATGTTTTAAAGACGTGGAAGCTAATACCCATAACCTAATTGGCAGTAACGCTTCACGGCGTATTACAATACAATGCAATTACTGAGATTCCTTGAAGGCATTTTGCAGTGTTTGCATTGAAAGTAACTCTGCTCTATTCAAGAATATCGCTTTTTCGCAATGCCCTAAGGAATTTACTGAAGTTCGCCGTTGAGAAAAATTGCTTGCGAGCATATGCAAAAATTAGGTTCGCGAACATTCAACAGTGATTTTTCAGAAAATTGAAGATCCCGGAAAAATACCTTCATACCTTTTGTATGGCGTAAAAACGGCAGGGCTTTCTGAATCATGCAGAGAGGACCTTGAACGTTCGTGTACCACATTCTTCTGAAGTCGTCCACCGGTGAAGCGTCTATCATTCCTGGCTGCCAAATCCCCGCGTTGTTCATCTACGTTTAAAAATCCGTGTCGAGCGAAGAAACCATGGCTAAACATCTTCGCAAGTGCAAGTTTACACCCTAGCTCTTGTGCTGAGTAGTGATACGACAAAGCTCATTCTAGTGTAGTTCACTTACGAGAATGTCGATTTTGCCAAAATGCGCCGCAGTCTTGTCCACCACAGACGCCACGTCGGCTTCGACAGACACGTCTCCTGGCAGCACTAACACCTGTGAAGTGTTTTGTAAGGCAAGCAGGTAATTCATTTAACCCACTCCGTCTGAACAACAGTAGCTAGACGCTAGACTGCATCGTGGGAAAGAGTGCGCCTTAAACAAAGCCCCCCTCCCCCAATTATATCACTGAAGCGGCGAATGAATCAGTTCAAGATTAACTCCCAAAGCAATTGGTTCGTGGTGGGAGCACACGCTTTGTGGCGCTGCCCCAGGACGTTGCGTGGTATGCTTCTTCAAACAGACAATCCCCAAGATCGATGGTGCTG
Organism: Haemaphysalis longicornis; assembly: GCF_048455015.1. NCBI lineage: Eukaryota > Metazoa > Arthropoda > Arachnida > Ixodida > Ixodidae > Haemaphysalis > Haemaphysalis longicornis. The sequence continues at coordinate 172,448,379 of NW_027526422.1, forward strand.
GGGCTGAGCCACGCCGAAGATAATAATGCTCGCAACGCTGCGCCTTGCCAGCGCGGTGCCAGCCGGAAGCAGAAAATAAAGATCAAGGCTTGATTCACGGCGGGATAGCATTCCGACGTGTAATGTGTTTGCTTAAGTGTTTATTTTTTGAGCGCTTGTCGAATGTTCTCAAGCCCGTAATAATTTTATGCCTGATACCCTTTCCGTAATTTGAATCTGCACCTAACATTCGTCCAATATGAATATATTCTTTCCCCTTGCACAGTTTCATTACGTAGGCTGAAGGAAGCACTTCGTGCATGTCTATGGGGGATTATTTTTGTTATCTCCTGCAATGCTTGTTTATTTTTGTTAATATGACACGGCTGCCGCGCACAACTCCTGTTTGCAGCTCCTTTTCTTTGCAGTTTTCTGAGAAACCAAGTGTACCAACAAAACTCCGGCTTCTTAGCATTGAAAAAAGGCGCCACCACTCCTTGTTCCCTCCGCAAAATAGTATACAGGGAGCGAAAACTAGCTGTAATCAACGTGTTCATTTAAAATAATGCCTGCATCAAAGCGCACCGACAGACAATGTATAAATGCATCATGTAAAACAGAATGAAGGTTCGCATAGTAATAGAAATACATAAAGTCGTTTAGCCAGAATGTGAGCGTGTGCCTGTCTAGCGACAGTTCCGTAGTAAATGTACGAGGCTGGACAAGGTCATGTGAAGCAAACTTCGATCCTAAACAGCCAAAACGTAGTTCGAAACGAATCCCCGAATTCACTCAGCGAACTAGTAGATAGATGAAGGGTGAGATTGACTTCATTTGCCTATACTGAAGCAAATATTCATCCCACCCCAGAGCACAATCTAGTTCCGGGGTTGATTGAGATATGATAGTATTTGTGGTCTTTTAACAACAGCGGCGTGATTGGAAAAATCATTATATCCAATGCGTTGTTGGCGCGAGGGGTACATAATTGGGCACTCCATTCACACTAACTAAAGGAATTGATCGTATTTTGAACATTGCACCTTATCGTGTGGAAGTCCCTTGGCACGGCACGCCTCGGCCACCTTCTCGAGCCTTGCCACATTTCTTGCCGTGAGCGCAAGCCAGCTCCCCAGGGAGGCGAAGTGCAGTGCTGTGCTTTCGCCGATGCCTGATGATGCGCCTACCATGTGCGTATTCAATATTACAAAAATATATTCAGACGCTGGTCAGGGATGCATATTTTATAACTCATCGACAATTACAGGCATATCGCTATGTAACGGATGTAGCGCAGGTGTAGCTGCGGCGGGTTAGGCCCCACAAACCAAAATAATTTCGTTAGACGTTTCTCCTGTCATCCTTGTTTTATTCCTCCCTTGTGCCCCCTGCATTTTCATCTGAGCTCACCCTGTAAGACCCGCAACATACTGCACCAAATGTTAGGATTCTGACAACGCCTTGGTTGGATAGATTTATTTTTACTACAGAGCTAAATTCGTACAGTTAAAGTGCTCCCCCCCCACCCAAGCCTCCAACCGAAACATATCCCGCTAACGATTTCTCTCATAGCTACGCCCATCCAGCCTTTTTAGCCTTTGATTACCCACGCGACGAGGCTTTCTTTTGCCGTTTAAAATGCTTCTCATGTGTTCATATTTATCTTAAGAGACAAATAAATGTTTGTGTTAGAACAAGACACTTACCTGTGATCAAGGCGACTTTCCCATTGATATCAGGCATTTTTTGGCGATTCTATAAGCGTCGGCTGACCATCGGACCTGAACACAAGAAGGCCTACGCGGTTTCGGTTACTAGAACGACAATGCCGTCGGCCTTTTCAGCAGCACACATAGCATAAACTGCGGATATTGTCGCAGGATTCCTGGCTGCGCAAATCTGCTGCGACAGAGCAAGGCAGTTTTCCCTTTCGCGCAAGCGATCGAAAGTGCAACGTAGCAGCTGCAGCTGCAAATGCAGACTAGATGTTTATGTATTTTATTCGTCCTAAGCCCCACGGATTTCACGAGGGTCTCTGCAGTGCTCCACATCTGTTGCCCCACCTTGTACTGCAATTTCCTCTTCCTAAGCAGCACGCCATTTCCGACGTTTTTCTTCGACGCTCATCTCTCCCGCACACGCAGACGTTCTGCGGAAATCACAGAGTTTACGGCTGGTTATAAAAGAAGAACCCGATAAGGGCATCATTCTGCCACAATACGTTCACGCCCTTCCGAACTGTGCCCGGTGTTAAACCTTTTAGAGCGTGAAATGCCCGAACCAAGACTCACATTGTAGTTCGCGTTAGCTCAGGTGCTGCTATCTTTCACGTGGTCTAGTAACTTCTTTATTCTCTGAGCTTGGTATTAAGAAACGTGTGCGTGCTCACTGCCGCGCACAGTTACGTGTGGCTGCTTGGTATCCGTAGTGTCGCACTGGGCACACAAACATCCGCTTTAACAGATTCCCCTGCGGGGAGAATGATAACGAGACGATTGTATTTATTTAGGGGGAAATTATGGCCAAGAAGACCAGAAAACCAGCGTACCCTTCATCTTACAATTTTCTGCTCAACTTCCGTTGCGCGATCTCTCGATTTCTACCCCCGTCGAGCGCGTACCCACGTGACCCATTTCGCTTCGTCATGCCCGCGTAGCCCGTAGACAGGCTTAGGCAGCCTGTTAGGAAGCTACACGACCACGTGGTGATTGCATGTGCCGGTATATCATAGAGCGGAGGAAAACAAATTCGGTCACCTTCGCAATAGGGCTCCTGCGCTGGAGTTCTGGAAACAAGCAGCGCCCCTAAAGGCCGATGCCTCTGGGTAGTACAGAAGCAGACAACCCTCACCGCCCTCCATTTGTTTCCTATTACAAGTCAGAGAAAAAGTTGGTTGTACTTATATTAATCACATTGTGGTGCGTTTAGGTGCGTGACTGCATAGTGAATAAAATGTCCTTAAAGTAGTTGCACAGGCTAAACAAAATAATATCGGCTATAAGTAGATTTATCGGCGTTCTTTTGAGCGAGCTGTAGCGATCCTAGCGACGTGGGACACTATCCCCAAGTCGGGTGGTCTAACTTCCTGACGATACTTATCGTTCTTTCTTCGTGCGCACCATTGACAAAGAAACAGTTCGCAAGTATACCATAAACACAGAATGCTGCTCATCCTATACCCTGAGGTAACTGTAAATGGTTGCTCAGCCGGAGCATATACAAGACGACACGAGAAGCGCAGCCGACTCAGCTGACACTGCTGGCCTGGCACCGCCTTGAAGACGAGTGCAATTGTTTTCGTATTTTCACAAACTGAATGATTTTTGTTTAACATTTTACGCCATACGATTTACGAACGGCAGGGTACATGTATACTACCAAGTAGGTGAGGCAATAGCGTCAAATAAACAAGTTAGGCGCAAGTAAAGGACGCAAAACAACCACCAAATCACATGTCCGCTATTGCAGAGATGTGTAATTATATATTTACATAACATAACACAGCTACATACACGGAGCGCGACCCAAATATTTACGCGATCGTCACTGACTGTGTTGATTATATCTACTGCAGGGGTCGGCAACCTATAGCCCGCGGGTCGAATGTAGCCAGCGGAGCTGTATTACGCGGCCACCAGCACGTCGTCAGAACCCCTGTCACTAACAATCTGAACGCCGCTGACACGCCAGTTTTGACCTTAACTAGTGTTTGACGGGGAGAAAAGGACAGAAAATTGATCGCTTCCAGCTGCATTGTTCTCCATATTTACAGTTTCCCAGATTATTGCGAAATATTATTGTCAATCCGCTTAATTTTTTTCACTTTGCCTTCAAAGCCCCCCTCCGAATCCAAACTGATTTTCCATCCAGCCCTCCGTCGTGTCGACTTCATGCAACTCGGCACTACACCTGAATACTTTGGCGACCCTTCTTCTAGTCTAGGTAATAAGTGAGAACTGGGGATATATGATGCAAGAGTGTAATTAAATAAAGTGAGAGCAAACAAGGAAACAGGACGCCTACCACTCAGTTCACCCGACCACTTTGTTTTACGGCCACCACTTTCGGAATCACAAAACAGATTTCACGCTTCTGACGCCCGCTGCATTTTGTCACTCAGCCACGCAATGAAACGGCAAGCTAGCGCTGCACCATGTATTCGTAACGGCGACGCAAATCAGCAGTGTTTAAAAAACGTACAGGCATAGTGCGCATGCACGTGCGCAAAAGCGCGGGGCACCGCTCAAGACGAGCCTGAAGTCCACCGGATTCGCAAACATCTGCGCACGATAACCGCCGATTGCGTTACTTTTTTTATCACTTGCTGTAGAAACGTCCTCGTCACCAAGTGTACTAGTTTAAGCAAGAAGCTTTCACTTGAAATTTCACTTCGTGCGACCATGGATCGGGGAGCCTGCAAGTGGCAGAGCGTCGTCACCGCCCAGCCCTTTAGTCGACGCTGTTGACGTACTTCACGCTGCAAAGTTTTTTTTCTAAATCCAAGTTGAGCGCCGGAAGAGATCGGACGCGTCGGGAATGGGTTATTTATTTATTTAGTCGCAGGGTACTGCCAGCTTCATTTAAGAAGCCCTAGGCAGGAACGGACAAACATAATGATACAAAAACAGGGAAACCCCCTACAAAAATGGTCTATGGGTGCCTATGGAAACATTTGTGGTATGCTATCACCGCCTATGGATCTCTATGGCCGCCCATAAGATTACAAAAAACAGGCTATGGCCACCTATTGAATTATTGATGCACTACAGGCTAAAGAATCTAGACCACAGAATACTCTTTAGACAGCTGTAGAACATGCTACTGTGTTTAGGCTATAGAATCTCAGCTATTCAGGTTGCTTTTGCCGGCTAAAGAAACGTGTATGTCCTCAGCTCTATAGACCAGCAGCCACAAAAGCTCCTTTAGCTGTCTATAGAACAGTATATGGCTGGGAATCTATAAACCCCAGATCAATTAGCTCTCTTTAGCCAGCTATAGAGAAGTGTTCGTCCCGAAAGCTATAGAAACACAGCCATAAAAGCTATTTAAGCTGGCTATAGAGCCATCTATGGCTGTGAATCTAGAGACTCCCGTATGTTTCGCTTTCTTTAGCTAGCTATAACGAAGTGTTCGGCCCAAAAGCTACAGAACCATGGCCAATGAAGGTTTTTAAGCTGGCTATAAAGGCACCTAAAGCCCTAAATCTACATAGTCCTGTACGTTTACTTCCTTTAGCCAGCTATAATGAATTGTTTGCCCAAAAAGGTACAGAAACACAGCCATAAAAGCTCTTTAAACTGGTTATAGAGCCGTCTAAGGGCTCTTAGTCTATAACCTGTTATCATTTAGGCATGTTAACTTTAGCTATGAAACATATTTGGCCCTAAATATGTACAACAGCAATAAAAGTTCTTTAACTGGCTAAGGAGTGATGTATGGCTTTGGGCATATACTCTTGACCATTTAGCTATGCACACCCGGTTATAGACAAGTGTCCTTGAACCTTTCAACTCACAGCTACAAAAAACTTTTCTAGCTGGCCAATGCGTACCATGTCTGCAGCAACAGTATCCAGGCCATTTCTCTATATTAGCAGGCTATATAAAAACTTATAAGGTTTGCCTGCCCCTGCAGACACTGACAACATGCTCATTTCTTTCTCCAGTGACAAAGGAGATACATCAAAAAGTATTCCATGATGATGATGATGGTTGGATGTTTATGGCGCAAGGCCAACTGGGGCAAAGAGCGCCAAGAGAGAGAGAAAAGACTTTATTGATCACATCCGGCATGCAAGAGACTCGGTCCGGCCACGCAGGGCTCGGCCTCGTCCCCCTGTCTATCAGTCTAGGCTATTCAGTCCTAAGACTTCGGGCTTAGACCCCGAGGCTTTGTGCCCGGCCGTCGCTCGGACTACTCGAGGTCCCCGGTCGGTCCGATCGGCTCCCGTTGTCGGGAGGGACCGGCAGACGCGGGGCTCCCTTTCGCCTTTGCTTGGCCAGGGCCGCCTCGAGCCGCTGGATGGCCCGTCGTTGATGTTGGAGCTCGGTAGAGTTCACACACACGCGCACTTCGGGCGGATACGTGTCCGTCGGGCACGGCACTAAAGTCCCCCCATGGCGCACAGCACTTTCACACCCCCACATAAGGTGTCTCAGAGTCGCGGGTTCTCGCTCACACGCACTGCACAGGTCGCTTTCGTAATAGTCAGGACACATGTGTCGCGCAAGAGCCGGCGTCAGAACGGTCTCCGCTTGCAGTTGTCGGAACCTCGTCGCCTCCGCCCGAGACAGTTCCCGGTGCGGCGGCGGGTAGGTCCTCCGTTGTTCTCGATGCCAGCGAAGCACTCCGCCGTAGCCGGACAAGGGCTCCACTTCATCTTCTTCGTCGGTCGTTTCGTCGCCGTCTTCGAGGTGTGGCGGACGGACGGCCGCGGCCCGGCACGTGGCGAGATCACGAGCCGCAGCGTCCGCCTCCTCGTTGCGATTGCTGGTGTCGGGTGACAGGTCTCGGCCCGCGTGGGCCGGGAACCACTTGATCACGACGTTCTTCTTGGCTTGCTGCTCGAGCGCCATCGAAGCCCCTTGGGACTCCGCGAGCTTCGCAGTGCCGTTCCAGACCACTCCGCAACCATCCGTTCAAACAACAGCGGCAGACGGAAGCCGTCAGGAGGGCAGACGTCTCCAATGAATGCGATGACACACAACGTCACCCACTAAGAGGGAGGGCAACCGTGAGCAATCAATCAATCATTTGAAGAGTCTGTGTGTTGGATGCGCCACCAGCCGCTGCGCCGAATGTGTGTGGTCGGTACCAAGCAATCTAATCCCGCCCCAAAGAGCGCCAAAACACTAGTCATATATGAGGGGTGAAACCTTAAACACTAAGTAAAGTCAGCAAAAACAAAAGTACAATCCCAAAACGACAATGAGCATGGCTGGTGTATAGGGCCAGATTTCATTATGCGTGAGAGGAAATGAGGTTGAAAAACTTGACGTCGGACAAATACTCAAACACACGTTTCACGGAAACAATGGCATCGTCACCTAGAAAAAACGATGGATGGAGGGGAATATGTTGTCTGTAGAGTTCTCTGAAGTGTTTGTGTCGTGTTGTGTGAAGTGCCTTGCATGTGATTAGTATGTACACTATGGATAGGGCCTCTCCGCACCTGCCGCACTGGGGTCTAGAGATCCCGTCAGTAGATACGAGTGCGTTGCATGGGTGTGCCCTATCCGCAGCCTACCCAAGGCGACTTCCGTGTGTCTGTTGTGTGAGTCAGTTGTGTATCGTCCCAAGTGTGGCTTTATTACGTGTAGTTTGTTATCTGTCTGTTCATTCCACTGTGCTTGCCATTTCCTACGAAGGTGTTGTCGAATTTGTGGCTTAAGGTCACTCTGTGGTAGTATTGTTATATCTACTGTGTTCCTGAGTGCAGCAACTGCGGCCTTCTGATCCGCAACCTCATTGCCAGCAATCCCAGCATGGCCTGGAACCCAGCACAACACCAGAACAAGTTTTTGGGCATATATAGACATGATAGTGTTGAAACCCATATGGACAATTCTGTTTTTGCATGGCTTGTATGATGCCAATGCGCGCACAAACCTCAAGGAATCTGTATATATGATGGACTTGTTGTTTTCTGATGTGTGGTTTCACGTCGGTGTAGGGTAATGTGGTTATGTCTACTGTATTCAAGAGTGTAGCAGCAGCAGCCATTCGGTCCGCTGCTTCGTTCCCGGCTATACCACAGTGGCCAGGGACCCAGCAAAGAACCAGTTCAAATTTGCGTACATACACAGACATACCCTTGACGGTCAGATTGACAACGTGGTTTTTCGAAGGCATTGTTGACGACAGTGCCCGCACAACACTGAGGGAATCTGTATAGATAATGGATTGTGGGATGTGGCTTTGAAGTATATCATTGACAACAAGAAGTACACCGTAAGCCTCTGCCGTAAAGATACTAGTATGACTATTCAGAGTTCTAGTGACACTAAGGCCGGGCCCATGCGCCGCGCAGGACACAGAGGTGACAGCTCTAGAAGCGTCCGTATAAGATTGAGAGCACTCATACTTCTGCTGCAAATACAAGAAATGCTGCAGAATTGCACATGTGGGAGCTCGGTTTTTATCTAAGTGTGTGAAAGATGTGTCGCGTGACACAGGGCGGAGATGCCATGGTGCTATAAAATCCGTTAGAGAACTTTGGATTGTATCTAAAAAGGAGACAGAAAACTCTGACGCTTCCTCTCTAACTCTGGAAGAGAAGGGCGCAGAGAACGATGGTGGATTTAAAAGGAGTTCAGTGATGGACGTATCATGAAAAACTGATTTAAAAGGAGATCTGTGTATGCTCGCTGACGTTGTAGGTTCCAATTGTTGCACTCCTCATATAGGCTTTCCACCGGGCTAGTGCGGAAGGCGCCACACGCCAGGCGGAGCCCGAGATGGAGCACTGGGTCCAGCATCTTGAGCGATGTTTTACTTGCTGACCCATAAACAAGGCTACCATAGTCCAATCGTGAACCTATCAAGCTGGTAAAAACACGTAAGAGAAGTTGTTTGTCAGCACCAAAAGAGATGTGCGACAGAACATTAAGGATATTAATTGTTTTTAAGCATTTATGTTTTAGTTGTTTTATGTGTGGGATGAATGTCAGCTTTTCGTCAAAGATAATACCTAAGAACTTGTGTTCCTTTTTTACAGGAATAGAGACACCGTGGAGTCGAATGTCTGGATCCAGCCGAATGCCACGCCTCTTGGAAAACAGAACACAAGTGCACTTCCCTGGATTAAATTTAAAACCGTTGCTATCTGCCCAGCCGGCAAGCTCGTTCACACCAAGCTGCACTTGGCGCTCGCAGATAGACAAGTTACACGATTTGAAGGAGAGTTGAACATCGTCTACATAGATTGAACAAGAGATCGATGGTGGCAGTGCCTTCCGAAGAGAATTCACTTTTACAATAAACAAAGTGCAACTCAAAACACCACCTTGCGGCACGCCGTTTTCCTGCACATGCACCCTAGACAGTGCAGCTCCAACTCGCACGCGAAACGTTCTTTCAGACAGGTAACTAACAAGCGTATTCATCATGTTACCCGACATGCCAAAGGACTTCCAATCGCTGAGGATGCCGTACCGCCAAGCAGTGTCGTACGCCTTTTTAAGATCAAAGGATACTGTCATACAGTACTGCTTATGGAGGAAGGCATCTTTAATATTTGACTCTAACGCAACGAGTTGATCGTTGGTAGATCACCCCGCCCTAAAGCCTGCCTGGCAGCTCTCGAGAAGACCGTTGTACTCTAAGAAGTACACGAGTCGCCTGTTTATCATCTTCTCGAGGAGCTTACACACGCAGCTTGTCAGGGCAATGGGACGATAACTGGCGGGAGAAGAAGGGTCCTTCCCTTCCTTTAGGAAAGCAACTACTATGGCCTCCCTCCAAGAGCGTGGAACGTGCCCCGAAAGCCATATTTTATTGTATAGGTGTAAGAGTGTTTCAAGAGTGTCTCGGTGTAGGTGTTGGATCATGGTGTATGTAATCTTCTCTGCGCCTGGGGCTGAAGGTTTGCACGTGCTCAGGGCAACCCTCAACTCATAGAGAGTGAATTCAGAGTTCTAAGAAGTATTTGATTTGTATTTGTCTTGTAAGGGCTTTTTTTCTGCAGATGTTTTGTGTTTCATGAAAGTGCTTGTGTAGTGTGCTGAACTGGACACGTGTTCGAAGTGTTGCGCAAGTGTGTTAGCCTGGTCTTCGAGTGTGTCCCCAGTTGAGCTAACCAGGGGCAGGCTGTGTGTCTGTTGTCCTTTGAGCTTGCGTATACGTGTCCAAACTTTGCGTGTCCATGTATGAATTAATGGATGTCAAGAAGGTGTGCCAACTCTCTCGTTTTGCCTCACGGCGCACACGTTTTCCTAACGCCTTGGCCCGTTTGAACAAAATAAGGTTACCCGACGTGGGGTACCGACGGAGGATACCCCACGCCTTGTTCTGGGCCTCTCGCGCCCGCCTACAGTCGTCATTCCACCACAGCCTCCTCTGGTTGCGCGGGGTACCAGAGGCGTGGGGAATGGACTTTTCGGCGGCGTCGAGGGTGTGCGCCGTGAGAAGTTGGGTAGCTTCTTCAATGTGTAGGTGTCCTATGGATGTGTGGTGTAGTTTGGATGTCTCAGTAAATGTATTCCAGTTAGCTCTTGCTTCGTTGAACCTATTGTGGGAAGATGAACTGCATGGGCCTTTATCTATATATGTTAGTGAGGTGGGAAAGTGGTCACTGCCATATGGGTCAGTGCCCACACCCCACTCAAGACATGGAAAAAGAATTGCCGAACCAATAGCCAAGTCAAGATTTTAGTATGTATTGTGTCCTATGTTATGGTATGTAGGCTGTTTCTTGTTGAAAAGGCAGGCTCCAGAGGATGTTGAAAACTTCTCTATCAGGCGACCTCGGGCATCCGTGCGAGAAGAGCCCCAAAGAGAATTGTGCGCATTGAAGTCGCGTGTTAGGATGTATGGTCCAGGAAGCTGGTCGATCAGCGCCTCAGTCAGAGCTCAGAAGTGCAAGATCAGGAGATGTAGATGGAGCATACCGTTAATAACCTATTAAATAATATTGTGCGGACGGCTACAGCCTCAAGGACGGTGTTCAAGGTGACAGGGTGGCATGCTAAGGATTTGCGGGCAATTATGGCCACACCACCAGAAGAGTGTGTGCAGCCATCCTTGTCTTTCCTGTATACCATGTAACTATTCAAGAAATTTGTGTGTTTGGAATTAAGATGTGTTTTCTGGACACACATTAAACTTGGCTGGTTCTCATGCACGTCGTCAAGATTATTCAGAAGGCATCTGCAGTTGCATTGAACTATGTTTTCTCTTCCCATTATGATTTGTTAGACCTACTAGAGTGTGATTATTTATGTATGGTCTTTCGGGGCTTGCACTCTTGGGAGGGGCTTTTTTGCCTTCTCTACTGACCTGGACGTCGCAGCCCGTTCCTTCCGTTGCGATAAAAGCCGGAAGGGCTCGACGTCCATGTCGTCATCTGAAGGCAAGGGGGTGCCCAGCGGACTGAGCCCCCTTGACGTGGTACCCTTTCGGGTGTTCTTTGCATGCGCTGCCAGTGCCGAAGGCGTGGGGAGCACCACAGATGCCACAGGCAGTGAGGCGGTGGAGGTGGTCGCTGTGACTGCCTCCGTCTCCATCTCCGTGCCCTTGCGTGTGCTTTGGGCCGCTGGAGAGGAAACAGTGGATGCAGCGGCATCCCCAACAGACGTTGTTGCCACCACAGCCGCTGCTGGGTGAGCGAGCGCTGCCGAGGCGGGTTGGGCTGCCATAGGCAACCCGGGGGGGGGGTGCGGGCGAGACCAAGTCCGACTCGCGGTACTGGGTCCCCGCCGAATCCAAACGCCGCTCCGCCCCCCGGCGAGCTGCGTCGGCGTACCTGCCCAGAGGGAAGGAGGCGAACCTCTATCGCGCCTCTGGGAAGGTGATGGTTTCGGTTATCTTAAGGTTAATGATTTTTTTTTTCAAGATTTAACTTTTCACAAGCGCGAGAGTATGCTGCGTGTGGACACTGACAATTGGGCAGATGAAGTTGGTTGCAGTGCAGTTGTCGGAGAGATCATCGTGCTGGGCGATTTGGGCACAGGTTGTTCTGCCTCGACAGGAGTTGGTACCATGCCCGAACCTCTGGCACTTGAAACAGCGCCTCGGGTTCGGGATGTACGGCCGGACAGAACAACGGATGAAACCTGCGTTGACATGCTCGGGCAGTGTGCAGCGGTCGAAAGTCAGGATCAGATGTTTGGTGGCTATTTCTTTGTTGTCTCTCCTGATGACGATGCGCCTTACTGCTGTCACGCCTGGGTCTTTTAGGCCTTCGAGCAGATCAGTCTCTGTCTCGGTTAGGAGATCTGCCTCAGAGATCACACCTTGACAACTGTTGAGCCTGCGGTGGGTTGTGACCCTGATCTCCAGATCTGCCATGAGGGTTTGTTTCAGGAGGATTGTGGATTGCTGCTGAGTTTTACTTCAACTAGCTCTTCACCAGTTCTGAGCTTTATGGCGTCATATGTTTTGCCGATGATACCTTCAAGGTATTTAGAAACAAGAAATACAGATTGAGAGGAAGCCGGCTTCGAGTTGTCCACAGATTCAATGATCAAAAAACGAGGGTAGTTATCTGGCTTTGGGAGCGAGATAGAAGGCGAAGAAGGAAAAGATACTGCGGTGCGGCCCCTTTTAGGAGGCCGATCACGGTTGGGGGGGGTTGAAGATACCATATGGCATAGTATAAAAGCAGGGAGACGGGGGTACTTTCTCCTTTGACCTTACCCTGGTAGTCAAAGAGGTCCCGGAGCTCCCTGCCTGGTAGACAGGGAGATAGCCCTTCGGCCGGAGCTTGACCAAGGCTCCGACGGCCACCGTTCGTGGTTTCTATAACCCTCCAGCTATAAACACATCGCCACGGTTGGATACAGCTTATGTTTGGGAGCTCGCGGTACGCGGTATCGCCAGTACCGTCACCAAGATTGCTCAAGGTGCCCCGTGCGGGGTGAAAAAATTGTTGTCTGGACGCTGATGGTTCTGGCTGCATTGAAATTTGGATCATGAGCAGCACACGACACCATAGTGGAGGTTTTAGAAGCGTCACTATAAAATTCTGCACATGTGTATTTAAACTGCAAAGAGAGAAAGTGCTGCAGTATTGCAGCTCGTGGTACACGATTTTTGTCAAGTCTCATAAAAGAAAGGTCGCACGACACAGGGCGAACTTGCGAAGGCGGAAAACTGTTAGAAACGGACGACCTGTACACATCTAATGATGATGATGGTTGGTGTTTAATGGCGCAAGGCCGACGAGGGCAAAGAGCGCCAGAGAAGTTATTTAATGAAAACAAGTGATTACCACAAAAGCTATGTATAAAATGTGTAAACTGGACATAGTAAGATCAATAAAGATAATGGTGATGGCTGGTGTATAGGGCCAGATATGATTACGCATGATAGGAAATGAGGTTTAAAAACTTAACATCTGACAAATATTTAAAAACGCGTTTCACAGAAACCATGGCATCGTCACCTAGAAACAGAGATGGGTGTAGGGGAATATGTTGTCTGTAGAGTTCTCTGAAGTGTTTGTGTCGTGTTGTGTCAAGTGCCTTGCATTGTATGAGTATGTGGACTACGGATAGGCCCTCCCCACACCTGCTACACAGGGGTCTTGGAGATCCCGTGAGCAGGTGCGAGTGCGTTACATGCGTATGGCCTATCCGTAACCTAGCTAAGGTAACTTCAATGTGCCTGTTGTGTGAGTCAGTAATGTATTGTCCCAAGTGTGGTTTTATTACGTGTAGTTTGTTGTCTGTCTGTTCGCTCCAGTCTGCTTGCCAAGTTTTACGGAGTTGTTGTCTAATGTGTGGCTTGAGGTCTGTGTAAGGTAGTGTTGCCATGTCGACTGTGTTTCGGAGTGCAGCATTGGCGGCCATTTCATCCGCCACTTCATTACCGCCAATGCCAGAGTGGCCTGGCACCCAACACACAGTCAACCCAAGGTTTGAAGAATAAGCTACCATAATCGTTTTGAAGATAAGATTAATGACATGGTTTTTTGATGACTTTCCGGATGATAATGCACGGACGACGCTCAACGAATCTGTATAAATGACGGATGTAGGAATATGATGTTCAACTATGTGACTTACAACTAGAAATATGCCATATGCCTCTGCTGTAAAAATACTTGTATTAACATTCATTGTTTTACATGCTTCAAAATTAGGCCCATGCGCAGCACAAGACACCGCAGTGGACGTTTTAGATGCATCGCTGAAAAACTCTGCAGCCCTGTATTTATTCTGCAGATGCATGAAATGCTGCAAAATCCCACTTCTTGGTGTCCTGTTCTTGTTGTATTGTACGAAAGACAAGTCACATGCCACAGGACGAAGATGCCATGGTGCTACAAGATCAGTGTGAGATGATTTGAATGTGTCTAAGAGGGAGACGTCATGAATAGTCATCTCGTCCCTCACTCTCTGCGAGAAAGGAACAGCAATAGATGGGCGGTTTAAAAAGAGTTTAGTTGTGGACGTATCATTAAAAACCGGTTTAAAGGGATGGTTATTCATTGATGAGATTTTGGAGGCATATAGGAGGTCAACATAAGTTCGCTGGTACGCTAAGCACCATTTGTCGCACTCTGCATAAAGACTGTGGACAGGACTGGTACGGAACGCCCCACAAGACAGGCGAAGCCCTAAGTGAAGCACTGGGTCGAGCATTTTAAGTGCTGTTTTTGTGGCTGACCCATACACAACGCTTCCGTAGTCCAACCGTGACCCTACCAACGCGGCATAAAGTCTAAGCAGGAGTTGTTTGTCTGCACCGTACGATTGGTGAGACAGGACTGTTAGAATATTCATTGTTTTTAGGCATTTTTGTTTAAGTCGTTTTATGTGGGGTATGAATGAGAGTTTCTCGTCAAACACCACACCCAAAAACTTGTGTTCTCTTTTTACTGGAATCGAGTCACCAAAGAGTTTTACGTCGGGATCGGGCAGGATGCCCCGCCTTTTTGAGAATACAACGCAGGTACTTTTAAAAGGATTAAGTTTAAATCCATTTTCATCTGCCCAGCGAGAAAGTTTATTTACCCCAAGCTGGACCTGACGTTCACAAATGGATATGTTACATGATTTGAAAGATATTTGAACGTCATCTACATACATCAAGCAGGATATGGTTGGCGGCAGTGCCTTTCGGAAAGAGTCCATCTTAGCTATAAACAAGGTGCAGCTCAATACGCCACCTTGAGGCACGCCATTCTCCAGCATGTGAACATTTGAAAGTGCCGAACCGACCCTGACACGAAATGTTCGTGAAGACATGTAACTACAAAGAGTGTTCAGCATGTTACCCGAGATACCAAAAGCTTTTAGGTCTCTAAGAATGCCGTAGCGCCATGCTGTATCATATGCCTTTTCAATGTCAAAAAATACTGTCATACAGTATTGCTTATGAATGAATGCATCCTTTATGTAGGCCTCTAGAGAAGCCAGTTGATCATTTGTGCATCGCCCCGCCCGGAAGCCTGCCTGGCAGCCCTTGAGAAGACCATTGTACTCAAGAAAGTACACGAGCCTACGGTTTATCATCTTCTCGAGGAGCTTGCACAGGCAGCTTGTCAAAGCAATGGGCCGGTAACTGGATGGAGAGGAAGGGTCCTTCCCTTCCTTTAGGATAGCCACTACTATGGCCTCCCTCCAAGAGCGAGGAATGTGCCCCGAAAGCCAAATCTTGTTATATAGGTGGAGGAGTGTTAGAAGAGTGTCTGAGTCTAGGTGCTGTATCATTGTGTATGTGATGTTGTCTGGGCCTGGAGCTGAGGGTTTACAACTGCTCAGAGCGGTCCTCAGCTCATGGAGTGAAAACTCCGAGTTATAAGAGGAGGTTGACTTATCATTATCACGTAAAGACTTCTTTTCAGCCAATTGTTTGTGTTTCATGAAAGTGCTAGTGTAGTGTGCTGAACTGGACACGTGTTGGAAGTGTTGTGCGAGTGTGTTAGCCTGGTCTTCCAGTTTGTCCCCTGTTGTACTGACCAGGGGCAGGCTGTGTGTCTGTTGTCCTTTTAGTTTGCGTATTCGTGTCCAGACTTTGCGAGAGTCAGTGTACGAGTTTATGGATGTTACGAATGAGCGCCAACTCTCTCGTTTTGCCTCACGGCGCACACGTTTTCCCATCGCCTTAGCCCTTTTGAACAATAAAAGGTTTCCCGTCGTGGGGTGCCTGCGCAGGATACCCCACGCCTTGTTCTGGGCCTCTCGCGCCCGCCTACAGTCCTCATTCCACCACGGCCTCCGCTGGTTGCGTGGGGCACCAGAGGCATGGGGAATGGACTTTTCGGCGGCGTCGAGGATGTGCGCCGTGAGGAGTTGGGTAGCTTCTTCGACGTGTAGGTGTCCTATGGATGTGTGGTGTAGTTTGGATGTCTCTGTAAATGTATTCCAGTTAGCTCGTGCTTCATTGAACCTATTATGGGAAGATGGACTGCATGGGCCTTTACCTATGTATGTGAGTGAGGTGGGGAAGTGGTCACTACCGTATGGGTCAGTGCCCACACCCCACTCGAGAAGAGGAAAGAGAACTGCGGAGCCAATCGACAAGTCAAGACATGAGTATGTGTTGTGTCCTATGTTATGGTATGTAGGCTGTTTATTGTTTAAAAGGCATGCTCCTGAAGATGTAAGGAATTTCTCTATAAGGCGACCTCGGGCATCCGTGCGAGAAGAGCCCCAAAGAGTGTTGTGAGCATTAAGGTCGCCTGTCAGGATGTATGGTTCGGGCAGCTGGTCAACCAGCGCCTTGAAGTCAGAGCTTAAAAGTGAAACATCAGGGGGAATGTATATGGAGCATACCGTTATAAATCTATTAAATATTATTGTTCGAATTGCCACAGCCTCAACGACAGTGTTCAGAGTGACAGGGTGGCATGCTAAAGATTTCTGGGCAATTATGGCCACACCCCCAGAAGAGTGCGTGCAGCCATCCCTGTCCTTTCTGTATATCAAATAACTATTCAAGAAATTTGTGTTCTTGGAATTCAGGTGTGTTTCCTGAACACACATTACACTTGGCTGATTGGCATGCAGAATCTCATACACGTCGTCAAGATTATTCAGAAGGCCTCTGCAGTTCCATTGAACAATATTTTCTCTTCCCATTATTATGTGTTCAGAGCTACTGGAGTGTGATTATTTATGTAGGGTCTTTCGGGGCTTGCACTCTTGGAAGGGGTTTTCTGGCCTTCTCTACTGACCTGGACGTCGCAGCCCGTTCCTTGCGCTGCGATGGAAGCCGGAAGGGCTCGACGTCCATGTCGTCATCTGAAGGCAAGGGGGTGCCCAGCGGACTGGGCCCCCTTGGCGTGGTACCCTTTCGGGTGTTCTTTGCCTGCGCTGCCAGTGCCGAAGGCGTGGGGAGCACCACAGATGGCACCGGCAGTGAGGCGGAGGAGGGGGTCGCTGCGACTGCCTCCGTCTCCATCTCCGTGCCCTTGCATGTGCTTTGGGCCGGTGGAGAGGAAGCAGTGGATGCAGCGGCATCCCCAACAGACGTTGTTGCCACCACAGCCGCTGCTGGGTGAGCTAGCGGTGCAGAGGCTGGTTGGGCTGCCTGGGGCAACCCTGGGGGGGGCGGCGGCGGGACCAAGTCCGACTCGCGGTACTGGGTCCCCGCCGAAACTAGACGCCGCTCCGCCCCCCGGCGAGCTGCGTCGGCGTACCTCCCCAGGGGGAAAGAGGCGAACCTCTTTCGCGCCTCCGGGAAGGTGATGTTTTCCGTGACTTTGACGTTGATGATTTTCTTTTCAATTGTGAATGTCTCGCAGGCTCGCGAATACGCGCCGTGAGGTCCTTTGCAATTCACACAAAGCAATTGGTTAGAGGGACAATTATCAGAGTGATGACCTTGTTGCGCGCACTTGGCACAGGTTAGTTAGCCCCGACACGAGTTGGTACCACGCCCGAACCGCTGGCACTTGTAACAGCGCCGCGGATTCGGGATGTACGCTCGGACAGAGCACCGGATGAATCCTGCATTGATATGGTCTGGAAGAGTTGCACGGTCGAAAGTGAGAATTATGTGCCTGGTAGGTATTTCCTTATTGTCTCGTCTTATGTTTATCCGCCTGACTGCCGTCACACCCTGATTTCTCAGGCCTTCTAGAAGATCGGCTTCCGTCTCGTTTGCCAGATCTGACTCTGAGATCACGCCCTGTGAGCTGTTGAGGCTGCGGTGGGGCGTGACCTTGATGCCAAGATCGGCAATACGGGTCTGGCTCAGGAGGCTTGTGGCCTGTTGCTGGGTGGTGACTTCTACCAGCAACTCTCCAGTTCTTTGCTTTTTGGCTTTGTAGTGTTTACCTATTATTCCTTCTATGAATTTTGTAGTCAGAAAAACGGACATTGAGGCAACTGGCTTGTCTTTTTCAAGGGATTCGATAATCAAGAATCGGGGATAGTTATCAGGATTCGGGAGAGTGAGAGTTGGAAGGGGTGGGTACGTAACATCGGTGCGGCCCCTTTTCAGGGACCGATCGGGTTTGCGGGGGGGTTTTGATTTATCCATGTGGCATTGGAAAAAAGTAGGGGACGGGGGTACTTTCGTCTCAAACCTTACCCTAATAGCTTGAGAGGTCCCGGAGCTCCCTGCCTGGTGAACAGACAGAGAGCCCATCCGCCGGAGCTTGACCTGGGCTCCGACGGCCACCGTTCGTGGTTTCTAATCCTCCACCTATAAACACATCGCCACGGTTGGATCCAGCTTATGTTTGGGGGCTCGGGGTCCGCGGTATCGCCAGTACCGTCACCATGAATACTCAAGGTGCCCCGTGCGGGGGACCTGTACACATCTAAAAACGAAGCACTGAGATCCGACGCTCGCTCTCTCACTCTAAGTGAAAAGGGCAGAGGAACGGATGGGCGATTTGCAAAGAGCAGAGATGTTGATGTATCGTAAAGACAGGATAAAAACGATGATTATTCAGCGACGAAATTTTAAAAGCATAAAGTGTGTCCATGCACGTCCGTTGGTTCTCAAGGCTCCACTTATTACACTCGGCATATACTCTCGACACGGCTAGTGCGAAAAGCACCCGACGCAAGCCGTAGCCCCAAGTGTAGCACTGGGTCAAGCATTCGCAACGCTGTTTTAGTCGCCGACCCATATACCACACTGCCATAGCCTAAACGAGACCCAACCGAACAAGTAAAGAGCCGTAGTAGGAGTTCTTTGTCGGAACCATACGATTGGTGGGAGAGAACCTTAAGTATATCCATTGTTTTGAGACATTTATGTTTAAGTTCCTTGATGTGTGGAATGAATGCGAGTTTGTGGTCAAACACAACACCTAAAAACTTGTGCTCCTTGTTCACAGGAAGCGACACGCCATTAGGAGTAATGTCTGGGTCTATAAGGACCCCGCGCTTCGTAGAGAACACAACGCAGGAGCTTTTTACAGGATTCAATTTAAAACCATTCTTGTCTGCCCAGCTGGCAAGTTTCTTGACGCCGAGCTGGACTTGGCGTTCGCATATTGACATACTACATGATTTAAAAGATATCTGCACGTCATCTACATACATGGAGTAAGAAATTGTAGGCGGCAGTGCCTTCCCAAGGGAGTTCATTTTTACTATGAAGAGAGTGCAGCTTAGAACTCCGCCTTGCGTTACGCTATTTTCTTGCACGTGTACCTTTGACAGTGCAGAACCAACTCCGACGCGGAAGGTTCTCTCCGACAAATAACAAGAAAGGGTGTTAAACATATTACTAGAAACACCGAATGACTTCAGATCAGTAAGGATCCCATAACGCCAAGCGGGGTCATAGGCCTTTTCGAGGTCGAAAAACAGTCAAACAGAACTGTTTGTGAATGAAGGCATCGTTAATATATGACTCTAGTGCCACAAGTTGATCGTTTGTGGATCTCCCCGCCCGGAAGCCTGCCTGGCAGCTCTCAAGAAGACCGTTGCACTCCAAAAAGAACACAAGCCTCCTGTTTATCATCTTCTCGAGAAGCTTGCACAGGCAGCTGGTCAGGGCAATGGGTCGATAGCTAGCGGGAGAAGAAGGGTCCTTCCCTTCTTTCAAGATTGCTACAACTATGGCATCCCTCCAAGACTTTGGAATGTGCCCCGAAAGCCATATCTTATTGAAAAGGTGCAGAAGTGTTACAAGAGTGTCTCTGTGTAAGTTCTGTATCACTGTATATGTAACGTTGTCTGGGCCTGGAGCTGAGAGTTTACACGTGCTCAGAGCACCCCTCAGCTAATTAAGTGTGAACTCAGAGTTATAAGAAGTGGCTGACCTGTGACTGTCATATAAAGGCTTCTTTTCGGCCACTAGTTTTTGTTTAATGAAGGTGTTTGCGTAGTGTGCTGAACTGGAAACGTGTTGGAAGTGTTGTGCGAGTGTGTCAGCCTGGTCTTCGAGTGTATCCCCTGTTGTGCTGACCAGAGGCAGGCTGTGTGTTTGTTGTCGCTTGAGTTTGCGTATTCGTGTCCATACTTTCCGTGTGTCTGTGTCGGAGTTAATTGATGGTATGAATGTACGCCAACTATCGCGTTTTGCCTCACGGCGCACACGTTTTCCAAACGCCTTGGCCCGTTTGAACAAGAGGAGGTTACTCGACGTGGGGTACCGACGAAGGATACCCCACGCCTTGTTCTGGGCCTCTCGCGCCCGCCTACAGTCCTCATTCCACCACGGCCTCCGCTGGTTCCGCGGGGCACCAGAGGCGTGGGGAATGGACTTTTCCGCGGCGTCGAGGATGTGCGCCGTGAGGAGTTGGGTAGCTTCTTCGACGTGTAGGTGTCCTATGGATGTATGGTGTAGTTTGGATGTCTCAGTAAATGTATTCCAGTTAGCTCGTGCTTCATTGAACCTATTATGGGAAGATGGACTGCATGGGCATATACCTATGTATGTGAGTGAGGTGGGGAAGTGGTCACTACCGTATGGGTCAGTGCCCACACCCACTCGAGGAGAGGGAAGAGAACTGCGGAGCCAATCGCCAAGTCAAGACATGAGTATGTGTTGGGTCCTATGTTATGGTATGTAGGCTGTTTATTGTTGAAAAGGCATGCTCCTGAAAATGTAAGGAATTTCTCTATAAGGCGACCTCGGGCATCCGTGCGAGAAGAGCCCCAAAGAGAGTTGTGAGCATTAAGGTCGCCTGTCAGGATGTATGGTTTTTGAACAATATTGAACAATATTTTCTCTTCCCATTATGATGTGTTCGAAGCTACTGGAGTGTGACTATTTATGTAGGGTGTTTCGGGGCTTGGACTCTTGGAAGGGGTTTTCTGGCCTTCTCTACTCACCTGGACGTCGCAGCCCGTTCCTTTCGCTGGGATGAAAGCCGGAAGAGCTCGACGTCCATGTCGTCATCTGAAGGCAAGGGTGTGCCCAGCGGACTGGGCCCCCTTGACGTGGTACCCTTTCGGGTGTTCTTTGCCTGCGCTGCCAGTGCCGAAGGCGTGGGGAGCACCACAGATGGCACAGGCAGTGAGGCGGAAGAGGGGTCGCTGCGACTGCCTCCATCTCCATCTCCGTGCCCTTGCGTGTGCTTTGGGCCGGTGCAGAGGAAGCAGTGGATGCAGCGGCATCCTCAACAGACGTTGCCACCACCGCCGCTGCTGGGTGAGCGAGCGGTGCAGAGGCTGGTTGGGCTGCAAGAGGCAGCCCAGGGGGGGGGGGGGTGGCGGCGGCGGGACTAAGTTCGACTCTCGGTACTGGGTCCCTGCCGAAACAAGACGCCGCTTCGCCCCCCGGCAAGCTGCATGAGCGTACCTCCCCAGGGGGAAAGAGGCGAACCTCTTTCGCGCCTCTGGGAAGGTGATGTTTTCGGGGACCTTAACGTTAATGATTTGCTTCTCAAGATGAAACTTTTCACAAGCGCGAGAGTATGCTGCGTGTGGACCGTGGCAATTCGGGCAGGTGAAGTTGGTTGCAGTGCAGTCGTCGGAGAGATGATCGTGCTGGGCGCATTTGGCACATGTTCTGCCGCGACAGGAGTTGGTACCATGCCCGGACCTCTGCACTTGAAACAGCTGGTTCGGGATCTACGGCCGGACAGAACAATGGATGAAACCTGCGTTGACATGCTCGGGCAGTGTGCAGCGGTCGAAAGTCAGAATCAGATGTTTGGTGGCTATTTCTTTGTTGTCTCTCCTAATGAGGATTCGCCTTACTGCTGGCACGCCTTGATCTTTTAGGCCTTCGAGCAGATCAGCCTCTGTCTCGGTTAGATCTGACTCAGATATCACACCCTGGGAGCTGTTGAGGCTGCGGTGGGGTGTGACTCTGATAACAAGATCTGCCATGCGGGTTTGGCTGATGAGAGTTGTGGCTTGCTGCTGCGTGTTGACCTGAACTAAGACTTCACCTGTTCTTAGTTTTTTAGCATTATACCTCTTGCCAACGATGGCTTCAAGAAACTTCGATACAAGGAATACAGATTGTGAAGAAAGAGGCTTGGATTTGATGATGATGGTTGATGTTTAATGGCGCAAGGCCGACGAGGGCAAAGAGCGCCAGAGAAGTTATTTAATGAAAACAAGTGATTACACAAAAGGTAGGTATAAAATTTGTAAAGTGGACATAGTAAGATCAATAAAGATAATGGTGATGGCTGGTGTATAGGGCCAGATGTGGTTACGCATGATAGGAAATGAGGTTTAAAAACTTAACATCTGACAAATATTTAAAAACGCGTTCCACAGAAACCATGGCATCGTCACCTAGAAACAGAGATGGGTGTAGGGGAATATGTTGTCTGTAGAGTTCTCTGAAGTGTTTGTGTCGTGTTGTGTCTAGTGCCTTGCATTGTATGAGTATATGGACTACGGATAGGCCCTCCCCACACCTGCTACACAGGGGTCTTGGAGATCCCGTGAGCAGGTGCGAGTGCGTTACATGCGTATGGCCTATCCGTAACCTAGCTAAGGTAACTTCAATGTGCCTGTTGTGTGAGTCAGTAGTGTATTGTCCCAGGTGTGGTTTTATTACATGTAGTTTGTTGTCTGTCTGTTCGCTCCAGTCTGCTTGCCAAGTTTTACGGAGTTGTTGTCTAATGTGTGGCTTGAGGTCTGTGTAAGGTGTTGTTGACATGTCGACTGTGTTTCGGAGTGCAGCATTGGCGGCCATTTCATCTGCCACTTCATTACCGCCAATGCCAGAGTGGCCTGGCACCC
This sequence comes from Haemaphysalis longicornis, assembly GCF_048455015.1. Classification (NCBI taxonomy): domain Eukaryota; kingdom Metazoa; phylum Arthropoda; class Arachnida; order Ixodida; family Ixodidae; genus Haemaphysalis; species Haemaphysalis longicornis. The sequence goes on from NW_027526422.1 coordinate 172,471,136, forward strand.
AACACACAGTCACCCCAAGGTTTGAAGAATAAGCTACCATAATCGTTTTGAAGACAAGATTAATGACATGGTTTTTTGATGACTTTCCAGATGATAATGCACGGACGACCCTCAAAGAATCTGTATAAATGACGGATGTAGGAATATGATGTTCAACTATGTGACTTACAACTAGAAATATGCCATATGCCTCTGCCGTAAAAATATTTGTATTAACATTCATCGTTCTACATGCTTCAATATTGGGCCCATGCGCAGCACAAGACACCGCAGTGGACGTTTTAGATGCATCGCTGAAAAACTCTGCAGCCCTGTATTTATTCTGCAGATGCATGAAATGCTGCAAAATCCCACTTCTTTGTGTCCTGTTCTTATTGTAGTGAACGAAAGACAAGTCACATGCCACAGGACGAAGATGCCATGGTGCTACAAGATCAGTGTGCGATGATTTGAATGTGTCTAAGAGGGAGACGTCATGAATAGTCACCTAATCCCTCACTCTCTGCGAGAAAGGAACAGCAATGGATGGGCGGTTTAAAAAGAGTTTAGTTGTGGACGTATCATTAAAAACCGGTTTAAAGGGATGGTTATTCATTGATGAGATTTTGGAGGCATATAGGAGGTGACATAAGTTCGCTGGTACGCTAAGCACCATTTGTCGCACTCTGCATAAAGACTGTGGACAGGACTGGTACGGAACGCCCCACAAGACAGGCGAAGCCCTAAGTGAAGCACTGGGTCGAGCATTTTAAGTGCTGTTTTTGTGGCTGACCCATACACAGCGCTTCCGTAGTCCAGCCGTGACCCTACCAACGCGGCATAAAGTCGAAGCAGGAGTTCTTTGTCTGCACCGTACGATTGGTGAGACAGGACTTTTAGAATATTCATTGTTTTTAGGCATTTTTGTTTAAGTCGTTTTATGTGGGGTATGAATGAGAGTTTCTCGTCAAACACCACACCCAAAAACTTGTGTTCTCTTTTTACTGGAATCGAGTCACCAAAGAGTTTTACGTCGGGATCGGGCAGGATGCCCCGCCTTTTTGAGAATACAACGCAGGTACTTTTAGAAGGATTAAGTTTAAATCCATTTTCATCTGCCCAGCGAGAAAGTTTATTTACCCCAAGCTGGACCTGACGTTCACAAATGGATATGTTACATGATTTGAAAGATATTTGAACGTCATTTACACACATCAAGCAGGATATGGTTGGCGGCAGTGCCTTTCGGAGAGAGTTCATCTTAACTATAAACAAGGTGCTGCTCAATACGACGTTCACAAATGGATATGTTACATGATTTGAAAGATATTTGAACGTCATTTACATACATCAAGCAGGATATGGTTGGCGGCAGTGCCTTTTGGAGAGAGTTCATCCTAACTATAAACAAGGTGCTGCTCAATACGCCACCTTGAGGCACGCCATTCTCCTGCACGTGAACATTTGAAAGTGCCGAACCGACCCTGACACGAAACGTTCGTTCAGACAGGTAACTTGAAAGAGTATTAAGCATGTTACCTGTCACACCATAGGATTTTAAGTCTGCAAGAATGCCATAACGCCATGCCGTATCATAAGCTTTCTCGATATCAAAAAATATGGTCATGCAGTACTGTCTGTGTATAAAGGCATCCTTAATGTAAGATTCCAGTGCAACTAATTGATCGTTTGTGGATCGCCCTGCGCGGAAGCCTGCCTGGCAGCTCTCGAGAAGACCATTGTACTCAAGAAAGTACACGAGCCTACGGTTTATCATCTTCTCGAGGAGCTTGCACAGGCAGCTTGTCAAAGCAATGGGCCGGTAACTGGAAAGAGAGGAAGAGTCCTTCCCTTCTTTTAGGAAAGCCACTACTATGGCCTCCCTCCAAGAGCGAGGAATATGCCCCGAAAGCCATATCTTGTTATATAGGTGGAGGAGTGTTAGAAGAGTGTCTGAGTGTAGGTTCTGTATTATTGTATATGTGATGTTGTCTGGGCCTGGAGCTGAGGGATTACAAGTGCTCAAAGCGGTCCTCAGCTCATGAAGTGAAAACTCCGAGTTATAAGAGGAGGTTGCCTTATCATTATCAAGTAAAGACTTCTTTTCAGCCAATTGTTTGTGTTTAATGAAAGTGCTAGTGTAGTGTGCTGAGCTGGACACGTGTTGGAAGTGTTGTGCGAGTGTGTTAGCCTGGTCTTCCAGTTTGTCCCCTGTTGTACTAACCAGGGGCAGGCTGTGTGTCTGTTGTCCTTTTAGTTTGCGCATTCGTGTCCAGACTTTGCGGGAGTCAGTGTAAGAGTTTATGGATGTTACGAATGAGCGCCAACTCTCTCGTTTTGCCTCACGGCGCACACGTTTTCCTAATGCCTTGGCCCGTTTGAACAAGAGGAGGTTTCCCGACGTGGGGTACCGACGAAGGATACCCCACGCCTTGTTCTGGGCATCTCGCGCCCGCCTACAGTCCTCATTTCACCACGGCCTCCGCTGGTTCCGCGGGGCACCAGAGGCGTGGGGAATGGACTTTTCGGCGGCGTCGAGGATGTGCGCCGTGAGGAGTTGGGTAGCTTCTTCGACGTGTAGGTGTCCTATGGATGTATGGTGTAGTTTGGATGTCTCTGTAAATGTATTCCAGTTAGCTCGTGCTTCATTGAACCTATTATGGGAAGATGGACTGCATGGGCATTTACCTATGTATGTGAGTGAGGTGGGGAAGTGGTCACTACCGTATGGGACAGTGCCCACACCCCACTCGAGGAGAGGGAAGAGAACTGCGGAGCCAATCGCCAAGTCAAGACATGAGTATGTGTTGTGTCCTATGTTATGGTATGTAGGCTGTTTACTGTTGAAAAGGCATGCTCCTGAAGATGTAAGGAATTTCTCTATAAGGCGACCTCGGGCATCCGTGCGAGAAGAGCCTCAAAGAGTGTTGTGAGCATTAAGGTCGTCTGTCAGGATGTATGGTTCGGGCAGCTGGTCAACCAGCGCCTCGAAGTCAGAGTTTAAAAGTGAAACATCAGGAGGAATGTATATGGAGCATACCGTTATCAACCTATTAAATATTATCGTTCTAATTGCCACAGCCTCAAGGATAGTGTTCAAGGTGACAGGGTGGCATGCTAAGGATTTGCGGGTGATTATGGCCACACCGCCAGAAGAGTGTGTGCAGCCAACCCTGTCCTTTCTGTATACCAGGTAACTATTCAAAAAATTTGTGTTCTTGGAATTCAGGTGTGTTTCCTGAACACACATTACACTTGGCTGATTAGCATGCAGAATCTCACAGACGTCGTCAAGATTATTTAGACGGCCTCTGCAGTTCCATTGAACGATATTTTCTCTTCCCATTATTATGTATTAGAGCTACTGGAGTGTGACTATTTATGTAGGGTCTTTCGGGGCTTGGACTCTTGGACGGGGTTTCTTTACCTCCTCTGGAGGTTTAGATGGAGGGACCCGTTCCTTCCGCTGCGAAGCAGACAGGAAGGGTCCCACATCCAAGTCATCATCTGATTTGGAAGGGGTACCCTTTGCGGTGCCCTTCGTTTTGGCCGCGACCGCCGAGGGCGTCAGGAGCGCCCCAGGTGGCACAGGCGGTGCGGCGGAGGTGGGAACTGCTGCGGTTTCCTCCACTTCCATCTCCTCCGGGCCCTCGCATGTGCTTCGGGCCGGTGGAGAGGAGGAAACAGAGGGTGCAGCAGCATCCCCAACGGACGTGGATGCCACCACAGCCGCTGCTGACTTAGCAGGCGGTGCGGTGGCGGGTTGGGTCGCCAGAGGCAACCTAGGGGGGGGGCGGAGGCGGGACCAAGTCCGACTCGTGGTACTGGCTCCGCGCCGAAACAAGACGCCGCTCCGCCCCCCGGCGAGCTGCGTCGGCGTACCTCCCCAAGGGGAAAGAGGCGAACCTCTTTCGCGCCTCGGGGAAGGAGATGTTCTCAGTTACTTTCACGTGGATGATCTTTTTTTCTTGGTGAAACTTCTCACAGCTACGGGAGTATGCCGCGTGCGGCCCCTGACAGTTTCCGCGGGTGAAGGTGGTGGAATCACATTTTTCAGTGGGGTGGTCATGTGCGGCGCATTTTGCGCAGGTCTGTTTGCCGCGGCAAGAAGTCGTAGCGTGCCCGAACCGCTGGCACTTGTAGCAGCGGCGCGGGTATGTACGGACGTACACCACACCTAATGAAACCAGCATTGATGTGATCAGGAAGTTTTGAACTGCTGAATGTTAAGATTATGTGCTTTGTGGGTATTTCTACATTGTCGCGACGGATGGTGATTCTCCTGACAGCTGTTACGCCCTGATCCTTCAGACCTTCTAGAAGGTCGGCCTCTGTTTCACTTAGCAGATCTGGTTGAGATATCACCCCCTGCGAGCTGTTGAGGCTGCGGTGGGGTGTGACAGTGATGTCCAGATCTGCCATGCGGGTTTGGGTCAGGAGATTTGTGGCTTGCTGCTGCGTCTTGACTTCAACCAACACTTCGCCTGTTCGTAGTTTTTTTGCCTCGAAAGATTTGCCAACAATTCCTTCAAGGAACTTGGAGACGAGGAATACAGATTGGGAGGAGACGGGTTTGGATTAGTCTATTGATTCAAGGACCAAAAAACGGGGATAGTTGTCATGTTTCGGAACGTTGATAGTTGGTAGGGGTGGAAAGGAAACTTCGGTGCGGCCCCTTTTCGGGGGCCGATCACGTCTGGGGGGGGGGGTTTGAAAATTCCATATGATACATTGGAAAGCAGGGAGACGGGGGTACTTTCTCCTTTGACCTTACCCTGGTAGTCAAAGAGGTCCCGGAGCTCCCTGCCTGGTAGACAGGCAGGGAGCCCATCGGCCGGAGCTTGACCAAGGTTCCGACGGCCACCGTTTATGGCTTCTACCCTTCACCTTAAAAACACCTCGCCACGGTTGGACACGGCTTATGTTGGGAGCTCGGGGTCCGCGGTGTCGCTGCTCACCGTCACCATGAATACTCAAGGTGCCCCGTGCGGGGAGAGGCTTGGATTTGTCAACAGATTCAACTATAAAGAAACGTGGGTAGTTGTCGGGTTTCGGGGAGTTGATTGCAGGAAGAGGTGGAAAAGATTCTTCGGTGCGGACCCTTTTCAGGGTCCAATCAGGTTTGGAGGGGGTTTTTCGATTTACCATAAGGCATAGGAAAAAGCAGGGGACGGGGGTACTTCCTTCGCTCGGGTTACCCTGATACCGAGAGAGGTCCCGGAGCTCCCTGCCTGGTAAACAGACAGGGAGCCCATCCGCCGGAGCTTGACCTGGGCTGCGACGGGCACCATTTGAGATTTCTACCCTTCACCCTAAAAACACATCTCCACGGTAGGTCACAGCTTATGTTGGGGGGCTCGGGGTCCGCGGTATCGCCAGTACCGTCACCATGAATACTCAAGGTGCCCGGAGTCTCATTATATAATCTACTGTTAGGGTATACAAAAATACACCTTGGCTGAATGAAAAAGTGTAGGCTTTCAAAAGCTAAACGCAATGAAAAACCATTAAGGTATAATTTGCGCAGTCTTACTTTTTTCTAGTCCTCCTGTGCTGATTTATTTGCCGTCTGTCAGTGTTACGGTAACCTTTTTCCTCATGGTAGAATTTTAAATTTCTTTCGTGTTTTGTTTGCAGCTACAAGCCGTTCGAAGTGAAAAGTTCTCAAAATTAGAAGCTTACTACGAAAGAATCAAAACTCAGCTTCCCTACTTTGAAGACGTCAACAGGGATGCCATGATAAAGCGCAACGAGCTCCTTAAGGGTCTGAAATAAGCTGAAGATTATCGGAAACGTAATTTTAGGAGGTCAGTGTACTGGTTGATAAATAAAGTGGCTGCGAAATACGCATTTGTGGTGTCAGATATGTCTTTGCTCAAAGATTTGGCACTCCGTCAACGAGATCAAAACTGTTGCTCAATAGAAGTTACTTGGGAATATCTTAATACTTTTGCTATTCATATTTGGGAGGCTCACTTTTTTATTTCAAGCCCTGCCTTTTTCAAAGATGCCTGGATGCAAAACGTGTGGAAGAGCTCTGCTAAAGCGGCGAACACGTCATTTTTCAGGGCGGGATCATGCTTGATTGGGTGCACGTTTCCTGAACAGTAGAATGACGTCAATAGTCACCTAAAGCAACCCGTACGCGCACTGCTGCACCTACAACTCCTTCTTTTGTGTAAAACACAATTTCGTATAGGAAAAATTCTAGGCAAAACGTTTCCAACGCGTGTTAACTAAACCATTATGCAAACTGAATTCTCCGATTTCTTACACATGGTCGATCGTTTGACCTTTCGTCGCTATTTCTGGCATTCTTGGACGCAATTATACATATCTGTAATGATTACTGAATAATAAATAATCATGATTTGATTCCTCATTGGTAGTAATTGTTTAAAATGTGACTAATCTTTCTCATTCCGTAATATTATCCTCTTATTTTTTTATTCCCCTTATTTTTCTTATCCGTATTTCTGACCTTTCTCTATCCGATTATATTTTATATACTTTCTAATTTTTTGTAAGGCGCGAAAAGAAAGATTAGGGTTTCTTAAACGTGCATCCACCTAAAATAAATGTCAACTCAAAACTGAACTACACCGTAGGTCAGTCTCCTCCTTTCACTAGAAAGCATCCACGCAAGCGTATCAATCTGCAATACAACAGTGAATGACCTAATGAATGAATCAAATTGGAATATCTTAATCTTACATTCAATAAATCTAGAAATTTTCCACCACCGCATTCACTTATTTATTGGAACAACGTGGGCAACCGGAAGCTGTCACGGATGGGTGGTGCTCATGGCCCCACATGAGTTCCAAAACCGGTACTACCGCTGACTGACAATGGTCGGATACACGTCTGTTCTACAAGCAAATGAAGAAGACAAGTGCTCCTTATAAACAAATCGATTTGTTAAATCTCAAAGGTGCTATAAGTGTCTACTATTTTCTCAGGCTTCCCTAAAAAGGCAAAAATTTTAAATGGCATTACTGATGGGTCACACCAGACTTTCAGCCAGTCTTTACGCAACCAGAAGTGATTTAAATCCCTAATTCCTCATGTAAATGTCGCCTTAATTTTTTCCAGCATTGTCACATTCCCCACGCTTCATTTGTGCGTATAAAGCAGCGTAGCGTTGCTCAGCGCTGGAGCTGGAGCTAGAACCGTCGCTGGACTTGAGGAGCAGTCCGCCGTCGACGGGCAGCGTGACGCCTGTAACGAAAGAAGCCTCGTCTGACGCCAAGAAGGCAATGCAGCGGGCAACTTCCTCGGGAGTGCCCACACGACCCATTGCGTGTTTGTCCTTACTCAGCTCCTCCATCAGCTGAAAAAGCAAAGATAGAAAATGTAGTGACTCATTACTTGCGCTTCATGGCATTGCGTGGTAAGCTTACTGATCTGTGGTAGGGTACTGATAAAAAAGTGTCTCTTGCTGAGTCCTCCCCCCCAAGAAAGATAGGCGAAAATGATCGAACACTGAATCCACAAAGCAGAGCAGTAAGCGCTGAAGTTACCTTTTCGTCGACTACCTAATGCTCTCACCATCAATGTTCTCAAAAGGAGATGTGTCAAACTTTGGGTGTATGCTTGATGGTGGTAAACATGTAACTTGTAAGGACAAAACATCACAACTCACAGAGAACAAGCGTAGCTGGAAACGATACGCGGTGAAAGAAAGTCTACCTTGCCCAAGCTTGTTAAGAGCTCTAAACTTCCGCTGCGAAATCTTCAATGGCAAACACACTGCGGATTTTGGTGAACAAAAACTCCTTTTCATGAAATGCATGCTTTCGTCTGCATATACATATACTGACGTCGGACAACGAGGATTCCTCAGCTATTGCAATATGTTCAGTTCCAAATGAAGGAAAAATAGGAATGCATCATTGTGTTTAAAACACCTACCACAAGATGAGATATGACCATTCTATACAGTCCTGGTCCACGAATTGAGCGTGCACCCCTTGAGTGCCTGCAGCTTCGACAAAGTTCGTTGCGGGCGTTCTACCATTTTACTTGCGCAGACATGCTAAACGTTCCACGAATAAAATTAAATATGTCTTGAACAAAAGCAAACACTGCCAGAAAGAGCCGAAGCAAACCCAAGACACTTTGCTGCTTCGTAATTGAATCTGCTTGCATAGTATTGAGCACGAGTTCCGATGGAGAGCCCATGTCTGGTGGGGGCTTCTGAACATGAAGCACTGCGCCAATGTGGGAGCTCATGGTTACTTTCACTGCGTGGGTTCGATGCGATTAGAGTATACCCTGTGGTTGCAGTCGGTTACTTCAAGGCAAATGCGCCCGGAAGGACACAATTTCAGTCTTCCCTCTGAACAGTAGGGCAGGGCTGAGTGGTTTTACTTTAATATTGCAGCGCTCTTGCCTCATATGGATTCTTGCTGATCACCGAGTATTTTATGTAATGTGTACACCCAAGCTTTCTGGCCTTCCTTTACCTTGCTTCTTGAAAACTTTGTTTTATTTTTCTTTTTAAGGCCCTCTTCACCTGTACACTTCGGATCATTTAAGTTCACAGACCAAAGGGCAAATTTGGAATTCAATGGTGATCATGCTTTTGCACCATCAAACACAATCCTCAATTAATCATTCAAAAAGGAATGCTTTACGCGTTTCGTGTTGGAGACACCTGGCTTATATGGCACGCCGATACCGCCCTTCCGACCATCCAGCGCAATACGCGAACCGATTACACATTACCCAAAGATGAGTGTGCAATTGTGAGCATATTCATCACTGTATATTAAAGCGAGCACGAAGCCATCGAGATTTCAGTTACTAAGCGACAAGTGACGCCATTGCAACTCTGCTGGTAAGCCACCAACGCAGCGCAGATTGGCCTTGAAATTTTTTACGGCGTATTTAGCAACGTACGAATATTACTGACCCTAATTTCAGTATTATTTCCGAACATGCCAGACAATAAAGGATCACCATTCCTGGTCAATTTGCCATGGAATCAGGGACTACCGAGTACTAATCGGTAACCGTTGTCTTTTGTAAGTTGCTTGACCGGTTTACGTGTGATCATGGGATACCTAGTGCTATGCTGAAACCACAGCTATTTATCTGGTTCTCGTTATCAGCCAAGCACCTAGCGGCATTTCCGGCAACGTTGCACAGACCGCTCCCTCTGGCTCAGTTTTCACTAGGCTCAAACTTCGGGTTCGTGAAAGTCTGTCTAAGCATAGGTTCCTTACATGTAAAACAAAATTTGGGTACGAGTAACGATGCCTCGCACGGCACGCTTTTATTTGCGGAAAAATCACAAACGGAAACATCACAAAAATCACATACAAGCAGAAAACAAGGCCTAAATAAAGCCACAAATGCCACTAGCTGCTCCATCGTACTGTCCGGTGAAATGTATACCCCTGAGCAAAACCTCCCCATTAACTGCTAAACCAGGAACACCGTAAAGAACTCTGGGGAAACATTGTACATAACGCAAGCTTCGTAACGCATTGTAACGCCACACAACGCATGTAAGCAACATTGTAAACAACGCAAGCAACAATGCGCCGTTACCACTACCAATACCACCTCTTATACATCATATTTTTGGTAAAAATTGGATATGCGTGAGCGCCATTTTTACAGAACTCGACGCAGAACAAGCGGTATGTAGCATTTGCCACTCCTGGGTAGGTTTCAAGGCTTTCCTATATATTGAACGTAAGTATGTATGCTTAATAATTTACAGTTTCGCGTGATGTTTTCAACATAGTAGTTACTAAAAGAATGAGAGCTCAACTGTTCTTTCAACACACCTTCATGTGCTCCTCGTCAGTGAATCCCGGTAGTTTTCCAATGGGAGTTTTGATGGTCGCAGGGCTGGACCAAAATGCAATAAAATGGAATCTTATGAAACATCAAGAGATGAATAAAGGCTGCATCACCACTCAATTCCTAATAAATGATTTATTGAATCTTTAACCTTTCATATTTTAGCCTTCTAACAGCTGAGTTAGGCGTCATCTTAAATCAAAAGCTGTTATTTGCTATATTGGTAACCAAATTTAGTCTTATTCTATTATAAAACATTATGTGCTGGAAACAATATTGCCTTAAACTACTTATCAATGGTGGCCAGACGTGAAACATAACGTATAGGCAACGTAAGCACTCGATTCCATAGGCAACGTAAGCACTCGAGTCCAGTTTGTGTACGAGATTTCGGCGCACGTTAAAGATCCCCACGTGGTCAAAATTAATCCGGAGCCCTCCACTACGGCGCGCCTCATCGCCTGCGTTGCGTCGGCGCGTTAAACCCTACAATCAATCAATCAATCAATCACTCGAGTCCAGTTATTCATAGTTCTGTTTGTCGTCGAAAAAGCTTCAAGTTTTGCCTTGCGCCTAGCGTATTAAACCTTTAGTTTTTGACGGCCAGCTTGGTATCGAACTCATGCACTTTACAGTGGTGAAACAAGCGCCAAAGTATGGCTGACCTGTGTGACATCGCTGACTTCGCTCAGGACACCCTAATATACACACTGGGAATTAACATTATCCGCACTTCCCACCTTCCCTACAAACTGCAAATAGCAAACAATAAAACCTCAAAAAAATAAATTATACATAACTCACTTATTGTAAACTGGCCTACATAATGTACAGCCGCCTTGAGAAGTAAGTGGAACGCGAGAGCTGTTGCCGAACCGCTTACGAGCGCCGTGTAGCTGCACGGGCGGTCAGCGAAAGAAGCACAAAACGCATGCCGACGGCGATAGCCAATGTATACCTCTCATGCCACTTCTTCTAACCTGGCTTCGATCAATGTTCGAGCTTACTGGTCTCTGCAATGGTGCTGAAAGCCAAAACACGCCTAAAATTATTTTAGACGAAAAATTGCCACCGCAGGTCTCTGCAATAACGCCACCTCTGCAGCAGCTTGCGTGTGCTGGAAGTCTGCGAGAGACGCTGCCAGATGTGTTTCTGCTACTAACGGAATCGCTGAGACTAGTTTGCTGCAAATAATGCTCTTAGTCGCGTAATAGAAGCACGTGAGAGGTACAAATAGATTACAACCGTCCGAAGGTGTGAGTGTTCTTCTTTCGGTTACCACCGGTGCGGCTACGCGGCGCTCCTATGCGGTTCAGCAACAGGCCCCATGCTCCACATACTTCTGACGGCACCTTTACTGCACTCAGGAATCATACATGCATCCGCCGGCAGTCATTTCTTCAAAATGTGGACACACAAAAATGGCCATTATTTACCAAATCGCGCCAACGTGATTGCTTGATTCCCAACTCTAACGCAATTTGTTGTGTAAGACGTACGGCTATCTGTGTCAAAGCATGCAACTTTTTTTGATTTCCGGCTTTGTTTTCCAAACATGAATGTTTTGTGTGCGAGGAACATAGCAGCTTGTACGTTGAAATAGCTTGGTAATACGAGCTTTTGAAAAAGTGTCAATTTCTCAATATTCCTGTTGCTGTCTTCCCCATCATTTCTCTTGTAGTGTTGTAAGTTAAAAATCAGTCAGTTCGACACTGTACGCTACGACTGACTTCCGTTTTCTACCCTTATTTACCTGTCACTGTACTTCTCTCGCTCAACGTTACGCTAGTGTGTCAAAAGTTGCATATTTAATTCCTGTGTGTGCGGTCTTTTTGGAGGCTAAAAACAAGAACGCCTGTGTGTCGATTTTTTAGTGCGCGGTAAAACTTTCTAGTGGTCTAAGACAACCCGGAGCCTTTCACCAGTGCGAACCACACATAAAGAGCAGCTTCCGTGCATTAAGCCCCATTGCCGTTTGACTTTTAAAAATTGCCGCATTTTTTTTACGTGCGTGGCACAACGTGAGTGCGCTCGTCCTCGGGTGTGGTTCGGCGTATACGAATGGAGAGGTTAGGCATTAGATGTTACGAAAAGAACAAAAAAATGTAGCTAATAATTGAGCGAAGTTGTTTAAACAGAAATGAATGCCAGCTTACTTGACAGAGTTCACGCGAACGCCGAACGGTGCGTTTTCTGGAATAGAAAAGGGGAGGTCATACTTTTTCCCAAACTTGACATGTACACTCGCATAAACTAGCATATACCGCGTGTATTCGTTCCCTAAGCAACGTCCAGTGTAACAATAGCGATGTTTGTGTAAATTCACTGATTCATTTTTGAACATCAGCGAATATTAATTTTCCTAGCACAAGAATTTCAACGCGTTTGTATTCATTACTCATTTGGTTTATTTCAGGATATTCGTTCACTGCGGCAAGGCATGACAATATGGTACGAAAAGGGCGAAAGAGAACACATATATACACCGTCTTCCACTTGTCATTCTACAAGTTCTGTACATTCTTCAAGAGATGGCAAAAAACGACAGTGCATAACATCTAACTTTGCTTCATTGCATAAAAGTCAGAAATCAGTGAAGCGCTTCGGTATTCATCTTGGTTTTGGAGTAGATGGGAGGGGATGATGATGATGATAGTTGGGTTTTATTGGCGCAAGGCCGACTATGAGCAAAGAGCGCCAAAAAAGAATTTACTGGATTATGATGAGACCGTACATACTAAAACATGTGACTAAAAGTAAAGATGATGCAAAACAAAAGACAATGGAGATGGCTGTTGTATAGGGCCAGGGTGATTACACATGATATGACAAGAGCTGCAGAAAGTTTACCTCAGCTAAAAACTTAAAAACACGTTGACTAGAAAACATTGGTTCGTCGGCTAAAAAGTATGATGGGTGCAAAGGAATGTGTCGTCTGTATAATTCAGGGAAATGTTTGTGTCGTGTTGTGTCAAGTGCCTTGCATGTGATTAGTATGTGGACTACGGATAGGCCCTTTGCACACCTGCTACACGTGGGTCCCGAAGTTCCAGTGAGCAGGTGGGAGTGCGTAACATGTGTGTGGCCTATCCGCAGCCTAGCCAGGGCGACTTCAGTGTATCTGTTGTGTGAGTCAGTTATGTAGCGTCCCAGTTGTGGTTTTATTACGTGTAGTTTGTTGTCTGTTTGTTGACTCCAGTGTAATTGCCATGTGTAACGAAGCTGTCGTCTGATGTGTGTCTTTAGGTCGGTGTAAGGTACTGTTGTAACGTCAACTGTAGTCATGAGAGCAGCATCACCAGCCATTTGGTCGGCGGCCTCATTGCCAGGGATTCCACAATGCCCTGGTACCCAGCATAAAGTTATTTCAAGATTTGAGGCATATGCAGACATTAGTACCTTGAAGAGAGCATTTATGACATAGTTTTTAGATGACCTTCCTAATGACAGTGCCTGTACAACGCTTTGAGAGTCTGTGTACACAATGGATTTGGGAATTTTATGTTTGATGATGTGGTTTGAAACGAGTAAAATGCCATATGCTTCTGCCGTGTAAATACTGTTATGAAAATTCATTGTTTTGCTTACTCTAAAATTTGGTCCGTGCGCTGCACAAGATACCGTAGAACCAGTTCTCGACGCATCGCTATAGAATTCTGCGCACCTGTACTTGTCCTGCAGGAACAGGAAGTGCTGCAGAATTGCATTCCTGGGTACCCTATTTTTTTCTACAAGAGTGAATGACAGGTCGCATGATACAGAACGAAGATGCCATGGTGCGATGGAATTATGAATGGGTGTCTTGTGCGTGTCTGAAAGGGGGACATTGAGCGCAGAAGCCTCCTCCCTAACTCTGAGAGAGAACGGTAAGGGAATAGATGACCTGTTTAAAGAGAGTTGTAAATTTGATGTATCGTTCATGGTGGGATTTAGATGGGAGGGGACAAACTAATCGCATATACAGCTCTCGAAGTGCGAAGAATTTCATGCAGCCTGTTATTGCGAAATATTTGAAGGGGTCTTCAGCCTGATAAAGAAAGGTATATGGATGGTTTGGCCTGCATAAGAATCGGACCAACGATGTTATTAAGATCCCTCTTGGAATACTTTAGTTTGTTTTTGTAGTTATTCCATAGGTCAGAGGTCGGCAACCTTTCAAGGTGGAGGGCCGAGTTGCATGAAGCGGACCGGGCAAGGGCCGGATGGAAAATCGGAGAGGGGGGAGGAAGGGCTGTTTTTAAAGGTGCAAAGAAAGTGAAGACTTTATCTGGCGAAGTGTGAGGATAGGCGCATAGCCAACTGGAAGCGATCTTGCCTTGTGCCTATCTAACCCCACTTCAGGTTAAAATTGCCCCGTCAGCGATCACCGAAATTTGAAGTGACAAGGGGAGGGCAGTTTTGATGATGATGATGATGATTATGGTTGGGTTTTTTTGGCGCAATGCCCACTGTGGGCAAAGAGCGCCAAAAAAGAAGTTACTGAATTTTGATGAGACCGTGAATACTAAAACATGTGACTAAAAGTAAAAGTCACACAAAACAAGAGACAATGGAGATGGCTGGTGTATAGGGCCACGATGATTACACGTGGTATGACAAGAGCTGCAGAAAGTTTACCTCAGCTCAAAACTTAAAGGAACGTTGACTAAAAAACATTGGTTCGTCGGCTAAGTCTGATGGGTGCAGTGGAATGTGTCGTCTGTATAATTCCGGGAAAAGTTTGTGTCGTGTAGTGTCAAGTGCCTTGCATGTGATTAGTATGTGGACTACGGATAGGTCCCTTCCAAACCTGAGGGAGGTTTTGATGTCTTCCTGGGGGCTGCATACTACTTCATGCAGGGGCCAGGTTGCCGACCCCCCCTATAGGCATAGCACGGTGAGTTTGTGTTTCGCTTGGTGATGGGCATATACGAAAGACACTCTCGAACTAAGATCCGCAGGCTTTTGGTTAAGATGATGCCATTTTCGATCATGTGCAGCCACAGATGCTGACGAGCGGTTCTGAAATTATGGTGATTATCCGGGGACAATATGTCATTTCGCAAGGAATACAGCCACCGTTCTAAGCAAGGAAGAAACATGGCGTGGGCGTGCCTTCAAAAATCACTCATTATAGATAACTTCACTCTTACCAATAAAGTGTTTGCGTCGTCATTTCTGGTGTAGTCTCTTTGTAAAAGCTTTTCCGACCTTATCCCCATGGGCGTTGGTCTAGGCCAGCAAAGGCAAGTATTTTTCACTTTGCAAGAAAAACCGTCGCGTGATGATAAAATATACTTCCCACTCCTAAGCTTTAACAACGACACAGGTCTTTTACAAAGAACACGCAGTTGTAACGTACTGTTAGCGAAGACTGATGGTTAGGATGCCCGCTTTCGAAGGAGAGCCTCGTATGGATTCCTAGAATTTCGAAACTGACTACGTGACATTAGCTATAGACACAGGGAAAAACACATGGATTAAGGACACGCTGGAACGTAGTGACTGCACCAAAAATATTCCAAGAATGAGTACTGCATTTATACAACCATTGAGAGCTGCCGTTGCAATATATGGATAAAAGTAATCCTTCTATTCTGACGGTGGTTGTTGGATTCTTATGGCGCAAGGCCAACTAGGGAAAAGAGCACCAAATCAGTGGCTATGTATGAGCAGTGAAGATGTAAACAAATCCTTCTATTCTGCTGTTTGTTTTACGTTCTTCTTTGGTCAGAAACTAAAAAGCACAATGCCGGTTTTAAATAAGCCTGATTTGAGTGCAGTTTCAATATTTGGCGAAAGTGCTTAAGTAGCCTATAACAGTCATGTTGGTAAACGAAAGACCATTTGAGTGCCTGATTTGAGTGCAGTTTCAATATTTGGCGAAAGTGCTTAAGTAGCCTATAACAGTCATGTTGGTTGCACTGAACTATGCCTACAAAACAACTGTGCTGTCTTCCGAAGTTTCTTCAAAACAGGCCATGATTGCAGGCGATGAACGCACAAGCAAAACCAAAACTCCAACGCTGTGTAGTCGTAGCCCTTCCTATAATTCTCCTTCCTTTTTGTCTCTTGCTTATCTTACCATTTGCTTTATTTTTCCGAGCAAGCGCTGCAAAACGCAACACTGCACTTATCCTTAAAGCTTAATTACAAAGGGCAAGCAAAACTGCAGCGGAAACTTTGTTTCGTACCCAACTCGAAATATATGTTGATGCGCTTTCACTACTCATGTGATGCTAGACCACATTCTGCGAGGTCATTCAGCTTGAACCACAAGTCGTCAGAGCACTGCTAATTCGATCCCACCAAACACTGTCTTAGAGAATGTAGCAGCGAGCACTACAGGTGCCACAATTTTCCCTCTTCACCTTGCTTTCAACTTGTATTAGAGGTTTTGTCATATTTGTTACCGCCATTTTGTAGCTGATTTTTGTCAAACTTCTGGTGAGCAAGAAAATGGAGACAGAAAATAGTGCATTTGAATATTGAGGATCTCTGCAGTGTTTTCCAGGGATCTGGCTTTCAAAAACGTGCAGCCAACTTTGATATCGGCCTTTGATTGGCCTCGTTTGCGGTAAAGCCATTTGTGACACGGGCGTACGTCACTGGTACGACACGTCTTGGGAGTGGACAGTACAGCAGAAACACAATGTCTCACCAAGGGCCGCGTGCTTGGTCAGCTGGTCCAGGGCTGCTTTACTCATGCTGTAGGCGGACGTGCTGTATTGCTGAAGAAAGGGTCCAGTAACAGAAAACCGTTTGCAAAGGTACACATAGGTGGGACTACCTAGTACGAAATGGTCTCCAAAAAGTACCTCTTTCTGCAGCGGACGTTGCACAGCGCATCAGATAAATGACACTAAAAAGACACACACGACACCCTGTTGTTGTGTATTCGCTGTTGAACACCACGAATGAGAATATACCAGCCCCGCCTTCCACTCTGCTTCCGGCAGGTTTTCTGCTTTCTGTGGGTCTTTCGCCCCGACAGGAAGCAACAAGTGCGGGACTATCCTACTACACCGAACTTCACGAACATTGCAACGGGTGACACTCCGCCTCAGAACGCCAGAACCAAAGAAAGATCTAGGTTTTTCATGTTTTCAAACGTCGCTTTCAAAATGAAAAGGTGAGCTTTCATCATTTTCGAGAAAATTGGCCAACACTGGATACTGTTGTGACGATGTGTCTAAATTGGCATATCACTACTTTAGGAGGAAGGTTATGCTTTGACTTGTAATGAAGGTCAGCGGAAGTGAATCCCGTGTTATTTTACTCTATAGTGTATTCGTCCACCAATGCCTCATTATGAGATGAACCGTTGCATTGCGCCTAGTTGCCCTTCTTTGCTCCTAATTGCCTTGTCGCCTTGCTCCTAATTGCTCCTAACGACGAGAACCAGGGTCACTGCATCGGAATGTTCAATCCGCCCCTAACTTATTCCTACAGCAAGGCTGTTCACACAACGTATTCATTAGGATCTCTCCGGTATATCGTCATCGCTGCTTTCGCCTACAAAAAGAAACTTTAGCTGCCCAGCTCCTGAATCCGACTCCCTTCGTCACGTTAGTGAAGGGCGGACGAAACAACTGTTCCTCCTCAAGAATGAATGTATAGTTACCCCAACGCAAGAAATTAGGGACAAGGCGTTTGCGACCAGAAGCCTAACCGCCACTATATTTTACACACCGTTACTGCATCCCTTTTACATCCTTGACTACTGTGACATTTTTAGGCGAAGTTTTTTACTTCAAGTAAAAACCAAGGAAAATCTGGTAGCGTCCATATGACCTCTAAGAAAGTGCCTCGTGCGCTAAAAGTCAAGCAAGCGCACATGCGATTCTCAGCGCCGAACGAAGCGCCAAAGACCAGGTTTCGGCTACAGACCGAACCAATTCGAGGCGGAGACGGCTTCCGCGGTGAAAACGTCAAATTGCGCGTTCGTTCCAAAGGGAGGGTTATGCATGGGCTGCAGCTAAGTTCTCCGCGGGTACGCCCTTACAGCGTACCCGCTGTAAGTGGGTACTCTGTAAGGGCGCTGTAAGCCCTTCAGCGGGTGTTTTGTCTTCCCGCGGAATTGTGCGTGCGTTCACTGAGCGCTGTAACCCGAACACCGCCTTTCGGTAGACAGATTGGATTACCCGCGTTCCACCGCGGCGAAATGTATGGCTGCGGTTGCACGTATGTATCGTGTCCGGAATCCCACCGTTTCGTACGCGTGATCTCACACCACCAACTTGAATTGTATCACTTCTATGCCGTGTGCTAAGAAAGCCCCGGGCACTCTCCTCCACGGAGTGGGATGATTAGCTCGCCGTGCCACAAATCAACTAAGCCAGAAACGGCGTGCAGAAATCCGACACAAAAAATGAAGGAAGCTCTCACTAAGGCTTGACTTGAAGGTAGCGAAGCTGTTGATGATGGTTGGAGTTTTTTGGCGCAAGGCCAGCTGGGGCAAAGAGCGCCAAACAAGAGTATTTTAAAACAAATAGTGGCTACTAAAGCCAGAAAAACAATAAAATCAATTAACGGAAATGGTGATGGCTGCTGTATAGGGCCAGATTTGATTATGCGTGATAGGAAATTAGGTTTAAAAACTTAACGTCTGACAAATACTCAAACACGCGTTTCACGGAAACTATGGCATCGTCACCTGTAAACAGCTATGGATGTAGTGGGATATGTTGTCTATAGAGTTCTCTGAAGTGTTTGTGTCGTGTTGTGTGAAGTGCCTTGCATGTGATAAGTATGTGCACCACCGATAGGGCCTCTCCGCACCTGCTGCACTGCGGTCTAGAAGATCCCGTCAGCAGATACGAGTGCGTTGCATGGGTGTGCCCTATCCGCAGCCTACCCAAGGCGACTTCCGTGTGCCTGTTGTGTGAGTCAGCTATGTACCGTCCCAAGTGTGGCTTTATTACATGTAGTTTGTTGTCTGTCTGTTCATCCCAGTGTGTTTCCCATGTTGTGCGCAGGTGTTGTCTTATGTGTGGCTTGAGGTCTGTGTAGGGTATCGTTGTAATGTCTACAGTGTTCCTGAGTGCAGCAGCAGCGGCCCTCTCGTCTGCCAACTCGTTCCCAGCGATCCCTGCGTGTCCTAGGACGCAGCAGAGGACCAGCTCATGCTTTTCGGCATACACGGACATAATAGTGTTGAATAAAAGATTAACTATGTGATTTTTAGAGGGCTTGTGCGATGACAGTGCGCGAACAACACTCAAAGAATCTGTATAGATGATGGAATTGGGAATCGGGTTGTCGTAAAATTCCATACGCTTCTGCTGAAAAAATTGTTGTGTGCACGCTCATGGTTCTGGCTGGATTGAAATTTGGACCATGAGCAGCGCACGACACCATAGTGGAGGTTTTAGAAGCGTCACTGTAGAATTCTGCACGTGGGTATTTAAACTGCAAAGAAAGAAAGTGCTGCAATATTGCAGCTCGCGGTACCCGATTTTTGTCAAGTTTTATAAAAGAAAGGTCACAGGACACAGGGCGAACTTGCCAAGGCGGTAAAATGTTTAAAAACGATGACCTGTACACATCTTAAAACCAAGCGCTGAGATCCGAGGGTCGCTCTCTCACTCGAAGTGAAAAGGGCAGAGGAACGGACGGGCGATTTACAAACAGCACAGATGTGGATGTATCGTTAAAGACAAGATAAAAAGGATGGTTATTCAGCGATGAAATTTTAAAAGCATAAAGTAAGTGCATGCACGTTCGCTGGTTCTCAAGGCTCCACTTATTACATTCGACATACAGACTCTCGACAGGGCTAGTGCGAAAAGCACCCGACGCAAGCCGTAGCCCCAAGTGTATCACTCGGTCAAGCATTCGCAACGCTGTTTTAGTCGCCGACCCATATACCACACTGCCATAGTCTAAACGAGAACAAACCAAAGCAGTATACAAGCGAAGCAGGAGTTATTTGTCGGAACCATAGGATTGGTGGGAGAGAACCTTAAGGATATTTATTGTTTTGAGACATTTATGCTTACGTTTCTTGATATGGGGAATGAATGTGAGTTTGTGGTCAAACACAACACCTAAAAACTTGTGCTCCTTGTTCACAGGAAGCGACAAGCCATTAAGAGTAATGTCTGGGTCCATATAAACCCCGCGCTTCCTAGAGAACACAACGCAGGAGCTTTTTACAGGATTCAATTTAAAGCCATTATTGTCTGCCCAGCTGGCAAGTTTCTTGACGCCGAGCTGGACTTGGCGTTCGCATATTGACATATGACATGATTTAAAAGATATCTGCACGTCATCTACATACATGGAGTAAGAAATTGTAGGCGGCAGTGCCTTCCCAAGAGAGTTCATTTTTACTATGAAGAGAGTGCAACTTAGAACTCCGCCTTGCGGCACGCCATTTTCTTGCACGTGTACCTTTGACAGTGCAGAACCAACTCTGACGCGAAAGGTTCTCCGACAAATAACTAGCAAGCGTGTTAAACATATTACCTGAAACACCCAATGACTTGAGGTCAGTAAGGATCCCATAACGCTAAGCGGTGTCATAGGCCTTTTCTAGGTCGGAAAACACAGTTAAACAACTGTTTGTGAATGAAGGCATCCTTAATATATGACTCCAGTGCCACAAGTTGATAGTTTGTGGAT
The DNA here is from genome assembly GCF_048455015.1 of Haemaphysalis longicornis. Taxonomy (NCBI): domain Eukaryota; kingdom Metazoa; phylum Arthropoda; class Arachnida; order Ixodida; family Ixodidae; genus Haemaphysalis; species Haemaphysalis longicornis. The sequence goes on from NW_027526422.1 coordinate 172,491,536, forward strand.
CTCCCCGCCCTGAAGCCTGCCTGGCAGCTCTCGAGAAGACCGTTGTACTCCAAAAAGCACACAAGCCTCCGGTTTATCATCTTCCTCTCGAGAAGCTTGCACAGGCAGCTGGTAAGGGCAATGGGTCGATAGTTAGCGGGAGAAGAGGGGTCCTTCCCTTCTTTCAAGAATGCTACAACTATGGCATCCCTCCAAGACTTTGGAATGTGCCCCGAAAGCCATATCTTGTTGAAAAGGTGAAGAAGTGTTACAAGAGTGTCTGTGTGTACGTTCTGTAGTATTGTATATGTAATGTTGTCTGGGCCTGGAGCTGAGGGTTTACACGTGCTCAGAGCACCCCTCAGCTCATTAAGTGTGAAGTCAGAGTTATAAAAAGTGGCTGACCTGTCATTGTCATGTAAAGGCTTCTTTTCGGCCACGAGTTTGTGTTTAATGAAAGTGTTTGTGTAGTGCGCTGAACTGGAAACGTGTTGGAAGTGTTGTGCGCGTGTGTCAGCCTGGTCTTCGAGTGTATCCCCTGTTGTGTTGACCAGAGTCAGGCTGTGTGTTGTCACTTGAGTTTGCGTATTCGTGTCCATACTTTCTGTGTGTCTGTGTAGGAGTTAATTGATATTATGAATGTACGCCAACTATCGCGTTTTGCCTCACGGCGCACACATTTTCCAAACGCCTTGGCCCGTTTGAACAAGAGGAGGTTACTCGACGTGCGGTACCGACGAAGGATACCCCACGCCTTGTTCTGGGCCTCTCGCGCCCGCCTACAGTCCTCATTCCACCACGGCCTCCGCTGGTTGCGCGGGGCAACAGAGGAGTGGGGTATGGACTTTTCGGCGGCGTCGAGGATGTGCGCCGTGAGTAGTTGGGTTGCCTGCTCAACGTGTAGTTGTGTAATTTACGTGTAGTGTAGTTTAGATGAATCTGTAAATATATTCCAGTTTGCTCTTGCTTCATTAAACCTGTTCTGGGAAGATGGACTGCTCGGGCCCTTACCTATATATGTTAGTTTGGTGGGGAAGTGGTCACTATCATATGGATCAGTGCCCACACCCCACTCAAGACATGGAAAGAGAACTGCAGATCCAATAGCTAAGTCAAGGTGTGAATAAGTGTTGTGTCCTATATTATAATATGTTGGCTTTTTTTGGCTGAAAAGACATGCTCCCGACGATGTTAAGAATTTCTCAATTAGGCGACCTTGGGCATCCGTGCGAGCAGAGCCACAAAAAGGGTTATGTGCGTTGAGGTCGCCTAAAAGAATGAAAGGTTCGGGTAACTGATCTACAGACCCTCGAAATCTGTGCTCGATAGTTCGAAGTCAGGAGGGATGTAAAGAGAACATAGTGTTATAAGCCTATCAAAAATTATCGTTCAAATGGCAACAGCCTCTGGATGGTCTGTAGTTGGACAGTGTGGCACGCCAAGGTTTTCCGGGCAATGATGGCCACACCGCCTGAGGATGTGCCACCACCATCTCTATCCCTCCTAAATATCATGTAACTATTCAAGAAATCTGTGTGCATGGGTCTCTTGGAGACACATCACACTTGGCTGATTGGAATGCAGTAACTCATAGACATCATCAAGATTTTTAAGAAGGCCTCTGCAGTTCCATTGCATATTTTCTCTTCCCATTATTGAAGTTTAGAGCTACTGGAGTATGTGTGTGTTTATGTGTCGGCTTTCGGGGCTTGTACTCTTGGAAGGGGCCTTTTGATTCTCTCTACTGACCGGGACGCTGGAGCCCGTTCCTTCCGCTCTGGTGCATGCCGGAACGGCTCGACGTCTAGGTCGTCATCTGAAGGCAAGGGGGTGCCCAGCGGGCTGGGCCCCCTAGACTTGGACTGGGCACCCTTTTCGGTGCCTTTCGTTTTGGCCGCGGCCCCGAGGGCGTCAGGAGCGCCCCGGGTGGCACAGGCGGTGCGGCGGAGGTGGGAACTGCTGCGGTTTCCTCCAGCTCCATCTCCTCCGGGCCCTCGCATGTGCATCGGACCGGTGAAGAGGAGGAGAAAGTGGGTGCAGCAGCATCCCCACCAGACGTGGTTGCCACCACAGCCGCTCCTGGCTCAGCGAGCGCTGCGGAGGCGAGTTGGGCCGCAGGAGGCAACCCATGGGGGGGGTGGCGGGGCGGGACCACGTCCGACTCGCGGTACTGGGTCCCCGCCGAAACAAGACGCCGCTCCGCCCCCCGGCGAGATGCGTCGGCGTACCTCCCCAGGGGGAAAGAGGCGAACCTCTTTCGCGCCTCTGGGAAGGTGATGTTCTCGTTTACTTTCAAGGCAATGATCTGTTTTTCCTGTTTGTATTTTTCGCAGCTCCTGGAATAGGCAGCGTGCGGTCCCTGGCAGTTCGCACAGGGGAAGCTCTCGGATTCGCATTTGTCGGTTAGGTGATCGTGTGCTGCACATTTTGCGCACGTCGGTTTACCACGGCGAGAGGTTGTGCCGTGCCCAAACCGCTGACACTTGAAGCATGATGATGATGGTTGGATGTTAATGGCGCAAGGCCAACTGGGGCAAAGAGCGCCAAAACAGTGGTTAAATATGAGAGGTGAGAACTTAGACACTGAAATCAATAAGCAAGAACAAAAGTAAAATCAATAAAAGACAGTGAGGATGGCTGGTGTAAAGGGCCAGATTTCATGATGCGTGATAGGAAATGAGGTTTAAAAACTTGACTTCTGACAGATACTCAAACACACGTTTGACGGAAACAATGGCATCGTCACCTAGGAAAAAAGATGGATGTAGGGGAATATGTTGTCTGTAGAGTTCTCTGAAGTGTTTGTGTCGTGTTGTGTGAAGTGCCTTGCATGTGATTAGTATGTGCACTACGGATAGGGCCTCTCCGCACCTGCCGCACTGGGGTCTAGGAGATCCCGTCAGCAGATACGAGTGGGTTGCATGGGTGTGCCCTATCCGCAGCCTACCCAAGGCGACTTCCGTGTGTCTGTTGTGCGAGTCAGATGTGTACCGTCCCAAGTGTGGCTTTATTACATGTAGTTTGTTGTCTGTCTGTTCATTCCAGTGTGTTTGCCATGTTCTGCGCAAGTGTTGTCTTATGTGTGGCTTGAGGTCTGTGTAAGGTAGTGTTATTATGTCTACTGTGTTTCGGAGTGCAGCATTGGCGGCCATTCCATCCGCCAGTTCATTTCCGCCGATTCCAGAGTGGCCTGGCACCCAACACACAGTCACCTCAAGGTTTGAAGAATATGCCAGCACAATTGATTTCAAGACAAGGTTAACTACATGGTTTTTCGAGGACTCTCCGGATGACAATGTACGGACGACACTCAGTGAATCTGTATAGATGATGGATTTAGGAATATGATGTTCAACTATGTGACTTACAACAAGAAAAATGCCATAAGCTTCTGCCGTAAAAATACTTGTCTTTACATTCATTGTTCTATATGCTTCGAAATTCGGCCCATGCGCCGCACAAGACACTGCAGTGAACGTTTTCGATGCATCGCTGAAAAACTCTGCAGCCTTGTATTTATCCTGCACATACATGAAATGCTGCAGAATCCCACTTTTCGGTGTCCTGTTCTTATTGTATTTTAAGAAAGACAAGTCACATGCAACAGGACGAAGATGCCATGGTGCTACAAGATCAGTGATAGATGACTTGAATGTGTCTACAAAGGAGACCTCATGAATAGTGACCTCGTCCCTTACTCTGAGCGAGAAGGGAACAGGAATGGACGGGCGATTTAAAAAGAGTTTTGATGTGGATGTATCATTAAAAACCGGTTTAAAAGGATGGTTGTCCATTGATGAAATTTTAGAGGCATATAACAAGTCAACATAGGTTCGCTGGTGTGATAAGCACCATTTGTCACACTCTGCGTAAAGACTCTGTACAGGGCTCGTACGGAATGCGCCACAAGAGAGGCGAAGCCCCAAGTGAAGCACTGGGTCGAGCATTTTAAGTGCTGTTTTAGTGGCTGACCCATACACAACACTCCCATAGTCCAATCTAGACCCCACTAGACTTGTGAAAATACGTAACAGGAGTTGCTTATCCGTTCCATACGACTGGTGGGACAAGATTTTAAGAATGTTGAGAGCCTTTAGACATTTATGTTTCAATTGTTTAATGTGAGGGATGAACGTAAGCATTTCATCCAGCACCACACCTAAAAACTTGTGTTCCTTCCTCACAGGAATAGATACGCCATTAAGGATAATGTCTGGGTCCAGATGGATCCCACGCCTCCTGGAAAAGACAACACAGGTGCTTTTTTCTGGGTTAACTTTAAAACCGTTCTTGTCTGCCCAGCTGGCAAGTTTTTTGACACCGAGCTGGACTTGACGCTCACAGATGGACATATTACATGATTTAAAAGATAGCTGGATGTCGTCTACATACATTGAATAAGAAATTGTAGGTGGCAATGCCTTCCCAAGGGAGTTCATTTTAACTATGAACAGAGTGCAGCTTAGCACTCCACCTTGCGGAACGCCGTTTTCTTGCACATGAACTCTTGAGAGTGCGCTGCCTACTCTCACGCGAAACGTTCTTTCGGACAAATAACTAGCAAGGGTGTTGAGCATATGGCCCGAAACACCGAAAGACTTTAGGTCACTTAGGATCCCGTAACGCCAAGCGGTGTCATATGCCTTCTCAAGGTCAAAAAATACCGTTGTGCAAAACTGTTTGTGGATGAAAGCGTCCTTTATGTATGATTCAAGGGCGACAAGTTGGTCATTTGTAGATCGCCCCGCCCTGAAGCCTGCCTGGCAGCCCTCGAGAAGACCGTTGTACTCAAGGAAGTACACAAGTCTCCTGTTTATCATCTTCTCGAAGAGCTTGCAAAGGCAGCTTGTAAGGGCGATGGGCCGATAGCTAGCAGGAGAGGAAGGGTCCTTTCCTTCCTTCAGGAAAGCCACTACTATGGCCTCCCTCCAAGAGCGAGGAATGTGCCCCGAAAGCCATATGTTGTTGTATAGATGTAGGAGTGTTTCAAGAGTGTTTGGGTGTAGGTGTTGTATCATGGTGTATGTGATTTTGTCTGCACCTGGAGCTGAAGGCTTACATGTGCTCAGAGCAACCTTCAGCTCATGAATTGAAAAAGGAGAATTGTAAGAAGTGTGCGACTTCTTGCTATCACGCAGGGACTTCTTTTCCGCAGACGTTTTGTGCTTCATGAAAGTGTTTGTGTAGTGTGATGAGCTGGACACGTGTTCGAAGTGTTGTGCAAGTGTGTTGGCCTGGTCTTCGAGTGTGTCCCCTGTTGTGCTAACCACGGGCAGGCTGTTTTTTTGTTGTCCTTTCAGCTTGCGTATTCGTGTCCAGACTATGTGTGTATCAGTGTATGAGTTGATGGAGGTGAGGAAGGTGCGCCAACTCTCCCTTTTCGCCTCACGACGCACTCGCTTCCCTAAAGCCTTTGCCCGTTTAAAAGACATGAGGTTGTCTGACGTGGGGTACCGGCGAAGGACACCCCACGCCTTGTTCTGGGCCTCTCGCGCCCGCCTGCAGTCCTCGTTCCACCAGGGCCTCCTTGGGCTGCGGGACCCACTGGAGGCCTGGGGAATGGACTTTTCGGCGGCATCGAGGATGTGCGCCGTGACGAGTTGGGCGGCTTCCTCCACGTGTAGGTGTTCTATGGATGTGTGGTGTAGTTGAGATGTTTGTGTGAATGTGCTCCAGTTTGCTAGTGATTCATTAAACCTTTTATGGGAAGATGGACTGCTCGGGCCTGTACCTATATACTTCAATGAAGTGGGGAAATGGTCACTACCATATGGGTCTGTGCCCACACCCCACTCAAGACATGGAAAGAGAACTGCGGAACCAATAGCCAAGTCAAGATGCGAGTATGTATTGTGTCCTATGTTATGGTATGTAGGCTGTTTTTTGTTGGAAAGGCATGCTCCGGAGGATGTAAGGAACTTCTCTATCAGGCGACCTCGGGCATCCGTTCTGGTGGAGCCCCAAAGAGAGTTGTGCGCATTAAGGTCGCCTGTTAGTATGTATGGTTCGGGCAGCTGGTCAACCAGTGCCTCGAAATCAGAGCTCAGAAGTGCAAAATCAGGAGAGATGTAAATGGAGCATACCGTTATCATCCGATTAAAAATTATGGTACGGATCGCTACAGCCTCGAGGACAGTGTTTAAAGTGACAGGGTGGCATGCTAATGATTTCCGGGCGATAATGGCCACACCTCCTGAGGAGTGGGTGCAGCCAACCCTGTCCTTTCTGAATACCATGTACTTATTTAAGAAATTTGTTTGTTTAGAGTTGAGGTGGGTTTCCTGGAGACACATAATACTTGGCTGACTGGCATGCAGAATCTCATACACATCGTCAAGATTTTTAAGGAGGCCTCTGCAGTTCCATTGGATGATATTTTCTGTTCCCATTATTTAAATTTAAGAATTACTGGAATGTGTGTGTTCGTGTGTGTTCATGTGTCGTCTTTCGGGGCTGTTACTCTTGGATTCGGCTTTTTGGGCCTTTCTGTAGGCTTGGAAGTCGGTGGCCGCTCCTTGCGCTGCGTTGCAGGCAGGAACGGCCCAACATCCATCTCGTCGTCGGATGTCCGAGGGGTGCCCGATGGACCGGGCCCCCCGGACTTGGCCCCCCTTCGGGAGCCCTTCGTTTGAGCCGCCACCGTCGGGGGCGCCAGAGGTGGCACAGGCGGTGCGGTGGCGGTGGGAGCCGGTGCGGGGCCCGTGGTGTCCATCACCTCGGTACCCTCCAACGGACTGGAGGACGGGGAGACAGAGGCGGGAGCGGCACCGGTCCCGACAGAAGTGGTTTGCACCACAACCGCTGCTGCCTCAGCAAGCGGCGTGGTGCCGGGTTGGGCTGCATGAGGCAACCCAGCGGGGGGCGGGGGTGGGACCAGGTCAGACTCGCTGAACTGGGTCCCTGTGGAAACCAGACGCCGCTCCGCCCCCCGGCGAGCCGCGTCTGCGTATCTTCCCAGAGGGAAAGAGGCGAACCTCTTTCGCGCCTCTGGGAAGGTGATGTTCTCCGTGACCTTGATGTTAATTATCTTCTTTTCCATTTGAAATTTTTCACACTTGCGGGAGTAGGCTGCATGTGCCCCCCCGCAGTTCACACAAGAGAGGGTGTCGGATGTACAGTTGTCACTCGGATGGTCATGCGACGCGCATTTTGCACACGTCGTTCGGCCACGGCAGGAGTTTGTACCGTGCCCGAACCGCTGGCACTTAAAACAGCGCCGCGGGTTCGGGATGTAGGGACGGATGGAGCAACGGATAAAACCTGCATTGATGTGTTGTGGCAGAACTGCGCGGTCGAAAGTCAAGATAATGTGCTTGGTGGGAATCTCCTTGTCGTCTCTGCGGATAGTGATGCGTCTCACGGCAGTGACGCCCTGATCCTTCAGGCCGGCAAGGAGATCCGCATCCGTTTCGTTCAAGAGATCTGTCTCGGATATCACACCCTGGGAGCTGTTGAGGCTCCGATGGGGTGTGACCCTGATGTCTAGATCAGCCAGTCTAGTCTGAGCTAGAAGCTTCGTGGACTGCTGCTTGTCATTTATTTCGATGAGGAGTTCACCAGACCTTTGTTTTTTTGCATTTATATGATTTTCCTACTATGGCTTCAAGATACTTGGCGATCAAGAAGACTGACTGAGATGCTAGAGGGTGGGTTGGATTGAGCGATTCCATCACAAGAAATCGAGAGAAATTATCCGGTTCAGGAAATGTTAAAGATGGCAATTGGGGAAAAGATACTTCGGTGCGGCCCCTTTTCAGGGACCGATCACGTTTGGGGGGGGGGGGTTTGAAAATGCCATAGAGCATAGTATAAAAGCAGGGAGACTGGGGTACTTTCTTCTTTGACCTTACCCTGGTAGCCAAAGAGGTCCCGGAGCTCCCTGCCTGGTAGACAGACAGGGAGCCCATCCGCCGGAGCTTGACCTGGGCTCCGACGGCCACCGTTCGTGGTTTCTAACCCTCCACCTATAAACACATCGCCACGGTTGGATCCAGCTTATGTTTGGGGGCTCGGGGTCCGCGGTATCGCCAGTACCGTCACCAAGATTGCTCAAGGTGCCCCGTGCGGGGGACACTTGAAGCAGCGGCGTTGGTTTGGCACGTAGGGTCCGACCGGACATCTCATGAAGCCTGCGTTGACCGACTCAGGAAGTATTGAGCGGTCAAATGTCACGATTATGTGTTTAGTAGCTATTATTTCGTCGTTTCGACGTATCGTGATTCGCCGCACTGCTGTCACGCCCTGATCGCTAAGGCCGTCGAGCAAATCTGCTTCAGTCTCATTTATTAGATCTCCATCAGAGATCACGCCCTGGCAGCTATTCAGACTGCGATGGGGCGTGATCTTGATGTCAACATCGACCATGCGCGTTTGCTTCAAGATGTTACAGGATTGTTGTTTGTTTTGGACTTCAATTAGGACTTCTCCGGTTGTGAGCTTTTTACCCTTGTAAGATTTGCCTACAAGGCTTTCAAGAAACTTGGAAATGAGAAAGACCGACAGGGAAGTGATGGGTTTTGATTTACCTAGGGATTCCATTACCAGGAAGCGCGAGAAATTATAGGGCTTTGGAATGGAGATCGAAGACAAAGGAGGAAAGGAGACTTCGGTGCGGCGCCTTTTCAGCGACCGATCACGTGTGGGGGGGGGTTTGAAAATGCCATATTATACGTTGGAAAGCAGGGAGACGGGGGTACTTTCTCCTTTGCCCTTACCCTGTTAGTCAAAGAGGTCCCGGAGCTCCCTGCCTGGTAGACAGGCAGGGAGCCCATCAGCCGGAGCTTGACCAAGGCTCCGACGGCCACCGTTTACGGCTTCTACCCTACACCTTTCAACACCTCGCCACGGTTGGACACGGCTTATGTTTGGGAGCTCGGGGTACGCGGTGTCGCTGCTCACCGTCACCATGAATAGTCAAGGTGCAGGTAGCGAAGCTGCACGCAACCTTCACGGTCATCACGACGGTTTAAGTCCACGATTGGAGCAGACTTCCTCCTTGTTCGCTGCCGCAACGACCCTTACTGCATCATTCTTGCTTTAAGTGTGAGCTGCCTTAATTTTTTCGAAGTGAAAATCATAGGACATGACCTTGCAGGGGCGTACACTATGACGTGTCTTTCACGTTCCGAGCAAGTGTTGCCACGGTTACGGCGAACGCTGCAGTCTTTCTCCTTCCGAGCAACTGTTGCCACGATTACGGTGAACGCTGGAGTTTTTTTTTTGCCAATTTTCGCCAATCTCCGTAAGTGCGCATGCGTGGATTGACAAACGTGCGGTCGCCATTTTGTTAGATTTTTTTAACTGCGGGCGGTCGCCGCCACCTTGGCCAAACTCTTTAAAGGGACACTGAAGTGATTTGTAAACAATGCGGGATTACGAGCGCAAACTGTAGTCCGGAGTCCCTGGGCCCTGTTTCGACCACTCTGTGCGCGTTTGTGCGAATTTATTTAGTAGAAAAATCAATTCGAAAATGCTGTCCTCCTCTCTTTACGCTGGCCCATTTTCTGTGGCGTTTTCGTGTGACGTCAGCAGGAGAGGAGCTGACAACTGGCTGCGCTACTGCACGGCTCGCCGACCTTCCGCGACCGAGTCAGTCGGCCCAGCGTTTAGTCCGCCGGCCGCCGACGGGTCGTCGCAATTCGCTCGATCAGTTGAAACTAAGCCGCAACACGTTTGGGAATGGAAGAATGCGCCTTTCTTTACTTCGTCAGTTTGTACACTGTATCTAGCTCCAAGTCAAGGTCGCTTCACACAAGCGCTGCACAAGCTCACATGCGACACTTCGCTGACTGGTACGCCAGTAGGAAAATATAAGGCCTCTTGAAGGGGGAGAAGAGTGAGCGAAGTCATAATAGGTATTAAGGAAATAAAATCAACTGATATTTTTACCGTACAGCGTAAAACTAGGGTGCGGGAAGCACTTTTTTGCGCTGGGCGAACAAGCAGAGCGGTCAGGAGCACGACTACGCATCTGCGAACGCTTTCCCGTCTTCGAAATGCAATTGCTAGACGTGATGATGATGATGGTTTAAGTTTAATGGCGCAAGGCCGACATGGGCAAAGAGCGCCAAATACAAAGTTATTTTATAAGGAGGGAAATCGGATAAAGTCAGTTAAATACTATGAGCACGTCTGGTGTAAAGGGCCAGGGTGAAGAACGTGAGTGGTTAAAAGATAAATACGGTGGCTGGTGTATAGGACCAGGGGTAAAACTATGGGTGATAAGAGATGAGTTGTAAGAAATGAACTTCAGATAGGAACCTTAAGGTTCGCTGAACAGAGAACATGGCTTCATCTCCTAGGAAGTATGACGGGTGTGGTGGAATATGTCGTGTGTGTAGTTGTGGGAAGTGTTTTCGTCGTGTAATGTCGAGTGCCTTACATTGTATGAGGATGTGAATCACGGATAGGGCCTCTCCGCACCTGCTGCACAGAGGTCTTGGAGACCCCGTGAGAAGGTGCGAGTGCGTTGCATGAGTGTGCCCTATCCGTAATCTAGCCAAGGCGACTTCAGTGTATCTATTACGTGTGTCGGTGGTGTATGGTCCCAAGTGTGGTTTTATTACGTGTAACTTGTTGTCTGTTTGTTCACTCCAGTGTGTTTGCCATGTTTTGCGAAGTTGTTGTCTGATGTGTGGTTTCACGTCGGTGTAGGGTAATGTGGTTATGTCTACTGCATTCGAGAGTGTAGCAGCAGCAGCCATTCGGTCCGCTGCTTCGTTCCCGGCTATACCACTGTGGCCAGGGACCCAGCAAAGAACCAGTTCAAATTTGCGTACATACACCGACATAATACCCTTGACTATTAGATTTACAACGTGATTTTTTGAAGACTTTGTTGACGACAACGCCCGCACGACACTGAGGGAGTCTGTATATATAATGGATTGTGGGATGTGACTTTGAAGGATATGATTAACAACAAGAAATACACCATAAGCCTCTGCCGTAAAGATACTGGTATTACTGTTAAGAGTTCTAGTGACATTAAGGCCGGGCCCATGCGCCGCGCAGGACACAGAGGTGGCAGTTTTAGAGGCGTCCGTATAAAATTCAGAAAATTGATACTTCTGCTGCAAATACAAGAAGTGCTGCAGAATTGCACATGTGGGAGCTCGGTTTTTATCTACATGTGTAAATGATGTGTCGCATGAGACAGGGCGGAGATGCCATGGTGCTATGAAATCTGTTACAGAACTTTGGATGGTATTTAAAAAGGAGACAGCAAGCTCTGACGCTTCCTCTCTAACTCTGTAAGAGAAGGGCGCAGAGAACGATGGTCGATTTAAAAGGAGTTCAGTCATGGAGGTATCATGAAAAACTGATTTAAAAGGATGGTGAGGCATGGATGAAACTTTAAAAGCATAAAGGAGGTCTGTGTATGCTCGCTGACGTTGTAGGTTCCATTTGTTGCACTCAACATACAGGCTTTCGACCGGACTAGTTCGGAAGGCACCACATGACAAGCGGAGCCCTAGATGAAGCACTGGGTCCAGCATTTTGAGGGATGTTTTACTTGCTGACCCATAAACAACGCTACCATAGTCCAATCGTGAACCTATCAAGCTGGTAAAAACACGTAAGAGATGTTGTTTGTCAGCACCAAAAGAGATGTGCGACAGAACCTTCAAGATATTCATTGTTTTTAAGCATTTATGTTTTAGTTGTTTTAGGTGTGGGATGAATGTCAGCTTTTCGTCAAAGATAATACCTAAGAACTTGTGTTCCTTTCTTACAGGAATCGAGACACCATTGAGTTGAATGTCTGGATCCGGCCGGATGCCACGCCTCTTGGAAAGCAAAACACAAGTGCACTTTCCAGGATTAAATTTAAAACCATTGCTATCTGCCCAGCCAGCTAGCTTGTTAACACCAAGCTGGACTTGGCGCTCGCAGATAGACAGGTTACAAGACTTAAAGGATAATTGCACGTCGTCTACATAGATTGAGCAGGAAATGGTTGGTGGCAGAGCCTTCCGAAGAGAGTTCATTTTTACAATAAACAAAGTGCAACTCAAAACTCCACCTTGCGGAACACCGTTTTCCTGTACATGAACTCTAGAGAGTGCAGTTCCAACTCGCACGCGAAACGTTCTTTCAGAGAGGTAACTGGCAAGCGTGTTCCACATGTTACCCGACATACCAAAGGACTTCAAATCGCTGAGGATGCCGTACCGCCAAGCAGTGTCGTACGCGTTTTCAAGATCAAAGAATACTGTCATACAGTACTGCTTATGGAGGTAGGCATCTTTAATATACGACTCTAACGCAACGAGTTGATCGTTCGTAGATCGCCCGGCCCTAAAGCCTGCCTGGCAGCTCTCGAGAAGACCATTGTACTCTAAGAAGTACACGAGTCTCCTGTTTATCATCTTCTCGAAGAGCTTACACAGGCAGCTTGTCAGGGCAATGGGGCGATAACTGGCGGGAGAGGAAGGGTCCTTCCCTTCCTTTAGGAAAGCCACTACTATGGCCTCCCTCCAAGAGCGTGGGAAGTGCCCCGAAAGAAATATTTTATTGTAGAGGTGAAGAAGTGTTTCAAGCGTGTCTGCATGTAAGTGTTGTATCATTGTGTATGAAATCCTGTCTGCACCTGGAGCTGAAGGTTTACAAGTACCGAGTGCGACCTTCAGCTCGTGAAGTGAAAAGGGAGTGTTATAGGATGAGTTCGACTTATTAGTGTCTCGCAAGGACTTTTTCTCACATGATGCTTTGTGTTTAATGAAAGTGTTGGTGTAGTGTGCTGAACTGGACACGTGTTCGAAGTGTTGCGCAAGTGTGTTAGCCTGGTCTTCCAGTGTGTCCCCTGTTGTACTAACCAGGGGCAGGCTGTGTGTCTGTTGTCCTTTTAGTTTTCGTATTCGTGTCCAGACTTTGTGTGTGTCAGTGTATGAGTTGATGGAAGTGAGGAAGGTGCGCCAACTCTCCCTTTTCGCCTCACGACGCACTCGCTTCCCAAAAGCCTTTGCCCGTTTAAAAGAAATGAGGTTATGTGACGTGGGGTACCGGCGAAGGACACCCCACCCCTTGTTCTGGGCCTCTCGCGCCCACCTGCAGTCCTCGTTCCACCAGGGCCTCCTTGGGGTGCGGGACCCACTGGAGGCCTGGGGAATGGACTTTTCGGCAGCGTCGAGGATGTCCGCCGTGACGAGTTGGGCGGCCTCCTCAACGAGTAGGTGTTTTATGGATGTGTGGTGTAGTTGAGATGTTTGTGTGAATGTGCTCCAGTTTGCTTGTGATTCATTAAACCTGTTATGGGAAGATGGACTGCTCGGGCCTGTACCTATATACGTTAATGAAGTGGGGAAATGGTCACTGCCATATGGGTCCGTGCCCACACCCCACTCGAGAAGAGGAAAGAGAACTGCGGAGCCAATAGCCAAGTCAAGACATGAGTATGTGTTGTGACCTATGTTATGGTATGTAGGCTGTTTATTGTTGAAAAGGCATGCTCCAGAGGATGTAAGAAACTTCTCTATCAGGCGACCCCGGGCATCCGTACGGGAAGAGCCCCAAAGAGAGTTGTGCGCATTAAGGTCGCCTGTTAGTATGTATGGTTCGGGCAGCTGGTCGACCAGCGCCTCGAAATCAGAGCTCAGAAGTGCATGATCAGGAGGAATGTAGATGGAGCATACCGTTATCAACCTATTAAATATTATGGTACGGATCGCTACAGCCTCGAGGACAGTGTTTAAAGAGAGAGGGTGGCATGCTAATGATTTCCGGGCGATAATGGCCACACCTCCTGAAGAGTGGGTGCAGCCAACCCTGTCCTTTCTGAATACCGTGTACCTATTTAAGAAATTTGTTTGTTTAGAATTGAGGTGGGTTTCCTGCAGACACATGATACTTGGCTGACTGGCATGCAGAATCTCATACACATCGTCAAGATTTTTAAGGAGGCCTCTGCAGTTCCATTGAATAATGTTTTCTGTTCCCATTATTTAAATTTAAGAATGACTGGAGTGTGTGTGTTCGTGTGTGTTCATGTGCCGTCTTTCGGGGCTGTTACTCTTGGATTAGGCTTTTTAGGCCTTTCTACTGGCTTGGCCGTCGGAGGCCGCTCCTTGCGCTGCGTTGCAGGCAGGAACGGCCCGACATCCATTTCGTCGTCGGATGTCCGAGGGGTGCCCGACGGACCGGGCCCCCCGGACTTGGCCCCCCTTCGGGAGCCCTTCGTTTGAGCCGCCACCGCCGCAAGCGTTGGGGACGCCAAAAGTGGCACGGGCGGTGCGGTGGCGGTGGGAGCCGATGCGGGGCCCGTGGTGTCCATCACCTCGGTACCCTCCAACGCACTGGAGGACGGGGAGACAGAGGCGGGAGCGGCACCGGTTCCGACAGAGGTGGTTTGCGCCACAACCGCTGCTGCCTCAGCAAGCGGCGTGGTGCCGGGTTGGGCCGCGTGAGGCAACCCAGGGGGGGGCGGGGGCGGGACCAGGCCAGACTCGCTGAACTGGGTCCCTGTGGACACCAGACGCAGCTCCGCCCCCCGGCGAGCCGCGTCGGCGTACCTCCCCAGAGGGAAAGAGGCGAACCTCTTTCTCGCCTCCGGGAAGGTGATGTTTTCAGTTACCTTGATGTTGATTATCTTTTTCTCAAGTTGGAACTTCTCACACTTGCGGGAGTACGCTGCATGCGGCCCACCGCAGTTCACACAAGACAGGGTATCGGATGGACAATTATCGCTTGGATGATCGTGCGCCGCGCATTTCGCACACGTCGTTCGGCCACGGCAAGAGTTGGTACCATGCCCGAACCGCTGGCACTTAAAACAGCGGCGCGGGTTCGGGATGTACGGACGGATGGAGCAACGGATAAAACCTGCATATATATGTTGTGGGAGAACAGCGCGGTCAAAGGTCAAGATGATGTGCTTGGTGGGAATCTCCTTGTCGTCTCTACGGATGGTGATGCGTCTCACGGCAGTGACGCCCTGATCCTTCAAGCCGGCAAGGAGATCCGCATCGGTTTCGTTCAGAAGATCTGGCTCTGATGTCACACCCTGCGAGCTGTTCAGGCTCCGGTGGGGTGTGACCCTGATGTCAAGATCAGCCAGTCTAGTCTGAGCTAGAAGCTTTGTGGACTGCTGCTTGTCATTTACCTCGATGAGGAGTTCACCAGTTCTTTGTTTTTTGGCCTGATATGATTTTCCTATTATGGCTTCAAGATACTTGGCGATCAAGAAGACTGACTGAGATGCAAGAGGGTGGGTTGGATTCAGGGACTCCATGACAAGAAATCGAGAGTAATGATCTGGTTCAGGAAATGTCAAAGATGGCAATGGGGGAAACGATACTTCGGTGCGGCCCCTTTTAGGGGGCCGATCACGGTTGGGGGGGGTTTTAGACAATACCATAAAGCATAGTATAAAAGCAGGGAGACGGGGGTACTTT
Source organism: Haemaphysalis longicornis (assembly GCF_048455015.1). Taxonomy (NCBI): domain Eukaryota; kingdom Metazoa; phylum Arthropoda; class Arachnida; order Ixodida; family Ixodidae; genus Haemaphysalis; species Haemaphysalis longicornis. The sequence goes on from NW_027526422.1 coordinate 172,506,907, forward strand.
CTCCTTTGACCTTACCCTGGTAGTCAAAGAGGTCCCGGAGCTCCCTGCCTGGTAGACAGGCAGGGAGCCCATCGGCCGGAGCTTGACCAAGGCTCCGACGGCCACCGTTTACGGCTTCTACCCTTCACCTTTAAACACCTCGCCACGGTTGGACACGGCTTATGTTGGGAGCTCGGGGTCCGCGGTGTCGCTGCTCACCGTCACCATGAATACTCAAGGTGCCCCGTGCGGGGCAATTGCTAGACGTGAGCTATTGTGGAAACTCGGGGGACGCTTACTGCACGAGCGCAATACAACAAATAGTCACCTAAGGTGCTTGAAATACTAAAACTAAATAAAAGTGTAAACTGGTTATACATTATATACCTTATATTTTCCAATCCCCGCCTCCGGGCCCCTGTGGCCTAGTCGTCTGGGGCGCTAGGTATGTCACTATGAGTGTTTTGCAGTCACAAGTTCGAACCGGCGCGTATACGTGCTTTTTTTTTATGAGTTAACTTTTTCGTTTTTCGCCGATGTTTTCTATGCTGAGTTCACCTTTTTTGTGCCGCAACGTTCATTGCTCCACGAACTAGTCCACATAACTCGCGCAGACTGGCACTGCCGCGCTAGCGAGTTCTCGTTGGCGTGCTGTTGCTATAAGCACCGACTGCTTGCGGGCAGTGGGCACAGGCCAGAATCAACAGACCCTTGGCCTGGTGCGAACACGCTTTTTACGATACAGGCATGAGCGAGGCAAGCTTCAAATATGGGGGAAAAGCGCATGCTGATGATGATGTTTGGAGTTTAATGGCGCAAGGCCGACTAGGGGCAAAGAGCGCCAAAGAATAGTGATTACATGAAAGTGGCATGAAAGTAAAAGTAGAACATTTCAGTAAAAATAAACAAAGTAAAACACAACGTAATAAAGATGACTGGTGTAAAGGGCCAGGTTGTCAACATGCATGATAAGAAATGAGATGTAAAAATTTTACGTCGATAAGAAACTCGAAAACGCGTTTCACTGAAAACATGGCTTCATCTCCTAAGAAGTATGACGGGTGTGGTGGAATATGTCGCGTGTGTAGTTGTGGGAAGTATTTGTGTCGTGTTCTGTCAAGTGCTTTACATTGTATAAGGATGTGGATCACGGATAGGGCCTCTCCGCACCTGCTGCACAGAGGTCTTGGAGACCCCGTGAGAAGGTGCGAGTGCGTTGCATGAGTGTGCCCTATCCGTAATCTAGCCAAGGCGACTTCAGTGTATCTATTACGTGTGTCGGTGGTGTATGGTCCCAAGTGTGGTTTTATTGTGTAACTTGTTGTCTGTTTGTTCACTCCAGTGTGTTTGCCATGTTTTGCGAAGTTGTTGTCTGATGTGTGGTTTCACGTCGGTGTAGGGTAATGTGGTTATGTCTACTGTATTCGAGAGTGTAGCAGCAGCAGCCATTCGGTCCGCTGCTTTGTTCCCGGCTATACCACCGTGGCCAGGGACCCAGCAAAGAACCAATTCAAATTTGCGTACATACACAGACATAATACCCTTGACGATCAGATTGACAACGTGGTTTTTCGAAGGCATTGTTGACGACAGTGCCCGCACAACACTGAGGGAATCTGTATAGATAATGGATTGTGGGATGTGGCTTTGAAGTATATAATTGACAACAAGAAGTACACCGTAAGCCTCTGCCGGAAAAGCGCATGCATTTGAGCGTCTGCGGGGACGCTGAGGGCGTTCATGCACTGCGTAGGCCTCAGATAGTGAATGCTACGATTCCAAGCCGTCCTGGGAGGCTTATCTGATGCATTTTACAGCCGACAACATGGCAGAAGCACGGTACTACGATAACTGGGATATTGAGAATGCCCATCCAATGACGCCATCGAATGTCAAACATGTTGTTTTACAGACCGAAACCGAAACTTGTTTGATTGCTAACCTTGGGCATCGTCCAATCACGGCGCCCCCTCCTCCCAACGTCACAGCTTAGTTTGCGCGGCCGCCGCAAACCGCGCATGGTAGTTTTTCTTCTTTCGCGCTTTGTAAAATAATTACCGATTTGTCAACCGGATAAACGATGAAAAGTGTGCTAATTTGAGCCAGTCTACACAGTGCAAGCAAAAACGGGAGCTTGACAAATTCACTTCAGTGTCCCTTTAAGTGGGTATGCTTGGCTTGACAAACGTGCGCCAGCGGAAGCTGCGCTGTCCCCGCGAGGCACGCGCTCACTTGGGCGCGCTCGACCGGAAAAATTACGATTTGCTAAACACCTTCGGTGTTAAAACAGAAACCCCGAACAAAACGTTAATGTGAAAGCACCGTGGGTGGCGCTCCATACGTGAATGAAAAAACATGCTAAAATCCTGTCACACACAATACAACCCTTATAGAGATGTACAGTTAGTAACCCCAATTGTGGAATGCGTAAGAGCTCCCTTAAATAAAAAATGGGTAGCCTATTGGCCGTGAAAATATTTAGGATAGATATGCTCGTATTCGCATTTCCAAGTAAAGCCGCGGGCGCTTCTACAAAAAAAGTAACACTTACCACATAAAGCGTTAAAATGCTTGAGACGTTCACGATGGAGCCTGAAACAGGATCAACCCGTCACTGATAGAAAAACCGTCACAGCGCTTTCTCGGAAGCGGAGGGATATCTAAATCGTGCAACGCTTCTTTAGGCAGTTTTGGCAAGCTGTTGGACCATTTGATAAAGCGTGCAGTAGAGTGAGCAATAAGCTTTCGTCGCTAGCTATTTACGGAATGATAATTGCTCCTTAGAACCTTTGCCGTTCTGGCTATTTTACTTGCTTCCCATCCCCGGTGTTTGGTATATGACGATTGTTCTACGTGAAGTGCAGTACATAGATTCTGCAGCACATGCTTATCGACAGCAGCGGCAGGTGCCGCAGTACAGAACATAACGGCGGTGGGTGACCCACCTCCGTAAACACCTAACCGTCATTTAGTACGTCGGATAGGAGGGTTCGGGGTTGAGAGAGAAAGCTTCCCCACGGCCAGCCGGAAATGGGTTCATGTAGAGTGCGGACTCGTTTCGACCCATTTCGAACCATTGGCGCGATGTTTGACAAAATCAGCTATCGCCAAAATGGTGCGATAATGCGTAACAAAAGAATACATGATTCCCAAATAGCATCTCCAAATGATTACTGGCATAAACTCCACGCAGCACGTCCAAATATTATCTATGAATGAGACACTAACGGTAATAATAAACACTGAATGAAATCAATCTATTTATCAATGAAAACTACAATAAAAATTCAGACGTTGGTTCCACTGGATTGGGGCTACGGCTCCTATTTGACTTTTTATTAGCCGCCAATTGCGAAAAAAATAAAAAACAGCTATTGTGAGGTTGTACTGGTCAAGACTGTCCATCCCAACATTTTGAAAACCTCCCCAGCAGCCCTTAAGCTCTAAATTGATGTGTTTCTTCATGACGTAAATAAGCCGATAAATTTTTTTTATTTGGCCACATTTAACAGTAACAGGAGACATTTTTTTGAATAACTAACCCACGCGCCCATGCTGCTTTCGCCTTTAAACCAATGCGTTTGTTCCAAACAACTATAAGGATTATTATGATCCGCAGCGGCATCTTCAATTAAAGGATCCATGAAGACAAAACAAGAGTTTGGTTCATTAGAAAGACCGCTTTGTCCCAAAAACAACAACACCAATTTATCGCAACCTTCGGACAACTCAAGGACTTACTAAACAAAACGTGTGTAGCAGCGGCGACTCCCCAGCCACCTTCAAGCAAATTTTCTCTACGGTCACACAATCTCCTTTGTGCGATTTGCGGCCTCTCAGTTGAATCGCATGGCTTGAACGCTAACGCAATAATTACTTTGGTGCTGGCCCACATGACATGATGATGGTTGGTGTTTCATGGCGCAAGGCCAACGAGGGCAAAGAGCGCCAGAAAATAAGTTATATAATGAAGCGAGGTGATTACCAAAAAAAGGTACGTAAAAAAAACATGTAAATCGGACATAGTAAAATCAATTACAGGTAATGGTGATGACTGGTGTATAGGGCCAGATTTGATTATGCGTGATATGAGATAAGGTTTAAAAACTTAACATCTGACAAATAATCAAACACACGTTTCATAGAAACACTGGCATCGTCACCTAGAAACAGTGATGGATGTAGTCGGATATGTTGTCTGTAGAGTTCTCTGAAGTGTTTGTGTCGTGTTGTGTGAAGTGCCTTGCATGTTATTAGTATGTGTACTACGGATAGGCCCTCCACGCACCTGCTACACAGGGGTCTTGGAGATCCCGTGAGCAGGTGTTGCATGCGTGTGGCCTATCCGTAATCGAGCCAGGGTAACTTCGTTGTGTCTGTTGTGAGTATCAGTGGTGTATGCTCCCAAGAGTGGCTTCATAATGTGTAGTTTGTTGTCACTCTGTTGATTCCAGTGTGCTTGCCATGTTGTGCGAAGGTGTTGTCTGATGTGTGATTTGAGGTCGGTGTAGGGTATTGTTGTTATGTCAACGGTAGTTGTAAGGGCAGCAGCGGCCGCCGTTCGGTCAGCGGTCTCATTACCTGGAATTCCAGTGTGCCCTGGCACCCAGCACACAGTCACCTCAAGGTTTAACGCATGCACAGACATAAGAGCACTAATAATAGCACTGACCACATGGTTTTTAGACTTCTGTGAGGATAATGTACGCACAACACTTAAAGAATCAGTATAAATTACAGATTTTGGAATTCGATTTAGAACAATATGTTGAACTACAAGAAGTATGCCATAGGCCTCTGCCGTAAAGATACTTGTATTTCTATTCATAGTTCTACAGACATTAAAGGTGCCACCATGCGCAGCACAGGAAACAGTTGTGGCAGTTTTTGAAGCATCCGTGTAAAATTCAGCACACTTATATTTGTGCTGCAGGGACAAGAAATGTTGCACGATCGCGCTTCTAGGCACTCTGTTTTTCTCCACACTTATAAAAGATACATCACATGATATCGGGCGAAGCTGCCACGGTACTAGAAGTTCAGTAGCGGAGGTTTTGATGGTATCTGAGAACATGACATCAAGTTGCGACGCTTCTTCTCTTACTCTGAAAGCGAAGGGAGCAGAGACTGATGGACGATTAGTAAGAAGTTGAGATATGGATGTATCATAAAAAACTGATGTAAAAGGATGGCGAGGCATTGATGAGATTTTAAAAGCATAAAGCAGGTCTGTGTAGGGTCGCTGACGTTCTAGGCTCCATTTGTTGCACTCTACATACAAACTTTCGACTGGACTAGTCCGAAAGGCACCACATGACAAGCGGAGCCCTAGATGAAGCACAGGGTCCAGCATTCTGAGGGATGTTTTAGTGGCTGACCCATAGACAACGCTACCATAGTCCAGTCGTGAGCCTATCAAGCTGGTAAAAACACGTAAAAGAAGTTGTTTGTCAGCACCAAAAGAAATGTGCGACAGAACCTTCAGGATAGTCATTGTTTTTAAGCATTTATGTTTTAGTTGTTTTATGTGTGGGATAAATGCGAGCTTTTCGTCAAAGATTATACCTAAAAACTTGTGTTCTTTCTTGACAGGAATCGAGACACCATTGAGATGAATGTCTGGATCCGGCCGGATGCCACGCCTCTTGGAAAACAAGACACAAGTGCACTTCCCCGGATTAAATTTAAAACCGTTGCTGTCTGCCCAACCAGCTAGCTTGTTAACACCAAGCTGGACTTGGCGCTCGCAGACAGACAGGTTACAAGACTTAAAGGATAATTAAACGTCGTCTACATAAATGGAGGAGGAAATCGATGGTGGTAGCGCCTTACGAAGAGAATTCATTTTTACAATAAAAAGGGTGCAACTTAAAACTCCACCTTGCGGCACGCCGTTTTCCTGCACATGAACCCTAGAAAGTGCAGTTCCAACTCGCACGCGAAACGTTCTTTCAGACAGGTAACTGGCAAGCGTGTTCATCATGTTACCTGACATGCCAAAGGACTTCAAGTCGCTAAGGATGCCGTACCGCCAAGCAGTATCGTACGCCTTTTCAAGATCAAAAAAGACCGTCATGCAGTACTGCTTGTGGAGGAAAGCATCTTTGATATAAGACTCTAACGCAACGAGTTGATCGTTGGTAGATCGCCCCGCCCTGAAGCCCGCCTGGCAGCTCTCGAGAAGACCATTGTACTCTAAGAAGTACACAAGTCTCCTGTTTATCATCTTCTCGAAGAGCTTACACAGGCAGCTTGTCAGGGCAATGGGGCGATAACTGGCAGGAGAGGAAGGGTCCTTCCCTTCCTTTAGGACAGCCACTACTATGGCCTCCCTCCAAGAGCGAGGAATGTGCCCCGAAAGCCATATTTTATTGTATAGGTGTAAGAGTGTTTCAAGAGTGTCTGGGTGTAGGTGTTGTATCATGGTGTATGTGATTTTGTCTGCACCTGGAGCTGACGTCTTACATGTGCTCAGAGCAACCTTCAGCTCATGAATTGAAAAACAGGAATTGTAAGAAGTGTGCGACTTGTTGTTATCACGCAGAGACTTCTTTTCTACAGATGTTTTGTGTTTTATGAAAGTGTTTGTGTAGTGTGCTGAACTGGACACGTGTTCGAAGTGTTGTGCAAGTGTGTTAGCCTGGTCTTCCAGTGTGTCCCCTGTTGTACTAACCAGGGGCAGGCTGTGTGTCTGTTGTCCTTTTAGTTTTCGTATTCGTGTCCAGACTTTGTGTGTATCAGTGTATGAATTGATGGAAGTGAGGAAGGTGGGCCAACTCTCCCTTTTCGCCTCACGACGCACTCGCTTCCCAAAAGCCTTTGCCCGTTTAAAAGAAATGAGGTTGTCTGACGTGGGGTACCGGCGAAGGACACCCCACGCCTTGTTCTGGGCCTCTCGCGCCCGCCTGCAGTCCTCGTTCCACCAGGGCCTCCTTGGGCTGCGGGACCCACTGGAGGCCTGGGGAATGGACTTTTCGGCGGCATCGAGGATGTGCGCCGTGACGAGTTGGGCGGCTTCCTCCACGTGTAGGTATTTTATGGATGTGTGGTGTAGTTGAGATGTTTGTGTGAATGTGCTGTTTGCTTGTGATTCATTAAACCTTTTATGGGAAGATGGACTGCTCGGGCCTGTACCTATATACGTTAATGAAGTGGGGAAATGGTCACTACCATATGGGTCTGTGCCCACACCCCACTCAAGACATGGAAAGATAACTGCGGAACCAATCGCCAAGTCAAGATGAGGGTATGTATTGTGTACTAAGTTATGGTATGTAGGCTGTTTTGTGTTGAAGAGGCATGCTCCGGAGGTTGTAATAAACTTCTCTATCAGGCGACCTCGGGCACCCGTTCTGGTGGAGCCCCAAAGAGAGTTGTGCGCATTAAGGTCGCCTGTTAGTATGTATGGTTCGGGCAGCTGGTCAACCAGTGCCTCGAAATCAGAGCTCAGAAGTGCAAAATCAGGAGAGATGTAAATGGAGCATACCGTTATCAACCTATTAAATATTATAGTACGGATCGCTACAGCCTCGAGGACAGTGTTTAAAGTGACAGGGTGGCATGCTAATGATTTCCGGGCGATAATGGCCACACCTCCTGAAGAGTGGGTGCAGCCAACCCTGTCCTTTCTGAATACCATGTACCTATTTAAGAAATTTGGTTGTTTAGAGTTGAGGTGGGTTTCCTGGAGACACATAATACTTGGCTGACTGGCATGCAGAATCTCATACACATCGTCAAGGTTTTTAAGGTGGCCTCTGCAGTTCCATTGGATGATATTTTCTGTTCCCATTATTTAAATTTAAGAATGACTGGAATGTGTGTGTTAGTGTGTGTTCATGTGTCGTCTTTCGGGGCTGTTACTCTTGGATTCGGCTTTTTGGGCCTTTCTGTAGGCTTGGAAGTCGGTGGCCGCTCCTTGCGCTGCGTTGCAGGCAGGAACGGCCCAACATCCATCTCGTCGTCGGATGTCCGAGGGGTGCCCGACGGACCGGGCCCCCCGGACTTGGCCCCCCTTCGGGAGCCCTTCGTTTGAGCCGCCACCGTCGGGGGCGCCAGAGGTGGCACAGGCGGTGCGGTGGCGGTGGGAGCCGGTGCGGGACCCGTGGTGTCCATCACCTCGGTACCCTCCAACGCACTGGAGGATGGGGAGGCAGAGGCGGGAGCGGCACCGGTCCCGACAGGAGTTGTTTGCGCCACAACCGCTAATGCCTCAGCAAGCGGCGTGGTGCCAGGTTGGGCTGCGTGAGGCAACCCAGCGGGGGGCGGGGGCGGGACCAGGTCAGACTCGCTGAACTGGGTCCCTGTGGACACCAGACGCCGCTCCGCCCCCCGGCGAGCCGCGTCAGCGTACCTTCCCAGAGGGAAAGAGGGGAACCTCTTTCTCGCCTCCGGAAAGGTGATGTTCTCGGTTACCTTGATGTTGATTATCTTTTTTTCGAGTTGGAACTTTTCGCACTTGCGGGAGTACGCTGCATGCGGTCCCCCGCAGTTTACACAAGTGAGGGTATCGGATTGGCAGTTGTCACTAGGATGATCGTGCGCCGCGCATTTCGCACACGTCGTTCGGCCACGGCAAGAGTTCGTGCCGTGGCCGAACCGCTGGCCCTTAAAACAGCGCCGCGGGTTCGGGATGTACGGACGGTTGGAGCAACGGATAAAACCTGCATTTATGTGTTGTGGGAGTACTGCGCGGTCAAAAGTCAAGATAATGTGCTTGGTGGGAATCCCCTTGTCGTCTCTGCGGATAGTGATGCGTCTCACGGCAGTGATGCCCTGATCCTTCAAGCCGGCAAGGAGATCCGCATCCGTTTCGTTCAAGAGATCTTGCTCGGATATGACACCCTCCGAGCTGTTGAGGCTCCGATGGGGTGTGACCCTGATGTCTAGATCAGGGGGGGGGGGGTTTGAAAATGCCATATAGCATAGTATAAAAGCAGGGAGACGGGGGTACTTTCTCCTTTGACCTTACCCTGGTAGTCAAAGAGGTCCAGGAGCTCCCTGCCTGGTAGACAGGCAGGGAGCCCATCGGCCGAAGCTTGACCAAGGCTCCGACGGCCAGCGTTTACGGCTTCTACCCTTCACCTTTAAACACGTCGCCACGGTTGGACACGGCTTATGTTGGGAGCTCGGGGTCCGCGGTGTCGCTGCTCACCGTCACCATGAATACTCAAGGTGCCCCGTGCGGGGGCCCACATGACATCACTTTGCCATTACATGTCGCTGCTGCGCGAACTTTGAACAATTTTGAATACTTCCTGCGTTTTTCGGTTAAAAACACCTTTTGTTGCTGCAATGGAGCTCAATGAGGCGCTGAAACATACTTGTTTAAAACATAAACAAAGTTGTACTTTGTCTATAACACCAAACTACTCTAAAGAAATCAGTTCGAATAGAGTTGACAAACAATAGACGTTATTCGGCAATTATGTAGGAGCCTATTGAAATGCAGCTATTTCAGTAGTGTATAAAAAGTTTTGTTTGTTCTTTAAGGTGGGTGAAACGATGGTGGGCGGAAGTAACCAATAAGCCAGAAATGACATCTTTTTCGCAAGCCATGAACTCGTGCGACTGCCGCGATGGCACTACATGCAATCAGCAAGTTTAAATATTTTATCTATTCGCAACGACGCATTTGACAGTACAGAGCTGGCTTTGTTGCAGGCGTGAAGAATAGGGAACCAAAAATGGAACCAATATGGCCATACTCCCGAGAATAAAGATAACGACAGAGAATTCCATAAAAACTGCGGTTTACCTACCAAGGAGCGAGATGGCTAGAGTGCAAAGGTAATTGCATCGTTGTAATCTCCGGAGGCATTTTCCAGGCAGAACGAAAAGGTGATAGCTTCCTTCAGTGAATCAAATGTAACTTTCGAACCAAATTGACCTCGGCGAGCAACACATGTTCCTAACATAAAATAGCAGGCCGAAAGACAGGGAGCTCTAACATTATTTTAGGAACCATGACACCACACATAAAAAGTCGCACTTCCTTACTCAACAACACAGCGGGGTGAATGACTACAAACGCACGTACAGGTGCACCTTTACGGCACATTGAAGTTCTATTCGGTCGGACTTCTCTAGAGTACTTTGGTGTTATAGACCTTATTTGAGCACAGTTGTTGTGGAGGAGGCAGCTTGCCTCACGCGAACTTTAAAGTTCATGGGGATGTTCTACAAGCTATAAACACATGGAAGCTGTTAGCCATAACCTAATTGGCAGTAACGCTTCACGGCGCATTACAACAATACAATTACTGAGATTCCTTCAAACCTATTTGTAGTATTTTCATTCAAAGTCACTTTGCTCTATTCAAGAATACCGCTTTTCCCCAATGCTTTAAGAAATTTACTCAAGTTCGCCGCTGAGCAAAATTGCTTGGGAAGCATATGCCTAAATTATGTTCTCGATCATTCAACAGTGATTTTTCAGAAAATCGGAGATCCCGGAAAAATACCTTCATACCTTTTGTTTGGCGCAAAAACGGCAGGGCTTTCTGAATCATGCAGAGAGGACCTTCAACGTTCGTGGACCACATTCCTCTGAAGTCGTCCACCGATGAAGCGTCTATCATTCCTGGCTTCCAAATCCCCGCGTTGTTCACCTACGTTTAAACACCCGTGTCGAGCGAAGAAACCATGGCTGAACATCTTAGCACGTGCAAGTTTAGACACCAGCTGTTGTGCTGAGTAGTGATACGACAAAGCTCATTCTACTGTAGTTCACTTACGAGAATGTCGATTTTGCCGAAATGCGCCGCAGTCTTGTCCACCACAGACGCCACGTCGGCTTCGACAGACACGTCTCCTGGCAGCACTAACACCTGTGAAGTGTTTTGTAAGGAAAGCAGGAAACTCAACCCACTCCGTCAACAACAGAGCTAGACGCTAGACTGCATCGCGCGGGAAAGAGCGCGCTCCAAATAAAGCCCCCAATTATATCACTAAAGCGCCGAATGCTTAGTTCAAGATTAACTCTCAAAGCAATTGGTTCGTGGTGGCAGCACACGCTTTGTGGCGCTGCCCCAGCACGTTGCGTGGTATGCTTGTTCAAGCGGACAATCCCCAAGATCGATGGTGCTGGGGCTGAGCCACCGCCGAAGATAATAGTGCTGGCAACGCTGCGCCTTGCCAGTGCGGTGACAGCCACGAGCAGAAAATAAACAAGGACCAAGGGTTGGTTCACGGCGGGGTAGCATCCCGACGTGTCATGTCTCCCCTTTCCTTGGCAATCACGGCCGGTTTATTCCGAATAAAAAGGCAGGCATTCTAGTGTTTATCCAGACAAATAAGCAAGCATTGCGAAGGCTGCATTATCATAACCATGACTCCCGCCAAAAGCTGCTTTGTGTAGAATGCAGGATAAACGCTTCCTACAATGACTTCAAACGGGTGTGCGCTTCCCGTATCCACTATTTGCTATCATTTTTGCGTCGTCCTTCCATGAAATTATTGGTATTTTACTTCTATTCCCGTGTCTCGGTGGCAGTTTGTAACCCATAATGACAGAGGGGTTTGATTTCGCTATACGTGTCGAGCACAACTCCCGCTCTTTTCTTTAAATTTGATGTACTCTGTCTTCCACCCGCATTTTATTCCCATTCCAAGAAACTGGTTTTCTATCCCTAAGTAAAACTCCTATCATTTTTCTTTCGATAGTTCGCCAGGCCGCCCTCGGTTTTCTTTCGACGTGTGAAAATCATGAAGTTTTTTCACATAATTTTATCTCCGAAAGTACACAGTGGTTGAAGATTTTGGGACTACTGGCAGATGTTTATTTTTTACCTTTGAAGTTTACTTAAGTGTTTATTTTTTTAGCGCTTGTCGAATGTTCTCAAGCCCGTAATAATTTTGTGCCTGATACCCTTTCCGTGATTTGAATCTGCACCTAACATTCGTCCAGTATGAATATATTCTTTCCCTTGCACAGTTTAATTACGTAGGCTGAAGGAAGCACTTCGTGCATGTCTATCGGGTATTATTTTTGTTATCTCCTGTAATGGGCTTCTTTATTTTTGTTAATACGACACGGCTGCCTCGTAAAACTCCTGTTTGCAGCTCCTTCTCTTTGCAGTTTTCTGAGAAACCAAGTGAACCAACAAAACCTCGGCTCCTTAGCATTGAAAAAAGGCGCCACCATTCCTTGTTCCCTCCGCAAAATAGTATACAGGGAGCAAAAACTAGCTGTAATCAACGTGTTCATTTAAAAAAATGCCTGCATCAAAGCGCGCCGACAGACAATGTATAAATGCATCATGTAAAACAGAATGAAGGTTCGCATAGTAAAAGAAATAAATAAAGTCGTTTAGCGCAGAATGTGAGCGTGTGCCTGTCTAGCGACAGTTCCATAGTAAATGTACGAGGTTGGACAAGGTCATGTGAAGAAAACTTCGATCCTAAACCGCCAAAAAGTAGTTCAAAACGAATCCCCACATTCACTCAGCGAACCATAGATAGATGAAGGGTGAGATCGACTTCATTTGCCTATACTGAAGCAAATATTCATCCCACCCCAGAGCTCTAGCTAGTTCCGGGGCTCATCGACATATCATATTTGTGGTCTTTTAACAAAGCGGGGTGATTAGAAAAATTATTATATCCAATGCGTTGTTGGCGCGAGGGGTACACAATTGGGCACTCCATTCACACTAACTAAAGGAATTCATGGTATTTTGAACATTGTACCTTATCGCGTGGAAGTCCCTTGGCACGGCACGCGTCGGCCACCTTCTCGAGCCTTTCCACATTTCTTGCCGTGAGGGCAAGCCAGCTCCCCAGGGAGGCGAAGTGCAGTGCTGTACTTTCGCCGATGCCTGATGATGCGCCTACCATGTGCGTATTCAAAATTTAAAAAAATATATCAGACGCTGCTCAGGGATGCATATCTTATACTTCGTCGACAATTACAGGCATATCGCTATGTAACGGATGTAGCGCAGGTGTATCTGCGGCGGGTTAGGCCCCACAAACCAAAATAATTTCGTTAGACGTTTCTCCTGTCATTCTTGCTTTATTCTTCCCTTGTGCCCCTGCATTTGCATCTGAGCTCACCCTGTAAGCCACGCAACATACTGCATCAAATGTTAGGATTCTGATCACGCCTTGGTTAGATAGATTTATTTTTACTATAGAGCTAAATTCGTCCAGTTAAAGAGCTCCCCCCCCCCCCCCCCCCCAAGCCTCCAACCGAAACATATCCCGCTAACGATTTCTCTCATAGCTACGCCCACCCAGCCTTTTTAGTCTTTCATTACCCACGCGACAAGGCTTTCTTTTGCCGTTTACAATGCTTCTCGTGTGTTGATATTTATCTTTAAAGATACAAATAAATGCTTGTATTAGAGCAAGACACTTACCTGTGATCAAGGCCACTTTCCCATTGATGTCAGGCATTTTTTGGCGATTCTATGAGCGTCGGGTGACCGTCGGACCTGAACACAAGAACGCGGTTTCGGTTACTAGAACGACAATGCCGACGGCCTTTTCAGCAGCACACATAGCATAAACTGCGGATATTGTCGCAGGATCCCTGGCTGCGCAAACCTGCTGCGACACAGCAAGGCAGTTTTCCCTATCGCGCAAGCGATCAAAAGTGCAACGTAGCAGCTGCAGCTGCAAATCCAGACTAGATGTTTATGTATTTTATTCGTCCTCAGCGCCACCGGATGTCACGAGGGTCTCTGCAGTGCTCCACATCTGTTTCCCCACCTTGTACTGCAATTTCCTCTCCCTAAGCAGCACGCAATTTCCGACCTTTTTTTTTCGGCGCACATCTCTCGCACACGCAGATGTTCTGCGGAAATCACAGAGTTTACGGCTGGTTGTAAAAGAAGGACCCGATAAGGGCATCATTCTGCCACAATACGTTCACGCGCTTCTGAACTGTGCCCGGTGTTGAACCTTTTAGAGCGTGAAATGCCCAAACCAAGACTCACATTGTAGTCCACGTTAGCTCCGTGCTGCTATCTTTCACGTGCTTTAGTAACTTCTTTATTCTCTGAGCTTGGCATTAAGAAACGTGTGCGTGCTCACTGCCGCGCACAGTTACGTGTGGCTGCTTGGTATCCGTAGTGTCGCACTGTGCACACAAACATCCGCTTTAACAGATTCCCCTGCGGGGAGAATGATAACGAGACGATTGTATTTATTAAGGGGGAAATTATGGCCAAGAAGACAAGAAAACCAGCGTACCCTTCATCTTACAAATTTCTGCTCAACTGCCGTTGCGCGATGTTCATCTCTCGATTTCTACCCCGGGTTCGTCCAGCGCGTACCCACGTGACCCATTTCGCTTCGTCATGCCCGCGTAGCCCGTAGACAGGCTTAGGCAGACTGTTAGGAAGCTACACGACCACGTGGTGATTGCATGTGCCGGTATATCATAGAGCGGAGGAAAACAAATTCGGTCACCTTCGCAATAGGGCTCCTGCGTTGGAGTTCTGGCAACATGCAGCGCCCCTAGAGGCCGACGCCTCTGGGTAGTACAGAAGCAGATGACCCTCACCGCCCTCCATTTGTTTCCAATTACAAGTGAGAGAGAAAGTTGGTTGTACTTAATTTAATCACATTGTGGTGCGTTTAGATGAGTGACTGCACTGCATAGTGAATAAAATGTCATTAAAGTAGTTGCACAGGCTAAACAAAATAATATCGGCTACAAGTAGATTTATCGGCGTTCTTTTGAGCGAGCTGTAGTGATCCTAGCGACGTGGGACACTATCCCCAAATCGGGTGGTCTAACTTCCTGACGATCGTTATCGTTCTTTCTTCGTGCGCACCGTTGACAAAGCAACAGTTCGCAAGTATACCATAAACACAGAATGCTGCTCATCCTATACCACTTTCGGAATCACAAAACAGATTTCACGCTTCTGACGCTCGCTGAATTTTGTCACTCAGCCACGCAATGAAACGACAAGCTAGCGCTGCACCATGTAGTCGCAACGGCGACGCAAATCAGCAGTGTTTAAAAAAAGTACATACATAGTGCGCATGCACGTGCGCAAAAGCGCGGGGCACCGCTGCAGACGAGCCTGAAGTCCGCCGTACTCGCAAACATCTACGCACGATAACCGCCGATTGCGTTACTTTTTTATCACTTGCTGTAGAAACGTCCTCGTCACCAAGTGTATTCCGAAAGTGGTGGCCGTAAAACAAAGTGGTCGGGTGAACTGAGTGGTAGCCGTCCTGTTTCCTTGTTTGCTATCACTTTATTTAATTACACTGTTGCATCATATATCCCCAGTTCGCACTTAATACCTAGACTAGAATAAGGGTCGCCAAAGTATTCAGGTGTAGTGCCGAGTTGCATGAAGTCGACACGACGGAGGGCTGGATGGAAAATCAGTTTGGATTCGGAGGGGGTGTAAATGGTTGCTCAGCCGGAGCATATACAAGACGACGCGAGAAGCGCAGCCGACTCAGCTGACACTGCTGGCCTGGCACCGCCTTGAAGACGAGTGCAATTTTGTTCGTATTTTCACAAACTGAATGATTTTTGTTTAACATTTTACGCCATACGATTTACGAACGGCAGGGTACATGTGTACTACCAAGTAGGTGAGGCAATAGCGTCAAATAAACAAGCTAGGCGCAAGTAAAGGACGCAAAACAACCACCAAATCGCATGTCCGCTATTGCAGATGTGTAATTATATATTTACATAACATAACACAGCTACATACACGGAGCACGACCCAAATATTTACGCGATCGTCACTGACTGTATCGGTTATATCTACTGCAGGGGTCGGTAACCTATAGCCCGCGGGCCGAATGTAGCCCGCGGAGCTGTATTACGCGGCCCCAGCACGTCCTCAGAACCCCTGTCACTAACAATCTGAACGCCGCTGACACGCCAGTTTTGACCTTAACTAGTGTTTGACGAGGAGAAAAGGACAGAAAATTGATCGCTTCCAGGTGCATTGTTCTCCATATTTACAGTTTGCCAGATTATCTGCTGATTTTTTCTCTTTGCCTTCAAAGCCCCCTCCGAATCCAAACTGATTTTCCATCCATCCCTCCGTCGTGTCGACTTCATGCAACTCGGCACTACACCTGAATACTTTGGCGACCCTTATTCTAGTATAGGTATTAAGTGCGAACTGGGGATTAATTAAATAAAGTGAGAGCAAACAAGGAAACAGGACGGCTACCACTCAGTTCACCCGACCACTTTGTTTTACGGCCACCACTTCCGGAATCACAAAACAGATTTCACGCTTCTGACGCTCGCTGAATTTTGTCACTCAGCCACGCAATGAAACGGCAAGCTAGCGCTGCACCATGTAGTCGTAACGGCGACGCAAATCAGCAGTGTTTAAAAAAAGTACACGCATAGTGCGCATTCACGTGCGCAAAAGCGCGGGGCACCGCTGCAGACGAGCCTGAAGTCCGCCGGACTCGCAAACATCTACGCACGATAACCGCCGATTGCGTTACTTTTTTTATCACTTGCTGTAGAAACGTCCTCGTCACCAAGTGTACTAGTTTAAACAAGAAGCTTTCACTTTAAATTTCACTTCGTGCGACCATGGATCGGTGAGCCTGCAAGTGGCAGAGCGCCGTCACCGCCCCAGCCCTTTTGTCCACGCTGTAGACGTAGTTAACGCTGCAAAGCTTTTTTTTGTAAATCCAAGTTGATCGCCGGAAGAGGTCAGACGCGTCGGGAATGGGTTATTTATTTATTTATTTATTTATTTATTTATTTGCAGGGTACTGCCAGCTTCATTTAGAAGCCCTAGGCAGGAGCGGACAAACATAATGATACAAAAAACAGGGAAACAGGAGTACCCATACAAAAATGGTCTATGGGTGCCTATGGAAACATTTATGGTATGCTATCACCGCCTATGCAGCTCTATGACCGCCCATATGATTACATAAAACAGCTATAGCCACCTGTTGAATTTTTGATGCACTGCAGGCTAAAGAATCTAGACCACAGAATACTCTTTAGACGGCTGTAGAACATGCTATTGTGTTTAAGCTATAGAATCTCAGCTATTCAGGTTGCTTTAGCCGGCTAAAGAAACGTGTATGTCCTCAGTTCTATAGACCAGCAGCCACAAAAGCTCCTTTAGCTGTCTATAGAACAGTATATGGCTGGGAATCTATAGACCCCAGATCAATTAGCTCTCTTTAGCCAGCTATAGAGAAGTGTTCGTCCCGAAAGCTATAGAAACACAGCCATAAAAGCTATTTAAGCTGGCTATAGTACAGCCATCTATGGCTGTGAGTCCATAGACTCCTGTATGTTTAACTTTCTTTAGCCAGCTACAGAAGAGTTCGTCCCGAAAGCTATAGAAACACAGCCATAAAAGCTATTTAAGATGGCTATAGAGCTATCTATGGCTGTGAATCTATAGACTCCTGTATGTTTCGCTTTCTTTTGCTAGCTATACCGAAGTGTTCGGCCCAAAAGCTATAGAACCATGGCCATAGCAGGTTTTGAAGCTGGCTATAAAGCCACTTAAAGCCCTAAATCTATATAGTCCTGTACGTTTTACTTCCTTTAGCCAGCTATAGTGAATTGTTTGGCCAAAAAGGTATAGAAACAGAGCCATAAAAGCTCTTTAAACCGGTTATAGAGCCGTCTATGGGCTCTTAGTCTAAAACCTGTTATCATGTTAACTTTAGCTGTCTATGAAACATATTTCGCCCTAAATATGCACAACAGCAATAAAAGTTCTTTAACTGGCTAAGGAGTGATGTATGGCTTTGGGCATATACTCTTGACCATTTAGCTATGCACACCCGGTTATAGACAAGTGTCCTTGATGATAATGGTTGGAGTTTTTTGGCGCAAGGCCAGCTGGGGCAAAGATCGCCAAACAAAAGTATCCTAAAAAAATAATTAGTGGCTACTAAAGCCAGAACAACAATAAAATCAATTACGGCAATGGTGATGGCTGGTGTATATCAATTAACGGCAATGGTGATGGCTGGTGTATAGGGCCAGATTTGATTATGCGTGATAGAAAATGAGGTTTAAAAACTTTACGTCTGACAAATACTCAAACACACGTTTCACGGAAACTATGGCATCGTCACCTATAAACAGCGATGGATGTAGTGGGATATGTTGTGTGTAAAGTGCCTTGCATGTTATTAGTATGTGCACTACGGATAGGGCCTTTCCGCACCTGCTGCACTGGGGTCTAGGAGATCCCGTCAGCAGATACGAGTGCGTCGCATGGGTGTGCCCTATCCGCAGCCTACCCAAGGTGACTTCCGTGTGTCTGTTGTGCGAGTCAGCTGTGTACCATCGCAAGTGTGGCTTTAATACATGTAGTTTGTTGTCTGTCTGTTCGTTCCAGTGGGTTTACCATGTTCTGCGCAAGTGTTGTCTTATGTGTGGCTTGAGGTCTGTGTAGGGTTGTGTTGTGTTGTGTTTTATGGCGCATAAGCAACTAAGGCTATCATGCGCCAAACAAAAGGTTTTGTGTTTTTTGTGGATAATAACCGATTGCTTTATCTTGTTATAGCTTGTTTAGAAGTGTAGCTTCTTTTAAAAAACTAAAGACAGAGGGAAGTTTGACAACAGCATTCTCTCCTAGAAGTAGGCTGGGGTGAAATGGAATTTGCTCGCTGTAGAACAGCCTAAAATGTTTTTTCCTCAAGGCCTCGAATTTCGTACATGAGAATAAGATGTGATTTACTGTAAGTTCCTGGTCACAATCTTCACATCTCGGTTTGTCTTGTTTCATAAGAAGAAAGTTATGTGTAAGATGTGTGTGTCCAATGCGGAGACGGCATAAAATCACTTCTTTGAGGCGTTCTTCATGTCTGCTTGATTCCCACTCTTCTATCGTGGGTTTAACCAGGTGGAGTTTGTTGTCGATTTCCTTATCCCATGAGGACTGCCAAGTTTCCCTCAGTTTGCTCTGTATAAATTTCATGCAGTCGCTGTGAGGAATCTGTACTGTCTCTATTGTTCCGTTACCCGCCTGTGCGGCACATACGTCGGCTCTCTCATTTCCTTTGATTCCCACATGGCTAGGGACCCAGCACAACTTAATTTCCTGTCCTTGTGTTGTGATTGTTACCAAATTGTGTATTATTTCTCCTACTAGAGGTTGAGCTGCATTTTTGTATTGCACTGCTGTGACTGCGCTGAGAGAGTCTGTATATATAATACTGCGTTTAATTTTATTCCTCATTATCCTTTCTACCGCCACAGCAATGGCATAACATTCAGCTGTGTAAACCGAAGCGCACTGGGGTAGCCTGATCACCTTTTCCCATTTCCCTTGCACTACTGCACTCCCAACATAGCATGATGTTTTGGAACCGTCTGTGTAAAATGAGGTGTAGTCTTTGTATTTTTCGTTTAGTGCCAAAAATTCCTGCAAAATATGTTCTTGCGGTGTCTGCTTTTTTTGAAGGCGTGTTAGTGTGAAGTCACATGTTGTAGGAAAACTATACCAAGGGGGTAGTTGGTTCTGTCTATGGGAAATTTGAGGTAATGTGTGCAGCGTAGTGAATTCTTGGCATCTCTCTTCAAACCGAAGAAGCAATGGTCTGATAGCTTGGGGTTTATTATTGAACAGTGTTCTAGATGGGCATTTTGTAACTATGGGGTAACACAGATGTTTCGGCAGTGAACGGATCTTTAGTACGTATGAGCATGTGAGCATTGTTCTTCTATATGTGAGTGGTGGTTCATTTGTTTCTACGTAGAGGCTGTTTATTGGGGATGTCCTATACGCCCCAGACGAGAGACGTAAACCTAAATTGTGAACGGGATCCAATCGTTTCAAGTAGGACTGTCTCGCGGAGCCATAAACAATGCTACCATATTCTAGGCAGGAGCGAACAACGGAGCGATAAACTTGTAGAAGGCATGATCTGTCGGAACCCCAGTGTTTCCGTGACAGAACCTTAAGTATATTTAGAGCTCGCGAAGCTTTCTTTTTAAGCATATTGATGTGGGGCAGGAAAGTGAGTTTTTTGTCGAACATTATGCCTAGAAATTTGTGTTCGTTTTGTATGGGTAAGTCGGTTTCCTTGAGGTGTAGGGTCGGATTGGTCTGTAAGCCTCTTTTGAGAGAGAAGAGAATAGCCACTGTTTTGCGTGCTGAAAACTGGAAACCATTTGTCTGCCCATGTTGTCAGTTTGTTTATAGTCAACTGTACTTGTCTCTCGCATGTTGCTACATTGGAAGATGTACAAGCAATTTGAAGATCATCAACATAGACAGAGTACATAATCGACTTTGGAATTATTTTGCATATGGAGTTCATTTTTACAACGAACAGTGTTGTGCTTAGAATACACCCTTGAGGGACCCCGTTCTCCTGTACAAATGTTCTCGAGAGGGTTGAGCCCAGGCGTACTTGAAATGAACGGTTTGCCATGAAGTCATTCAGGCAATTCAACATTCTTCCACGGATGCCTAACTACTAAGTCCCGCATTATTCCAAACCTCCACGTAGTGTCATAAGCCTTCTCCAGATCAAAAAAGACAGCAAGACAGTGTTGTTTGTGTATGAATGCTTCTCGTACGGTATTTTCGAGGCGGACAAGATGATCAGTTGTTGAGCACGCCTTTTTAAACCCGCACTGGTGAATGTCAAGAAGTTCGTTTGATTGTAGTACAAAACTTAGCCTGGTATTCACGACAAGTTCAAAAGTTTTGGCTAGACAGCTCGTGAGGGCTATTGGTCTATAACTACTTGGGGAGGTTGGCGGCTTTCCGGGTTTGAGTAAAGCTACAATGAATGCTTTTTTCCAGGCTACCGGCATCCTTCCCGATACCCAAACTTTATTAAAAAACTTCAGAAGTACTTCTACAGAAGGACCCGAAAGATGTGCGAGCATTTCATAATGTATATCATCTGGGCCGGGTGCAGTCTGCTTACCGGCCGATAGAGCTCTCTTCAATTCTTGGAGCGTTATTAAACTATTATAAGGTTCGTTTATACCACCGTGTGTTGGAAGTTTTTGTTTCTCTACAGTGTGTTTGTATTTTAAAAATGCTTCTGCATAATGCACAGAACTGGAGACACTGGAGAAATGTTCTCCCAGTATATCCGCCTGCTCTTCTAGGCTACTTTGTACACCAGGTGCTGTTAGAAGAGGAACTGTAAAAGGGGAGTACGTGCCATTGAGTTTCCGAACTTGCTCCCACATTTTTTTTTATGTGACTGAGCTGTTTATAGACGAGACGTAATTTTTCCATGAATCTTTCTCGGCATTCCGCCGAATGTATCGGGCTTTAGCTCGTTTCCTTTTAAACTCTAATAAATTTTCTTGCGTTCGATATCTTCGCAAGACTCCCCATGCTTTGTTTTGCTGCTTTTTGGCTTCCTTACACTCTTGTGTCCACCATACTTTGTTGTTTTGTCTCACCATTCCCGAGGACTGCGGAATAGCTAAGCGTGCAGCCTTAAGAATGCAAGATGTAAACCTTTCATTCAATTCGTCGATGCTCAGTGTGTCCGAAAAAAACTTGGTCTAAAGTAGCTTCGGAAGTAAAAAGACCCCAGTCGGCAAACTGAAGTTTCCACCTGCGTGGTTTTGTCGGGATAATGGTTGGTGATGATGATGTTACGCTAATGATTACAGGTAGATGATCGCTCCCGTATGGGTTATCAATGACATCCCACTTAATATCGCTAAAAACACTCGGTGAACTAAAGGATAAATCTATGCAGCTCATTTTCCCTGAGCTTGGAGAGCAGTATGTAGGTTTGCCGGTGTTTAAAAGACAAACATTATTGGATAAAATAAAATCCTCTAAAATCTGCCCCCTTGCGTCAGTTTTTTCGCTCCCCCAAAAAGAAGAGTGGGCATTAAAATCGCCAACTATTAAAAAAGGCTCCGGTAGTTGGTTTACCAAGTCTTCAAAATCTTGCAGTGTTACTGTGAGGTGTGGTTCAATGTACACGCAGCACACTGTAATTGTTTTAAATGCAAGCAGGGTGACCGCCACTGCTTCTAGCCTAGTTTTAAGTTTGTCTTCTCGAGTTGCTATGCCATTTTGGACAATTATTGCCACTCCGCCCGAGAGCCTACTCGCCTGCTCTCGGTCGCAGCGAAAGACCTGGTAACCTTTGAGTATATTATGGTGTTTAGGACCTAAGTTTGTTTCCTGAACACAAACGGCTACAGGAGAGTGTGTGGCGAAGATGTCTTTGATGTCATTTAAATTATTTAAAAGTCCTCTGCAATTCCAGTGGACAATGAATGCCATGCTGCTTTTTTTGGTGGGGTGAAAACTAGGTTTTCGGTCCTGTGATTCGGGGCTTGTTTCTCTTTATGTTGTCTAGGGAGTTCCGCCGCCCATCCGACGTAGAGGGCGCAGAACCTCCTTCAGATGTGTCCATCGTCTCTTCGGAGACGCTGGAGGTTCGTGCAGAACGCACGTGTGTCGAACTGTTTGACCTCACCGTGTGGGGTGAGGCCTTGGAGACTGCCGAACCAGAGGTCCGTGCAGCCCGCTTTGGAGGTGGTGGCGCAGCGCTAGCTGCTTCCACCGGGGGCGCGGGGTGCCTTGCTGGAACCTCACTCTGTGTGGCTTCAGCAAGCGCCGAAGACCGCTGTGATGCTGCGCCCTGTTGCACCACAACGGAGTAGGGTCGCGTATGCGCCGAGGAGAGTCGCCTCCGTGCTTCGCGAAATGTCAGGTTCTCTGTTACTTTGAGTGTTATTATCTCTTTTTCTTTTTTCCATGCAGGGCAAACACGTGAGTACGCTGCGTGGTTGCCCTCACAGTTTACACAAAGATATGTTTGGGCTTGACAGTTTTCAGGAGGGTGTTCATGAGAGGCACATTTCGCACATGTCTGTTGGCCCCGGCAGTTCAATGAGCCGTGGCCATAGCGTTGGCATTTGTAGCATCGCCGTGGGTTGGGGATGTAGGGTCGAAGTTTCATTTTGGTATAGCCCACCTCCACAGATTCTGGGAGGATGCTTGATGCAAAGGTGAGGACGATATGCCTTGTCTGAATTTCTTTGTTTTCTCTTCTGATTTTGATACGGAAGACATTTGTCACATTTTGTTCCTTCAGACCTTCTAGAAGCTCTTCCTCGGACACATACTTTAGGTCGTCATCTGAGATGACTCCGCGGACTGTATTTAGTGATCGGTGCTCACTGACAGTTACAGGAATTTCTCCGAAAGAAGTTAACGCTGAGAGCTTGTCGAGCTGATGTTTGTAAAGTACTTCGAGTAGAAGGTCTCCATTTGCAAGCTTCTTGATCTTATAGCCTTCCCCAATGGTGGCAGTTAGGGTCTTTGCGACTAGAAATGGCGACACAAGTCAGGCAGTCTTCTCTTCGTCACTGCTGTGTATTACGTGGAAGCGTGGAAAGTTGGCAACGTTCTTCGTGAAAAACTGGGCGGTTGCATCGGTGCCTCCTCTTTTACGAGAGGGATCAGATGGGCGAAAAAAGGAAGCCATAAATTGAAAAAACTGTTCGGCCATGGTGCCAGCCACCCACCATGGAGCCCAACAAGGGGACGGGACATGAACTCGTGACCAAGTCATGCCTACGCCAGCTGTACACCGCGACTATAACCAAATATGGCTGAACACAGGGTTGTCCGCCACACAAGGTTAACCCTAGCCACCAGGAAAAAAGGAAACTGAGAAAGAACGAGACGACAGGAAAGTTGTTAGAGAGAAGATAGGAAAGTGAAAGGTTGAAGGGGAGGACAGGAAAAGGCGACTGCCGATTCCCCCCGGGCGGGTCAGACCGGAGGTGCCGTCTACGAGAAGCGGAGGCCAAAGTGGTGTGTTGCCTTCGCCAAGGGGCCTTAAAGGTCCAAGCACTCGGCGTCGGCTCAACCACCAGGACCCTCTTTTCCCCGGTCACGGCGCTGCCACGTACGGCTAGACGTGGGTGCTCGGGGTCCGTGGTGTCGCACAGTACACGCAAACATCTGCTTTAGCAGATGCCCCCTGCGGGGCTGTGTAGGGTACCGTTGTAATGTCCACAGTGTTCCTGAGTGCAGCAGCAGCAGCCCTCTCGTCTGCCAACTCGTTCCCAACGATCCCTGCGTGTCCTGGGACCCAGCAGAGAACCAGCTCGTGCTTTTGTGCATACACGGACATGGTAGTGTTGAATACAAGATTAACTATGTGGTTCTTGGGGGGCTTGTGCGATGACAGTGCGCGGACAACACTCAAAGAATCTGTATAATGATGGAATTGGGAATTTCATTTTGCAGGCAAGAACGGCACGACGTCCATCTCGTCGTCCGATGTCCTGGGTGTGCCCGTCGAACCGGGCCCCCCGGACTTGGCCCCCCTTCGGGGGCCCTTCGTTTGACCCGCCACCGCCGCAGGTGTCGGAGGCACCAGAAGTGGCACGGGCGGTGCGGAGGCGGTGGAAGCTGGTGCGGGGCCCGTGGTGTCCATGGCACCCTCCAACGCACTGGAGGATGGGGAGGCCGGGACGGGAGCGGCACCGGTCCCGACGGAAGAGGTTGCCACCACAACCGCTGCTGGCTCAGCGAGCGGCGCGGAGGCGGGTTGGGCTGCCAGAGGCAACCCAGGGGGGGGCGGGGGCGGGACCAAGTCCGACTCGCGGTACTGGGTCCCCGCCGAAACCAAACGCCGCTCCGCCCCCCGGCGAGCTGCGTCGGCGTACCTGCCGAGAGGGAAGGAGGCGAACCTCTTTCGCGCCTCTGGGAAGGTGATGTTTTCGGTTATCTTAAGGTTAAGGTGGCGGTCCCACACCCGCCATGTTGGAATTAGTTCAGAGTTTGCCACCAGACTACGCCACCCACCCGTGGCGGACGAAAATACCGGCACAGGCTTTCCGGGCGCGATGTTCCCCGTACCGGCGTCCCCTCCCCTCCGCCTGCGATTCGCGAGGGGAGACGCTCCTTTTGTCCGAACCTGAACCATGAACAACCGATTCTGTTCGCCGCCGTGCACGGGGGGGGGGGTGGGTTGCTGGATTGGCCCTGCCTTCTTTCTTGCCGCGAGTTGCTCGGCGCTCGGCCTCCGAAATCGCGCTGAAGAGCTTTTGCTCTGTACACGCGCGTAGCACAAATAAAACAGAATAATCAACTAAACGTTTCACTGTTGTTGGGGTGAAACGTTGGACGAATGAGCAATACATATGTCGCCATGATTGGCAGCGCACATTACAAAAAGAGCAGAAAGAAAGCTCGGTGTAAAGGAATGAAGAAAGAGATATTGTGAAAATTATCGGCGTCTCTTGATATATTTCAGGCGGTTTTTCTCAATGGACCGCCGCTAAATCGTCGGCACGGGCCTTGTGTATTTCCTTCTATCCTCGTCTTTCCCGCTGTGCAATAATGTCCTCTGTGTTGATGTCATAGCAACTTTAGCCGGAATCAGAACACCTTTGTACCCTAGTATGGGTTGCAAGCTAAGTCTGGCACAAAAGTTTTTTTATCGTATTACATACATAATACTGCAAATATAATAGACTGCGCCATATGCGCAAGTATCAGATGGCCTGTCTTCTATTCTTGCCTTCCGGCACCAAACGTAATTCATCATGCATGTTCAAGATAGAGGTCAAAAGATGCCGAAAGCATTTTGTCCAGTCAAAGGAAGCGACAGGTGCGCTGTTGAATTTATCCTCGTGCTACTGTTCGAAATTTTTTTCCGACATCACATGTCTTTGTGGCATCCCACGTGATCGCCTCGAAAATAGAGCCAACATCTCACTGCGGCAGTCAACATTTCGTAGAACCTTTCAGCCCACATGCTTTGCACTGCAATCACGGCTTTACACCGGATGAAACTGAGCATAGCACGCCGAGTCAGAGGAAATATTTATTTAGCTTCCAACATAAATATTACAGCTGGTGGTATGAGAGGGGGGGGTGGGGGCGAAGTGCGAAGACCATATCAGCTTCAGCATATACGTCGCTCAGCGGCTTCAGCTCCCACAGGCAAGCGCAGGAGATCGCAGGAAATTGCTTTTCAACCCACCCTTGCTTCCCGGTGGGAGTTGGCCGTGGCCGAACTCCGCTGTAAAAAAGGAAAAAAAGAATGGGTGAGATATGTGCACGCTATGAGCAAAAACAAATGATCTATAAGAAGAGCCAAGCTATCCTGCAATGGGGCAGTGATGCTAGCGCAATAGCAAAACGCGCGTTATAAAATATCACGGGAATGTTTCGTCAATACAATGGGGTGTTCTCGGGACTAATTTTGATTATTTATAACTACGCTTGAAATAATCATGCCGGATGCGGCCAGCAAAACGAAATGGTGAAGTGGCGGTCAGCACAATTCAGCTATAAAAATATTTTTTCTACGTACTAAGGAAGTTTATGCATACCTGAAGGGGAAAAAGGACATAGAAGTGAAATTGAAAAAAAATCATTAGGTAAAAGATAAAATAAACAAATTTCGAGTCTACGTGCTTTTGCAACGGAAATTGAGTCCTAAATGTATGGTCGGTGTGAAATTACGTATGAACAGATTGCGAAATAATCGAGTTCTTTTCAAAGCAGTGCAACTGATACTTATCCGTTTTTTTTTTTGCTGAGAAGAGGAGGAGGGTGTGTTCAGGCGTCGATGACGTCCCTCAGCACCATCGTCACACGACCCATCGCCTTTTCGTTCCAGTACACCATGTCCAGCCGCCGGTCCGACCCCATCCGCCTGTAAATGTGTCAGTGTTGATTACACTACAACCTATGTAGCCGGGACAACTTACCGCTCGTACAGGCAATAGCGGACACGACGTCTGCCCAGCACAAAGAGGCGATGGATTTCAAGAGCAACAACTCCGTCTGCGTGAAAGTAGCGCAACGAACAGGTTATTCTCTGCCGCAAACTGTCGTAAAGAGAGACATAGTACCCATAGTCAGCCCGAGGATCCACGCGTTCACGGCATTCAGAATTCGCCAGTGGGAGCTGGACCGCGCAGCGCGGGCCACCGGCGGCAGCGTCATCACGACAACACCACATCCGCGTCCGAGTAACAGCACCAATACGACCTCCAAATCCGCAATCAATTGGTACGCGTCGTCCATGGTTCTGGCCTGTGAAAAAAAGAAGAATGAAAATGGCAGTGTTGATGCAGAAATTCTGAGCATACCCTTAGCTCAGAGGCAGAATTGCATCTGTTGTGCATACCAGACGCAGGTCGTTGGTGCCGATCATCAGGACGACCATGGGCTCCATGTGGCGGAGGTTTCTCAGGCAACTAATCAGCCTCCGCGCACGGCAACCCGGTACAAGCGTTGGGCTCTCTGGGTGCGAAAGAAAATTCAGGCGGTCAGCAACACGCAACGCTTACACACTTATTAGAGATTTTTAGCATAGCGGCTCCCGTACGCTACGCTAGGTTTAGCGGGTAGCGGGACCCTACTGCGCATGCGCGCGCGGAGAGGGCAAAGAGATCCCCCTTCACCCGAACAAATTCGTCGCAGTCTCAGCAAGGCATGGGCGCCCGCTCCGCGGAAGGAATGCGCACATTCGTTCCGCACCTCGCCCTGCGCGCGCATGCGCAGTCGGGACCCGCTAAACTTAGCGTAGCGTACGGGACCCGCTATGCTAAACTCTCTATTAGCAGCTTAGCTTTGTAGCCGAGTGATAGAACTGCCACCAGTCTCACCTATTGCGCGACGAGGCAAGCCTGAAGTTTGCACCGCCAGCCTCGTCAGCATGCTGTCGCCGACTAGCTGGTGCCCCCACAGCGCCGCAGGGGAGTTGGTGAACATCTGCGAGCAAACATCACAGACTGTGTAAGTTCGGCCGAACAACGAGAATGCGCTCCTGCCCCAACCCCATTCAGTAAAAGCGACCGATGCCATTAGATTTCGCACCGTGAACTCGGTTGTCTTTGTTTGAAAAGCCACGCGTACCTGGCATCAACAAAAAAGGAGTAAGACGAAACTGTCAGCGCTGTGCCGTCGTCCCCTTTTCTTTTGTCCTTGTGCTGGTTTTCATGATGAATATGAAGAAACTGTGTTTCGCCGTAAGTCTGCACTGCATTACTGGAATGTGTTCAACTACAACCTACATAGGTACTGACTGCTCAGTTACACCCCAAGAGCCTCAAGATAACGCGTGGAAGGCCTCATTTGCAAATATGTTACAAAATCTGTCCGGCATTTGTACACATTTTAGCTAGAAATGAGAAAATATTGCTGATAAGCTTGCTTACCGTTGCCGCACGATCTCCGCCAGTCCGCTGAGAAGACAGCAATAACCCCTGGTATAGGTGACCAGCTATCGACAGCGTAAACCACGTGATTGTTCCCTCTCTCTGCCGCAGTTGAGGATGGTGCGCTGTCATGCTAGGGGAGAGGGGTTTAGTGACGATCCGGAGAGTGAAAACACATTTCATGGTGAGGACAGGTCGGGAATATACAAAACACGTGATTCGCCATCAAAGGCCATCGTTCCCTCCTGTCTCATATCTTCCCCCTCCCCCTTCCGTTCTCCCATAAGCAGTACTTGGAAGAGATGACTAAAGCAAACGTTGGGCTAGCTGGGTACACATGACACCTTGGGAAACCGCGCGAAAACGTGGACGGAGAGAAGGCAAACAGACACGTCTGTCTTTGCCTTCTCTTCGTCCACGTTTTCGCGCGGTTTCCTAAGGTGTCATGGGAGAGATATTTTTTCACTTTCGCTTTTGCTGGAGTCATTGGTGCGGGACCCATTCTTAGCAAACCGCACTCTACAGATGTACGGGTAAAACTAGCAAGCGCTATGGGACGAGCGATTACCAGCAGCTGACATTTTTTCCAAGAGCCAGAAGCCACACAGACTGAGCGGATAAAGAAAAATAGGAAGCGACGGCTGCCAGCGTTGACATTCCACCGAAGTTGCCTTTCTCACACTAAAAAAATTAATACAAATAGAAAAATCGCCGTGTTTTTTTTTTCTTCTTTTATGTGGTTTGTGTCCTACGAATGTGTAAACGGTAGAGAAATCGGCGTTCGCGTATTTTTACCTGCTCTTTGGGCCGCTCGGCGTTCTTCCTTCCACTTTCTACAGGGTTGCCTTTTATTCAAAAAGAAAAAAAAAACACTGTATAGGAAGACTGCTACGTCGTAGCTTCACTCTCCAGGTAGAAATCAAAGCCTAAATGTAGGAAAGTATTGTTGTATTTTATGTTCATACCGTTGTTCAGAGTTTATTTTACCGAGCATATATACACTTGCGGAGAAGCTAATTTCCAATTTCCATTTTGTTTTGAATGAATCGTTTCATTGAACAAGACAACTGATAGTATCTCCCAAACAGCTTGTTGACATTGCTACATCGATGTGGGTGGGAGGGGGGGCTTTTCTATTTTAGATGTGAGGGGGGGCTTTTCTATTTTAGATGCGAAGCATCTCTTGCTCGGGTCTATGTCCCGCGGCGGCGGCGTCCGCACTCTACTATAAAAAAAATACTTAGGCCATGCCCGGTTTCGAACCCACGACTCTCTGGCCGCAACGGGAGGTACGCGGCGCTCTACGGCGCTCCACGGCCGCAGAGCGCTCTACGGCGCTCTGCGGCCGTGGCGGCTCAGTGGACGGGGCCGGGCTTTCCCGTTTCACCTTGTAGTGAGTAAGATCTAATTAGTCGTGGTGCATGATGATGATCGTTGGATGTTTATGGCGCAAGGCCAACTGGGGCAAAGAGCGCCAAAACAATAGTCGATGATAGGGGTGAATCCTTAAACACTAAGTAAAATCAGCAAAAACAAAAGTAAAATCACAACACGACAATGAGCATGGCTGGTGTATAGGGCCAGATTTCATGATGCGTGATAGGAAATGAGGTTTAAAAACTTGACGTCGGACAAATACTCAAACACACGTTTCACGGAAACAATGGCATCATCACCTAGGAAAAACGATGGATGTAGGGGGATATGTTGTCTGTAGTGTTCTCTGAAGTGTTTGTGTCGTGTTGTGTGAAGTGCCTTGCATGTGATTAGTATGTGCACTACGGATAGGGCCTCTCCGCACCTACTGCACTGGGGTCTAGAAGATCCCGTCAGCAGATACGAGTGCGTCGCATGGGTGTGCCCTATCCGCAGCCTACCCAAGGCGACTTCTGTGTGTCTGCTGCGTGTGTCAGTGGTGTACGGTCCCAAGCGTGGTTTTATAGCGTGTAACTTGTTGTCTGTTCACTCCAGTGGGTTTACCATGTTCTGCGCAAGTGTTGTCTTATGTGTGGCTTGAGGTCTGTGTAGGGTACCGTTGTAATGTCCACAGTGTTCCTGAGTGCAGCAGCAGCAGCCCTCTCGTCTGCCAACTCGTTCCCAGCGATCCCAGCGTGTCCTGGGAACCAGCAGAGGAGCAGCTGATGCTTCTGCGCATACACAGACATGATAGTGTTAAATACAAGATTAACTATGTGGTTTTTGGGGGGTGTATGCGATGACAGTGCGCGAACAACACTCAAGGAATCTGTGTAGATGATAGACTTTGGAATATGATTTTCAAGTATGTGTCGTACAATCAGTAAACTTCCATACGCTTCTGCTGAGAAAATTGTTGTGTGGACGCTCATGGTTCTGGCTGCACTGAAATCCGGACCATGAGCAGCGCAGGAGACCATGGTGGAGGTTTTAGACGCGTCACTGGAAAATTCTGCAAGTGGGTATTTAAACTGCAGAGACAGAAAGTGCTGCAGTATTGCAGCCTGCGGTACCCGATTTTTGTCAAGTTTCATAAAAGAAAGGTCGCACGACACAGGACGAACTTGCCAAGGCGGTAAACTGTTTGAAAAGGATGACCTCTACACGTCTAAAAACGAAGCGCTCAGATCCGAGGCTCGCTCTTTCACTCGAAGTGAAAAGGGCAGAGGAACGGATGGGCGATTTACAAAGAGCAGAGATGTGGATGTGTCGTTAAAGACAGGATAAAAAGGATGGTTATTCAGCGATGAAATTTTAAAAGCATAAAGC
This sequence comes from Haemaphysalis longicornis, assembly GCF_048455015.1. Taxonomy (NCBI): domain Eukaryota; kingdom Metazoa; phylum Arthropoda; class Arachnida; order Ixodida; family Ixodidae; genus Haemaphysalis; species Haemaphysalis longicornis. The sequence goes on from NW_027526422.1 coordinate 172,537,745, forward strand.
AAGTCCATGTATGTTCGTTGGTTCTCAAGGCTCCACTTATTACACTCAACATAGAGACTCTCAGCAGGGCTAGTGCGGAAAGCACCCGACGAAAGACGAAGGCCCAGGTGTAGAACTGGGTCAAGAATTCGCAAGGCTGTCTTAGTCGCCGACCCATACACCACACTGCCATAGTCCAAACGAGACCCAACCAAAGCAGTATACAAGCGAAGCAAGAGTTCTTTGTCGGAACCATAGGATTGGTGGGAAAGAACCTTAAGTATATTCATTGTTTTGAGACATTTATTTTTAAGCTCCCTGATGTGGGGAATGAATGTGAGTTTGTGATCAAACACCACACCTAAGAACTTGTGCTCCTTATTCACAAGAAGCGACACGCCATTAAGAGTAATGTCTGGGTCCGGATGGACCCCGCGCTTCCTGGAGAACACAACGCAGGAGCTTTTTACAGGATTTAATTTAAAACCGTTCTTGTCTGCCCAGCCGGCAAGTTTCTTGACACCAAGCTTGACTTGACGTTCGCAGATTGACATATTACATGATTTATAGAATATCTGCACGTCATCTACATACATGGAATAAGAGATTGTGGGTGGCAGTGCCTTACCAAGAGAGTTCATTTTTACTATGAAGAGAGTGCAGCTCAACACGCCACCCTGTGGCACGCCATTTTCTTGCACGTAAACGTTTGAGAGTGCACAACCAACTCTTACTCGAAACGTTCTGTCTGACAAGTAACTAACAAGAGTGTTCAACATGTTACCCGAAACACCGAATGACTTGAGGTCACTAAGGATCCCATAACGCCAAGCGGTGTCGTATGCCTTTTCAAGGTCGAAAAAGACAGTTAAACAATACTGCTTATGCGCGAAGGCATCCTTGATATACGAGTCAAGAGCTACCAGTTGATCGTTCGTCGATCGCCCCACCCTAAAGCCTGCCTGGCAGCTCTCGAGAAGACCGTTGTACTCGAGGAAGTACACGAGCCTGCGATTTACCATCTTCTCGAAGAGCTTGCACAGGCAGCTCGTCAGGGCTATAGGACGGTATCTTGAGGGGGACGACGGGTCCTTTCCCTCTTTCAGGAAAGCTACAACTACAGCCTCCTTCCAGGAGTTTGGAATGTGCCCCGAAAGCCATATCTTGTTATATATGATGATGATGGTTGGATGTTAATGGCGCAAGGCCAACTGGGGCAAAGAGCGCCAAAACAGTGGTTAAATATGAGAGGTGAAAACGTAGACACTGAAATCAGTAAGCAAGAACAAAAGTAAAATCAATAAAAGACAGTGAGGATGGCTGGTGTAAAGGGCCAGGTTGTGATGGTGCGTGGTATGAAATAAAGCTTTAAAAAACTACGCGTGATAGGAAATGAGATGTAAAAACTTGATGTCACTGAGAAACTTAAAAGTGCGCTGCACAGGAATCACGGGATCATCCGCTAGAAAGAGTGCTGGGTGTAGTGGAATATGTTGTCTGTAGAGTTGAGGGAAGTGCTTGCGTCTTGTTGTCTGGAGTGCTTTGCATGCAATGAGGATGTGAAGTACGGATAGGCCCTCCCCACACCTGCTACACAGGGGTCTTGGAGATCCAGTGAGCAGATGGGAGTGTGTCGCGTGTGTGTGGCCTATCCGTAATCTAGCTAGGGCAACTTCGATAAATCTGTTGTGTGAGTCACTAGTGTATTGTCCTAAGTGTGGCTTTATTATGTGTAACTTGTTGTCTGTCTGTGTATTCCAGTCGGCTTGCCATGTTTTGCGAAGGTGTTGTCGGATGTGTGGCTTGAGGTCAGTGTAGGGTATTGTTGTTATGTCCATTGTGTTTGCAAGTGCAGCAGTGGCGGCCATTTCATCTGCGGTCTCGATGATGATGGTTGGTGTTTAATGGCGCAAGGCCGACGAGGGCAAAGAGCGCCAGAGAAGTTATTTAATGAAAACAAGTGATTACCACAAAAGGTAGGTATAAAAAGAGTAAACCGGACATAGTAAGATCAAAAAAGATAATGGTGATGGCTGGTGTATAGGGCCAGATGTGATTGAGGTTTAAAAACTTAACATCTGACAAGTATTTAAAAACGCGTTTTACAGAAACCATGGCATCGTCACCTAGAAACAGAGACGGGTGTAGGGGAATATGTTGTCTGTAGAGTTCTCTGAAGTGTTTGTGTCGTGTTGTGTCAAGTTCCTTGCATTGTATGAGTATGTGGACTACGGATAGGCCCTCCCCACACCTGCTACACAGGGGTCTTGGAGATCCCGTGAGCAGGTGCGAGTGCGTCACATGTGTATGGCCTATCCGTAATCTAGCTAAGGTAACTTCAATGTGCCTGTTGTGTGAGTCAGTAGTGTATTGTCCCAAGTGTGGTTTTATTACGTGTAGTTTGTTGTCTGTCTGTTTGCTCCAGTCTGCTTGCCACGTTTTACGGAGTTGCTGTCTTATGTGTGGCTTGAGGTCTGTGTAAGGAAGTGTTGTTATGTTTACTGTGTTTCGGGGTGCAGCATTGGCGGCCATTTCATCCGCCAGTTCATTTCCGCCGATGCCAGAGTGGCCTGGCACCCAACACACAGTCACCTCAAGGTTTGAAGAATACGCCAGCATAATTGATTTCAAGAGAAGCTTAACTACATGGTTTTTCGATGACTTTCCGGATGATAATGCACGGACGACGCTCAGCGAATCTGTATAGATGATAGATTTAGGAATATTATGTTCAACTATGTGATTTACAGCCAGAAAGATGCCATATGCTTCTGCCGAAAAAATACTTGTCTTTGCATTCATGGCTCTACCTCCTTCAAAATTGGGTCCATGAGCAGCACAAGACACCGCAGTGAATGTTTTGGAAGCATCAGTGAAAAACTCTGCAGTCCTGTATTTATCCTGCAGATACATGAAATGCTGCTGAATCGCAATTCTTGGTGCCCTGTTCTTATCAAGATGCGTAAAAGACAGGTCACAGAGCACAGGGCGCAGATTCCATGGTGGTATAAAATCAGTAATGGGTGTCTTGTGAATGTCTAAAAAGGGTACCTCATGCTCAGAGGCTTCCTCTTACCCTAAGTGAAAAGGGCAGAGAGATGGATGGACGATTTAAGAACAGTTGTTGTGAGGATGTGTTATTAATGGTAGAATTAAAAGGGTGGTTGGTCAGGGCCATGATTTTCGAGGCATACAACAAATCCATGTAAATCCTCTGGTGATATAGGGACCATTTATCACACTCGGCGTAGAGGCTCTCGACTGGGCTAGTGCGAAAAGCACCACATGCAAGGCGAAGACCCAGATGCAGCACTGGGTCGAGCATTTTCAGTGCCGTTTTTGTTGCAGACCCATAAATGACGCTTCCATAGTCCAATCGGGACCCCACTAGGCTTGTGAAAATACGTAAGAGGAGTTGCTTGTCCGTTCCATAAGACTGGTGGGACAAGATTTTAAGAATGTTGAGAGCCTTTAGACATTTATGTTTCAATTGCTTAATGTGAGGTATGAATGTAAGTTTTTCATCCAACACCACTCCTAAAAACTTGTGTTCCTTCCTCACAGGAAGCGAAACGCCATTAAGTGTAATGTCTGGGTCCGGATGGATCCCACGCTTCCTGGAGAAGACAACACAGGTGCTTTTTTCTGGATTAAGTTGAAACCCATTCTTGTCTGCCCAGCTGGCAAGTTTTTTGACAGCGAGCTGGACTTGACGCTCACAGATGGACATATTGCACGATTTAAAAGATACCTGGACGTCGTCTACATACATGGAATAAGAAATTGTAGGTGGCAATGCCTTTCCAAGGGAGTTCATTTTAACTATGAAAAGAGTGCAGCTTAAAACTCCACCTTGCGGAACGCCGTTTTCTTGTACATGAACCCTTGAGAGTGCGCTACCAACTCTCACACGAAAAGTTCTTTCGGACAAATAACTAGCAAGAATGTTCATCATGTTCCCTGAGACACCAAATGACTTCAGGTCACTGAGGATCCCGCAGCGCCAGGCGGTGTCATAGGCCTTCTCAAGGTCAAAAAACACCATTGTGCAAAACTGTTTGTGAATGAAAGCGTCCTTTATGTACGACTCAAGAGCGACAAGTTGGTCATTTGTAGATCGCCCCGCCCTGAAGCCTGCCTGGCAGCTCTCGACAAGACCATGGTACTCTAAGAAGTACACGAGTCTCCTGTTTATCATCTTCTCAAAGAGCTTACACAGGCAGCTTGTCAGGGCAATGGGACGATAACTGGCGGGAGAGGAAGGATCCTTTCCTTCCTTCAAGAAAGCCACCACTATGGCCTCCCTCCATGAGCGAGGAACGTGCCCCGAAAGCCATATGTTGTTGTATAGATGTAGGAGTGTTTCAAGAGTGTCTGGGTGTAGGTGTTGTATCATGGTGTATGTGATTTCGTCTGCACCTGGAGCTGAAGGCTTACATGTGCTGAGAGCAACCTTCAGCTCATGAATTGAAAAAGGACAATTGTAAGAAGTGTGCGACTTGTTGTGATCACGCAGGGACTTCTTTTCTACAGATGTTTTGTGTTTTATGAAAGTGTTTGTGTAGTGTGCTGAACTGGACACGTGTTCGAAGTGTTGTGCAAGTGTGTTAGCCTGGTCTTCCAGTGTGTCCCCTGTTGTACTAACCAGGGGCAGGCTGTGTGTCTGTTGTCCTTTTAGTTTTCGTATTCGTGTCCAGACTTTGTGTGTATCAGTGTATGAATTGATGGAAGTGAGGAAGGTGGGCCAACTCTCCCTTTTCGCCTCACGACGCACACGTTTTCCTAACGCCTTGGCCCGTTTGAACAAGAGGAGGTTACTCGACGTGGGGTACCGACGAAGGACACCCCACGCCTTGTTCTGGGCCTCTCGCGCCCGCCTACAGTCCTCATTCCACCACGGCCTCCGCTGGTTGCGCGGGGCACCAGAGGCGTGGGGAATGGACTTTTCGGCGGCGTCGAGGATGCGCGCCGTGAGGAGTTGGGTAGCTTCTTCAACGTGTAGGTGTCCTATGGATGTGTGGTGTAGTTTGGATGTCTCTGTAAATGTGTTCCAGTTAGCTCTTGCTTCATTAAACCTTTTATGGGTAGATGGACTGCTCGGGCCTGTACCTATATACGTTAATGAAGTGGGGAAATGGTCACTACCATATGGGTCTGTGCCCACGCCCCATTCAAGACATGGAAAGAGAATTGCAGAACCAATAGCCAAGTCAAGACATGAGTATGTGTTATGTCCTATGTTATGGTATGTAGGCTGTTTATTGTTGAAAAGGCATGCTCCAGAAGATGTAAGGAATTTCTCTATCAGGCGACCTCGGGCATCCGTTCTGGAAGAGCCCCAAAGAGAGTTGTGAGCATTAAGGTCGCCTGTAAGGATGTATGGTTCGGGCAGTTGGTCAACCAGCGCCTCGAAGTCAGAGCTCGAGAGTGAGACATCAGGAGGAATGTATATGGAGCATACCGTTATCAACCTATTAAATATTATTGTTCGAATTGCTACAGCCTCAAGGACAGTGTTCAAGGTGACAGGGTGGCATGCTAAGGATTTGCGGGCAATTATGGCCACACCGCCAGAAGAGTGTGTGCAGCCATCCCCGTCTTTCCTGTATACCAGGTAACTATTCAAGAAATTTGTGTGTTTGGAATTAAGATGTGTTTCCTGGACACACATTAAACTTGGCTGATTGGCATGCAGAATCTCATGCACGTCGTCAAGATTATTCAGAAGGCCTCTGCAGTTCCATTGAACGATATTTTCTCTTCCCATTATGATGTATTAGAGCTACTGGAGTGTGACTATGTAGGGTCTTTCGGGGCTTGCACTCTTGGAAGGGGTTTTCTGACCTTCTCTACTGACCTGGACGTCGCATCCCGTTCCTTCCGCTGCGATGAAAGCCGGAAGGGCTCGACGTCCATGTCGTCATCTGATGGCAAGGGAGTGGCCAGCGGACTGGGCCCCCTTGACGTGGTACCCTTTCGGGTGTTCTTTGCCTGCGCTGCCAGTGCCGAAGGCATGGGGAGCACCACAGGTGGCACAGGCAGTGAGGCGGGGGAGGGGGTCGCTGCGACTGCCTCCGTCTCCATCTCCGTGCCCTTGCGTGTGCTTTGGGCCGGTGGAGAGGAAGCAGTGGATGCAGCGGCATCCCCAACAGACGTTGTTGCCACCACAGCCGCTGCTGGGTGAGCGGGCGGTGCAGAGGTAGGTTGGGCTGCCATAGGCAACCCAGGGGGGGGCGGGGGCGGGACCAAGTCCGACTCGCGGTACTGGGTCCCCGCCGAAACCAAACGCCGCTCCGCCCCCCGGCGAGCTGCGTCGGCGTACCTGCCCAGAGGGAAGGAGGCGAACCTCTTTCGCGCCTCTGGGAAGGTGATGTTTTCGGTTATCTTAAGGTTAATGTTTTTTTTTCAAGATGAAACTTTTCACAAGCGCGAGAGTATGCTGCGTGTGGACCCTGGCAATTCGGGGAGGTGAAGTTGGTTGCAGTGCAGTTGTCAGAGAGATGATCATGCTGGGCGCATTTGGCACATGTTGTTCTGCCTCGACAGGAGTTGGTACCATGCCCGAACCTCTGGCACTTGAAACAGCGCCTCGGGTTCGGGATGTACGGCCGGACAGAACAACGGATGAAACCTGCGTTGACATGCTCGGGCAGTGTGCAGCGGTCAAAAGTCAGGATCAGATGTTTGGTGGCTATTTCTTTGTTCTCTCTCCTGATGACGATGCGCCTTACTGCTGTCACGCCTTGTTCTTTTAGGCCTTCGAGCAGATCAGTCTCTGTCTCGGTTAGGAGATCTGCCTCAGAGATCACACCTTGACAACTGTTGAGGCTGCGGTGGGGTGTGACCCTGATCTCCAGATCTGCCATGCGGGTTTGTTTCAGGAGGATTGTAGATTGCTGCTTGGTTTTAACTTCAACTAGCACTTCACCAGTTCTGAGTTTTTTGGCGTCATGTTTTGCCGATGATACCTTCAAGGTATTTAGAAACAAGAAATACCGATTGAGAGGAAACCGGCTTCGATTTGTCCACAGATTCCATGATCAAAAAACAAGGGTAGTTATCTGGCTTTGGGAGCGAGATAGAAGACAAAGAAGGAAAAGATACTTCGGTGCGGCCCCTTTTAGGGGGCCGATCACGTCTGGGGGGGGTTTTGATTTATCCATATGGCATAGGAAAAAGCAGGGAGACGGGGGTACTTTCTTCCTTGACCTTACCCTGGTAGTCAAAGAGGTCCCGGAGCTCCCTGCCTGGTGAACAGACAGGGAGCCCATCCGCCGGAGCTTGACCTGGGCTCCGACGGCCACCGTTCGTGGTTTCTAACCCTCCACCTATAAACACATCGCCACGGTTGGATCCAGCTTATGTTTGGGGGCTCGGGGTCCGCGGTATCGCCAGTACCGTCACCAAGATTGCTCAAGGTGCCCCGTGCGGGGCATCTGCGGTCTCATTCCCCGCGATTCCAGCATGGCCTGGAACCCAGCACAGGATCAGTTGAAGATTATTTGCATATATTGACATTATGAAATTAAAGACAAGATTGACAATGTGGTTTTTCCTGGGTCTGTGTGAAGAGAATGTACGCACAACGCTCAAAGAGTCTGTGAAGATGACGGACTTAGGAATTTGTTTTTTAAGAATGTGCTGAACGATGAGTAAGATGCCATATGCTTCTGCAGAGAAGATAGTGGTGTGTACACTCATGGTTCTGCAAGCAATAAAGTTGGGACCATGAGCGGCGCACGACACTGTTGTTGAAGTTTTCGAGGCATCGCTATAGAATTCGGCACATTTATATTTATCCTGAAGCGACAAGAAATGCTGCACAATCGCAGCTCTCGGAACCCTGTTTTTATCTATTTTCATGAAAGAAACATCACAACAAACAGGCTGCAGTTGCCATGGTGGTATAACGTCAGAAAATGATGATGATGTACAGACATCTAAAAACCCAATGGAAATACCTGAAGCTTCCTCTCTCACCCTCAGAGAGTAGGGCAAAGGAACAGATGGACGATTTGAGAATAGCTGGGTTGTTGATGTATCGTTGAGGACAGGTTTAAAAGGATGGTTATTGAATGATGAGACCTTAAAAGCATATAATAAATCTATGTACATTCGTTGATGTTCCAGGCACCACTTGTTACTTACAGCGTACAGACTCTGGGCCGGGCTAGTGCGGAACGCACCACACGCAAGGCGCAGGCCCAAATGGAGAACTGGGTCAAGCATTTTTAGTGCTGTTTTTGATGCCGACCCATACACAACACTACCGTAGTCTAGCCGAGACCCGACTAAGGCGGTAAAGACGCGAAGAAGGAGTTCTTTGTCTGCACCATACGACTGGTGGGAGAGGACTTTGAGAATGTTCAGTGTTTTCAGGCATTTATGTTTAAGTTGTTTGATGTGTGGTATGAACGTGAGTTTTTCATCTAATATGACACCTAAAAACTTGTGCACCTTTTTTACAGGGATAGAAGCGCGATGAAGGGTGATCTCCGGTTCTGCCTTAATCCCGCGCTTGCGGGAGAACACAACACAAGTACTCTTCCCAGGGTTCAGTTTAAAACCGTTTGTGTCTGCCCAGCCAGCAAGTTGGTTCACCCCAAGCTGGACTTGGCGTTCACAAACTGAGAAGTTACAGGACTTAAAAGATATTTGAACGTCATCTACATATATAGAACAGGAAATGGTTGGTGGCAATGCCTTTCCAAGTGAGTTCATCTTAACAATAAACAGTGTGCAGCTCAAGACACCGCCTTGAGGGACGCCATTTTCCTGCACGTATACATTCGAAAGGGCACTGCCACCCCTCACTCGAAAGGTCCTTTCCGACATGTAGCTACTGAGCGTGTTCAGCATGTTGCCAGAAACACCAAACGACTTGAGGTCACACAAGATGCCGTACCGCCAGGCCGTGTCATAGGCCTTCTCCATATCGAAGAAGACTGTTATACAATACTGCTTATGAATGAAGGCATCTTTTAGATATGTTTCCAATGCAACCAGTTGATCACTGGTGGATCTCCCAGCCCTGAAGCCAGCCTGGCAGCTGTCGAGAAGACCGTTGTACTCTAAGAAGTACATGAGTCTCCTATTGATCATCTTCTCGAACAGCTTACACAGGCAGCTTGTGAGGGCGATGGGACGATAACTTGTGGGAGAGGAAGGGTCCTTCCCTTCTTTCAGAAAGGCCACTACGATGGCCTCCCTCCATGACCCTGGGAGGTGCCCCGAAAGAAATATTTTGTTATAGAGGTGAAGGAGGGTTTCAAGTGTGTCTGTGTGCAAGTGTTGAATCATAGTGTATGTAATGTTGTCTGCGCCTGGAGCTGAAGGTTTACAAGTACTAAGTGCGATCTTCAGCTCATGCAGTGAGAAGGGGGTGTAATAAGATGAGGTCGACTTATTACTGTCTCTCAAGGACTTCTTCTCACAGGATGTTTTGTGTTTTATGAAAGTGTTGGTGTAGTGTGCTGAACTGGACACATGTTGGAAGTGTTGTGCGAGTGTGTTACCCTGGTCTTCCAGTGTGTCCCCTGTTGTACTAACCAGGGGCAGGCTGTGTGTCTGTTGTCCTTTTAGTTTATGTATTCGTGCCCATACTTTTCGCGCGTCAGTGTACGAGTTGATGGAAGTGAGGAAGGTGCGCCAACTCTCCCTTTTCGCCTCACGGCGCACTCGCTTCCCAAAAGCCTTGGCCCGTTTAAACGAAATGAGATTATCTGATGTGGGGTACCGGCGAAGGACACCCCACGCCTTGTTCTGGGCCTCTCGCGCCCGCCTGCAGTCCTCATTCCACCACGGCCTCCTCTGGTTGCGCGGGGCACCAGAGGCGTGGGGAATGGACTTTTCGGCGGCGTCAAGGATGTGCGCTGTGACGAGTTGGGCGGCTTCCTCCACGTGTAGGTGTTTTATGGATGTGTGGTGTAGTTGAGATGTTTGTGTGAATGTGCTCCAGTTTGCTTTTGATTCATTAAACCTTTTATGGGAAGATGGACTGCATGGGCCTTTACCTATATGCTAGGGAAGTGGGGAAATGGTCACTACCATATGGGTCAGTGCCCACGCCCCACTCAAGACATGGAAAGAGAATTGCAGAACCAACATCCAAGTCGAGATGTGAGTATGTATTATGTCCTAAGTTATGGTATGTAGGCTGCTTTTTGTTGAAAAGGCATGCTCCTGAAGATGTAAGAAATTTCTCTATCAGGCGACCTCGGGCATCCGTTCTGGAGGAGCCCCAAAGAGAGTTGTCTGCATTAAGGTCGCCTGTTAGGATGTACGGTTCGGGCAGCTGGTCGACCAGCGCCTCGAAGTCAGAGCTGGAAAGTGCATAGGTAATCAGGACGAATGTAAATTGAGCATACCGTTACCAACCTATTAAAAATTATTGTGCGTATTGCTACAGCCTCAAGGACGGTGTTGAGAGTGATAGGATGGCATGCTAGGGATTTTCGGGCTATTATGGCTACACCGCCCGAAGAGTGTGTGCAGCCAACCCTATCCTTTCTGAATACCATGTACCTATTTAAGAAATTTGTGTGATTGGGATTCAAATGCGTCTCCTGAAGACACATCACACTTGGCTGGTTTGAATGCAATATCTCATGGACATCATCAAGATTTTTAATGAGGCCTCTACAGTTCCATTGAGTAATATTTTCTCTTCCCATTATGGAGATTTAGAAGCTACTGAAGTCTGTGTGTATGTGTGTTCATGTGTCTTTCGGGGCTGTTACTCTAGGATTTGGCTTTTTGGGCCTTTCTGCTGCTGGCTTGGGCGTCGGAGGCCGCTCCTTGCGCTGCGTTGCAGGCAGGAACGGCCCGACATCCATCTCGTCGTAGGATGTCCGAGGGGTGCCCGACGGACACGGCCCCCCGGACTTGGCCCCCCCCTCGGGAGCCCTTCGTTTGAGCCGCCACCGCCGAGGGCGTCCGGGGCACCAGAGGTGGCACGGGCGGTGCGGTGACGGTGGGAGCCGGTGCGGGGCCCGTGGTGTCCATCACCTCGGTACCCTCCAACGCACTGGAGGATGGGGAGACAGAGGCGGGAGTGACACCTGTCCCGACGGAAGAGGTTGCCACCACAACCGCTGCTGCCTCAGCAAGCGGCGTGATGGCGGGTTGGGCTGCCAGAGGCAACCCAGGGGGGGGCGGAGGAGGGCCCAGGTCAGACTCGCTGAACTGGGTCCCTGTGGAAACGAGACGCCGCTCCGCCCCCCGGCGAGCTGCGTCGGCGTACCTCCCCAGGGGGAAAGAGGCGAACCTCTTTCGCACCTCTGGGAAGGTAAGGTTCTCAGTGACTTTCACCTTGATGATCTCCTTCTCCTGTTTGAATTTCTCGCATGTTCTAGAGTAGGCCCCGTGGGGCCCCTGGCAGTTAGCACACATGAGGTTTTGCGATGGGCAGTTGTCTGATGGGTGATCGTGTTGTGTGCACTTGACGCATGCTAGTCGACCACGGCAGGCGGTAGTGCCATGCCCAAACCGCTGGATTTAAAAAACCGGCGGGGGTTGGGGATGTATCGCCTGACGGGGCAATGAATGAAACCTGCATTTACTGATTCATGATGATGATGATGGTTGGATGTTAATGGCGCAAGGCCAACTAGGGCAAAGAGCGCCAAAACAGTGGTTAGATATGAGAGGTGAGAACTTAGACACTGAAATCAATAAGCAAGAACAAAAGTAAAATCAATAAAAGACAGTGAGGATGGCTGGTGTAAAGGGCCAGATTTCATGATGCGTGATAGGAAATGAGGTTTAAAAACTTGACTTCTGACAAATACTCAAACACACGTTTGACGGAAACAATGGCATCGTCACCTAGGAAAAAAGATGGATGTAGGGGAATATGTTGTCTGTAGAGTTCTCTGAAGTGTTTGTGTCGTGTTGTGTGAAGTGCCTTGCATGTGATTAGTATGTGCACTACGGATAGGGCCTCTCCGCACCTGCCGCACTGGGGTCTAGGAGATCCCGTCAGCAGATACGAGTGGGTTGCATGGGTGTGCCCTATCCGCAGCCTACCCAAGGCGACTTCCGTGTGTCTGTTGTGCGAGTCAGATGTGTACCGTCCCAAGTGTGGCTTTATTACATGTAGTTTGTTGTCTGTCTGTTCATTCCAGTGTGTTTGCCATGTTCTGCGCAAGTGTTGTCTTATGTGTGGCTTGAGGTCTGTGTAAGGTAGTGTTATTATGTCTACTGTGGTTCGGAGTGCAGCATTGGCGGCCATTTCATCCGCCAGTTCATTTCCGCCGATGCCAGAGTGGCCTGGCACCCAACACACAGTCACCTCAAGGTTTGAAGAATATGCCAGCACAATTGATTTCAAGACAAGGTTAACTACATGGTTTTTCGAGGACTCTCCGGATGACAATGTACGGACGACACTCAGTGAATCTGTATAGATGATGGATTTAGGAATATGATGTTCAACTATGTGACTTACAACAAGAAAAATGCCATATGCTTCTGCCGTAAAAATACTTGTCTTTACATTCATGGTTCTATATGCTTCAAAATTCGGCCCATGCGCCGCACAAGACACTGCAGTGAACGTTTTCGATGCATCGCTGAAAAACTCTGCAGCCTTGTATTTATCCTGCACATACATGAAATGCTGCAGAATCCCACTTTTCGGTGTCCTGTTCTTATTGTATTTTAAGAAAGACAAGTCACATGCAACAGGACGAAGATGCCATGGTGCTACAAGATCAGTGATAGATGACTTGAATGTGTCTACAAAGGAGACCTCATGAATAGTGACCTCGTCCCTTACTCTGAGCGAGAAGGGAAGAGGAATGGACGGGCGATTTAAAAAGAGTTTTGATGTGGATGTATCATTAAAAACCGGTTTAAAGGGATGGTTGTCCATTGATGAAATTTTAGAGGCATATAACAAGTCAACATAGGTTCGCTGGTGTGATAAGCACCATTTGTCACACTCTGCGTAAAGACTCTGTACAGGGCTCGTACGGAATGCGCCACAAGAGAGGCGAAGCCCCAAGTGAAGCACTGGGTCGAGCATTTTAAGTGCTGTTTTAGTGGCTGACCCATACACAACACTCCCATAGTCCAATCTAGACCCCACTAGACTTGTGAAAATACGTAACAGGAGTTGCTTATCCGTTCCATACGACTGGTGGGACAAGATTTTAAGAATGTTGAGAGCCTTTAGACATTTATGTTTCAATTGTTTAATGTGAGGGATGAACGTAAGCCTTTCATCCAGCACCACACCTAAAAACTTGTGTTCCTTCCTCACAGGAATCGATACGCCATTAAGGATAATGTCTGGGTCCAGATGGATCCCACGCCTCCTGGAAAAGACAACACAGGTGCTTTTTTCTGGGTTAACTTTAAAACCGTTCTTGTCTGCCCAGCTGGCAAGTTTTTTGACACCGAGCTGGACTTGACGCTCACAGATGGACATATTACATGATTTAAAAGATAGCTGGATGTCGTCTACATACATTGAATAAGAAATTGTAGGTGGCAATGCCTTCCCAAGGGAGTTCATTTTAACTATGAACAGAGTGCAGCTTAGCACTCCACCTTGCGGAACGCCGTTTTCTTGCACATGAACTCTTGAGAGTGCGCTACCTACTCTCACGCGAAACGTTCTTTCGGACAAATAACTAGCAAGGGTGTTGAGCATATGGCCCGAAACACCGAAAGACTTTAGGTCACTTAGGATCCCGTAACGCCAAGCGGTGTCATAGGCCTTCTCAAGGTCAAAAAATACCGTTGTGCAAAACTGTTTGTGGATGAAAGCGTCCTTTATGTATGATTCAAGGGCGACAAGTTGGTCATTTGTAGATCGCCCCGCCCTGAAGCCTGCCTGGCAGCCCTCGAGAAGACCGTTGTACTCAAGGAAGTACACAAGTCTCCTGTTTATCATCTTCTCGAAGAGCTTGCAAAGGCAGCTTGTAAGGGCGATGGGCCGATAGCTAGCAGGAGAGGAAGGGTCCTTTCCTTCCTTCAGGAAAGCCACTACTATGGCCTCCCTCCAAGAGCGAGGAATGTGCCCCGAAAGCCATATGTTGTTGTATAGATGTAGGAGTGTTTCAAGAGTGTTTGGGTGTAGGTGTTGTATCATGGTGTATGTGATTTTGTCTGCACCTGGAGCTGAAGGCTTACATGTGCTCAGAGCAACCTTCAGCTCATGAATTGAAAAAGGAGAATTGTAAGAAGTGTGCGACTTCTTGCTATCACGCAGGGACTTCTTTTCCGCAGACGTTTTGTGCTTCATGAAAGTGTTTGTGTAGTGTGATGAGCTGGACACGTGTTCGAAGTGTTGTGCAAGTGTGTTGGCCTGGTCTTCGAGTGTGTCCCCTGTTGTGCTAACCAGGGGCAGGCTGTTTTTTTGTTGTCCTTTCAGCTTGCGTATTCGTGTCCAGACTATGTGTGTATCAGTGTATGAGTTGATGGAGGTGAGGAAGGTGCGCCAACTCTCCCTTTTCGCCTCACGACGCACTCGCTTCCCTAAAGCCTTTGCCCGTTTAAAAGAAATGAGGTTATCTGACGTGGGGTACCGGCGAAGGACACCCCACGCCTTGTTCTGGGCCTCTCGCGCCCGCCTGCAGTCCTCGTTCCACCAGGGCCTCCTTGGGCTGCGGGACCCACTGGAGGCCTGGGGAATGGACTTTTCGGCGGCGTCGAGGATGTGTGCCGTGACGAGTTGGGTGGCTTCCTCCACGTGTAGGTGTTTTATGGTTGTGTGGTGTAGTTTAGATGTTTCTGTGAATGTACTCCAGTTTGCTTTGGATTCATTAAACCTGTTATGGGAAGATGGACTGCTCGGGCCTATACCTATATACGTTAATGAAGTGGGGAAATGGTCACTACCATATGGGTCCGTGCCCACACCCCACTCAAGGCATGGAAAGAGAACTGCGGAACCAATAGCCAAGTCAAGATGAGAGTATGTATTGTGTCCTAAGTTATGGTATGTGGGCTGTTTTTTGTTGAAAAGGCATGCTCCGGAGGATGTAAGAAACTTCTCTATCAGGCGACCTCGGGCATCCGTTCTGGAGGAGCCCCAAAGAGAGTTGTGCGCATTAAGGTCGCCTGTTAGTATGTATGGTTCGGGCAGCTGGTCAACCAGCGCCTCGAAATCAGAGCTCAGAAGTGCAAAATCAGGACGAATGTAAATGGAGCATACCGTTATTAACCTATTAAATATTATCGTACGGATTGCTACAGCCTCAAGGACAGTGTTCAGAGTGACAGGGTGGCAGGCTAAGGATTTCCGGGCGACAATTGCCACACCTCCTGAAGAGTGTGTGCAGCCAACCCTGTCCTTTCTGAAAACCATGTACCTATTTAAGAAATTTGTTTGTTTAGAATTGAGGTGAGTTTCCTGGAGACACATGACACTTGGCTGACTGGCATGCAGAATTTCATACACATCGTCAAGATTTTTAAGGAGGCCTCTGCAGTTCCATTGGATGATGTTTTCTGTTCCCATTATTTAAGTTTAAGAATAACTGGAGTGTGTGTGTGTGTTTGTTCATGTGTCGTCTTTCGGGGCTGTTATTCTAGGATTTTTAGGCTTTTCTGTCTGCTTGGACATCGGAGGCCGCTCCTTGCGCTGCGTAGCAGGCAGGAACGGCGTGACATCCATCTCCTCGTCGGATGCCAGAAGGGTGCCCGGCGGACCAGGCCCCCCGGACTTGGCCCCCTTTCGGGAGCCCTTTGTTTGAGCTGCCACCGCCGAGGGCGTCCGGGGCACCAGAGGTGGCACGGGAGGGGCGGTGGCGGCGGGAGCCGATGCGGGGCCCCCGGTGTCCATCCGGTCGGCAACCTCCAACGCACTGGAGGACGGGGAGGCAGAGGCGGGAGCCGCACCGGTTCCCACAGAAGAGGTTGTCACCACAACCGCTGCTGCCTCAGCAAGCGGCGTGGCAACGGATTGGGCTGCCTGAGGCACCCCAGGGGGGGGCGGAGGAGGGACCAGGTCAGACTCGCTGAACTGGGTCCCTGTGGACACAAGACGCCGCTCCGCCCCCCGGCGAGCCGCGTCGGCGTACCTCCCCAGGGGGAAAGAGGCGAACCTCTTTCGCGCCTCTGGGAAGGTGATGTTCTCAGTTACCTTCACATTAATGATCGCCTTCTCCTGCTTAAACTTCTCGCACGTTCGAGAGTAGGCGGCATGGGGTCCCTGGCAGTTGGCGCAGGTGAGGGTTGACGATGGACAATTATCGGAAGGATGATCATGCTGAGCGCACTTTGCGCAGGTCAGACGACCACGGCAGGAGTTGGTTCCGTGCCCGAACCGCTGGCACTTAAAGCAGCGGCGCGGGTTTGGAATGTAAGGACGAATGGAGCATCGGATGAACCCTGCGTTGATATGGTCAGGAAGTGAGGAGCAGTTGAAGGTCAGGATAATGTGTTTCGTGGGGATTACCTTATCATCTCTACGCATCGTGATGCGGCGCACGGCTGTGACACCCTGATCCTTTAGACCTTCAAGAATGTCGGCATCTGTCTCATTAAGAAGATCTGCCTCAGAGATCACACCCTGCGAGCTATTCAGGCTGCGGTGGGGTGTGACCCTGATGTCCAGATCGACCATTTTCTTCTGACCAAGAAGTGTGGTTGCCTGCTGTTGGTTTTTTACTTCAACAAGGACTTCACCTGTGCGTTGTTTTTTGGCATTGTAGGTTTTCCCAATT
Organism: Haemaphysalis longicornis; assembly: GCF_048455015.1. Lineage (NCBI taxonomy): Eukaryota > Metazoa > Arthropoda > Arachnida > Ixodida > Ixodidae > Haemaphysalis > Haemaphysalis longicornis. Next base: position 172,554,400 of record NW_027526422.1, read on the forward strand.
ATTCCATCAAGGTATTTTGTAATTAAAAATACTGATTGTGAAGCAAGAGGGCGAGCTGAATCAAGAGATTCGACAACAAGGAAACGAGAGTATTTGTCTGGCTTTGGGAAGCTCATACTTGAAAGTGGAGGGAAAGATACTTCGGTGCGGCCCCTTTTCAGGGACCGATCACGTTTGGAGGGGGGTTTTGAATTTTCCATACAGCATAGAAAAAAGCAGGGGACGGGGGTACTTTCTTCTCAAACCTTACCCTGATAGCCTGAGAGGTCCCGGAGCTCCCTGCCTGGTAAACAGACAGGGAGCCCATCCGCCGGAGCTTGACCTGGGCTCCGACGGCCACCGTTTGAGGCTTCTACCCTTCACCTTTAAACACATCACCACGGTAGGTTACAGTTTATGTTGGGGGCTCGGGGTCCGCGGTGTCGCCAACACCGTCACCATGAATACTCAAGGTGCCCCGTGCGGGGCATTTACTGATTCAGGAACTGTGGAATGGTCAAAAGTCAATATTACATGTTTTGTTAGGATTTCCTTGTTATCTCTACGAATCATGATACGCCTCACTGCTGTCACACCTTGGTCCTTAAGGCCTTCCAACAGATCGGTGTCAGTTTCATTCATTAGATCTGACTCAGAGATCACACCCTGGGAGCTATTAAGGCTGCGATGGGGTGTGACCCTGATGTCGAGATCTGCGATGCGAGTTTGAGTCAAGAGATTTGTAGCTTGTTGCTTGTTATTCACTTCTACAAGAACTTCTCCTGTTCTGAGTTTTTTGGCTTTGTAGGACTGACAAACAATGCCCTCAAGAAATTTGGAGATCAGGAAGACCGACTTTGTGGCTAGGGGGTTCGATGCATCAACAGATTCGATTACCAAAAACCTAGCATAGTTGTCCGGCTTTCGGAAACTCGTCGTTGGCAACGGAGGAAAGGATACTTCGGTGCGGCCCCTTTTAGGGGGGCCGATCTTTGGATTTGGAAAATTTGGAAGCCATATATCATAGTATAAAAGCAGGGAGACGGGGGTACTTTCTCCTTTGACCTTACCCTGGTAGTGAAAGAGGTCCCGGAGCTCCCTGCCTGGTGAACAGACAGGGAGCCCATCCGCCGGAGCTTGACCTGGGCTCCGACGGCCACCGTTCGTGGTTTCTAACCCTCCACCTATAAACACATCACCACGGTTGGATCCAGCTAATGTTTGGGGGCTCGGGGTCCGCGGTATCGCCAGTACCGTCACCAAGATTACTCAAGGTGCCCCGTGCGGGGTATCTTGTTATATAGGTGTAAGAGTGTTAGAAGAGTGTCTGCGTGCAGGTGTTGTATCATTGTGTATGTGATGTTGTCTGGGCCTGGAGCTGATGGTTTACACGTGCTCAAAGCAGCCCTCAGCTCATGCAGTGAAAACTCTCAGCTATACGAAGATGTTGTCCTATTGTTATCTAGTATAGGCTTCTTTTCGGCCGTTTGTTTGTGCTTCATGAAAGTGTTTGTGTAGTGTGCGGAACTGGACACGTGTTGGAAGTGTTGTGCGAGTGTGTCAGCCTGGTCTTCGAGTGTGTCCCCTGTAGTGCTGACCAGAGGCAGGCTGTGCGTTTGTTGTCCCTTGAGTTTGCGTATTCGTGTCCATAATTTCCTTGTGTCTATGTAGGAGTTTATTGATGTTATGAATGTACGCCAACTCCCTCGTTTTGCCTCACGGCGCACACGTTTTCCTAACGCCTTGGCCCGTTTGAACAAGAGGAGGTTTCCCGACGTGGGGTACCGACGAAGGATACCCCACGCCTTGTTCTGGGCCTCTCGCGCCCGCCTACAGTCCTCATTCCACCACGGCCTGCGCTGGTTGCGCGGGGCACCAGAGGCGTGGGGAATGGACCTTTCGGCGGCGTCGAGGATGTGCGCCGTGAGGAGTTGGGTAGATTCTTCAACGTGTAGGTGTCCTATGGATGTGTGGTGTAGTTTGGATGTCTCTGTAAATGTATTCCAGTTAGCTCGTGTTTCATTGAACCTATTATGGGAAGATGGACTGCATGGGCCTTTACCTATGTATGTGAGTGAGGTGGGGAAGTGGTCACTGCCATATGGGTCAGTTCCCACACCCCACTCGAGAAGAGGAAAGAGAACTGCGGAGCCAATAGCCAAGTCAAGACATGAGTATGTGTTGTGTCCTATGTTATGATATGTAGGCTGTTTATTGTTGAAAAGGCATGCTCCAGGGGATGTAAGAAACCTCTATATCAGGCGACCCCGGGCATCCGTACGAGAAGAGCCCCAAAGAGAATTGTGAGCATTAAGGTCGCCTGTTAGAATGTACGGTTCGGGCAGCTGGTCAACCAGCGCCTCGACATCAGAACTCCAAAGTGTAACATCAGGAGGAATGTATATGGAGCATACCGTTATCAACCTATTAAATATTATTAAGCGTATTGCTACAGCCTCAAGGATAGTGTTTAAAGTGACAGGGTGGCATGCTAAGGATTTCCGGACGATTATGGCCACACCGCCAGAAGAGTGTGTGCAGCCATCCCTGTCCTTTCTGAAGACCATGTAACTATTCAAGAAATTTGTGTGCTTGGAATTCAAATGTGTTTCCTGAACACACATTACACTTGGCTGATTAGCATGCAGTAGTTCGTATACATCGTCAAGATTTTTAAGAAGGCCTCTACAGTTCCATTGAATTATTTTTTCTCTTCCCATTATTTAGTGTGAGAGCTACTGGAGTGTGTGTGTTTGTTTATGTGTCGTCTTTCGGGGCTGTGACTCTCGTCTTTTTTGGCTTGTCGGGAGGCTTTGGCGTCGGGACGCGTTCCTTGCGCTGCGTTGCAGGCAGGAACGGCCCGACATCCATGTCGTCGTCGGATGTCCAAGGGGTGCCCGACGGACCGGGCCCCCCGGACTTGGCCCCCCCTCGGGAGCCCTTCGCTTGAGCCGCCACCGCCGAGGGCGTCCGGGGCGCCAGAGGTGGCACGGGCGGTGCGGTGGCGGTGGGAACCGGTGCGGGGCCCGTGGTGTCCATCACCTCGGTACCCTCCAACACACTGGAGGACGGGGAGACAGGCGGGAGCGGCACCGGTCCCTACAGAAGATGTCACCACAACCGCTGCTGCCTCAGCAAGCGGCGTGGCGACGGATTGGGCTGCCTGAGGCACCCCAGGGGGGGCGGCGGAGGGACCAGGTCAGACTCGCTGAACTGCGTCCCTGTGGACACCAGACGCCGCTCCGCCCCCCGGCGAGCAGCGTCGGCGTACCTCCCCAAGGGGAAAGAGGCGAACCTCTTTCGCGCCTCTGGGAAGGTGATGTTCTCAGTTACCTTCACATTAATGATCGCCTTCTCCTGCTTAAACTTCTCGCACGTTCGAGAGTAGGCGGCATGGGGTCCCTGGCAGTTGGCGCAGGTGAGGGTTGATGATGGACAATTATCAGAAGGATGATCATGCTGAGCACACTTTGCGCAGGTCAGACGACCACGGCAGGAGTTGGTTCCGTGCCCGAACAGCTGGCACTTAAAGCAGCGGCGCGGGTTTGGAATGTAAGGACGAATGGAGCATCGGATGAACCCTGCGTTGATATGGTCAGGAAGTGAGGAGCAATTGAAGGTCAGGATAATATGTTTCGTGCGGATTATCTTATTATCTCTACGCATCGTGATGCGGCGCACGGCTGTGACACCCTGATCCTTTAGACCTTCAAGAATGTCGGCATCTGTCTCGTTAAGATCTGCCTCAGAGATCACACCCTGCGAGCTATTCAGGCTGCGGTGGGGTGTGACCCTGATGTCCAGATCGACCATTTTCGTCTGACCAAGAAGTGTGGTTGCCTGCTGCTGGTTTTTTACTTCAACAAGGACTTCACCTGTGCGTTGTTTTTTGGCATTGTAGGTTTTCCCAATTATTCCATCAAGGTATTTTGTAATCAAAAATACTGATTGTGAAGCAAGAGGGCGGGCTGAGTCAAGAGATTCGATAACAAGGAAACGAGAGTATTTGTCTGGCTTTGGGAAGCTACTGCTTGAAAGTGGAGAGAAAGATACTTCGGTGCGGCCCCTTTTCAGGGACCGATCACGTTTGGAGGGGGGTTTTGAATTTTCCATACAGCATAGAAAAAACCAGGGGACGGGGGTACTTTCTTCTCAAACCTTACCCTGATAGCCTGAGAGGTCCCGGAGCTCCCTGCTTGGTAAACAGAGAGGGAGCCCATCTGCCGGAGCTTGACCTGGGCTCCGACGGCCACCGTTTGAGCCTTCTACCCTTCACCTTTAAACACATCACCACGGTAGGTTACAGTTTATGTTGGGGGCTCGGGGTCCGCGGTGTCGCCAACACCGTCACCATGAATACTCAAGGTGCCCCGTGCGGGGTTAGTCGTGGTGCAAGGGACGCGTGTGGGACTGGACGGGCATACCCTAGCATAGGTTGAAATCGTGCACCTAACCTTAGTTTTCGTAACATTTATTTTCTTTGCGCAAACGTTTTTACCACCACCAGTGGCGTAGCCAGGGGGGGGGAGGTTTGGGGGGCTTCAAACCCCCCAAAATTTTTATTGCTGGATGTTTTCTTGTCTTTCAAATGTGTTAAAATGTAATGTTGAATGTTGTCCTGTAAAAACTATCAATTATATATATATATATATATATATATATATATATATATATATATATATATATATATATATATATATGTATATATATATATATATATATATATATATATATGCACACGCATTAGAGTTGGGGCGCAACCCCCCCCCCCCCCGAAATAAATTTCTGGCTACGCCACTGACCACCACCATCGGCTATTTATGGTGCCATCACCCAGTCACCAAATTTTCCAGAGATTGCATTCGATCTGACAGGAATGAGCTAATCAGTAATTATATTGCATGTGCTTGGCTGAATGAAAATTTTCTGTCCAGCAACGGGGTCATTACAGAGCCAAGATCATTGCATAATTTTGCTCTGCCAACAAAGTTAGATGCCACCTTTCCCAGCAAACTGAGGTCACACGTTTTGAGGTCACACGTGAGGTCGAACTGCAACAGTACAGGCACTGACACAGCTGTTTATTGGAGACAAAACTTCCAACGCCGCTGCCTCTATTCAAACTTTGCTGCGCTTGGAATGTGAATAAAAAAAAGAAAGCTGGCATACTCGGATGCAGGAGGCAGAGATTCACCAAAGCTGCTGCGAAGGAACTTTTATTGACCCTTGAAATACTCTCGGCTATGTAATGTTACAATAAGTTCATCAGAAGAAAGATGTGCTTGCCAATCAACGCGCAATGGTACACAAATTTCTTCACTTGCTTGAAATGAACAAGGTTACTGAACATGCTAACTACATGAAGGTTTTGCACGAAATAGGAACCAGTTTCGTTGACAATGGCTTTCGGCTGGTAAATGTTCCTCTCGCGGTTGCATGTTGTTTCCTGGCATACCGAACTCAGCTGCTTTTCCTGAAAACTTTGCAAAACAAAAATTAACAAGCAAGGGTAACAACAAAGGCCTTTATTTGCACTAAGCAAAAGTCATGAGCCCTACAGAGGCACACAAACTGGCAAAAGACCTTTGTATCTTACAGCAAGCTGAAAAGACAAAAATATAACATAATGGTTATCAAATACAGGGATGGGACAACAGGGTGAGAAAGACTGAAATGAAGTATATAATAGTTTCTAAAGCGTAATTGGCTCTCTGGCTGTGTTTATTGAAATGGCCTTCCGTGCTATGGCAACACAAATTGTGGCTGCTGGATGGAGCGGCTGCTGCGTAGTTGAAGGGTTCAGTACGCTTCGCCGGCCCTTTCTCTGGTTTAGGTTAAGCAGTCAGTTGGATTCTCAATAAGTCAGTTTATCTGTTGTGTACTAACGTGTGCAAGATTACGGGAAGTGGCACGGCTCAAAGCAAGGAGTCTATCGAAAACAATGGGGTGCCAGACTTTGCAGTGGCTTGTGCTTGAGTGTGAAGTGCAGTGCGTGCATCTTAGTGAAGTAATCCTTTGGACTCTCTAATGTTATAAAACGTTCGGTTGGTGCTGTTGTCGACAGCAAGCTCGCGAGCCTCTGGAATCGAGCGATCGACATTTCAGAAGTAGGTTGCTGTGTACGCTGCGTCCCCGTGAAGTGTTCAGGCATCTGCGCCTGATAGTAGAACTGGTTGCAGAAGTAGTAATAATTGATGTATGTGAAGTGATATTGACAAAAGTGAAGTGGCTAAACATAGCAACGTCACTCAAATTACGAATGGGGTGGCCGTGTGCTTCGGGGATTGAAATGGTGCAACAGCCGCCACCTCACTTCGGGCAACTTTCCCCTGGCCCCACATTTGCTCGTACAAGGTATTCAGAGATTGCAAAAATAATTTCAGCATTCAAATGGTGAAAAAAAACCACCATTGTAGCGTTTCTCACTTTTAAAATTTTTACGCTATTTTACATTGTATTGCATACAGCCTCAATAATGTTTACAAAGTTTGCAAGATGGTAGTGCAGATCATTCCTTGTGATACTCTCAAACACTTTCTCTAGACGTTATCTCAGTGTTCTGAACACTCCAAACTAATTAAAAATGGGTCTACCCCCGCAACGTCGCTACAAATTTTATTTTCAGAGCCCTGTGACGACATAATAAATGTCGCCACTTCTCCGAAACAAAAGTTCTTCTGCTCCAAAATTGAAATATTGCTGTTCCAAAGTGCTCCCAAATCTGTTTGGGCTGTCTCAACCCTAAAATAGCAAAGTCGTGTTTTTGAGCACATAAAAATTATAAGCTGCTCTCGACAAAAGAAACAAGGAAAGTTTAAAAACAAAGGCAAACATATCCTGAAGGGCGACGTCATTGAATACAGAACACCTTATGCCAGTTACTCAAAAAGAAGTGTATACCACCGTTGGTCCGAGCTGCTACCTCTCACCGAGTCTGGTGAACAGCGGGCCATGCCTGCTGACAATGCTGAGGTTCCACATTTCGGGGTCCAGCTTCCACTGCAAAACGTAATCTAGAAATACACATAACGGCAAGGCTGCTCTGCAATAGACAACCAGGAAAGCGAAATAATGGGTTGAAGGAAGTTGAAAGCGATAACGAATACTTGTTGCAGGATAAACCGGTTACTTTGCTGTTCGGGGCATTGCCTCGACGGGAACTGTTCAAGGTATGTATTTTCACTGCAGTAACTGTGTGGTTCCCACCTATTGAAGATACTACTTGGTGTCAGAGAAGGCAGGTAATGCTTGCTAGTGAGGGCACAATCTTGAGTCTAGTTGGTCTGACTACTGGTCGTTTAGTGCGTTCTTGCTTCAGGAGCATACGCGTCAATAGTAGCGGTTACACAGTTCTGACTGGATGAACTAGCTACTGCCTGCCAGTGAGGGCACCGTCTTGGCTCTAGTTGGTCTGACTACTGGTCGTTTAGTGCGTTCTTGCTTCAGGAGCATACACGTCAATAGTAGTGGTTACACAGTTCTGACTGGATGAACCAGCTACTGCCTGCCAGTGAGGGCACCGTCTTGGCTCTAGTTGGTCTGACTACTGGTCGTTTAGTGCGTTCTTGCTTCAGGAGCATACACGTCAATAGTAGCGGTTACACAGTTCTGACTGGATGAACCAGCTACGGCCTGCCAGTGAGGGCACCGTCTTGGCTCTAGTTGGTCTGACTACTGGCCGTTTAGTGCGTTCTTGCTTCAGGAGCATACACGTCAATAGTAGCGGTTACACAGTTCTGACTGGATGAACCAGCTACTGCATGAATGAGCACTGTGCGTCCTCAATACCTTCTGAAAGCCGCGCATACTTACCTTTTTTCGGCTTTGCTGCCTTTGCATGGTTCACCCTGGCCTCAATGGCCAATCCTTCGTTCCTCTTCAAACTCAAAGTGTCCTCCACCACGAAAAGGGCACCGGTGTTCGCCAAGCTCTTGAGCAGCCTTCATGAAGTGGCCCACAGACACAACTCTTCCACACACGCCTCCATTCTGTGCTGTCGGGACACTGACGTCCCTCTCAAAGGAAAGCTCTGGCAAAAGCTCCTGAATTCCAAGGCCGTCCCAGTAGTCAGCCATAGCTTCATGAATTGATGCAGACTGAGGTGATCTGCAATCAGCCGTGATGGTTGCAGTGTTGGTGTTCATCAGAGGCACTGCTTTGTGCATATTTTCAGCACGTTTTCTGTAAAACACAATGTCTCTTTACTACATGTGCACCAGCAAAATGCATCGCAAGAAAAAACAAAATGTCAGGAAACATATAAATGTGCAAATACGCGCTAGTGATGTGCGCATAGTTCCTAAAAAGTGGGAGTGATGATGATGATGGTTGCATTTTAATGGCGCAAGGCCAACTGGGGCAAAGAGCGCCAAAAAAAAGATGGTTAGCTACCACATATTAAAGTCAATACTAGAAGTGAATAGCACCAGAAGTAAAAACAAATAAAGACAATGAGGATGGCTGGTGTAGAGGGCCAGGTTGTGATTACGCATGATACGATATGAGATTCAGAAATTTAACTTCTGATAGATAATTAAAAACACGTTTGATAGTAAACATTGGTTCATCGCCTAAGAAGTGCGATGGGTGGAGTGGGATTTGTTGTCTGTAGATTTCTGGAAAGTGTTTGTGTCGTGTGGTGTGAAGTGCCTTGCATGTTATTAGTATGTGCACTACGGATAGGGCCTCTCCGCACCTGCCGCACTGGGGTCTAGGAGATCCCGTCAGCAGATACGAGTGAGTTGCATGCGTGTGCCCCATCCGTAGCCTAGCCAAAGCGACTTCTGTGTTTCTGTTGTGTGAGTCAGCTGTGTACCGTCCCAAGTGTGGCTTTATTACATGTAGTTTGTTGTCTGTCTGTTCGTTCCAGTGTGTTTGCCATGTTCTGCGCAGATGTTGTCTTATGTGTGGCTTGAGGTCTGTATATGGATGATGATGATGGCTTAAGTTTAATGGCGCAAGGCCGACATGGGCAAAGAGCGCCAAATACAAAGTTATTAGATAAGGAGGGAAATCGGATAAAGTCAGTTAAATACTATGAGCACGTCTGGTGTAAAGGGCCAAGGTGAAGAACGTGAGTGGTTAAAAAATAAATACGGTGGCTGGTGTATAGGACCAGGGGTAAAACTATGGGTGATAAGAGATGAGTTGTAAGAAATGAACTTCAGATAGGAACCTTAAGGTTCGCTGAACAGAGAACATGGCTTCATCTCCTAAGAAGTATGACGGGTGTGGTGGAATATGTCGTGTGTGTAGTTGTGGGAAGTGTTTTCGTCGTGTAATGTCGAGTGCCTTACATTGTATGAGGATGTGGATCACGGATAGGGCCTCTCCGCACCTGCTGCACAGAGGTCTTGGAGACCCCGTGAGAAGGTGCGAGTGCGTTGCATGAGTGTGCCCTATCCGTGATCTAGCCAAGGCGACTTCAGTGTATCTATTACGTGTGTCGGTGGTGTATGGTCCCAAGTGTGGTTTTATTACGTGTAACTTGTTGTCTGTTTGTTCACTCCAGTGTGTTTGCCATGTTTTGCGAAGTTGTTGTCTGATGTGTGGTTTCACGTCGGTGTAGGGTAATGTGGTTATGTCTACTGTATTCGAGAGTGTAGCAGCAGCAGCCATTCGGTCCGCTGCTTCGTTCCCGGCTATACCACAGTGGCCAGGGACCCAGCAAAGAACCAGTTCAAATTTGCGTACATACACCGACATAATACCCTTGACTATTAGATTTACAACGTGATTTTTTGAAGACTTTGTTGACGACAACGCCCGCACGACACTGAGGGAGTCTGTATATATAATGGATTGTGGGATGTGACTTTGAAGGATATGATTAACAACAAGAAGTACACCATAAGCCTCTGCCGTAAAGATACTGGTATTACTGTTAAGAGTTCTAGTGACATTAAGGCCGGGCCCATGCGCCGCGCAGGACACAGAGGTGGCAGTTTTAGAGGCGTCCGTATAAAATTCAGAAAATTGGTACTTCTGCTGCAAATACAAGAAATGCTGCAGAATTGCACATGTGGGAGCTCGGTTTTTATCTACATGTGTGAAGGATGTGTCGCATGATACAGGGCGGAGATGCCATGGTGCTATAAAATCTGTTTGAGAACTTTGTATGGTGTCTAAAAAGGAGACAGAAAGCTCTGACGCTTCCTCTCTAACTCTGTAAGAGAAGGGCGCAGAGAACGATGGTCGGTTTAGGAGTAGTGCAGTCATAGACGTATCATAAAAAGCCGATTTAAAAGGATGGTGTGGCATAGATGAAATTTTAAAAGCAAAAAGATCTGTGTATGCTCGCTGACGTTGTAGGTTCCACTTATTACACTCCACATAGAGGCTTTCGACCGGGCTAGTCCGGAAGGCGCCACATGCCAACCGGAGCCCCAGATGAAGCACTGGGTCCAGCATTTTCAGGGATGTCTTACTTGCTGACCCATAAACAACGCTTCCATAGTCTAATCGTGAACCTATCAGGCTGGTAAAAACACGTAAAAGAAGTTGTTTGTCAGCCCCATATGAAGAGTGGGAGAGAACCTTGAGTATATTCATGGCCTTTAAGCATTTATGTTTAAGTTCTTTTATGTGTGGAATGAACGAGAGCTTTTCGTCAAGGACTACACCTAAAAACTTGTGTTCATTTCTGACTGGAATTGAGACACCATTGAGTTTGATGTCTGGATCCGGCCGAATGCCGCGCCTTTTCGAAAACAAAACACAAGTACACTTCACTGGATTAAATTTAAAACCGTTGCTATCTGCCCAGCCAGCTAGCTTGTTAACACCAAGCTGGACTTGGCGCTCGCAGATAGACAGGTTACAAGACTTAAAGGATAATTGCACGTCGTCTACATAGATTGAGCAGGAAATGGTTGGTGGCAGAGCCTTCCGAAGAGAGTTCATTTTTACAATAAACAACGTGCAACTCAAGACTCCACCTTGCGGAACACCGTTTTCCTGCACATAAACTCTAGAGAGTGCAGTTCCAACTCGCACGCGAAACGTTCTTTCAGAGAGGTAACTGGCAAGCGTGTTCCACATGTTACCCGACATACCAAAGGACTTCAAATCGCTGAGGATGCCGTACCGCCAAGCAGTGTCGTACGCCTTTTCAAGATCAAAGAATACTGTCATACAGTACTGCTTATGGAGGTAAGCATCTTTAATATATGACTCTAACGCAACGAGTTGATCGTTCGTAGATCGCCCCGCCCTAAAGCCTGCCTGACAGCTCTCGAGAAGACCGTTGTACTCTAAGAAGTACACGAGTCTCCTGTTTATCATCTTCTCGAAGAGCTTACACAGGCAGCTTGTCAGGGCAATGGGGCGATAACTGGCGGGAGAGGAAGGGTCCTTCCCTTCCTTTAGGAAAGCCACTACTATGGCCTCCCTCCAAGAGCGTGGGAAGTGCCCCGAAAGAAATATTTTATTGTAGAGGTGAAGAAGTGTTTCAAGTGTGTCTGCATGTAAGTGTTGTATCATTGTGTATGAAATCCTGTCTGCACCTGGAGCTGAAGGTTTACAAGTACCGAGTGCGACCTTCAGCTCATGAAGTGAAAAGGGGGTGTTATAGGATGAGTTCGACTTATTAGTGTCTCGCAAGGACTTCTTCTCACATGATGCTTTGTGTTTAATGAAAGTGTTGGTGTAGTGTGCTGAACTGGACACGTGTTCGAAGTGTTGTGCAAGTGTGTTAGCCTGGTCTTCCAGTGTGTCCCCTGTTGTACTAACCAGGGGCAGGCTGTGTGTCTGTTGTCCTTTTAGTTTTCGTATTCGTGTCCAGACTTTTCGCGTGTCAGTGTATGAGTTGATGGAAGTGAGGAAGGAGCGCCAACTCTCCCTTTTCGCCTCACGACGCACTCGCTTCCCAAAAGCCTTTGCCCGTTTAAAAGGTCTGTATATGGTACGCTTGTTATGTCTACAGTGTTCCTGAGTGCAGCAGTACCGGCCCTCTCGTCTGCCAACTCGTTCCCAGCGATCCCAGCGTGTCCTGGGACCCAGCAGAGGAGCAGCCGATGCTTCTCCGCATACACCGACATGATAGTGTTGAATACAAGATTAACTATGTGGTTTTTGGGGGGTGTATGCGATGACAATGCGCGAACAACACTCAAAGAATCTATGTAGATGATAGAATATGGAATTTGATTTTCAAGGATATGTCGTACAATCAGTAAAATTCCGTACGCTTCTGCTGAAAAAACTGTTGTGTGCACGCTCATGGTTCTGGCTGCATTGAAATTCGGACCATGAGCAGCGCACGACACCATAGTGGAGGTTTTAGAAGCGTCACTGTAGAATTCAGCACGTGGGTATTTGAACTGCAAAGAAAGAAAGTGCTGCAGTATTGCAGCTCGCGGTACCCGATTTTTGTCAAGCTTTATAAAAGAAAGGTCACAGGACACAGCGCGAACTTGCCAAGGCAGTAAAATGTTTAAAGAATATGACCTGTACATGTCTAAAAACGAAGCACTCAGATCCGAGGCTCGCTCTATCGCTCGAAGTGAAAAAGGCGGAGTAACGGACGGGCGATATACAAACAGCACAGATGTGGATGTATCGTTAAGGACAGGATAAAAAGGGTGGTTATTCTGAGATGAAATTTTAAAAGCATAAAGTAAGTCCATGTACGTTCGCTGGTTCTCAAGGCTCCACTTATTAATTCAACATATATAGACTCTCGACAGGGCTAGTGCGAAAAGCACCCGACGCAAGCCGTAGCCCGAAGTGTAGTACTGGGTCAAGCATTCGCAATGCTGTTTTACTCGCCGGCCCATATACCACACTGCCATAGTCCAAACGAGACCCAACCAAAGCAGTATAGAGCCGTAGTAGGAGTTCTTTGTCGGAACCATACGAATTGTGGGAGAGAACCTTCAGGATATTCATTGTTTTAAGACATTTATGTTTAAGTTTCTTGATCTGTGGAATGAATGTGAGTTTCTGGTCAAACACAACACCTAAAAACTTGTGCTCCTTGTTCACAGGAAGCGACACGCCATTAAGAGTAATGTCCGGGTCCATATGGACCCCGCGCTTCCTGGAGAACACAACGCAGGAGCTTTTTACAGGATTTAATTTAAAACCATTCTTGTCTGCCCAGCCGGCAAGTTTCTTTACACCAAGCTGGACTTGACGTTCGCAGATTGACATATTGCATGATTTATAGGATATCTGCACGTCATCTACATACATGGAATAAGAAATTGTAGGTGGCAGTGCCTTACCAAGAGAGTTCATTTTTACTATGAAGAGAGTGCAGCTCAACACGCCACCCTGTGGCACGCCATTTTCTTGCACGTAAACGTTTGAGAGTGCACATCCAACTCTTACTCGAAGCGTTCTGTCTGACAAGTAACTAACAAGAGTGTTTAACATGTTACCCGATAGACCGAATGACTTGAGGTCCCTAAGGATCCCATAACGCCAAGCGGTGTCGTATGCCTTTTCAAGGTCTAAGAAGACAGTTAAACAGAACTGTTTATGCATGAAGGCATCCTTAATATACGACTCTAGTGCCACAAGTTGATCATTCGTGGATCGCCCCGCCCTGAAGCCTGCCTGGCAGCTCTCGAGAAGGCCGTTATACTCCAAAAAGTACACGAGCCTCCGGTTTATCATCTTCTCGAGAAGCTTGCACAGGCAGCTGGTCAGGGCAATGGGTCGATAGCTAGCGGGAGAAGAAGGGTCCTTCCCTTCTTTCAAGAATGCTACAACTATGGCATCCCTCCAAGACTTTGGAATGTGCCCCGAAAGCCATATCTTGTTGAAAAGGTGAAGAAGTGTTACAAGAGTGTCTGTGTGTAAGTTCTGTATCATTGTATATGTAATGTTGTCTGGGCCTGGAGCTGAGGGTTTACACGTGCTCAGAGCACCCCTCAGCTCATGAAGCGTGAATTCGGAGTTATAAGAGGTGGCTGACCTGTCATTGTCACGTAAAGGTTTCGTTTCGGCCACGAGTTTGTGTTTCATGAAGGTGTTTGTGTAGTGTGCTGAACTAGAAACGTGTTGGAAGTGTTGTGCGAGTGTGTCAGCCTGGTCTTCGAGTGTGTCCCCTGTTGTACTGACCAGAGGCAGGCTGTGTGTTGCATGTCCCTTGAGTTTCCGTATTCGTGTCCATACTTTCCGTGTGTCTGTGTAGGAGTTAATTGATGTTATGAATGTACGCCAACTCTCTCGTTTTGCCTAACGGCGCACACGTTTCCCTAACGCCTTGGCCCGTTTGAAGAAGAGGAGGTTACTCGACGTGGGGTACCGGCGAAGGATACCCCACGCCTTGTTCTGGGCCTCTCGCGCCCGCCTACAGTCCTCATTCCACCACGGCCTCCGCTGGTTGCGCGGGGCAACAGAGGCGTGGGGAATGGACTTTTCGGCGGCGTCGAGGATGTGCGCCGTGAGGAGTTGGGTAGCTTCTTCAACGTGTAGGTGTCCTATGGATGTGTGGTGTAGTTTGGATGTCTCTGTAAATGTGTTCCAGTTAGCTCGTGCTTCATTGAACCTATTATGGGAAGATGGACTGCTCGGGCCTTTACCTATATACGTTAATGAAGTGGGGAAATGGTCACTGCCGTATGGGTCCGTGCCCACACCCCACTCGAGAAGAGGAAAGAGAACTGCGGAGCCAATAGCCAAGTCAAGAAATGAGTATGTGTTGTGACCTATGTTATGGTATGTAGGCTGTTTATTGTTGAAAAGGCATGCTCCAGAGGATGTAAGAAACCTCTCTATCAGGCGACCTCGGGCATCCGTACGAGAAGAGCCCCAAAGAGAATTGTGAGCATTAAGGTCGCCTGTTAGAATGTATGGTTCGGGCAGCTGGTCAACCAACGCCTCGAAGTCAGAACTCAAAAGTGTAACATCAGGAGGAATGTATATGGAGCATACCGTTATCAACCTATTAAATATTATTAATCGTATTGCTACAGCCTCAAGGATAGTGTTCAAGGTGACAGGGTGGCATGCTAAGGATTTCCGGACGATTATGGCCACACCGCCAGAAGAGTGTGTGCAGCCATCCCTGTCTTTCCTGTATACCAGGTAACTATTCAAGAAATTTGATTGTTTAGAATTCAAATGTGTTTCCTGAACACACATTACACTTGGCTGATTGGTATGCAGAATCTCATACACGTCGTCAAGATTATTCAGAAGGCCTCTGCAGTTCCATTGAACAATATTTTCTCTTCCCATTATTTAGTGTGAGAGCTACTGGAGTGTGTATGTTTATGTGTCGTCTTTCGGGGCTGTGACTCTTGGATTGGGCTTTTTGGGCGGCCTATCTGTAGGCTTGGACGTCGGAGGCCGCTCCTTGCGCTGCGTTGCAGGCAAGAACGGCACGACGTCCATCTCGTCGTCCGATGTCCTGGGTGTGCCCGTGGAACCGGGCCCCCCGGACTTGGCCCCCCTTCGGGGGCCCTTCGTTTGACCCGCCACCGCCGGTGGTGTCGGAGGCACCAGAAGTGGCACGGGCGGTGCGGTGGCGGTGGGAGACGATGCGGGGCTCGTAGTGTCCATGGCACACTCCAACGCACTGGACGATGGGGAGGCACGGACGGGAGCGGCACCGGCCCCGACAGAAGAGGTTGCCACCACAACCGCTGCTGCCTGAGCAAGCGGCGCATCACAAGAAAACGAGAATAGTTATTCACGTTTGTTGAAAAGAGAGTTGTTGAAAGAGGTGGGAATGAAACTTCAGTGCGGCCCCTTTTCGGGGGCCGATCCTGTTTGGGGGGGTGTTTAGAAAAAACCATATATCATAGTATAGAAGCAAGGGACGGGGGTACTTTCTTCTTTGACTTTACCCTGATGGCCAAAGAGGTCCCGGAGCTCCCTGCCTGGTAAACAGACAGGGAGCCCATCCGCCGGAGCTTGACCTGGGCTCCGACCGCCACCGTTTGAGGTTTCTACCCTTCACCTTAAAACCCATTACCACGGTCGGTTACAGCGCGAGTGTGGGGACTCGGGGTCCGCGGTGTCGCCAACACCGTCACCAAGATTACTCAAGGTGCCCCGTGCGGGGCGCACTAATTTTTAGGAAAAATTATTATTTTTTGTTTAAATTGAGGAGGCCCACTGTGTCATTGGTGTCACTAGTGTCGCGGGATGTTGAAACGAAAATGGCTGATCGCAGGAGCGCCGAGGGTATAAAAGGAAGCATCCCTCGGCGACCTTCTTCCGTCATCCAGGCGATTTTAGGGGAGTTTTGTTGTGTATTTGTCGGGCACAAGAGCCAGCCATGAGCCACGTGTTGGTGAAGTGGTTGAAGATGGGTCAGGCACGCATTTTCGATGTGGTGTCGGTGCGAGATGTTGTAGACACGAAGGTGGGGGCCGCCATTCTGCAAAACCCGAAGGACACTGGCGTCGTGGGCGCCGAGGTGTCGATTCGCTGGAGCGGCGAGAAACACCCGGCACAAATCATTGCAGTGGGTGAGTTCGCTTTCATTTTATCAAAAAAGCTGTTCATTTACGGAAATCTGCCTTTTGCGCATATGTCAATTATGTTGAAAAAGCAGTTTTGTTTTGCACTGAGGGAAATGTGCCTTTGCGCGTTCCTTTCATTGTTTTCCCAACAGGTACCCTCCAACAAATGGAGAAGCGCTGAGGGTCGAGATAAAGCAAGGTTCTGGCACTGCCACTGCTGGTCGCAGTGACGAGGTGAGTGTATGTACACATTTTTGAGGAAAATAGCACGTGCTTCTAAAGATTCCGCCCATTCGACGCATAAAATTTTGTCTTAGGCTGGTTGGTACCGGCGGAACGTTCGTGATATGACTGTCCTCGCGGGGCTTCGACGCAAAGTAACTACTGTTCTCTTTTTTTGTGTAAGCAAAATGTAGTATAAATATTCTAAAAAACCCGGAATTAATGTGAGAGCCATTACAGAGAAGTGGGCGTCGACGTCTCGAAAACGCCCTGCGTCCCCATAAGTTCGTTTGTCTGAGCCGCACGCTATGGTTGGATAATAGGCTGTTAGATTATTCAGCAATTAATGCACGTGCAAGTGGTAAACAAAGGTCTCGTGATTCGAGCCTGTTATGTATTTTTTTTACTCTATCGCATCTGAGAAACAGATAAATTTCGAAGTAACAATTTTCCTCTCTTGCTCGTAGGAATTTTGGGGTTCGTTAAGCATGAAAGATGTCTGTGTATTATGGAAAATCATTTTTCTGTATTACCTTATTCCTAATTTTAGTGTAGCGTCAATAACCACCACGGCAGTTAGGACTATGCTGTTGTGGGACAGATATTCCTGCATTTACATCAGGTTAATGGAACAGTGCTTTGGTATGCCTGCAACCAAAGGAGGTTTTCAAGACTGCAGCTTTAACTGTTGATAAACATCTTTTTTCAAGTGCAAGCATTTGCTATTCCACTTTGAGTGGAGCTGGCACTAACAAGACTGCAATAGCCATTATTAGAGAGTTTTAGTATAGCGGGAGCTAGCCTTTAGCGCGCGCTATTCCTTGCGCGCGCACTAGTGCGCATGCGCTGTCCGCAAAAGGCGGGTTTGCGTCTTGCGGACGCACGCAATTCTGGGGAGTTAGCGGGCGGCGCTTTGCGGGCCGTGCGGGGCTTGCGTCGGTCTCACGAGACGTGCGAGACGGCCATCCCCAGCTTCTCAGCAACATGGCCACCGGGCGAAATGGATCCGCGCGTGCACGTTTTCATTTTGATGACCTCGCGCTGCTGAGGCAAGTGTTGCTGCTAAACGCATTTCGGGATGCCTCCAAGTGGGAAGCCGTGGCTGGTGTGC
The DNA here is from genome assembly GCF_048455015.1 of Haemaphysalis longicornis. Taxonomy (NCBI): domain Eukaryota; kingdom Metazoa; phylum Arthropoda; class Arachnida; order Ixodida; family Ixodidae; genus Haemaphysalis; species Haemaphysalis longicornis. The sequence goes on from NW_027526422.1 coordinate 172,572,133, forward strand.
CGAAGGAGGTCACCGGCAAAGTATTTTCCGCCCGATCGGTGAGGGACCGATGTGATCTGCTGCTGGCCCAGTACTCAGCAAATGACAGGGCCAACCTTCGAAAGTAAGTTGCGCGCACCAACTTGAGCAATGGAAATTAGGTGCACGCGGGATTGGCTGCAATTATGTGAACGTCATTTTTTTAGATCGGGAACCGAGGAGCAGTACGAGGAAAAGGAGCACTTGCTGCAGGAGCTGATCGATCTCGCCCAGGAGTATAACTACAAGTTTCGGGTGCGAAATGCTGCTCGCCAGCAGACTGTTGCTGCTACGGTGGCCTCACAGCGGGCTGGGGCGCATTCAGCCCGTGATGCGGCAACAGCTCCGTGCACTCTGGATGCTGTGCAGGATTTGGATCAAAACAGCTCATGTAAGTAGTGTGGTATTTCAAATGTGTTCATTCGAGTGCCCCACATTAGCCGTATTTTTTCCCCTGGAGTGGTAAATATTTGGGGTGTTATTTTATGCCACTATCTTTTGAAAGGAATGCAGTCAGTGTGCTGTTTTTTGTGTCCGCCTTTTTGCGAACAGTACCCAGCACAATTAACCATTTTTAAGCTGTTACGCAAACTGGCCCAACACCAAGCATTACTTATGCGAGCACTGTGCTAGCTTTCTTGTGCAATTTTTCTGCACCTCTGCTGTACACACAATAGGCAGACTTTTACAGAGAACCAGTCTTAAATGCTGCAGAAGGTATTGTGGTGCATATTTCGAGCAAGCCTGTGTGATGAACTTTAACATTTGCATCTTTCATTGTCATATAGGAAATTTCGGGCTGTTTTCATTTTATAATCCATTTTAAGGGGTAATCCACAGAATATGGTGCCAACATAGGCACTACCTTTGAATAGCATTTGAGCATTGTTTAAAATATTGCAATATTGATGCGTGTACGTTGAGTACATAAACTAATCAGTTTTCTCTGTGTTATTATTTTCCAGTCTGCGACTACTCCCCACTGAGCGATACGCCATCGCCAGCATGACAGCTGCTCACTGCCATTGCACAGGTGACGAAATACCTGAGGAGGCAGACACGTTTGACACAAATGGGTCACCTGTGGGGCAACTGTCGACATCCACCAGTGGTGGAACATCAACAGCTGCAGCGCAGCTGCCCTATGGTGGCAGTCACAATGCGTCGCAGAACGACCCCTGCAAAGATGTGCTTTTATTTGTGTACTCAAGTTTCACAAGCTCAACCCGCGCATAATGATGTTCATACTTCTTTCTCAAATTGCTGAGCATCTTGAATGGGTACCACACAGAAATAACTCAGTGTAAAGTTCTGCACACTGTAAAAATAGGGTACAATTTTGCCGAACAAAATTAGAGACTCTGGTTAGCGTTCAATATGCTTTATTTACACACAATGTACATTTTTGAAACAGAACCGAGGTACACACCAAGTACACAAACAACAAAAAAACACCACAAATGAACAGAAAGACATAACGCACTTATAGACAATTAGTGAGAGGCAAATACGTGTTTGGAAGCAGTGTGTTAGACGTCAACGTGGAGAAGAAAAATGGTGGCAGGCAAGGATACGGCATTACATTGTGGTGCCAGCCACGCTGATCATTTTGTTCATTATTTTGCAGGTAGGGAGGCGGACACAAGCACGAAAAAATGGCTGAGGGCTGTTTCTGTTCATACAGTTTTTTGGGCAGGAGGGGGGAGGAGGAGTGCAGGCTTAATGTTCTCTTTATTTTATTAAAAAGGGTGTTTCTGGGCAATTTTTCAGTTCCAAACAATGTTCCTTTCAACTGGAAGAAAACGTAAAAAGGACGCAGATATTGAGTATCTGCAGAAGCGAATGTACATCGAAAAAGAGTTGAAGGAAAGGGAACTCAAGCTGGAAGAACGACGTCTGGCGCTAGAAGAAAGGTGGCTGGCACTGGAAGAGGACCGCCAGGCACTTGAGCGAAAGAGAGAACGACGTAGTGCCGAAGAGAGGGACCGTCATCAGCAGCTGCTGGAGAATCAGCAGGATAATTTCTTGAAGATTCTTGATGTAATCTCTAATCTGAAGAAATAAAAGTCTCTGAATGTTGAAGCAGGATTCTTCAAACCCTGTGGCATTTCACGGCTCATTAACCTGAAGGTAATGTCTCAGGCAAGGTGGGTCCAGGTCGAAGTATTGGGAAACCTGGCTGCCATACAGGCACATGTGGCAGTTGCTGAGCAAGGTGCTCACTCTGTACATTTGTGAAACCTGCTGGCGAAGCAGCTTCTGATTTTTCTTAAAGTCTAAAAACGCAAACTCGGCTATAACCTTTCTAAAGCCCCATTCAACGGCTTGACGCACTTGGCTCATTTTCATGTTGAATGTTTGCTGGGAAGAAGTGATGTGAGCCCCACCATACGGCTTCATGAGCAGCGGCAGCAACGGGTACGCTGGATCGCCATAAATAGCGTACCCCTTCTCCTTGCCCTCCATCAGCCGCTGCAGCTTTTCATAGGCACCGCAGTCCCTCAGGATACCTGGGAAAAAAGGCGTTCAAAAAATATGCACGAAGGAAATGTTTAACGATTTAGGCTTTGAATTTACGATTCTTAAGAAACGAGTAACAGCCAAGCATCACAACGATTTCGATAAGAGAATTGAAGCAGTACACTTTCAGAAGCGAAATTTCTTTTTTCGGGCAATTTTTATGGCTCTGCACGATTCTGTAAGCTCTGTTCAGTTAAACATGCTACACTTTAAGCTGTGTCTATTTCAAACAGATATGTAGGCTGATCAGCCGGCCAGAACAAGGTGCATACTTCATGAAACAGGGGAAAAAAGGGGGGGAGGGGCTTCTGGCAATTCAAGGCAGTTGTAACTGATTTAGATTATTGGGAGGGCTAACTGAACCGCTGTCGCCTACCACTGGAAAGACAACAAATGCCTACTGCTTTATGGGGCAGAGAAGTGAAACCTTACCGAGTGCCTTGTAGGAAAACTTAGGTCAGCCCAACGGGCAATGAAGATAAGTACGATAGGAGTAACACTATCATCCTGAGGACTGAGGATGTTCACATGACATTACTTGCGCAACGACAATGCAGGAATATATTGGTATATTATACCAAACTCAAAGGGACAAATAATGGGGCAGGGCTGTTCTTCCTTTAAAAAGCACTGACTTGCTTTAATGCTGTAGTAAGTATTTTGTTTAGGTGCAGTCGCAAAATGAGCCACCTGATAGAATTAAACTCATTCACAAACTATAGCTGATCCTCACCTGAGTCATGGCATCTCCCCGGATAGGGTCCATCGAGTTGGCACACGATGATGATGATAATGGTTGGAGTTTTTTTGGCGCAAGGCCAGCTGGGGCAAAGAGCGCCAAACAAAAGTATCTTTAAAAAAAATAGTGGCTACTAAAGCCAGAACAACAATAAAATCAATTAACAGCAATGGTGATGGCTGGTGTATAGGGTCAGATTTGATTATGCGTGATAGGAAATGAAGTTTAAAAACTTTACATCTGATAAATACTCACACACGTTTCACAGAAACTATGGCATCGTCACCAATAAACAGCGATGGATGTAGTGGGATATGTTGTGTGTAGAGTTCTCTGAAGTGTTTGTGTCGTGTTGTGTGAAGTGCCTTGCATGTGATTAGTATGTGCACCACGGATAGGGCCTCTCCGCACCTGCTGCACTGGGGTCTAGAAGATCCCGTCAGCAGATACGAGTGCGTTGCATGAGTGTGCCCTATCCGCAGCCTACCCAAGGTGACTTCTGTGTGTCTGTTGTGTGTCAGCTGTGTACTGTCCCAAGTGTGGCTTTATTACATGTAGTTTGTTGTCAGTCTATTCATCCCAGTGTGTTTGCCATGTTCTGCGCAGGTGTTGTCTTATGTGTGGCTTGAGGTCTGTGTAGGGTATCGTTGTAATGTCTACAGTGTTCCTGAGTGCAGCAGCAGCGGCCCCCTCGTCTGCCAACTCGTTCCCAGCGATTCCTGCGTGTCGTGGGCACGAGCAGAGGAGCAGCTCATGCTTTTGTGCATATGATGATGATGGTTGGGTTTTTATGGCGCAAGGCCGACTAAGGTGCCCCTGTTGTACTGACCAGGGGCAGGCTGTGTCTGTTGTCCTTTTAGTTTTCGTATTCGTGTCCAGACTTTGTGTGTGTCAGTGTATGAGTTGATGGAAGTGAGGAACGTGCGCCAACTCTCCCTTTTCACCTCACGACGCCCTCGCTTCCCAAAAGCCTTTGCCCGTTTCAAAGAAATGAGGTTATCTGACATGGGGTTCTTGGCCTCTCGCGCCCGCCTGCAGTCCTAGTTCCACCAGGGCCTCCTTGGGGTGCGGGACCCACTGGAGGCCTGCGGAATGGACTTTTTGGCGGCGTTGAGGATGTGTGCCGTGATGAGTTGGGTGGCTTCCTCCACGTGTAGGTGTTTTATGGATGTGTGGTGTAGTTGAGATATTTGTGTGAATGTGCTCCAGTTTGCTTTTGATTCATTAAACCTTTTATGGGAAGATGGACTGCTTGGGCCTGTACCTATATAAGTTAATGAAGTGGGGAAATGGTCACTACCATTAGGGTCTGTGCCCACAGCCCACTCAATACATGGAAAGAGAACTGCAGAACCAATAGCTAAGTCAAGATGCAAGTATGTATTGTGTCCTAAGTTATGGTATGTAGGCTGTTTTTTGTTGAAAAGGCATGCTCCGGAGGATGTAAGAAACTTCTCTATCAGGCGACCTCGGGCATGCCTTCTGGAGGAGCCCCAAAGAGAGTTGTGCGCATTAAGGTCGCCTGTTAGTATGTATGGTTCGGGCAGCTGGTCAACCAGTGCCTCGAAATCAGAGCTCTGAAGTGCAAAATCAGGAGAGATGTAAATGGAGCATACAGTTATCAACCTATTAAATATTGTATGGATCGCTACAGCATCGAGGACAGTGTTTAAAGAGAGAGTGTGGCATGCTAATGATTTCCGCGCGATAATGGCCACACCTCCTGAACAGTGGGTGCATCCAACCCTGTCCTTTCTGAATACATTGTACCTATTTAAGAAATGTAAGAACAGCTTAAGTATGGAGGCTCGGGGTACGCGGTGTCGCCACTCACAATCGCCAAGATTTCTCAAGGTGCCCCGTGCGGGAATTGAGGTGGGTTTCCTGTAGAGAGATGATACTTGGCTGACTGGCAAGCAGAATCTCATACCCATCGTCAAGATTTTTAAGGAGGCCTCTGCAGTTCCATTGGATGATGTTCTCTGTTCCCATTATTTAAATTTAAGAATGACTGGAGTTTGTGTGTTCGTGTGTGTTCATGTGTCGTCTTTCGGGGCTGCTACTCTTGGATTGGGCTTTCTGAGCATTTCTGTGGGCTTGGAAGTCAGGGGCCGCTCTTTGAGCTGCGTTGCAGGCAGGAACGGCCCGACATCCATCTAGTCTTTGGATGTCCGAGGGGTGCCCGACGGACCGGGCCCCCCGGACTTGGCCCCTCTTCGGGAGCCCTTCGTTTGAGCCGCCACCGCCGAGGGCGTCCGGGACACCAGAGGTGGCACGGGCGGTGCGGTGGGAGCCGATGCGGGGCCCGTGGTGTCCATCCCCTCGGCACCCTCCAACGCACTGGAGTACGGGGAGGTAGAGGCGGGAGCGGCACCGGTACCAACAGAAGTGGTTTGCACCACAACCGCTGCTGCCTAAGCAAGCGGCGTGGTGCCGGCTTGGGCTGCGTGAGGCAACTAAGCGAGGGGCGGGGGCGGGACAAGGTCAGACGCGCTGAACTGGGTCATTGTGGACATCAGACGCCACTCCGCCCCCCAGCAAGCCGCGTCAGCGTACCTCCCCAGTGGGAAAGAGACGAACCTCTTTCGCCCCTGCGGGAAGGTGATGTTCTCGTTACCTTGTTGTTAACTTTTTTTCCAGTTGGAACTTTTCACACTCGCGGGAGTATGCTGCATGTGGCCCGCCGCAGTTCACACAAGACAGGGTATCGGATGGACAATTGTCGCTCGGATTATCATGCGTCGCGCATTTCGCACACGTCGTTTGGCCACGGCAAGAGTTTGTACCATTGATTGATTGATTGTTGGGTTTAACGCGCCGACGCAACGCAGACGATGAGGCGCGCCGTAGTGGAGGGCTCCGGATTAATTTTGACCACCTGGGGATCTTTATCGTGCGCCAAAATCTCGTACACACGGGCGTTTTTGCTTTTCGCCTCTATCAAAAAAGCGGCCGCCGCGGCCGGGAATCGAACCCGCGACCTTGTGCAGAGTTTGTACCATGCCCAAACCGCTGGCACTTAAAACAGTGCCGCGGGTTGGGGATGTACGGACAAATGGAGCAACGGATAAAACCTGCATTTATGTGTTATGGGAGAACTGCGCGATCAAAAGTCAAGATAATGTGCTTGGTGGGAATCTCCTTGTCGTCTTTGCGGATAGTCATGCGTCTCACGGCAGTGACACCCTGATCCTTCAAGCCGGCAAGGAGATCGGCATCCGTTTCGTTCAGGAGATCTGTCTCGGATATCACACCCTGCGAGCTGTTGAGGTTCCGATGGGGTGCTTTGCACACTGCTGCTTGTCATTTATTTCGATTAGGAGTTCACCAGACCTGTTTTTTGCACTTATACGATTTCCCTATTATGGTTGCAAGATACTTGGCAATCAAGAAGACTGACTGATATGCAAGAGGGTGGGTTAGATTGAGGGACTCCATGACAAGAAATCGAGAGTAATGATGTGGTTCAGAAAATGTCAAAGAGTGGATGCAATGGGGGAACGATACTTCGGTGCGGCCCCTTTTAGGGGGCCGATCACGGTTGAGGGGGGGTTTGAAAATACCATATGTCGTAGTATAAAATCAGGGAGACGGGGGTACTTTCTCCTTTGACGCTACACTGGTAGTCAAAGAGGTCCCAGAACTCCATGACTGGTAGACAGGGAGGCAGCCCATCGGCCGGAGCTTGACCAAGGCTCCGACGGCCACCGTTTACGACTTCTACCCTTAACTTAAAGCACCTCGCCATGGTTGGACATGGCTTATGTATGGGAGCCTAGGGTCCGCGGTGCCGCTCCTCAGCGTCCCCATGAATACTCAAGGTGCCCCGTGCAGGGTAGTTGTCAGTGTTTGTTAGTGCAATAATTTTTAGTTTGGGCTGTGCTGGTGCGAAACTCTGAGTACTGAGTCGTGATACGTTTTGTTTTGGGCTTTCATATGTATTATGCACGTGCATTTCTGTCTGAACACTTTTCATTCAGCAGCCAGCTTGTTGGTACAATATCCTCCGCTTTTGTGCCACTAATTCTGTACTTAATCTACTTTTGTATATTTTTGTGCTCATTTTGTGGTCTAGCTGCCTATGTTGAAATTACTATGTAAACTAAGAGAACATTAAAGTGAATGTTCTTCCTCTGTGTTTCATGAAAATCCCGTGCTTGCTCCAAGTAGAGAGGTGGCTGCTCCAAAAGCAGATTTTGCCTGCTCCAAAATGTTGGAGGGCATTCCCACCACTGCCACGAGGACACGAGCTTCAGGCCATCACCTGACAACAGCATGCAGGAGAATGTTAAGTGGTTAGACTGTAGCATGCCCCTATTATAACTCAATGTGCTTTTTGCAGGGACACCACTGAGTTGCCCCATGCTGAGCGGAAATTTATTGTCTTCGAAAGTACTCTGCTCAAGTTGTTTGAGAAGTGTGCAGAGTGCAATCAACGGTACAAGGTCACTACGCATGTCCAGGGCACACTTCTGAAAATCACCGCTGAATGCGGTGACCATTACAAAGTGTGGTACAGGCAGCCATTGGTGAATAAAATGGCTGCTGGCAACATTATGCTGTGTGCGGCAATAATGTTCAGTGGGGGCAAATCCCACCAAGGTGCTGCGCCTGCTGGCATCAGTAAACATTAGCGTGCCATCTAAGACATGCTATATGGTTTAGCAAAAGGGCCCTCTTGGACAAGCCATAAAGAAGGAAAGACACAGAGAGGTACCTTTAAAGAACTGGAATTGTATGGGATTTGTCATTTTACAGGCCTGGAAGGCTGAACATGCAAACCTTTTGACACCCTAAAAGGCCAGGAGCTTTGCCTGCTTGGGGATGAAAGGCGAGACTCCCCTGGCCACTCGGTGAAATACCTCGCATACAATTTTGTGGGTGCGGAAACATCTAAGGTGGTCCATTTCATTTAGGTGCAAGTTGGAGAGGCAAGAATGAGCTTTGTTTTTGCTTTCATGAGCCTGCCTGCACCATGGAAAGCAGCACAAACAGTGCGCTAAGGTTTCATTTTTTGTGTTCTGTAGTGCAGTCACCAGACGTGAAGAGCAGCTCCCAGATGGAGAAGGCAGGTTTTGTTAAGGGCCTCGATGACCTGCGGAGGGCCGACCTCAAGATTGCTGCCATCACAGCTGACAGGCACCCCAGCATCAGGAAGCATCTGCGGGTCCATGAGTCTGAAGTGGAGCACGAGCTTGATAGCTGGCATGTCGCGAGGGGTTGGTTGACAAATACTATTTTATCCGGCTCCTTTTTCTGGAGGCCTCGCACTCAAGCACTCAGCCAGCAATGCCAACCATTTGCAACCGGACATATACAAATGCATGTCTTCCTAGAAATTCACCCGACCTCTTTAATGCTTACACACAGTGGTAACATACAAAATCATATCCAGCAAGGGAAGGAGAGGGGGAGAGAGAAGTAGAACATAGAGAAAATAAGCAAAAAAAGAAAAAAACGAAAAAACTTGTTATAGACTCAATTTAAAGCTTTGAAATGCAATGAGCTTACTTCAAATGACCATCAGATTGGTTTTTTTCACTTTTTTTTCAGGGCCATTGCAAGATGGCTGATCATCACAGTAAGAGCAGACCTCAAGGCCTTTAAACTTAGTGCAGTGTTTCTGAACCAGGAGTGATCGGCCCCTTTTGCGGGCCGATCACGTTTGGAGGGGGGTTTAGAAAATGCCATATATCATAGTATAGAAGCAGGGAGATGGTGTACTTTCTTCGTCATCCTTACCCTGATAGCTGATGAGGTCCCGGAGCTCCCTGCCTGGTAAACAGGTAGGGAGCCGATCCGCCGGAGCTCCACCTGGGCTCCGACGGCCACCGTTCGTGGTTTGCCACCCTCCACCTATAAACACATTGCCACGGTTGGATACAGCTTGTTTGGGGTCTCGGGGTCCACGGTGTCCCAATACCGTCACCAAGATGCCCCGTGCGGGGGGAGTGAAGCATGGCAAGCACAAACTTTTGTGTACTGCAGCATCCTAAACATTCATCCGAGGTACTGGTATCAGCTCAAAGCCATCAGCCTGATGTCACAGATGTGTGTGAACACGGGGTAGACAAAGTTCTGTCTCCTTTGGTGGAGGATTTGAACGTAAAGGACCACGACCTAGGGTTGCAGATGACCAAAGGCATTATCCAAGCAAAGGTTGTAGTAGAATCTTTTGTGGGGACAATTTGTTACTACATAATATTGGTGGCTTCAGTGGAGCACTTTCTAAAGGAAGGGTGTGCCGTTTCTGCATGGCCATTCCGATGACATTAAAAAACATCTTGGTCGAGTCCACGCGCATTGTGCGAAAGGAACAAATTCATGCTCAGCATGTTGGTGTAGTTGCTGTTAATGAAGATTTGAAGAAGCTTGACGGTGTGAACAAGCCTTCTCGATTGATGTCTTTAGATTACTTTTCTGTACACAGCTGCCACCTGATGTGATGCACGACATTTTTGAGGGCACAGTAGCCCTTGTACTTTGCAGTGTTCTTTCTGGCCTCTTGAGTGACTCGGTACTATCTGCAGTTTATTTAGAAAAGGTAAACACATTTTCCTATGGTTACAATGACCGCATGAACCGCCCAGAGAAGCTGACGCAGTCTTTTGTAGATGTAGAAACTTTGAAGAGCACACCATCGCAGAAGTGGTGGCTGTTGAATGTTGCGTTTCATGTTTTCAACTCAAATACCTGAAGATAACCCTCACTGGGAAGTGTGCCTGCAATTTCATGAAATTACAGTTTCATGAAATTACTGAATCCTTATCGTGTACTGTTCCTCACCTTTGTTCGAACTTTCATTGATTCGAACTGAGATGGCGTCCCCTTGTGGTTCAAACTAATGAGCTTTTACTGTAATCACTTATTACTGTCGATACCACCTATACACACATGTTTGCATGTGCTAATGTGTCTTATGCCTTTTGTTGCAGGGCACTTTCTCAATAGTCCTCATGGCTGTGGTGGACAGCACCTGCAAGTTTGTGTAGGTTGACGTGGGTGCTGAGGACCGCCAGAGCGACGGCTGCGTTTTCAAGAATGCAGTATTCGGGAAGGCCCTCACCAAGGGGAAACTGGACATCCCCTCACTTGGGCAGCTCCCAGGCACAACCAAAGTTGCCCCTTACGCCTTTCGTTGGGGATAAGGCATTTCAGCTGCGGCGAGACTTTATGTGCCTCTTCCAAGCTAAGCGCCTGAAAGATGATTGAAGAGTCTTCAATTAAATGGGCTGACCAAAGTTAGTCGATACTAGCAGTGTACTCATTTTACATTGTTTTTGTAGCTGCAGTTCAAAATATAGTCTACAGGAACGGTTTTAAAAGGTTGTTTCTTCTGAAACCTATTTCACACTTGTTATTTCGTTTTGCCAGGAGGTGCGCAGAGAATGCCTTTGGCATCACGGAAGCCAGGTGGCGCATTCTGCTGAGAACAATGCCACTCCTACCTAAGAATGTGGATTTTGTGGTGAAAGCAGCGTGCGCTCTTCACAATTTCTTGTCCATCCTAAACGAACAATCCCAGCAGTTCTTGGACCACGAAGACAAGTTTGGGAATGTGGTCGCAGGATAATGGAGGCAAGGCGTTCAGCAGGCGTCGGGGCGGGAGCACCTGGATCCCTGCTATTTCCCGCTTCAAGGAACACAGTCAAGAAACTTTGGTTGAGATGCTGCAGATGCCAGGGCACTCTTCTCTGCCTACTTTTGCAGCAGCACTGGAGAGGGCCCTTGGCAGTGGCACCAGCCAGGGGTCTCCAAAGAAGGGGCTTTCAAATGCTTGCAAAAGCAGGGGCTCCACCCACTTTGCTGAAGGTAAACTTCTCTTTTAATAGCAAAGACACCCTGAATCATGTTTACCCATCTAATGTTGGCCCACTCGTGTAGCACCATGCAAGCCATGCCTCATTCTGTATGCTCACGTTTTGTCAGCTCTAAAAAGGACAAGAGGCACCACACTTCAGCTACTTTTAAATTGTCTGATCACTTCCATAATCTTCATGCACACGTCCAAGTGGTGTTCCTCTTTTACTTATCATTGGCCTTGTGAGCGACAACGCAAAATGATGATGGTCGTCCTGCTCCTTAGACTGTTTGTTGGATTTCCAAAATGCTCTATCAGCAAACTGTCATCGTCGTCTTTCTTTTTTCTGTTTAGGTGGCTGCATCGCAGACATGCTGGCAAGACTGGAGTCCTGGCGTCGCAGTGACGTCGCCGCCAATCCAAGCGATGACGCAGTTCCCAGCGGTGACGGTGCCGACTCACTTGACGACTGTGTTGACTCAAGCGATGACGACGCTGGTTCCGGTAGCAACAAGGCACACTCATTCCCCTGTCACACGCGCCAACCTAACGTCATTTTAGACGAATGAGATTCATTTCAAATGACATTTGTCTCACAGTCAAATGACATTCGCTGCGAATGACATTTGGTACCAAATGAGTCCAATGAACTCATTCCACTGTGACTTCGGACCAACTGCGTACGCTCAACAGCAGAAGACCACAAAAAAACATCTTTAAAAAAATAAGAAACAATTGTTTGCCACTTTTTATTTGATCTTGCCTGTGTTAAAAGCTTTTGCGTGCTGTATTGAGCACTTTAAATGAATTACTTCCACTCTCAGTGTGACCTCGTGTGACCACATGGGTTCCTGGCTTTTGCAACTTTCAACCATTTCAACACGGCTGCCATCGGCACGGGGACGGAAAATGCGCGCGCACACAATGCCGCGGGAAACTCAAAAGAATGCACGCAATAGTCCTAGAGCGAGACGTTCGCTTTGATACGGATATGGCAGAACCATCTGTCCGACCTCCGCCGTGTTAAACACAACAGAAAAGTGTACGCAGCCATTACAGAGGACCTTAGCGCCTTAGGCATAAAGAAGACCATTCGGGAGGTCAAAACAAAAATTGAAAACCTGGGGAACCAGTACAGGTAAGCACACGTGTGCGGTCTTACCACTCGCCGCGGCATTTTCCATTCTCCTTTTATCTTGCCCTGATTACCCGCTTGTTTTTTTGTATTGTGTAGTTATGCATGTAAACGTCTCAACCCACAACCGGTGAAGCTGAATATTTATGAACTTCACATGCCATCGCTTAACTGCAAGCCCTTTGAATAGTGACCCCTTTCTCACGCGACTGGCTAATAAGCGCACGGTGGGAATGGGGAATGTTGTAGATCACGTTGCTAGCGCATGTGGAGTGGAGTGCTTCTTGGAGGATGTCACTGGAGGTCTATTCGCCATAGAAAGGCACATTTTAGCTAGCATAGGGTGTAAAATGCAGTGCGCGCATAGTATGTGGCTGCGAGCGTCTTGTATGTGCTGTGAGTTTTCATTTTTTTACTTTTGCTGCGGCGCATTATTTTGGTCAGGTCAGCACGCAGTAAACAATTTTGGAATTTGCTGTCAAAATGAAAATACACTGGTTGATTTTACTGGAAGAAATGATTTGAAGAAATGAACACATTCTTGTAGCATCATAATTCTCTTTTCAGGTTCCTAAACAGGACAAAGGGGACAGGGAGTGCAGCAATAAAGTGGAAATTCTACTGGGCTCTGCACAAGTTTCTGCGTTTGCTGCCTGCGAATGACAGCAGCTTAACAGAGGAGCCTGGCTGCCCTGAGGCTTCTGTGGAGGAGGTGAGGAGGCAATGGGTGAACACCTGGTGAAGGTCTTATAGTGCATGCTTTTGTTTTGTTATTTTTTGTTTTTAGGCGCACAACATTGTAATGAATAATGCAAGGGGCTTATCAAGTACATTTTCATGCCCATGTAGTGGTGTATGATTGTGAATACCAAATGAGCGCTTCGACAAGCATTGCTACACATGGTACAATGCCTCAGCAATAACCGCAATGCTAGCGTAAGTGGATACATGCACAAAAACAAAAAGGTTTTCATCTGGACACCTTGCGGGTGACGTGGAACATAGCCCCATAAGTTCTTTTTAGAGGTAATGCTATTTCTAGAGCAGTGTAGCATTGCTGTTTAGATGTCATTGCGCTGCATGTTTAATTTTGTCGGTACGCAACACATAAACATCAGTGAGTATTGCATTTGAACATGCAAACTGTTTCAGATCATCTTTGAGATGCAGCATGGCAGCCCTGACGACGAGTGTGAGGATGAGAAGCCTCCTCTAGAGTCCCCCGAACCACCGCCAGATGACCCGACAACTGCTGGCGGTTCAAGCCCCAGTGCAGCGGAGCTAGACAGCTCAGCCAGCAGCTCCTCAGGCTCGGTGCGTTCAGCATCTGGGTCCCCGCGTTCCTCTGGCACCAAAAAGAAGTCTCAGAGGAATTTGCTGGCTCACCTGCTGGAAGAGCAGCGCAAGTTGCGCCTTGCCATTGAGAAATCACGGCAAGATGAATTTTTACAGCGACAAAAAGAAATTGAGCAACGGGAAAAAGAAACCTAGCAGCGTGAACGGCTGGTCGCACATAAAGAAAAGGCTGCTGGGAGAGAGGAGCGCTTCATTGCTACGCTTGAAAAGTTTTGCCAATAAACGCTTTGCGAAGGCTAAAAGTGTCCAACTGTGATTACAAGTGCTTTTCGATGATCAGGTCAGTTTACCTTACCTTACCAGTTTACCTTATAGACTTACCTTTTTTACATGGAATAAAATGAGTAACACTACGTTTCACCCAACTATACAACATTTACATGAGGCTGTTCGGTGTTTCTGCGACAAAAATGGTGAACACCAGCCTCCAACTCAACTAAATGCATTTTACTCACCCTTTAATTTCCATGTCTATACGAGCAAATCCCTCCAGGGCATTTTATGTGTGGCATTCTTTCATTGATAGTGGCTGACAGTTTTTGCATCTCTGCAGTAGGCTCATTTTTTGCATTTATTCCTGCTCCTTTTCCTGGCCATAGGTTGGTTCATTTAGGTTGCAGCATCACAATCTCAGAGATCAAATTGGCCTACACTACTAAGTGCCAAGGCGACCTAAAAGTGACGAGGAACTTGGCTCGGCCCTTTTGCACGGCAAGTGAAATGAAACTGCGCTTGCCTGACAGGGCAGCCTTGTCGGCGGATGATTGACAGTGTTGCAAAGTTGCAGGCAACACCAGAAAAGTTGGGGCCATCATGAGTGAGTGGTAAACTAGTGGCATTTAGTAAACTGAACTGCACACAAGAAAGGCTATTTTAGAGCCGGCTGCGGCAGACGCCAGGTAGCAGTTGTCAGTGGTGGCTGAGCACAGCCGGCAGAGTGTATGTGGCTCATGCAGCAGCAATGCCTCAGGTCGCTTTATGCAAGGAATAAACTCTCTTCCTGGCTCCTGTGTCGAGTAGTCCTCACTGCCAAGGGCTAAAACATAAAAAGAACAGTGTCTTGAAGGGCAATTTTGTGCCTCGAATGGGCTTCTATACAGCCAGGAACAGAAGAACCACATGAGCTCAAAACAGTACCATGGGTGTCCCCATTCTATATTGGAAGTATCTGGCACCGTTTCAGAGCTCATGAGAGCTTGAATGGGACGAGCAAAGAGACAAATCTAATCACCTATGATGAAGTTATTACACTATACCTCATCCCACTCATAACAATATCACATACAAGAATGAAGTAATGGCCAAAGTTTGTGCATCTATTCCAGTTTTAAAACTCCCACAGCGGCCGCCCCTTTTCGATAGCTGCCTTTGGCGGTGGGCACGAAACCGCCAGCCCGATCTTCAACCTCTGTAGCATCGCCTATCGCGCTGAACCAGATGACCGATGAGCTGGTGGGTTTTAAATATTATTTGTTCCCTTGTTGCACTACTGACATGAGCACATCTACTGGTCCTGCTTTGTGAGCTAGCATGCGATGTTGTTTTGCCACTGGTTGCAAAAGAGGGTACACCTCTGAGTGCTCTTCTGGTGAAGAATGGCACTTCTTCAAGCCCCCCAGCAACCCTTTGTTACCGAAGCTTCTTCAGTCAATTGTGCAGTTCTTTTAGTCCTATTTCTGGCCGGTTCACCATTCTCAGTTGCAACAACGCCACCCCCCCCCTCCGCTGCAAGAACAGGACCGTTCGCCCCACCTGACCCCCGCGAGGGGAAACAGCAATGCCACCCCCCCTCCGCTGCAAGAGCAGGATCGTTCGCCCGCCGACGATGGCTTCCGCGAGCAGGGGAAGCGAAAGACGAAGACCCAGCCGCGCGCCGCTGCCTCGCCGAGCGGTGCAAATGCAAAAGGAGCGGCCGTCTTCACTGTCCTCTTCGCCCGCTGGCTCACAGGGGAAATCTCGCCGGGGTCAGCCGGTTTGAAATCGAGACCGAGCTGGCCCACATCCCACTAATAGGCGGGTACAGAGTGAACCATTGCCTTAACACCGCGGCGGTGGACACCCAAAGTGAGCGCTCCCGCGAGGCACTCCTGGCTATTCGCACCCTGTGCGGAGTAGAGGTGCGCGCCCAAGTGGCCCAAAACACCCGCAACGCCAGGGGCGTGCTCCAGGATATTGATCTCCCTGGCAACGAAACGGAGATCATATCGCTCATTGAGACCCCTATCAACATCCTACGGGCCATCCTACGAGGCACCTCAATGTTCATCACATTTCAGGGCCCACAGGTGCCTGACGCCGTTTACATCCGCGGCGTGCGGGTCCGCGTCCAACATCTGCACCCCCGCCCTATACAATGTGAAAAATGCGGCCGCTTCAACCATCTGACATCAGCGTGCCGAGGCGGGCCACGATGCGGCAACTGCGGCGGTTCGCACTTCACTCCCTCCTGCACAGAACACACAGAAATGTGCGAACTGTGGGGGCAAACACCACTTCTCGTCCCCCAAATGCAGGCTGTGGAGAAGAGAGCGGGCCATTGCAGCCCGGGCTGCTTCACAAAATCTGCCGCTCGGCGAGGCGAGACGCCAGTATTTCGGCCCACGCAACCTCCACCACACAACCGAGCTCCCAAACTGCCCCCACCACGCGCAGCTACAGCCAGGTCGTACAAGCGCCTCGCCCAACCACCCGCCCCCCCTTCCTGCCAACCCCCACCGCTCGGCCAACCCCCCCTCCAAACGCCCTGGCTCAACTCCTCTCTACAGCCGCCGACGCGCTGTACGCGGTGATCGCGACCCTCCCGCATGACAACTACAACAACTACTAAAAACAACATCACCCCCTAGAGGCTGCCCCGGCCGCATATCATCCAATGGAACTGTCGCTCCCTACGGCGGAGGCATGATGACTTTCACCTGTACCTGCAGCGCAATCAAACGATCGACATCATCTGCCTGCAGGAAGCAAACTGCCTCCCCAGTGAATGTAGACTCCCTGGCTTCGTGGCCTAACATAACGCAACGGCTTGCTTAGAAGGTGACTGCACCGTTCGCAAATGCCACGAAGCCACGCAAAGGCCGGGCCGCTCCCGCGTTGTAATATACGTGCGGAGCGGCAGTGCGCACTCCAAGGTTGACTTGTCAACATTCGACAGTGACCGCTTGGAGTGCGCGGGGGTCACCATTCGATTCGGCCGCACCGAAACAACAGTTCTTTCAATCTACATACCCCCGGCCTGTGCCTGGGACCCTTCCGAGCTCCGCACACTACGGAAGCTCTGCGGCAGAGACGTGGTGATGTGCGGCGACGTCAACGCCCACCACCACAGCTGGGGCAGCCCCCACAACGACACCCGCGGCCGTCTACTGGTTGAGCAACTGGGACCGACTGGCCTCACCCCCCATCAACACCGGCGAACACACATTCGTGCGTAGAGGCGGCACACGCACGTGCATTGACGTAACTCTGGTCAGCGAGAGATACCTCTACGACTGGGCGCCCGAGCCTTGCACCTGGGGCTCGGACCACCACCCCATTCGCATTACAGCTCGCGTCAGGGGAAAGCCACTTAGTCGCGTCTACAACATCGTCCGCTGGCCAGAGTATCGAAAAAACATCGACACCCAAGAGGGCAACATCCTGGACCGCATGTCGTCTGCAATCGCCGCCTCTACCACTAAACAGCAAGAGAACGAGGGCCAGCCGGTCCCGGACATGAAGCTTCTAAACCTCCGCGCCGCTCGCCAACAGGCGCAACGCCGCGCCATGCGCACAGAGGCCGCGTCCGACTGGACTCCGTACTACATGAAGCGATTTCGCCTGCGAATTCGCTGATGCGGCGCCGCTCGTGCGGCAAAACCACCTTTTTTCGTTGCTGCGGCAAAGTGCCAAACATTTGAGGCGGTCGAGCAAACGCCGCTCGTGCGGCGTGTGCGGCGTAGAGGGGCCGGACCTGCGGCCAATAGGAGCACAGCTCGGCACCACTTGCACGCTTGGAAACTAGATGGCGTTGCTTGTATGAGCGCGACAAAAGCGGGGGCACACCAAAACGTTTGTTTTCTCTGCTGCGTGTGCGTATATTGATAAAGAATTGACGATTCTTATATAAAACCGCAAATAAACTTACATTTACCGCAAACCAGGCAGAAACAACTTGCCAAGAAGGTAAAATAAAGCCACCCTTGATAAAATCACGCAACCTTTGCTGGTGACAAACTTAATTCAGTCTGCAAACAAGG
The DNA here is from genome assembly GCF_048455015.1 of Haemaphysalis longicornis. Taxonomy (NCBI): domain Eukaryota; kingdom Metazoa; phylum Arthropoda; class Arachnida; order Ixodida; family Ixodidae; genus Haemaphysalis; species Haemaphysalis longicornis. Next base: position 172,589,940 of record NW_027526422.1, read on the forward strand.
CGCATCTGAAATGCGAAAATCGCGGCGTTCGCAGGCCCCATGTAGACGACAATTCCAGGAATTGCGAACTCCGCAAGTGCGAATTTTCGTTCCAGCGGATTCGCAGGCGAAATTCGCTCCATGTAGAACGGCCTTTAGACGCCGTTCTGCGACGCTACACGAAGCAGCTCCGCAGACGCAGCTGGGAGGGCGTCTGCGGAGCACTCAAAGGAGCGGCCGGCCAGTCTAAGGCCTGGCCACAACACCCTCAAACAGGAACCCTCTTCGTCGCAAGCGGCAAGAGAGCGATCCAGCTGGCCGAAGACTTCGCCACTTTCCTCGCGCCAGTCCCTACGCCAGCGACAGCGGCCCAAGACATGAAAACACACACGCACGCGACACGCCGGCCCCCACCCCTCCTCTCCCACCGGCGAGCGAAGAAGCGCCAGCGACCCCCCTCGCGCCGATGGGCCCGCCAGCAACAGCGACTACCTCCACGTCACGCGCTGACATCCTCGCAGCCTTCGACGCTCCCTTCACGGCGGCCGAGCTGGCGCGGGCAATTCAAAACGCTAAAAGGAAAAGCGCGCCCGGGGCGGACGGCATAACCTACCAGGCTATAAAAAACCTTAACGAGGAGCAGCGCTCTCTCCTATTAGAATTCTACAACCATCACTGGACCTCCGGCACCCTCCCAGAACAATTCGGCCTTCAACTGGTTTCCCCAATCCTCAAGAAAAACAAATCTCCCAAGCTTTTCTCCTCCTATCGGCCCATTTCCCTCACGAGCGCTGCCTCCAAGATCCTCGAGTCCATAGCACTGGCCCGCCTCGAATGGTTCGCGAGAATCTGCGGCCTCAACCCTGAACAACAAACGGGTTTTCGCCGCCACCGCAGCGCCATGGACTCAATCGCCGACCTCGTTTATGCCCTCGAAAACGCAAAGGAAACTAAAACTGTGGCCTACGTCGTCCTGCTCGACATCCGGAAAGCATTTGACTGCCTGCCACACGAGGCCATTCTTAATGCCGTCCGCCGATGCGCCATTTCGGGCAGAATGCGTGTTTACCTAGAGGCTTTCCTCCGCGGGAGACAACTCCGCGCGAGAGTCTCGGGTACGACCAGCTCGGCTCGCCCCGTCACCGCAGGAATCCCCCAGGGCAGTGTCCTATCTCCTTTCCTCTTCAACCTCGCCCTGGCCTCACTCCCAGCCGACCTGCCCACCTCCACTGAACACCAGGTGCACGTCAGCATCTACGCCGACGATGTGGCGATCTGGTGCACGGCGGGAACTAGAACATGCGCTCGTGCCCGCGCGACAACACAACTCGCCCTGGACGCAGTGGTTAACCATCTTACACGCCTCGGCCTCCAAGTTTCGTGTGAAAAAACTACAGCGCTGGTGTTTCACCCCGCAGCCAGCGCAACGCGGAACACGCCGCCGCTGCGCATCGGGGACATACCCTCCCATGGCAGCACACAGCACGCTACCTGGGCATCACACTCGACAGGCGCCTCACCTTGCTGCCGCTGGTGCAGCGCCTAAGGGCCCACCTGGTCGTGGTACAGCGCGCCATCAGGGCGATGGTCGCCAGAGGCTGCTCGCAGGAGTGGGCCCTCCGCATTTACGACGCCGCGGGGGTGTCCCACCTGCTCTACGCGCTGCCGTTCGTGGCTCTAAATAGAACTAATTGCACGATCGAAACAGACCACACGGCAGCGATCCGCCTCTGCCTCGGCCTGCCCCGCAGCTCCAGGGGTCGCCGCCACGCTCACAGAGGGAAACGCGTGGCCGGCACAGCTCCGCGTACAGCAGGCGGGCCTGAATTACATTGATCGCCTCCCGCGCGCCCGACGGAGCCGCGCTACTGCGCCGCCTGCAATCAAGACCACTCACCGTCGCCGGCAAACTTGCGGCCGCGCACAGAGACCTGACAGGCCAAGCACTGCCTCCCCTAGCCACCGACCCCCTCCCCCCGCACCGCGCGAGCAACATCAACATCCGAATCGGCCTGCCAGGCGTCCGAGGAAAGCGGCGCGACCCCCCCCCCCCCAGGCACTCCGCTTCAGCGCGCTGGAGGTCATCGACTCGGGCGGCGCAGAGCGCATGGAATTTTAAACAGACGGCTCGGTGCTCCCCGGCCCGCCGGCCAGCGAAGCGGCGGCGTGCGTCGCCCCCCAGATAAACATGGCCAAGCAATGTCGCCTGCCCTTTCCAGCCAGCACCACCACCGCCGAGATAGCAGGCCTTCACCTGGCGGCTGACCTTGCTACAGACCTCCGCCCGCCAAGGGTGACAATATTCTGTGACAGCAAAGCCGCCCTGCAACGCCTCCAACAGCCCCACAAGCACGCACCCACTGTCACAGCCCTGCACGCCAAATTGACACACCTGGCCTCGGGGGGGCTGTGAGGTGTGTGTCCAGTGGCTCCCGCGCATGTGGGCATCGCCGGAAATGAGGCAGCGGACCACCTGGCCAAAGCAGCCCAAGCAGATGACACACCCACAACAACAGCTGTCAGCAGGATAGACGAAGCACGCTTTCTCATCACCAGGGGTGAGACAGCCCAAACAGATTTGGGAGCAGTTTTCGGAGCAGCAAAATTTCGATTTTGGAGCAGAAGAATCTTGATTTGGAGCAGTTAGGGACATTTAATACATCGTCTTGTGAGCTTAAAAAATCATTATTTCAGTAATTTGCAGGGTCAAGTGCACATTTCAATCAGTTTTGAATACACAGAACACTCAAACAGCCTTACCTGAAAGAGTTTTTAAGAGTATCACAAAGTACTAACTGAACTACCTTTTTCCTAACTGGTGATATTGTGTTGCGCCTGCACACAACACTGACGTTACCATTAGAGAGTTTTAGCAGTCCGTCTGTTCTGTTGGTTACTTTGTTACCGGGTTGACGGGACCGGTCTGCGCCTGCGCGCGCGGAAGGGCGAGGAGGCGCAGGCAACTAATCCCCCTACGGCTACGAATGCCCAAGTTGCCAGACAAGTCCCGGTGAGCACGGTAACTACGTACACGACGGAACAGACGGACTGCTAAAACTCTTATCAAATTTAAGGGCTCCGCAATTGTGGAGTTTTTTTTTTTTGCTGTTTTAAGGCTAAAATTATTGTTTTTGTAATCCCAGGCTGTGTTGTACGAACGACTGTAGTCACGGCAACAGTTGAGCAGCTTCGAGCTAACGGTCGCATAGCCCAACCAGCCTACCCGTTTCAGTCCCCGGGGCGCAGGTTCACCCTATGGTCATTTGAGTAGCGTTAATGTTTAGCCACCTAGATTTCGGTATTAAATTTCACTTTGCATACATCAAGTGTTATAGTCGCGTTCTATGGCAACCGTGTAGTCCTGCAGCTATTGGGCGCTGCCTGAACAGGTCGCGGCACCCGCCGCGGTGGCTCAGTGGCTAAGGCGTTGCGCTGCTGAGCACGAGGTCGCGGGTTCGATTCCCGGCCGCGGCGGCCGCTTTTCTGATGGAGGCGAAAAGCAAAAACGCCCGTGTGTACGAGATTTCGGCGCACGATAAAGATCCCCAGGTGGTCAAAATTAATCCGGAGCCCTCCACTACGGCGCGCCTCATCGCCTGCGTTGCGTCGGCGCGTTAAACCCCACAATCAATCAATCAATCAATCAATCAATCAATCAACAGGTCGCGGTGCCGCAGCACAGCCCGCAACTTTCGTGTCGACCGTTCCATCCCCGAGGCTCGCGATCGCGCTTCGAAGCACAGCAACACCTCAACATTTTACAACAGCACAAGAAGCCAAAAATTCACTTCACGAACCCGATTATAGACGCGCGCACCGCGTTTCGCACTCAAGGACAAACCACGCCGAAGTCGTAGGCCCCACATTTCAATAAACTTTTTTTCGAGCCGCCCAACTTCCCGTAATCTGGCACCAATCTCAAACCATATCCTTGAGTTAACGTCACTGTTCAGAGCCACAACAGATAGAATGAATAGACTGGAACTCAGCTGATAGCGTAAAATAAACCAGGGAAAATATCGGCGGTACGCACTGAGCGCGTTGGTAGCAGCCAGATCAGGCGGCGGCCATGTTTGTTGCCACAGCGATGCCTAATCGACAAGGCCGTTTCTGCAAACCCGGACGGAAAGCGAATCGAGTTTTAGAAGCTATCGCTTGCTTCGTTTCAGTCTTTCTATTTGTGCCATTTCTGTGTTTGCGATTGACCGACGATAAAAGCAGTGACCGGGATGCGGGAGGCTTTCATCCCCGCCGAAACTGACATGAGCATCAAAATCCGTGCTGTTGAGGCTCTTCTGGAGCAGTTTGGCGCAATTTTCGCCATTTTCGTGCTTTTGGAGCAGCTTGGCGCAGGAAAATGGAATTGTATCAGAAAGGCGCAATATGCGCAGCTGTCTCACCCCTGCATCACAGAGGAGATGACCAGGAAACATCCAGACGAACGGGTCGCCGCACGCAACGCCCCAGCTCGCATCCCCAGGAAGTTCGGACGCCAAGAGGCCGCGCTCCTGAACAGGCTACGAACGGGCTGCGCCGTGACGAACGGGCGGCTGCAGCTATACAGGAAGCGCGACAGCCCTGCGTGCCCCCACTGCGGGCTCTACGAGTCGACCGTCCACTGCCTCACCGCGTGCGCTGCCTACAACTCGGAGCGCGGCCGGCTGCAGGAGGCCTACGCGCGCCTGGGGGTTGCGTGCAGTACAAAGGAGGATATGCTGTTGCCTCGCTGCCACCACATCCTCCTCGCCGACGCATTCCAGCACCTCCTGACCTACCTCGACGAGACGGGCCTGGCCAACACCACCTAGACTTTCAAGGCCTGCGGAGTGCCGCCGTGACGTCACACGGCTGGGGCGGCCGCGCGCCGCCCGCAGAGCACGGAAGCGGAGGCACTGAACAGGTTTAGTGCCGTGTCACGGCGAAAATTGTGGGGTCGTAGCATTCTGTTTCTGTTCCCGTGCTTGGACATGACCCCATAGTCAGCCGACCATGTAACGCCAAGCTGTGTTGTTTGAGTAAACATATCGGTGGCCACAAAAATCGTTTCCGCTGTTGCTCGCGAATACTTTCTTGTCTAACCATTAACCACACTAACTATCAATCCATCAGACAATAGGAGACTGCTCATTGATTACATTGTAGTGTATACGTGGGATTTAAATGTGCTGCACTTGCAACTAACTCTAACGTTTTTAAGCTACAATCACAAACGAGGAGAAGTTAGATAGGTTTGGAGTGAAGTTATAAGCACAAAACATTAACACACGAAGCACACGATTTCGTTTTGGATAGTTTTTGGGCAGTACAATGCAATACATGCTAAAAGACTCAACGTAAAGCTAAATTTGAATTTTACCTGTTCTTATTTTAAATATGTTTTTTTTTTCATGTATGAACAGCATCATTACGAATATTGTGTTGTAACATGCACACCATATTCAAGGTCACTGCCATGTGCCAAAAAGAGCTGTGAGAGCGTAATGAAAAGCAAGACCGAAAAATACCATTACTATATGACTAACTGGCTGATCATTCGTGGACGCCATTATAAGGATAATAAAAATGTTCTATTGTGCACGGAGGTGTCTGCAGCCGATGCCTGTAAAAAGAGTGAGTTGATAAAAAGTTTTCACCTCAATAACGACTTTTAATTTTTTTTAATCCATTAGAATTAAGCAGTCCTTCACACACTACGCTGAAACTCGAAGGGGTCAGGACTATTTATCGTATCTCGCAGGAAACTATGCGACCATGTTGAACTATTACGCTTATCTTAAATTTGAAGGCATGTTGCTCCACATTTAGATAAAAGTATCACCACAAAATTACTCGAATTTTTTTTTATGAACCAGTTCACGTCAATCCTGCGCCATTTACTTTTTGCTACCGCGCGTAAAGTATTTATAGGGGAATTAATACGTCTAGATTAGTGAAACATGTGTTATTAGGGCTGTCTTTGCGACTTCTCGGCAAGCAACCTTTTTTTTTTTTTTTTGCAGCGAAACATCCAAATGATGCCAGCTATCTTTTAAAAGCATGCAGATCGAACACTACAAATGCATTTATGATGACTTTAAACGGATTTATTGCACTAAAAGAACACCAGTCCTGATGTGAACACAATGACTCACTTGCTCAGCGTTTGAAGCTTTCTTTCTTTTGTTTTTGCGCTAGCGTCCACGATCTTGTCATTCAGTCGGCAACAGAAGTTCTTAAGCAGAATGTTTGTACTGTACCACAGCACATGCTTCAGTAGGAGCTCACCCTGGAGTTCAGTGTAGGTTGAAAGTCTTCTCGGCGTATCGCACGTATCCATTTTCGTCGCAACTCGTCCTCTTGAGGAAACCGAAACACCGGCACTTTACACTCTGGTGTGTAATTTCCGCGACACCGCGGAACTGATCACTTGCTCGGCATCACAATTTTAGGGCGCACCATCCCGGCAGAATGACAAATGACAGGCACGAAAAGAAGCTTCGTCAGGATCATGCGCGCAGTACCATGCACGTGGGTGCAGTGAGAAAAAAAGCTGACTGAAAACACAGCAGTTTCAGTTTACAGGCGCTGTCGAAAATAGTGCGGGGTAGGTAACATTCAACCTCCGTCGAACTTGCTTGCAAATGAAGGCTGTAACTTATAAACATAATTGTAAGTTATTTTTGTCGACAATTTACCGAACAATCTGTCCTCATTCTACCGCAAAATATACATCGATATTTGTTGTCACTGCGCGAACTGACACAAACACGGGCATGATGTGTGGCACTACTTGTACCTCTTTACCCTGAAGGAAACTTGTTGTGAGGGGTGGCTATGAAAATTCTGGGAAGTTGTGGTTAGTGAACCCTGCCGCCCAGCCACTACAAAGGATAAGCCGGGAAGTTATGCTGAGTGGGCGCGCCTTTTCTTTTCGCCCCCTTCTCGTTGGGCTTTTGTGGGCCCCATCGGGAGGCAATTAGCGTGTCTCGCGACAATGGCCGTCTTTCTGCTCCTGCACGTACCTACCTGTGCCGGGACAGGGGACAGTGGAAGGGGTGGCAGGGCCCCCGGAAAAGCTTGCAGGCGACGCCAGCAGAAAAGTATTTGGGCTTTGCAGGGAAGACGACCCTGTGCTTTGCCAAGAAGCCGACTTTTTCAATCAGCCCCCGCCCGCCCCAGCCCGATGACGTAGGCCGCGTCGCGCAAAAGAGAATTTCGGCTTTATAGTCTAGGTGGTGTTGGCCTGGCCGCGCGCCTCTGAATCACCACCCCTCTCCCTCCCCTCTCACTCTGCGATCCCCGAGCTGCTGGGGCCCTATCTTTTATATTTTTCTTGATTCTTTCCATGACCGCCCGTGACGCTGGGAACCGTTAAGTTCGGGCTCCGCATGTAATTAATGAAGGCCGCCGGTGGCTCATGTATTGGCGTCGCCTCCGCTGGTAGCTACGATCCTGTGTCCCTTTCATGTAGCCGCACGGACGCCAAGTTCGGAGCCGCGGAGAGCGTGTGTTGTGCCCGTCCTTTTGTGTGTCAAAGGACAGGGGTGCTTAGCCTGAGTACCTCTGTCGCATCGAAGGTGGCTGGGTCGTTCGTCATAACAAGCTGGCGGGAAGCCAGATTATCGTATCTCTTAGTGTTGAAAGCGCGCGCTGTGTAAGTTTGGAAAATCTTTGACTCCGGCGGTGGCGTTGGTCGTTGACGGGTCAATCGCCTCGGAGACGACCGAGTGGGCCTGAAGCGCGTCTTCCGGTGGGACTGGCGGCAGGCGGCGGCGCCCTTCGTCTGGGAGGGGATTAGCAACCCTCATTGTCCCTCCGCGCGCGCAGACGCACGGCGTCGCGCGGAGGGAGGTCAGCCGCGCGAGGACCGCTCCAGGCCCTCGGCTTGGCCTTTGTGCAGATGCCGCCCGCTGAACGTAATGGTGCATCCACTTTAGGACGCAGACGTCCTGTATTTGCTCGTCAGGTGTAATAGCGTGCGTGGGAAACGCACTATGAGTGTATAAGAGAGTGTTGGGTCACGTCACCGCAGGAGGGGACACAGGTGTGATTGGCTGGTTCCTGTGGCCAATCAATGGGTTTCTATTATATGTTTAAAGGGTTTTTCTCTCTTTCTTGTACGCTCCCTTTTTGGAGGCGGGGTTTTTGTTATCAAAACCAGAGTGTTGGGTTTTCTCGGGGTCGGTCGAGAGGGGATCTAGTTCAGTATAGATCTCGGCCGAACAGGCTGCTGCTGTCAGAGTGACAATGTAACCGTCACTCTGAATGAATGAATTTGGATTTTATGCATGTAACCGTCACTCTGACCTGATGTAAAGTTGGAGTAATGTAAATAGTGTAAATAAACCTAATATCCAGCAAGGAAGGCAGTCCTCATCCCTCACCCGCTCCAAGCATCGGTCGTCGGTCATCGGAGCGAGTCGAGATCGTCCTCTCGGCTCGCACATCAAAAGAACATCACTATTTCGTCTCCATCAGTTCGCCAAGAAGATGGAGAAGCGAAATTTAACTGGCGCAGTCAACAGGATGACCACGACCATGGGCTGGAGCTGGTGGGGCATACCGGAGAGACTCCTTCAACGCAAGGTTCGGCTCCGACCAACGACGAGCCAGACTCCAAGCATCGACGGGGCGGCACCTCAGCGGGAGGCCTCGTGAGCTCCGGCTCAGTGCGGCAGCAGCCGCGATTCAACGGCAACGGGCGACACCTCAGCGGGAGGCCTCGTGGGCTCCGGCCACGGCGGCGAAGCCGCGGTTCAACGGGGCGACACCTCAGCGGGAGGCCTCGTGGGCTTCGGCCCAGGGCGGCGAAAGCCGCGGTTCAACGGGGCGACACCTCAGCGGGAGGCCTCGTGGGCTCCGGCCCAGGGCGGCGTAAGCCTCGTGGGCTCCGGCCCAGGGCAACGTAAGCCTCGTGGGCTCCGGCCCAGGGCGGCGTAAGCCGCGGTTCAACGGGGGGGGGCACCTCAGCGGGAGGCCTCGTGGGCTCTGGCCCAGGGCGGCGGAAGCCGCGGTCCAACGGGGCGGCACCTTAGCGGGAGGCCTCGTGGGCTCCGGCCCAGGCAGCGCGGCCCCATCCCCAGCGGCGAGAGCGGCGCATCGGGTCCACGAGCTGCTGTATCAGCGACACTGCGACCCGGCTGAACCCGGAGCGAGCACAGGTGGGCCCTGATTTGTTTTCTCCAGGTTCACCATGGCCACTATGTTAACGGGATGTCGCGGCACCGACCGAAAGGTTAGTGCGATTGTGCTCGAGACTGAGGAGTTGAGAGCGGAGATAGCTCTCCAAAATGCGCAGCACGCTTTCGAAAAAGCAAGGCTTGCGGGTAGCAGGGACGTGGGTAGCTGGTCCGAATGGACAGCTGAAGAGCTTGGCGCTCAATTAGCCCAAGGGAGAGCGGAGATCGCTTACGAAAAAGCGAAGCTTCGCAGGATTGGTAGACTCGAAGACGATACGAATGTTTTTACAGTGTTCGCCCCTTCGTGGGCGCTTCGGACGTCACAGGATAAGGAGAGTGGGAATGCAGTGGAGGTGGCCGAAGCCACCCCAGTTGTTGAGCAACACCGTAGCGTTCCCACTGCTACAGATGAGATCGTGGAATCTCGCGAGGCAGATGTCTTAGCTGCCGAACTTCTTTCTGTGGAGGCGGACAATGAACAGCGGTCTGTCGCCTAGGCAGCACAAGGGGCATGCAAGGGCAGCGGAACGGCGCGTCTATTGTTGAGCTTGCGTGCGCGAAGCATGAATGCGCAGGCGGCCCGCGGCGTCTTGCGCGTAGGACAATTCCGACGGGCCCAAGAACGCGGAGGGCGGCGGCAGGTGGGGCGGCGCCGGTGCGACATCGTCGTACGCGTTACCGCCGCGTATAGGGTGTTCCTTTTCTCCCGGGAGCACGGGACACCGCGCACCACACCAGGGTTTGTTTAGAATCAGCTGGTGGTGCATGAAACGGAATCAGCTTCCGTGTGACGGTCGGTGTGTGCCGCCGTGGAAAGGGGTATTAGCGCTGAATAGTGTGCAGTGCTAGACAGGAACGGGTCAGTGTTCTTTGGCGCACACTTAGTTGTTGGCATGTTTTTCTCTGGGTGAGTAGGGATCGCTCAGATGAGCATTCTTGTTAGTTTAACCTGTACTGTAGTTCTCCCCCTTGTTGTCAGTTTTTGTGTGTGTGTGTGTGTGCGCGCATGTGTTGGTTGCGTTCAGCCGTCGTGAGGCGTGTAATTTGCGAGTAGCGCATCTGGGCGGTTTGAACGCTGTCTTCTGTGGAGGTAGAGCCGCGGTTACAGCACGGTAGGGAGTTTACCTCTGGGTACAATGGCGAGTGCCTTCCTTTATTTGCGCTCGTTGGCATGTGGTCATGGTGGGCCATGGAATGTGCAAGTAGGGCCCCCTTGTGGCGCTTGTGTGCGAACTAGTGTCTGAAGTACCGAAAGGTGAACTTTCAGTACATCGCATGTTGACAGCAAGTGAACCGCAACCGGGATAAACAATCTGTGGTGCATTCTGAAAGAACACGCGTCCGCGAGTACGTGAAGAGACGCTGAACTTCCTTAGACGTTTTAAGTGCGAATGCACTTTATAAGCGACCCTGAATTCCGTCGACCGCCGTCCGTCCACAGCACAGGTGTTATGGCGCGCCTCCTCGCCCCTAGCAACGGCGCGGAGCGGAGGGGAGCGTGTGCATAGCAACGGCGCGCGCGTGTAGTAACGGAGCGCGCCACGTGATGGCGCGCGCATCGACGGCGCGCGGGCAGCCGCGGCGGCCACGCGGCGGTGCGCTCCTCCTCTCCCCTCTCTCCTCGCCGTAAACTGCGGGCGCTGCTCTCCTCTCCTCCTCCTCTCTCCTCGCAGTGACTGCTAGCGTTGGCGCGCCTCGTATACTGTACATACTCTTTCTACTCCTCGACTCTTTAATCCACAAATTAACAACCGTGCATTCGCACTTACCCCCCGCGGGGAAGTGCGGGGGAATTTTTTTTTGTACAGGACTAGCCTCATTTTGTGCGTTTGGGTTTGTTCGGGTGTCTGTTCTTTCCTTACGGTGAAAGAATGTTCCCGCATGCACGTAACGTTTAAGAGTGGATGGTGTCATTCATGCAGTTGTCAAGTTTGAACATTTATACCCTTCGTGGCGTTGGTTGCCTTTAATGGTAGAGGGTGCCACGAGTTTGTTCTCACGGGCCCTGTAGTTGAGCGCCTTCATTTATTGTTTGATGTTGCGCAAGCCATGGCTAGGCCAAGGCACTTAGTATGCCGCGTTGTATCCGTTTTGGGTGCAGTTGGCCGGCGCGTTGTGCTAGTTGGGTTGGTGTGTACTGGATTAATTTTGTATTGTTGTACTGTATTGTAATTTGTATTTCCTTTGGATTGTACTCGCGTAATGGCTTGAGTGTTCTTTTTTAGTTCTGGCTCTGCAGTAAGACATAACGTGCAGTGAGAGTTAATGTTGTACGTACAGCTAGTGTACGGACAACATTCTTAGTGCGGAGGTGTTAAGTTCGGGCTCCGCATGTAATTAATGAAGGCCGCCGGTGGCTCATGTATTGGCGTCGCCTCCGCTGGTAGCTACGATCCTGTGTCCCTTTCATGTAGCCGCACGGACGCCAAGTTCGGAGCCGCGGAGAGCGTGTGTTGTGCCCGTCCTTTTATGTGTCAAAGGACGGGGGTGCTTAGCCTGAGTATCTCTGTCGCGTTGAAGGTGGCTGGGTCGTTCGTCATAACAAGCTTACGGGAAGCCAGATTATCGCATCTCTTAGTGTTGAAAGCGCGCGCGGTGTAAGTTTGGAAAATCTTCGACTCCGGCGGCGGCGTTGGTCGTTGACGGGTCAATCGCCTCAGAGACAACCGAGTGGGCCTGAAGCGCGTCTTCTGGTGGGACTGGCGGCAGGCGGCGGCGCCCTTCGTCTGGGAGGGGATTAGCAACCCTCATTGTCCCGCCGCGCGCGCAGACGCACGGCGTCGCGGGAGGCGTCGCGCGGAGGAAGTCAGCCACGCGAAGACCGCTCCAGGCCCTCGGCTTGGCCTTTGTGCAGATGCCGCCCGCTGAACGTAATGGTGCATCCACTTTAGGACGCAGACGTCCTGTATTTGCTCGTCAGGTGTAATAGCGTGCGTGGAAAACGCAATATGACTGTATAAGAGAGTGTTGGGTCACGTGACCGCAGGAGGGGACACAGGTGTGATTGGCTGGTTCCTGAGGCCAATCAATGGGTTTCTATTAATTGTTTAAAGGGGTTTTTCTCTCTTTCTTGTACGCACCCTTTTTGGAGGCGGGGTTTTTGTTATCAAAACCGGAGTGTTGGGTTTTCTCGGGGTCGGTCGAGAGGGGATCTAGTTCAGTATAGATCTCGGCCGAAGAGGCTGCTGCTGTCAGAGTGACAATGTAACCATCACTCTGACCTGATGTAAAGTTGGAGTAATGTAAATAGTGTAAATAAACCTAATATCCAGCAAGGAAGGCAGTCCTCATCCCTCACCCGCTCCAAGCATCGGTCGTCGGTCAACGGAGCGAGTCGAGATCGTCCTCTCGGCTCGCACATCAAAAGAACATCACTATTTGGTCTCCATCAGTTCGCCAAGATGGAGAGGCGAAATTTAACTGGAACCATTCCAGCCCCTTTTACGCACCCGTGTCTCACGTAGTGGCCGGCGAGGGGGAGGTGCTCGAAAAACGCTTCCTTCCGCATTCCCTCTGTCAATGACCCACTTCTATAGCCGCCGCTGCTCCCTCCCTTTCGCCTCCACGGCACCCTTTACGCTCGGCGCCCCTTTCTGCTTGCAGTCGCACTGCAGCTGCCGCCCTACCCGAAAGTATACAATTCGCACTCTGAACTGCCTTTAATTAATTTTTCTCCATTAGTACTTCCTGCTATCCCCCTCCTTTAATACCCCATCCCTTCCCCCTAGGGCCTGATAAGGTGTCGGCACTCCACGCCAGACAGTTTCGGGCCCTTTTCACTCCCTCTTGCCCCCTCCCGAAAAACATCGCATCGCGGCGCCCCTGCTGAAGTGTCTGTGTGAATATCTCGTTTCTCCAGAATGCACCCTCAAGCGACTAGACCTGGTTTGTGATTGTGAAAGCATGAGTCCTTTCATCGACCCGGACCCCGCGTTGTGTTTCTCCGTCATCGAACACCTGAACCGATGCGTGCTCGAGTGTCTGCGTCGGAACAGGTCTGTGCGAGTCGTGACCGGTTTGTTGGTCGGGAGAGAAGGGACGCACACCAGTCTGGTGCACGTGTTGCGCGAAAACACGACCCTGGAAACGCTGTGGAACGTGACGTTGATTTTGCGCGACGCTGCGCAAGTAGACGCCATCGCGCGAACCGTCCGCGAATCGAACACGGCTCTTCTCTACTTCGCGGCCAACTACGTCATCAATCCGGCGGAATCTACCGAGATCGCCATTAAATTTCGCCAGTTAAACGCAGAAACGGTCAGGAACCGCTCGTTGGATTTACGGGCTCGAGAGATACTGCTGAAGCTACTAGAGGAAAATGATGGCGACGCCAAATTGATCATCCCCGGCGAACAGCTCTACGTCTTGGCAACCGTTCCAGAGCAGCGCCTGCTCGAGTACGTCAACGACGACAGAATGGCGAAAGAATTGGCCCATCAGATTGGCGACGCATTCTTCCGCTTGACGCGCGTTTGCAAAGCCGAACTGAACACCATGATGGAAGGCAAGTTGCCCCGTGAGTGTTGGCACGCCATATTCAAGTACCTGCGAGTCACCGACGTTGTGGTGCGTTGAAAGAAGAGACAAAAAAAAGGATAGATTTTTTGTGCTTTTATTTTTAAGTTACGTTTTTAGACATAAAAGAAACATATTAAAGCTCAGTTTATTGTTTCCAAAAAATCTTTACGTGCCTTCTCTTTCGTCGTCGTCGGCGTTCACTAATTGAGAACGTCTCGTCTATCTCCCCCTCTGCAAAACATTTCCTTTTAGAAGGCGCGCCTAAGGCACGCTGATTACAAAATGGCAAACAAAAAATGAAAGAGCGGGCAGGTTCCTGCCAGCGCAAAACTCGTCCTCGGAATGAATGACGGAACTCCTGCTGGGTGGGGTGGGAAGCTGCTGGATGCCAGAGGCGGAGGGCGCGGAGGCGCCAGGAAGCGATAGCAATACTGCGCTGTGTGTGAGCGTGGTGTCGGCGTCGCGGCGGCAAACGGACGGGGAGCGGAGGGAGAGAGTAAGCACCTTTGTCTTCCGCTTTTTCTCTCGCAGTCTGTAATTTTTATCAGGGGGCAGGCGCGCGCGCCCCCATACCTCACAACACAAAGCGGAGAAGGAGTGTGAATGAAGTAGAAACACTTTCTTGGGTGTCCGCACTACTCTGGCAGCCTCCTTCGAGTAGAGAGTAATGGACCACCCAAGCCGTTTGCCGACATTCCAAGACATCGGTTTCACGGTTGCCGCTAATTTGGATCGACTGCGAAAGTTTTTGCCGCAGATCAACGAGCGACTGACCAAGTATACGTCTTTCTTTGTTTCTGAGGTGATGGAAAACCGCAAAGTCAAGGTAGAAGTTCAAGAGTGCCCGTTCGACGACACAAGTTGTGTCGACAATTACGACGCTTTCGACGAGGAGACTACCGATCCTGCACTGATAGATCTACTCATGGATAACATACGCCACCTCACCCGATGTAGCTGGAAGTACGTGGTAGGTGAAAAACGCTATTCTCCACAGACCCAATCTCAACTCCACAAGCTACATGCCGGATTTTCGTACACGAGGAGTTACTACGCCGGATACCTGACCAGAGCATATGTTCTTGAAGAGTCCATTGCAAAAGACTTCACCGCCGCGCAATCGCTGTGTACGATTTTGTGGTGGCACAGTGACATCAGCTACCAAGATCACCATTTCAGGTGTCGGTTTGAAATAGCCAATACCGACGGCCCACACAGATCACACACGATCATTCCATTCACTCGCCTGTTTGCCGAGAGCGTGGACGAGTACACGAGCAAGAGATCGGGACTGAACTACTCCGAATTGGAGTGGGAGCAGGGAGGAATCGCCATGGCATCTGTGGAATTGACCTGGGCAGAGCTGCTGCGATACGGTCTGATGAAACCGGAGACGTCCCGCTCTGACTTGGTATCCGTCCTTTCGGGCTGCAACAACTGCAAGTCTCTGCATATACGAGATTTCACCTCGTACGATCCCCTCGACGAACTGTACGACGCCCGCTCGAACTCGGAAGCGCCGGTGGCCTACATTTACTTCCCCGTGCCCGGATACGAGCACGTCACCAACGCCGCTTTCTACCACAGGTTGCGGACGACAACAGATCTGCCCTTGGGCGGAGTCGGTGCCTGTTCTTCGGCCATGTTCCGGGGTATCCTGTCCCTGGCCATCGACCCGCTCCGGCACGACACGTGCAGTCTCGTGTGCAGGGAAGTTCACGCTGCGTGAGGATATCACTGCGAGGCGGCGCCACTGCTGCAGGGTCTGTGTGAATATCTCGTTTTTCCAGAATGTACCCTCAGGCGACTGGACCTGGGTTGTGATTGTGTAAGCATGGATCCTTTCATCGACCCGGCGTCGTGCTTCTCTGACATCGAACCCCTGAACCGATCCGTGCTCGAGTGTGCGTCGGAACAGGTCTGTGCGCGTCGTGACGGGTTGTTTGTCGTGAGAGAAGAGACGCACACAGGTCTGGTGCACGTTCTGCACGAAAACACGACCCTGGAAACGCTGTGGAACGTGACGTTGACTTTGCGCGACGCTGCGCAAGTAGACGCCATCGTGCGAGCGGTTCGGGAATCGAACACGGCTCTTCTCTACTTTGGAGCCACCTATGTCATCAATGCGGCGGAATCTACCGAGATCGCCATTAAATTTCGCCAGTTAAACGCGGAAACGGTCAGGAACTGCTCGTTGGATTTACGGGCGCGAGAGATACTGCTGAAGCTACGAGAGGAAAGGGACGACGACGCCAAAATGATCAACCCCGACGAACAGCTCTCCGTCTTGGCGACCGTTCCGGAGCAGCGCCTGCTCGAGTACGTCAACGACGACAGAATGGCGAAAGAATTGGGCCATCAGATTGGCGATGCATTCTTCCGTTTGACGCGCGTTTGCAGAGCCGAACTGAACACCGTGATGGAAGGCAAGCTGCCCCGTGAGTGTTGGCACGCCATATTCAAGTACCTGCGAGTCGCCGACGTTGTGGTCCGTTGAAAGAAGAAGAGACAAAAAAAAGGATAGATTGTTTGTTTTAAGTTACGTTTTTAGACATAAAAGAAACATATTAAAGCTCTGTTTATTGTTTCCAAAAAATCTTTACGTGTCTTCTCTTTCGTCATCGGCGTTCACTAATTGAGGAGGATGCCGAGATGCTACTCTCCGCTTGTGTAGTCTAGCCTGCAGCCGCTGCTTGTGGACAGTCGCGGCGTACATGGTCTTATCCAACTCGGCCGACTTTTTAGCCAACGCAAAGTCCTTCTTTAGGCTCTGCACGCCCATGCAGCAGATTATACTGACAACCAGAGTAACGATCAGGCTAACCCCGACAGCTATCGCCAGCATATAGGGCCTTTTGCGCACCGCGGTATTGGCCCAGTGACCTATTTTGCACGGATAGTTGGGCGTGTCGTAGTGAGCCTTGAACTTTGGCTGGGCGTACAATTTCGAACAGAAAGCATTGTAGACCTCGGGCTCGTCGTAAAGTACGCCACCGCCTGAATTTATGTAAGTGTGGATCATGTACGCCTTGTCTACTCGCACGTAATGCGGCAGCATTCTGTTTATGGGCTCTACGTCGTACTCGAAAAAATAGTGCGCTGCCCTTTCTTCCGCTGATTCTTTCCCTCCCCTTTTCTCCTTGGAACGACACGTCCCCCCCACCCCGCCTTTCTTGCACACTACGGTCGTCACTCTCATTTTACTCTGATAATACAGTTCGATCGGACCGCAAGAAATCCACTCCTCGGTGTGCGAGGCGCTCGGGTGGTTGGTCATAAAGTTGAGCAATTCCTGCTTCTGTTCCACGAGGGTGCTGTGGAATCCGCACATTTTTGAAAACGCCGTCGCACCGAGCGTGTAGCGCATCACGTGGTTGGCGCGTTCCCCCACGCAAGTGACCGTGCGCCTGGTGATGTTGACGTACGGATTGTTTATGTAGCTGTGGGGGTCGCGGAAAACGTTTGGCTCGCATGGCGGTCTCGACCTTGTCGTGTTGTAAAGGTAGCATCGCGTACAGGTAGTCGTTTCGTATCTTGAATTTAGCGTCTAACGGTACGAAGGGATAGTCTATATCGTATCGGTTGCACGAATCGTGGTCGCCGAAGGCGGACATTCGGGGTACGCAGGTGCACTGTACCTTGTCCTCGAAAACGAATTGCGTCGTTCCGCTGGGGACCAATACCTCTCGCGTACCGTTGGTTACTCTGTCGGTGATTGTAGTCCGACACGTGTTTGGAAGGTCACAGGAAAACGTGGCTTTTTCGGCCCGACCGTCGGTCTCGTTGCACGGCAATTCCAACTCCGCGTGCGTGCCATTCAAAAACAGCTCGGGGGACGAGCACCTGACCCTTACGGCTCGTGGGTTTTGCGGGAGAAAGTCGTAAATGAACGCGTCCGCTGGTGAAGTAAAGGAGCCGGCGCCGATAACTGTGAGTCGAGACAGCGGCTCTTTTGCGCAACGTTTTACGCAAACTCGCGGTGGGACGAATGACCCGTTGGCCGCACACTGAACGAAATCGTGCAGGGGAACCTCGTTTTTGGCGTCGCAGCAACGTACGGAAACGGAGGCGCCAACGGACGTCCTATCGGCGTGAGCCAACTGGGCGCATTAAAACATGTCCGGGCTGACAACGATGTCGTCTTCCCCCTTGAATCTTGATGCAACCCATGTACACTATGGGCGACACCACGGTTCCGGCTTGCGGAACTATCACGCGGCTTTCGTTGCTACACAGAAGCCGCGTTAGCTTCCGCGTTTCGCTCTTTTCGCCCCCGCAGATTATCACGGTCGGGTGATTCACCTCCAAGAACAAGGAGCCGTTTGATGCCACGTTCCAGGTAAAGATGCTAGTGATGTCGGTGGTGAACAGCTTCCCTTCTCTGTTTACTACCAGAAGTTCGGTGTCGTTCTCTCTGCAATTCACCAGTTGTTCCTTAATGGGACCGCCGGTGGCCACGTAGGGAGACAAATCGGGGCGCCTAACCGCAGGTTGAATGGGTATACACACAATGCTGTCTGTGCCGCTGAACTTGCAGTAATTTTCCAAATCGAATTGCATGTTTCCTTGAAATGACTTCATCAAATCAATGTCCGCGAAGCTTGGTAGCGCAAAGTCGGCATCAGGTTGGTTGTGACGCTGCCGGTGGTGTTGCGCTACGAATGGCTGAGAAGAAGAAGTAATAGTAGTAAGAGGAGGCGAAAGTGTAGTTTGCGCGTGAATAATCTGCGACCCTCCGGAAAAAGCTAATCTAAATAACGGGATAACAAACAGTGTCGACAAAAACGGACAAGACATACTGTTATTTGTCTCTGATTTTTTGGACATTTACACTTTTGGACACTGACATCGGAGGTTAATTCTGGTGATTAATCTGGTTATTATTATTAATAATCATGGATGAGGAATAGTTGTTGTTCGATCCCGTAGTTCACATTCTGGTCTACTGGTGCGAGCAGACCGTGAAAAACTTTTTGTGTCAGGTTCGCTACATAAGGGACTACAAGTACGAAATCGACGCCGATTACGACAGCTGTTTGGACAACTTCGACGGTCTCATCGGGCTGCTATTCGACGAACATCCGTGCGCGCGGAAAACCCTACACGCACCTGTCTACAACCACACGCCGCATGTCTACAGCGGCTGACGAGTGTAAACCAAAAAAATGGCACAAAAGCGAGCGAAAGGTTAAAGCAGTTTCTCCGGGCGTACGTGCTCGATCGCATGAAGCCGGCAAACGCGGCTGATGACATCGTGCGAACAGTCGACCGCTTCCGGAGCATTTCTGGCCTTTCCCCGCACGAGTTCCTGCTGTTGCAGCGACAGCGCGGCGCCGTCGCCGAAAAGAAGGAGGAGAAGGAGAAGGAGGATGGCGACGAAGAGTGCAGACTGTTGCAGAACAGCTGTTATTGGCTACAGGCAAAATGCCTGGTGGCGGATGACGCCATCACAAATACGAACACGGAAATTTCTAGAGCCCTGGGACCCGTCATCTGGGAGTAGATAGGGCTGGCCTTGCTGAGCAGGCCGGGAATGAAAGCTTTTAATCCCCCCTCCGTCACGCCAGCGCGGCGTTTTCGAATTGCGTTTGCGGGAGTAACGCAAAACGATTTTTGAGTTGGTACAAGCAGCTGCTTCTGGAACGTAGACGCCAGGGTAAAGACAGCCGCGACGACGACCTCGACACGAGTAAAAACGGCGGCGCGAATCTCGTGTACACGTTACACGAAAAAAATCAACTTTGATCCCATTTCAAATCCCGTCTGCCTTCGAAATTTCACGTTCAACGCCCGATTGCGCGATCTGCGAGACGTCTCCTCGGGACCTTTTCAACACTGCGCTCGCGGTAACAGAGACGTGGCCTGCATTCAGCGCATGCGGCTGCTCGTGCCCGTTCCCACTTACGGACACCTCATGAGCCTCATACGCCGTCACGTAATTGGTCCGGCCACCAGCAACACGGGGAAATTCCTCTTTCCTGTTAACGTGACGTGCCGCGAGTTCCTCAACAACGGGGACTCGATGGACGCCATGTGGTGCGGCGGCGGCAGCGAAGAGGAGTGTCCTCTGGTTCCCCCGCCGGTGAAACTATCCGAGGACAAGCTGTACTTTGAGACGGCGGTTAACGCGGAAACGTTCGATTTCGCCCTGACGGCAGAAACGTGCGACATGATGTCCCAGAAAGACCTGGATTTTTCGGAAACGAGAGTGGAACGCTTCGTCGGAGCAGCCGTTCCCGGAGCGCAGGATTGGACGGTCGTATTGTTGCTCTGGTGGTCCCTCTTTTCCCTGCGTCTCAACGAGAAAAAAGCTCGCCACTTTGCCAAGCAGATAACGAGGGGCGTAAAATTCTTCACGCCTTTCTTCAAGTACCTTTTAATAAAAATGCTTGGACAACGTCCAGAGCTTTGCCCTGCAATGCTATACTTTTTTTTCGTATGCACCACTTTTGAATGGTGCACAGGGGCTCTAGAAAGCAGGGGAGGGAGGGAGAAAGAGAGAGACAGAGAAGGGGACTCAGCTCGCAGTTTGTCAAAATGAAGGAATACAGCCCCGTGGTCTAAGTCGTTTTGCCAGAATACTTCATGTATGTAGTATTCTTCCAGTGCTCCGGCAAGCGCATTGGTACTTATGACAGCTTGATTTATTGCTTAATTTGAAATTTAATTTCAACAGAAGTGTTTTTCAGAGCCCTTACGGCTAATTTAAATTATCACTGCGCATGCCAGAAATCTTTCAAGATGAGCTGGTACAAATAAATGCGTGGACAGCATAGGTGATTTCAAAGTACATTTTGTCGTACTTTTTCTTTGTAATCGCTTATTATTGTAGGTACCACCTACACATACAACTTTACATGTGCTAATGTTTTGTCTAACGCCTACTGCTGCAGGGTACTTTCTCCATTGTGCTCATGGCCGTGGTCGACAGTTCTTCGAAGTTCGTGCTGATCGATGTTGGGGCGGAGGGCCGCCAGAGTGACGCCAGAGTGTTCAAGAACGCAGAGTTTGGGAAGGCCCTTACCAAAGGGCAGCTTGACATCCCCTCACTTGGGCAGCTCCCAGGTACCACAAAGGTTGCGCCGTACGCTTTCGTTGGGGATGAAGTGTTCCAGCTGCGGCGCGACTTTATGCGCCCTTTCCCAGCTAAACTCCTTGAAGACGAACGAAGAGTCTTCAATTACCGACTAAGCCGAGCACGGTATAATATCAAGCACTTTCTTTGGGTATGCTGAGCCTGCCATACTCAATTTTATACAAACACAGAAAGCACTTGAAATAACGTTTTATACAAACTTGGCATCATGACATCGACGAAGAAAAATAAAAACAACAAACACAAAATACATAGCTCAAAAACAGTGGCTCTAATTTGACAATATAGTGCATATAGTCAACCACGTAGCTCAAGAACAGTGGCTCTAACTTGCGAACAAAGCTGCTGAACGAAAACAGTTCAAAGGAAAAACATCTAAAAACAGAAGGGGAACAAAAAAAGCTCACCACACTTAGTAAAAACCATAATTATGACAAAACGATCTCGTAAGCACAGGTTAAATTGAGGTGTGCACCGTGCGCAATGTTTGTGTGACCCTATCTCAGCAACAAGTCTCCTTTACACAGCTCAGAAAAATAGGGCATGCGTAGCAGCTTGTGCGACTCGTGATTAACCTTACATTACACACATAAATGCCGATTTCAATTAGCTGTTCACGTTGCTTCTCTAGAAGGCCGTACAGAAATAAGCGCAAAAGATTTGTTTACGTACATTTAATGAGCATAGGGCTTTTAATCTAAAAAAACGCGAGCTCGTGAGCACTGTGCTCATTTTACATTGGCATTCTTGTAGCTGCAGTTTCAAAAATAGTCTACCGAATCGGCTTTGAAAGGTGGCTTCTTCTAAAACCTGTTTCGTACTATTATTTCATTTTACCAGGAGGTGTGCAGAAAACGCCTTCAGCATCGCAGCGGCCAGGTGGCACATACTGCTCCGCACCATTCAGCTCCTCCCCAAGAATGTGGATTATGTAGTGAAGGCAGCATGTGTACTGCATAATTTCTTAGCTGTCCTAAATGAGGAATCGGAGCAGATCCTCGACCAAGAGGACAGGTTCGGGAATGTGGTTCCAGGACGGTGGAGGCAGAGCTCATGTCGAGGGAGAGCTCCTCGCAGGCGACCGACGCGGCCGCGCCGGACCCGTTTTCCCGCGCCCCGCCTGCACGGTCCACCCCGGCTGCCTAAAGGAGCCTTCTGCCCACGCTTCCCCCCGGCAAACTGAGTGAAAACTCCATTTTTCTCCATGGAGACCCCTCAGCGCGACCGCATGGCGTAGAAGACTTCGCTTCAGCCTTGGAGAAAAAAAAACGACCTGAGAACGATCGAATGCCTCGAACCATTTAAGTACAACCAAGTTTGGATGGTGACTTTTTCTTCGGAGAACGACATGGAAACACTGGGGCCTGGACGGAGATAACCGTGAAAGGGAAACGTTGCTTGGTCATAAACCCAAACCAAACGCGAGGTCGGCGTCAAAGTGCACTGGCTTCCTCCAAAAGTTCCAGACGAACTGATCGTACGACAGCTGGAACGCTTCGGCAAAGTGCAACATGTGGTGCGTGACGGCTGGCGAAAGCCGAGGTTGTCGCACATGCCCGGAACCAGCAGGGTTTATCATGTGATCCCGAAAAGCCTAACAGCACTGAAAGGCGTTCCCCACCAGGCCACAGTTCAAGGATGCCCGATACTCATCGAGGTGGCCCGCCGGCCGGCACTGTGCCTGCGGTGCTACAACACATGGCACTACCGCAGGAGCTGCAGAACAGCCTGGTGCCGCGGGTGCCGCTGCTTCAGTCACGACCAGGCCGAGTGCACGATGTCATACGCGGCCAGGGCAAAGCAGCGAGCGCCCGCGCGGCACCAGCTAGAGGAATTTATGGACGCAGCCGACACAGCGGCCATGATGAACCCTACGGATCCGCAGGAAACCGATTCAGCTGAAAGGTCATCTAACCCACCCAGTCCGCCCGGACCTCCTCCTTCTCCCCCACCACCTCCCACAGTAGAGGAAACCAGCAAAGCCCGGGAGGGAGAGGACAACGCTTGCAAGGAGGAGCAGCCAGCCCGGGAACAACAGAAACAACCTCCCCTCCCGCAGTAGAGGAAACCAGCAAAGCCCGGGAGGTAAAGAAAGCGGTGGCAAGGAGGAGCAGCCAGCCCGGGAACAACAGAAACAACCTCAGGAAGACCCCTCTCTGGGCGTGGATCCGACGGCACAGCTAACATCCCCTCCCCCAGAGGGCCCCGTAACAAAGGACCCCCAGCCAGCTCCCCAGGAGCCTGAAGGGACCATTGAGACGCGCCGGAAGGCTTGCGGCAGGGCAGGGATCAACGCCGGACAAGGAGAAAGCTGGCAAAAGAACCCCGATGGGCCCAGCCAAACGCAGCCAAGGTGAGCGCCTTCCCCACAATGAGCCTCCCCCAACCCACACTAACCAAAACAAAAAAGAGTGCAACTCTTATTTACCAATGGAACTGCAGAGGAATCAAAAACAAACTCGGAGAGCTTCACCTCCACATCGACAACCTTGACCCAAAACATTTCGTCATTGCCCTTCAGGAAACCAACGGCAGACCCAAGTTGTCCGGGTACATTACGTACACAGACGCCACCGAAAGGAATACAGCACTCTTAGTCAGCAGCAATATTGCTGCGACACAACATGTCACTCCCCAATGTGGTTGTGAACATGTTCTCATCGAAATCCACAACCGCAGCATAGGCAGCGAGCAAAACATTTTTATCCTCAACGCCCACTGCCGCCCATCGCAAAAGGATCCCGATTTCGAGAACACCTTCCATGACTGCCTACAAGCGGCGACGACGAGACCATTAATAATCTTAGGAGATTTTAACGCCACCCACACACAATGGTGATACCGCTACCAACCTAAGAGAGGCAAATAACTCACTCAAGCAATAGAACAACATGGCATTACAATCCTCAACGAACCGGGCACCCCTACCCACATGGGCACGAGTACGTCCAGAGACAGCACCCCGGACCTCTCCCTGCTAAAAGGGCACTTGGACGTGACATGGCAGAACATCGGCACAAACCTCGGGTCTGATCACGACATCATCAGCCTAACGATAAGGGGGCCGAACATCACAGAACAGGTGGGTCAGGCTCAAATAACAGACTGGGTTTGGGTCCACAAAAATACTACGGACAACGACAATCCTGAGCCAACATCCGAAACGGTGCCACGGACATATCAAGGCTGGGCCAAGGAGCACCTCGAGAAGAGGAAGAAGTCGGTTCGGCTTGCTGGTTGCTCTAGCTGCTCTGCAATTTCTTCACTTTTCGTGCTTCCCCGTGTTCAGAACCTGTTCTCCACCGCGCTGCCTCCTCCTCATCGCTCGGTGACGCCCTGGCGGCGAAAACCCACGCAGGGGTGAGACAGCCCAAAGAGATTTAGGAGCAGTTTTCGGAGCAGCAAAATTTCGATTTTGGAGCAGAAGAATCTTGATTTGGAGCAGTTAGGGACATTTATTACATTGTCTTGTGAGCTTAAAAAATCAATTTCAGCAATATTTGAAGGGTCAAGTACACATTCCAATCAGTTTTGAATACACAGAACACTGAAACAGCCTTACATGAAAGAATTTTGTAAGAGTATCACAAATTCTAACTGCACTACCTTCTTCCTAATTAGTGATATTGTGTTGCGGCTGTTCGCAACCTTGACAACAAAACTGCCGTTAACATTATCAAATTTAAGGGCTCTGCAAGTGTGGCATGTTTTTTTACCGTTTCAATACTAAAATTATTTTTGTAATCCCAGGCTGCGTTGTACGAACGAGTGTGGTCACGGCAACAGTTGAGCAACTTCGAGCTAACGGACGCATAGCCCAACCAGCCTACCCGTTTCAGTCCCCGGGGCGCACGTTCACCCCATGGTCATTTGAGTAGCGTTACTTTTTAGCCACCTAGATTTTGGCATTAAATTTCACTTCGCATACATCAAGTGTTATTAGTCGCATGCTGTGGTAACCATGCAGTCATGCAGCTATTGGGCGCTGCCTGAACAGGTCGCGGCGCCGCAGCAAAGCCTGCAACTTTCGGGTCGACCGTTCCATCCCCAAGGCTCGTGATCGCGCTTCGAAGCACAGCAACACCTCAGCATTTTATAATACCACAGCGAGCCAAAAAGTTCACTTCGCGAACCCGATTATAGACGCACACACCGCGTTTCGCACTCAAGGACAAGCCACGCCAAAGTCGTAGGCCCCACATTTCAATCAACTTTTTTTTTCGAGCCGCACAACTTCTCGTAATCTCGCACCAATCTCAAACCATATCCTCACGTTAACGACACTCTGTTCAGAGCCACAACTGATAGAATGAATGAATGTACTGGAGCCCAGCTGATAGCGTAAAATAAACCATGGAAAATATCGCCGATGCACACGTGCACACTGAGCACGTGAAGTAGGCAGCAGCAGCCGGATCAGGCGGCGGCCATGTTTGTAGCCACAGCGATGCCCAATCAAGAAGGCGGTTTCAGCGAATCCGGACGGAAAGCCAATCGTGTTTTAGAAGCTATTGTTTGCTTCATTTCAGTCTTTCTATTTTTGCAATTTCTGTGTTTGCAATTGACCGACAATAAAAGTGGTGACCGGGATGCGGGAGGCTTTCGTCCCTGCCGGAACTGACGTGAGCATCAAAATCCGTGCCTTTTAGGTTCTTCTGGAGCAGTTTGGCGCAATTTTCGCAATTTTCATGCTTTTGGAGCAGCTTGGCGCAGGAAAATGGAATTGTATCAAAAAGGCGCAATATGCGCAGCTGTCTCACCCCTGCCCACGGTAAAACGCCTTGCTGAGACCAGCGAGCGCACCCTGCTGCTCGGCAGGGTGCTGCGGTTGCCTGCGCTCTATGCCGCCGTGATGGACTCTCTAGGCCAAATCATGGTCGCTCCCTCCGGACCGAACGAGCCACCTTCAGCCGTGTCGTGCGACGCACCTGCCTCAGCAACAACCCCACAGAGCGCACCAGCCCCCAAAAAGCGAAAGCGTGCGATCGACCCAACTCCAGATGATGCTGATGCTCCTGATGCCAATGTGAAGGAAATGGATCAGACGTTCACTCTTGTATCGTATAAGAAGCGACCCACGGGAATTCCGGTCGTGTTCCAACCGGCAGAAGCAGGATGCAGTCTCTGGAGAGCCAACCCTAACGTCGTCGCAGCGGAGGTTGTGGCCGCGGCACAGGAAAAAGTTCTAACTCATCGGTTGAACAAGGATGGCAGCCTTGTTGTCTATGTGCCTTCTCTCTCTGCGGCCAATCGTCTCCTCCAGGTGTCAACCCTTGCTGGGATTGCGGTTGACGCTCGGGTTCCCCAATCCTACATGGCTACCTACGGAAGGATTCAAGCGGTCCCGCTAGAATACACGGATGAGGAACTTGGGAACTACCTACGTGACCAAGGTGTCTTTTCTGCTCGCAGGCAAGTCTCTTACTTGCATAACGAGGACAGTGTCGTTGCTGAAACCCGCCAGCGATCCGTCATCCTAGATTTCAAGGCAGGCACCCCACTTCCTGCACGAGTATTTCTTGGCTTCTGTACCTTTCCCGTTACAGAATATATGGGTGCAGCCACACAGTGCTTCAAATGCCAGAGGCATGGACATATCGCTAAAAATTGCAGAGGGCCAATACGATGTGAAGTTTGCTCTGGGTCTCACTAATACAAAGACTGCACCTCACTGGCTCAACCACGATGCGCCAACTGTGGCGGCCCACATCCTCCCTCATTTGGAGCTTGCCCAAAGAAAAAGGCCGCAACTCTTGCCCACAATGTGGAGCAAATTCAGGGCAAAGTTACTAGTCGACGCGAACCACCGCCAAACCCAGACCTTGTCTTTATAACTGCGTTGCAATCGTCGCATGATCCACCAGCTCAGAGTAGCGCACCTCCGAACAAGTCTTATGCAGGAGTCATCCTGGAACAGTCATCGACCAAAAAGTCAAAAGTCCCTTCTGATGCTCGTTCTAAGGACGCATCCTCCCCCCCCAAAACGGCACTCTCATAAGGACCATGATGAAACAGCAAATCAGACCGGCCAGACAGACATTGTGAATATGCTTATTCCGATGCTATTTGCGGCCATCAAGGCACTGCTATGTGCCAAATCCTCCTCTCAGCGCTTCCCCGAAGTTGAGGCTGTTCTAGCTTTAGAGCCCCTCATAACATCTACCTTCATGGCGCAACGACATGCCGGCCGATCACAACATGACGACTCAACCACTATTGACTTCTCCGAAAGTGTATCTGAACGCCCATCTAAGGGACTGTACCATTTTTCAATGGAATGCCCGTGGCTTGCGATCGAAACTTGCAGACTTCCGTGAACTTGTACATTTATATCAGTTCCCATTCATAGTGATATCTGAATCACGTGTTGGGGATCTCTTTGATTTAAAAAACTATCACATCCATCAATCAGAACGTTTAAACGGCGTAAGCCGGCTGTTTATAGGTTTTCGCAATGACGTCTCGGCTGCAATAGTGGCCGTGCCACCTCATCACACCGAAGAATACGTCTGCGCTAAGACCCTTATTGGAACACAACCATTTACACTCATTGGTGCTTACCTGGAGCCAGGAACTGCTTTTGATGCTTCCAGACTCGAAAGTATCATCGTCAGAACGCCAGCGCCTCACATAATCTGCGGTGATTTGAACGCGCACAACGAACTTTGGGGGAGTGCTTCTACGAATTCTTGCGGGGCAAGATTCGCCGAGCTGATGGTAAAACATTCTATTGAACCGCTCAATGACGGCAGTGTGATGTTCCTAAAAAACCCAAAAATCACCAGCTGCATTGATGTTTCATTCGCGTCAACCCATTACATCCGAAAGTTTGCTTGGTGCACAGACTTCGAAACAAGAGGGAGTGATCACTACCCCATTCTTATATCCTCTCTCAGTGCAGGTATGTTTCGACGTGAAATGAGGGTCAAATGCACAAACTGGAAAGGCTACAGGGCGTCTGCAGACATCCGAATCACAGCAGCCACTCCGGACGAAGACCTTATACCAACTTTAACCAACTGCCTTCAGGAATCCTCCCGAACCATGACCACACGTCTCAATGTGAAGACCGACCAAGACTACGAAAGATTAAGAGCCATTCGTCGACGGGCTGAACGAAAGGCACGATGCACTAAGGCATTAGAAGACGTACGAGGGGCGCGAAGAGCACAGAGGCAGGTGAGACATCACTTGAAAAAGTTGAGGAGGCAGCGGTGGCGGAACTTCTGCTCAAACCTAGACATCTGCAAACCTCTGTCGCGCATTTGGCGCGTTGTTAAGGGAATGCGCAACAATGTTCAACAACTATACCCATTCAGAGCGCTATCGTTGCACGCCGACATTTCCCTC
This sequence comes from Haemaphysalis longicornis, assembly GCF_048455015.1. Lineage (NCBI taxonomy): Eukaryota > Metazoa > Arthropoda > Arachnida > Ixodida > Ixodidae > Haemaphysalis > Haemaphysalis longicornis. The sequence goes on from NW_027526422.1 coordinate 172,618,041, forward strand.
TAAGAGGCAGCTGAATCGTACTGTAGGCTCCTGTCTACAAGGTCAGTCCCTCCAGCATGCCCTACAAGTGGCTCCTCCGAAGTACCACCAGCTGCTTGCACCGCCATGGACCTCCCCTTTTCCGTGCAAGAACTCAATGCAGCCATTTCCCGTGCCAACAAACGTTCTTCGCCTGGTCAAGACGAAATCACCTATGAGGCCATTTCGCACCTGTCACCCCACTCTCGATTACGTCTGCTAGAATACTGCAATTCAATTTGGCTAACTAGCACCGTACCTTCTGAATGGAAACTAGCAAAGCTCGTGGCCATCCTGAAGCCTGGAAAATCACCCATGAGGTGATTCCTTTCGACCTATAGCTTTTGCTAAGCTGTGTCGGTAAAATTATGGAAAAAATGATATTCAGGAGAATGACCTGGTACCTTGAAAGCAAAAAACTTTATCCACCACAGATGAACGGTTTTCGCGAGAATAGAGCAGCCATTGACAACATAATTTCGTTGGTTTCGTCTCTAGAAGACGAATTGCATAATGGAAACATCCCTACTGCAATATTCTTGGACATCAAATCGGCATTCGATTCAGTTTTCCCTGATGCAATCCTAGCATCCCTTGCTGCTCTTGGTTTCGGGGGAAAACTTTACGCGTGGATATCAAGCTACCTACAGGGGCGAGAACTGTTCATGTCCACTCCGGGAGGCCCAACATCCTACTACGCCTCAAAGGGGTGCCTCAAGGGGCCGTCTTGAGCCCTCTTCTGTTCAACCTGACGCTCATCCACCTAAAGCGAGCCCTCCCGCATGGCGTACATTTCACTCTCTATGCAGACGACATCTGCATTTGGAGTGCAGCGAGGTCACGTCGCACCACACAACAAAGACTGCAGAAAGCCATCGCGAACCTATCAGCCTACCTTTCACCCATAGGACTGCATCTATCCCCCGAGAAAAGTGTTTCGATGGCTTTTACTCGCAAGAACATGAAACACTATTCATTAGTCCTCGGAGGCCGTACCCTACAGTATGTACGTACTCAAAGATTCTTAGGAATCTTAATAGACCGCAATCTTTCTTGAGCTCCGGAGGTTAAAAGGCTCTGTATGCGAGTTTCAGCGATGTCAAAGATCGTCGGGTATCTTGCCGGTAGTCGCTGAGGCAGTGACTGTCGCTCCATGATACTGCTCAGTAAAGCCTATATCGACGGCGTGCTGCGCTACAGTCTCCCTGTCCTCCAAAATCTGTCACTCACAAGCAGAAAACAGCTAGATGCAGCAAGAAACAATTGCCTTCGCATCTGCCTCGGACTTCCCAGAGGGTCGTCGTGCTTGGGTACTGTCGCGGAAGCTGGCTGTCTGCCCTTGGACGTGATTAGGCTCCAAGAAACCGTACGGATACATCTGCGACATCGGATGCACGCCAAAACCGATACAACAGCGCGCATGATAAAAAATGGCAACTCAAGCTCTGGTCGAACATCGAAGACATTGCATCTCTCCATTCCCTCCCAGGCACCAAATTCAATGCCGTCTTATTTCCCACCCTGGACCCTTTCGCCATTGCAAATTACCGTATAATGCGGAATATGGGTCGAGGCGGAATATAGGTCGACCCCCTTAACTTGTAGCCGAAAAATGGAAAAAAAAAAAAATTGGGTACCAACCATTGTTTTAGTGAGACTATAACTTGTTTCGTCTCAGATTACTCATTTAAAACTGTCTGAAGTATCGTCGGACGACTGCTTCTGGCTTGCTGTCGCCCACACAGCAGGTCGTCCTCGGTGCAGTCCAGGGAATTGCTTATGCAGCACTTCTTAAACACTCGCAAGACCATGTCATCGTGAAGCGAGTGCAAAGCATGGGACACTCGTGTGCAGACCGGAGCGACAGCCAGTCTGTGCAGGCGGTCAGCAAACATCTTGGGGTATCCATTCGTAGAGACATCGCACGACGCTAGCGGACAAAATTTGCCCCTTTGTACAGCAGCACAGGTGCACAGAGCAGCTCCCATGAAGCGATGTCTTCCGAGCGTTGCATACCGAGAGCTGCCCCTTCAGCTAACGCCGCTAGCAACACTTCTTTTGGTCATACCGAACTGGCGCAAGGCGGACACGTCATTGGCCTTGGAAAACCCCCAGCTTTTCTTTTAAATGCTGCTGTGAACTGGCACCAAGTGCTTAAACTCATTTTGAGCAAGAAGAAAATAGCACGCACACATTCGCCGATGGCGAGAGAAGCAACAAAACAAAGATGGCGTCGCGTCCGATTGATGGTGGTGGCGATGGTGCCTTTGGGGTTTGGATGGGCTTGATGGGCTGCCCGGTCGCCAGATGACAACTGCCAGTGACTGCAATATAGGTCGAGGGGTGACTTTTCGGCAAATTTTTGTGTAAAAAATCTCGACCTATATTCCGCATTATACGGTAGATGCACCATCCAGATGCACCATGCCTCAAAGCGGCTTGTTGCAGTTGACACTCGGCCACATTCCGGCTATACTCAGGCACAAACCAAATTTTTACAGACGGCTCATGTACGCTTGATCGCTGTTCCTCTGGAATCTCTATCTCGTCCACTGGACAGATGTTCTCTCATCGTCTTGAGCGGGCAACGTCATTAATGTCAGCCGAGCCGCCACCTCCAAACTAAGTTGCATTTCAAACACAGACAGTAACCGTTTGCTAGTTTTCTTGTCAGTCCTTTATCCATTGTGAAGCTGGCGGGGACAACTGTACCAGTTGTTTTGCAAACACTCCCACACACGCAAAAAGGAGGACAGGCCAGCCGTTGGAAAAAACAAAATTCGGGGCATGCTTGCTGCTTTGATAGTGTCGTTGACACTAAACTCGCACACATATGGGAGGCTTGACACGCGCTGACCAAACGATTTAAGAGACAAAGACACAATAAGAAGCTCCGCAGGCACATCCACAACTTCGACAGGCAATAGAATATGCCTCACAACTCTTCAGGGATGCAGCAAAACCGACCATGTGTTGGAAAGCTGCGCTGCCCCACCACACTGTGTCAACTGCAGCGGTGACCACGCTGCATACTCTCGCTCATGCCAGCAATGGAAAAAAGAAAAAGAAATCATTGCGTTGAAAGTAAAAGAAAACATCTCTTACCCCGAAGCACGCAGGCGTCTTGCTATCACGCATAAGATAGCATACGCCGACGTGGCGCGTCAGGGGGAGGCGCCACGTGCGGCAACTGTCCGATCAGGGACCTCATTGAGAGGACCTGAGGAGACATCTTCAGCCCCCCAGGTGCAAACAGCGACACCTGCTGCACCTCAAGGAAAAGGTGGCCCGAAAACGCCCAATGTGTCAGCTGCAGCCTCGCGGTCTTCACAGCTGACTAACACCACTGAGACGGTCGTAACCTCACAGGAGAACCGGAGGCCAGCCAAGGCCCCAGGTCTCAAACCGTCAACAAAGAAGCCTTCTTTCGAGGCTATGGACACAAGTGAGCCATCCTCTACGTCAATCATGCCGAAGGATCGCCACAAACCGCTGGAGCGTACGAACTCCCAGGAACTGATCAAAAAAGCAGAGCTCCCTAAGGTGTCTCCTACTGGAAAAGGCTCTGGCAGCTAACAAGCTGAGCCTGTCTTTAGTAACAAATGTCTCAATACTAGCAATGGCTTTTTGTAGTGTACTGCAGTGGAACTGCAGGGGGCTTCTGAAAAACTTGGATGATGTTAAAGAGCTGCTCTGGGAGCATGCACCTCTGGCAGTGTGTCTCCAAGAAACCCACCTTAAGCAGCAAACACACAGACTTTTTACCCCAGTACATCACATACAGAAAGGACATGAGGACATGGCGAGTAGGGGGCCACTGGCATGGTCCGAATAAAAAAGAAAATCCATTACATAATCACCAGGTGTTTTTACGAAAATGGCAAGGCTCTGACACGCTTCTCTTAGCAACTTTAATGTGTGGAATTTCAACTTTAAAAAAATCTGTCGCAATTTTTTCCCACATAATGAACCCTCCCCCCAAATTCATGCCGAATTTCCTGAGAAAAAAAAAAGTCGGTTCATTACGCGAGTAAATACAGTGTATGGGTCCCAGTGCACTCCGAAGTCGAGGGCAATGAGTTCGCCCATCAGCAGGCCCACGAAGCTTTCCTCCAGGCTGAGCAAACTGCACAACAACCCATCACTAGCTACCGCGAAATACTCCGCCACTACAGGGAGGGTAGGGCATGTTTCCCCCCACCTCACCACACCCTTACTCGACAAGAACAATACATCTATCGGCAAATTCAAGCCGGGTCCTTTCCACACCCTGTACTTCAAAGCAAAATTTACCCCATGCGGTACGACAAGGAATGCCCTTTCTGCAAACGACTCGGCACGCTTCGCCACGTAATTGGAGAGTGCGACTTTTCCCCTGCCGTCCCCACTCCGCTCCCCCCGACCAACAATGCCTTACTTGAACGATGGGCGACTGCTGCTCAGCCCCGCCCTGGAGGACCAGACCCTACTGATCACCAGGGGCCTGGAGTCCCGAACAGCATATGGAGCCTGCGGAGAGGGCCCCACTCCCTCTGGCGCCTAACCGCGCCAGCATTGTTAGCTGAATAAAGTCTTTTCTCTCTCTCGATGCCAGCCCTTAATTTTAAAAAGTTCATTGAATCGTCAAAGGCGTAGCCCATTATCGAAATCAGTACATCTTTTCGGTGTTGTGCCATGAATGTAACTACGCAGCTAAATGTCTCTCTCACGCGAGAGAACAAGACAATGGAATTATCATCCCTGCAGTCATTTACAAAATTTTAATGATAGTGCCATTTCTGGGTGGCAATGCAGGATGAAAAGCTGCAGGCTTTGAAAATTTTGCGTTTCACACAAGCGTGCTTGGGGGTGCACTATGTCCCGTCAGTTCATGTAGTGCTCTTTTCAAGAGCAACAAAACCCTCAGGAGCCATGTCTTCAGACACCCCACGATACATGACGGGTAGACCATCTCGCTCTCATGTGTTGTGTGCAGTCATGTGGGAGCTCAATACGCATGAAGCTCATCTCATACATTGAGTACCCCCTCAAGAATGGGACGGAGTCTGTTCCTCGACTCTCGTGGGGCTTACTTATCACAGGGCAGAAGAAGCGTTCGCTCTCATGTGGGAGCTCAATACGTATGAAGCTCATCTCATACATTGTGTACCCCCTCAAGAATGGGACGGAGTCTGTTCCTCGACTCTCGTGGGGCTTATCACAGGGCAGAAGTGTTCGCTCTCATGTAGGAGCTCAATACGTATGAAGCTCATCTCATACATTGTGTACCCCCTCAAGAATGGGACGGAGTCTGTTCCTCGACTCTCGTGGGGCAAATAACAGGGCAGGAGAAGTGTTTGCTCTCATGTGGGAGCTCAATACGTATGAAGCTCATCTCATACATTGTGTACCCCCTCAAGAATGGGACGCAGTCTGTTCCTCGACTCTCGTGGGGGAAATCACAGGGCAGGAGGAGTGTTCGCTCTCATGTGGGAGCTCAATACGTATGAAGCTCATCTCTTACATTGTGTACCACCTCAAGAATAGGACGGAGTCTGTTCCTCGACTCTCGTGGGGAAAATAACAGGGCAGAAGTGTTCGCTCTTATGTGGGAGCTCAATACGTATGAAGCTCATCTCTTACATTGTGTACCCCCTCAAGAATGGGACGGAGTCTGTTCCTCGACTCTCGTGGGGGATCTCAGGGCAGGAGTGTTCTCTCATGTGGGAGCTCAATACGTATGAAGCTCATCTCTTACATTGTGTACCCCCTCAAGAATGGGACGGAGTCTGTTCCTCGACTCTCGTGGGGCAAATCACAGGGCAGGAGGAGTGTTCGCTCTTATGTGGGAGCTCAATACGTATGAAGCTCATCTCATACATTGTGTACCCCCTCAAGAATGGGACGGAGTCTGTTCCTCGACTCTCGTGGGGCAAATCACAGGGAGAAGTGTTCGCTCTCATGTGGGAGCTCAATACGTATGAAGCTCATTTCATACATTGTGTACCCCCTCAAGAATGGGACGGAGTCTGTTCCTCGACTCTCGTGGGGGAAATCACAGGGCAGAAGTGTTCTCTCATGTGGGAGCTCAATACGTATGAAGCTCATCTCTTACATTGTGTACCACCTCAAGAATGGGACGGAGTCTGTTCCTCGACTATCGTGGGGAAAATAACAGGGCAGGAGAAGTGTTCGCTCTTATGTGGGAGCTCAATACGTATGAAGCTCATCTCTTACATTGTGTACCCCCTCAAGAATGGGACGGAGTCTGTTCCTCGACTCTCGTGGGGCAAATAACAGGGCAGGAGAAGTGTTTGCTCTCATGTGGGAGCTCAATACGTATGAAGCTCATCTCATACATTGTGTACCCCCTCAAGAATGGGACGGAGTCTGTTCCTCGACTCTCGTGGGGGAAATCACAGGGCAGGAGGAGTGTTCGCTCTCATGTGGGAGCTCAATACGTATGAAGCTCATCTCTTACATTTTGTACCACCTCAAGAATAGGACGGAGTCTGTTCCTCGACTCTCGTGGGGAAAATAACAGGGCAGAAGTGTTCGCTCTTATGTGGGAGCTCAATACGTATGAAGCTCATCTCTTACATTGTGTACCCCCTCAAGAATGGGACGGAGTCTGTTCCTCGACTCTCGTGGGGCAAATAACAAGGCAGAAGTGTTTGCTCTCATGTGGGAGCTCAATGCGTCTGAAGCTCATCTCATACATTGTGTACCCCCTCAAGAATGGGACGGAGTCTGTTCCTCGACTCTCGTGGGGGAAATCACAGGGCAGGAGTGTTCACTCTCATGTGGGAGCTCAATACGTATGAAACTCATCTCATACATTGTGTACCCCCTCAAGAATGGGACGGAGTCTGTTCCTCGACTCTCGTCGGGCAAATCACAGGGCAGGAGAAGTGTTTGCTCTCATGTGGGAGCTCCATACGTATGAAGCTCATCTCATACATTGTGTACCCCCTCAAAAATGGGACGGAGTCTGTTCCTCGACTCTCGTGGGGGAAATCACAGGGCAGGAGGAGTGTTCGCTCTTATGTGGGAGCTCAATACGTATGAAGCTCATCTCTTACATTGTGTACCCCCTCAAGAATGGGACGGAGTCTGTTCCTCGACTCTCGTGGCGGAAATCACAGGGCAGGAGAAGAATGTCGTGTGTCCTTTTTCAGGCTGTGTCAGTGCGCTCAGATCAGCTGGGTCGTTTAAGGCTAGCGTGTCTAGGTACCACGAAGAAGCAAAGTATACACCAGTGCACCCTGACAAGCTAAGTCATATTTAAATGGAACCAGTAACTGCCCCAGACCTACCCCAGGGCCTGCCCATTCACACTGATTAGGAAGGGAGCCCAGTGACAGCCAGTGCAGAGATGTGGACCTTTTCATTGAGAATTTTGCACTGTTCCGCCTCAAGCTGCAGGGCCAGCAACATGTGAAACAATGGCTATCGAGAGATACTTTAGTATTTGCACAAGAGAAATAGTGAGGACTAGCCTAGTGGGTGATAAGTGGTTGGGCAGAAATTTCCAAAGCCTGGTTGTGGCATCACTGCAGAAAAGCTGCAATCTAAACGCTCGACAGCATTGAGGACGCTAACCTCGAGTGCAGAAGCATTAACGATAATTCAGATAACACTGCCTCAAGATGACACTAGTTCTTCAGTAGTTTCTCTCACACTGAATAAATATTTGTGTGCAGCAGACAGTTCATTAACAGTTGCTGTACGCTATGCTGTATGGGAGGTAAGGAATTTAACGGCCTTTATCATTTCAACAGCCTTGTTATGGTAGGCATACTTTTTTCTTTTTTTCGTTCCCCAAACAGCACCTTCGCATCATAATTATGACTGCCTTATAATCTAAGAAATACGGTAAATTTATTTTGATTTATGATTTCATCACTGAGAACATATCAAAAACGTTTAAAGGACCCTCACACGGCGGGAACTGCTCTCAACCAGGTAGTTCCGTTCGACGTAGCTGACTATCCACCCTACCTGGTTGTATCACTGGTCAACAAAATTCTAAGAAATGTGCAATTGTTCCATCCTATGGGCATGACAAGCCTCCTGAACACAGTGAACAGAAATGCTTGCTGTAAGACTCTACCTGCACAGTTTCTCACACAACTTGAAAAAGATTGCCAGCCGCTCACACATAAAAGTAGCCCTGAGTGCTCCCCAAGGGTCGTTAAGTTCTCCAAGGCTGCCACTAAGAGAGGTGCGAACGACCAAAGATGCAAGACAAAGCATCACGTGCCAAACACGGCACACACTGAGCACACTACACTGTCCATCACGTTTCCCCACTTGTGGGTCGGCATACGCCGCTCAAATTGGCAGGTGCTTGAATGAATAGGTTGAGAGAGCACGACAAGGTCCTCACCGCATGCAGCCCAGTTCAGCTTCGCAGGTCAAGAGGCCTTCTTTGGCAAGTTCCCGGTAACCTTGCAAAACCCCTTTGCCGGGGTTTTACTGAGGAAAGCGCACAAAAGCAATGCCAAGAATATCAAGATCAAAAGGCTGTTGACAATTCTTCTCTGTGTACGTACACACACGTGCTGAAGAAGGCGCCAGGACGTGCTGGCACCTGTGGAGTTTTCTGCGCCTAACAAACTGAGTGGTCTCGGCTGATGTGTCAACTCTGAAGAACCACACAAGAGCCTACACACCCTGCCAGTGTGGGGTCATGAACGACATACCGCTCACGTGTGGGAAGGCTATGTAAGTCCGACAGAGTGCTGCCTAAATGATCGTTCACATGAGCATGCAAATGCACTCAAAGCCGGTGCAGGACGCAATCTTGCCCTACACCGCCGCAAATACAGCAGCCTGCCTAATTTTAAAAAAAGGAGAGTAACAAAAGCTTGCAAAGGGCAGCACGAGAGAGATATACACAAGCGGTACCTAATACACCAAGCAGGACACAATTGCGTAAGCATGGCGGCATGAATTCGCTGAATAAGGAGATTGTACATCTTGACACGCTCGACAGCTTTTCTCCGCGTGCGAGGGACTGGCTTCAGTGCTCTCTCCGTCTTCCCTGTCATATGTATGTTTTTACAATCTGCACTTCAGCTTCTTATCGTCCCTTCTTCCTTTTTACATTGTGCAGCCTGTAGAATAAACCTTCAGCTACCAGTCAGCTGACCTTTCCAATGCAGGCATAAAAATGTGCAGGGGTTCTTCAGCCTCTCGCAAACGACAGGGACTCACTTCTGGTCACACCAGGTTTGACGTGGCAGAGCTGTCGAGGCAGGAGAAGGCGCACAGGGCTGAACAGCACTTGGAGGCAATGCAGCGAAAGAATGAACTGCTACGGAAACGGCATGCTGAGATTGAAGATCTAAAGAATGCTCACACAGCAAGCACTGCTGCCTGCAATACCTGCCAAAGCTGTCACTGTCTGCACCTTTGGCAGCTGAGAAAGGAGCAAAGTCAATGCGGAGACGGCAGGTTACTGGCAATCCACGCTTCTCTAAAGCGTTTCTTGGAAAGCTGAGAGGTGAGAAAAAAGCCAAGTCGGAACACATCTTGGAGGTTGACGACCCCCTTGCTCAGGGCCCCAACCTGTTGCCCAATGATGGTGTGAACTGTGGCCGCAAAATACGAAGCTGGAATTTGAGCGAGGTCAAGGAGATGCACAGGCTGGTCGTTCCTGCTAACCTACGTTTCTCTCCAGCATTTTTTGGCAAGGTGGCCCCCTCGCTTCATCAGGTTTTTAGCCTGCTGACCGATCAGTACAACACAGCACACCGCACCCCTGCGCACAGCACCCCCAAGGAAAGCCTCCTGGAGTACGTGTGGGCAATGCAGGAGCTATACGAACGGGCCGGCCAAGAGGCAGCCGACACCATCAAGGTAACGCGCGCATGCAGACAATGCCACTCGCGTTTCCGACCGTATTTGCGGGGCCGGAGTTTTCTCAACCTCGAGGTTCTCGCACAGGAAGCGCGAGTAGTTCAGGCGGATTTACTCGCCGAGCTTCGCTACAGGCTGCAGCCAAGGCCTGAGGAGTCGCTCGAACCGGGTTGCGCCTGATCAGGAGCGTCGGTGCCTAGGGCCCACTAGGACGAAACAATGGCCGTGAGGCAAGAGAAAACAGCGGAAAGCTCCATCACTCTCAGGGTGCTAGACCCGTATTTTTACGAGCAGAGGTGCCGCTCCAGGCTAGACGACCGCCGATCGGCCCCTTGGCACAACATTGGTGCGGAGCAGCGGAGATGCGAGAATGGGGCACTGTCAAGAGGTACCTGGTCCTGCCGAGAAATCGTAGAGCTGGGACACCGAGAACAGGTTCCTGGGAACACCCGCCTGGTGGCGACAGCGACCAAGCGGCATACTCCCACACCTTGGCAGTTCTCGGCCCAACGGCTGCTGCACCAGACACCGACCAGGAGTTCGACGCTCGTTAAGACCCCGGGGACACTCGCTATTGATGAACCCGTGCGTCGTGTTTGAAGGGGGGGACATGCGAGGATCACTTCGTGCCCCTCACCGCCAGCTCTCTCCCCTCGCCCACCGGGTGACCACCGGCCGCAGGACTTGGGGACGTCGTCGCCCAGAAGATGGTGCGACGAGACGTCGGTGGGGCGGTGGTGATGTGAAGAAGCGGAACGGGCGGAGGTACTCGGACTTTCGACTCCCGAGGGACTGGTGGTGTGTATGACTGGATGTTGTGGCTTGAATTAGACACAATGCAAGTGAAGTGAAGTGAAGTTGGGGCACACGACCGCAGTGTGCCCCATTCCTTGGCATGCCGTAGACAGCGCGTCCACAAGCTTGAACTTTTCCGCATCCACCTTACACTGCCCAAATTCATGCATCAGAGCGATGGCTTGAACCGAGTCCTGTTTGTTTGCGCCCACAGCAAAGTTACCATTAAACATGAATGTCACAAGCCTCTATTTAATGTATTCCTGGCTATAATGAAATCATTTTATTCCCGAACGCCCCCTGCACTGAAGCTGGTGGTTTTGCGACTTTCATGCTCCAGAGGTGTCACAAAGATGGACCTTGAATCAAGAACAAATTCACGACCGTGATATTGAATGTTTAGATATCACAACTTAGATATCCCAAGGGTGACCAGCGATGAAAGCAGAAGCGGTTCCAACCGTATTCCCCAATGTTCCCACGTACCTTTACAAGAAAAAGCCAAAGAAAAGGACATCAGCACATCAACTTGCAGCTTGCCTGCAATAATTCAGTACAAAGAACCAAGTGTGTCTAACCAAGTGTGACTGAGTGGCAACATTCCGTCCCTTTGTGGGTACAAACTCGGCATTTCCTGTGCACACTTAGCGCCATCTACTGCTTCGTTTAGAACGTTACTTCTACTTTGTTTATGCAAATGCTGAAAGGGATCCACTGCTCTGCATTAGTAGCCTAGGGCTAGGGCGCGGCATTTCAACACATTGAATCCACATTCCACGTCCCACAGAAGTTCCAAGCTTGTACCTATCTCGGAAAGGAATATCGCATCTGCATGCAGCAAAGCGACTTCCTCGCTCAGTGGCGAAAGCAACTGTAACAAAAGTGCCTTTTTTAATCTCACCAGCAATTTCTCACATCCAAAAGTGTGGTCTTCCCCACACTTACTGGGCTAGGCACCGTATTAGTGGAACCGACAATGTCCCGGCGTTTACCGTGTGCGCTCTAGAAGGTGAGAACATATGTTTCAAAAAGTAAGTGCTCATAGAACAAATGACAGGACAGTTCAAGCTGCAGTTTTTGTGTAAGCCACAAAGATCAAAACCGTTCATCTTAACGACATCGAAATAGCACAAGAGCTGCTTAACAACATGGACTCCATAATCCCATGCACAGGATTGGGTAAAACTGGTGAATTTGAAGAAAACCCAAAGTCCATGGGGAGGTCGTGGCAGAAGTTTCAGCCTATCCTTTCCCGAAGCTGCCCAAACACCAGAAAAAGCCTGCCCACAGTGCAAGCACCTCAGGAGACTGCTTTTGAATCGGGAGTCACACAGAAGAGGAAAGCCTGGGTCCAGTCGCTTTCCCACAGGCTGAAGCTGCGAACAGCACGATTGAAAAGGAAGACAGCGTCCTTCAAGTCAAGTACCAAATAAATGAAGTGGAGCAAAAGAACAAGCAGACTGATTCTGCAGTGTACACAAAGTGGTCAAGGCCCTAGCTGCAAAGGCATGCTTTGCAGCATCTACGAGGAAGTGGCATGGAAGGAATGAAGTTTGAGAGTGAGTGGCCACTAGAGTGCTTTATTATGTGCATGAGGAGCCCCTGGCTCTACGGGCACATATGCAAGAACAACGTACTGAACTCATACTTCTAGCGAACTTTAGAACAGGACGAAGAAAGAAAAGATGAAACACACGCTAGACTTCAACTTGGTTTATGCAAAAGGGAATAGGAAAACACGCAAAGGCAAAGCTAATGACTTTGCCTTTTCGAACAACCCTATGGCTAAACTAAAACTGAAGAGCTACAGGAGCAGGGTCGGCCCAAGCGAGAAGGTGTTTGCTGCTGTGACAGAAAAAGAAAAGTCTATGGACTTGTTCCCATGCCGTTTATTGATGACATCAAGTTCTCCGAAAACTAGAGCTTACAATTCAGCTGCTCCATCTTAGGTGTTGAGGAGCTTGGAAAGTTCACGCCTGAAAGTCAGCGCTCTGTGGCACGTGACCATGGCCTCATGGTAATGTTTGTGTTGTGAATGTGGCACCAGATTATTGGCGCATTTGCAACTCACAGCAAGGTGAAATCAAGCAGGTTAAAATCATCCTTGAAGCAGTGGTTGTGTGAAAGCTGCGGACTCCACATAGACTTCCGCCCCACTGTGGCACTTGTTCAGTGTACATGGCAGGAGAGAAAACACTGTGCATAAAAGGCAGCACCCCGCTGACCCAGAACGCCTCTTGTACCTCATCTCCCACACCTACACCTTCCCACACCTAGTGAAAAGTTTGAGAAATATTCTTGTATGGACCAGCGTGAAATTCCAAGGAGGCTATGCCAGTGTTGGCTCTACATGCGCGACAGCTTGAAGCAATGCCACTAAAGCATCCAGCACGCGAAACTGGCCCAACGACAGTGTGAGTGGCGTTTGAGAAACACCGCTAGGCTGCAATGTACCTGGCAGGCCTGGATATACCGCGCGCTCTCCCAAACAGGGTGGTGCGATTGTGTACATCGTGCAAGTTTTGCGAGCAGACAACTTTCGCTGTTGCAATTTGGCAGAACAAGGATTATGCGAAGAAACAAAAAAATCCAAGTTTTGGCAGCTCACATTAGGGGTGCAAGCATTACACAAGTGTGAGGACCATGACAGCAAGAACGGTATGTCTACGGTCAAATATAGGCAAACTACACTCCTGCCAAGCGTTACTGAATTTTATTCTCCTGGCTAAAATATGCGAATATTCCTGGCAGTTTTTTGTATACACCTGCAAGAAATGTAGAAATAAACACTGGGTGCTATGAATGCTACATAGCTTTCATACTTTCTGTGGTACGCAAACGTAAACGTTGCTGTACTATGTATTGTACTTCGTGTATGCACAATAGCGCTCACTATTCCAGGCACCCTAGATTATGGAACAGCACCTTTTCTTCGGCAAGGAACCGTTTCGTCGACTCAGCGAAGCTCTCCAGGCTGCTGCACATATTGCACAAAATGCTGAAGACGACGTGGATGCCGTGCTAATAGGCGACCGGTAAAAAGCGCAAAGGCTCATGGGTACGTCTCCTGCTACCGCAACTTCCGGTTCGAGATCTCTCCTGCCCTCCCGTACGCCTGCGTGCGCTGGCGGCTGCGTGTGCGTGTTGTTTATTTGTCACAGGGTGCTTACCTGTCAGATAAACCCCTAGTAGGGTCAGTCGTTGTTATTTATGGAATTCCCGTTGCACGACATTTTTTTCCCTGGTGGAAACAGATAAACAACAAGCACACACGCGCGTTAAAGCCGACGGCGTACGGGAGGCTAGGAGAGCTCTCGAACCGGAAGTGGCGGGGCTCCGCGGGAGCAGACAATGTACCCATGAGGCTTTGCGCTTTTTACCGGTCACCTATTCCTCCGGATCCCGTTTGGGTATGTGCCATTCCCCAAAGAACATCATCATCTGTACGGGTTCTGCACCCGTAAATGACGTTCCTGGTGAGAAACGTTTTCTTTTGTACCGAGACTGCAATTTGTGGGCACCTTGGGCGTTCTCAACAACTGGTATTGGTGACCGCAGCGCCAACAGGGCAAGAGTTTGGCTTTTCTTGCCGCGGCTACTCTCCAATATATAGAGGCGCCAAAGCTGGAAAAACAGTACGCTATAATTATACGTAGGGTGCTGAAGTGGTGGAAGTGGAGACAGTTTGCCCTTTGAATCTGTGTGTCAGCGTGAGTAGATGTTTCCAAATGTTTTTTTTTTGCTTTCTTTTTTGATGCTCCCTGCAATGTATGCCTTGATGCAATGTATGCCTTCGAATACTTCGAGCTGCTGTTCATGCCGCGCTGCCGCAGTTGATTTGCGTGTTCCCCAGCTGTCATTGCTTCATAGCACTAATAATAGCCTATTGAACCTTTATACATTTCTAACATCAAAGTCTGGCTTTTTTGCGGGCACTCTGGAAGTGCACTGGTGTGCTAATGAAGAAGAAGCTGACGAGCGCATCCCTGCGTTGAAGCAGGCAAAGGTCGCTGTCATGAAATGGAGCCCAAAGGAACCGGAGTATGTATGATGGTTATTTACCCATCGTTGATGATGACATACTTACACATATCAGCGTACAGACTGGTAACTATACAAAACAGAAAAATGAACACGGCTATTTCCTCAGTATTGACTAACTGAAAAGGTGCACCGGTAATCTTTTCCTGTCTGGTTACAATGGTCTTCCTCATCAGAAGCTTCACTGGTGCGCTGACGTTGGTGTGCCACATGTAGCCAAGTGCATGAGCCGAAATAGGTTTCATGAAATAAAAAGGTTCTTGCACCTAGCTGACAACGACTTGATCGAATGTACAAAGTACGTGCTTTCACGAACCTTCTAAACGAGTGGTTTCAGCAGCACGGAATCTGTCATCGAAACCTTTCAGTAGCTGACTCTGTGGCAAAGTACTTTGGACACCATCCTTGCAATTAATTTACACGGGGCAAGCCAATTTGTTTTGGCTACAGTAAAACCTTGTTTTAACGAAACAGTATATAACGAACTAATGGATATAACGAAGCAATCGTGATTCCCCATAGATGCCTATGTATTAAAAACCTCATTTTAACGAAGCTAGAATGTCCCTGCAATGGGTATAACGAACCATTTTTTCCCCCAAAACGAGCACTTACTGACCACTTTGTGACTGAAAGGTCAATGTCTTATAGAGCACGACAGTTTACGTCTCATTACGGACAAAGCAATTCAACACTCCTGCTCGCCGAGCCGCCACCAATTCTCCGCGCACTAAAATGGCAACAAGCTGCCTGGCAACACGCGTGAGCGGGCGCGTCTCCGGCCTCCCCCCTCGTGTGGAACTCGTGGACCTGCCCGCTCTTCCGCATCTGGGCATGTCTGAAGCGCTGCGCCGACTGCGGCTTTTGGCGTTGCCTGCGATCATTCGAGTGTCAGCTTTTCAATCGGATAGCTGACGGTCCTGCCGACGACGAGCCCTGCTGATGATGTCGGCAGGGCCGCCAGCAGTGAAGCTCAATCTGTCGACCGTGCAGCTGCTGTGGCATGGGTGGAGAAAAACGTTGGACAGCTACTGGAAAAGTACAGCCCGAAAGATATGTTCAACGTAGATCAGACAGCCCTTTTCTACCAAATGTTGCCGCAAAAAACCTTAGCTGTAAAGGGTGAACACTGCCAGGGGGGTAAGCAGAGCAAGGTCCGCGTGACCATGTTGCTCTGCGCAAACATGGATGGCTCGGAAAAGTTGCCAGCCCTCGTGATCTGCAAAAGTGCGTCGCCAAGATGCTTCAAAGGGAAAAGGAAGCCGCAAGTTATGTTTGCACAGAAAGCATGGATGACCAGGGAAATTTTCGCACAGTGGCTGCGGGAATGGAACGAGCAGCTCGGCAAGATATGCCTCGTCCTGGGCAACTGCGCGGCCCACCACACTGCCGCTGCGCTCCGGAACATCAAGTTATATTTCCTGCCCCCAAACTGCCCTGCTAATGTGCAACCCCTGGTCCAAGGGGTTATAATGAGCTTCAAGTCGGGCTATCGCAAGCGTGTGATTGACAGAATTCTCGTAAACATGCGCATGAAACGCGAGACGACGATCGACCTGTACATGGGGATTGACATGCTGCAGGGTGCCTGGATGGCTGTTTCGGCAAGCACGATAGCCAATTGCTTCTGGCACGCCTCATTTGGTGTAAGCTGTGGTGATAGCGACGATCTAGATGCTGCCGTCAATGAAGGTGCCGCAGGCGACCAATCCCTGGCGTCGTGGGACGCTCTTCTTGACGCCGGTGTCGTCCCTGACTGCGACACCTCCTGCACGTACGTCAGTGGCGATGCTGACGCGGTAACGACGGAGGAGCTAACAGAGGAGGAAATTGTACGTGAGGTGACCGGGGTGCCTAATGAGGACTGCGACGACAGCCCGGAGCCTAATGTCGGAGAGTCCGACGTACTGACGACTGCAGTCGACGAGAAGCTAGAGCGAAAGCCTTAGACAAGAAATACGGCACCCTCCCGGAAACGGTCTACACGGATGCAGCCACAATCTGTGGTAGAAGAGCAAAAACAGTGGTAGTCACCACAATGACAGAGCTCCTTGTCAGTGCCACCGTAATAACCGCATCGACCAAAGAAGCGGAGGAGCTAGCTGTGGCGCTGAAGTCACGGTGGTTGTAACAGACTCCCAGGAAGCATGCAGGAGCTTCAGGTCGGGTTTGGTGGCACCAGCAATGCACCGCACGCTCTCAACCAAATTTCCTGACAGAAAAGTAAGGATTGTATGGACGCCTGCACATGCTTCGATGGAAGGCAACGAATTTGCCCACCAAAAGGCCCGAGAACTTGCCGACCAGGCCTTGGAGGATGTGGAGAAACCTGTACCTCTTCTAACGTACCACGAAATAACACAAAATTACAAGCTTAATCGGCGAACTTTCCCGCTACCTCACGAAATCTCAAGAAACAACACTTAGACTCCAACAAACCAACACCTTCCCGCATCCAATTAGGCTTCACCGGATATCCCCCACCCAGTATCCAGCAGAATGCAAATACTGCCAAGAACGTGCTACGCTACGACATATTATCCTAGAGTGTCCAAAAAACATGCGCCCACCACCCCTTCCCCGCATTTCAAATCCTCCAGAGCAGTGGGAGACACTGCTGTCCAGCCCCTGCCTCTCGGACCAGCTCCTGGTCACCGAGAGGGCAGCCGGTGCTAAGACAGCTCATGGATTCCTGTGAAGAGGGAGCCACTCCAACAAGAACACCGTAAATGCTCTCACAATAAATGTTTTCTCTCTCTCTATCCGCACAAGCGCTGGCGGCAGACCTGCTGCGCTGCTTCTTTGGCGCTCACGATGACGGCGAGGACGGAATCGAAATTGCGGCTGCAGCTGAAAAAGCCATCATTTGTCTGAAGAAGACGCGGCAAAAATCCATCAAGGATTTCTTTTCTGCAAAGTGAGCTGCAACGGCTGATGTGCTGTTTCGATCAGTGATGAGCCATTTCGCATGAATAAAGTTGTGATTCTTGCTGTTCTTAATTTTTTCGCTTGCTTTTCTCCACGCCATGGTCGTTTTTCTCTTGTGGCGGCAGCTGTGAGGTTCAGTGGTGAGTACATCCTCTTTTCTTTGTTATTTAGCAGTACATATGAACACTGTTTATAACGAACTAACGTTTATAACGAGGTTTTACTGACTGGACGATGTGGAGTCATGATGGGTGTTGTTATGCTTTTGATACCCACTGAAGAAAATCTGCCAGCTCAGATAACAAGCCTCTAGGAAGTCGCATCATTCTCTCTCTGCTTGAAACAACTGTACCCCAGTGACCATATTGTCTTCTTTGACAATTTTTTTTCCAGTCACAGTCTCCTTGTTGCACTGCGTAATAAGGGATTTAGGGCAACAGGCACTCCTTGTGGGAACCGGCTAATGAAGTGTTTTCTTCCAAGCAAAAAAATGAAAAAAGAAAGAAAAGAAACCGGACAATTTTTCCATTCTTTTAGACCCTGTCGGTGAGGTTCGAGTGAAGTGGGAGGACAGCAGCATGGTAACAATGGCTACCAACTACGACAGCATTAAACCAGCGTGCTTTGCAAAGCGCTGGTCCTCTTCAGCGCAGGAGAAAGTGAATATGCAACAACCAGGGGTGAGACAGCCCAAAGAGATTTGGGAGCAGTTTTCGGAGCAGCAAAATTTCGATTTTGGAGCAGAAGAATCTTGATTTGGAGCAGGTAGGGACGTTTATTACACCGTCTTGTGAGCTTAAAAAATCGTAATTTCAGCAATTTGAAGGGTCAAGTACACATTCCAATCAGTTTTGAATACCCAGAACACTGGAACAGCCTGACGCGAAAGAATTTTTTAAGAGTATCACATCACAAAGTTCTAACTACACTACCTTTTTCCTAACTAGTGATATTGTGTTGCGGATGTACGCAACACTGACAACAAAACTGCCGTTAACATTATCAAATTTAAGGGCTCTGCAATTGTGGCGTGTTTCCTTGCCATTTTAATGCTAAAATTATTATTTTTGTAATCCCAGGCTGCGTTGTATGAACGAGTGTAGTCACGGCAACAGTTGAGCAACTTCGAGATAACGGTCGCATAGCCCAACCAGCCTACCCGTTGCAGTCCGTGGGGCACTCGTCCACCCGGTGATCATTTGAGTAGCGTTACTGTTTAGCCACCTAGATTTGGGCATTAAATTTCACTTCGCATACATCAAGTGTTATTAGTCGCGTGCTATGGCAACCATGCAGTCCTGCAGCTATTGGGCGCTGCCTAAACAGGTTGCAGCGCCGCAGCGCAGCGCGCAACTTTCGTGCCGACCGTTCTCTCCCGGGCCGAGGCTCGCGATCGTGCTTCGAAACACAGCAACACCTCACCGAGCCAAAAAGTTCAATTCACGAACCCGATTATAGACGCACGCACCGAGTTTCGCACTCAAGGACAAACCACGCCGAAGTTGTAGGCCCCACATTTCAAAACTTTTTTACGGGCCGCACAACTTCTCGTAATCTCGCACCAATCTCAAACCATATCCCTGCATTAACGTCACTGTTCAGAGCCACAATTGATAGAATGAATAGACTGGAACCCAGCTGATAGTGTAAAATAAACCAGGGAAAATATCGGCAATGCGCAGTGAGCGCGTGAAGTAGGCAGTAGCAGGCAGATCAGGCGGCGGCCATGTTTGTAGCCACAGCGATGCCGAATAGGGAAGGCCGTTTCAGCGAACCCGGACAGAAAGCCAATCGTGTTTTAGAAGTTATCGTTTGCTTAATTTCAGTCTTTCTATTTTTGCCATTTCTGTTGACCGACAATAAAAGCGGTCACCGGGATGCGGGAGGCTTTCGTCCCCGCCGGAACTGACATGAGCATCAAAATCCGTGCCTTTCAGGCTCTTCTGGAGCAGTCTGGCGCAATTTTCGCAATTTTCACGCTTTTGGAGCAGCTTGGCGCAGGAAAATGGAATTGTATCAAAAAGGCGCAATATGCGCAGCTGTCCCGCCCCTGAACAACCAAAACTGTTCAGCAGCTACAACAAGCATGGGAGGGGCAGACCTCTTGGACCAAGCCACAAACAACCACAGATTTCGCATTCGCGGCAAAAAGTTGTGGTAGCCTTTGTTCACGCAGATGCTGAATGGGGTCACGGTAAGTGCTTGAAAAATTCATCACACGATTGCAGATGAGCCCGTCGGCCTCCTTACATTTCTACGAAATGTCACACAGCACTACCTCCGCCTTTGGAAAAAAAGAAAACCACAACATCCGTAGGCAGCCAGCCTCTATCGTGAGTGACACTGTTCTTGACAAAGCAGGACACTATCCAAACAAATTGGAAAAGCAACTTCTCTGCCAGTATTGTCACAAGAGGTCAATGTGGGCATGTGTAAAGTGCAACGTTACACTTTGTTTGAAACACGAGTGCAGCGCTGTGTTTGTAGCCTTCCTCGTCCTCATCTTTCTTGCGCTGGTTGTTTCCTTCATCATGAACCTGTACCAACTCGCCCAACTTGCCATCTTGGGTGCTTGAAGAAGTTTCATGCATCAAATAGCAATTTCATGCAAATGCCCGTTTTGCTATGCGAAGGTCCTAGCGTACTATTAGAAGTAAACCAGTTACTTGGGAATGAATAAAGGAATTTTTTTTTAATTCTAGGAATCTTCTTTCTGTGCAAAGTAAACACCGTGCGCCAAAAATAAACAAAATTGGTCTGGTAGATCTTTTTTGGTCCCTAATGGGTTAAGAAATGGTCCAAATCATGTGTTTGGATGCCATGATGGCTGCAAGAGTTACTTTTGTGACGGCCCCAAGGGGGAAAACCTATTTGAGACGCTCCCTGCTATGCTCAAAACGAAGATAACGACCACAGCCAACGGTATTTCAGAAAAGGCTGACCCGTCTCATAACCAAGGGCACGAGCACCCTAGCTGAATCCCTCAAGCCTCTTGTTGCGAAGTTTTGCGGTAGCAAGCAGATCAAACAGTGCCAGAAGTGTTCTTACAAGTAGGGTTGTCACCTGCCCAGTTTTTTAAAGACTGCGGGATGGTTGCCGGTCCATAGTTAACACTGGCAGTCATTAGCTGCTTTCTTTTGGCCATCACGCCATGATTATTATTTTTTTGCCTTATATAAGCGTCAATTCAGAAACTAGGACAATAAATATGTGCCAGCAAGCTGTGCGAAGACGCCAGCAGAGAAAATACACGAGTAAGCCCGCATTTTCCGGGAGAATTGTGTGTTCTTCGGTGTCAAGGATAATCAGACTCGAAATCTTTCGGGGCGGACAAGTTGCAATGCTGGGCTTTGTGAATGTCTATGACAGGGCCCTCGCCTACCTTGAGAAGTGGTTCTACTTCGAGAACTCCTGTGGAAAGATGTTCGCTGAATTGGATCTGCGCAATTAAAGGTGCACCCAGCTGATCCGTCATAATGAATGCAGGGAGGATTTTTGGCATGAACTTTGAATAGGAAGGTCACCAACTGTACTCAGAGCAGTCTTTTGAGGGATACCCTCCCTGGACTTCTAGGTTGTGATGAGAAATCGAGCTCAATGTGGCTCAAATTCTTCAAGGAGGTTAAGTTCCCCCATTTAAAGAGCATAATAGAGCACGCTTTCTCTGTTTCCTGGAGCAACAAGTTTGCGGAACAAGTTTTCAGCATGACGGGGAACTTGTGGACAAATGAGAGAAATCGGCTAAGCGTTCCAATGGTTAAAGTGCAGCTCTGTGTGTAATACAACTTGTATACAGTTGTGAAGACTTTGCAAAAATGGCAAGAGAAAAAAAGCAACTCATCCGAGCCACTCACTTGAATTCTTAATATACAGTCAAGTTACGAAAATAGGAGAAGGCGAGCATGTAGAATCTTAGATTTTGACGTTCTGCGTTGTTCTTGTATTGCATAGTATTGCGCATGTTTGTATATATGAAAACCAAATACATTATGTCGTATGCATTGCATACTATTTGACATTTGTTTCGTGGATTCAGATGTGCAGAAGAGCTTTTAATGGACGAAGTACGTACCCGCCGCGGTGGCTCAGTGGCTAAGGCGTTGCGCTGCTGAGCACGAGGTCGCGGGTTCGATTCCCGGCCGCGGCGGCCGTTTTTCTGATGGAGGCGAAAAGCAAAAACGCCCGTGTGTACGAGATTTTGGCGCACGATAAAGATCCCCAGGTGGTCAAAATTAATCCGGAGCCCTCCACTACGGCGCGCCTCATCGCCTGCGTTGCGTCGGCGCATTAAACCCCAGAATCAATCAACCAATCTGGACGAAGTACGTGCAGTTACTTTTAAGTGCGGCACATTCAGAGCAATACCAAATGTACTCGAATCGAGGCCAATGTTTAAAAAAAAACGATGTGCAAAAGTGGGGAGGTCGGCTTAGATTCGAGTACCACAGTTTGACCGCTAAAGGACCGGCCGGGCCAGCACCATGACGGCTTGACATGTGCCAATCTCAGACTGTCGTGTGCAGGCGGTTCTGCATGAGCACCCGAGGCTCATTTTTGCAACATTCTACGCTAGCTGCAGTGACGTGGTCACTCAGGTTCAGCGGCGGTGAAGTGGTCCCCACGGCTACACAGGTAAACCGCGTCGTCTGCTTCGTACCGTCCATTATTCCGAAATCTCACAGTCCCACGTTCATGCAGCGAGGATCATCGAGCCGGCGAGCTTCCGCGCCGGCAAGGGTGGATCGTGTCACGTGATTACGGCGCCGGCAATCGCCTGCGCTTTAACACCCCTTCCCCCCTTCCTCTCGTGTGGCACGCTGGCGCGGAGTTAGCAGTTTTCCCGAAGCGATCGTTTGGTGTAGTCATGGTAATAGAGAATTGGAAGTGTCACGCCTTCACCCTGTGTTCGTGAAACGCCTGTGCCACCGATGTGCTTGAGAAGCGATGGCACCAACCAAGCAGTACTACTACAGCGCGGCCTTTAAGGGAAAGGTCATTTTGCACGCGGAGAATACTTCAAACCTGCAAGCGCAGCGGGATTTCGGCGTGAACGAAAAGAATGTGCGACGATAGCGCAAACAACCGGCCGAACTGTTCAGCTGTAAAGCAAGCCGCATGGCATTCACTGGACCACAAACGGGTCGACACCATGAGGTGGAAAAGTTGTGGCTGAGTTTATCAGTGAACAAAGGGAAGAGGAAATGCTCATGACTACAGAGATTATTCAGATGAAAGCCAGGGAAGTTGCCAACGTGAAGGGTGTCGCACGAGCCACTTTTAAAGCAAGCAGGGGCTGGGCAACGCGCTTCATGAAACGGTTTGGGTTCAGCCTGAGATGACGGACCTCCGTGTGTCAGAAGCTTCCCGCTGACTTCGAGGAGAAACTTGTCCAGTTCCAGCGCTACGTGATGGACAGACGGCAGGAAAAGGGCTACCAACTGGGGCAAATGCAAACGCCGACCAGACCCCGGTGTTCTTCGACATGCCAATGGCATACACCGTGAACAAAAAGGGTGCGAAGGAAGTCAAACTTAGGACGACGGGTTACGAAAAGCAGCGAACAAAAGTAATGTTGTGCTGCACCGCCGATGGATGAAAACTCCCCCAATACATAATATTTAAGCGCAAGACTCTACCAGCGGGTGAAAAGTTACCCAGAAATGTTGTTGTGCGCGTTCATGACAAAGGTTGGATGTGCAGCGGCTTCATGGAGGACTGGGTAAAAACGGTTTGGGAACGCCGTCCAGGGGGCGTGCTGTGCAAGCA
This sequence comes from Haemaphysalis longicornis, assembly GCF_048455015.1. Classification (NCBI taxonomy): domain Eukaryota; kingdom Metazoa; phylum Arthropoda; class Arachnida; order Ixodida; family Ixodidae; genus Haemaphysalis; species Haemaphysalis longicornis. The sequence continues at coordinate 172,641,432 of NW_027526422.1, forward strand.
CTCACTTCTCGTCATCGACTCCTACCGTGGCCATCTGACTGACAGTGTGAAGACCACGCTTTCTCATGCTGGGACAGACATCGCCATAATCCCTGGTGGCATGACTAGCCAACTCCAACCCCTTGACATCGCTATTAATAAGCCCTTTAAAGATAGGCTTCGCAAGCACTACACCGACTGGCTTACGTCGGCAGACCATCAGTTCACCCCAACTGGGCGCATCCAGCATGCGTCGCTCGGCCAGCTGGCGGACTGGATCGCCGCGGCGTGGAACGAGATTCCAGATGAAGCCATCATTAGAGCTTTCAAGAGTTGTATTTCAAACGTGCTGGACGGAAGCGAGGATGATGCCCTCTGGAATGAACTCAGCAACAAAGAGGACAGCGATGTTGCGGACGAAGATGACTATGACTATAACGAATAAAACTAACGTATGGGCTTACGGAGTGTCCGCGTTCGGCCTGCATTCGACGTAGGTTTTTTTTTTTGTGGAGGGCCTTGCGAATTTGGGAGGTAGGCCTGCAATCCAGGGCGGCCCGGATTCAAGTAAATACGGTAATCATCTTTCACTTTCAGTATACCGTATTTACTCGCATAATCCTCGCACTTTTTTTTCGGAAAAGTCAATGCGAAGTTAGGGGTGCGAGAATTATGCGGGGAAAAAAATAGGGTGCACAGTGGTGCCAATTTGCCTTCTGCCAATCCCACTAAATGTAGCGATCGTTTTTTGTATATGTAAGCTCAGTGTTGCCAACAGCAGCTATTTCTTTTTATTTTATAATTTACAACGTAAACATTTTCCCGTCGATCAGCGATCATGAAATTGCCGCCTTTGCTTTCTGGCGCGCGCCCTATCTCGTCGTCGTCATGTGCGTGCCCTACTTGCGAAGCTCGACAGTAACGCACATTGAAGTCGGTGACGCCAAAGTGCCTGCTTGCGGCGCGGTTGCCGTGTTCGATCGCGTACTCTATCGCTTTCAATTTGAAAGCGGCAGTGTAGCTGGCGTTCTTCCCCATGGCGAAGTGGCACCAAGCACAAAACAGAGATCAAAAAGTTCTCAAAATGGCAGCGAGCTATCCACCACTGACGCGAGTGAGTCACTGACTGCTGCCGCTCAACATGACGGGACCACGACGGCGACACGACGACACGACAGCGGGCTGCGCGAACATCGTCTAGTTGCGCGCACGCGAAACCGGCTCAAGGACAGTGTCAAAACATTCTTTCCGATGCGTAATTTTTTATTCCGTGTGTGTGAGTAGCGTGTTAGGGCGCCTGTTAGGGAGTAGCCATGCAGGTTGTTAAGGCGCCTGGATGGCCTTGGATACACAGCGCTCTCCGCCGAACGGAGAGGCGGCGGGGGAGGGCGCGCGTTGGAGAGCGCGTGCACCATGCGGGTTTCGCGAGCAGGCAACTTTCGCCGCTGCAAAGTTGGGGGTGCGAGGATTATGCGAGGAACCGAAAAATCCAAGTTTTGGTGGCTCACATTAGGGGTGCGAGGATTACACGAGTGCGAGGATTACGCGAGTAAATACGGTAAACGTTGTTTATTGTTTTCTAGAAAAGCGCTGCAATAAATGGCATTGCATGTCAAAACAAAAAAAAAACATGGTGCTTTCAACCCAAATGCAACCTTCTATATACTACACCCCCCCCCCCCACCCCACCGAAGGGTCGTTTTATTACTTTTTTTTTTTTCAGAAGAAAGGTGGCAACATATATGACGGAATATAGGTCAAGGTTTTTCCCAAAAAAATAGCCGCACAGTCACCCCTCAACCTACATACCAGTCTCTGCCATAATGTTGGTTGCCATCTGGCAACTGGGGCAGCCCATGGAGCCCAGACAAACCGGTAAGGCGCCTTCGCCACAAGCACCAATTGAACACGCTTCCATCTTCTTTTGCTCCCTTCATGCTTTTCTCTTTGCCGGTACACGCGTGTGCACGATTTTCTGCTCACAAAAATGAGTATTGGGGCTCGCCGTAAGTTCACCACAGCGATCAAAAGAAAGGTGATAGAGTGTGCCGAAGCCAATAGCAAAATGGTGGCTCAGCGAGAGTTCAGCGTCACCAAGAAAAGTGTTCGGTACTGGCGTAGGCAGAAGGGCCAGCTCTAGTCTTGCAACGGTCGCACGACCTCGTTTCGTGGCCGCCGGGCTGTGCACCCGCAATTGACGGACGGGGTGGCTGCGTTTGTGCACGAGCATTGTACAAGGTCTCTGCCAGTGACAGCTGAAGTGATTCCCTGCAAGACTGTAGAGATTGCTTGCCAGGCCGGACTCTCAAGGGAGCAGTTCTTGGGTCCGTCGCTTCATGCGACGGGTGGGTTTCGCCCTTCACCAAAGGACATCGATTTGTCAAAAGCTTCCGAAGGAGTATGACAAGAATGTAGCCAGCTCTCAATGCTTCATCATCAATCTCCGCCGAGAGCACGGCTATATGTTGGGCCAGATCGGCAATGCCGACGAAACGCCAGTGTGGTTCGACATGCCGTCGCCCACAACTGTGCGCAAGCAAGGGGAGAGAAACAAGTGAACCTGCTTTCGGTGGGAAGCAAACATTCGCGTTTTACCGTCAAGCTGGCGTCAAGCAAAAAGCTGCCTCCTTTTATTATTTTTAAGAGGAACACTTTACCCAATGAAGCCTTCCCACCAGGCGATGTCGTCCGTGTCAACAAAAAAAGGCTACATGGGCACAGAACTCATGCTGGAGTGGATACGGACTGTGTGGAACCAACGACCGGGTGCACTTTTGAGGCGTCCAAGCAAGCTGGTGTTGTACGCATTTCACAGGCACCTAACCGCGGCTGTGAAAGAGGCACTTCGCGACGGAAGCACGGACCTCGTGACAATTCTGGAGAGTATGACCTCCGCCCTGCAATTACTAGATCAGGGTTCGTACAGGCTTGAAAAGCAAAAATTCAAGGGTTTTCAAGGACTTTCAAGGACCAGAAAACACATTTTCAAGGTCCCCATCTAACGTTTTATATGGGATTATTTATAACTTTTCCAACACAATGCAAAAGTTTTTTATTGCACAATACCTAAGCACATTAGTGCACATTTAGATAGTTGCTAACGGGTTCGTAAATGCTTCCCCAGCTTTATTTTTTATTTCATGGCTGGTATTTAGAGGTTTTTCTTTTTCCTTTGTGTTTGCTTAGGCTGTTTGATTTTAAAACTTAGTTAATGTTGCCTGCATCTCCTCCTTTGTCAGCAAAAGTATCAGCTAAAATTAAATCCGCAAGTGTTGCTGCAAGGCAGGATGAACAATGCACATGTCTACCATTTGCACATAAAAGCAAACACAGATGGAGAGTATGAGGCACAGGAAACATGCAAGGAGCATGCGTCCACAGACTATATGGAAGATGCAAGATAGAGAACAGAAGCTGGCTTTCACTGGATTGTATCGTGACATGGATTGGATTGACAAGTGTCTGCTCCCACCAAACTTGTAATTTCACGCAATACACTGAAACTTGATTGTTACGATGTTTCTTTACATTTGTTAGCACCTAAAATCCACGACAAACACTTTGAATTCTTGTGAAAAGCCAGGGCCATTGATTCTCTCCGGAAAAATCAAGGGTTTTTCAAGGCCCATTTAAAAATTCCAGGACTTTCCAGGCCTTGAAATTGACACTTCTAAATTCAAGGGTTTTCAAGGTTTTCAAGGACCTGTGCGAACCCTGCTAGATGCAGTACTGAATAAGCCTTTTAAGGATCATGTACGCGAGCAGGACAGCGAATGGTTGGCCAGTGACAACCCCAAGACGCCTGCTGGCCGCCTGCGCAGACCACCTCTCGCTAATGTCTGCACTTGGGTGTCCCATGCTTGGTGCTCGCTACTGGATGAGATGGTGTTGCGAGCCTTCAAGGAACAATGTATCAGTAATGCACTAGACGGCACTGAGGATGACATGCTGAGGGAGACGGCCAGCCAGAAGCAGTTGTTGGACGAGACCTCAGACAGCTCCGACAAGCGATGTGCCGGATACGAGAGCACTGCTAGCCGCAATAAAATGATGTTGCATGCCTGCTTTTTTTTTTTTTTTTTCCATTTCTCGGCCGCAAGGTAAGGAGGTCAACCTATATTCCGACTCGACCTATAATCTGACTTATACGGTAATCCAAACAGATGCATGCAACTTGGGCTTGGGAGCAGTTTCGCTTCAGGCACGCAACCTCTCCTTTTCCTCTCACTTTTTTTCGTCACCCTTCCTTCATAGAGCAGCCCTCCTCCCCCTTCGTTGCAAGAAGCTGCGCGTGGGCAAAATCAAAATGATCTCTCGGTCAGTACGCGGCAGCTGCCCGGGCACTACGGGCGATGGCAGCGACAGTAATCATAGTTTAGGAATTTTCTTTTTTGCAAATAGATCGAACATGCCGATGCAAAGGAAAGGACGCCACGTATCATGTGCTGCCATGTGGTGCCCAACAACGGGCGAAACTGCGTGAAGAAGTTCTTGTGCGTTTAGTCGGACCAGAGGTAAGAGGCTAGAAAATTCCTTTCCCGTGTGCAGTTGAGCTGAAGCCTAAGGAAAAACCAAGAGTCTTGCGAAGACACTTTAGCTACTTGTTTACTTGCCCTGTGGTGTCGTGTGCATAAGCTTCGCTGAATAACAGGGCTTCCTTCGTGCAAATAAGCAAACTGTACTTGTGGTTGTCAATGTATGCTTCTTTGTTCCACATCAATGTATATCACCGTGAATCACATTTGTGCACTGATGAAGCCTTTCTGAATTATAAAAAAAAATGCGGCCGTGTGGTTTACCTTAGCGCCTTTTTTCATAGGTATGATGCTTGGGTGGACTATCAATGTTACAGCCATCATCTTCCGTTCCATTGCTTGCTGAGTCGTCCTCAATATAAATTGAACCCTCTTAGTGAGCCTCCAAGTTTCCGCCCCATAGGTAAGTACCGGTAAGATGCAGCAGTCATACCTCTGTATTTGTGATTAAAGGTCTCGCAATAACAACGCCCTTACCTTATCAAACATAAACGTCTGATTCTTGTTTGGCCTCACAAGCCCGCTACAGGCCCGCTGGCCTTGCAAGTAAAAGGATTCCGCCTCTTCCGTGGGGTCGAACACCGAGCACGCCTCGCCGACTACACACACCACACTGGCGCTGTCCACCTCCCGCTCGTTGAGCGGCCGTACGCGCACGGCCGTTAACCAACCGTACATAAAGGCACTGCCGAAGAAAAGGTTCTCAAGTCGACGTACTGCGTCTGCTCGGACCACTTCACTGCGGCTGACTCTACTGACCCCCAAAAGACAAAACTGATTTGGTCAGCGGTGCCACCAGCCAGGGTATCCTACCCCAGAATGCGATGCCTGGCCAGCAAAGGTAAATAAAACGAGAGCGCCTCGGTTTCTTTAAATGTGCGGTGATTTGGATAACTCCGTAATTCCGTTATGATCTCAATGACTGGCGAGTTTTGTTTTTTTCTTTTTTTTCTGCAATAATGATTCCTTCACTAGAAAAGAGGCAAAGGAATTGGGGTTTTGCGGTTACTAACCAGAGGTTGTTCTTTTGCTGGTGTTCTTGTTTCACTTGCCCTGAGAGCAGATAACAGTGCAGAACCCCTCCTGAGGCAGCGTCAAGGGTGGTCGGCTAGCCCGGCACCCCCTGTTCCAGTCCTCATCCACAGTGCGTCGCCGTTTCTCCAAGGCCAGGAAGGACGCCTCTTATCAGCATTCCCCGGAAGGTAAGCATGGGAGTGGCAGCGTGCCTAAAGGTTATCTTTTCCGCGCGAAGTTCCATTCGCGCGTTCTGATTGTTTCCGTGCAGCTGCAAAATTGGTATTATTATGCTGAGCACAGGAAAAAGAGATGCAGCGGATGAAATTGTCAGGGTTTTTTTTTTTTGTAATACTTATTGTTAGTTGAGCTTTCTCAAAAAGCATTCGTGCTGAGACCCATTGGGGAGGGGCTAGTGGAGAGGACGACTCCGGAGCACTGGGCCACTCCAACACCACTACCACTGAAACTGCCTCCCGAAGCATACGCAGAGATGTAATTATTTATTGCCATCACCACACAGACATGACGCACCAAGCCGCATCCCCCCCCCCCTTCTAAAGCCCCTCTATTCGGGAAAGTAGCGACTTTCTTGGATCTTTGCCACCGTTTCCCTTACCTGCCACTGCCCTCGGGCCGTAATTGGCTGCGGGGAGCGGAAGCGTCAAGAAACGTCACCGTGACATCTCCACCGCTCGTCAAGCGGGTGTCGAACTTGTTTGCCTTTTTCTCTTTTTTTCCGCCGGTCGCCATTTGTCGCCCTGTGGCCACGGCGACTTTCAGAGCGCCCGCACTTTTTCATGCTTGTTCATAATCGCGATGCCGTTCTGCTGCGCCTATCAAGGTAATAGTAAAAGTGAAAAAGGATTCTCGCTGTTTGCCATTCCGAGTGGCAAAAGAGATGTCCAGCGCAAGAAGCAGTGGCTGCACAATATCGGAAGGAAAGACTTTGCGCCTTCCAGAAGGATTTCTTTGTGCGAGGAAAGCTGCAATTTTTGGTATTTCCGCACGGACACGAGGAGTTGACAGAATGTGGTGAACTCGCTCTTTCACTTTCACAGCTGTTCTTAATTTTTGCGAAACAAGGCTTCCCTTTTTTTTTTCCGGAGAAGCGAGTCGGTACACCGCAAAGTGAGGTCCAGCAAAATGCGTGCCTCTGCATCGATTGCAACTCTAATGCGAATTTAAGATACTTTTATTAAAAATACAGCGTAGACCATTTATAATGTAACCGCTTATAGTGCGGGACCGGATATAACGCGGTTTTTTTGTGACCACCGGTAGTCCTCCCATAGAACTCAATGTATAAGCATACCACTTACAATGCGGCCGCGAAAAGGAAAAGACCGCTTATAGTGCGGTTTTCCGCGGGGCCTGCTCATCGCCGGAGCAGCTAGCGAGCCTTTCGAAGGCTGCGAAAGCGCGGGCGCGGCGAAAGGGGCTGCAGAGAGAGAGAAAAAAAAAGCAAAAACCGGTCGGGCAACACGTGCGTCGCAAGGCTGGGGAGGCGAGGAGTCGACCAAAAACGGCGGCGGACACGGAGAGAAGGATAGAAGAGGGTACTGACGCTTTCGCCAGCCTCCTTTCCGTGTCCCCCGCCACGAAACGCGGAGATGGTACGAACGGAGGAGAAATGCCGAGACAATGCGGAGAAGATAGAGGGGAGGGTAGTGGAGGGCGAACAACCTCCGTAGCGAGAAGCGAGCGCCAAGGCTCCTGAAGCGTGTGGGTACGCAGTAGCTCTCGTGCAGCGCTGTGCGGACGGTTGAGAACGCGAAAAGCCTGTTCGACTGCTTCACTCCAGCCGCACAGTAGCGTCTAGCCCGCATTTCTGCCGCTATGGCGTCTGCCCTTCCTTCGGCCAAGAAGAGACAAGCGCTGTCTCTTGAAACGAAGGAGCAGATTGTCTGGGACATAGAATGCGGCATGAAAAAGGAGTCAGCGGCGAGGAAGTATGGCGTCGCCGACACAACTGTGTCTGCCATATTGAAAAACCGCGACAAGGTGCGGCAGCAGCTACAGCAAGGCTCGTCAACGCAGGACAGGAAAAGAACCCGGGCATCTAAGTACGAAGATGTGGACGAGGCCTTGTTTTGGTGGTTCAGTGAAGTCCAGGCGCAGAACGTCCCAGTGAGTGGCCCGATGCTGCAGGCGAAAGCGAGGTGCTTCGGCTGCCTTTTGGGGCACGACGATTTCAACCCGCTGAATGGGTGGATTCAGCGCTTCAAAGACCGCCACGGCATCACATGCAAGGTGGTCAGCGGCGAGGCTGGTGAGGTCGACGATGCCTCCATTCAGGCTTGGCTGAACCTGAACGTCGAGGCAATACTATCCGCTCATGCCGACCGGGACGTGTACAATGGCGACGAAGCCGGCTTCTTCTACAACCTGCTTCCGAACCGCACGCTCTCACTGAAAGGCGAGCCCTGCACTGGCCGCAAAGCGTCGAAGGAGCGCGTCACAGTTTTATTCTGTGCGAATATGGACGGGTCGGACAAACGGCGCTTGCTGCTAATCGGCAAGCCGGCTCGGCCTCGTTGTTTCAAGAAACGAGAATGCCTTCCCGTGACTTACAAAGCCAACGCACGGGCATGGAGTACTCGGGAACTGTTTTCCTGCTGGCTGCGGAAGTTCGACGAAAATATGGTCGCCGAAAAGCGCAGCGTGGTCCTCATCCTGGACAATTGCACCGCCCACAACTCCCAAGCGAAATTGACTGCCATCAACCTAAAGTACCTGCCCCCGAACACCACCGCCAAGAGCCAGCCCCTCGACCAAGGCGTCATTGCCACCGTAAAGGCGCACTACAGGAAGCGCATCTGCGAGAGGGTGGTGCTCCGCCTGCAACGCAAAGAATCCCTGAAAGTGAACTTGCGGTGCGCAATAGACAGGATCACCGCTTCACGGTGGCAGACGAAAGCCTCCACCATCAGTAAGTGCTTCCGCAAGGCTGGGTTTGTGCGTTGTGATGACACCCCGGTCGCCCTCGACGAGCCCAGCGACGACGCGGTCGACGCCATGGACGTGTGGTCTGACCTCGTTAGCAACGAGTTCGTGTCAGCGAATGACACATTCGAGGGATACCTCAACGAAGACTGCGACGACGAGTCCCCCGTCTGTGAGCCGGCGGCCACCGACGAGGCTATCGTGGCGGCAGTTCGTGGCGCCGACGGGGAAGGTGTGAGTGCTTCCGAGGAGGAGTCCGAGGATGACGAAATCCCGCCTGTCACCACCAACGAGGGGCTTGAGTGCTTGGCAAAATTGAAGGCGTACTGCGGGCAGAACGGCCTGTCTGAGCAAGCGCTGAAGTGCCTTAGCGTCGTTGAAGACGAGGCGGTGCAGAGCACCGTTAAGAGGCAACGCCATACCAAGATTACCGCGTTCTTCCGTTAGCATGCGCGGACGAACGGACGCGAAATAAACATCTTGGCCTTGCTTAAAATGTTGTGTTCATTCGTGTGATGTTAAGGGGGGACGCGGGTCTTAGAATGGTCAAAAATGGCCAAAATATCGATTTTGAGAAAATCCAATTTTTGGAATTATTGTACCTTCAAGCACCTGCCTTCAAAATATCAACGCGAAATTCCATCGGGAAATACTCTAAAATCATGTTTTGAAACGCCTCGAGGGCCACGAAATGCCCCGAATCGGGCAAAAGTTGCTTCAAATTCCCGCGCGCCCCGCAGGCGAAGCAGCCGACCGATCACCGCCATCTTGGTCTTGTTTTGAAGCTTGTTTCTTTGTGCGCATTTTGCGATATCTCAAAATGGCGTCGCTTGAGTAGAACGACCGCCCTTGCCAGTTTTCCGAAGGCACCTTCTCGGCCGCCGATTGGCTAGAGCGGGCGCGCGCGGTTTGAGTTCGCCATACGACCCCTCCCATTGGTCGGCGCGACTGCTGTCATGGCGGTCGCCATCATGGCGTCTGCTACGCGCGTCTGACGGAGTCCGCTCTTCTGGCGCAGCGCTCGCTTAGAGCAGTTTTTTTTTTACAGTTTCTTCTAATTCTTCCATCGCATACTTTCGTGAATGATGCCAGGAGACGTACGCTTGAAGACGACGACCCGTCATGCGCACGGGAAGCGAAAGCGTCGTCCGCCTATCCCAAGGTCGCGTGGTGCGACTTCGGGCCGCTCGACTCCGCCGGAGGAGAATCGTTCGCCGCCTCGTATTGCCTCGCCTGCCCCATCGCCTGACCAACCACCTCCGGAATCCATACCTGGTCCAAGCACGTCCTGCCGGCTTGACACGAGGTATTACACGGCGGGGGAGATCGCCGCGCGTACGGAACACGCGGACGAGGTCAAGCGCGGAATGGAGACCAAGTCAGCAACGCAGCGAAAATTCGACCTCCTTGAAGTGGATTTGGCGCACTGAGAGGAAGAATCCGGCACAGATTTTGTCTTAGTGGATTTTGCAATGCTGAAGGACCTTTTTGCGCACATCAGGTGCGGCAAGTGCGGGCTGGCGGCGCCGGATTTGAGGAAGCCTGACCGGCAGTACGGCCTCGCCGTGAAGCTCGAGGTGACGTGCTCGGTTTGTGAACACCGTGTGGAACGTTTTTCCTCGCCAAGGACCGAAGGATCTGGCAATATCACTCTTTTTGAAGTGAATATGAGGGCTTAGAAAAGTATTCAAAGCATCGGGAAGGGGGTGACTGCTCTGTCAGATTTTTGTGCTGGTATGAACTTGTCCCACAGAGGCCTGCACCACAAGACATTCCAAGCGCACTTGAGGAAAGTGGTTCAGGTTTGCGAGGACACTGCAGCAGCCTCTGAAGCTGATAGTGTGCATGCCATCAAGGACTTGTACTCGGACCTTGGTCAGCCGCCAAACAACATAGATGTGATGTTTGATGGCCCATGGATGACAAGGGGACGGTTGTCACACATTGGAGTGGGCTGCATCATTGAAGTGTACACCGGCTTGGTGATTGATCATGTAGTCCTCTCTAACTTTTGCTTAGGTTGCGCCATCAGACCCAAAGCTTCAGATGAGGGCTACGAAGATTGGCTGGCAGACCATGAGTGCCAGCGAAACATTGACTGTGGTGCAGGACGCATGGAGGTAGAGGCAGCCCTGATAATGTTCAAGCGCTCGCTCTCCAAGAATGGGCTGCGGTACACAACCGTGATGTCCGATGGAGATAGCCGCACCATGCACGGCTTGAAGGAAAAAGGCGTCTATGGGTTTATCCCCATAGGCCAAGAAAGTTTGCCTTTCGGCTACATTTATTTTCCCCAAAAGACTCTTTTGAGGGCCAACAACATGATGCATTTGCGGAAAACGCACTGCGCAGTGTCCCACCCCTGTATCCTCTCAAACTTCCAGCATAAAAACCGCGAATGAAATAGCCTCACCAAAGAACAAAAAAAGGGGGGCCCCTAAAGCAAGTTTCACCCTCACACTTTTGCCGTACACAATATTCTGGGTACCACAGTGCACTGTAATAGATGATGGCACTTCACGAAGGACTGTTGCATTTTTCACGACGCCAGCAAGACACCACCAGATTTAACAACGCTAACAAAATGCCAACCGATTCGAAGTCGATAAATATTGCTAAATTCCTGATGGGGTCCGTTACTTCGCCTTTTGTATCTCCAGTTCTAGTTGACATTTTTGGAATCCAAAGACAGATTTGAAAATGGGAAGAACATGTCTTTGTTACTGGGAAATTTTGAAGCTACACTACTGACGGTTCATCTCATAACACATGGCCAAACTTCAAATGCAGTTTTCTCAGTTTCATATTTTTGGTCACTTCCCTCAGCCTTACGCAGCTTTTTGGAAACTTCTTCTTGCTTCATAAGGTCAATCTTGGTACCATTTTTTTCAGTACAGCCTGAGGCAGCCGATGACATTCTTAGTTTTTCTGTTTAGGCTACGCATAAATAATGACTTGCAGTTATTTTGATGAGCCAAAATATCCAATATTGCCATTTTTTGTACTTGACATATTTTTTTAGGATGCCGTGACTTTAGAGAAAAACGAAGAATGTCATCGGGTATGGGAACTCTCTGGCTATCCATTCATGTAATTAAAAGCGACAAAATGCAATGCGAAAGTTCATTAAAGCTGCGTAAGAAATTACCTAATTGCGGTTTAGACTTTGTATGATAACTTTTGAACTAACAGCACCAGCTCAAATATAATTGCATATTTGAAATCTACAGAGAAAAACACATCCGTGTGCAAATTTTCATAAGTTTCTACCCATAAATAAAAAAGTTAGTTTTAAGACCCTCGTCCCCCCTTAACTAAAAGACACCCGAAAGGTAAGTTGTGAATGTGCTTTGGTTTGCGCATGTTTTTGGTTATAGTGCGGTACCGCTTATAGTGCGGATTTTCGCGGCTCCCAAGACATACGCTATAAGCTGTATATACATTTATTTTCCCCTCTCTATTGGTCTGTAACGATGAGCTATTTTGGTAGAATTTTTTCCCACATGTCTTTAAAAATTGTTGTACAGCTGTATTTTGTTTTAGACATGCTGTAAAGAAGTTGCTTTTGATAGTAAACAAAAAGCCGCTTACTGTAATATGTTAGTTATGTTCAGCAACACGTATTTTTTTCAATATTTCGGTATGTAAATTTGTATTTTGTATATTTACACAGGTTGCCCATTCGTGAGGTGCCGGTTAGAGCTTATGTGTAAATATGAACTCCCGCATCACAACAGGAGGACATTAAGGCTATGATTCAGTTCTCTTTTCTTTTTTTTCAAATCGGAATGCTTCAAAACCAATACCTGAGAAGTGTTCGTGATACCCGTTTCAAATAATCGTATTGTTTTGCAGCTCCATTTTACTGAAGATCAATTCGATGAAGCTAAAACCAAACGCCATTTTAACTGTGCTTTCCCACTGGCCGGCTCCAAAGCAACAAATTTCTCACAGTCGCGACACTCATTGACAAACCCTTCACCAGCCTTAGCAGAGACTGAAAATTGCTGGGAACTTTTTCCGCTTCAACGGAGAAGCACTGCTAAAATTGTGGTCAGTACTGCACAACTGCAAGCCACCGTAAAAAACAGCATTACCTTCGTAATCCCTTTTCCCAACTGCCATGACATCCTCGAAGACATTTTGCGTGTGTTCTTAAAGTTTCGAGTTCAAATGCTTGTCAGGAATGAAGATGCAAAAGTAGCTACGATGAAAAGTAGCAAATGCGGCAGTAAAAGTGTTGGCATGCGTGCGGCTGTTGCCGAGGTTCGGTGACAGTGCAGTGAAGTTATTTTGTGCATAATTTGTTAGTGAGATATGATCATTCTTGTTCGTGTTCTTTTCCGATTGTCTTCTTGAACTGCATGTATATATCCTAAAATGTAATGTACGCGTCTTTCTTCGCGTGAGCGTGTCTTCGAAAAATGTATTTATATGTCCAGTATTTTGGGAGTGCAGCACGATGTGCCTATTATATTACAGATGAAGTACAAATAAAGAGTTTTCGTAGAGTGCTCTGATCAGGGTATATTTGTACGTTTGGAAACGTACGTGTCCACCGAGGCCGCGCAAGCGCAAGCGGCCACAGTGCGTGAGTCGCTAGGCGCAATGTCCGCAACTGAGTGCAGTTCATGCTGACGGGTCAAGAATCGGAAACTTTGACCTCCACGGACGATGGATTCATCATTATGCAGGTAAGTGCGCTAAACTCGCCGATTGGCCAGACGATTTGTCCATCCTGTTATCAGCACAGCTTGAACATAGATTGCGGGACCAGGATGGGACTGGCAGTGAAGATGGTGCTTACATGCACGTCCCGCGGTGTGAGAGACTCGGTGTGGGCCTCCGGCCGAAAAGAAGGAGTGAAAACCTTCGAGGTTAACCTGCGCTCCATGCAGGCCACCAAAAGCACTGGCAAGGGCCAGACTGCTCTGAACGAGTTTTGGGCCACAATGAATGTTTGTTACCGTGGGCTGCACCACAAAACTTTCAGCCCGGCTGCTGCCTCAGCTGCCGAGAATATCTTTGCTGATGCTGTGAGCGCAGTGAAGGACGTGTACCGGGAAATGGAGGTGACCTTCTCCAAAAACATCGCCGTGGTGTAGTATGATGGAACATGGCTAACGCGTGGCCACTCCACCCACATTGGTGTGGGCTGTGTGATTGAATTTTATACAGGCCTGGTCCTAGACTGCACAGTTCTTTCAAACTTTTGTCTTGGGTGCAGTCTAGGACCGACAGAGACTGAAACAGAGACTGAAGATAGCTACCAGGAGTGGAGGAAGAACCACCGATGCCAAAAGAATACAAACGTCGGTGCCGGGCGCACGGAAGTGGAAGCCGCCCTGGAGCTTTTCAGGCGCTCTCTCAGCAAAGTGACCTAAGATACACCACCATTGTTTGCGACGGAGACTGTCGTACGTATTTGATGCTGTGCGAGGACGAGACGTACGGCTTCATGCGCCTCACCAAAGAAGATTGTGTGAATCACGTACAAAGAAGAATGGGTACGAATCTTCGCGGCATTTTGGTGAAGTCAAGAAAAGGAGAATTTCTAGGTGGGAGAGGGGGCTTGACCCAGGATCTCATCACAAAATTGACAAATTTCTATGGACTGGCTCTGCGGAATAACACGGAGGTGGATGACACGCAACGTGCAGTCATGGCCACCTACTACCATGTCACATCACCGGATGCCGAGCCCCACCATGAGCTCTGCCCACTCCGCCCTCCCAGCTGGTGCAAGCACCGGTGAGGGGAGGCAGAAGGCAAGCCTCAGCCCCCCCCACAAGTACAAGCTATCCCGGCGGGTGGCAGAAGCATTGCTGCCAGTGTATCAGCGCCTTTCGGACCCCCAGCTTCTGGAACGATGCAAGGGCAACCAGACACAAAATGCCGCTGAGAGCTTGCACTCGGTCATTTGGACAGTCCTTTCCAAGGATGAGCACACTTCTCTTTTCGCCGTGGAGACTGCAGTGCATGAGGCTGTTGCGACATATAATGCTGGCAACCGACAAGCGTATGTGGAATTCTGTTCCTCACTGGGCATTCAACCTGGTGCTCATGCCCTCCGGAGGGCCTCGGAGACTCTACTACGACGGTGGAAGGCATTACACGATAACAACTGGACATTTTTCAATGCGTTTTTTTTTTTTGTTTCAATCACTGATGTGTGGTTGAGGTCGAGGCAGTCTTACAATTTCTATTTATGTTTGCGTAATTTTATTGCGATTATTCTTATGCTGTAGTACGTGTCTTGTTGTACAAAGACAAATATAATTTCCTGCAAAAAAAAAGCACTTGCCTAAAAAATTATTTCGGAACTGTCTTGCCCTAAAATATACTTCCGACTATGAATAGACACAATCTGCAGCTTCCTAGCACGTTTCATTGCCTTGCTAGGCCTTCCACGAGCCGCCAAAATGTAAATGTTTATAACACAACAACTACTGAAGATATCTTGCCGAAACTTTGTATTTGCCTCTTTGAGGCCACTCTTAATAAGCATGCCAAATTTCATTACTCTAAGTTGAAAAACAAAAAAGTTTGCGCCCATCCCCACGTCCCCCTTCAACGTGCGCCGAAATCTCGTACATACAGATGTTCTTGCTTTTTGCCTCCATTGCTTTTTGCCTCTTGCTTTTCGAAAGGCCGTTGCGGCTGGGAATCGAACCCGCGACCTTGTTGTGCTCCGCAGCGCAACGCCTTAGCCACTCAGCCAGCGCGGTGGGTTAAGAAAGGCGTATTCCAAGACTGAATGATCCTTTTTTTGCCCGCACAAAGTGAAGAAAACTTGACAAAAGCGGAGATTTTTTCTTGATGCTTTGAGACGTGCTTTTTTAAAATCGAGTGTCATCAGCACACCATAAAACCATGAGCGCAGTGACCTTACCTATGTGGGAAGCAGCTTCAGCAGGTTATCTATTCGGCCACCAGACCATTGCCCGGCACAGCACAGCTCAGGGCCACAGCACAGATGTGAGTAGTGGCACCCTGCCACATGCTGCACACAGAAACCCCACAAGTCAGCAAACACATAGCACATGTAGGATCGCAGAGGCCAGCAGCAAGATAAAACTCGGCACCCAACCCTCAAGAAAACGCTGTGCCACAATTGTAAGATTTTAACATACGGATGAACAATTTTGGAGTAAATATCTAATTCTGTGGCCTTTTATTTCTTTTTTTTGCAGGGTATAAAAGTGGGCAGCTGGTTTGGCGAAATAAATGACCACATCGTAATTCCAATGTCCAACAATCCAAGCTTGTGGTTGACATCATCATCATCATCATCACCAGCCTGTCTACGCCCACTGCAGGGCAAAGGCCTCTCCCATTAATCTCCAATTACCTCCGTCCTGTGCCAACTGTGACCAATTTATCCCCGCAAACTTCTTGATCTCATCTGCCCATCTAACTTTCTGCCGCCCCCTGCAGCGCTTGCCTTCTCTAGGGATCCACTCTGTTACCCTTAATGACCAGCGGTTATCTTGCCTTCGCATTACATGCCCTGCCCAAGTCCATTTCTTCTTCTTAATTTCTACTAATATGTCTTTAACACCAGTTTGCTGCCTGACCTACTCCGCTCTCTTCTTGTCCCTTAATGTTACACCTATCATTTTCCGCTCCATTGCCCGCTGAGTCGTTCTCAATTTAAGTTGAACCCTCTTAGTGAGCCTCCAAGTTTCTGCCCCGTAGGTGAGTACCGGTAAGATGCAGCTGTCATACACTTTCTTCTTCAACGGCAATGGTAGGCTGCTATTCATTATCTGATAATGTCTGCCATATGCACCCCACCCCATTCTGATCCTTCTAATTATCTCTGCCTTATGGTTGGGATCTGGGGTCACAACTTGGCCTAAGTATATATATTCGCTTACCACTTCCACTGCCTCGCCATCTATCTCAAACTGCTCTGCTGTCCCGAGGTTATTGATCATTACTTTAGTTTTCTGCATATTAATTTTCAGGCCCACGGTTCTACTCGGTTCGCCCAGTGCGGAAAGCATGCTTTGCAATTCGTCCCCCGAGTTACTTAGCAAGGCAACGTCATCAGCAAATCTGAGGTTACTGAGGTATACTCCATTAACCCTTACTCCCACCTGTTTCCAATCCAACGTTCTGAATACTTCTTGTAAGCATGCTGTGAATAACATTGGAGAGATTGTGTCTCCTTGTCTGACACCCTTCCTTATAGGTATTTTACAGCTCTCCTTATGGAGGATGATAGTAGCTGTAGACCCATTATAGATATCCTCTAGTATTCTTACATAATGCTCATCTACCCCCTGGTTCCGTAATGCCTGAATGACTGCTAGGGTTTCGACCGAGTCAAATGCTTTCTCATAATCTATGAAGGCTATATATAGGGGTTGAGTATACTCAGCGCACTTCTCTATCACCTGATTGATCGTGTGAATATGGTCCATTGTTGAATAACCTTTATGGAACCCTGCTTGTTCTTTAGGTTGACTGAAATCTAAGGTTGCAGAGATTCGGTTAGCGATTACCTTGGTAAATACCTTGTAGACGACTGACAGTAAGCTGATTGGCCTGTAGTTTTTCAAGTTCTTCATGTCGCCTTTCTTATGGATTAGGATGATGTTCGCGTTCTTCCAAGATTCCGGTACCATTGCGGTCATTAGGCATTGCGTATACAGGTTTGCCAGTTTTTCAAGTACAATTCCTCCGCCATCCTTCAAGAGGTCTGCTGTTATCTGATCCTCACCAGGTGCTTTGCCCCCTTTCATTTCTTTCAAAGCCTTCCTTACTTCTTCGGTCGTTACTGGTGGGATGTCTATCTCCTCTGAACTACTGTCTCGTTCGGCATTATCCTGTATGTCCCGGCTACTGTACAGATCCCTATAGAACTCCTCGGCCACTGTGACTATTTTATCCCTATTTGTGATGACATCAGGTTTCGTAACAAACATCAAAGGCCAACTGCACTCAAATATCACCTCAGCCAAATTTATTTTGAAGCCCCATGAAATGCCTTGCTAATCAGTCAGAAGCGCTTGAAATAGCTCCACGGCCCACGATGTTGCACCTTCCGGCGGATCGCGCAAACAGCCATGAAGCGAAAGTGCAATACCAACCGGCCGGCTGCTCCGTCCTCCGGCCAGCCACGCAGCAGGAGAACCAGTCTAGCTCTGCTGTGAGCACTCCCCCATACGCTGCCGCATGTGCGCAAAGCTTGCGCGCAGGTTTGCTCCCGAGCTGCTGACCGTCCGGCTGCTCGCTAGCCAGTTCCAACATCCCTTCAGCTTGGCTGTAACAGCCACTCTTCTCAATTTCGGTTTCACAATCTCAGATTTTTTGCTGATCGCTTGCAGTGCGCCTGCGCGAATTTCAGCTTTCATATTTTGAACCTCACAATCTTCTTAAGGAGAATTTACGGAAACAGGTCTTTAAGAGGACAAAATTTTCAGTGCTGTTGGGCTTTAAAGGAGCCATGAAGACAAAATACACGTTGGTTTTTTTAGAAAGACTGCTTAGTCCCGATAACAAGGATACCAATATCATCGCAATCTTCGAAAAAATAACAGAGATATGAAAGAAAACGTGTGAAGCAGCCGCGACCCCGTAGCCGATTTCCCGCAACTTTTCTATCACGTCACAGAACCTTGTTTGTGCAATTGGCGGCCGCCTAACTGACCTGTCGCGACGACACATGAGTGGACGTCTGTAATGGGGCCTCTAGTTCCATTTGACCGCATCACTCGAATGCTAACGTGCAGTTAACGCATTGAAAATTATGTTTTATTGTTGGCCCGTATGACATCATTCTTGCTCATAACACGTCACTGTGGCGCAAAATTTGAAAGTTTTTAATTACTTCTTGCTTTATTCTCGTTAAAAAACATCTTTTGTGGCTGTAATGGAGCTGAGTGAGATACTGAATCCTAGTTCTTTCAAATCAAACGAAGTTGTATTTTCTCTTCATGGCTCCATTAACTCTTTCGCTACCGCCGGAAAATTGACTAATTTTAGGGGTCCAAGAAAACATTTTTTTTCCTGCTAAAAAATTGGTTAGCCACTAATTGTAGGAGAACAAAATGCAGATTATTTAACGGCATTTCCAATATTACCAGTTTTTTTAAAGGTTTTTATATATCATAGTTGTAAAAAAAATATAAAAACCAAAATTTTTGTCAGGTTGTCGAAAAAAATGATAAAAAAGGAGTTGTGTATATCAAACCACCGGTAGTAGAAAAAAATTAGAATATACATTTTGCAGGAAAACATTTCAAAAACACGCCCTAGAAAAAATGTCGACTTGCACGGAACAGTTTGTCAGATATAAGAAAAAAATGTTAGCAATGCACGGTGCTCGTGTCATGCAGTGAAGCCCAACCTCCAATTCAAAATGTGCAATTCCGGGTGGTCTCCTGGAATAAATCTGGCGGTTTGTCATTATCAGAGGCACCAATTTGCCCCCACATAACGTAAAAACATCTTGTCAATGGCTGACTTTGCGTTAGAGCGAGCACAATATTTGGGACAAGCACGCGATGCGGAAAAAAACATGCATGAAGTTGAAAACGGAACGCCGTGGCAGACACATGTTGTCGTTCACGGTCAGTTATCTCTCAAAACTTAGCTTAGCATTATTATCATCTTCTTACTCGCAATTGTAGCCTTGCTGGCAAAAATGAGGTACGATGAGCTAGCATAGTGCCCTGCGATCTTTGGCCGAGTAGCAGTTGGCGCTGAAAAAGATCAGCACAACGAGCCTCTTCTATTGCAGCGCCACCTAACATTTTTCAAATGAAACAGTACAAAAAGTTATCAGAGACTCCGCCCGAATAGACAGTTCAACTAAGCAGCAACATTAGACACCCAGATGTACCCTCGCATGGCAACGAAACTGGAAGGCGAACAGCTGGCAGTGTAAGGCCGGTTTGAAGCGCTGTCCTCGGCGGAACAGATATCTGGCGACTGGGTGTGACCGTCTGATTTGCATCTGAAGTTCTTATCGCAGAAATCGGGAACGCCGTGCTTTGTTCGAGGATCAGTCGCGGACGCTTCAGGCGCCATGGCAGGTAGCCTTGAAGTTGGGTAACTGCGTAATAGCACTAAATATGAATTTCGCGATGCAGAAACAAAACCGAAACTGCTGTAAACTGTTTGCGAATGGTCCTGGGGTAAGTAGAACTACCACAGTACTTAGAACAATGTGCGCAAAGGCAATAAAACTGCCTAAAATCATAAAGTAGCTTTGCAACCAGGCACTGCTTGACATTTTCAGCCGATTTCTGGGATTATTATTGTTAGAGCGCGAACCTGACGATTGAAAATTGTTTGCTAGTTCCCCATTCACGCCCTGATAGCAAAAAACAAGCGCTGGTGCCGAGTGATTACGAGTTGCACGCATTCTTCGTTGGTAGCCGTGACGCGCGATGACCACGCCCCTTTTCCACACCCAGGTGATTCAAAAGCGTGTCAAAAATCACGTTTCCGTCGCAAAAATGAAAACAAAACTGATTTTGAAAGGCCATTTTCTGATCTAACTCCGAACAGCTTTACTTGTGCGAGAAACGCCTGGAACGCTATGAAAAGGCGCTCCCAAAAGTATCGATCAAATTGATCGATTTTGATAGGCGCGGTAGCGAAAGAGTTAAGGACAAGATGAAGGTGCCACAGGTAGGAATATTCGATATTAAAGGGGCCATGAAAGCAAAATACAACTTAGTTCAATCTGAAAGCACAAGGCAGCCAAGGCAGCCGAAAGAACAAGGCAGCAAGGCAACTCCATTGCAGCCACAAAAGACGGTTTCTTAACCGAAAAAATGCAAGATGTATTCAAGAAACTTCAAATTTCACGCTACCGATCGTTTTATGGGCAGGATTGACGTCATATGGGCCAGCACTACAGAGAGTTATTAGTGTGTTAACTGCACGTTAGCATTCAAGCAATGTGATCAAATGGAGCTAAAGGCCCCACAATTGTCAAGCCATGCATCTTAGCAGTGGTCAAGGTTGGCAGCCACTAATTGCACCAAGATTGTGACGTCAAAGAAAAGTTGCCGGACATGGCAAGGGAGTCGCCACTGCTTCACACGTTTTCCTTAATATCTCGGTTATTTGTTTGAAGTTCGGGGTAAATTTGTATCATTGTTATCGAGACAAAGCAGTCCTTCTAATGACCCAAACTTGTATTTTGTCTTCGTGGCCACTTTACAAATGGGTTTCCCCTGTGGCCTGTTATGGTCATGCCATATCTTCACTGCAGCAATACCAGCCGCCATTATGCCAAATGCCAAATTTCGGGGTGCATTTCAAAGAAAACTGTGATGTCCAGCTTGAAGTAAACACGTGAGTTAAAAAGCTCGTGATACCCTCTAAAATAAAATAAACTGACTGTATAAAAATAAACCTAGTACATCCATCAGTGTAACCAGAAAAAAAAAAAAAAAAACGGAATTTCGGAATGGTTTCACTAAAACACCAGATTTCTCCCTCAATATCAGTTCGAAAAAGAGCACCCGATTTTTACACCCCCGATTTTGAAAAAATATATATAAAACCTGAAAAGAAACAACCCTAAATATAAAGCACATAATAAACCAAAGGGTAATGAGCAACCAAGCATTACCGATATATTGAGAAAACAACCAACATTGCCACCAACGCAGAAGAGTGCCTCGAACATTATAATTGTCAAAATATTGCTCCAGACCTGTAACCATACCGTCAAGATCGCAGGTTGAGAGATTTGCTAAAGGAGGCAGTCTCTGACTAGCAGCTTTCATCAAGAGCAATGTGTTCTTGCAGATTGCTCTCTTCCAAAGTTGTGTAATGACAGTAGGAAAAGGGTTCAGGTTCAAGTAGAACGACAAAAAGCGTGTGAAAGTCGCGTGGAGCCTACACTTTGTCTTCGAGATCTGGACCCCACTGCAAACGAAAGCTACATACGCCTCACATGCTACTTTCTTGATTCCCATTTCAAGTTGATGAGATACAATTTGAGCCACTGTCACCTCCAAGGCAAGCAAACAGAAGCTAGGAATCTGCTGCTCCTTGAAAGGCTGGTAACAGACTGGGAGACTACCATGGTCGTTTGTTTGGTGTCAGAGCTGCCAGTCCTCGATGTTAGTGGATTAATAGTCCTTGCTTTGCTCACACTTTGCACCTCGTCATTAAAGGGACCCTGCAACACTTTTGTCAACTTTTTTACTAAACCTGAATTATAGCTTTCAGAAAGTGCTTAACAAGCTAAAATAGAGGGTCGTAAAGAACCTGCTGCTTCCATGCAGCTTTTATTGTCGGCCATGCCATGTGCAAACGGGAAATAAAATTCCTTGAATCCCTAATCATATGAAAAAAATTAGTGCTCTCTGACCAAATGATAACATATAAATTTGCCAAAAAGGCTTTTTTTTCTCTCTTTCTCGGTCTTAGCATTGTTTGCCTGATTGAGGGACGTCACTCAAGCTATACTGCGGATATTGGCTGGCTTTCTTTCAATTGCACCAATAAAGACACACAATAGTCACGTTCAAGAAAACTGCAACAAAAGCAAATCAGACACTGGACGGCATGTCTGCTGGACGAGCAAATCACACAGTGCCGATCTGCACTGGCAATAACTACAGCTTTTGTCATGCTTCCAGGCATAAACAAAAGAGTGAGAGCATTTATTGGCAGTGTTAGAGGATCTTTTTAACGGTGCAAAGGAGATGACTTTAGGACTCTATTAAAAAGCTAGGGGAATTGTTGGGTGCATGATAATGGTCCCAAAGCTCAAGCTAGACGGAACTGTTGCCAAGACAAAACACACGTTACCTCTACAAGTTGAAGACTTCGGGACACGCTGAAACAGCGAGTGAACAATCGAAAGCTAGGAGGCAATGATAATAGACTTTCCATCTGAGGATGCCTCCACTGAGGGGTTTAAAGGTGCACATGGAAGGGGGTGGGCAGTAAACTTTAAAAAAATAAAAAACCCCAGGGGAAAAAAAAACTCGGTTGAACAACGTTTATTATGAAACGAGATTTCTCCATTTCCAATTCTTGTTGCTACAAAGATGCGTGTTTCTTCCCTCGAATTTTGGGCCACAGTTTTTAAACAACGGAGTTTTCACAAGCAAAAGATCAAATTTTGTCAAATTCTACAACCAGAAAGTTCAAGTAATTCAAGTAAAAATATGTATTTCTTATGTAAAAATGTCAATATTTGTAGAGGCACAACATATCGGGTTTAAAAAAAACACCTTGGCCCTCCATGGTGTCGAATATTGAAACAGCAAGGTGTTTTGAAGTTCACAGAGACAATTGGACATCTAGAGTGTCCATTTTCTGAACTGCAGTGTCAATAGTCATTTCGTTACCTTCATAGTCATCATAGTTCTGGTATACTCTTGAGCCACAATGAGTGGTGCTTCACGGGAAAGTAAAGTGCTATCCCTACAATTCAAAGCATAGATGATATAAAGTAGGACACATGGTGAGGAATGAGTGCCTGACAGGTATAAGATATCGCTGAGCACATTTTCAACCATTCTGAAGAAGAAAAACAGCATTTGTGCCATCAGCGTCAGCAGTTGGAGTATGGCAATAAAAAAAGGGTAACACCAGCTATGTACGTCAATTTTGAAAAGGCTGGTTCACCATGGTTTACAAAAATCCATGCCAAAACTGTGCCTCTGAGCAATGCACTGCTCCGACAAAGAGTCCTGGACACCGCAAATATGCTCGGGTGCAGCACCTTCAAAGGTAACAGAAGTTGGCTGTAAGGATAAAGAATGCCACAGTATCGCTGGCAAACAATCTATGGGAAATGTGCAATAGCGAACGCAACTAGAGCCACATATTCCCTTCCTGAACACTTTCGAAACTTCGCACTGTATGATCATGCAGACATTTGCAATGCTAATGAGACAGCCTTGTTTTATTCTTTTCTGGCTAAGAGGACCCCGGACGTCAAAAACGAACATTTCATGGTGAAAACCAATGGCTGAAAACATAGCAAGCAATAGCCGACTCTATTGCTGTGTGTCAGTATGGGTGGCAGTGACAAACGAAAGCCACTAATAATTGGAGTGAGTACCCCTAATAGCGTGAACACCGTTTTAACGAGCCATGCCAGGAACCAGGTGCCACCACATTTAAGACAAAGCAAACCGTTGAAATTCCAACAGTGTCTCATTAGGCGAGTGGCAAGCAGATTTTCAGCATTGAGTAACAACAGCGCACGGTAGCTTTCTCCTTGGGTGTCGAATCGTGCACCTGCAAGTAAGCATCAACTTTTTCCCGAGTGTTCGTGCTCTACGCTTTATAGAATTGCCTCTTTGTGTTCATATCAGTGTCGCAACACCTTTAGCTGGCCCTTTTGAGACTTTGCATCTATTTTCCATGCCTTGCACGGTCAGACATGAAAACTAGTGCTAAAACAAAAACAAATACTTTATTTATGAAACTTGAATTCAGGCGGTGGCTACGTTAACGCGCGCGACATCACAGAAGAGGCTCGGAGATTGCCATGCCTGATTGGGCAACGTTTGTGCCCACGTCCCTAGCTGTTTTTCTCCGCTTGCCACTTTGGGGGAGCAAGGGCAGCATGCCACGAAGTTAGAGTGTGTCTCGTAGCCATTTCGGCACAGAGGCTGAGGGGCCACGTGTTTCAGGGGTAGGTGAAGATGCTGCGGCAAGTCCCCGCCCTCCAAATTCTTGCAAGAACGGGGCGATTCGAAAAACTGTGCCGAAGTGAACGGCGTGGTGACATTAGAAAGGGGAGCAAGGAATCATGGTGATTGGACAAGCGGACAAAATACGACGTTCGTTTGTGAGGGCTGTGGTGCTGCGAAAGCAGTGAACTTCGGCCCTTGAAGATTCCTTTGAGGAGAAGACAGTGCGCGGTGCAAAGTTTACCCAAGCAGCGTCGCTAATCAACGGTGCCCCACTGCAGACAACCAGCAGCCTGATGCGTCCCACAGGGAGAACCTTGGCCACTGAAGCTAAGCCCTCCTCCCCTTCTCTAGGCTCTAATCGTCCTCCCTATTGCCGCACTTTCTTGTGTGATGAACTGCACGGACTTGTATACCCACCTTTTTTGGTGCCCCATGTTCTGTGTGTTTCTAATGAGCCCTCGTTAGCGATTGGGGGAAGCCCCGAACCCCGCATACTGTACACTTTACTCCCGTCTTTCTTTTACTGTTGCCTAGTGCCTGGGCTCGGATCAGCGAGCTTCACTTTACTTTGCCTTCAATACATTCTGTGCCAGTCTGTTGCGCATTTCCTACGTGTGCTGTTAAGTAAATGTGTTTGGTTGTGTAACGGGCATCCTGAGTCTCCATCTATGCATGCCTCATGCCAGTGGCTGATCATGCGTAGACATACTGCCGGTTAGCAAAGTTCGAACCACATCTTCTGATCAGCAAGCGGTCTTCAATTACAATCTTTAGTTGCATTATTTAGAGTTTTCCTCTTTAATCGGCCACTACTCCAGCGTAAATTAAGGCATCTTTTTTTTCGTTCTCTGATGAGCTAAACAAATTTCAGATGATAAAGATAAAAAATCACAGAAGGGTAGAATTAGTGCCATGATTAAGGGGCTTGAGAGCAGCACAACCTGGTGTCCCTTTATGCATGCCATACGTGGACCCATGCAGCCAAATCACATTCTCTTCTTGGCCAGCACACATACTGCTGCATCAAAACCCCAATTCCCATGCAAAATGACCGAAATAAATGCCTTTGGACCGAGACACACCACCATGATCATAAATCAACAGCTTCACTCACGAGTGCACTTACACACCCCCCATTCACCACTCATGAGTGAGTGGTCAGTGAGCCTTGTATCGTTTTGGACTGGAGAGTGTGAGTGCGAGCCCCACGCGCAGTGCGCCCCACTCCCCACCCGTGAGTGCGAGAGCAACTCTCAGGGAGCCCCGCTCACCACTCGCAAGTGCGAGTGCCACTCCTAAAACTAATTGCGAAAAAAATGAGACACAGACGAAGTGAGAGCGGACACACATGGCGCATCTGTGTTCTTACTCACTTCGTCCGTGGCTCTCCTTTTTTTCGGCAATTATTTTTATTAATGGACTAACAAAATTCCCAGGACGCTACCGTTATTGAATGCCACTCGCCACAAGTACTGCTCACTACTCCTGAGTGCACTCGCGCTACTAGCGTCATTTTCAGGACTTAGGACGGGGAGCGCCACTACTGCGCTTGTACTCGCTGTTGGCTATTCGTCGCAGGAACCGCTCGCTGCGATGGTTCTGAATGGCGGGATTGATTTTATCTTCGGAAATATGTCATCACTGAGCTCCTACAATGGGGCATCCTAGAATTAATTCTATGGTGCCGTGCTGATTTAGAACAAGGTTTGCATTGCTTTCTGATACCGTAATGCACTCATACTGTTCGGTTTCATGACTCATGGAGGGTATGCTGCACACACTCGCGTGCTAGTAGAGACGAGTGGTGAGCACGAGCGTGAGTGAGTTCGAGTGGTGACGGCGACTGGCGAGCGTGAGTGAGTGGGAGTGGTGACGGCAAGTCGTGAACGTGAGCGCAAGTGGGTGCAAGTGGAAGAGCGCGCATAGTGAGTGTGAATGTGACTAAGTGTGAGTGGTAAGGGCGACTGTTGAGCGTGATTTTGAATGAGTGCGCGAGGAAAAATTAATTTTTCTGTGTGAGTGTGATTGAGTGGCACCCAGTTTTGCCAAGGTATGACCATGATGCGTAATAACGCCACGTGTTGCTAACCAACAGGCCTAGAAAAATCTTCGCTCATCTGCAGGGTGAATTTTCATTTCATCGCTTTCAACCCTGCTTGCCTTTGCTTCACATTAACACCAAAAGATGCCAACACTGCCATTACTGGTTGCAGCTGCAGCCTGCACCCAGGTGCAGCTGATAAGGCCAGCAGCATGGCCGCTCCACAACCCTAGGCATTGGCTGCACTAGCAGGCATGTACTGGTCATCACACACACTCCCTCAGTGTACAGCAATGCGGCTTGAGGCGCGGTCACACTAGCCCGACTGTGTGACGATTCGGTCAGCGAGCTGTCGGCGGCCATGTCACACTGCACTGACATCTGCCATTGGCCAACCATCTGTGTCGTCGAGAAATCGGTGGGGCATCAGTGTCTGCGCATTTCCGTTTGTACTCGCTTGTAACACCACGCCGACGACACCCTGCCCGCCGCCTCGCCTCTCTGCCGGGGATCTTCCTCTTTCTAGTCAAACTTGATTGATTGTAGGCCGACGCAACGCAGGTGATGAGGCGTGCCATGGTGGGGGGCTCCAAATTAACTTTGACCACCTGGGGATCTTTAATGTGCGCCGAAATCTCGTACACACGGCCGTTTTTGCTTTTCGCCTCCATTCTAGTCAAACTTGGAGTATCATGTGGCTGCTCCGCGATTCAACCCGTTCGTGCATGCTCACGTGTGTACTGCTTGTACTGTGTGTTCCACAGCTTGTTCGATCACGGACATGGAAGAAAAAAAGAGCAGTGTTTGCTGCTACCGCAGCATAAATATCGGACGTTTTGGATAAACCGGCGAAGAGGCCTCTGTAGCACGTAGAATGAGCACGTGAATTAGTGCATACGTCATCAGAAATTTAACCTCCTGTAGTAGGGAAGGCCTTGCATGGCATCGCATTTTCGAGAAACACATTGCAAAAAAAGTAAAATTGATTGCCGTGGCTGTAAGACACCACTCGCTGTTTCGAAGGAAATTTTTCATAACAAAGGTAATTGCTTCTCAAAGTCTCACAAAAAATGATTTGCGAATAGGATACACAAACCATGCAACTTAAGAAACCGCTCAAAAAAAAAAAAAAAAAGAAAGACCTTGCCAAGAACTGAACCCACCAGGTTTATGGAGTGCACGCGACGACTGCGACCACTGCGCCCCCACAGAAATCGAAGCTCTTTTGGAAATAACCCGTGTACTAGATGGAGGCCCACCCTTTGTGTCATACATCAGTGTTTACTACCTAGTTTACAGAGCTCCTGGCTGGCAAACTGAAATTGTTTCAACAACGCTCGCACAGTAACGTTCCCTGAAGCCCCCACAATAGCTGATCGCCATCAACTCCGCTGCTTCGGGAAAAAAAGCGATTGCAACTGTGTGCTTGACGGCGACTGCAATTTCACACTGCGGGAATAGGGCTTGCCGTACTTTGCTTTTACGCTTTACGCTAAAAAACTCCTCCGATAGCCGATTCCTTATTACCCAAATTACCTTCTGTAACTCTTCTCCTGCACGTAACTGACCTTATAGTTTCTAAAAATGTGCCGGTCACACACACACATGCAGTTTGCAGCTGTGGGGTAGCACGTCGTTGAAGCGAACGGCCAAAGCGTCGTAAAGGCAAAATACCGATCGCATTTTCTCTAGAGCCGAGTTGTGTGGGATTCATGAACCTTACTAAGTTTATTACATTTTAGAAACTACCAAAATAGAGCCACATTCATTCAGCATGAATGCTGTCACGGCACAGTTTTCACTTCTCAATCGATTCCTGACAACACATCAACCAACCAGTTGGCCAACCGGTTTTGTCAGTTTCTTTAGAAAGCAAGCCCCTCACTCTACGTGGACTTTCCATTGGACGACGCGATTGTGCCACCGTCAGCATAGTGTGACAACATGGTCTGGCAACTCAGCAGTTGGCCGACGAGTCGGCGGCACCGCCATGTCATTTTCATGTGACCACACCTTTAGTGGTTCATCGCTTAATACTTACCAAAAAACACCCTTTGCACGAGGCCCAAATCTGCAGTGGCACGTCCGGACGGCCCCTTGCACCACCAGGCAACTTCAACGATGCACGAGCTGTGCACACCCGGCATGCCTGCATGTGGAATTATTTTTGTTACATCAGTGCCACGACAAGGTGCGCCTCAAATCAGAAAGGTCCGGTACGTTTATTGTAACGCTTCTGCAACAAACATAATCAAAACTGCACAGAAAAAGAGCATTTACAGAGCAGGCCACAAAAATGTATCCAGTAGTGTCATTGTCAGCTAAGTTGAAGCAGGGGCTTCAAAGGCCGGGCTACCATGAATTTCAATCTTTTGCAACATAATTTTAGACGCCCCCTTACCACACTTCTGCAACGCAGAGGCTTTGTAGCAAAAGGGAAAATAAGCAGTGGGATACTACTCTTTTCCAGAGGGCACCATCTCATCCGTTTGTACCGTACAACTGTAAAAGCTGATTAAAACGAGTGGCTTACATGCCACAGCAGCAGGTTTTTAGACTAGTCCATGCTTTAAGACTACAACAAATGCCCATCCTGTTTCTCATCATAGTCCCGTCTTTTACGCAGTTTTTTTCATCTTAATATGTGTGCCAATACTTTATGCAAACACATCACCTCAGTAGTGCTCTATTTGTGATGGCAGCCACTGCTGAGCAATGAATAACAAGTGCTGCCAACGCACACCATGTTATGTGCCAGGAAGAAGCAGCAATGTTTCCCCGAGTCTAGTCATGTTCTACACAGCACCCCTTATGTAACCTATGAGACAAGGGCCAAACTGGAAAATGAAGCCCACCACTTGTGGCTGGCCAATAGTTTTATTAGACCCCGTCTACACTAGGGCCCGAATGTCATTTGAAGCAAATGCCATTTGACTCAAATGGGGTGCTTCGAATGCCATTCACAATCCGCTGTGCTACACTACAATTTTGATGGCATTTGAAAGCTTTCCCAATTACTCGCCGTGCTGTAGTGGCGCTGCTGTCGCCAAGTTCTGTCTTCGTACAATACAACAATCAAATTTAGCAGCAGTCTAAGGCAGTAAAATGATGTCAAATTAGACGAGACACTAGTTCTGACTCTAATGTGGTGTCTGCGTAATTTTTTTTTTCTTGCAACTGACCCACTGGTTTGCAGAGTATGAAAATTAAACATGTTGATTTCATATTTTGAGTAAGTGAACAGTGAACAAAGTTCCACACACAAAAATATTTTGTTTGTTTTACGTACGGAAGTTTTATATTTTTTATTGCCGATTGAAGACCCTGTGTGCGAGAGTGCTAGAAATGGCATTTGAGATCCCAAAAGTCTATCTCGGTGCTCATTTGGCTCGAATGTCATTTCTAAACCTAGCGTAGCAGCACAACTTGGCATTTGAGTCAAATGACATTTCGACGCTAGTGTAGCAGGGGTATTAAATATTTTAAGTTTTATAGCTGGCCAACGTGTAGCCAATAAATTTCAACCAGACCTGATACTCGCCAGCTCATTGATGCTGTTCAATTCAAGCCACACCTGCACTCAGCATGGCAGGTCGTGTCCACAGGACCTGCACAAAGAAGTTTTGTGCACACTGGTTGATCAGTTGTGCACACTTGACATCTATCATAGTAACTCGGACGTATTAACCTGCTGTCACAAAACTAAGTCATGAATTTTCTACGGAGAGCGTTGGAAAGAACTCACAAGTACTACGCACAATTGTAATGCAAGATTTGCTACGCGAGTTAAAAACTTCAGCATGAAGTAAACAAAGAACGTTTGCCTAGTACTGAATAGTCATGTGCTCACTCAACAAACCGCTGTCAGTGTAATACAACGGGCGTCTTTTTTAATTACCGCGTTCGTCTGAAGTACCGCATTTATGTCGTAAAAACTTAGGTAGACTTCAGAGCCTATCAACAACTAGACACCTGCCTCTTCCTGGAACATTATTGGTTTGTGCTGGCCGAATTTAATTCGGTATGTCCGCGCGGGATTTGGTTGTTCCTTTTCCAAAGGAATATCAGTGCCAGCTGCCCACACGTTTGACTGCAGCACTGTTGCTTGATAGTGGGGACATAAAATTCTCCCGAATGACGGGAAAATTTCAAAAATCAAGCTATAAAAACAAGTGTCTAGCGAGGCAATAGGTCGATCCGGAGTTATGAGCTTTCCGGATAGATAGGCCCTCCAAAGGATGTTTAACGCTTCGCAAGTCAAATACAGGTATAGCTGCCACTTAATTGTGCTTAATTGTTCTAAGATGATGCTCAATTGTTCTCACGAGGGAATGTCCGTTGCACAGTCGTCGCTGCCGCCAAAAGCATGTCTCCGCCGCCGCACCGGAACGCATTGTTCCCTCTTCACAAGCAATGCCGAGTTCGAACCGCACACAACCGCTTGCGATGAAGTGTCCTACGCCTTCCCAGCGGAATTCGAAAGGGTGACACTAATGACAAAACTTGAAAACAAGCGAGAAACAACAACGGACAAGGCAGCATGGCTCTGGTGACTTTCTTTGTTACTGGCGCAGCGGCGGCGCTAGCGGCTATGCATAAAGAACTCCGTGAGGATATTTTGACGTCTACACTGAAACCGAAAGTGTTTTCTTGTAGAGTCATCCACTGGCTTAGCTGGAGCATCTCATTTAACTTTAGCATAGAATACACCTAAAGTTCCTGACAAAACTGTTCAAACGAATATTTAGGACTTATGAGCCCCCTTAAATTAGAAAGAAATGCGGCAGTTGTGACTAAATTACCTTGCACCTAAGCAGGAGGAGACGATAAGCGAGTAAAGCGTTGGTTGTGGACGACTGTGCCATGTCTATTTGGTAATACAGTCGAACACGGATATATCGAACTCCAAAGGGATCGCGAAATAGTTCGATATATGAAAAATTCGATATAAAAAATATGGGCTCTGAGACGTCACCTGTGGCGGACGGCCACTTACCGATCGGTGCATTCAAGAATGACAAGTAATTCCGCACTAACGACGCAACAGGATGCTTTATTTGCGTGAAAAGAAATCGCTGATCTTGGCCTGCTTCTTCGTCCTGTACATGGAATTAAAGACGCGGGTCTCGATATTCTCGAGGCTATCCAGGTGTGACAGCCCAGTTCCTCCCATGACGCTGCAACTACGTAGAATCAAGCTGAACGCAGCCGCCAGTTCACCGGCGGAGTACGATCGTGTAGCCGCATCCTCGTCCGGACGATCTTCGCCACTCAAGCTACCAGCCTGGGTTCCTGCAAGCGCAGCTACGATATCCTCGTCACCGACGCTCGCAACAGCCTAAACATTGCTGTCAGCGTTCACGAAGTCGCCAGCAGACAGTCCGGCTAGAACAGCAGCCGGGAAAAGGGACGACAGCTCGCGAAACGTGTCGTCCATGCCCCATTCGTCGTTGTCGCCGTCTTCGCAAGCTTCCGTGTTCGGCCGTCACGAAGCCTGCCTTCGGGAAGCAGTTGGCCACGCTCTGCTTTACGCTGTTGCAGGCACCCGTCATCATGTGTATGGCCCCCAGCTGGTCAACTTTAAGCTCGGTGCCCACACGGAGGTTCATGAAAAGCCTATCGAGGAGTCGCCTCCTGTACCCAACCTTTAACGACTTAGTCGAGCGGTCGAGTGGCTGCAGCCTGGCTGTTGTGTTCGGAGGCAGAAACTTGAGCTCGATGTTGTCGAGCTCGCAGGTGGTTTGGTTGGCCGAGCAGTTATCCAAGAGAAGGCAAGCGTGACGCTCCGACGCCGTGGCTTCTGTCCCTGTTGGGTTTCGGCGAAGGCACTAAGCGACCGCGGAAATCGGGGGTGCAGCGCCGCCGAAGGTATTCGATATACTAAATGTCGGGAAAAATATCGTTCGATATAAACGTACGAATTCCTATACTTTTACATAGAATTTTCAAGGGGATAATTCACGAGTTCGATATAGACAATAATTCGATATACCCGTGTTCGATATATCCGTGTTCGACTGTAGGTCTTGTTTCCTTTACCTTGTGGTAGTTTTCAATCGGAAAACAGATTTATTATTCATCGGCTAGCTTTAAATTATTTATAGACATATGTGTATAGGTTGCGCTCGAGTTGAAGTCATATTTCGGCCACATGGTTTCAACTCTAGCAACAACCCACATCACGTCCCGAGGTTCCAATCACTCTTCTACGCCTATTTCTCAAATATGTTTAGAGCACAAGACTCTGCCCGTCATCCATGATGCCCTAAGTCCACCCTGAGCGGCTGCTTCTACACCAATTATATAATCAATGTGGGTAGCCCTCACCCACGGCACCACAAGCGCTCAATTCGTTTGTTATCCCACGTACAATCCTCTCGTGAAACGACCTTCTAGATATTAATTCTGTGACAAGGTTGGTCCCTGATTAGCCTAGAAGCATTTTGCGAAGGACAGTTTGACATCCACCTCATGCAGTCATACGGCTACAAAGGAAAGCTGTACAGCTTTCTCAGAAACTTCGCAGTTGAAGAAAAATTCGCCCTGCTACAGCATTCGAACCTGGGACCACCACTTAACCGGAGCAACCGGTCCAGGATTCCAACCGGTGACCACCGCTTAACCGGAGCAGTCGCTCTGCCAACTGAGCTAACCAGGAGGCTAGCAGTTTCTAGCACGAGAGCGAATTGATATCAACAGCTCGAAGTGATGAACAGGTGTGAATCGACCAAATTTAGGGGAAATCCCCAAGGCGGAGTAAGTTTCTGCGAAGGTGGAGCAATTGTTTCCTTCTCAGAAACTTACTCCACCTTGGGGATTTCTCCTAAATCTGGTCGAGAAGCATTCCGTAATAATCTACAGAAGCTTGTTTTAATTTATTGAAACCAATGCTCATTTTCACGAGTGCCATCCGCTTTGTGATTGGCCTTTAGTGACTCCGTCTGCGAAAAATCAGCTATGTCGTCCGGTAGAGGATATGGGTGCCATTGTAAAAAATAAAAAATCATCATCATCATCACCAGCCTATCTACGCCCACTGCAGGGCAAATGCCTCTCCCATTAATTTCCTGTTATCCCGGTCCTGTGCTAAGGGCGACCAATTTATCCCCGCAAATTTCGGGATCATCTGCCCATCTCACTGCTGGCCTGCTCTAGGGATCCAAGCTGTTACCCTTAATGACCAACGGTTATCTTGGCTTCGCATTACATGCCCTGCCCACGTCCATTTATTCTTCTTAATTTCTACTGAATACCATTATGAAAAATACATACGAGTTAAACCCGCGTCGCCACTGTACGAGGCGAGTGCGTTACCAAATAAGCACGTTTCCAGCGGGGAAGCAAGAGTAGTGCGTGCGGTGCTGACATTATATAGCGTGACCGGTGAACGTAACGGTACGATGAGTAGAACAGGGGAACCCTCTGCCACGGGACACTCTGACTCTGGGCAGCTGCGGCGTGAAGTGCCGCCAGATCTGCCTGTCGAAGCAAATCGCGCCACAATACGGGGAGCGATCGCGAAGAAAGAGAAGCAAACGCGATGTGGCAGTGAACAAGCCTTTGGTATGTGTCGCCAGGGGTAGCCATATTTCCCTCTTAAAATAACACCAGCAGACATAAAGGCCTGAGCCATGTTCTTTGCGCCCTTCCATTTTTCTCGTACGAGGGGAAGGTGAGGGGGGGGGTCGCTCTCCCTCCCCTTCCAATATGAACCTCACGGCAGTGACGGACCTACAGGGTGAAGCAATTGATGATCGGTGTAATGCGTGTAACATGATGGCAAACTTTTGCGGACACAACAAAGAAAAATGCCACTACATTTTTTTATACGCTTGAAGCCATCCCATTCCGAAAAGTGAACAATACAAGCCTATCACGAGTGATGCTCAGATCTACACTAAGCAGGTCGGAGACATCACGCATTTGCATTTCCTCTGTATGCGTAAGCTTCTGGTGGTTGAACTAAAAACCAGAAAGTTTTCTCGAACCCGGAGTAACCTAAAGTATTTTATAGAGCGCCGTTTTGCGGACGGGTATTTCTCCGAAGCCATTTTATCGAAACTGCTTCACGAATGTGTCTTATTAACAACAGCTGCATTTTTTTTTTTTGCTCGTCAGGGATCTTTACGTTCTCCTAATGGCAAATTTCGCCTTCCCGAATTTTCATGTTCAGTCAATTCCACAGTTGCAACCGTAAGCGAATTTTCTTTCCATTGTAGCCGACTGTCTGAACTACGTAGCATACCCCGCATTCGTGACCAGTGGCGCAGCCAGGAATATATTTAGGAGGGGGGAGGGGGTGGTTGTGTTATGTGCCACCGAGTAAATAAAAAACATAAAAACCGAGATATACTGCGACGTATGCCAAAATAATACATGTGATTTTTCTGCATGCATGCGGAAGACATAGTTGGGGTTTAGGAAGACGGGGTAAAGAGATGGTAGTGAGCTCAAGGGTGGATCCTGAATTGTTCCAGATGCAGCAGGGCGCCAGATGCAGCATCACCTTCCCTTGCCTTCTCATTAGCTCGTGCTGATCTTGAGGTACAGAGCTGTCCAAAGTCTCGACAGAAGTGACATATGTAATTTTTGGGTTGTTCTCCCCCGAGCGTACCCTCGGACATGGCCAGGCTGCGTGGAAGAGGGTGGATGTTTCCCCGATTTTAGCAGAATTAAGTTATTTGTTATGTTCCCACAGAACACCTTCCCCCACACGTGGATTTGTAGATACTCGTTTTGGCTTATCTCCACGGAGTTTATGCTTGTTCGGCATTGAGTAACAAGGGAAAAAATCGTGTTCCTAGACGTACGACAAGGAGAGAGAGAGAGAGAGAGAGAGAGAGAGAGAGAGAGAGAGAGAGAGAGAGAGAGAGAAATAAACTTTATTGAGATACGTAGTTAGGATGGGGTGGTGACCGGTAGTTGCAGTTTGCCGGTGACCAAGGCAGCCCGTTCCGTCAGACTTTTCTGCATCTGCGGGTCGGAGCTACCCAGCGCCGCCTCCCATTGCTAGGTGGTACGGATTAATGGGAAGGGGTCGATGTTGCATGCCCACATGGTATGGATGAGGGTGTCTTTCAAGAAACATGCGGGGCAGTTGGGGGACTGATACAGGGTGGGATGAATTAGGTGCAGTGTGGCGCGACAGGGCAACGTATTTGTTTGAATGAGGCGCCATAAGCGTTCTTCATAGTGAGAGAGGGTTGGATGAGCCGGCGGGAATTTGCGGCGGGTGAGGCGGTAATGCTCAGTTATTTCCCGATAGCTAAGCAAGCTGTCTCGGGCTGATCGGGCTCCGTGTAGGGGTACGAGGCTTGGGCCTGCTCGGACAGTGAGTTCTCGAGCTGCTTTGTTGGCTGCCTCGTTGCGGCCCAGCCCTGTATGGGCAGGAGTCCAGATAAGCTCCACGGTGTCGGTAGGGAGATTTTGAACAAGAATTAGTAGCGCCTGAGGAGAGACAGTACCTCTGGCAAAGTTTGGAATGGCCGTTTTTGAATCAGAGGTGATAATTGTGGGGGTTGGCCGTTGCGTTAGTGCTAAGGCGATTGCCGCTTCCTCCGCCGTTGCCGGATGACGGGTGCGTATTGTGAGGGAGGTGAGGGGTGGGGAGTTAGGGCTGAATATTGCTGCGACAGCGTACGCGTCGTGGTGTCTGTAGTCCACTGCGTCTACGTAAAGGGCGTTCGGCTTAATGGGGTATTTCTCATACACACTCATCCACACCTCTTTACTGACCCTACCTGTCCAGCCTGCGGGGCACTCGACACTCACTACCATTCCCTCTGCGAATGCCCCGCAGACCCGTACCCCCCGTTCCCTCCCCTCAACACTGGGAGCAGATGTTGCGTGACCCGGGGGAGTCAGACCAAGTCCTGACCACCTTCCGGGCCCTGGCGGTCGCGGCGGCCCTGTGGGCCTCCTCCACCCCCAATACCTGATCCTTCCTTCCTTCTCAGTCAAGGCCCGTGCTCGCTGTTCCCCGCGAGTTTTGTTGTGCACTGGGTGCATATTGCGTATGAGAGGGTGGATGCAGAGGTTCGCATGAACGCTTGGAGGAATGGGGACTTCGGGATCAGTGATTATCGGAGCTCACAGATTTAATCTATGCATGATCTGTCGACCAGTGGGTGTTGTCGATAGGCGCTTAAGTTGATTGAGTTGATGGGCCTCGACTATTTCTTCTGCAGTGTTGTAAATGCCCAGCTGTTCTAATCTGGCAGTGGGAGTGCTGTTGGGTAACTGCAATGTCGTCTTGTATACCCGGCGAATGAGACAATTAATTTTTGCCAACTCTGCTTGAGAGGGATTGAGGTATGGCAGAGAATACGCAATGAGGCTTATTACAAACGCCTGTATGAGGCGGATTCTCTCTGCTTCTTTAAGGCCTCCCAGGTAACTCAAACCATGGGCATATTACGCAGGATTGCTGCTCGCAAAGGCGTACGATAAGGAGACGTTCTTAGCGTTTTCGTGGATGATAGTGTTGTAGTTGTGGTCGCAAAAAAGCACGGTATGCGAGTTCGCGTGCCTCTTGGTCGGTGATTGGTTCTCTTCCTGACTTGTGTATACAGGTTTCCAGATTAACTTGCGGAAAACTGGAAGGGAGCATCTTAGCGAAAGGCTTAGGTATTCTGCCTGCAGAAAACAGTCTAATGCCTTTTGAGAGTATGTAATGATGTTTGCGCTTCTATTCAATGCTACCGCTGGTCCGACTGCCTAGAGGATGTCTCCAACTTTCGTTTCTTTTTTCTGATACCTGGAAGCACCATGCAGCCACAAATATTGCACAAGTAGTCAACTAAGAGAATTGCTGCCTCGTGCTTTCATATGTGCCGGAGCTGGTGTATAGTGTACGCGGCCTTATGACTTTGGAACTTTTCCCAAATGAACTTGATCCTGTCGTATCGCCTGTTCTTGCGTAAGTTATATACCTGTTTTTGGTAGAGGAGAGCTGTTATGCGGATTTGCTGATTCGGTGACATGTCTATCATGGCATGCAGTCTTTTCTTTTCAGAGGGGCTGCCTCTGTCTTCCATATGATGGACCGTCACGATTTTGTTTACCCAGCCGCTCTCTCGGGGCTAGGAGAGTGATTTCTCTAATTTCTTCAAACGCCTATTATCGCACCGCCACTCTCCGACTGGGCACCGTCAAATCAAACATTTTCGACATGCCCAACAGAGGCACCCTCCAAGGGGCCGTTCTTTCGCCTCTACTATTCAATTTCGCCATGCTCCCTCTCGCGAATGCTCTAGA
Organism: Haemaphysalis longicornis; assembly: GCF_048455015.1. NCBI lineage: Eukaryota > Metazoa > Arthropoda > Arachnida > Ixodida > Ixodidae > Haemaphysalis > Haemaphysalis longicornis. Next base: position 172,678,835 of record NW_027526422.1, read on the forward strand.
AAACATACCGTCCCTCCACTCGACAATATACGCAGACGACATTACACTTTGGGTCACGCAAGGCAGCGAGGCCCACATAGAGGCCGCACTTTCAGCAGGGACTGCCACAGTTTCCCGTCTTGCTGCACAAGCAGGCTTGACTTGCTCGGCCTCTAAATCAGCACTCCTACTCCTTCCTCCACCTAGAATTGACCCACTCCCCTGGACACCATTCAGGTAATGCTGGACGGACAACCTATCCCCCAGGTCTCCCAGCTTCGCCTTCTCGGCATGCATCTCCAAGCCAACAGGAGCAGCACAGACACATCTCTTGCGCACTCACACCGTCCAGACTATTGGTCTCATTAAACGTATCCCGTCTAGGAAACATGGGATAACAAAATTAGAACGGCTGCGAATTGTGCAGTGCTTCCTGGTGACCTGGTGAGCCGTTTTTGCTATCACCTCCCGTACGCACAGCTCACAACGTACCTCCCTCGATGCCTTACTTCAGAGAGCCTATCGCTCCGTGCTGCTGCTGCCCCCCCCCCCCCCCCCCCCCCCCTGCACCCACCCAACGACTCCTCGCGCTTGGTATACATAATACTATAGACCAACTAATTGAAGCCCATCGCCTGGCCCAGCTTACGCGCCTTTCCCAGACCCCGGCTGGTCGGCAGATCCTCGATCGAATTCATGCCAACCCCCCGCTTATACTAGATCCTCCAGCTCACATCCCCCGGCTTCTCCGCGGGCGTCTCCACATTAAAGGGCTAATGAAGTGCTTTTAAAACCGGGCAAAACTCTACTTTTTACAATTATTAGATTGGTCAGTTTATGCCTGTAAAGTTTTTTTCGTCATTTTTAGCTTGGGGACAGCGGTATTCGTTGTTAAAGTTGACCCTACGCCCCGCCCCGCCCACCGCTCCCTGCCGCATCGCCGGAAGAGCGAGAAACTGAGCGGCAGCGACAGGAAGTATCGTCATATTCGGAAGACGGCCAGCGACGTGCGCCGCCGCTTCGCTGTGTCCCAGTTTTCTGGACGAAGTTTTGAATTAAGCAGGCGTGTAATCTGTACTTTATTAATCATCATTGTCTAGAGTTGCTTCCGCGTCGATTTTTAACCTTAATGCTACTGCGTGATTCTCTAAAGCGATTCCTAGATACCAGAGATTTCTTACCCGAGCGCCCGTGGCTGCTACATTGCCTTCACGAGTAGTCGCGGGGCAGGCCGTGTCGTCGGGTGCTCTGTGCTTCGTACGCGAGGCGACGGGCTCAAACAAATACGGAGGTACTCCAAGTTCCTGATCCATTATTATAAGGGAATTAGACAAATTGTGGAACCATAGCGCTTTGTGCTTTCGTTTTCCCGATCAACTTTGTTGGCTGTGACGACAGCTTAGCTGAATAGCTAGATGTTAAGAAGAAATCAAGCAAGCTGAAAGCATGAAGCGTTTTCTGCGCGCGGAAGCGCTCCGCACACTCGCCCGTCGTGCATGCCCGTACGGCGCACGAAACGGCTCGCACCACACATGCCGTGGCAGCGACCGCCCTTCGCTGCCGTCCAGAAACAAGGCCGTCGCGAAAAGCAAGGTAAACGTGCAAGAGAGGATGATAGTGTGGTGAAAAATTGTGCAAGGGGTAGTCATACAAGGTGATTTCGAAAGAGGTAATCGAATTTGTATCGCGATGCGGAGCGCCGACCGGTCGCGGAGGCCGCGGAGGCTCGTCGACGGCCGCAAACGAACCCGCCCGAGCACGAGATGCGGCGAGAGGCAAATGGATGACGTTACCTGCGCGCAAGAATGAGCACAGCACCGATCGCTAGAATGACTATCAACGTAGGAATAAGGTTCCACATGCGAGAAAGGGGATGATAGCGTGGTGAAAAACTGTGTTAAGGATAGTCATTCGCAACTGTAGAGATAGCGGCGACCAACTAGCTCCCTTGGTGCTAAGCCTAAAGTTCCCAACATCAGCGGCGATCCGAGCAGCCTGAGTCGGCTGGAGCTGTTGGGGAAGGCGTTCTAAAGCTCGTCGGGGACCAGCGTGCTGCGCTTGGGTTCCTCTACCTTTTGGGGGGTGACCAACGTTCGGTTCCCCTATTCTAAAACATGCGTATGTGCAGCAATGCCACGTTCCGCTGACCGGCCGAGCAGCGACCCGGCACCAGCACCTCTGCGCGACGCGGCGACCGGCGGCGGCCGCGCTGCCTGTGCGCATCGCAGGCCGCTGCACAGAGCTTGTTGCCGCCTGTCCAAATGTAAAAACAAAGTTCCACATTCGAGGATGGGGATGATGGTGGGTTGAAAAATTGTGCTAGGAATCGTGGCTAGCGCTGGTAGTGAAAGCGGCGAACCAATATCTGCGCAACTTCCCTGCACCCGAGAAACAAGTCGGCCATGAGTCGTCGGGGGTGAACCCCTTTCTAAAGCTCGCCGCGAGCGAACCTGTTGTGTTTATGCTTCCCTCAGGCTCTCCTATTCTAAGGGAAGATTGTGTGAGCCCTCCATTCACCAGAGGACCTTCTAGCCCGTATCTGAACGGGAACAGAATGAGATCTTCAGGCCGAGCGGTCCCCGCAGCGCCGGCACTTCCGAATATGACGTCATCTGCCGCCAGCCAATCGCGAAAGGCAGCCAGGGCTCTCACCGCGCCCGCGGGCAGGGGTCGTTTGTTTTGACGAAAAAAGATGGTTTGGGTGAATTTACACATAAAATAAACATGTTTTTCGAATTCAGCGTCAGGAAAACCATAATGTAATGCCCCCAACAAAATTTTTTTGAAAAGCTCTTCACCAGCCCTTTAAGCCGATCCCGCGAAATATGCATCCAGCTTACCACCACGGACGCCGTCTAGCCCGAGCCCAAGCACACCTCTCCCGCTACCCTCCCTCTGAGCATACTCTCTACGTAGACGCAGCGGCCTACCCCACCCGTCCCGCCTTCGCACTCGCTTTAGTAGGCGCTTCTCCAACAGTCCCTCAGGTTTCAGCTACAGTCGCCACCACCTCCTCGGTAACTGCGGAAGAGGCAGCCATTGCCCTTGCCCTAACTCAATTACATACCCCCCCCAGATAATTTTATCTGACTCCCAAACTGCCATACGAAATTACACAAAGGGCGTCATTTCCACAGCTGCCCTCAAAATTCTTCTTCAGAATCCCCTGCCCACCCCGTGATGCTGCTGTGGACTCCGGCCCACACCGGCGTAGGTTGTAATGAGACGGTACACCAACACGCCCGAGCTTTGATATCCCGGGCTCCCGTTTCTTTTACGCCTACACACGGCATCCCCGAAACGTCCCACGCGTACCTACTTACGTACAGGGACATAACTCAACATTACCGCCTCCTCCGCAGGAACCTACCTCCCCCGCGCCGTTCACTTACTCCGCCGGCAGCGCACATGTGGCGGCTCTTACAAACCCACACTTTCCCACACCGCACTCTCCTTGTGCACACTCACCCACACCAATTCACCTCCGCTCACTGCCCCACATGTGGCGCGCTGGACACTCTTTTCCACTCGCTCTGTGAGTGTCCGCGCGACCCCTTCCCCCCTTTCCCCTCCCCTTCTCACTGGGAGCAGGCTCTGGGGAGCTCTGACCTCGCAACGCAAGAAGCCGTCACGGACAGAGCCCTGGACGTCGCGGGGGCCATTTGGGCCTCCGCCACCCCCCTGCCCTGAACCCAGTGTAAAATAAAGTGGCACTACTACTACTACTACCTTATGAAGACACAGCGAGGGCCCATTCATCATCATCATCTACAACATCCTAGTTAGTTCGACTGCAGGACGAAGGCCTCGCTTATCGACCTTCACCGCTCTTGTCCTGCGTTGTCCGAATCCTTTCTTTGCTCCTGAATGTTGTTATTTAACTCCTCCGCGGCATTCCCCTTCTAGACCGGTCCCTGGCTGTCCATTTTGTTACCCCGGTAGCCCACCGGTTGTCTGTTCCTCTCACGTTAAAATAGCGAGGTCAAGGACAGTCTGACATGATGATGATGATGATGATTTCTATTGGTTTCCTTTTTGTAGCGGGGTGATGACATGTCATCTTACCAAAAAGGACGAATACAACCATGTTTTACACTCTTGGTTTAATACTAGCGCTGCTTAGGGCAGGCACAAAAGCGTATCGGGCACAAAATACTTTTTTTTCCTGTTACAGGTGGTAACTACGTCCTAGGCAATATTCCCCTCTCTGGTTTTCGTCCACCAGCATTGTAATATTCTTTTCGTCGCCTCGACAGCCTTGAAGTTAACTTCCTCTGTGATACGCTTAAATCCTAGGGCTTCTGGAAGCCCAATATTCCCTTCATGTAGATTTGGATGACCAATGTCCAATTAGCTTCATGTAGAAGCTAATGATGGTGTTTATTATTATTATTATTAAGCTCTGCAATATCCGGCTCATGATCAGCGGCTGAATGAGTCTTGCCGTTTCTCCTTCTTTCTTTCCTGCTGTTCTCTTGGTTAGGCGTTTTATAATGTGGGCAATTGGTTTAAAAAATTGTTTTTTTTGGGGGGGGGGGGGGAGATTGCGAGTTTGGCTCTGCCGTTTGACTCTAGAGCCCCACGTTCAGCATTCTTACGTGACTGTTATCTGGGAGGACATCCGTAACTTTGTAATGGAGATCTTTAACTTGGCCGCTTGGCGCCTTACGTCGTTTGACAAACGGAGCTTCCAGCTTTTACAGAACCACTAGAATATTGAAAAGTAGATAGTTTGAAAATTCACGTGACAATATATTGGCTTTATTTTAGTTCGTTTCTGTATATATTCTATGCCTTTCTTGATTTCTGAGGTACTGGTGTTTATCCTATTGTCACCTGTTTTATTTAGGTGATCCAGTGTTATCGCCGATACCATTTCCGGTGGAAAATACGCCGGGGTGATTTCGTGTGTAAGGTGGGGCGCTGCTGAACCGAAGGAGGCGGGTTTGATCCCCGGCCGTGGCGGCCACTTTCCTGATGGAAGGAGAAAATTGAAGCACACGTGCGCCGAAATTTCAGAGCACCTTAAAGACCCACAGGTGGTAGAAATTATTCCAGACCCTTCCCCTTCGGCACGTCAATAACCAGAATTTTCGTTTTTTTTTAATTTCAGGCGGAAAGACGCTTTGGGGGGGTGGCGCCAATTGCGGGCACGGCTGGCGACTGGGTGTCTGAACGAAATTCACTGCCCAGGCGCGGTAACTATTGTAAATGCGCGTCCTGTCTTTCGTCTCCGCCGTCGGATCAATGCCCTCCTTTCCACACTTGAGTTTCCCCTTATTCCAGATTCATGCCAGCCCTCGAATCTTGCTGTCTCAGTCGTAGCTTCCGGGGGGGGGGGGGGGCAGTGACGACGTATTTCCTCGGACGCTTGATGAGCACGGCTCATAGCGGATGTCTAGCAGGGACGAGGAAAAAACCCGCATTTCCCCGAGGGGGAGAATGTGAAAGTGCGAATGCACGGTTGTCGGCCCGCTTGCGGCGCTTGCGCTCGGCACCCGCAGCCCACCGCCTCGCCGCCTTCTCTTCCATCTCTTCCATCGGGTTTGTAGTATCACGTGTACACCACGCAGTTATCAAGCCGCTATAACGCCGCTGAGTCGCCAACGCAACGCCGCTGACGACGTAGTTTGAATGCGTTAAAGATATAAGGAGCGTTCCTAACTCTGAAATCAGCGTGGAAAAAAACAAAAAAAGGCTTCCGTGGCTTAGTCGGTAGAGCGTCGCGCTGCGGCCGCAACGTCCTCGGATCGAAACCCGGCGCCGGATGCTGCTATTTTTTTATATAGTGTAGTGGCCTGGCTGGCGCGCCGAGAGAGGGTGTTGCGAGCTGGAGAGTAGGCGAGGGGGGAGAGGAGGCGCTACGCGAGCGCCCTCACGCGTCGGAAATCCGGCGCCGTTGCTAGGCACGCTAGCTAGCTCCGTTGCTAGGCTGCGTACGGACGGACGGCGGTGGACGCGTGATTCAGGGTCGCTTAAGAAGTGCATTCGCACTTAAAACTAAAATGAGCCTAATAATGCCATCGCGTTAAAACGCTATCGCGTGAACAACAGCTTTTCATTGAGACCACGAAAGGTACCCTTCTTCCCCTCTTTTACTCTTGCGCCGTGCCTCATTTCAAGTCACCAACTTCGTGTTCTTGGGGGGAAGACAAAGCGGCAGGCAAAAACACCTGCAAGAAACAAGATGTGTGGCAAGTCATGGCAGTATGTTTGTTCATCTCGTAGTGATAACTGATATCCCCGGCGACGGACGGTTTGGTCATATCCGGAGAACGCTCTGTTTCAAGCGCCCGAAGTGGGCCGTCACTGGGGTTGTATTTTCTTTCGTGCGGCAGAATAAAACGTGCTTCGGTGTCCTGGTGTTTTTACACTGCTAGATTGCAGATATCTGACGCAGCTTCCATGGTGCGATATGAGATTCCACCTATATATGGAGCGAAAAAGTGGGAACATGAGCTGGCGCTGTGCTGCTGTACCCTCAACTGTAGCGCCCTGTCGACAGAAGTTAGTGGCGATAATTTGTTTCTGTGCAGCGCGGTGAGTGTTAGAAAACTAAAAATAATAACAAATTGTTTTACCGATAAGATGATTTATGAGCTGTTATGAGCTACATGTATTGCTTCGTGACTAGGTAAACCGTAAAAAGTTTCGATAAACCATTTCAAACCTTTATTAATGTTAGCCCAAGCTCCATTATTTTCAGTGCCCGCACGTCTGGTCGATTAGTAAGACAGTTCTGTCGTCATGTTTACACCTGCAGTTGACGACGAGGGGACGGAAGCAGGCAGCCGCGGGGGGCGAGCTGCAGTCGACGCAGCCGTCGGTTACAGAGAATGGCTCCTACACGTCGGCGGCATCTCGGTCGAATGCACGACACGGGATTTTACACCGAATCCGGCCCCCGCAAATGACAAGGGTTCGCCCTCACGTTCGCCTGCACCCGCGCCCAGACCAGCAAGGGCCCAGTTTCCTTCCAGGGGCCACAGGTCGCCGCCGTCAAGCTCGGGCAGAGTCGTTCCGGCCGTCCGCTGCCGTCGCGGATGCACTCTGCCGAACCCTCCGGAGCCGAACGACCGACGCCGGCCGAACGCAAGCGATGCTGCGCAGTGGGCGCTGGTCTCGAGGCTCGCCACAGAGCCGCCCCTGGTGTACTACTACCTGTGGCAGCAGGCTTGCAGTAACCGTCCGGGGTTCACGCAGTGCTCGGTGGGGCAGTGGATGCAGTACTGGGAAAAGGCCCTTGCGGCTTGGTTCGGCTACGGCGATAGTGCAGCAGAAGTGGTAAGTCCCGACACTTCGATTTTCTTTTTCGGCCTGAGCGAAGCTCAAAGTATGTTCTCCATTGTGTTGATATTTGCTGCGTTTGTATCCTCCCAACGTACAATGTAGGAGCTTCACACTTCCAATTCGATATGTTTTTGCTTACTTTCGACTACTTACCCACTAACCATAATCACACCCGGCAGGTTTTTCGTTAACATTCAACCGGTTTTTTAGGTTTTTTAGGGCGCAGGCCTTTGGCGGCCGTATATGGGCTGAGCAGCGTCGTCGTCGTAACCGAGTGAACGATGGCAAGACCGAATAGTGAAAGAAAGCAAAGGAGGAGTGTCACGAAAATGTGAGGGGAGGGCGATTCTCCGTGGCAGCGCGAGCGCTCTCCGAAAGTGTTTGGTGGGAGAGGAGGGGGGGACAGTATGCTGGGCCCGCACGAGACGCTCGACTGCGCGACGCTGGCGAAAACGTGAGGGGGGCTGCGCGTGACCTTTCGTGTGCGTTCCATGCCTAGTACGCGGGTCGCGGTCCCTTCCTGAGACGCACTTCGCGCCGCTGACGCAGAGGCTCATCATCGTTGCCGTCCAGAGAACCCACTAGTGCTGCCTCAGCGCACTGCTGCTGCGCCCAAAATCGCATTAGGGAGTATCGTAATCGCCAGCCATTTTTTGGCACTGTATGTGCACTACGTTTTGGCAAGAGTAAAGATCGGCACGTTTTATTTCTGCAGTGACAGAAATACCAGCATTACTTTGGCGGATGCTGCGAGACTTTTCTGTGACCAGAGCAAGTAGCCCCTACGGTTTCCTGGCAAATGCATGTGTTAGACTTTCATTTTTGCCAAATTTTCCTTGCCTTTCAGGTGCACCACGGAACAGACCAGTGAAGTGCCTGAACCAATCTCGAGCAGACAACGCGACGGACATTCCCCAAGCTGTAAAAGTGTTGCCGCTGGGATCGACTTTTCGCGTGAACAAGGCATGCGTAACAAGACGTAACACATCATCAAGCCACGTTGTCAATAATAAACAAATTCCACCCAGCAAGTCTGTTTTATCGGTTACGCTTGCGCCAGTCGTGCCGTATTAGTGGCAGCCAGGCGCGTAGCCAGGATTTTTGTTCGGGGGGGGGGGGCTAAGGTTGTTTTTGCCCTCCCCCCCCCCCCCCCCCCCCGAAGAAAAAAAAGTGCGGTAGTTTGCAAGCGCCCTTAAAGGCTATGAAGATAAAATTCATGTTTGATTCATTATAAAGTCTGCCTTGTCCCGATATCAATGATACCAGTTTTATCGCAATCTTCAAAGGAATCATCAAAATATTAAATTAAACATTTGAAGCAATGGCGAATCCCCGCCCACTTTCCGGCGGCGATTTCACTATGACAGTTCAGGATCTTGTTGGTACGATTGGCGTCCAACGACTTAAAGGGACACTGAAGTGATATGTAAACATTGCGGGATGACTTGCGCAAATTGTAGTCCGGAGTCCCCAGGCCATGTTTCGACCACCCTGGGCGCGTTTACGCGATTTTATTTAGAAAAATCAATTCGAAAATGCTGTCCTCCTCTCTTTACGCTCGCCCATTTTCTGCGGCGTTTTCGTGTGACGTCAGGAGGGGATAAGCTGCACGGTTCCCCGGCCTTCAGACAGAGTCAGTCGGCCCAGCGTTTCGTCCGCCGGCTGCCGACGGGTCGTCGCAATTCGTTCGCTCACTTGAAACGAAGCCAGGACACGTTTGTGAATGGTAGAATTTGCCTTTCGTTACTTGGTTAGTTTGTACACTGTATCTAGCTCCAAGTCAAGGTCGCTTCACGCAAGCGCTGCACAAGCGCACATGCGACGCTTCGCTGACTGGTATGCCAGTAGGAAAATATAAGGCCTCTTGAAGGCGGGAGAAGAGTCAGCGAAGTCAATATAGGTACTAAAGAAATAAAATCAACTGATATTTTTACCGTACAGCGTAAACCTAGGGTGCGGGAAGCACTTTTTTGCGCTGGGCGGACAAGCACAGCGGTCAGCAGCACGACTACGCATCTGCGAACGCTTTTCCGTCTACGAAATGCAATTGCTAGACGTGAGCTATTGTGGAAACTCGGGCGACGCTTACTGCACGAGCGCAATACAACAAATAGTCACCTAAGCTGCTTGAAATGCCAAAACTAAAGAAAAGTGTAAACTGGTTGTACAATATATACCCTATATTACCAATACCAGCGGAGCCCGCTTCGTGGCCGAGCGGTCTGGATTGCTAGGTATGCCACCGCAAGTATTTTGCAAGTCGCGAGTTCGAATCCCCGCGGGTACGTGCTTTTTTTTTTTCGTTTTCCGCCGATGATTTCTATATTGAGTTCACCTTTTTTTGGGCCGCAACGTTCATGGCTCCACGAACTAGTTCACAAAACGCGCGCAGGCTGGCACTGGCGCGCTAGCGAGTTCTCGTTGGCGTGCTGTTGCCATAAGCACCGACTGCTTGCAGGCAGTGGGCACAGGCCAGAATGAACAGACCCTTGGCCTGGTGCGAACACGCTTTTTACGACACATGCGTGAGGGAGGCAAGCTGCAAATATGGGGAAATAGCGCATGACATTTGGGCGTCTGCGGGTACGCGGAGGGCGTTCATGCAGTGCGTAGGTTACGTAGTGAATGCTACGATTCCAATCCGTCCTAGGAGGCTTATCTTTATGCATTTTTACAGCTGACAACATGGCAGAAGCGCGGTACGATGATTACTGAGTTATTGAGAATGCCCATCCAACAACGCCAACGGTTGTGTTTTACAGAATCGAAACCGAAACCGAAACTTGTTTGGTTGCTCACCTTGGGCACCGTCCAATCACGGTGCCCGCTCCTCCTAACGTCACAGCTTTAGTTGGTGCGGCCGCCGCAAACCGCGCATGGTAGTTTTTCTTCTTTCGCGCTTTGTAAAATAATTACCGATTTGTCAACCGAATAAACGATGAAAAGTGTGCTAATTTGAGCCAGTCTATGCAGTGCAAGCAAAAACGGGAGCTTGACAAATTCACTTCAGTGTCCCTTTAAGTCACCGCCAAGGAACATGATTGCGCGATTGTAGACTGGCCTCCATTGATCTTATCATTTGAATTCTAACGTGCAGTTAACACACTCATAACTACGTTTTAGTGCTAGCCTATATATATACCACTCCTGCCGATATCACTTCACTGCAGTGCTAAATTTGAAGATTTCTGACATTTGTTGCATTGCTTCGGTTGAAAAAACGCCTGTGATTGGAATGGAGCTGTGCGAGTTACCAAAGGCTAGTTGCGATTCAATTGAACAAGGTTGTATTTTGTCTTTAAAAGGCCCTTTAAGGTTCTCTCATGATATTGGTGTTGATTATGATTGTATATTTGTGCCAGCTGAAGTTGTAAACTGGGCGGAAATCCGCAGACCACGTGGTACAAATCTCTGCCCGTGATACGGGACGTACATTGCACGCACGGGAACCTTGTGCAGGCATTGCATTAAACGGCCATATAGTTTCATGCAATTACTTGCTTTATTTCAACGTGTGGAGAATGATGAGTGTGACATCCGCAATGAAATGACGTAGGCTGTAAGAATTCGATTTTTTTATTTACTTGTCCTTGTCCAAAATGCAAAATAATATGTTTTGCATACGCCTGCACAGTAGCGGCCAGTGTCAGGCCAATGGAGCTCACTCTGTGCAGTATACATCGAATAATCTATGCACTTGCGTTATGTCTAGCGCAGGTCTTATTTTTAAAAAATGAGAGGCTATGAATTATACATACAAGAAGCGTTATATCTCTAGCAATAATTTTAACAAATATCAACCCTAAACACACAGACATCATGGGCAATAACAGCGCTGGTAAGGGCGAAAATTACATGAACATGCCAAGATTAGTCCACACCAAAGCGGAATAATTCAGCCATTGGTATTTGTTAAGTCACGCCAGTTTAAATTTGCGCTTCTGTTTTGAGTCTCAACACAGTCCATTTCGTAGCTTCTATCAGGTCTCCGGGCGGACATGAGAAGCTTGTGCTTTGTAACATAATGGATCTGGTTTACATTTCGGCACAGCCCAAATGTAGAGTCTGCTGTAATGAGCTTGGTGTTCTCAAATAGTTGCATTATTACCTGTCAAGTTTTCAATGCTTCGTGCACTATAGTCTGCCTGAAGGCGTGTACTATCCAGTAACTTTTCTGAAGCAGCCACCCCATTTAGTTACCACTCCCAGATGAGGTAGAGCAAGTCACTGCAAAGTTCACCATTCGATGCTGTATCGAACTTTATATTTACCAAGAAAAAATAGTAACGCAAAGACGACCATGTCTGACCATACTCTTGCGGTTAGGCATGTTCTGTGCAATCTGAGCAAAATATTGCTGTTTTGAATTTTGTCGTTAGATCTGAGGAAAGAGTTATAATGCGGTCTTACCATTTTGGTTTCAAACTTTAAGGAAAGGACATACTTTTTTAGCCGACGCGTGCACTGCCATTTTTCAGCCGAGTACACACTGCCGGTTTTAAAGCTAAACGATAAAACAATATCAGTGCATAAGCATGGGTGGCTCTGGAATGTATAGGGCGCACATGAGTTTTGTAGTTTTTGTTAGAGATGCGGGAAATTGAAGTTATGTTGGGAATCTCCTTGGTCCACCAGAAAACGGAGGATTGGGCAGCTGTGCAGAGCCAGCATGACCTTAGGGCGTGGTGCGATGCCCGAAACGAGTCAGCATTTCGTTTTCCAGAGTGCACCAAGAAACCATGCGTATTGGCATAGCCCCGCATACAGAAAGACCAAAGACTACCATGCTTCAGCATGAAGCGGACAGTAATGACATAGTTAAACTATTTCCTTGGTTGACAGCGAGCGTGATGTTGAAACTGAAGCATGGTTTCAGGCTACGACAGGATAGATTGGCCAAAAGCTGCAAAGTTGTTTACCGTGATAATTCCTCTGTCATTTCGGTTACTTAAGAAATGCTGACGATTGCTCAAAATGTCCTTCATGCAACATTTTAGAATGTATACGTAGCAGTTGTGGATTCAGGAAGAAAGACAACAGCGCGCACCCGTATGTGTGTATGCGAGGGGGGGAGTAGAGCGGAGGAGGAGGGTGGAGGTGTGCTGGTGCTCTTGAGAGGGCCTGCTGTCTGTAGCCCGTTTATTTAATTAGGAAATTATGTTGTCTTGCACGACCAACTGAGCCTTGAAAGAACGATACTCCTGCGTCCACAGAACTTCAAAGAAGGCCAGGAAGAGTTAAAGGAAAATTCTACCAGAAAGGCACGTTCGTTTCTTCGCCACCAGTACGAAGGTCCTTCACTTGCGCTGTGCACGCTGCTATGGGTTTAAAATTGGGTGTAGCAGTCGATGCACGCGTAGATAAGAAACGCGGTAACAAAAGTCCCGATAACGCGCACACAATACGACAGCGGCGACATCACATGGAGTTTCGTTCCAGTAAAAGCAAACTATTAAAACTGCAGCCAGAACAAATATATTTTTCACTCTTCATGTACTGATACTAACGCTGTTCCGATACACTCTGATTAACCCTCTCCAACTTCGTGCATAATAAAATATTTAGGCGTTTACAGGAGTTGAATTTACATTTTCCCTCATTAAAAATCACCTATCCGCTCCACCGTGAGCGCTTTTAACGACCAATTCAAACGCAAATACTGCATTCGAAATAAAACGAAATACACAATTTTAGCTCGCAGACGCAAGGTACTGGGGCATCGTGTAAATATAAAGAAATTATTATTTAAATATCAGAGAATGCATAACTGATCTGCACTGCACAACTTAACGTTCAATGCAACCTCCATCGCCAAAAGACACCAGTGATCATGGAAGGATTATTCACTGAAAGAAAATGACTTACAATTCGAGGCCTCTTTTGAGTGTTGGCAGTTGCAACATGAGCTTCTCAAAACCAGGGGCGCTTCTATCCTCGCGGCATATTGCCGTTGTGTTTCAGGCCCTTAATATACATTGCTCTTGGCAGCCGCCGTCCAGGGAAAAAGCGGCCGTGGATGCAATGGAGGGGCTTTAGTTGGGATCGAGGTAGAATATGGCTACAGTGAACTAGAATATTATATGGCAATGTGATCGTTGTTACTGTCGCGACGTCGTCTGACTGTGGGCAGGGCTGGTGGCCGCCGTGCCTTCACATTTAGGATAAAGCCTGGGACTGGCTCGGGGAGCCGCAGCGCGCCTTTTTTGTCGAACCACTGTTCTCCAGTTTCCTAGGTTAGGGGAGAATACCGCCGTACAAAGCTGCCTAATCGCAGGGGTGAAATTGATTGTCGCAACATCGCCGTCGGAAGGGGACACTCAGTGCGCGCAATCTGAGCCCACTCCAACAAAACCCTCCCGGGCTCGATAGAAACATGAAAAAGGAAGAATGAAGGGCTGACGCGAGGAAGAGGGGCACAGCTTGCTGTGTGTCTTATTCGCAAAGGCCCTCTGCCCGCGCACGACATTCATGCAGCTAAACTGCATGTTTCAGCCATTATGTAGCCCCATCGCATTCTTCAGTTACCTTGTACGAGTCTTGAATGTGTGCCCACGGCCGCTTGATTTCTAGGAGATGGAGCAGCCTTCGTCAGCCACCGCCGCTTGCACGTTGCTCTGCTTAACATACAAAGATCGTCTGTTCCCTTTCGGGCCTGCACTGTACCAGTCTTCAACCATCAATAACCGGCGGTGCCTCTTTTTTTTCGCCGCGAGTTAGTGCGGACCACTCCTTGCTTCCCCGGCCGAGTCAATCTCCTCTGCTGAGAGTCAATCTCCCCTGCTGAGAACAACTCAGCCGGCCTATTATTCTCTGTGTTGCCATATGTCTCGCACAAAGGGACACAACGCATGCCTTTGTCGTCCCGTGCGCTGAACTTACCTGAAGGCGCCGTGGCCCCCTCCGCAATCATCCCTCCGCGGTTCGCACCCTTCAGGCGCTTCATTTTGTCACGGCCGGACTCGACTCCCTTTCCGCAGCGCGGAAAAAAAGTCGAGCCCGGCCGTGGTTTTGTGTAAACACCCTTGCGTAGGGCAGACATTGAGTCGTGAATGCTTCTATTAGTGGCACTTTCAAAGGATATGCAGCTTTGTTAACAGGCGACGTACCAGGCATACAGGCAGCCCGGCGACGGCCGGAAAAATTTCGGGGGGGGGGCTGAAGCCCGGTCAGCCCCCCCCTGGCTACGCCACTGGTGGCAGCACGCATAGCTTCAGTCTTAGAACGCGGCTGAGGCAAATTGTGCGTTCAGGAGTGGGTGCATACGAGAAGTACCGTACAGTGCGCGTCAGGCTTGTCTAGGGCAAGCGAGCGCGCGGCTTCGGAGCATGCTGCCGACACTTGCTATAGGCACGTTGCACTGGACAGAGTCCGCTGTGAGCGCAGCACTTTTCCTACAAAAGTCTGTAGCGCACGCTAGGGCATCGGTAAAGGAGTGGCGATTCCTCAACCCGTTATCACCCACTGCCTGCAGCATGCCGTGCCAACGATCTATGGGGTTGACAGTGCGACACGGTGTAAAGAGACGGCCATGATGAACGCATCGGCTTCTCCTTGCTATTTGTATTATCTGCAATCTCACCGGTCGGCTACAATATCAACAGCTAACGTATTTTCGTCTGCACCACTTAAACTGTTCGTTCTTGACGGCCTTGTTAACATGACGTTACCTAGTATGCCTTCTTTGTGTGGGCGCCCGTGCGTGACTCGTGATAATCCCGGGTGTTGCTGTCTTGGACAAGACGCCGACACGTACGTAATATGAATGCTACGAACCGAGCCCGTGGCATGTGTGACATCTTTCCTACAAGAAATGACCCCCCGAACCACCAGGATATAGAAAACGGCGCTTCTGCTTGCGAGGCGACCATCAGCGCAACTTGCCTATAGCTGCTTGGTTGGAGGTAGTTTGCCATTTCGCGTGCGCCGATGTCGGATAGGCTGTGGCCGGTCGTCATTTAGCATGGGCCACTGAAATTTGCCGACGGCACTAACTGTGAGGTCCGCTTACGACTGACCCTGCAGAACGGAATTCTGTTCTGTAGTGTCAGTTGTAAGCGATGACACGGGAGACAAGCGCTTAATGTGGCACGATGAATTATCAGCGCAGGCGGTTGCGCAATCCCACAAAAGGTTTGGCCGAAAGCGCTGCAGTGCCTTCGTTGCGTGTTTTTCGTTTACAACGCCGTAGATTCAAATGATTAGCGCAGGTCATTTCGTGCCATTACGTAACTGCCTGCGGGGATATTACACCGCGTCAAACGATGCGTCTATGTGGCCTGTCATCGCTCACGGCTGGCGCTGTTGGGGTGCTTTGATTCACGCGTCCGCCGTACAGGGGTGCAGACACGTTAGGTTGGCGCCGCCATTTTGGGTCATTCGCTTGCCGCCGGAAGAAGTCATTAGAGAGTTTTAGCATAGCGGGCTCCGCACGCTAGCGCTACGGCGGCCTGTAGTGTGGCCCAACTGGGCAGGCGCAAATTCGTTCCGGTAGGGGGCATTAGTTCCGCGAGCCACCCTTCGCCATGCCCCCACATTCCTCCTCATTCTCCTGAACCTCCTCACCCTCCCCGCGTGCGCATGCGCAGTAGGGTCCCGCTATCCCGCCGCCGTAGCGTGAGCCTCTGCTAGGCGCTATGCTAAGAGTTTTAGGTGTGGCGTTAACGTTTGCGCGCCGCAATCGCAAACGGATAGCGCCTCGCTACGCGACAGGACCGCTGGACGTTTTAGTATTGCGGAGTAACGCCACATAGCGCGGAGCGAACGGTAGTGCGCGCTGCGCCATCTAAAAGACAAATTGGGAAGTAGCCAAGCATATAAGCCAGGAAGCTAGCCATCGGCATCCCTGCCAATACAAAATTTGATCCAACTGAAGTCGTTTCCGGCCTCCTTGTCGAACACCTCGCGTAAACAAAGTGCACGTGTTTCATCTTGGGTGGTTAATCGCTAGAGAATGGCGCCTACGAGTATATTGTGGGACCGGTACTACCTTGACGTCTTAAGTTATTGGGACGTTGAGGCGCTCATGATGAGAAGCCACCAGGTAGTGCCAAGGTGCTTCGTGTTGAAGCGCGGGCTGATCAACCTAAGCTCCATGTCCGACAGTGTCTTTAGGATACAGTTCCGATTTGCAAAAGATGACCTTCCTACGCTTTGCCAGGCGCTTGGAATCCCGAAGATGATGTCGAGCGCGCAGGGGGTGAACATACCCGGCTGGGAAGCCCTGTGCATATTGCTGCGAAGGCTGGCCTACCCGAATGGCTGTGTGACCTAGAACTCTTTTTTGGCCGCCACTCTTCGGTGATTTCAAGCGTTACAAACATACTGCTTGAGCACATTGACAGAAGCTTCGGAGACTTGCGGGGCGACGTGAGCGAGATGAAGTGGCTGACAGAGACTGATTTGGACGAGCTATCCTAGGTTAGCTGGCATCTTACTACAGCTAATTTCTAACTTGGTGTGGACACAACTTTAATTTTTATAACTAAAGCCAAGTGAAATACAATTTTCAGACCAAACGATGGCTTGCAGTGTTGTGTGTGTAGCGGATTCGCGCATTACGGAGCGAAAAGCTGCGTCATTAACTTTTTTTTCTGTACGTCGTGAAATTATACCTGGATGGGTATACGCTCGCCTTCGGTAATTTTAGTATATGAACAGCGTGTTTATGCTCGCTCTGTCGACAGTTGCCTGAAAGGTACCACCCACACCACCTTCTCAAAATCTTGTGTATATCAACTGATTCCCTTGAAATAACCAGTTCCCGAAATGAAGAGCACTGTTTTCTGTGCCCTGTACTAAGTAACTACCAGTCACCTAAAACCGGCTATCCCAGTGCAGGGGCAGAAAACGAGAATAGAAATATAATAAAGTGTACGATTACTTAAAAAAAGTCCTGCCTATGCAAACAAAAAAAAAGAAAATAAAAGCCCAGATGAATGGGACATGAAGCCATAGTACGATGGCTTCATCACCATTAATACGAGCCGGTACCTCGGCGCCATAAGACAAGCGGAGCCTTCTTCCGTTTGTACTCGTTGTTACACTGGGCGACGTTTGTGATACTGCTTTGTAGTAACTGTGTGCTGCTTCACGCTGTTTCGTAAGCTGTCTACAACGAGGGAGCACCCCTTCGGAACTGTTGGGCATTCATTGATGGGACTGGCAGACCCATCTGCAGACCAACTCAAAACCACCAAGAATACTTCTCCGGCCACAGACGTCTGCACGCTCTGAGATATCAAGCTTCTGATGTGTGCGAATGGGCTTACCTGCGAGCTCGATGGGCCGCACCCAGGCAAGCGGCATGATGCCGATATGAATCATGTTTCACTGGAAAACCTCTAGGATATACATTGCGGCCGTAAGCAACAGGCTCATTTAGCTTTTACTTTTGAGGTTCCAGCCATTTTGAAGCAAACATGCTACGCAGGACCAGCTTGCGGGATTTTGGTGATTTGTTTTCTTTCTGATAGTACGTCAATGCAATTCATGCAGTTGCCTTGTAGATTTTTTTGGCAGTTGGTTTCTGTGCGTATTTATACCATGTGCGTTCCGCAGACATGCATGCATCATATTTGTTTTAAGGAACTTGAACAACAGTGTGTGCTGGGTGCCAGCTCTAAAGTGCCCAAACTTTCGATATGTATAGTGCACGCTGTTGAGCCTGCTGTCTGTGGTCAAAAGTTCAATTAGAATGAAAAGGCAACAGCAAAACAAACTTACAAAGTGTGGAGCAACCACTTTAATGGACCCTGCAGCGTGCAGCACTGGCACTACTTACCCATGCCTAGTCTCTCTTATTAGGCATGGGTTAGTAAATGAACAGACTGGGAAAGCAAATGCTATGTAGCAGTTGCTGTTTTTTTAGTTAGGTGTTTATATCTTACTCAAGGATTGCATTTTGTTCCAGGAATTATTTTTGAGAGCGACCTGTACAGCAAGCTGGAGGGATTGGTGGGCGAACATCACTACGCCATCTACGGCGATCCTGCATATCCCCTTCGGCATTTCATCAGGAAGCCACACGAAGGCTCTCATCTGACACGAGAACAGCAGAATTTCAACTCTGCCATGAGCGCCGTAAGGCAGGCGGTGGAGTGGGGATTTGAGAAGGCGGTGTCAGAGTTTGCCTTTCTTGACTTCAAGATGGACCAGAAGTTGCTTTTGCAGGCTGTGCCGAAAATGTACCGAGTGGCAGTCATTTTAATTAACTGCCATGCGTGCATGCATGGCGACCAAATCTCAGCCTATTTTGGCACGGAGCCACCTTGGGTGTGCGACTATCTGCAACAAGCTAAAGTCTAGTGCCTAAGTCCTGAGTGGTCTAGTAGCTAACCTCATGAGTGGTTCTGTACCTGCTGGAATGGAAAGGAAGCAAGGTTTCATTCAAATAAACACACAGAAACCTTTATGTCGTTTCAGTTTTTTTTACTTCCACCAGCGCCGTTTTCAGTACATAAAAAAAAGCAGCCTGGTTGGCAGCGTTGTGGCGTCGCTGCTCCTCCCGGTGGCGGCGGTCTTCTTCCCGTGCCTTGAACTCCTCAAAGCGTATGGCAGCCTCCTGCAGGAGGCACTCCCTTTCTAGGGCAAGCCGGTTGTTTTCAAGCTCCAACTTCTTCACTTCTATGGCGTTCTCTTTGTCACGCAACAACTGTTCGTGGCGCCACATTTTTTTTCCAAGAAGGCGTGGTCAGCGCTGAGGCGTGGCTCCCTTCTTTCTGCAAGGCAAGTGTTAGTAAAATGCAGCAGCCAGACCAAACTTGTTGCTTACTTCGTGCAAAATGCCGCCTCGGGGGCTCCAATGGTGCGTCGACTGCCGCGGAATTAGACGTGGCCGGTGGCACGATTTCTGGCTCATCGCACTGCGGCGGTGAGTAGTTGGTGCTCTTGCCAGCGGCGTCGTACTCCAGTTGCACGGGCGGAGAGCTCCCACCTCCAAGAATTCCGCACAGGATGTCTTGGGCTGTTCCTGAACGGGCTGCAAGCAGCACAAAAAATTACTAAATAGATATGGCTTAGAAAAAAAGTTTTCAGCTGTAGGCGACAAGTTTTAGTGTAATAAAAGGTGTTTAGGTAAGACTTTGTTTCAGTTCCCAGCTACAACAATAATTCTGGTGGTCTGCTATGATACTAATTTGCGTGCAGGCGAACTCGGGTTTGAGATCAAGTAAATACTAGCTGTGAAAAAAAAAACACTAAAGCCCAGGCGCAGACATGCAAATAGACATGCACGGTGAGAATGTGCCTGTGTAAGGCAAAAAAAAAAAAACTGCTTACGCGCTGGTACATCAGTGCACACTCCGAGCTCCAGCGCGTGTTTCGATGCTGCCTCACCTCTGGCTGCCGCTGAGCTGTCTCTCTCGGCAGCCAGCACAGACGGGGGCCTCCAATCCCTTGCGCCAGCTCCAGCAGCTCCTGCAGAAGCTGCTCTTTCTCCGTGTACCCATCCCTGGTACCAGACTGCGAAATCAATTTTTGGACGTCAGGCCGGTTGCGGTGCAGCAAGCAGACAATTAAGGCTATCGCGAGGCTAAATCCATGGATTTCACTTGTAGCTTTCATAAACGTGGTTCGAGCACGCTGCAGAAACCCCCCATGTCATGCCGACTCTTTGCAGCCTTGAATTTATTGATTTCATTCCTAGGACTCGTAAGCAAAAACGAGGTAAATTACGCCTGGGAGATCGCGCGTCACGCAATAATGGCACGGCGCGGAAACCCTCGTGGTTTGAGCGCGGTACCTAAACCCACGTGGGCCAATAGCACATGCCATGCCGACTCTGTCAGCCCTTGTCTGTCGCTGTGTCGTCGCGGTCTTTGGTGGGTTTTAAACCGGCATATCAGCTGGCAGAGTCGTTCTTGAACAGATAATTCAGAGGACGGGGTGATTTATATAATGACTTATACAAGACTTTCTTCGAACTCCAAAGTGCGTCTACGTCGTCCAAACCGTGGCGCATCGAGGCGGACGTACGTATAGGCCTACGCTGGCCGTTGTAGAAAACGGCCGTCAATATGAAGAAATTGAATGCAATAAACGTAGGAAATTCCATCAAAACGGATACTCACTTTTGCAAATTCGCACGGTCGTCTCTCTTGAACTGCGCCAGCAGTAAATCGAAATGGTCGCGCACGGCCCGCCGGAAAATGCCTTTCCCGTGGCTCTTCCTACATTTTCCTGAACAGTTGTCCACTGAGATAGGTCCTGGACGGTGTTTGCAGCTCGAACTTCCCTCAGTAGGTCGAGTCCGTCCTGAAAGGAAAACCGCAGCCGCGGACCGTTTGTCTTTGCGGGCTTGCGCGACCTGTCTTTGCGCGACAGTGTTTTTTTTATTAATCTACAGGGAATTTAGAGCGACATTTTCGACGGTGTCTTTTACGTCTCATGCGCTCACCAATGATGTGCCCCTCTTCTGATGGAACATGTCAACGTGAAATTTGCACAGCCCGTCGCGATCAGACTGCTGTCCTCCGTGTTCGAGCAGTTTAGTGTGCTGTGTTCCACAGACCGTAAGATGCCGACAACGCGTGAGGTAAACAGACAGCCCCATGCTTTTCCGCTGCAATAAAAGTCCAGTTATTCCGGACTTCATTCAGCTAATTAGCTGAGGAGTATTCGCAATCGCAAATTGCAAACTTGTGTTGTTTCGTGCACGCCTTGGACTGGACCCAACTTCACTGGTCATGCTCCTTCAGAGAGTGAAAGGGAACTAAATTTTTACTTATTTATTTCCTTATTTCGGCCAACCCTTGAAACAATGTCCTTCGCAGGAGTGAGCGATACGACACAACACAAAAATAATGACAGTACATTGATGGACACGTGAATAAAAGCAGTCATCTGGGCAACTGATGGGGAACATTACAGCAGTTTATACAAAAACATGACGACGAGCAGCAATATTATGCAAGAAGACCAGACACAGAGGAGGTAAAGAAAAATAAATGCTACGTTGGCTTCAATGGCAAGGTAACAGAGTGCAACAATAACCGGTTTTTAAAGAGCAATTTTATGACCGGCGCAGAGCAAACATTAGGCGAAGCGACGCCCTGCAGTGGGTAGCGAAAGGGTTGCTTACTAGAACGCCACCAGGATCGACGAGTGGAGACATTACGTCTGTTGCCGGCGATCAGCAAAGTCTCTTTCCATTCTATTCCTCCGTATAAAGCATTGCCTGGTACACCTCTGTAAAACTAACCAAACAGCGGGTGACCAACAATGTGCTTGGCTCTGGGTACATGGATATATAGGTCCACGGGGTGGCACACATTTCTTGCGTTCAGACATCCCAGTGCTTGCGTACTATTTCATTGGTTGAATGAGGAAACGTAGTGAGCTGACTAGAACGATTCAGCAGTTTCATAACGCATTTTTCAAAACACCTAGGTTGTTACATGCTACTCTGTGAGCATGTAAGCTGAGTTGGAGAAGGGGCGAGGGGTGGAGTTGGTATCGGCCTGTCGACATCAAGCGTTACTAGTGATCCTGCACAGTGTTCATTAATTCATCTTTATTTGTACGTGCCGCCCAACAGCACGTGGCCTTAGACGGTGGTGTACAAAATGAAAAAAAGGCAGAAAATTAAAAGAAAATGCCATTAAAAAGAGAAGAAACATAAATACTAATACATGAGACCCCGTAACTTCGCAAGAGCTAATTTAAATGTCGACAGATTATTGATAAAAACGTCAACATCGTTTGCCCTTGCACCATTATACAAATGAAACCATCGTTGCATAGGAGAACAAACTTTGTTTGTTCCCAACACCTTGAATTCTCGAAATGGCTTATAAAGTACCCGCAAGTGTATTGACGACGCCAAGCTGTCCCAGTCAGAGTCACCTGACGGAAACATTTACACAGAAATATAAAATCTGCATCATTCCTTCTCTTGACAATGTAACCAAGTGCAGTTTATCCAAAATGCCGAGTGTTGGCTACTTAACCACGCGGAATTTCTGGGCAATGGGTGAGGGCAGTAGTGACATCGCGGGCATGGGCAGTGAGACAGTGGTATATAGAAGGTGGACGGCGGAGGAACATGAGGTCACACAGGATGTGTAGATAGTGTAGGGAAGAGATGGGATATAATAAGTTGCAAAGGACTAGGGCAGTGAAGGAAAGGAGAACGGGTGATGGCGATAGTATTGGATGAGAGAGAGAAGGAAGGAAGACGAGCTTAGGGGAAAGGGAAGAGAGAGAGACGGCAGCGGAGGAGTGTGATAGGATGGGATAGGGTAAAAATAAATGGCAAGACAGGGAGGTTAACCAGGTGTAGAGCCCGGTTTGCTACCATGCACTGGGGAGGGGGTATAGGGATAAAAAGGCTAAAGGGGAGAAGGAGGACATAGTAATGACAACGGAAGGGGTGGGGTCAAAGAGGGAAGTGAATGGTGGGGTGAAGGTGGAGTGCTGGTACGAATAGGTAAATGAAAAAAAATTGATAGGGGCGGAAGAGAGGAGGGAGAAAAGGAGTTCGCAGTGGTGACAAGAATGAGAAGAGAGAGAGGATACCAGAAGAAAGAAAGGAAAGAAGAAGAAAGGGACGAGGGAACGAGCTTGCTGGAAAGGTAGTCAGGGGTAGGAGAAAAAAAAAACTTGAAAATGATGAAGGAAAAGGGGCAGGGAACCAAGGAGAGAGAAATGGCAGGCAAGGACATAATAGCGATTTAAGGTTGGGGAGATAGAGCGCTGGAGGGGAGATGGGACTGGGAGAGGAAGGGAGAAGTGAGGAAACGGAAAAGAGGCTTGGCCAGTGGGGAGGCGTGATGAAGATGGAAAGTAGAAGATGAGTGATCTTAAGAAGGGGCGTTGGAAGGGGAGATGAAGGGGAGAAAGGCATTAGGAGAAGGATCGGAAAGAAGATGAAGAGAGAGGGGAGATGGAGAGATGAAGGGAGAGCAACATAGGCGAGGCGAATGCGAGCATGGAAAGGTAGGCGAGGAGAGAGTGGAGTGTAATGACGAGAAAAGAAAATGGTGTACTTGGCAGCAGGGCTGGCGGAGATGCGTTAGTTGGCTGCAGTAAAACAACGCCAGACAAGAGGTCAATATTTTTGCCGGATTTTATCAGCATTGAGCCACTAGCGCCTGAACGCGTGCTTCAACTTCGAGTTTCAGCATTCCGTGGGTTCCGTGTCTTCCGTGCGCACTGTGCTTACCGGGACCCGACAGGGCACCAGCGCATTCGTTCTAGTAGGTTGAATTAGTTCTGCGGGCGGCCATCGCCATGACCGCGCATTCGTTACGGTAGGGTGTGCCCTCCTCACCATGACTGCGCGCGAAGTCGCAGTCGAGTCCCGGTACTGACGGTACGCACAGAACACGCGGAACAAACAGAATGCTAAAAATTTCTACTAACATGCAGAGCTTTTTGTGCGGAAGAGCCGTTTCGTTTCCCGGGAGAAGGACCCACACGTTCCGGGTGAGCGGGCTACTCCCCGATGTTAATTTTGGTCTAGTCGCAACGAGCATGGGCAGTTAACTTGTGAACCTGCTTCGTTTCGGTTTCTTCAATATCAATCCCGATACATTATTTGCACAACGGAAGCGGAACGAAAGGCGTTTTCTTTGATGAAAAACGTGCCGTTAGCGTGAAATAGTGACACTGGACGTCATTTTAGGCAACTTGCTCTGTATAGCCGAGTGACGACATAGACAATTGTTTATCTTCCTGGCGTGGTCAGCATGGCTGACAGCTTGACTGTTTACATCTGATGGAAGAAGGGGGGGGGGGCGAATACGTGGTGTTATGATACTAAAAATACGTACAAATATGAAAAATAGGAGCATAGATTGGGATTGGCCTGCCGTATTATAACCTAACGAGACTTCATATGGCCAGTTAAGCACGGATAGCACAGCGGTGTTTTTTCGCGAGGGAGGCCATCCCAGAGAATATTCACAGAACGGTGGTATTCGAGCCTACAAAAAAAAAAAAAAAACACAGTCGCCATTCTCGACATGGAGTAGTGATGCAAACGCGAATAAAACATGCCTACGTCTTCACTCAGCTTTTCGGGCGCAGAGGGGTAAAAGTTTGTCTGGTGTTAAACGGGCAAACACCACTTTAGCAAACACCACTTTAAAACCAGCGGAGCGTTCAGCAGAGCCCTGCATTTTTAACAGAACGAATGAAATAGGAAGCATGAGCACTGAAGAGAAGGAGAGGAGGAGGAGAAGGAGAAGAAGAAGAAGAAGAAGAAGAAGAAGAAGAAGAAGAAGAAGAAGACGAAGAAGAAGAAGAAGACGGAGAACAATGCAGTTCGCGAACTCTAGGAGGTCTTCAATCCGCGGCGAAAATGGCAAGAAATTTCGGAGGCGTTCCTCCGTCCGCATTTCGCTGTCTTCCGTGCGACACACGCTGCCGCGACTTCTGGCCACCCTCTCCGGTTGCCTCCGGCGGATGTCGACCACAGTGGCGGTCACCGAAACCGCGTACCACGGCGACGTGTCCGGCGCCCGCTCGGTGCCGCAGTACACGTCATTCGTGCTGTCAGTTGTCGCCGTGCAGTTCGTGGTCATGGGCGGGGTTCCTGCCTGGATGTTCTACAGGAGCGCTTCCTGCCGCGGCTTGGGCGGCTGCTTCTCCCTCGAGCGGGAC
Source organism: Haemaphysalis longicornis (assembly GCF_048455015.1). Classification (NCBI taxonomy): domain Eukaryota; kingdom Metazoa; phylum Arthropoda; class Arachnida; order Ixodida; family Ixodidae; genus Haemaphysalis; species Haemaphysalis longicornis. The sequence continues at coordinate 172,703,705 of NW_027526422.1, forward strand.
CTCCTGGCATCCATCAACCATAGCGTGCATCCGTGCGACGACTTCTACGGGTACGCGCGCGCGCTATCGCTGTTCGGAGCTCAAACAAGGCTTGCTGTGTCAGTGCTTTGAAGAGCATCGGGTTCGTAACATCTCGCTGCATAACTTCGTAAATCAAAGCCATTTCTACTCGGTAGTGTCTGTTATCCCGGCAACCATGATAATTACCGTCAGAAATTTCTCACGGCAGTCACCTCTCATTGGGTAAGCACACTACGCGGAGATCCTTTGGGACAAATATTCCCTAAAAGGCCGTGTCTGCAGCTGCCTGTGTAGCGCTATGGTATAGTACTTCGTTTTAAACGAGTCTGCTCAGGTTCGCGTCCGACATTGGGATGTTTTTTTAGCTTTCAGAATTTTTCGGTCATCGTGATTTTGTTAATACTTTTTACTCTGGTTTTTACTATATCAAGAGATCGACGTACAGGGCTTCTAGAATGGGTTGAATTACGGTTAATGTAGGTTGTGTTCTGTGTCGTTGGGCTGGGTTAGATTAGGCTTGTTGCAGTTGGGCTGGATTTGTAAGTTATGACCCGTTCGGTTAGGTTACGCTAGGTTCGGTGAGGTTATGTTAGATTACGTTGGGACGTAATGATATTCAGCAAATTTTCGGCCAGCAAGCTTTTATAGAAACTGCCGGGAGAATTTCCCGGAGGTAATTATCACGGCTGCCGTGAGATTAGACGAAGCCTTTCTACTCTGTTGAGGCTACCAGGAAGCGTATAACTACGTTCTTACGATGGCCACAAGCGAAGCTTGAGGAGCTGGGCAGACGTTAACCTAAAAGCAATCTGGATAGTCTGGATAGTCTGGACAAGCCGGATAGTCTGGGATATTCCCGGGCAGTGTTGCCGTCTGGTCTGCTATGAAATGTGCAAAATATGCGCGAAAGCGTCACAATAAAGCTTTTTAACACATATTTCTTGCTTGAAAAATGGCGGGCCCGCTATCAAAACAGCGGGGAAAATTTTAAATTTCCTCACGAAAACCTGCTTCAAATATTGTTGGGCTTCTTTCAGCTTCTTTTCATTCAATAATCTTCACGTTCGCCTTAATTCTGCTTACTCTCGAACGCGATAGGCGCCAAATGAAAATAACGAAACTCTCTGCCCCAGAGTTTGGGCGTGGATCCGTAGCCGAAGCAACCTGGCCATCTACGGTCCATACCTGGCTTCCGAGCAGTCCGAGTCCTGTGTTTTGCGAGATAAACGTCGCAGCGGTCAGAAAAAGCAGCAGGAAGGGCGCATTGGACGAGCATTGATGTGTCTGTCTTGATTCAGCTTCCTTCTAGTTGCCAGCGGCCACCTACGCGGACGCCATTTCTTCTGTTTTAGGTGCGGAGTACCTTAAGACCGCACAATGTCAGTCCGCGTCCGTGCGCATAGCATCTACAATCGCAAAAAATCACACAGGCACCGGCAGGATTCCAGCCTGTGTCGGATGGACCAGACAGCGTTAGTGTCAGTCGTCTTACCCGTTGGGCTACGACCGTTTTTTTTCTTTTCTTTATTGCCTGCTTGGCGACAACACAAAGCGCTCTGCACAGTACACAAATTAGTAGCTGCAGCCACCAGTCGGCTGAAGGGGGTGGCTTAAAACATCTTAAACTGCGCTAGAACATCCAGAATGGGTAACCACTCAGGTTCTTCCGGCATGACTCTATACATTTCTCTTATATAAATAACGCTTTCAATGAAGTGCTCCCGCACTGTGCGAGCATCCTTTTCGGCATTTTGAACTGCCATGCGAGTTTTCTACATAGAATGCAGACTAAGTGCCATAAACATATCATAGGCACACCTCCATCATTGTTTACGGGCAAAATGCGAATGCCATAAGGCGTTAATGGTAGGTCTTTTTTCAAGGTTCGTTGGAGGACGTCCCAGTGAAACACCGCATCCCAACAGTCCAGAAAGATGCGCTCAATTGTTTCAAGCTTTTTGCATAAGCGACAGTTAAGTGTCCATGGGTGCACATATAATCCTTTTTCCTGCAGCCAGGGGCTACGACCGCGTGTTAGTACGCGAGAGTCAAACAACTTACTCCCTCGCCTGTAACGCTGCGGAGTACCTTAGGACCTCCCAATGTCCTTCCGCGTCCATCCGTGCGCGCACCACCATCCGGCGGAAATCAAGCGAAATTCTACTTGAACCGTGAGTTGCAGTCTCATTTAAGGAATAATCAAGGTGCGACTCACGGCTCAAATCGAATGACGGTCGGGGCGCAAATCGAATGTCACTCGGGATGCAACTTGGATGTCATTTCCAGACTCCGAACTCCGCACCCTCGCCATCATCCACGGAGTGGAGATGCTGCCATTTTTTAACAGCGAAGTTGTTTAGAAAATCTTAATTTTGTGTGACCGCGGATAAAAATACCGAAAAATTGCAAACGTACCCCCTTAGGGAGATTGGCTAAGATTGGCAAAAAAAAAAAAAAAACCTCCAGCGTTCGCCGTCATCGCGGCAACGCTTGCTGGCAACGAGAAAGACACGTCATAGCGTACGCCCCTCCAAGGTGACGTCCAGTGATTATCACTTCAAAAAAAAAAAAAAAAAAAAGGAAAGAAGCTCACACTTATAGCAACAATGATTGAGTAAAGGTCGTTGCGGCAGCGAAGAAGCAAATTGGATGCAATCGTGGACCTAAACCTTTGTGTCCTGAAGGTTGCTTGGGTACAGCTTCACTACCTTGAAGTATTACACGTTAGTGTGAGCTTCCTTCCTTTTTTTTTCTTTTTGGGATTGCCGTGTAGAGCGGATTTCAGAAGACTACGATGCTCACAAGTCAAACCACAAAAACAGTGGCAGTGCAGTGGCGAGAGCGTCATATTCGCCGGTGATATCGGTGAAAATGTAGGTGAACATCCCAATGCGCCGACATTTACAGTATATTTCGGATTTGGCTACGGCTGGCAGGCGACGGCAGCTGCAGAAGCCGTTATTAGAGGCGGCTGACGCCCTCTAAAAGCTATTTTTTATAATGTTTACTATCACAGAAATCATTCTTACCCCTTCCAAGTTTTTTTTTCACTGTACTAAGCCTGCAACAAAGAAAAAAAAAAGAAGTCGATAGTGTAGAGGATTAAGTGTCCGACTAGGCTGGCCTTGTTGGCCTCGTTGGGCTGGTTGGCCTGGCACAGAGACCACAAGTTCGAATAGCACACGGGGCAGTTTTTGAATGCAGAGCATTTCAGTAACTCACGATGTCACCCGCGTTGACGTCCGTAGTCGTAGTCCGCACCCCTCCCCCTACACTATATATATAAAAAATACTATCCGGCGCCTGGTTTCGATCCCTCGACCCTGCGGGCGGAACGCAATGTACATGGTCTCTACCCACTGCGCCACAAAGCCGCCACAGAATGGGAGGCTACGAACGCGCCTTATATCCTTGACTCATTCAAACTACGTCAACAAGCTGCTGATACAACGCATTCACTACCACCAACTCCCCAAACACTAAACGTTAACGCAATACACCCACCCCCTATGCGACGCATTTACTCGAGTCCCCCTCGCGGGGAGATGGGCCCAATTTTTTTCGCTTGAGCGGTTTTGCGCCATTTCATACAAAAAGGCAAGATTCCGAAGAGAATTCGGCAAAACAACGCGAAATTTAGCAGGGAAACTGGCTAAAAACTGTACAAACAGCCAGTGTGTGTGAGTTCTGCTACAATGGTTGTCATACAACTGAAGCGGTCACGACACCGCTCACGCGGATAGAAAACTGTTTTTGGCAACGAATAAATGATGAATTGTTTTTAAAATATCGGGTTTGCAGAATTGCAGAACAATATACACAAAGAACGGTGAACGCGTTGAACTCTCATATGTACTTGACGTGACGTCACTGCTCCTTGCGCGGCGGACCAACGATGCGCGCATGGTCGCTTGCGATACGCCTCGAAACGAGAATTTCAAAGGCGCCTCCTAAATTCCAGAAGCAATGAATTGGGAAGATATTTGAGATTTATGTTCTTAAAAGGTCGTTCAGACAAAATTAAGCAAAGACAATAGCATTTTCTCCTCACGACCCGTTTACCATTTGTTAACACGCATATAATCTATTTATTACATCTTTATGCATTATAAATGGCATTTCGGTTATTTTCGTTGCCTTTGGTCAGTTTCAGCTACTGCTTCTTGTGCGCTTTTGCGGGTTTTCCCCTTTTAGGTCGGTTTCGGCTATTTCTGTTAAATATTTTTTTACACGGTGGTTTTCAACCACTGCAGGTCCGTTTTGGCTGTTATTTATTTCAGTTCGGGTGGTTTTGTATGCTTTAGGTACATTTATGCTGTGATATAACACCCAGAAGTAAGCTCAGGTGACAGCTGGCTGTACTGGCTAGGAAACGCATGTAAGCGACGGGGCAGTGTTGTGCGAAGTCGAGCAAAGGTAGGACAGCACCACACAGGGACAAGCCTTGTAAATAATAGCCAATCTGCTCGCAGGCACGTCTGTGGCCGATGGAACAGCCGTAAAACGGGATACCGAGGCCCGCCAGCGCGGAAGTACCAGATGCACTTCCGCGCCCTGACCATCTGGAGTCTCCTTCAGCGGGACATTCCAAAGTGGCCCAAGAAGGCGCTGGACAAGTCGTCGGCCATGCTCGTCCACTGCGCGAAGAAGGTGCGCTCACACAGTTTTTTTCCTACAAGTGTGCAGTGACCTCATGAGGAAACGATCCTGCGTTAGACATGGGCGGTCCTGTGTGAAGGGATTATCGTTCCCGTGTTTTTAACAGCGAGGTTGTGGTTGGCCGAGGATTTCATGGGACGGAATGTAGTCACATGGTAACAGCGATGTGGAGAGGGCATAGCCTAGCGAGTAGGAAAGCAAGCGCCGAGCTCAAACGCGCAAGCCAAACGAATGCTTGAACAAGACGCATATACAAGCACAGCTCTTCTAAACTACTAAACCTCCTGGCAATGTTTATACTTGTCACCATTATTGAGCAGGAATGTGATGTTAAGCATGTTTGAGGCAAGGCGTCAATATTTCATTTAATGTCCATTTCATTTATTGGTACCCTCAGGACCGGTAGGTATCACAGAGGGGAGTGGTACTTGCACATGGAGAAAAAAACCGGAGTGCAGCAGTTGATATGCAGTTATTACAGTGGTGTGGCTCCTACTTGGCGTTTTTAAACAATTCATGATCTCGGATGGTTGCTATTGATGCGGGAAGGTGATTCCATTCGATGCTCGTGCGTGGTACGAATCATGTGTAGCCGTCATTTGTTCTGCATAATGGTACTCCGACCTTGTGACAATCATCTTGACGAGGTGAAATATAATCTCGTAGTGATATAAGTTCTTTATGTAATTGAGGATGGTGATAAATTTTGTGGAAAAGACAACTGTGAAAAAGATAATTGTAAGATAAAAAAGTGACAACTGTATTGATCTTGTAATTAAAAATACTGGACTTTCTGATTTTTGCGATAGAAACAACTTTGGCGTAGCTTGCGCTTCTGGTGCAAGTCTGGAGAAACAGCAGAGCTGGTGGCCCCTCTCCCTTCGTCGGAGACTTGGCTGTTGCACCTCACATGGAATTCCGAACTTGCCGCTGAAAGTTATCCATGACTGGCAGGCCCGGATCGTTTTGTCCGCAGCCTTTCAGATTTCTCCAAAAGTGGAACGCGTTAGCACGCCCTAGAACCGGTGGCAACCGGCTTGGCGAACTCAGCGTCTGTAGCGCGAGCAACTCTGTGCTTCCCACCTGAGGAGCGAACGCACGTGAACTGGCGATGAGAAGAGCACACGGGAGATCACGCTACGAACGCTGGCCAGAGTGTTCTCGAAGATGGAGATGAACGACGCCGTGCACTCCGCACGCTCAAGTAGGCTCGGTACTTTTTTTGTATGTCTTTCGAACACCACTGGACCAAACTCAAGCTTAAACAGCTCTGCTGTTTAAAAAAAAAACAATTAAAGCCATTCCACTCAATGGGAAATCTGTCGGAAGTGCAGAGCAGTGATTCGCCATAATGGAGTGTACCGCCGTTATCCACTCACTGCCAGCACCCAATGCAATTCAAATTTCCCGCTTTCACACTGCTCGCGCGCCCCTTGCCATAGTTTTGTTCTTTTTGTGCTTGCTTAAATTTCATATGCTGGAGCTGTTTCTTGTCATTTCGAACGCGTATTTTTTTTTTTTGGGCGAGTGGAGCCTTTCTGCGCCATTTCGAACGCGGCATTTTTTTCTTGCGCGGCTGCAGGCTTCGAAATACAAGTGGTTTAATTTATACAGTCATAAGCGTTCGAAACTCGTGAACTGCTGGCGCTTGTCCTTGTCTACCCGTTGTTTAGGTTTAGTGCAATGAATATATAGGTACAGTTCAAGCAAAATATACGTAATTAACCAGCAGCGCCCGCGTTCATATGATTAGGAACGCTCGTTGGGTTGGTTTTTATGATAGCAAGCGAAAAAAGTGGCCGCGCAAGAAAAAAATTCCGCTTTCGAAATGTCGCAGAAAGGTTCCATGGACAGACAAGCTTTCCGCCAGTCGGCCCAGCGTCTATTCGGCAGCGGCCGGCGGGTCGTCACAGTTCAATCGCTCAGTTGAAACTAAGCCACGACACGTTTGTTCCAGGAAGAATGTGCCTTTAGTTTGTTAGTGTGCCGACTGTATCAACTTCTAAGTCCAAGTCGCTCCACCCAAGCGCACATGCGACGCTTCGCTGACTGATACGCTAGTCGGAAAATGTAAGGCCAATTGAAGGCGGGAGAAGGGTCAGCGAAGTTAGTCCAAGTACTAAGGAAATAAAATCAGCTGGAAGTTTTAATGTACCGCATAAAACCATGGTTCGAGAAGCACTTTTGGCGCTGGGGGAACTAGCACAGCGGTCAGCAGCACGACCACACATCTGCGAACGCTTTTCCGTCTAAGGAATGTAGTCGCTAGAGTTAAGATATTTGTAGTAATTTGGGGCCACGCTTACTGCACGAGCGTTATTCAAGAAATAGCGCTAAGCTGCTTGGAATGCTAAAGCTGAATAGAAATGTAAACAGGCTGTATGATATATACTTTATTTCTGCCCCTGACAGCGCTGGTTCATTGCCGAGTGGTCTGTAGCCTTGGTTTCATAGCTTTGCAATTCGCAAATTTGAATCCCCGATAGTGCGTGTTTTTTTAAGTTGATTTATTTGTTTTTGGGCAATGTTTTTATACTGTATTTACCCTTTTTGCGCTCTAACGTTCATTGCTCCACCAGCGAGTTCGCAGAACGTGTGGATATTGATGCTGACGCGCTGGCGAGTTTTCGCTGGCGTGGTGTTCCACTGCTTGCGGGCACAGTCCCGAATCAGCCGACCCTTGGCTTGGTGCGAACACGCCTCTTACGATACAGGCACGAGAGAGAGAGAGAGAGAGAACAACTTTATTAAGCTTCCTGCAGTAACCCCTACCCCACCCTCTCCGGATGGAGTCTTGGGTCGACGAGGCCGGACGTCTTCTTAGCGGCGAGAGTCGCTCCCGGTGGTCTTCGGCGTACTCGGGTTCCCCCTTTCTGCCTCCGGCCCGTCCGGTCGCTGCCTCTCGACCGCCGCTAGAATCTGCTGGACGGCCTTGCGTTGCACGCCGTAGTCGTTGGATCTCTTCGCCTCCTCTATGTGGGGCGGGAGAACGTCGGTGCCATTGTTCGCGCTTATGCAGTCTTTTAGGATGTGGGCCAGCGTGTCCCGGCCCTTCCCGCACAGTCTGCACACATCATTCACGTAAACCTCCGGCCACAGGTGCTTGGCTAGCACTGGGGTAATCACTGAGTTTGTCTGCAGTTGACGGAGCACAACCGCCTCTTCCCTAGTCAGTCCGGGGTGAGGCAGGGCCATCGTTCGTCTTCCTAGTCTATACCATGAGATCACCTCGCTGTAACTGGTCATGGTGTCCTTGTCGGGGCGATCCACTTCGTCGGCGACCGCCGTTCCCGTGGCACGGCCGGCTAATCCTCGCGCCACGAGCCAGCCACGCTCCAAAGATGGGGAAAAGCGCACCGCATTTGAGCGTCTGCGGTGACGCGGAGGGCGTTCATCCACTGCGTACTCCTCGGCTAGTGATCGTTGCGATTCGAAGCTGCGCTGGTAGGCTTAGCCAACGCAATTTACAGCTAGCAACACGGCAGAAGCGCGGTATGCCGATTACTGAGATATCGAGAATGCCCACCCGACGATAACGTCGGATGTCAAGCATGTTGTTTCGCAGAACCGAAACCGAAACTGATTTGAATTCTAATCTTGGACACCGTCCAATCACGTAGCATCTTGTATTGACGTCACTGCTGTTAGTTGGTGCGGCCACCGCAAACCCCGCATGATAGATTTTCTTCTTTCAGGCTCTATAAAATAAATACCGCCTTATCGGCTGTATAAACGTTGAAAATTGTGTTTATTTGAACCAGCCTACGCAGTGCAAGCAAAAAGAGGAGCTTGACAAATTCACTTCAGTGTCCATTTAAGAGCCCTTCTCGGACGCTCGACCAGAACGATATAACGTGGACGTGCGGGAGAATTATCGTTACTGCGCTGCTGAATCCCAGTTCGCCGCCGCTAGGCCATAGGTTCGGCAAGTGAATCCGATTGTGCCTGGGTACCTACCCACCACCATCTATTACCAAAATTACTGCCACGCTGTGCCGATATCTAGTTATTTATTTAGCAGCACTGCAAGCTGCAACACGGGACCATAGCAGAGTATGGCACATGAAAAAAAAAAACACAAAAGAATGATACAATGCCAAGTCGCTGCACTTAACAATACAGGTAAAACAACACAAAAAGAGTACAATAAAACAAAAGCAAAGATCGCTGGTCAGTTCGAGAACAACTTTTAAAAATTCCTTGATACCAGCTGCTTCAATATATTTACTATCCAGGTCATTCCATTTTTTGGCAGCGCGCGGAAAAAATTACTCAAAACATTATGTTTGCGCTGTAAAGTAATTAACGTGTGTTTGTGACGTTTTCTGGTAGAATAACCACGACAGAATTTTAAATATTCGCCTGTAGGGCTGTTTATTTGACAATTTCCTATCTTAAGAAAGAACAATAAACGAGAGATTCTATTATTTTCCAGAATTCATTTTTATCCCACTTTAGCAACAAACCCACAAACCGATTTTGGGCCGTATTGATGGAAACTACATCGGGTGGCCTTGTTATGTTGTTTTTAAAGTTGTGACGATTGAAATTGGTATTACGATACCAGGCAATGTTTGCATTCCAAGAAAGGGTTGAAAAAGACATTTGTACGGCGAGATTTTGGTATGGCATGGTGAATATTTAGGGGAACGTATAAAAAAATGTAATTTCACCATTGCATAAAAATGTAATTTCACCATTGCATTGTTAGTTTTAAGGTTGAATTTTAGATTCTAGTGTTGCATGATACATTATGTAGACCCAGACACTTGTATTCAGATACTTCATTGAAGATATCGTCATAGGCCGCGGGTAATTGTAAATTAGGCTGTGTAATTAAAATTATCTTCAATGATAACGAGAGAGCTACAGCTGCAGTGACTGAAGACGTCCTACACAAGTGGCGAGTTGATGTCGCCCGTAGGGGACAACCAGACCCCCGTGAGTACAGGTCTCCAGTTGCCGCATGCCAAAAAGGATCTGGAGGACCACCATATCTTGAGAAATTTCGTGTGGGAGTGCCCTGTGCTGGAGGCTGTTCAAGCGCCCCATCCTGCTCAAATACAATCCTACGAGTCATGAAAAACGCCGTCACGGCACACAGATGTCAACTGTATCTTCCTGGGAATCTCCACGCTAGGCTGGCATTATGAGCCGGGCGGAATTTCATCGTTTCGTTTCCCTCATTAACATCCCCACAGGACTCTCTGCCATATCCCTCAAATGAAGTTTTATTAAGTTTTACACCTTTGTCAAACTTGTTTTGTAACCTTCTCTTATTGTATACATTGCTTGCACTGGCGTCACTGTAGCTGATATGTTGGAGCATTGCGTGCACGATGGAAGTCTGTGACCTTTTCCGCTGCTATTATCTTAAACAGCATTTAGAAATCGAGGGAAGAGCCCCAGAAAGGGTGGCGGTGACGTCGTGTGCAAGCCATGTAGTGTATCCGTTTGTATCCTTTCCTCACTGTAATTTTTCTCCAGTGCCCATTCTCCATTCTTTCCGTCATTCCCTATACTTCTAAGTTATCTGCTGCAGTTATTTGACCATTAAGCCCCCAGCATTACCCGCACCACTGTATCCACTCTTTTGTCTTCCCTTCTCTCTCTGTATCTTATCTTCTCTATCTGCTCTCCCTTCTCTTTTCCGCTACATTATTCTTCCCATCTCCCTTTGCCTTTTCCCCCGTCACCATCACCAATTCTCATACCCTCTCACCTCGCCCTTTCCTTCTTCTCTTGCCATCCTCCCCTCCACTTGTTTTCCTTTCGAGTCCTAATTCCTTCCCGCTTCGCCCTTTTCCGCTACACTTTTTAATGTTCCTCTTTCTTGCTTACCTTCCGCTCGCTTTGCCCTACTCACTTCCCTCTTCCGCCTCCTTCCTCTACCCTTCTTTTCCCCTGTTTCCTACAAATCCGGCCACCGTAACAACCTTCCTTTCGTCCCTCTCTTATCTTTTTACCATCACCCATAAATCAATTCGCAGGAAATAGAACTTTTCACCACCCTTCTCGTTTCTCCCTTCAGGGTCCCTTCTTCTTGGCCTTCTTGCCGCTACACTCCCTCTTTCATCTCCTCCTTTCTATTCCTCCTCCATTACTCTCACTATTTCCCACTTCCCGTTTTTTCTCCTCTGAAATCCTCTTGCCCTCACCAATCACTTAACCACCAATAATTTCCCAATGAGCCTGTAACACATAGTGAGGATCATTTCTGGATGGTACGAATGACACACAGATCAAACTTATTGCGTTTCGGTACCTGAAGGATGACTACCACCGTCATTAATATAAAGCCACAAATTATCAGCCTTTACGGCATCGGCTGAATGCTGCATAAAAAGGACAGTTCCTGTATGCCTGGTGCAATAATAGTGTAGTCCCACCAATGTCTGCAAGCTAAGTAACTCATGGCGTGCTAAATCGTAAGTTAAAACAGCCGTGTTGTCTATTGCATACTCTCTTGTACTCGTGCCTTTTCACTGCGTTCGTAAATAAAGTAAATTGTAAAATTGCAATGGAAAGTGTTTTGGTCAGCCGTTTAGTAACAGCGTTCTCATGGACATTTTAGCAACTTCCCTTTCCAGTCATTCCAGAAGGAGAAATGTCAATAATTTTTGAAAATAATTTTGAAATGCTACAAAAACAGGAAAAAGAGGAAAACATTCCAGCTCAGGGTGGTATCCGGACCCACAACATTAGGATACCATGGGCTACTCTACCACGCAACTGAGCTACAGCAGCAGCCTGGTTCCCAGTTTGTGGTCTGCTTATGTACAGTGCGGTCCACTGTTAAATGGAACAGGCGAGTGCGTGGCCGCCACGCTCAGCGATGCGCCGGCTCCGAGAAGTGGCGAGAATCAAAGGCAGTGGGTCCATGCACACTGACCGCATGAGGCGGGGGAAGGCGCGCTGTCGTCTTGCGATAGCTGAGGAATTTCGCCCTCGAAAGAGGCTGAGCGGCGCAGCGAAAGGACGTAGCAGACGACCGAGCGGCTTCTCACGCCCCATGCGGTCATGTGCGTGTGCCCGCTGTCTCCGATTCTCGCCACTTCTCGGAGCCGGCGCTTCGCGGAGCGCGGTGGCCACGCGCTCGCCTGTTCCCCTTAGCAGTGGACCGCACTGTACATGCAAGTGTATGCTGCATACAGGGCTCGTTGCCGGCAGTGTTCGGGCTACTCCCTTACGCATGCAAATACACAAGTAATCAACACCTACGCTTTTGTAAGATGCGAGCTTTAGGCATTGTTGCTTTGCCATGCCTTCCGTCAGTTCTTGCCAACTAGCGAAATGTTTATATATACTGGAATAAAAAATCATATCTCAGCATTTTACTGATATCAAAAGGGACTGAATATTGCCGGACGGAAGAAAAGGATTCCGGCGCGCGGTGGGGAGAATCGTTCAGACCACCACACAAAGCAGGCCACTTTAGACAATGCAAACGCTGACCCTTTCAGCAGTGGAGCTGTGTAAGCCTGAGCCTGGTCCAGTGGCGTTAGCACCAAAAATACAAAGAAAAAAACTGTGTTACCTGTAAAGCCCCCCCCCCCCCCCCAACAGTAAACCCGGCTTGCGCGCCTGTTCGAGTGTGAGCACAGATGGTATATGCGCATGCGCACCCCTTACTGTACCATTTTAAGGATGGTATTCTTTTTTGGGCTACTAAAACGCATTAGATTAGCGCCGCTTGCATTAGTGGTGCAAGGCTGGAAAAACAGCAGAGCTGGTGGTCGACCCAGCTCCTCCCCTCCTGGGATCCGCTGTCAGTGTGGGGCACCGACCGAAACGGCCTTGTAAAATAAGGCTGCAGTTGGCCTTGCCCCTCAGCACTTAGCCTCACTTAGCAAGAACATCGCGAAACCTAGTAAAACTTAGCAAAGTCTAGCGAAACCTAGCAAAAGTTCGCTAAACCGGAATAAGTTTGGTCGACTCCCAGCTCTGATGTTTTTCCAGCCGTGAATCCCTAGTGCAAGATGCAGAATTTTTTTCTACAGAAGTACAAATATGCACTTAAACGTTCAACAATTGCCCTCACGCAGTCCTCGTCTGAAAGCAGCGGTAGCCTACGAGAGTTCCTGCTTGAGGTGGGCCTCTCATGGCCTGTCAAGGGCCGCTCTACCAGACAGCAGCTGCTGGAGTCTTTGGTGACGCTTTCGCTGGACTTTGGCATGCCTGCCCTGTGGAACATCGTCGCGGGCAGACACCTCTTGGTGCCGACGCAGAACACTCTTTACATGTCGCTGGACAGCCGGTTTCACGAATGGTCCGCGGACGTGCAGTTGCTCGGCAGAAAAGGCAACCTGTTGAAATACCTGCGCAGGTGCGCAGAAGTCGTCGGGGGCAAAGGCGAGTCCTACAGCGGCATGATCACGGATGTGCTGACCACACACGTACAGCTCGCGAAAATAGTGAAGGTACGTGATTCAGGTGTGAGCTTCCAAAGTAACGACTTGGCTTTGAAGAGCTGCTAAGCGGTGGGGAAAGGCGATGGGGTGTTCCAGGGTGGTTTTATCTAGGAGACCTGCCTAGGCTGTCCTCGCGTGAGGAAATCTTGCGCAGAACAAAGATTTCTTTTCGCGCCCCGTGAGTGAAAAAGGCGCCGTGGCCAGACCTCGAACCAGTGAGCTTGCGCTCAGCTAGAGAATTCTGTTGCCACTATGCCATACTGGCAAAAAGTAACATATGAAGGTTTGATGCTGAATTGACACTTGCCTTGTTGTGAACTGACAATATAACCTTGGAAGCAGCACAAAAATGCTGATATTGTCCCTGCTCAGTTGAAGAAAGCAATTATCGAACCGCAGGGAGTACCGCAACACGCAAAAAATTGTTTTTAAAAGTTGTCGCTTTTGAAAACCTGTCGCCTCCCTTTCTTACGAAGGTTTTGAAAACTCTTCCTGTCTTACAAATTGGGGTTGTATCTGTTAAGCGAAAACTTTGTGTCCCACTACAAGAAAAGGCGGTGTCGTAACGAGAAAAAGTCGACAATAAACATACGTCATCAAGCACGTGCTTTTACAGTGAAACACAAGGGAACAAGGCGCGCGCCTCCGTTTGGTTGAGCAGCGTGTGTGCAAGCGTAGAACCATGCAGTGGAGGCTAGCCTGCGGCCGACCGGGTTGTGCATTCACATTTCGTATCCCGTAGGAGGCCATGACGGGTGTCGCCATCTAGAAGCGTCTTTGAACAAATATGAACGTGCTTTTTTATTCTCTGTTTAAACAAACGCCTCTCGGTCAGTGTCGTGTTGAAGAGGTTTCGTTTCTGGGTACCAATAGAATGAGCCAGGTTCGAATTTCACGAACGCCGGTTCTTTTTCATTTGTATTCGCTTCTTTATTTCAACCACATTTATTTTTGTTATCATGCGCGTCATCTGCTTATGGCACATTTCTGCATCACAAACGCAACTTAAGCTAGTTTTTGTTCTCTTTCCGCCAGCTCTGCCTCTTGTTTTGCGAGGCTGAGTGGTCGGTGGCCTGGTCCTTTATTTCGATTTTGCCTACTTTCCTCCTATATATTTTTGCACGTTAGCGTGGTTATATCCGTGGTTAGGTGGGTTGTCGTACTATATTTTTTTAATTTCGGTGGTTCGGTCCCCTTTACGTCGGTTTCAACTACACTGTTGCTAGCTGAGAGAACAGTAGGTGCGGTAAGTATAAGTGGATAATTGTTTGTACGATTGTTTTTCTCTTAAGTTGGGGTTGTTTTGTCCTTTTAAGGTTGATTTTACTCATTAATGCTCACCTCAGACCGGTTTCTATCTGCTTTAGAGAGGTTTCTGTTGACAAATGTGCACTAAGTAGGCGCGGGCCCCTGCGGGATAGGGTTTGCAGATACGCAACCGCGTTCACGTGCTTACCAACAGAACGTTTGTTGTTAGCCATTCATTTCGAAAGCGCCTCTGAATAAACACGTTTAGTGCGGTAATATTTGCTTCGTGGATAGATTGTGTTTTGTACCATTTCCGCTGGGCTCATAAACAATAGTAACACCCGCGAAACAGTAGCTTTTGCCGGAAATAATTACAATGAAAAGCGTTACTCGAAAATATTTTACCCGACAGACTCTGCTTTTATATTCTTATACGTTAGTAACTTAAGGCACCAGTACCGACAATTATTTTATTTTTTAGTTTATGGTTGGTATTCATTGAAAAGTTTAGCTGTGAATTTCTTCGCTTAGCACCACTGCAAACGACCACAGACATGGACGATGCGCCACGGTCATGGCGCGGCTTGTGCCTGACGCCCGCAAGCCAAAAAAAAAAAACACCGGCGTGCGTTGTCTGCTCTGTTTCAACCCGATTTTAAATGGTGGGTGCACCAGAGATGTTATTAATCGCCCTCACATTGGACTCGAGGAATTAATTAGCGTTCGGTGGGGTAGAGTTTGGCACGACAAACACAAATCAGGTGCTTAGCTCGGACAAGTATCGCCATCTCGTGGAACCCGATGTAACCAGTAACGGCACACTCGCATGTTTGCCTGCATGCGTGCTTCGCCAGTGAATACAAGCTTTACAAAATAGTTTATTTGTTTACTTATTTACACGCACCAGGGAAGCAACATAGAGGAGGGATACCTTGTAACAATATTTCAAAGCAGACAGATTTTTCGAAAGTAGATGCAGTTCAGTGGTTCAAGCTGGCTAAAATGTTCTCATAAAACAAATGTTTCAGAGAAGACGTGTGACCAATTGTCGGTTCACACTCTGGAGTAATTACAAAATGTGATTTAATACAAAATACACAAGTTATTCAAAGGTACTCATTTTCTTTCTCACTAAGAATCGGTGGAGAGTTAACTTTAGAATTGAAGCGGCAGTGTAAGAAGGTGCAGCCATTCTACTGAAGTTTGCGCGAAAAAAATCGGCAGAAATTCATAGAATTTTCTACTAACGCGTAGCATTCGTATGCTGCTTATTTAGAGTGTCAGTTTTTTACAGCCTGATTTTTTTTTTCTCAATTCGGTTCGACTAATTATCTCTATTTACGATGTCACAACGATTCCACATAAAACGTCGGCAAAATCTGCATTTTTTGTGGAAATTGAGGGTGTTACATGGTTTGCCACTTTTTGCTATTTTCTAAATTTCTTATTTTATGCTTTCTCAAAATTCTCTTCTACCAATTATATACATTTACACCAATATAACGTATACAGGTGAAACTCCCGCCAAATCCGCATTTTTGTGGAAATGCACAGCGTTACAGGGTTTACTACTTTTCTGTATTTTTGCGACCGCTACCTTGGTTTCGCGGTGGCGGCGCCCGTCTATGACCGCGAGACAGAGTGAGCGAACGAAGCAGCGAAGTCAAAGAAAACGGAGCGGAGCGTCTGGCAAAGGGTGAAGAGGAGGGCGGCACGCTCCGCTATGGGGTCATGTCTCGCTGCCTCCCCCTCACACTTTCGCCATGCGTCGCCGCCACAAGGAACTGTGTCCTCCTGACTCTTTCCCGAGACGCTGTTCCGTTCTCCGCTAATCCGCACCACGTGACATGCGCGGGAGGTTCAAGGACGATTTGCAACTACCTGCTTGCTGCTCCCCCGTGCGTGGCTCATCTGGACCTCGTGAAATTTGGCGGGAGGTTCAAACACGACTTAAAACAGCCTGCTGGCCGGCTGTGTCAACGGCTGCGAGATAACACAGTAGCGTGCGCCGCCGTGCGTTCGCTTATCACGCGACCACTTCCTGAGACGCAGCAGATATGCGCCCTGACCGAGAAGACTGCAATTCTCGCTGCGCACAAATTTCGCATCAGGGAGTATGGCAATCGTCAGTGCTTTTTTTTTCTATTTTTCATATGTTTTGGATCCGCCACCAGGGGGCTGACGCAGTTGCCCGCGCCTCGCTTCAGCTCCCGATTTATGCTGCCAAAACGCGGATTGACAACAGTATCCAGCCTAAGCACTGTCACCAGCGTCTGTACAACGACGAAAGGAACCACTCGACACCTGGGTGAGCCGCATTAGACCCCTGCTGCCCAAATTATCACCGACCGAGATTCGCGACCTCGCCGACTCCGCTAGGCCTACATTGTAGGCCTAGCTACATCGTTTCGAACCAGCGCCGGTGCCTCGGGCCCGAGATGAACGACGCGCTCCCTCCACACGCATCGCCAAGCATCGACATGGATACTGACCCTGACAGCGGGCGAACCCTCCCGCCAGACAACCCATTGATTACTGTTCTGAAGAAACGCGCAAAGAAGACCACTGCTACCGCCACGACGTCAAGCCAAGCCGCCGGCCAACCCCAGGTACACAAAGCGCCGACCCCCAAGCCCCCACCCCGGGAGCCTCCGCCACGTCTACCGCCTACCAACTACACGGTCATCTTCCGCCCACGAGCCGGCCTCAACGTTGCTACCCTGACCACCGCTGCACTGACCGAAGCTCTGTCAACCAAATATGAGCTGCCGCTTCCGACTTTCTACCGAGCCGCCACTCTCTTGGTACAACCTACTCCCAATGTACTCGTCGCAAGCACCGCGGATCCCGAGCTGGCCGTAAGGCTGAGCGAGATACAGCAACTGCAAATTTCAACTTCGACCTACGAATTTTCTACGTATATGAAGCCACCACCGGGAACTTGTCGCGGGGTCATCCATGGCCTTGACCCTTCGATAAACACGGACAACCTAGGCGCCTACCTGCAAGGCAACTACCCCACCCTCCTCCACGCGCGCATCATGGGCAACACCCGCTCCGCGCTTCTCACATTCCAAGGGACTCGCGTGCCGTTCTACGTGAAGGGGGGCAGTATGCTTCTCCGCTGCCGGCCTTTTCGCCGCTCCGTGCAAGTGTGCCGCGTCTGCGGTGAATTGGGGCACCGCATGGACGTGTGCCCTAACCCTGACAGCCCAAAATTCCTCCACTGCGGACAACCGACTCCGTCAGCAGACCATGTGTGTATCGCTAAATGCCGATTGTGCTCCCAACCCCATACCACGGCAGGTAAAGACTGTCCACGCCGCTTTATCCCCAACTCGCCGGCCAGCAAGACGTCCACGCAAGCCGCCGACAAGGTAAGCTGGTCTGCTCTTGCCTCTCGCGCTCCCACTGCTCGACTCCCTCCCCAACGCGACACACAAAACTATCCCCCGCTATCCCCACTCACGCCACTTCCCGCCACCATTCCCCCCGCACTCCTCGACCTGATCAAAAGCCTGCAACAACAAAATGCCGACCTCCTACGCCGGGTAGAAGCCCTTGAAGTAGAGCGAGCCCCCCAGTCCGAACCACCCCCGCCCGTCCCCGTGGTTACCCCTCCCCTCACACGAGCCGACGTAGAGGAAATCATCGACGCACAATTTACGGCCCGCAGCATCCCACAAGTTCAGCAGCTGGTACAGCAGTCTACAGAATACCTAAGCAAAATGATCACCGACTCACCAAAAGTATCTTCGATCTGCTTTCAGAACGCATTTCCTTGCTTGAACGCGCCCTACTCCCGGACAACCCACCTCAAGCCAAAAAGTCTAAACCTGATGACCAATAGATCGCAACGCAAGTGCCCCTTACCATCTACCAATGGAATTGCCGATCGTTTAAAAGCAAAAAAGCAGCCCTCGAACTACACGTTTCCCAAAACCCGCCGGATGCCATTGTATTGCAAGAAACTAACATCCCATGCCCCAGCCTTCGCGGTTATGATACTTACACCAATCCCCCTCACAAGCGCACGGCCATCGTTATTGCCCGGTCACTGACAGCCCAGGTAATACCGATTACGTCACCCGTCGATCACGTCCTCGTTGAAATCCTTCCTCATAAGCCACAAGCACCAAGCCTCTACATACTGAACGTCTACAGCCCGCCCACACAACCCCTATCCGCAATCGAAGCCCTCCTCAGCGCGGCGGTGCGGCACACTCGTAACAACCCATGCTTACTCCTGGGCGATTTTAACGCACCTCACGTTACATGGGGCTATCCCCACGCGTCCAAAAAAGGCACGGCTTTGCTACAAGCAACACAGCACCACCACTTCACCCTGCAGAACGATTTGACTCGGCCAACACGTCTAGGCACTAGCGTGGCCCGAGACACCATACCGGGACCCGCCGCGGTGGCTCAGTGGCTAAGGCGTTGCGCTACTGAGCACGAGGTCGCTGGTTCGATTCCCGGCCGCGGCGGCCGCTTTTCTGATGGAGGCGATAAGCAAGAACGCCCGTCTGTACGAGATTTCGGCGCATGATAAAGATCCCCAGGTGGTCAAAATTAATCCGGAGTCCTCCACTACGGCGCGCCTCATCGCCTTCGTTGCGTCGGCGCGTTAAACCCTACAATCAATCAAATCAAATCACCATACCGGATTTGACATTCAGTCGCAACACCACCAACCTTGTATGGGATCTGCTGCCAGATACTTTAGGCAGTGACCACTACATCATTGCTCTCACTGTCCCACTCACGAGTATCCGTCGCAAGATGGGCACGGCGCAGCTCACTGACTGGCAAGCCTTCCGCGAAGCTCCACTTCCAAGCATACTGCCGACCGATAACCTAGAACAATGGACGCAGCAACTCATTGATCTACAAAACTCACACACCAAGAAAATCACGCTCACGCAGGATCTACCGGCAGTAGACAACCATCTCGACCATCTATGGACGGCACGACGTAGCCTACTCAACCGATGGCGCCGAAATAAACACAATCGCAAGCTTAAACGTCGCATCGCCCAGATTACAGAAGAGGCTCTTAAATACGCCAAACAACTGCAAGCCCAAAACTGGCGCGACTTCTGTGACCAAATGAATGGCACTCTTACAACCAAGAAAGCTTGGCACATCTTACGCCACCTCCTGGGTAACGCCCCTACCAAAACTGCCACTTCGCAAAACATAGCCCGACTTATACACAACCACTCTCAACCGCCTGATCAACTACTCTCCCAAATCCGTCACAAGGTATTCGAACCTGCATCATCTCAGACAACTCCCTCGCACCCGGACTACGTAGGCACTCCCAATCCTCAGCTCGATGGCCCTTTTACCATGTACAAGTTCTCGCAAGCTTTCACCCGGCTAACCCGCACAACAGCACCCGGACACGATTTAATAACGTACAAGCTACTTCGTAACCTTAACGACGACCACTTAGAATCCCTGCTTGCCTGTTACAACCACCACTGGACTAACGGCACAGTACCGCCCCAGTGGCGCCACACAGATATCACTTTAGTTCCCAAGCCTCACAAACCCATCACTTTTGACAACTTATGACCGATCTCCCTCACATCCTGTGTGGGAAAACTTTTTGAACATCTGGTGACTCGCCGTCTAACGGACTTCCTTGAAGACACCAACCGGTTACCTCACACCATGTTCGGGTTCCGTACTCACCTCTCGGTGCGAGACGTCCACCTCCAACTCAAAGAGCGGGTTTCCGACTGCCTCAGCAAAGTACATCCCAGTTCCGTCCTCGCTCTCGATATACAAGGCGCCTTCGATAACGTCACTCCCACAGCCATTCTCCGCCAACTTCAAACCACGGGCTGCGGATCTGCCACATATAACTACGTGAGAGCCTTTTTGACAAATCGAACTGCCACTCTCCACATTGGCCCTCACCAGACAGAGACCTTTCACACACCGGCAAAGGGCACTCCCCAAGGCTCGGTTGTCTCACCCCTACTTTTCAATATAGCGCTCATGGGACTCCCGACAGTACTTGAACGAATCCCCCACGTGTCGCACGCCTTATATGCAGACGATCTCACCATATGGTCCAACACAGGCTCTCCCGGACAACAGCAAGACAGTCTTCAACAGGCAGTCGACACTACGCTCCAATATCTCCAAACCTGTGGTCTCTTCTGCGCCCCATCAAAATCCGCCTTACTCGTCCTCCGAGCACGAACCCGGGGCCGCCCACCAAACCCTACCCCCGACCCCTCACTCACTCTCAACGTGCAAGCAATCCCCACCGTCAAGACCCTCCGCATCCTAGGAGTCCACTACCACCACGACGGCTCCGGGGCCGCGTACCTCCCCAAACTTATACAGACAGTCTCCCAACTTACACACCTAATTCAATGAATATGCTCTCGCCGACACGGCCTCAAGGAAACAGATAATTGCCGCATCATTCAAGCAATGCTGATCAGCCGCATCACCTACGGGGCACCCTATCTTACCTTAAAACCACAAGTACATGCCAAGATTGATGTCCTAATACGCAAATCTTATAAGACAGCCCTCAGCCTGCCTACCTTCACTTCTACCGACCGCTTATTGAAACTGTGTCTACATAACACCCTCTCGGAAATTATTGAGGCCCATCTCCAAAACCAACTACAGCGCCTACAACTCACACCCGCCGGTCGTCATCTGCTCAAAACGCTAGGCCGGAAGGTGATACAAACTCCGGACTCGCCACAACGCATACCTCCATCAATGCGACGCAACATCTATGTCCTCCCGATTCCGCGTCATATGCACCCTACATACAACGCCGGCCGTCGTCAGCATCGTACACGCCTCCTCATCAGAAAATACGGCAGCGACCCGACCACCCTCTATACGGACGCCTCTCCCTATCCTCAACGACCAGCTCACGTCGCCACTGTTACCCGCTTCGACAATGCCTTCCTAACCTCGGCAACTGTCTACA